>NC_136061.1:107469834-108680667 GCF_964261635.1 Lissotriton helveticus | reverse complement strand
CTGGAATTCCCACACAACACCCATGGAACACCTTACTGGCACAGTGTAAGGCAACATATCGACTTGCAGTGCATTGCCTTACATCACATCTACAAGGCCGTCAAAAAGACAGGCATAGTGTCATAAAAAGAGACGCGCTGGTGGCGCAAGCGGCTTGTAAATAAGCCCCTTAGTGTTTTGTCTTCATATTGGATAGCGTTGCATCCAAGAAACATGAGTGTCTGTGTAGGTGTTGTTTCTGCCTTTGCATACACCATCCACTTAATTTAAGGTACGGTTTTGGTTTTTTCTAATGGCATATGCTGTTTGTTGTCTTTGAAATATAGATATAATAAAAACAAGAAGCCATCTGTGTCTGCAAAATGTCAATTGATGACATGCTACAGGAAAGCTGTGTGTGAGGCAAGAAATAATATTTATGACAATTAACAGGGACTTGAATTCATTTTCCATAACTGGGTGTTAAATAAGCACTTGGTGTATGCATTCTGCAGTGCTTTTGATGGCATCCTTCTTGACCTTTATATAACTTTGGTTTCCTAATGCAGGCATTAAAATGCTTATTTTTTAAAATGTTAGATGCCTTGTAGTTACCTACCTACTTCATTGAAATTAAGTGCTGCTTACATCTCGCCCTTTTCACGGGAATTGTCAATGCATTCCCCACATGAAAAATATAAAAACCAAATCAAGGCCTAATTAACATAAAAGAAAATAGTCCCTTGGTCACAGGGAAGCTACTAAACCACGTATCATGTAACCGAGCCAAATAGAGGCAGAGCATAGTAACAAAAAGCATATGCACTGGCCACAAGAAACACGTCTGCTTAATTAGTAAATCCATACTAATATTATAAAGAGAGAGCCCAAACCTTTTGAGGCGTGTAATCTCAGTAACCACAGCACCAATCACAACACCCAATACAGCTTTGGAAAGGGCAGTTGCAGCAGAAGGACATAGGCTATGCAGACGGCCACCATATTATTATTTTTTTTTTTTGCAGAGTTTTATATAGGGCGAACTTGACCCGAACTGAATCAGGTATCAGAGCGCTTTACATAGCACCAGTTACGTTACATGAGGACACACATTCATTTTTGTTAGGCACGGGGAGATTAAGTGATTTGCCCAGAATCACAGGATGTTTGGCGTCGTTACCAAGACTCGAACCCAGATCCCCAGATCCGAGGTCGAGCGCCTTAGCCGTAAGGCCAACTCCTCTATACATTTAAAAGGTAAAAGAACCGTGCCAGCAAAGTAGTCCCTTGTGGGCGTGTCTGCGTTGTGCTGTGGGCGTGGGCTGGGGGCGTAACTAACGCTGGGGGCGTGTGGAACGGCCATCACATCGTGGGCTGTGGGAGTGTGCTGGGGGCGTGACAAGCGCTGGGGGCGTGACAAATGCTGGGGGCGTGTGTCCGTCCTTCATGCCATAGAGTCGTACATACAAGCGCCACTTACGTTGCTGCGCAGCATCAAGGGGCACGCTGGGGGCGTGAGAAACGCTGGGGGGGTGTGTCCGGCCTTCATGCCATGTGAACGCAATTGCGCCACATCGAGGGGCATGCTGGGGGCGTGAGAAACACTGGGGGCGTGTGCTACGTTCCGCCCTTCATGCCATGTGGGTCGTACATTAATCAGAAAATTGTCTGCTGTGGCCGTGTGCTGGGGGCATGACAAACGCGTTCACCTGGAGGCCTGGTAAGTAACGTTACTGCAGCCTCTCCTGCGCGCTGTTACTGAACTCTCTCATTCAACTAAATTACACGCGCCTGCTACCATCAACCAGGGCTCTAGCCGGGCACAGGCGGCGGATCAGTACACTAATTACACGCGCCTGATAACAATAACCAGGACTGCATCTGGGCCTCAAGCGGAGGAACAAGCGCCTGCTAACATCAAACCAGGGTCACATATCCAGTGACGTCTGTGCTGGACTCGTGTGGGGTGAGTGTAAACCAGCCCTCAGGGAATGGTTGCTGCTAGCATCACATACAACAGTAATCATGGCATCACACACAGAGATTCAATATTAAAAGAATCAATGAATTGTACTGCAGTAAGGTAGGGACAGTAGATGTGAAATAATACAGAAATAATTATATTGTAAAAGAACCACAACTTGTGGTATACTGAAACACAATAAATATATCTGAAATAATACACAAAAAGATTATATCATAAACACTCCATAAGTTCTAGTGCACTGACATAGCCACATCAAAAGCATTCAGCATGTGCACAGCCAGCAATAGTGCGTGCTGTAGACAGGCCGTACTAGGAGCAATATCTGTTGCCATCAACACTGTATTATTGCAATCGGAACTCAATCTGAATTATGAACACTGCTGTCTTTAGTGTTGGCCTCAGAGAGCAGTCAGCAATGACCCACACCTACATAAGGTGACTTGACCTGCCCAGTGTGTCGTAAGCGAAGCAACAAAAAAGCGTGTGCGGAGTCTGCAATGATACATATGCATGGTACAGACAGTACGCACTAGAGCAATGTCTTTTCATACAGGACTCCCTCATCTACAATAGCGACTCGATCTCAATTGTGACCACTGCTGTCTGCAGTGTAGGCCAGAGTAAGCGATTAGCAAGAGCCCACAGCCACGTGGCATTGACTTGAGCTCTACAGTGTTAAGCGTGCATCCACAAGATTCCATGTACTCCGTCTTGAAGATGACTAGTCCCAATTCCTTCGAAAACCAATTAGCGTGACAAGGAAAATAACTCTTGGCACAACCAATTAGTCCCAAAAGGGAAGGGGAAGTGGAAGAGAAACAAACAAACAACACAGGATCTCTTCTTTGAGATGACTGTCTCTGTTTCTCTGGAGGTATTCTGGGCTTTCCTCCAATGCTGTCTCTTGATAGTAACTGTAGCTGTATTGCTCGAATAACAGTAGCTGTATTACATTAAATCGAGAGAGTGGACATTAAATCAACAATCCTAGAATAAACACCTAAATAATACTCGTAAACAGCAGATTGACGGACTATTTCTAACACATACCACAGAAAGAAAAGCCCATTCAAATACTTCGTAGTAGCAAGGTGCTCAGAATTTTCTGTATACTAATTCACCATCAAGAAGAAAAGAAATAACCTCAATTGCTGTAAGGTCTGAAATTAAACAAGTTCTTTGAAGCGGAAAAGCATTCAACAGATTAATGGGTTAGTATAACTGTCAATTTACATGCAAACAATGCACACTCCTACCTTGCTTTTTGTGGGTTCTTGTAGTAACTGGGTTCTGTGATAATAAACATGACACACAAAAGAAAGGGAAAAAAAAAAAGGCCTACAGACACATAGCAAGTCTTAATGCAATTACAAATGTCAAATTTAACATTCACTGAAAGACTAAGAAGATAAACAAGTTCGAGGGAAAACAGTTTTAGTCACTGGAAATATAATAGTTTTCAGTCTTTCCAAGCCTTTTATATATTTCCGCTTTGATGATAACAAACTAAGATTCCGTTCTAAAAATGTTCCGTTTGTCTTTGCCAAGGTTTGTTGGTATTGCAAACTAAACACTAAACAAAAGAAGTCTTACTGTCCTTTTATCCGCAGGAAGAAGTTAAGACGGGGACCGCTTTTCTGGAGCACGAGTCCGTTCTGAAAGAGGGTCCGACGCGGAAAACCGGAAGTCCCGATGTCGGCTTGAAATCACCCGACTTGAAGATTGCCGTTGATCAGCAGCCGCGATGATTCAGGTAAGTGTAGTTAGGAAGGGGACAAGGAACGGGTCAGGAGACTGGAGGAGGGAGACTGGGAGGAAAAAGGATACAGGGAGGCAGGGTGCAAAGGTCTGGAGGTGCTTCTTGGAATCCTGTAGAGACGCTGGGTCAAGACGAAGCGAAGCGTCTTTCTGGGAACCGGTGAGGCTTTTATAGTCTTTCATGCCGGTGTTGCACGTGTCTGCACCTTTTCAGTTAGCGCACGTTAGCGCACATGTTCCACGTGTCCAACTGATGAATATTCATATTGAGCAATAGTTTTGCCCCGAGCCGAATCCAACAAGCCTTGGTACATGCAAATCGAAATTACATTACTATGAAAGCACACCCTACATCTTAAAAAGCCTCAGAAACAACTCTATGATTTTTACAGGTGGAGAACAAATAAGGCAGGCATCAAGTACTTATGACAGTTCCCCCCCCAAAGGTCGTCTTACAGGTCGTGGTTTGTTAGGGTGCAGAGCATGAAAAGAGCGAATCAAACGGGGAGCATGTACATGGTTCTCAGGTTCCCATGATATTTCGGAGGAATCATAACCTTTCCAGTCAATCAAATAATATAAACGACCTCTAATGCGTTTTGAATCCAGAATTTTCTTGACTTCATATTCTAAATGATCTCCTACAATAAGTGGAGGGGGTGGTGCATCCGGACGAGTGTTTGGGTGTACTGGTTTTAATAAGTAAACATGAAAAACTGGATGAATTTTATAATCCTGAGGAAGTGTCAATTTTACAGATACTGGGTTTATAATTTTGTCAATGTTAAAAGGACCAATGAATCGAGGTTTTAGCTTTTTGGGGCCCTCCATCTGTATGTTTTTGGTGGACAGCCAAACCTGGTCTCCGGCTTTATAAACTGGTGCAGGAATCCTATGTTGATCAGCATAGACTTTCATTTTCTTTTTTTGTTTAGTTAATGTTTTCTTAACATTCTCCTGAAAATTACGTAAACTTGCTAACCTTTCTGAGACTGCTGGCATGTCTGTATTTTTCTCTGGGAATAAAATTGGTAGGGTTCGAGGATGTTGTCCTGTGAGAAAGTAAAATGGGGAGCAACCTAGAGCTGAATGCAAGGTATTATTATATGTGAATTCCGCTAACGGTAGTGCCTCAACCCAATTTGAAGACAAGGTAGTGGTCAAACATCGCAGACTCTGTTCTAGATATTGATTTAATCTTTCTGTTTGACCATCAGTTTGAGGATGGAATGCTGATGATGAAGCTACATCTATTCCCAAATGACCACTCAACTGTTTCCAGAACTTAGACAGGAATTGTGGGCCCCTATCTGAAATAATCTTTTGTGGTAAACCATGTAATTTCACTATATTTGCCACAAATACTTTACTGAATTCCTCTGCAGATGGCAATTTTGGTAAGGGAATAAAATGTCCCATCTTTGATAACAAATCTACGACCACTAAAATAGTAGTCATTCCAGAAGATTCAGGTAAATCTGTGACAAAATCCAGGCTAATGGTATGCCAAGATGTCGGAGGGATTTCCATTGGTTGCAGCAAACCCATAGGAGGAGAATGAGATGACTTCTGTCGAGCACATACTGGACAAGCCTGAATGTAATGTTGAATATCAGATCTCATACCGCTCCACCAAAAATGTCTTTGACATAATTCCAAAGTCTTAGTGATTCCAGGGTGAGCAACAATAGCTAGATCATGATTCCATTTTATCACCTGTTCTCTCAGACTATCTGGTGGAAGGAACAATTTGTTTTTATGGTAAAACAAACCATCAGATATTGTGGTCAGTTTTTGTGAAAGCCAATCTTCTTGATTTAACTCTTTTGTCTGATCTCTAAGTATTGTTAAAAAATCTGATTGTGAAATTTCTGCACAAATTTTTTCTACAGGAATTATACTTTGCTGTTCTTTATCAGATTCTTTATTTTTATCGCAAACCAGACGAGAGAGTGTGTCGGATAACAACTGCTTGACTCCTGGTCGATAAGTTATTAAAAAGTCAAATTCGCTAAAGAATTGTAGCCAACGCATCTGTCTAGGTGTGAATGCCTTAACTGTAGAATAAAATTGTAGATTCTTATGATCAGAAAAAATTGTTATAGTGTGTTTTGCTCCTAGAAGATGATGCCTCCATTCTTGAAAGACTGCCTTGATTGCTAAAAGCTCACGTTCTGCAATAGTATAGTTTTGCTCGGCTGGCAACAGTTTTCTAGAATAGAAGGCAATTGGATGAAAGGTTCTTGAGTCTATATCTTTTTGTAACAAGACTCCACCTACGGCAGTTTGTGAAGCATCAGCTTCCACAAAAAATGGTCTGTCAGGGTCAGGATATTTTAAAATCTGTGCCGAGGTGAACGCCTTTTTTAAGATGTTAAAAGCTGCTTCAGCCTCAGGATTCCATTGAAATTTCTTTCCTTTTTGTAAAAGTTGAGTGATTGGAACCACAATTTCTGAGAATTTAGCGATGAACCTCCTATAAAAATTTGCGAATCCTAAGATTCTTTGAACTTCTTTAACAGAGGTTGGGGTAGGCCAATTTAAAATTGCTTCTACCTTTTTTGGGTCCATTACAATGCCTTCTGGTGATAACCAATAGCCGAGAAATTCTACCTTGGTTGTTTTGAAGACACATTTCTCAAGCTTAACATATAAGGAGTTTTCCCTCAACTTTTGCAATACCATTCGAACATGTTTGTCATGTTCTTCAGGTGTCTTAGAAAAAATCAGAATATCATCGATATATACAATGACACAGATGTCCAACAGATCGTGTAACACTTCATTAATAAAATATTGAAAAGCTGCTGGCGCATTACAGAGACCAAAGGGCATCACTGTATATTCGAAGAGTCAAAATTTTGTGCGGAAGGCAGTTTTCCACTCATCTCCTTCTTTTATACGAATCAAGTGGTATGCGCCGCGAAGATCTAATTTAGTGTAGATGGTTGACCCTTTTACTTGATTTAACAGTACAGGAATCAAAGGTAATGGGTATCGATTTTTTATTGTAGCTTTATTTACTGCGCGGTAATCGATACAGGCCCTCAAATCACCAGACTTTTTTGCTACAAAAAAAAGTGGAGACGAAACAGGTGAAGTGGAGTGACGGATAAAACCTATTTCCAAAAGTTCGTCTAGATATGTTCGCAAGTATTGATTTTCAGGTTCTGTGAGGGCGTAAATACGACTGCAGGGTAAAACTGCTCCTGGGATTAAATCAATTCTGCAGTTGTATGTCCTGTGAGGAGGCAATGTAGTGGCCTTTACTGGGTCAAAAACATCAGAGAACTCTTGAAATTCTGATGGAAGTTCTATAGGTTCAGAATGAACCGTGGCACAAGTTATTGGAAAGGTAGGGTCCCTGTTCTCTTGATAACAATGAGTCTTACAATATGTGGAATCCAAAGTCACAGTTCATTTTACCCAGTCGATTTTAGGATTGTGAAGTTCTAACCATGGAATGCCTAGAATGACCCCGAAAGTCGGAGTATCTGTGAGATCAAAAATAGTCAAATCTGTGTGTCCATTATCAGACACTAGAAGTAATGGTGAAGTATGGAACCTGATCAAACCAGAAGAGAGAGCTGAACCGTCTACAGCTCTCACAGGTTCGGGTTCTTTTTTTGGGATTTTTATCAGATTTAATTTCTTGGCAAATTCTAAGTCAAAAAAGTTTCCTGTAGCTCCAGAGTCAATTAGCACAGGGATACTGTGTCTCTGTTGATTGTCCAGAATTAAAATTACTCGAATAGTGAAATGTCGAGGTACGTGATTTATTACACTAGTTGCGTACTGTGAGATCTCAAAACTTTTTTCTCTCGAGGAATCGACCTCTCCTTCCCTCGAGACACTTAGTTTTCCGATTCTAATGTAGAGTTTTGATCAATGGCATAAACTTTCTTTTTAACTGGTCTAATAGAACAATCTTTAGCGAAATGACCCGATTTTACGCAATATAAGCACAAATTGGCTTTTCTTCTTCTATCCTTTTCTTCCTGTGACAAGGGTCCCTTTATTCCACCTATTTGCATGGGCTCCACCTGCGCATTTTTGTCTTCATTGAACTTCTTATCAGATTTAAAATGTAAAGTTCTGAAATCATTTTTGGGTCTCTCATTTTTTCTTTCACCCAACCTATGATCTAACTTAATTACTGGATCTTGGAACTCAGCAAAATCATCAGGTAAATTACCAATGTGTGCCAAGGAATCTTTCAATTCCTCTCTAAGCCCACGGTAGAACAGAGACACTCGTTTATCCTCAGGCCACTGGGTCTCTGCCAACAACCGATTGAAAGTAGTCACATATGTAATTAGATCCTTGGAACCTTGACGTAAATTTAATAACTCGTTATCAGATGCCTGTAAAAAGACATGTTTTGCAAATAAACTGGCCATAGCTGTTCTAAAATTTGCTAAATTATGTAATAATGGGTCATTTTTATCTACTAAGGGCATGGCCCAATTTGCCGCTACTCCTCCGAGATAGGAAATAATAAAAGCAACCTTGGTGGTGTCTGAGGTGAAAATATGAGGCTTGCACAAGAAATGCAACTGGCATTGACTCATAAAGGTATTAAAGTGTGTACTGTCCCCTGAAAACCGTTCAGGATTAGCTAAAGGGACTGGCTGTGGTGATACTACAGTAAATTGGACTGGTTGATTTTGACCAAAATTTGGAGTCTCAGACGTCTGAGCTTGATTCTGAAACGGAACTTCAAATTTAGGTGGTGTTAAAACAGGTCGTCTAGGTTCCCCTTTTTCTCCCCAAGACGTAAAACCATCTCTGGTACTATCTAGTTCCTGTCTAAGGGATTGATTTTCTAAACGTAACTCCTGTACCTCATCATTCATTTTGCGCACTATCTCGGCTAATTGAGTAGTAGTCATTTTGGCTAGATCCATGGAAATAGTCAGCTTCAAGAGGGAATAAGTGTTAGTGGCTTCGCTTTCTGTTAAGCGTGCATCCACAAGATTCCATGTACTCCGTCTTGAAGATGACTAGTCCCAATTCCTTCGAAAACCAATTAGCGTGACAAGGAAAATAACTCTTGGCACAACCAATTAGTCCCAAAAGGGAAGGGGAAGTGGAAGAGAAACAAACAAACAACACAGGATCTCATCTTTGAGATGACTGTCTCTGTTTCTCTGGAAGTATTCTGGGCTTTCCTCCAATGCTGTCTCTTGATAGTAACTGTAGCTGTATTGCTCGAATAACAGTAGCTGTATTACATTAAATCGAGAGAGTGGACATTAAATCAACAATCCTTGAATAAACACCTAAATAATACTCGTAAACAGCAGATTGACGGACTATTTCTAACACATACCACAGAAAGAAAAGCCCATTCAAATACTTCATAGTAGCAAGGTGCTCAGAATTTTCTGTATAGTAATTCACCTTCAAGAAGAAAAGAAATAACCTCAATTGCTGTAAGGTCTGAAATTAAACAAGTTCTTTGAAGCGGAAAAGCATTCAACAGATTAATGGGTTAGTATAACTGTCAATTTACATGCAAACAATGCACACTCCTACCTTGCTTTTTGTGGGTTCTTGTAGTAACTGGGTTCTGTGATAATAAACATGACACACAAAAGAAAGGGAAAAAAAAAGGCCTACAGACACATAGCAAGTCTTAATGCAATTACAAATGTCAAATTTTACATTCACTGAAAGACTAAGAAGATAAACAAGTTCGAGGGAAAACAGTTTTAGTCACTGTTGTAAAAATGTCAAAGTCCAGGAAATATAATAGTTTTCAGTCTTTCCAAGCCTTTTATATATTTCCGCTTTGATGATAACAAACTAAGATTCCGTTCTAAAAATGTTCCGTTTGTCTTTGCCAAGGTTTGTTGATATTGCAAACTAAACACTAAACAAAAGAAGTCTTACTGTCCTTTTATCCGCAGGAAGAAGTTAAGACGGGGACCGCTTTTCTGGAGCACGAGTCCGTTCTGAAAGAGGGTCCGACGCGGAAAACCGGAAGTCCCGATGTCGGCTTGAAATCACCCGACTTGAAGATTGCCGTCGATCAGCAGCCGCGATGATTCAGGTAAGTGGAGTTAGGAAGGGGACAAGGAACGGGTCAGGAGACTGGAGGAGGGAGACTGGGAGGAAAAAGGATACAGGGAGGCAGGGTGCAAAGGTCTGGAGGCGCTTCTTGGAATCCTGTAGAGACGCTGGGTCAAGACGAAGCGAAGCGTCTTTCTGGAAACCGGTGAGGCTTTTATAGTCTTTCATGCCGGTGTTGCACGTGTCTGCACCTTTTCAGTTAGCGCACATTAGCGCACATGTTCCACGTGTCCAACTGATGAATATTCATATTGAGCAATAGTTTTGCCCCGAGCCGAATCCAACAAGACTTGGTACATGCAAATCGAAATTACATTACTATGAAAGCACACCCTACATCTTAAAAAGCCTCAGAAACAACTCTATGATTTTTACAGGTGGAGAACAAATAAGGCAGGCATCAAGTACTTATGACATACAGTTTGCAATACGCGAAGCAAAAAAACGGGTGCAGAGCCTGTAATGATGCGTATGAGTGGTGCAAACAGAGCTCACTGGAGGGAGCAATGTCTTTTCCTAGAGGACAGAATCATCTACAATACTGACTCAATGTCAAATGTGAACACTGAAGTCTGCAGTATAGGCCAGAAGGAGCGTTCAGCAAGGACCCACAGCCACGTGGCATTGACTTGAACTCTACAGTTTGCAATACGCATAGCAAAAACAAACATGTGCAGAGCCCGCAATGATACATATAAGTGGTGCAGACAGTACGCACTGGAGCAATGTCTTTTCCTACAAGACTACCTCATCTACAATATCAACTCAATCTCAATTGTGAACACTGCTATCTGCAGTGTAGGCCTGAGAGAGTAGTCAGCAAGGGCCCACAGCCACATGGGATTGACTTGAGCTCCACAGTTTGCAACACGCGAAGCAACAAAATAAACCTATGCAAAGCCTGCGTATGAGTGGTGTAGACAGAGCACACTGGAGCAATGTTTTTTGCTACAGGACTGCATCATCTACAATACCGACTCAATTGCAAATGTGAATACTGAATTCTGCAGTACAGGCCAGTTAGAGCGTTCAGCAAGGGCCCACAGCCACGTGGCATAGACTGGAGCTCTACAGTTTGCAATACATGAAGCAAACAAAACGTGTGCGGAACCTGCAATGATGCGTATAAGTGGTGCAGACAGAGCAAACTTCAGCAATCTCTTCTCTTACAGGACTTCATCATCTACAATAGCGACTCAATCTGAATTGTGAACACTACTGTCTGCATTGTTAATTGAAGGCAGTACTCACACACACAACCATCAATACTTTTTCTCACTCCCTCTTTACAAAATGTAAAAAATTACATAAAACTCTGCAATAAATAAATCATAACAATTCGAATTTGGATTTTATCTGTCCACAGGCTACACTATTCACAGTTCCTTTTGACTTGTCATTGTACTAAACCTATAACTCATCAAAAAACTTCTTCAACCAAGTATACTATAGCCTTACAGCCCGCTGTAGCAGACTATACCGGCTATTAAAGGCCCTCTCTAGCATTAAAGGCCCAAGCTGAAGGTGAGGGCTGAGGGAGAGCGACTTTAATGGCCACTATAGCCCAGCTACAAAGGGCTAGAAGGCTATTTGAACATTCTGCCACTAGAGGAGAGAATGTTCTAACAAATAAAGCAAAGCCTTAAGAGAGCGTACGGGGATTGGAATCCCTTCAGGCTCCCTGAAGCATCTGTTCACAGCCAGAGCTGTGAACAAAAAAACTTTGCAATGTTGCAGCTCCAGGCTTATACAAGACATCATAAGAACGGAGCTATTCCATTGTTTAAAATGGAGCTCCCAAAATTCCAATGTTCTAATAAAACAATATTATGTATGTTTCAATAGACGTTCTAATTACTTAACTACTGAATTCTGTAATTAATCAATCACCACTCAATTTAAATTGTGAACCCTGCAAACTGCAGTCTAGAACAGATGCAGTGGTCAGTAACACCTCACAGCCATATACCGTTCGATTCAAAAGCACAGAGTTGGTTGCACCTGATCACAGAGGGTACACAGAAATCATCACAAACTTTAAATTATGACATCCTCAATCATACAATCAAGATCCCATTTCACTGTTTGCACCGGCTGTACCACAGTATACTCCACCAACTACTGTCAACCAAGCCCAATAATCATGTGCAGCAGTTAGCTATGGAAGCACAGAGTGTGATGCACCTCAACACACGAACTTCTGAGAAAAGCAAGCAGCAGGTAATATCGAACATCGTCCATTGTGTGATCAAGACATTGTTCCACTGTTGGGACCTAGAGTTGGTTGCAGCTGGTCAAATGGACTACCTTCATCTCCACTCTCAAATGCAGTTTTAACACGAAGGGAGTACATGCATCCTCACTCTCAGATGCAGTTCTAACATCGTACATTGTGGGATCAAGACAACGTTCCACTGTTGGGACCTAGAGTTGGTTGCAGCTGGTCGAAGGGAGTACCTCCATCTCCACTCTCAGATACAGTTCTAACATTGTCCATTGTGGGATCAAGACACCGTTCCACTGTTGGGACCTAGAGTTGCTTGCACCTCATCGGAGAGGGTACACAGAAATCATCACAAACTTTAACTTCTGAGATCCTCAATCATAGAATTAAGACCCCGTTTCACTGTTTGGACCTGCTGTACCGCGGTGTATTCCAGCAATAGCAGTCAACTAACCCCAATAACCATGTGCAGCAGTTAACTACTGAAGCACAGAGTCTGATGCACCTCAACAGAGGGAGTTCTGTGAAAAACCAGCAACAGGTAATATCAGAAATCATCCATTGTGTGATCAACACACCGTTCCACTGTTGGGTCCTAGAGTTTCTTACACCTAGTCGAAGGGAGTACCTACATCTCCAGTCTCAGATGCAGTTCTAACATCATCCATTGTGGGATCAACACACCGTTCCACTGTTTGGGCCTACAACTGGTTGCACCTGGTTGAAGGGACTACCTCCATCTCCACTCTCAGATACAGTTCTAACATCGTCCATTATGGGATCAAGATACCGTTCCACTGTTGGGACCTAGAGTTGGTTGCAGCTGGTCGAAGGGAATACCTCCATCTCCACTCTCAGATACAGTTCTAACTAAGTATGGGTGAAATTTGCGAATTCGCGGTACGCAAATTCATTCGAAAGCGAATTCGCAGTCCGCATAATCGGCAAATGTGTGGATTTTTTTTTGCAGGTTCGCGGGGCGCTTTATGTGTTCGCGGACCGCTTTCAGCGCGCTGACCGCAAAGTTACCCATGTGGTCGTACATGGGCACGGCCATCTTGCTCACGTTGCGTATTTCCGTTTCTGGGTGCTAGTTACATGCTCGCGTAGTGCATGGGGCGCGATTACGGAAATATCACGCACACTTACCCACGCGGTCCTCAATGGGCGCGGCCATCTTGTTTTTCATTCATTGCTATGGTTCTAGGCATGCTTTTTCAATCCTCCCCTAATCTTTGCGATCCTTTGCTTCTTTGATCTTTTTTACTCATTGTCTATCCCTCTCTTTTTCTACATCTATATTTTGTGTTTTTTTCTACTTTTGGTTACTTTAAAACTACTTTTTTAACTCTTTTCTTTTATTTACTTTTTCCCTATTCTCTTTCTATTATTTCCATTCCTGTCCAGGACCATGGCAAAGGGAGCCGGGAAGAACAAGGCGAAGGGTCCCGCACCCCGTACCCGGCTCCCTTCCGGGCGATTAAGGGGGGAAGATGTATTAGCCCGGGAGATTTTCAGCGCACTTGACTTTTATGTACAGCGCCGCCTCCCGAAGACCGTCGCAGCAGGCGGCAGGCCAGGTGCAGGGTATGGCCTCCGGGAGCGTCACCAGCTCTGGGATAAGGTGTGCCGGGCCATGTTTAGGGAGTCGGGGGTCCGGCACACCTACCAACAGGCGACTCGTGTAGTGAGCTGGCTTGGTGAGTAGCTATTTAATAACTACTTTGTTTTCTTCTGCACTGTGCTAATATATGTTTTTCCCGAAGAGCAAGAATGCTGCCGATTCGATTACATTGCAGGTAAATTAATGTTTATAGCTTCTGTGATTGCAGCCTGGTGCTCGCCTGCTCAGTGGCGTTGCTACTATGCTTACTTGCTTGCAACTTTGTGCTCATTTGGCCTGATTATGTATGAGTGTAGTACTTTATAGAACTGCGTAATGCTAGAGAGACTAGAGACTCAAGTCTAGTCCTTCCTTTGTACTCCTGCTGCCACTAAGAAGAAGAGATAGTGGTGGATTGATAGGTTGTGTATATTATGACTTGTTATTAGTAGGAGGACATTTTTCAGTGGTCTGCAATCATGATGACGGACTGTGTCTGTCACGTCGCGTGCTGCTGAGTGCTGGCAGTCGTAGTAGAACCTTTTTGTTGTTGGTTTAGTAAGTGATTTACATAACTTTCCATGTAGACGGTCTGCGAATCCAGCAATACTGTAGTATCATCCTAGTTGACCAGATCAGATAGGTCAATATATGTAGTGCAATTGTTGTAATTTGTTTCCCCGTGATAATTTTAGATTGTGGTTAAAGAAATCAAATATTTCAAAAAAACAATCATCCATGTTTGTGTTTATTTCATGATCATCAGCAACTCCCAGAGGCAAGAGGACGACAGCGACGCCGGTGGAACAAGGTGGGCAGGATCGGTCCTCCAAGATCTCTTCTGCTGGCCCCAGTAAGTTGTTCAGTTGTAATGTTAATATTAATATTAATAATTATACTTCCCTAACTTTAACAACACCTATTTATTCCAAACTTTTTCCTAATTCTATTTTTTACAAAATAATCTTTGATCTTGTAGACTGTTTCTACTTTCTTATCCTGCCTCTACTATCACTCTCTGTGCTATTACTATTTACTATTATTGTGATTCGGTCTGTGTAGGTAGCTAAGCTTTCCCAGTCGACAAATCGTGTTAAACAAAACTCTGATCCAGCAATAGCTCTAGGCACTGAGTGCAGTCCTCTGGGTTGCCCTTGCTGTCTATTCCTGTCTTCTTAATGTAAGTGCTTTGACAATTTCCAACAACAAAATGTCCACCAAGAATAAGCTAGTAGTTGGCTTTTTTGATTTGATAGGAGCACATACCATACCGCTAGTGTTTCAGGTACTATTCAGCACATACAGAAGTATGGACAAGAGAAATAGTACATTGTTGATGATAGGTACAGTTCGACTTTCCACATACCTCAGTCCGAACAGAAGTTGAACCCCCAATCCCCTGACCGACTATCCAGCGTGTCTGACCAATGATTATAGACCCAGAAGAACAGAAGAAGACTACCACCAAGTCCCAAATTATCAGAGTCACGTAAGCATGCCTGCAAAGTGCAGTAGTGCAAACCCTTCCGCTCACTCACTCGTGAACAAAAACCACACAGTGTTTTTTAGTTTTAAAGTTTTATTTTCAAATAAGAAATAAAAAAACTATTTCTTTATTTTTAGTAGCGCAGTATTCTGAGCTAGCAGTTGTAATAGATGACATTAAAGTTCAAACACCCTTCCCTAGAATCAATATACTTCAATTTAACACATCTAATTATTAGAATAACTGTGCGGGAGCCCTCACCTTGTTTGAACTTCAAGTACTGGTGTTGATGAGGAGTAGGTGGTGAATTGAAAAGCTCTTGTTGGCAGAAGGGCAATGGAATCTTCTGTCTGTAATTAGAAAAATGGTGCACGTTAAAAAGCAAGCATTCATCAGTTGTGCCAAAAGTGTAGCATGTAATGCAAGTTAACACCCTCCCCAAAACCGTCACTTTTTTTCATTCCCAATAATTAAAAATTGGTTATGTATTAACATTTTCTTCCATTACGAGACAAAATATGGGGTGGTGTATGGCATCTAAATGACATGTTTTTTGGCTGTTCCAGCATTTGGCTACCCGGAAGTGCTGACACGAAGGAGTAAGAGTGAATGCGCATACGGCAGTCGCCTGAGGATACAAAGTTTACGAGAAATCGATAGTTGAGCTCCCTCCGTTTTACAAGTGGAGGTAGTGACGGGGACTATTCAAGTGATTAGGTTACGCTAAGGTCGAGCTTCACCATATTTTACCCCCCGGCGAGTGCCCTGAAAGAAAATCTGACATCTGTGAGCTAAAGATATTTGACGACTTTTGGCGCGTCTGATTGAGTCGCATCATTGCATTTCTTCAATGATAGATCCACGCCTTTGATGTGTACAGCTTCACCTATTGACGTGGGCAATTATTTACCCACCGACCATGATAAACCAGTGTACCCCTGGTTCCTTTTAGTCCTGAAGAAGACCCCATTGTAAGCTGTGATTTGCACCTACTGTTGTAGTCTTGGGGTCGAAACGTCGACGGCTACTATCCTACACTAGCAGACGCCACCAGTATATTGCGTATTAATTATCAGCGTCAGATGCATATTGTTATACTGAATGTTCGGATATTAGTTATCCTATCTATTGGCTCAGAGATCTGAAGCCAGTTTTATTTTTGAACTGCAAATTGTGAATATATTATAATTGCACCTTGACCCACTTTGCACACTCCCTCCCTTCCATTTCTACCTTATCCTCCCTTTTACTCTGGGGCACTGTGATGACATTGTTATTATTGCTTACAATGTATTTTGAAAGAAAAGCCCATTGTGATTAAATAACAGTGTGCCTTATCTATTGTAGTGTGTTTTTGATTCAGTGGAAGTAATAATAGTATGTTTACTTATTATTTGTTCACGTGGACCCTTCTTATTGTATCATATAGCACTCAGGTCCTAAGTGACTTATTTGGGTAATACCCCCCTTATATTTAAGTATGTTTTTTCTAGGCGTCATCACAACATCTGATGCGGCACCTCCTCGGGGCCAGTAGCGCGGAGGCGTCCACTACTCCAGAGACTGATGCGGCGGTGCCACAAGTGCCACCAGAAGGAGCTGTGGGGGAAGGCTCAGCAGCGGCGGACGGTGGTAAGTTATTATACTCCTTACTTATTGACATTTTAGAGTAGGCTCGCAAAGGAGTGTATGATGTACTGTACAGTAGACAGTACTCTAGTACAAGTACACTGTACTGTTAGGAACAGTTACTAATTTAGAACTACATTTTTGCCAATCATGGAGAAGACAGTCACCCTTGACTTAGCAATAGCATTAGCGGCGGTAGTTCGAGTAAGCAATGGCCCCCTCTATTTGACTTCAACTCAGCTGGGAAACGTTTATCGTGAAGCCAAGTCATATCAGATGAACTTGAGGAATATGATGAACGAACAGGGAAAGAAGGGTGAAAGGAAGGACGAGCGAGTCGTAACTCGTAACATTCATGACTGTAAAGAATGATACCTGTTTTTGAATGCAGGCAGAAGTGGCTGATAGGACGGAATTAGATGCATGGCTGCTTGAAGCAAGGATGGTTGGAGGAGAAGGAAAAGATGACTGCCTGTGTGGGTGAATCAGAAAATGCATATGTGGTGTGCATTGTAATATATCATTTGGGTGAAACTCAAATGCAAGTCAAGACGGGGGTTTACCACATAAAGTAAAAATAAAAAGGGTGTTAGTTGGTTGTTGAGAAAAAGTAAAGTTGGTACAGTTGAGACATTAAGAAGAATGATAGACGTTTACTTTGGAAGCCTGGATGGTATCTTCTTCCTCATAGATAGCAGAGGTGTATGTAGAGCAGACGCTCAGTGGATGAAGAGTATTACTTTGAACAGCATGTTTGTGCCAGAGTAGCAAAGCAGAGGAAATCCAAATACTAGAGGTTGTGATTGCTCAGAAATACTCCCTTGACTAACAGTACAGTAGTTTACTTTGCAAGCACAGCATATATTGTGTATGTATTGTATAGTTCACATTATTTCAAGTCAAGTCCCTTCCTCCGGCAATTATGGGTATCACACTCACTCCCTATGTTAATAATTTTCTTTCTGCTGTGTCAATCATGGGTGTACTATCGCTGTTGTTCACTCAATCTATCAAAACAAAGCACCTAAAGTCATCCATCATATCAGCAAAGATCATGTGATCGGCTGGATAAATGATCAGAAATGAATAATCTTCATATGCCTTTTGTAGTAGTGAAGGCCCAGGGGGCAGTGCGAAATATAAATTACATTGAGCAGTAGCCCTTGATGTAACTGAGTATGGAAAGTACCACCCCTATAGAAAATTAAGAGCTTCCCTATCCCCACCTGCATGTACTGCTTAAAGTAATGCGAGTCTGCATCATCATGGCTTGTGTCTGTTTTTCTTGGGTGCAAGCTGACTGAGCTGGCATTATGCCGGCTACCACAAGTTCACGTACAAGTAATTTCTTTCGTAAAACAGGAGAAAAAAAGAAGAAGACTGATGTACTCTCTGACTCTCTGACTATGTAGTGAGTCCATAGTGCTGCTAGTAGAATTCCTGAAACTCCCACTAATGTTACAGGCCTACAAAGACGGCGGAAAGATACATGCCAAAATGTTATACTGTGCTTGCAAGTTGCTAGTGTTACTGTCAGACAACTTTCTGTTGAATTATTTTGTGTTAATGTTAAAGAGTATTGGTTACAGTATTTTTCTTTCTTTCTTCATAGATGCTTCACAAAAGCTCTCCAGGAAGGAGAGGGCTGTCCGGGCCAGGGCCCGGAAACTGGAGGCCATTTGTGCCGAATATCGGCGGCTGGTGGCTCGGGAGCAGGAGGAGGAGACGGCAACAGATGCTTCTTCCTCCAGTGCCCCCGGCTCCACCAGCCAGCAGCCTCCAGCGGTATGGCGCCGTGACCCGACAGCCTCCCGCCGCCACCGCCGAGCAGCTAAGAAGACACCAGCAGCTGCCCCCCCCAGAGCCTGGATGGCACGTCAGCGCCGCCTCCGCCGGAGAGTGGACTCCCTGGAGCGCGTGGTAGAGAAGCTCCAGTGCCAGCTCCGGGACCTTCGCAAAGAGATGTGGGACCACATGTCCACAGGACTCCGCCAGAAGAAGTGACTGTCCCTTGCCCCTTTTTTAAAGACTGTTGGGGGGGTGGGATTTGGGCGTTGGGGATTCAAAGGGAGTTTTGAAGGACATTTAGACATTGGTTGAGGTTAGGGAGGGGGGTGGGTTGGGTCTTTTCAATAGTTTATTTTTGTTAGGGAAAATATATGTATTTATTTTACATACTTAAACATAGTATACACGTTCATATTATTTTGTTTGGTGGTGGGCGGGTGTTACTGTACGTTTGGTTTCCTCAAACTTACCAGCATGAATTATCTAAACGTCCAAAAATGTACAAAAGTGCCACTAACAGAGTTAGTGAATTCAATTGCCTTACTAGTACTTTATTAGTACTACAGTCAGTCTCTCCTCTCCTCCGAGTCCTAGCCCATTATTCTACCTCCCCAAAATGCTTATCTTACCTGTGATTCGTGTTTGAGAATATGGCTATGCACAGGGCTGGCTGCATGGTAAATGGCGATTAAGGTTGGGTATGGAATCCTGGACAGATTAAATGTCATTGTTGTGCTGGTAGTAGTAGTGCTAAACACTGGCAGTAGCAGCATATGAAAAAAAAGGAAATGAAACATTGAGTGGCCTGAGCGTAGCATTAGAACAGTACGATAGATAGTACGGTAGATAAAAGTGCCATAAATTGTAGCCTATTGTATAAAAAAGCAATTGCCAACTTCACATTACTTTTCGCCTCACAATTGAGGAAAACAAACCAAAATTACTATGTAGTCTGTTTGGTATATCTACTTGATACCTTTTTGCTTTTAATTTTTTGTTTTCAAGTATTTTTTGTTTAAAAAAGACACATAAATACATACAACACTTTCAACATAAATTCACTAAACGAACAATTACCTTCCACATTACATATATACATACACTGTATCAATTTTTATCAACATTAGATTTATATTCACAAAATGATCTCTGATTCTCATCTAAAACCAAAGGACAAAGTAAACATTTAAGTACTTGTTGTTCAAAATACAGCATGCATTTCAATTTGTAAATATCATTTGATCTGCTGTAACTAAATGCATTCCTGATTTAGATGCCAACGCGTTTCAAACCCAATCTGTCACTTTATAGGTTTTCATCAGGGCTCTGTCTCTTTTGTTTATCTACAGGATTATGTAAAACAGAAAAAAGAATTCTATTTTAGTATTTAGTTGTATTTCTTTACTACTTCCCCCATTCTCTCCTCCATTCGCATATGGCACAACTTGTACCTGAATTCCAGCGTATCGCCGGTCGTATGCTTTACAATTCACTTGCTAGCTCTTATGTTTCTTTATCTACAATATAAAGTATATTTATAAGGGAATTTAGTTACATTTTGTTTGGGAGCTCGGGAACTCGTTTACAAAAGCATTGCGAAAAGCCTACCTTTACAGATCTTTATCTTCGTGTTGGCACCCTTCTCAATTATTTGTTTCGTAGTATATTCGATCACTGGGTTAAATTGAAAAAACTTTGATTTAGTATTTGTTTTTATTTTGTTAACCTGATTATTCTCCTTCCAGGACAGTTTCTAGGACATACCTGATCTCAGTTAGGCGCATTCATGCGCGGGTACTGCACGTCTCGGCTTGTTGGATTAAAGGTTTGTCACTGTGTTTCCCTGCAAGTTTGAAAAAATTCCATCACCGAGGGGCAATCGTTTTGTTTCACTATTTCACCTTGCTTACATTCGAGGTGGCATACCTGTTTCCTTTGATAGCGCGATCCCGTGCTGAGCGCTTCGTGCGTCTATGAGACGCTTGTTCCGCTTTCCTACTCTCTTTTCGTCCTCTCCAACAGTCTCCTGTGTATACACAGAGACCAAAATTTTGTTTCAAGAACATTTTGCTTAGTGTCAATTTTCGTATTCACGTTGCGCATCTTACCTGCTTCTCTTGTGTGCCGAGTTTGGATCCGCTTAGTCCTTTGACGCTGCGGCCATCTTTTAGTGTGTTATTTATGTACCTGACAACTATTTGATAAATGGCGGCCATCTTTGAACGGGCAATTTTTCGAGCTTATAAGTTAGTTGACTTTGTTGTCTTGTTTAAACACAATGGTTAATATGTATTTAAACAAACAATGTATTACATTTTTGATTTTAACATTATGTAAAACGCTTGTTTCAATATTTAATATCGTAGCTGTTTTTACATTATGCAAAATGCTCGTTTCAGTTTTTAATGTGTGGCTTCCATTCCTAATTGTTTGTCAACCCCACATTAGTAGTACAGACAGAACATTATTGTAATCAGAGTCGCAAAACTTCTGATAGCGTGTTTAATCCAGATAGAGCGCTATTAAATTTTAGGATCAGATATGCTTCTTTCTGCAGAAGTAGCTTATCTGTATCAATAGGACATTTTGACTGGTTTACATTGTACAGGACCGACCATCTGAATTCAGTTTCCCCATGTTGCTGGTCAATAAAGTGTTCAACCATAGGGGCTGATATCACCTAATTTTTGATACGGGACCTGTGTTGTGTTATTCGCACATTTATTTGCTGGTTAGTCTTCCCAATGTAGATTTTTGAACATGGGCACATGACTACATACACGACATTTCATGTCTCACAGCTGGAGAAACCAACATGTTTCCATTTAATGTTGGCATGTTGAAATTCTTTTCCCTCAATCGTATTGGCACAGGACACGCAATTTCCACACTTGTGGTGTCCTTCAATTAGTTTTAACCCCCATTGAGATAGTAAATCGCTCTTCGGTTTGGGCAAAGCTATTTCTGCACGCACTATATTTTGGCCAATGCTTCGTTTTTTTTTGTAGGCAAACAATGAGCGAGGAAATGGGCATTCTAAATTCTCAAGAAGGTGCCAGTTTTTTAAGACCATTTGTCTGGTCTTATGAGTATCGGGACCAAATGTAGTCACACAGACTAGTCTATTTAGTTCTTCTTTTTCTTTTACTTCCAATAAACATTCTCGCGGTGTAAAGCGGGCCCTCTTTTAGGAATGCTTTAACATTTTGCGTGGATAGCCTCTATTCTTCATTTCCCCACAGAATGTTTCTGCATAATGATCATAGTCCCCTTTTTGCGTGCAATTTCTCCTAATTCGGAGTAGCTGGCCATATGGCAAATTTGCCTTTAGTCTCCTGGGGTGTGCACTACGGTGATGTAGTATTGTGTTTTTGTCGGTTTTTTTTGTATATAATGATGATTGCAAACAGCCCTCAACACATATAATTTGAACATCTAGAAACGTCATATTTGTGCTACTCGACTCAATAGAGAATTTTATATCTGGATGCCTCAAATTGAGCCATTCGTGGAACTGCATCAACTCCGCACGGCTCCCCTGCCACAGGAGCCACACGTTGTCGATGTAGCGTAGCCACTGAATTATGTGTCCCTTGTGTGGGTTGTTATTATTCACAAACTTTCTTTCGTACTCGGCCATAAACAATACGGCCATCTCTGGGGCATACGGACATCCCATCGCTGTCCCTTTTGTCTGCATAAAGAACATATCATTAATTCTGAAGTCGTTTTTTCTCAAGGCGACTTCTGCTAGTTTGAGGATGAATTGAGTGGGGACTCTATGCGGTCTTTCTCGGGCTTTGAGGTAGAGCTCCATTATTTCTAATGCCTCCTCCTGGGGAATCTGGGTATATAAAGACGTAACGTCCATAGTTACCATCAAGTGATTTCCAGGATCAAGCAGGGTTTTTTCTACATTATTTAGAAAATCAACAGTGTCTCTCAGGTATGACTTGACTTTGTTTACAAAGGGTTTTAAAAAGAAGTCAACATATTTGGCTAGTGGTTTTAGACAGGAGTCACACCCGGAGACGATTGGGCGTCCCTGGGGCTCATTAGGTTTTTATGAATTTTAGGGAGGAAGTAAAGGAGGGAGGTCCTCGGGGATTTCTTCACCAAGAAAACTCCCTCCTTTGGACCTACAAAGCCACTTTCCCTGCCTTGTTGAATGATTGAAGCTATGATGCCTTGTATCTCCTTTGTGGGATCTTCTTTTAGCTGCCTGTACCACATTTGGTTGTTGACTTGTGATAAAACCTCGGCTAAGTATTTGTCCTTAGGCCAAATGACAACTGCACCGCCTTTATCGGCCTGCTTGAGCACAATAGAGGTATCGTCTTTAAGACTTTTTAATGCAGCCCTTTGGTCCTTAGTGATGTTTTGTTGGACATATTTCTTACTTTTTTCGAGTTTGTTTATTGAGGACAGCATAGTTTGATCAAAAACTAGTACCTGCTTGGGTATATTTTGGTTTGGTGCAAAGGCTGACCGGTTCCTTAATCCGGTTGGTTCAGTCTCCACACTCGGTGGTTGATTAGCAAAAAAGACCTTAAGTCTTATTTTGCGGCAAAACTCTATAGTTTCGAGTTTTATTTTGGTAAAATCTGTCTGTTGACTTGGGACAAATTTTAATACAAGGTTTAGGACAGACTCCTCCTCTCTCGTCAATTCTCTGGATGACAGGTTAACTATAGTAGAGGGGGTTTCTATGATTTGTAAAAAAATTTCCTTGTTCTCATCTCCCAGGGTATCTTGAATCTTGCTTTTGGTTGCTGTCCTTTCTCTAAAAAAGAGACCTGTTTCTTATTAGAATTGCCCCGAGAGTCTGTTCCTGATCCTGATCAATCGGACGACGAGGTCTCAGAAAATGTCTTGAATCTATTTCTGGATCTACCTTGATAATTGTATAGAGCACCCCGTGAGTCAGCTTGTGTGTAGAAAGGCTCTCTCGTATTGTGCAGTTTTACTTGTAATAGTGATATCTTTAAAGGAAAGAATCTCTTTCTCTATCTTCTCAAGCAATGCTTTTGCATCCGGTATCACTTAACTGTCTTTGATTGATTTGGATAGATCTTCTATTTCTTGTAATTCTTTTGCGCAGAGTCTTTGAGCTGTCTCTATTGTATGGACAATTAGGTCTCTGCTACAATTAGTATTTATGCAGCTAAATCCCTTTCTGTACTCGGCATCTTCCGTGAATATGACTGGAATGTTCTTAACCTGGAGTCCCCAGGGTATCGTTCCTCCCCTTAGATGTTTCAACAGGAAATGTCTGTGGAGCTCGGTACGGATATGTTTTTTACTCAGTCTAATCAGTTTGTCTGATTCATTTTGCTGTTGTGCGGTGGTGCTTAATGTGATCAGGTCCTGTATATGGCTTTCCGTAAATGACAAAGTATCTTTTTCAGTCATTACTCTAAAGGGACAAATTGCCCCTTCTCTCACCTCTTATTTCTCTAATTCTAGAGCTGGACTTAATTGTGTCCCCCTAGCATGTCGTGTATGTAGTCATGTGCCCATGTTCAAAAATCTACATTGGGAAGACTAACCAGCAAATAAATGTGTGAATAACACAACACCGGTCCCGTATCAAAAATAAGGTGATATCAGCCCCTATGGTTGAACACTTTATTGACCAGCAATATGGGGAAACTGAATTCAGATGGTCTTGCCTGTACAATGTAAACCAGTCAAAATGTCCCATTGATACAGAAAAGCTACTTCTGCAGAAAGAAGCATAACTGATCCTAAAATTTAATAGCGCTGTATCTGGATTAAACACGCTATCAGAAGTTTCCCGACTCTGATTACAATAATGTTATGTCTGTACTACTAATGTGGGGTTGACAAACAATTAGGAATGGAAGCCACACATTAAAAACTGAAACGAGCATTTTGCATAATGTAAAAACAGCTACGATATTAAATATTGAAACGAGCGTTTTACATAATGTAAAAATCAAAAATGTAATACATTGTTTGTTTAAATACATATTAACCATTGTGTTTAAACAAGACAACAAAGTCAACTAACTTATAAGCTCGAAAAATTGCCCGTTCAAAGATGGCCGCCATTCATCAAATAGTTGTCAGGTACATATATAACACACTAAAAGATAGCCGCGGCGTCAAAGGACTAAGCGGATCCAAACTCGGCACACAAGAGAAGCAGGTAAGATGCGTGACGTGAATACGAAAATTGACACTAAGCAAATTGTTCTTGAAACTAAATTATGGTCTCTGTGTATACACAGGAGACTGTTGGAGAGGACGAAAAGAGAGTAGGAAAGCGGAACAAGCATCTCATAGACGCACGAAGCGCTCAGCGCGGGATCACGCTATCAAAGGAAACAGGTATGCCACCTCGAATGTAAGCAAGGTGAAATAGTGAAACAAAACGATTGCCCCTCGGTGATGGAATTTTTTCAAACTTGCAGGGAAACACAGTGACAAACCTTTAATCCAACAAGCCGAGACGTGCAGCACCCCGCGCATGAATGCGCCTAACTGAGATCAGGTATGTCCTAGAAACTGTCCTGGAAGGAGGATATTCAGGTTAACAAAATAAAAACAAATACTAAATCAAAGTTTTTTCAATTTAACCCAGTGATCGAATATACTACAAAACAAATAATTGAGAAGGGTGCCCACACGAAGATAAAGATCTGTAAAGGTAGGCTTTTCGCAATGATTTTGTAAACGAGTTCCCGAGCTCCCAAATAAAATGTAACTAAATTCTCTTATAAATATACTTTATATTGTAGATAAAGAAACATAAGAGCTAGCAAGTGAATTGTAAAGCAGACGACCGGCGATACGCTGGAATTCAGGTATACGTTGTGCCATACGCGAATGGAGGAGATAATGGTGGAAGTAGTAAATAAATACAACTAAATACTAAAATAGAATTCTTTTTTCTGTTTTACATAATCCTGTAGATAAACAAAAGAGACATAGCCCTGATGAGAACCCATAAAGTGACAGATTGGGTTTGAAACGCGTCAGCATCTAAATCAGGAATGCATTTAGTTACAGCAGATCAAATGATATTTACAAATTGAAATGCATTAAGTTGCTGTATTTTGAACAACAAGTACTTAAATGTTTACTTTCTCCTTTGGTTTTAGATTAGAATCAGAGATCATTTTGTGAATATAAATCTAATGTTGATAAAAATTGATACAGTGTATATATATGTAATGTGGAATGTAATTGTTCGTTTAGTGAATTTATGTTGAAAGTGTTGTATGTATTTATGTGTCTTTTTCAAACAAAAAATACTTGAAAAAAAAAATTAAAAGCAAAAAGGTATCAAGTAGATATACAAAACAGACTACATAGTAATTTTGGTTTGTTTTCCTCAATTGTGAGGCGAAAAGTAACGTGAAGTTGGCAATTGCTTTTTTATACAATTTATTGATGGTCCAGCCAACTCCATGCCCCGGTCCTAACTCCTTATTGTAAGAAACTATAGAGTGGGAGAATACCCGCGAGAGTGCTAGGGGGACACAATTAAGTCCAGCTCTAGAATTAGAGAAATAAGAGGTGAGAGAAGGGGCAATTTGTCCCTACAGAGTAATGACTGAAAAAGATACTTTGTCATTTACGGAAAGCCATATACAGATCCTGATTGCGTCTGCCCCATTCGCTAATGTCACATTAAGTACCACCGCACAACAGCAAAATGAATCAGACAAACTGATTAGACTGAGTAAAAAACATATCCGTACCGAGCTCCACCGACACTTCCTGTTGAAACATCTAAGCGGAGGAACAATACCCTGGGGACTCCAGGTTAAGAACATTCCAGTCATATTCACGGAAGATGCCGAGTACAGAAAGGGATTTACTGCATAAATACTAAATGTAGCAGAGACCTAATGGTCCATACAATAGAGACAGCTCAAAGACTCTGCACAAAAGAATTACAAGAAATTGAAGATCTATCCCAATCAATCAAAGACAGTGAGGTGATACCGGATGCAAAAGCATTGCTTGAGAAGATAGAGAAAGAGATTCTTTCCTTTAAAGATATCACTATTACAAGTAAAACTGCACAATACGAGAAAGACTCTAAATTGTTATCACTCGAGAGGGCATACCCTTTTTTGAAGGAGGAATTCTACACACAAGCTGACTCACGGGGTGCTCTATACAATTATCAAGGTAGATCCAGAAATAGATTCACGACATTTTCTGAGACCTCGTCGTCCGATTCATCAGGATCAGGAACAGACTCTCGGGGCAATTCTAATAAGAAACAGGTCTCTTTTTTAAGAAAGGACAGCAACCAAAAGCAAGATTCAAGATACCCTGGGAGATGAGAACAAGGAAAATTTTTTACAAATCATAGAAACCCCCTCTACTATAGTTAACCTGTCATCCAGATAATTGACGAGAGAGGAGGAGTCTGCCCTAAACTTTGGATTAAAATTTGTCCCAAGTCAACAGATAGATTTTACCAAAATAAAACGCGAAACTATAGAGTTATGCCGCAAAATAAGACTTAAGGTCTTTTTTGCTAATCAACCACCGAGTGTGAAGACTGAAACAACCGGCTTAAGGAACCGGTCAGCCTTTGTACCGAACCAAAATATACCCAAGCAGGTACTAGCTTTTGAGCAAACTATGCTGTCCTCAATAAACAAACTCGAAAAAAGTAAGAAATATGTCCAACAAAACATCACTAAGGGCCAAAGAGCTGCATTAAAAAGTCTTAAAGACGATACCTCTATTGTGCTAAAGCAGGCCGATAAAGGCGGTGCAGTTGTCATTTGGCCTAGGGAAAAATACTTAGCCGAGGCTTTATCACAAGTCAACAACCAAATGTGGTACAGGCAGCTAAAAGAAGATCCCACAAAGGAGATTCAAGGCATCATAGCTTCAATCATTCAACAAGGCAGGGAAAGTCGCTTTGTAGGACCAAATGAGGGAGAGTTCTTGGTGAAGAAATTCCAGAGGACCCCCCTCCTTTACTTCCTCCCTAAAATTCATAAAAACCTAAACGAGCCCGCGGGACGCCCAATCGTCTCCGGGTGTGACTCGTGTCTAGAACCACTAGCCAAATATGTTGACTTCTTTTTAAAACCCTTTGTAAACAAAGTCAAGTCATACCTGAGAGACACAGTTGATTTTCTAAATAAAGTAGAGGGAACCCTGTTTGATCCTGGAAATCACTTGATGGCAACTATGGACGTTACGTCTTTATATACCCAGATTCCCCAGGAGGAGGCATTAGAAATAATGGAGCTCTACCTTGATGCCCGAGAAAGACCGCATAGAGTCACCACTCAATTCATCCTCAAACTAGCAGAAGTCGCCTTGAGAAAAAACGACTTCAGATTTAATGATATGTTCTTTATGCAGACAAAAGGGACAGCGATGGGATTTCCTTATGCCCCAGAGATGGCCGTATTGTTTATGGCTGAGTACGAAAGAAAGTTTGTGGATAATAACAATCCACACAAGGGACACATAATTCAGTGGCTACGCTACATCGACGACGTGTGGCTCCTGTGGCAGGGGAGCCGCGCGGAGTTGATGCAGTTCCACGAATGGCTCAACTTGAGGCATCCAGATATAAAATTCTCTATTGAGTCGAGTAGCACAAAAATGACGTTTCTAGATGTTCAAATTATATGTGTTGAGGGCTGTTTGCAATCATCATTATATAAAAAGAAAACCGACAAAAACACAATACTACATCACCGTAGTGCACACCCCAGGAGCCTAAAGGCAAATTTGCCACATGGCCAGCTACTTCGAATTAGGAGAAATTGCATGCAAATAGGAGACTATGATCATTATGCAGAAACATTCTGTGGGGAAATGAAGAATAGAGGCTATCCACGCAAAATGTTAAAGTATTCCTACAAGAGGGCCCGCTTTACACCGCAAGAATGTTTATTGGAAGTAAAAGAAAAAGAAGAACTAAATAGACTAGTCTGTGTGACTACATTTGGTCCCGATACTCATAAGATCAGACAAATAGTCTTAAAAAACCGGAACCTTCTTGAGAATTTAGAATGCCCATTTCCTCGCCCATTATTTGCCTACAAAAAAAAACAAAGCATTGGCCAAAATATAGTGCGTGCAGAAATAGCTTTGCCCAAACCGAAGAGCGATTTACTATCTCAATGGGGGTTAAAACCAATTGAAGGACAACACAAGTTTGGAAATTGCGTGTCCTGTGCCAATACGATTGAGGGAAAAGAATTTCAACATGCCAACATTAAATGGAAACATGTTGGTTTCTCCAACTGTCGGACACGAAATGTCGTGTATGTAGTCATGTGCCCATGTTCAAAAATCTACATTGGGAAGACTAACCAGCAAATAAATGTGCAAATAACACAACACAGGTCCCGTATCAAAAATAAGGTGATATCAGCCCCTATGGTTGAGCACTTTATTGACCAGCAACATGGGGAAACTGAATTCAGATGGTCGGTCCTGTACAATGTAAACCAGTCAAAATGTCCCATTGATACAGAAAAGCTACTTCTGCAGAAAGAAGCATATCTGATCCTAAAATTTAATAGCGCTCTATCTGGATTAAACACGCTATCAGAAGTTTCGCGACTCTGATTACAATAATGTTCTGTCTGTACTACTAATGTGGGGTTGACAAACAATTAGGAATGGAAGCCACACATTAAAAACTGAAACGAGCATTTTGCATAATGTAAAAACAGCTACGATATTAAATATTGAAACAAGCGTTTTACATAATGTAAAATTCAAAAATGTAATACATTGTTTGTTTAAATACATATTAACCATTGTGTTTAAACAAGACAACAAAGTCAACTAACTTATAAGCTCGAAAAATTGCCCATTCAAAGTTGGCCGCCATTCATCAAATAGTTGTCAGGTACATAAATAACACACTAAAAGATGGCCGCGACGTCAAAGGACTAAGCGGATCCAAACTCGGCACACAAGAGAAGCAGGTAAGATGCGCGACGTGAATACGAAAATTGACACTAAGCAAAATGTTCTTGAAACTAAATTTTGGTCTTTGTGTATACACAGGAGACTGTTGGAGAGGACGAAAAGAGAGTAGTAAAGCGGAACATGCGTCTCATAGACGCACGAAGCGCTCAGCGCGGGATCGCGCTATCAAAGGAAACAGGTATGCCACCTCGAATGTAAGCAAGGTGAAATAGTGACACAAAACGATTGCTCCTCGGTGATGGAATTTTTTCAAACTTGCAGGGAAACACAGTGACAAACCTTTAATCCAACAAGGCGAGACGTGCAGCACCCCGTGCATGAATGCGCCTAACTGAGAACAGGTATGTCCTAGAAACTGTCCTGGAAGGAGGATAATCAGGTTAACAAAATAAAAACAAATACTAAATCAAAGTTTTTTCAATTTAACCCAGTGATCGAATATACTACAAAACAAATAATTGAGAAGGGTGCCCACACGAAGATAAAGATCTGTAAAGGTAGGCTTTTCGCAATGCTTTTGTAAACGAGTTCCCGAGCTCCCAAACAAAATGTAACTAAATTCCCTTATAAATATACTTCATATTGTAGATAAAGAAACATAAGAGCTAGCAAGTGAATTGTAAAGCAGACGACCGGCGATACGCTGGAATTCAGGTACAAGTTGTGCCATATGCGAACGGAGGAGAGAATGGGGGAAGTAGTAAAGAAATACAACTAAATACTAAAATAGAATTCTTATTTTCTGTTTTACTTAATCCTGTAGATAAACAAAAGAGACAGAGCCCTGATGAGAACCCATAAAGTGACAGATTGGGTTTGAAACGCGTCGGCATCTTAATCAGGAATGCATTTAGTTACAGCAGATCAAATGATATTTACAAATTGAAATGCATTAAGTTGCTGTATTTTGAACAACAAGTACTTAAATGTTTACTTTGTCCTTTGGTTTTAGATTAGAATCAGAGATCATTTTGTGAATATAAATCTAATGTTGATCAAAATTGATACAGTGTATATATATATGTAATGTGGAATGTAATTGTTCGTTTAGTGAATATATGTTGAAAGTGTTGTATGTATTTATGTGTCTTTTTCAAACAAAAAATACTTGAAAACAAAAAATTAAAATCAAAAAGGTATCAAGTAGATATACCAAACAGACTACATAGTAATTTTGGTTTGTTTTCCTCAATTGTGAGGCGAAAAGTAATGTGAAGTTGGCAATTGCTTTTTTATACAATTTATTGATGGTCCAGCCAACTCCATGCCCCGGACCTAACTCCTTATTGTAAGAAAATAAATTGTAGCCTAAGCAGTGCTAAAGTATTCAAAATATCAGTACTAGTTGCGTGGAGTATGGCTACTATAAGAAATAGTATTGAAGGTGAAGGACACAGCAGCGTAAGCATTAAGCATTCGATTTGTCACGTGTAGGAGGAGGATGTTGTTGATGATCAATCCACGATGGCACACATGAAATTCTGATTTGAATGATTTTTCTGTTGCTTTGACTTTATCCTCCCCAGCAAGTGTGTGGAATTATTGTTGTCATTTAGTCACACCTCAATTAAAACCACATAGCCTGGGGGAAGAGGGTTAGGGTTTGAAAACTGGATGGAAATGGGGGTTTTTGGGAAAGTTTTATGGAGAGAGGAAAAAAACACAGCATGGACAAACAACAAATGAAGATAAACAAATCTTTGGATACGGAGATATACATAAATCTTTTAAGGGACATAAAGGAAGTGGATGCACTACTGCATGCATGAAGTTGTTTGCTAAATGGATGGTTAGGTTACTGAAAACTAAGTAGTACTTTGTACAACTTACTAACTATGAAGAAACAATGTGACAGTACAGGGCAGCAGTAATTACGCAATTTCACTTGCCTATCTGCCCTCAGAGAGAATAAACACTTAGTACATTGAATTAGTTTTAAAAATAGCAAAGCAAAATGTATACAATGGCTGGAGGGATGAATTTGAAGCAGAGAGCAAACAAATGCACCGAGTCACACTCATAGATGTTCACAACAATAACATTATTTATGAGATAAGGAGAAGTGAAGAGGATACTGTAACTGGTTGTTGTAGTTGTCCTGTTAAATGTGGGAAGTTGCATGCATCCAGCCATTCCTCCTATTCGCGGTACTCCTCCATTCCATCTGACGCTCCGTAGATCAATCTTGGTGACTAGACACACTGTCCACTGCCTGCCTGGCGTATGCAGAAATGCGGAACGCTAATGGTAAGCCTGAGTTAATCGTTTTTCCCATTGCACAGGGTAAAAGCCGGCCTGTAATTGTTGATGGAAAAACAGGAAGTATTATTAAAACACCACGGAGAAAAAAAGATAAGGTACGCTGTGTAGTGCAAAAATAACACTTTCAGTTTCAGAGGCGACAGTATTACATACAAGCATCATTTCTAAAGTGCGTATTCTGAGTCTCCTTTTCAACGATAGTAATTAGCACACAGCAGGCCAGGGCCATGCAGACGGTCAAGGCAGGCACCACTGAGTGAAGCAACCTGATGTAGCATACCTCTTTGACACAGACAGACAAAGCATATCTAATTGTATGCAGCAAGCCACATAGCCGCAAAAATACATGAACTGCTGTCTGGACTCTGGCATAACAACACTACATTGGCTCGACCACTTCATACCACAACTAGACAGACATGTAGTTCTGCTGTAGTAGTTGTTGTTGACTCGTTTATCTGTTTGCCACTCACGAATTGGCCATAGTTCTTCCGTAAACCGACGATGATGATCCATCCATCCCAGTGAGTGACTGTAAAGAAAAAAGATATATTATTTAACTTTGATCATCAACACTCATCATCATCGTGGTATATTGGCAAACAATGAGTCCAAGGACATTTTGCATATTGGAAAAGGAAAATGCAACGTAGTGAACCCTGCAGTTGAAGTACAATTTGAATTTAAAATGGTAAAATAAACAGAGTAGACTTGAGTTACATTTAGTGTGTAAAAGATTAAATAATAACAGAAGACATGATTCATTTCATGCACAACAAACAGCAATTGCTTTCATCAGAGCCAGACAGCCAATGCTGTCCACTGCATGCCATCTCATTATTTATTACCTGTTCCACTTTTTGTCCACATCTTGTTCTTAAATTGAAGGGCCACAGGGCAGACTCTCGTGTCAATTTCAGAAGTAACTGTCAGCAATCACAATATAGCCACTAATTCCAGTCCCACTTCTTTTGAGGGGACTCATCTACGAAGCGACAGTTTCTTCATTCTGCGTAATCCAGCCATCTGCCTTGAGGGAAATTGATAGGGGGAGTCTGGAGGAGGAGGATAGAGGAGCATGACTGAGTTGTGAACTTGTGAACTTCAGGATTGCAGACACAGCGGCACCTTCAATAAGGAAATAAGACGAAGACAGAGCTGCTGATGGATTTGTTGTGATTAGAGTTTTGTTGTTAATGGTAAAAGTTGCAAAACAAAGAAAGACACACAGGAGTAAAAGTGAATAAGGAATCAGGACGAATAAAAAGGAAGTCAGTTTCAGGGCTCGGTGCCAGGGAAGTAGAGCTCATCCTCGAACTCTGTGAATTGAGCCGGGTGTAGGTCAGATAACAGAGAGAAACTTCCGTCACCTAAGTCGGTGTCCTCTTCTTCCTGCGTGGATTCACATATTTTGTAATCTGGTGGTATGAAGTGCTGATTCATCTTGATCATTGTTAACCTCTCCACATTTTTGGGCGAGAGGCGGGTCCTTTTTGAAGTTACAATGGCACCAGCAGCACTGAAAACATATTCAGAAAATACTCTTGCGAGTGGGCAAAGTGGTACAAAAGGGGGTGGTGATGGACGGAGCATCTGAACCAATCAAACACTCACACCCAGTCAACAGATCTGGGTTTAATCCATCACCGTTCTTTAGCCCACTCTGCCACCCCAGTCCAGCCATGGCCATATGCAAATCAGTCTAACCCTGTGCCTCGTGGGAACAGTCCAGCCCGAACTGCGTAGCCATGCCTTCCCTGGACCGGAAACAAGCTTCCTAGGACCGGTTTCTGGCATTTCAGCCGTCTTCAGCCAGGCTTGCTTGAATCCAGTGGCAAAGTGAGCATGGGACTCACGTCTGAGGATACCCTGCCAACTTATGGCGAACAAAGCGGTACAAAAGTGGGTGGTGATGGACGGAGCATCTGAACCAATCAAACACTCACACCCAGTCAACAGATCTGGGTTTAATCCATCACCGTTCTTTAGCCCACTCTGCCACCCCAGTTCAGACATGGCCATATGCAAATCAGTCTGACCCTGTGCCTCGTGGGAACAGTCCAGCCCGAACTGCCAAGCCATGCCTTCCCTGGACCGGAAACAAGCTTCCTAGGACCGGTTTCTGACATTTCAGCCATCTTCAGCCAGGCTTGCTTGAATCCAGTGGGCAAGACAAATAATTTAGAGCCAGGTTGGTGATCAGTGGCCATTGACCCCTTTTCCCATACCAATACAGCAATGGGTTCTGATTAAAGATAGGCCTGCACCATCCACTCAAGGTTCTCCAGGGGTGCTCCACTTTGCGTACCATCTGTGGCCTTTGCATCAGCACTGGAACAAGCAAACCCTTGATGAGTTATCCAATCCCCTTCCGACAATATTATGGCTGGGCCTGGTGCAGGTGAGGATGATGATACGGTTGCTGGTGTAGGTAACGTCTGTGAGGGAAAATTACTGCTTTCGGCCACAGAAGTGGATCTTGATGCCGGATTGCCTGCTGATTCAGTAGTACTTCTGCCGGGTCCTTCAATTTCCTGACGCTCTTTTTCTAACTGAATGGCTGACAGAGCTAGCCAATGTTTGTACGTTGAAACATCTGCTTCATTAAAAGGAATGAATGCTTTGCTGGCCACTGCCTTTTTGTACCGTGGATCCAGAATAGTGGCACAAATGTAATGTTGTTCTGTATGTATTTTTTTAAGCCTTTCATTGTCAACTAGGCGGGTGAATAAGCTCACAGCCAACTGATATGCGTCTTGCTTGTCAGTATCACCTTTGAACGTTGAAGACAACGCCTTCAGTTGGTGCTCTAGCATGCGTAACAATGGGATAGCTTTGCCCAAAGTACAGTCCTCCCTGCTGACTTCACTCGTGAAGACCTCAAAAGGACGAAGCACGTCTGTCAGGCTTTTAACTGGCTACCATTCCTCCAACTCTAGCCTCATGTCTTTCATAGTAGAACTCAGTGCAAAGACATACTCATTGATTACCAAGCACTGATCAGACCGACGCTCAAGCATGTAGAAGGTTGAGTTCTAACGTATTGCCACCTCCTGGATGAGTCCTCTGACTGGCAGTCTACGGTCACGTTGCATGTTCCTCAGCTGCTTCCGGGCCTTAAAAGAATGGCTGAAATGTGTACAGATTCTTCGGCAGGTGGTCAGTAACTTGCTGACTGTGTTTTCTTCTTTCAAGAAATCTTGAACAACAATGTTAATACTATGTGCCAAACTAGGCAATCTGAAATAGCCACCATCATTCATGGCCCTAATTATATTACTGCCATTATCCGTGGAAACATCACCAATCGTGCGCTTTCTTGGATGCAGCCATTCATAGACCTTACTCTGAAACTCATCCAAAATGTTTACTGCAGTATGAGATTTCTCCATGGCAAACATGGCTACTGTTGCATGTTTCCGAGTAGCTTGAAAAACTGTGTCCGTGTCAACACCTGCATATAACTTGTCTCTAACCCCTTTAAAAGAGACCCAGTGTGCAGTGATGCACTTGTAATCAAGGGCTTGGCAACTGGTCCACTTGTCTGTTGTCAGGTGGATAGTGTGAACAGCACTCTTCTGCAAAGCTGTCCCAATCACTTCCAGCACATCTTGATGTAGTGCTGGAACCGCACTCTCGCAAAATAGGACCGCCGAGGAACTTTCCATTTAGGGCAGACTGTTGCCACAAATTCTAGAAATCCCACCCCTTCCACGAAAAAAAGGGAGAAGGTCCAGCGCTAACATTTTAGCCAACATTGCATTATAAAGACGGGCCGTTGGATGGTTGCGTTCAAATGGCGCATCCGACCAAAACATGGTGGTCTGGACCGTTTTCATACGTGATGATGATGATGCAGACTTCTTCAACCCAGTTAGGCTCATTGATGTACTTTTTCGCATTGGTGTCTCTCCCAGACTCTTAGTGTGCCTCATAGATGTTGCTGGGGTAGAGGGTGAGGGCGCTACCACTGCAGTGTTGCTGCCAGGGGTACTGGGTGTACCAGAAAAAATGTCTGTCGCTCCTTCACCTCCCCCTGCACCATCAGCCCCTCGTCATCACCAGATGCAATGTCAATGGATACATTTGGATTTCTTGTACTTTTGGCTTCCCGGATCTTCCTTAGATGCGCCTCCCAAGTGATAGTGTGGTGTTTTGGGAGATGACCTCTCTGGCCTCTGGTACCATAGTTGGTACCAAGCTTACCCCGACTAACTACAGTTTTACAAATCAAACAAACCATGTTTTCCGCCTTTTTGCTGATGCTAAAGAAGTCCCCAGCTGGTGATGGAGGTGCTACTTTCAATGTCAGATGAAGTGGAGGATGGGCGTGGCTGAATTTGGCTCTGTTGTGCACTTACAGCACCACTACTTGAGGTAATGGAGGTAGAGCTGGATGGAGGTCCCTTCTGACGAGAAAATATGGAAGCTGTAGGTAGTGTGGTGTAGTAGTTAACTGCGTTGGTGGTGGTACCAGTGCCACACAGCCCACAACCCGCTCAGCTGCAATTCGGTATAGGGTCAAAAAGTCTGTCTGCTGCATGCCCGCTGGGGCTGGAGTGACGACTGTGATGACTGGGTCGTCATCAGACTGTTCATCATCAGCAGAATACACCACTTCTTGTTCGTCGTCATCATCCATAAGTGAAAGCCTTACGGGAACCTTCCTTTTTGGCTTAGCTACCTTTGTCGGTTCATGGCGTGCCTCACTCTCAGACTGCATTGGTGGGTTCCAATCAAAATCAGATCATCAGAAGGAAGGGGGCTTGAAGAAGAACTTGTAGTAGCACTCCTTGACCTTTTTCTTGCTGGGGATCTGGAAGACAATGGTTCATCATCAGGAGGAGTGGCTTCCTGGGATGATACCTCCTCTTGAATCTCGATTACCAGATGTGCCCCTACTTCTGGAGGAACAAGCATTGTGGGCAGTTGTGCGCTCCATGCACCTCTAGTTGCGCCTCTCCATGGGCCTCTCCATGCGCCTCTCCTCGCGCCTCTCCTTACGCCTCTCCTTGCGCCCCTACTTGCGCCTCTACTTGCGCCTCTACTTGCACCTCTACTTGCGCCTCTCCTTGCACATGTACTTGCGCTTGTACTAGTTGCCCCTGTGGTTGTTGTTGTGGCTGTGGTTGTTGAACACTCGTCAGATGAGTTACACCCTGCGTTGATTGGATGCTACTTTTTTGCGATGAGCCAACATCACTGGTCGATGGTGATTGAACATTTAAAGTGGCTGCCTCTGCAGCCCTCATGGCCTTGGACCTAACTTGGCGTGGTGGCACTGAGCCCAATGAAGCGGAGGTGCTGCTCCCAGCTTGGTCCCCGGCGGACCCCGCTGCAGTAGGCGTAGTGTTTTTCCCCCAAAAAAGTGTCTGTGGGCACACCAGTCTCCTTGGAAAGTGGCGTCACTTGCTTATTCTGCTCCTTCTTACTGGCAGTGGCACTGGCATCTTTCTTGGTAGAGGAGCAACGGCCACCTTTCTTTGGGCCCATCTTCTTCAGATGTCAGAAAAGCAGGCCTCAGTTGCATGAGTGTCAGAGTTGTCTGTGGCCACACGTGACGTCACATGACGTTGTGCTGCACACACCGCAGCAGGACTTATTCCTGGCACTGACGATGAACGATGACTGATTTGTGGTTCTCTTGTGCACCTAAAAGCAAAGGAAGCCAGCGGAACATCAGTTAAATAAATGATGCATATGTCGTGCTTCAATTAATATTTGCAACTAGGCATTTATTTTTACAACACACCCAAAAACGGAAAGACCCAAAATAAAAATTGCAATTCTTATCAAAAATGGATGTTTACATTAATAGAAGAGAGACCACACAGAGAGAGTTGTTTCATGCACCACTGAGTACCCCTGGGCATAATGGATAAAAGCAAGGCAAACTGGGTGCAGGCCTGAGCACACTGCCTGGCTTCAAAATGGCCCCTTGACCCCCACCCACATGGCCAGGCCCTGCCTGTACCAGGCCTCAAAATGGCCCCCACCCACATGGCCAGGCCCAAACACCACCCCAAAGAGTCGAAAAACACATAAAAATCACCACAATCCAATGCCATCCATGCCCTCAATGATGTTTAAATTCAAGACACCCCACAGAAAGACTTGGTCCATGCACCACTGAGTACCCCTGGGCATAATGGATGAAAGCAAGGCAAAATGAGTGCAGGCCTGAGCACACTGCCTGGCTTCAAAATGGTCCTTTGACCCCCACCCACATGGCCAGGCCCTGCGTGTACCAGGCCTCAAAATACCCCCCACCCACATGGCCAGGCCCCAACTGATAAACGGGAAACTCAAGCCCTTTTATGGGGTGTGGTCACCTCAACAGTAGCCTCGGGCCACCGGCGCAACACTTCACTGTGGAACAAGGAACAATGAGATGAGATGACGAAAACTCATGTTGAAGTGGCACGTTTATTATTCATTGACAAGTGGACCAATAAATGCGTATCTTTTTTTTTTACATATATTTTTTATTGATTATAACACAAGAGTAGAAATGTACATATCGGGTATCATTTGGTGGAACATATTGTTGTGGTGAACGGGCAAATGAATTGAGGAAATACACAACAATTATAAGCATCTGAAAGTCATCAATACCAGCGTAGAGCTGGGGCAGAACAAAACGGTACAGATAACCTTAAGCAAACATCATCGGAGCCCGCCCACCCAGGATACAGGATATGAAGATCGGACACTCGACACCCGGATATGAGGAACAAAAGGCTCAGGAGAATATGCCACATCTCTTGTGAAGAAGGAAAAAGGGAAAAAGAAAGGCCATAGAACAAAATAAAGGAGAAAAAAAAAAACTCAGCCCCCCACCCTGCACCCCTGCAGATGGCTACGACCTAACCCCACTAGCAGTGTGCCTGTCGCCCACTAAACTAAACCCCAAGGAAGGGAAAAGATGGAGGAGGAAATGTCATACAATATGATACGGGCTCCCAGACTCCCATACCCCCGCCAAAAGCAGACATCCCTTACCGTCGTACTAAGCGAATTAAAGCAAACTAATAAGCAAACAGATAGGGGAGTCACAGAAAGAAAAAAGACCTTCCCGCCCAACCCCCGGCACAACAGAGGCGACAAATCCCTTTTCGAACATAGCCATTGTACCAAACCCAGACAATCAGACTTCCATCTGGCCCCTACGCTCACGAATACAACCCAGCAGAGCCAAAAGAAAGTCACTGTACCGAACTCAGACAGTCAAATTCAGCCCTGGCCCTTACGATCCATCGCACAAACCCCATCCAGTAGGACCGACATAGTAGCAAAAGAGCCAAAACGTTGTAGAAAAAGGAGATCAATATATCCTGAAAGGGTCAAAAATGTTAAGTCTTGAAGTCTACCAGATACACGAAAGTCAGTCCAAAAAGTATTAATGGAAGTCTCCAGAAGCGAAGGAAGAAATGAGTCCTGAGCGGGCGATGACACTGCCGATCTTGCTAGTTGTTTAGGGGCTCCAGTAACGTACCACTGTAGTCGTGCATAGACAAATGGCACCAGGTTTAGATTATGTTCGGGGTTCTCCTCTCGAGTTAGATCAAGCTTCATGGGGGTCACCGTATGTTGCAGGTCTGACACAGGGCTGGAGTCCGGTCTCAAACACACAGTCTCGATGCTTACAGTCAATTTGTGGAGAGCAGCCTCCATTTGCAGGTGAAGAGCCCCGATGGCGGCCATTACGGTCCCCAGTGTTGGTCCACACATCGTCCCATCCATCTCCGCTTGCACGATAGCAAAGCAGGTTCTCAACCCCGGAGGCCGGCTACTCCGGGGAAACAGACAGGAGCGAGATGGACGGAGGCGGCGGGCGACTTACAGGCTTGGCGCTCTTTACACTGTTGACGCGAGCGGGGCCTCACCCACGGACCCCGAGGGATGCAACAGGGTCCCGGGACCTGGCCCCCCACCCACCGTAGCAATCACGTCTCGTCGCCGTCCGTCTAGTATTCGCCGGGACCAAAGACCACCATCAGGATCGAGAATAAGTTTCATTCCGATGAGACCGGACTCCGCTAGGTACCCGCGGCCGATGTTGTTCAACTTAAACCCGGCTGGGTCAGTACTCGAGGCCCCGGCTCACACACTGGAGTAGGCCCGAAAATGAAAGACGGTGTAATTTTGTCAATAAGAGCGATAAAAGCTCCGGGATTGCCCCCCTGGGCTCAGCAACGATTCAGACACACGGGAGTCGGGTGGGAGGTCAGGATGAATTTCAGGAGAGGTCCGCCAGCGACGGAGGTCGACGGAGCCGGGAGCTTATGCGGCCATCTTGGTTGCTAGCGTAGCTCCTCCTCCAAAATGCGTATCTTTAGCAGAACAATAAATGCATATCATTTCATACTACTAAGTAAAAAGCCATTTAAGAAATCCCGACTTCACTCTGTCAAGAGTAAATGCTAGATGACAAATGCTCAAAATGTTGCAAGGCAAGCTGAAATGAGTAACTTTTAAAAAGGCATAATGGAAAACTGCTAGAGATTCAAAGACATAGAGTACATTTGTTATAAAATTCTAGTGTCTAGAATAAAGCCTTTCTGATGAGAACTATAAGGCAAGCTGGAGTGAGGATCTATCAAAAATCACGTTTAAATCAGCCAGAGACTCAGAAAGACAAAGAATACATTCTATGAAAATATAGGGAACTTGAAACAAGCCTTCCTGAAGAAAATTATTCAAGCAGGTTAAACATTTTAAAGAGACCCAGAATGCGAGGGGCCAGAATTATTAAAAAGGCACAATTGAAATTAATTAAGGAATGAAAAACACATTTCTATAAAAACTCAGTGCCTGGAGGCACCTAACTAGGGAGACTAGCCAAACAGGATCTAATTATTTAAAGAAACCTTAAATGCAAGGAATTGGGTGTGGATGGAAAACACAGAGCATGGTCAGAGATTTAAAAAGGCAAAAGTATTATCTTGCTTGGGAGTTTACCACCTGAGGAAGGTTTTTACATCCCAAATCAGATAATCGGCCGGCCGGAGAACCCATGCATGTGAAGGTCAAGGCAGCAGAGTTCTGGCTTCAAATTTGACGTGTTGGATCTAATATACCTGGAAATGCGGAACCATGGTTCTATTCTGACGGCTTTGCTGACACATTTTCGGTGAAAGTGGCTAACCGCATGTCCAAGAACACGGAACTGGTCAAGTGGTTTGATCGGGTTGATGGCCATGTTTGACCCCAAGATATAAACAAACGGCAATGTTCGACCACAAGGTATAAACAAATAATCATCTGATCACGAACATCTCTCTAAAAAAGTATATGTCAGAGTGAAACTTGGGACATGTGCTAATATCACAATCACAAGGTTTTTATTTGAGCAAGCTATCTTTCAAAACAATGTAGCAAGATGTACCATGTGTACAAGCTGATCCTGTGTACGTGCGTGTGGGGGGTGTCTTGCAATGGAGCTGTGGAAAGCTACTGTACTTTCCATGTTTGCTCAAGTTACCTCGCTGTGTTCAGCACATCAGAAATGCACATTTTAAAAATCATTTAGGCCCAGTGGATTTGTTATCATAAGGCGGTGACAATTACACAAACTACTTAGAGGGGGGTCTAAGGGCTGGTTTACCGACTCATACTAGATACATGCCCCTATCAAGAACATGAGTATATACAAAAAAGTATCTAGGAGTCTAAAAAAGTGAGATCAAATCACACAAACACCCATTGACATGACAAAATAAGAGGATGGTGGAGACTACATTCATCAGTCGCATCACGTGAAATAATAACAACACATGCACGTGAGGCACAAGCTCTAGGTGAAAATTTTCCCATCAGTTGTCTAACTGTACCGCCACTAGCACATCATTTGGGTTCTCCTTACCCAGGAGTCAGTGCCCTCACAGTCACACAAGACGTAGTAGAGGACTGTGAGAATAAAGAGACTCTACAGTTATTGTCTTTTAGGCGGACCCAGTATGATAAGACAGCTGAAAAAAGCAGTGCAAAGAAGTGATAAGTGAGAATATAAAATAAGGTAAGGCTGAGTAGAACAAAGAAATTTTTAATAGTTTCTCTCAGCTTCCTAACTTTAAAAACAAAAGTGTAAAAAGCAGATTGAACAGAATATCTGCTCAGCGAGTGGTCAACATGTTTCTGCATATAAGGAAGTAACTCAGCATTCTTCAGGACCTAGTTGGTGCTACTGCTGTGATAATAGTGACAAATGTAAAAAGAAAAAGAAAAATATCACCTGATTTCCAGGTGCAGATGCTCCACCGCAATCTACAAATAAAATCACATCAACAGAAAGGAAAGTGAAAAGAAACACATGACATTGTCAATTTTGTAAAACAATACACTCAACCGTAGTGGTATTGAAGTGACTTGGCAGTACAATTTTGATAACATATTCACACTCACCCAATTAGTGTGGGGTTCGCGCCTCACCTCACCTGGCTGCAGCTCAGGTAAATGAGGAGCACCGCTCTGTTTAGAAAAAACATATCCATACATAAGCCTTCACTGTTATTTCCATCGAGTACTGAATGATTAAAACATTTTTTGATCTGGAGTTACTATCAGCAATCCCTATTTAAATCACATGATAGTAAAATACCCTCTAGATTTACTAGTGCTATGGATCTTAGTTTAAAGTTGGAAGAAATCTTCATGTTGCATGCTCATTCTAACTATTGATGGTACACAGTTTGTATAGCAACGATGTTACCTTTCTTCTTTATTTAAAAATTATGTAATGCGCCATCTCTCTCTGGCTCATAATGCCCCAAAAGTGTTTAACAAAAAGGCAGGATGCGCTTACATCGCCAGGCTGTTTACGCCCCAGAAGCGCATGACAGGATAAGAAACAAACAGCACCAAAGGCGTGCTGCTTGTCGGGACAGTTCTGACAATCTATCTTCTATCTTCTATATTTAGAAAATGATGGAATGCGCGATGTGTATTTCGCTCGTTGTATCCTGGAAGAGTTTACCGAGATCACAGGACGCGCTTGCCTAGGCGGGCTGTTTACGCTATAAACGCGCATGGCAAGATGACAAGGAACTCAGCATAAAACCCAGAGTACGCGATAAGCGTGCTGTTTTTTGTAATAATTCAGAGGCGCTTACCTCTCCGTCGGTGTCTCCAGGCGTCCCTCTGCGCTGGACTTGGGGAGGCACCGAACGGAAGGAGCGCTGACTATTTAATGACTCACATCCTTTGCGCGCTCACGTGTTTAGCGCAAAGGATGCTGGTAATTGTAGTCAAATAACAAGGCGAAAGTACTCACATTTAGAAAAAGTGACTATGGAGCAATGTAAACGTGCACTCTTTCAAATGTGCATATTAGTTGTAAACTATACTTCGCCATCAAAGTCAATAACGCAGTCACTTGTTGGTGCAGAGAATTATGGTTATTATAGTTAATGGAGCGCAAAACTGTGGTGCAACATATATGTGCTATAGCCAGTGATGAACAAAGAGCACAGTTCTAATGGTGTATATATCTACCTAGGCGGACACTATATGTCGACCTAGGTGTCCACTTGATCAGGATTAGACGGCCTCCATGTGTTGGCAGTAGTACTTGTAGGCCATTCATTAACTATAATAACCGTAATTCTCTGCACCAACAGGTGACTGTGTTATTGACTTTGATGGCGAAGTATGGTTTACAACTAATATACACATTTGAAAGAGTGCACGTTTACATTGCTCCATAGTTACTTTTTCTAAATGTGAGTGCTTTCGCCTTGTTATTTGACTACAATTACCAGCATCCTTTGCGCAAAACACGTGAGCGCGCAAAGGATGTGAGTCATTAAATAGTCAGCGCTCCTTCTGTTCGGTGCCTCCCCAAGTCCAGCGCAGAGGGACGCCTGGAGACACCGACGGAGAGGTAAGCGCCTCTGAATTATTACAAAAAACAGCACGCTTATCGCGTACTCTGGGTTTTATGCTGAGTTCCTTGTCATCTTGCCATGCGCGTTTATAGCGTAAACAGCCCGCCTAGGCAAGCGCGTCCTGTGATCTCGGTAAACTCTTTCAGGATACAACGAGCGAAATAGACATTGCGCATTCCATCATTTTCTAAATATAGAAGATAGATTGTCAGAACTGTCCCGACAAGCAGCACGCCTTCATTGCTGTTTGTTTCTCATCCTGTCATGCGCTTCTGGGGCGTAAACAGCCTGGCGATGTAAGCGCGTCATGCCTTTTTGTTAAGCACTTTCGGGGCATTATGAGCCAGAGAGAGATGGCGCATTACATCATTTTTAAATAAAGAAGAAAGGTAACATCATTGCTATACAAACTGTGTACCATCAATAGTTAGAATGAGCATGCAACATGAAGATTTCTTCCAACTTTAAACTAAGATCCATAGCACTAGTAAATCTAGAGGGTACTTTACTATCATGTGATTTAAATAGGGATTGCTGATAGTAACTCCAGATCAAAAAAATGTTTAATCATTCAGTACTCGATGGAAATAACAGTGAAGGCTTATGTATACATATGTTTTTTCTAAACAGAGCGGTGCTCCTCATTTACCTGAGCTGCAGCCAGGTGAGGTGAGGCGCGAACCCCACACTAATTGGGTGAGTGTGAATATGTTATCAAAATTGTACTGACAAGTCACTTCAATAACACTACGGTTGAGTGTATTGTTTTACAAAATTGACAATGTCATGTGTTTCTTTTCACTTTCCTTTCTGTTGATGTGATTTTATTTGTAGATTGTGGTGGAGCATCTGCACCTGGAAATCAGGTGATATTTTTTTTTTCTTTTTACATTTGTCACTATTATCACAGCAGTAGCACCAACTAGGTCCTGAAGAATGCAGAGGTACTTCCTTATATGCAGAAACATGTTGACCACTCACTGAGCAGATATTCTGTTCAATCTGCTTTTTACACTTTTGTTTTTAGAGTTAGGAAGCTGAGAGAAACTATTAAAAATTTCTTTTTTCTACTCAGCCTTACCTAATTTTATATTCTCACTTATCACTTCTTTGCACTGCTTTTTTCAGCTGTCTTATCATACTGGGTCCACCTAAAAGACAATAACTTTAGAGTCTCTTTATTCTCACAGTCCTCTACTACGTCTTGTGTGACTGTGAGGGCACTGACTCCTGGGTAAGGAGAACCCAAATGATGTGCTAGTGGCGGTACAGTTAGACAACTGATGGGAACATTTTCACCTAGAGCTTGTGCCTCACGTGCATGTGTTGTTATTATTTCACGTGATGAGACTGATGAATGTAGTCACCACCATCCTCTTATTTTGTCATGTCAATGGGTGTTTGTGATTTGATCTCACTTTTTTAGACTCCTAGATACCTTTTTGTGTATAATCATAAGGCGGTGGCCTTTGGCCTTTGGTTTGGGCCTATAAACCCGGGATTCAGGGGATCTGTGGGATTTCATTTGCTGATTGTACATAGCAAAAAATGTGGGACTTTAAGCATATTTTCAGATTCTCTCTAGCAGGGCCATATAGGACCTTCAGGCTATCAAGGTCGATAAAAAATGCTCTTCTTGGTAATCAGATGGTAGATTGTGATCCTGACCCTCCATCATCTCCCTGCTCTTGTTCATTTATGAACACACTCTTAACTGAGTATCTCGGTGACCCTTCAGCTAGTGGCGGTATCCAGGGCATGTTGTTAACATAACACTTAAAGCTGCCTTGGAGTTGCTCTTTTTTCTTGGCTCTTTCTCCATCTGGCCTAAGGAGTATTTTGACATATTCTGCATCTCGCTCATTAAGCAGACGTTCATATTGGGCTGCTGCAGGGTTTTTTCTTCAGGGTGTCCCTACCTGGGGGAAGTGGAGGAGCTGTTGGTATGCCATAGTGAGTGCCAGGTGCTGCTAACTCGCTCATTTCTAATGGTACTCCAGTCCCATCCCCAGGAACCCGACCCATGTCTTCATACTTCGCTATCTGGTAGATCCCTGTGCTAGCATAGTTCATCACTACAGCTTTGGTACTTAACCTCTTAATACAGTGACACCCTATCTGAAAGGCGCAACACAGAAGCAACATAATTCCATTTATGGGTATCACTAATTTCAGTATTGCTGTGAGCCATAAGGGCATCCAGCCAAAGTCGAACCAGTCCGTCGGAATAATGTCCGCAGGGGCACCTCCCTCCTTCATCATTTCTTTTCCCAAGTTTGTCAACTCCTCAATGGCTCTTGCTATTGACCCGTTATCCTCATCATTTCCTGGTATAAACGTGCAGCAGGATTTTCCGATCCTATGGCACAAACCACCATCTTTGGCAGTTGGCATGTCGAGGAAGTAGCGATGCTCCAGAACCATCAGTCTTAAGGGGTGCAGTTCTTCCCTAGTTGCATTCAGTCAGTCCCTAGTGCAGTTGATGGCCTTCATGACCTCATAGCGGGTCACTTCCAGCTAGCGAGCATTTGCATTAGTTTGGAACATTGAAACTGCCCCTCCGAAGAAAAGCTGGGCCTCGTTGAAGAGGCGGAATTCTTCTGGAACGTTATCAAGGGCCTCAGTTGCGAAGTACTCAGCTGATCGCCGGTGACAGTGGAGGAATGTAAAGTCACCTGTTGTAGTGTGTTTATCTAGGTACCTATATTGATACTCCTATTTCTGACCCTTGTCCGGTTATTAATTCTCTAATGTCCATACAACGGCACAGAAACCCGTTTTCAGATTAGGTCATAGCGCATGCTGTCACATTAAGCAAGCACTATCCCTCCAGCCCCCTAGAAAGCACACCGAGTTCTCAAAACAAACCAAACCTCCAGCAGACCTGGGAAATCCCCCGCAGCTATTGTTTTGATTTCGCTCGAGAACTCCTGAAAAGAATGTAGGAACGACCAGTCCTTATGACATTCTTACTGACGTCTTATGTCCATCCTTACGTCAAACTCGGCACCTTTCAGGTATAAATATACCAACGCTGCCCTAAGCAAACACACGGTGGTGACGAGCTTGGAGCAGCGCTACTTGCCGGAGAGCCCAGCTGATGCAGGAAGCCCACGGACGCTGCCCCTCCCTTTTGATGCGCTGAGAGAGACGCTGCCTTTTCTCCTGCCGAGAAATCCAGCCTCCGGCGTTTCCAGCCGCCCTCGCGGGTAACTGGGATATCGAGTCCTGAGACAGAGATACCAACCCTCCAGCCTTCTAAATCCCAGGTACTGAACTGACTAAACCCTTGCAGAGAATTCTTGAGTCAGATTCTTGGCAAAACAAACTTAACTTAAACTGCTACTTATTTACTCCCACCCACGTATTAGGCTTAGGTCAGGTCAGTTGAGTACGATTAGTCAAATGTATATATGTATGTATATCTTTTATCCATGTTAAGTATCATATGGCTAAGAAACCATATCAATGCTTTTACAGTATTATTTTATACTCCTGTTTTTACTGTATGCACTTTACTTAACTATAAGTATTGCAATAATAGCGATTCATTTCTCTTGTATGAGAAAAGAGACTGATCAATAAATAACATCTTTTATTGAAACACGCCCATCTCTTATTTCTCTACAAACTGGTGAAACTAAGAATGCACGTACTGACTGAGTAAAATAGTTGTCTTTTGTTTATTTATTTATTTTATTTATTTATTTCCATTTATATAGCGCGTTATCACCCCGGGGTCTCTAAGCGCTTATACAAAGCGAAACCAGTCCCACAGATAGCGGATATCAAATCTATAACACACCCCATGCTTCACGGAAAAGTATTGTTTTTAGCATTCGGCGAAAGATCAAAAGATTAGATTCCTTCCGAAGGTCAGTTGGAAGTTTGTTCCATGCTGCAGGGAGCAGAATGGAGAAGGCACGCCCCCCAACAGTGGACAGGCGAAAGCGTGGGTTCACCAGAAGAGTAGCTTCAGAAGATCGAAGTGCCCTACCCGGGATGTATCCAGCCAGTCTGGTTTTAATGTAACTGGGCGCATTACCATAAAGTGCCTTGTGTGAAATACACAGACCTTTAAACAATGCCCTCTGTCTAACAGGGAGCCAGTGTAACTGATGCAGGAGAGGAGATGCACGCGTTGTCCTAGGTTTCTTAAAAATCAATCTTGCTGCATCATTCATGACCGTCTGCAGCCGCGAAAATAGTCGCTGAGGTAGCCCTAAGTACAGCGCATTGCCGTAGTCCAGGCGTCCCAGGATCATGGCAGACACATCGCTTCTTAAGGTGGAAAAAGACAGCAGTTGAGAGATCTTACGAATCTGTCTCAGAAGACCAACGCAAGTTCCTACGACTACAGACACGTGTTTTTTCATGGACAACGTGCTGTTTTCACACGACTCTAGAGATATACTCTTGATTAGGGGAGAGCAAAGTTGTCATGTTCTATGGTTGTCAGATTCTAATTCCCTTCTTGTCTATCCAGGGAGGTTAAACTCCTCCTTGCCTATTGGAGAAAGTTTCTAGTGAACTCTGAGCTAGCTGGCACACATAACTTTAAGTCTAATATCGTCAGTAGAAGACCTAGCTAACCACAGTCCTACGTCTATACTATTGAAGATATTATTCCAATGCGCAGAGCCTATTGGGAATATAGGAACTACACTACATGGCGCCCAACGGTTTGGATAGGCGATAAATCTAACGCAAGACATTAGTCGTGCTTTTTCACACAGACCCCTTTTTCCCATAAACCTCCAAAGACGTCTGGAGTGGGTAAACGGTCAAATCCGCCAAACTTAGTAGGAGGAGACTCCTATGTATAGTTTTTGGTTTATTCAACGTTGAAGGATACAGTGTTCCAAAATATTGTGCACCTAATTTTTGTTTCCGTAGAAACCTGATCTGCAACAAAAACAAAAAACCTTGCTGTCAGTAAAACGTCAGACAGCGAGGGAGAAAGGGAGGCGGCTAGAATAGCAGCTCAACTCCTAAAGGATGACACAAGTCTCCTGCAGACTGACCCGGACGCAATACTCATCCCGGTCAGCATAAGAAAAACTATAACACTTAAACTTATAGAAAATGGACTGACATCGAGAGGTGGTACAGTCATATTCGTAATTGAGGCACACGAATATCGGCAGACAGAGGTATTCTATTCATGGATAAACTTTCCAGCAGCAAACGCTGTAACAAAGGAATTCCACTATTACAAGATAGAGGAACCTCCGGATGAGTACACCCATTTCGAGGAGGTGGAAATACCACTAAAATACCAAGAGCACCTGCTCTGGTTTAATGGCGCCCTAAAACATAATGATCACATCACCAGGCTCGGTCCACTAGGTAGACCAGGAGCAACGTGGCCGGTCCTAGCCAGCTACACACCACATCCAGACATTGAAAAAATGTCAATACCAGAACTTTTAGCACAGTTAAAACAACTGATTAAAATACACAGACAATTAGTCCAATATGTGATGCGGACTTCAACAGTCCAAACAGCTATTAAAATTCCACAGCTGACCCCTCATCAAGGGAACACAAATAAAATCACACCCAAGAACATACAGTCCTGTCTAGGTAAAGTACCCATTAAAAGGGAACAAATTCCATTCTGGTTAGCACAAAAAATCACTCAAATAGAGGCGGTATTTCCGGATACCACCCCAGTTGAGAAACACAGAATTCTGACTATCTGTCTTCCAATGGGGATCACACCACATGTGGAAGACTGTGACACTTGGGGCACAGTTTTGCTTCCATTTACACAAAAACACATGGTGTTCCGTCCATGTCGGTAATACCAGAGGTGCTAAAACAAATTCAAAATGAATATGGTCCAGAACCTGCTTTAACTCTGGGTATGAAATTACTGAAAGACTTCAAACAGGTCTCGGCAATATTACTAGCAAACATAAAGGGGGAAGCAGCAAATGTGGCAATCCGCCAAAGATTGAAAGAAACAGATATAGCAGAACAACCTTTTGAACTTGCCAGAATCATAGAAAAATCCTATGAAGAATTAGGAAGAGATAGATTGGGTGGGAAACCAGTGAAACCCCAACTAATTGAAAATCCTGAAAAGGTATTTATTAAAAATAATCTAAACACTTCAAAAAAGAGCTGGGATGGAAATAAACAATCCACTCCCAAAGAAAAAAATTCCAAACCAGAGGAAGGTCTCCTCGGCGGAGAGAAAGATCTCCGGATCAAGGACACAAGTCTCCCCAGAGGGAGCCCTCTGAGAAAAAATACAACCTTAGAAATAGGGATAATCTGAAGAAACCTGATAGATATCAAGATATTGATACACGTCCATCTCGATCTTTTCAGACTTCCTCGCAGAAATCGGAAAGAAGAGGACGGTCAGAACACAGGGAAGAGCACGTCAAGTCCAAAGACAAGGAACCTGCTCACCAAAATAAAAAGTTACAATTTCCAAAGAAGAAGGTAGCCAGTATTAAAGTAATCAAACATGCCGAGGATCCTGAGGACTCAGCTGAAAAACGGAGAGTGGGCTCAGACAATGCTAGACAGCGCAGCAGAAGTGAGCATAGCTCGCAAGATCCTGATGAATCATCTGGAGACAGTGGACACGAATGAATACATTCAGGTGGAAACTGCAGATACCAGAGTTAGCAAACCTCATAAAATATATGAAATAACTTTACGTATAGAGGGAGATAAGACTAAGAAAATAAGGGGTCTATTTTGGGATAATCTCTCCAAAGGTTATGACATCCTTCTAGCTGAAAAAGACTGGCCACCAGAGTTTGTCAGGGAGTGTCCTCATGGCGAAGAAATGATTATGCCTGCCTTCTCAAAACACATTCCAATACATAAAAAATATACACTTGCAAGAAAGTGGGCAGTAGCCCAAGCTACTGCATTATATAAAAATCATGTGGGATGGGATGAGGACTCACCTCCTCACAAAATCCAGTTAAAATCTCAACCAAATGCACAGAGGCAGTACCCAATTAGGCAAGAAGCTAAAAAACAGGTCAGGGAGATCTTAGATCAACTTGAATACCAGGGGGTGATTGAAACATGCACCTCACAAATGAACAATCCTTTGTTTCCTGTCTCCAAACCAGATGATACATATCGTCTAGTTTTGGACTACAGACACCTTAACTCATGCTGCAAAACGTTTGCGGTACAAAACTCACACAGTGCCGCACTAATGAATAGCATAGTGCGCAAAAAATACAAAACAACATTAGACATTTCTAAAGGATTCTTTTCTCAAAATATAGCACCTGAAAGCAGATATTTGACTGCTTTCTCAATAAATGTCTCACAGAAAAATTTCTGTTGCTTGCCCCAAGGGTTCAAAAACAGCCCAGGATTATTCTCAGCTAGAGTAACAGAGTTACTACAAATATATGATGACGAGGCATTATCTTATGTCGACGACATCTATCTAACAGATGATGACTTGGATACTCACTTGAAAAGAGTGAACACCATAATACTTGGGTTCGCAGCAGAGGGTTACAAATTCAACTTCAAAAAGTCAAGAATTGCCCATCCAACTGTCCTATTTTTAGGATATGAACTATCAAGTGAAGGCAAAAGCCTGGCTGACAATTTCCTAGAGAAATGTGCTGTAATCCAAGCACCAAGAACGCTAAAAAACTTACAATCAATTCTAGGTTTCCTGAATTTCGGAAGAACTTACATTATAAATTACGCGGAGAGGGTTAAACCTCTCTTTGACCTAATAAAACCAGATTTTAAAAGAATCAATTGGACTCAAAAACACACAGAAATTTTGAGATCTTTACAAACAGACATGTTAATTAAAACAAGACTGCAAACACGCGATAACACACGCAACCTTGTAATCCGAGTCATCCCAGGAAGATGCGGATTCACATACCTAACCTCTAATGAGGGAGAAACGGTACCAATAGCATATAAATCTCATTTGTACACAGAAACTGAAAAAACATTCAGCATTAAGGAAAACATTGTTCATGCGGTTCAAACAGCTGTAGCGAGAGAAAAAGACAAAGCTGACGGCAGACGGATTACTGTTGTAACAGCAGAATCAGCTTTTGAGGCAGTAACAAGCCCATGTAATTTACCTAATATGGCATTAAATCCAAAATGGTTACAATGGGAAAATTCCCTTGATACAGACAAAGTGAAATACTATTTTGGACCGAACATGAAAAAATTAAAAAATCTAGAATATGAAAGAGAATACCCTCTGCCAATCGACATTCTGCCCATACGACAGTACGCCTGTGTAATATATACAGACGGACATGCTCAGCCCTCAGTGTGGGGAGAGCAAGCATATAACGCCACATGCGAGATTACAAAAGACGTATGGCGCAAAGGTAAATTGAAACCTCTATTTACAAAAACACACTCAGTGGAAAATAATTCAGAGCAACAAACTGAAATAATAGTGATAAAAATGGCACTAGATAATGCGGATCGCGAATTCCCGACACTAATAGTGTGCGATTCATATTACTGCGTTAAATCATACAATAACGACTTGCAGAAATGGGTTGAAAACGGGTACAAAGATGACACAGGTGCCACAATCAAGCAAAAATCGCTTTGTGAACAAGTAGTTCTTTTACAGAAAGAACTACCAAAGACTCACGTGATACACTCACTGAGTCATCAGCGTGATGGCGTTCACGCTGCAGGGAATTCATTGGCTGAGACAGCCACAACGGAAGCAAATAAATCGGCTTCCGTAGCTACAAAAAAGCATTCAGTAAAAAACATTGACGGGGAAACAATGCTGGCGGTGAAAACGTCATCAAAAGGCGACTGCTCAGCGCTACCCATCACATATCCACTCAATTATACATACATAATCGATGCAAACTCCGTTCCTTTCGCTCAAATCCCTGGAGTGGGGGATAGAGTAATTCCAAACACGAACAGGAGAGGCTTGTTAATATCAGACGCACATATGGGTGAGGTTCTTAGACACCTCAAACTAAAAGATTCTCTGGAAGAATTGCAATCCACATACTGGTGGCCAGGAATGAGTCTGCAACACCACATATTTGCAAAAAAATGTCCAAACTGCAACAGAGATCGCAGTGGCGACCGAGACGGTGTTTTACCATGGCGGTTCGCTCAAGACGGGATTAAACAATAAAAATATAAAACCCAATATGATTAATGTGTCAAATTAACATATAGAGACTATCATCACTTAAAATGTAGACCCCAGCTCTCGGCTGACGTCTGAACAGTTATATAAAGATTTGCGAGTCTAAAATGGCATATACGCATGGAGCATGCTACATTCTGACCAATGTCCTGCTTTTAGCTCTCGAGCTTATGGGGGGGCATGGCCAGCATAGGCACTGCATTGCGGGACTCTTGTCACTTCCTTCCTGAGGGAAATGGGATGGTGTAAAGAAAAAACCAAGGCATAAAGCAATCTATAACGGCAAAGGTATTAGGTTCGGGAGCTGGGTGGGTCAAACATTTAATAAGTGTCCAACGTAGTCTTAATAATCTGCCAAGAAATTCTCTGAGAGGTCTCAGTCCGTAGGAACTATTGTTTGGGACTAGAATGTTAATCCAGGACCTCGATAGTCAAACTTCAGTGGTTAAAGAAAAATGCTTTGATATCAAAGATCGTTTGGCTATTTTACAGGACTTAAACGAAAAGAGAAAAGACCTGAGCAACATAAAGTTGAAACAGCAGCCAACAACCACTGAAGAGAAACCACCTGTCCCAGCAAGGCCTGTCTGGATTCCAAAAATCGGGGATCTGGTCAGAGAGAAGATCGCGGTAAAGAAGGAATTTGGGCCTTCTTACAGAAAAGCAGTACCTGTCTTGGCTATCAACGGGACAAGATCAGTGGTACTACCGCCCCTTGCTGGTAAAAAGGAGAACCGAGTTGTATCCATTGACCTGGTTAAACCACAATCATGTGGCCGATAACAAGTAGTAGGCCAAGTGGACTCCCAAGAAATAGCAGAACACCAAAGTTTGCTACAAATACAGAGGTTCAAACTGAAAGACTAATCACATTTGATAAACCTACAGTGGAACAACAAGGACTATGCAACAAAGCCATGGAACTTAAACCTCTTGAAACCCAAATCAAAATCTTACATCAAGAAACACCAATTTACAATGATGTAACCACAGACTATGCTAATGAAACAAAGAAAATTCCAAAAACAAAAAGGAATCCAGAAGCAATTGAAACAATTGACAGAACAGCATCAGGCTACTTCATCAACTTCGATGATTTTTCAGAGGATCTGAGTGAACCTGAGGAACAGCCAACAACAAAAACTTTTAAAGACAAAGCAAAAGAACTCTTTCATCAACTAAAAGAAACCTATCTGATTTCTCCATTGATTGAACTTTGGGTGGCACTAGGAGTATTCATCCTCATACTTTGGCTCATCATGGTACTATGCTTGGGACACTTCATTGAGGGAAAATATGTTACAATGGACACAGCAAGTCAGAATATCAACTTGGTCCTGAAACCACACAAATCTTCACACATCGAGAAAAGAGAACTTTCTTCAGTGAACTTCACAGCCAATCCTATACCCGGTGGGGTAGCATGGGACAAAACTGATTACGAAATCTATGGTCCGGTTGAGCTCCTGAAGTATCGTCATCAATTCAAGATTTCATTGAGTGACTTTGTAAAACCAAGCACATTCGCTGATGATTGGGACTTTGAAAGTATTAATGATATGATGTCTGATCTAGTGATTTCAGCTAAATTTACAGACATGATTATTTACAGGGTTCATCTAATTATGACCAGATGTATTGTTTTAACCACTATGGTAACCATTATCTGCATAAATATGCTCAACCTAGAAATGTTTTAAATTATAATCAATGGGAACATTGTGCAACTCCACCAAAATGCAGTTCGAAAACTTTTTATGACAAATATTCATACTTTTCAGGGTTCAACACAAGCAATGCAGAAACATTTTATTTTAAATTATCAAAAAAGACAGGAATGAAAACGATGCTTACAAATACAAAATTAATCTATTCAGAGACATTTTTTGAAAATATGAAAACATTCGGTTTTGATTTCTGGAAACAAAAATATTGAAACAAAGACAATCTGGGGTACAAAAGATTGGCATGTACAAGGTATAGAATCATTATTTAGAGCCTGCATGATCCCAGAACAAATTATATTCTTGAATGATACAATTCAACAGACAACCTGTCTTGGCCTAGCCAAAATTAAAGACTTGAACAAACCGTCTATTCCAAAACCAACACCCGACAGTAATAGCACTACAGATGTTGAGATAGACGTATCCCATATTTTAAACCAAAACAGAACACATCCTGATTGGAAAAAATGGTTGATCTGGCCCACAGACACAAATAACTGTCAAGATAGATTCCTGAACAAAATACAGGGGTTCACATTGACCAGGCCAGACCCTAGATACTCCCAAAGACAACATCCAGGGATAGTAACTACTTACAGTGTAAGGAAACTCTGCCTCGAATGGCTACAAACATCCACACTGTCAGAAATTAAGCAACACTTAACTTTACTTAAAGAAGGTGCTGACTTGCGTGATTTCATCATGGGACCACGCAAACAGCGTCAAAAACGTTTCATAGCGGCCTCTATATATGCAGCTTACAACGAAGCTTGGAAAGTAACTCAAATTGAGACAGCAGAAAAAATACAGGAAATTGACCGTGTTAATTTGGAAAAATCACTTTCTGTTGTAGACAATGGGTTAATGACTCTGTCTTCCAGAATATATTCACTGGACAGTATTGTATCTTCTGCAATCGATATATTAGAGCTAGACTTACTGATGTTGCAACACGGTCAGTCTCAATTACGTTCTATTGTACAGCTTGGCTGGACGTTACAAAATCTGCGTTCAGGCTATGTGCCTTGGCGTTTAATCAACACAACGTCACTATTTAATATCTTTAACCTTACTGATACACAAATCAGCTTGGCACAAAAGGGTGCAGAGTATACAATTCTGAGCATTGAAAAACTTGAGAGATTACCATTGACAATGTCAGAACGACCTGTCATTGAGTGGATAATACACGGAATCATAACTATTCCGATAACAACTTTCCAGTTTCAATACTGCCAAAAATATATACAGGCAGGCCAGTATGAAAGGTTGGGTACAGGATACATTAAGTCAACATGGAACTTGCCCTATACACACACATGTGTCAGTAATAAAGGACAGAGTGTATTTCTTAGTGGTAATAGTTGCGAAACATCACTAAGTGGTATACTTCTGTGTAAAGGTATAAGTTTGCATGGGGCCTGTGAAGGAACTTCAAATAACCTTTCATTTCACCAGCTCGGCACACCTGCAACACAAATAGAACCATTCTTTGAAAGACTTTCTAACGGGAGTTACATTCTAATTGTAGATCACAGATGTTGTGGCTTGCTGCCAGGAAAACCTTATCTTGTAAGCGTGACTTCCAGGGTCATGTGCTGTGAGAGAGTATTGTTCCCGAATGATGCTCCAGACAGGGAGGGAAGGTTATGGCCCAGTTTGAAAATCTCTTCTATTCGAATAGATACTTTAAGCAGAATGAAGACTGTGCTCCTACAGACGCCAACCCATGTGACGTCATCAAAAGAAACGTATGATCTCCAAGTTGCAAGGACAACGGCAGAGATTCATTCAATGTTATCAACAAATTGCCCCCTACACTTCGCAGAAATGCTGAATGAAATCTTAAACATTTCTGATACAAGTGGTATCGCGAGTGTATTTAAGACAGTTTTTTTCGGGAATGTTAACCCCATTCAGAGCAGTCCTGGGTATTTTTCCTAATTTCGTCCATTCCAACTTTGGCGGACTTCCACTCCTGTTGGGACTCGTAGCAGGCATTTTATTTTTGCTACTCTTGCTTCGTTATGGCAAGCCATGTCACAGACAAGACTCCAGCAACAATGGAAGAAATGATCCTAGCTATCCGCTACAGGGACCGCATAACTAAAGTCCTTGGCTTAGCCCGGCTACGAGATCTAAATATGACCTGGTTTCTTTCATTCAGACCCATCTGGCAGAATTGTGTGATGCCTGTATTAAGATGCATGTTATGCGGCGAAGAATGCGTGTTGGACACATGTCTTTCACTACAATCGGACGTACCATTGGATGCAGATACTTTGTTGGGTCCAGTAAAGGCTCATGCATTGTGCTGTCCCCAGCGGCTACCAATCCTGATGGCGGCATTCGTGGAGACTTCACCACTACGATTGAAGGGTAGTGAAGTACATGATGAAAGCAGCATCGACCAGGTACGACCTTCTGTAAGCAGCTCTGATCGAACCATCATTGAAAGCAACCATGCGCATGACTGCATGATAGCGTCATTTTCCAACCTAGTCGAACTTTCACCAGAAGCTGTAGACTGTTTTTTCGAGAGTCTGTCTGAAATGATGTTCTCACCAGAACAGAGAGAATAACTTTAAACAAACTTGCACACGGCATTCCCTGAACTCTGAATTTGGCCTTCAGCTTTGTGAAAACAAAGCGAATGTGAACTATTTTTTTTCTCTTCTCCTCGGAAAAGCGAAAACTTTTTCCAAATCCAAAATATTTACCTTTTTGGCACTTATCTTCTGCTTAGAGTAAAACTATTCTTAGAGAATAGAACTTCTATTCTTAGGAACTCTAGAGACATTACATTACCTCAAACTCTAGCTTATATGCAAGTAATTGTATTTATATGTGATGAGATGGTCTCGCAATTTTTTTCTGTATTAAGAGCCATTTCATGTGTAATTTCGCAAATCATTCATGCTGATATAAAATGTGCATCTCCTTTTTGAATGATTACACTGCTTGAATGCATACAGTACCTATACTCATTTCGTGTATTTCGCATACGCCATTTTTAGAAATACAAAAATGTATTTTGGGGTGGTTCGGTATACACATGCACTGTTAGTTATGTTTACTATTGCTTAGGTTAGTAAATATGTACATAAAATCGTGGAGTGGGTGTAGTGTGTTTATCTAGGTACCTATATTGATACTCCTATTTCTGACCCTTGTCCGGTTATTAATTCACTAATGTCCATACAACGGCACAGAAACCAGTTTTCAGATTAGGTCATAGCGCATGCTGTCACATTAAGCAAGCATTATCCCTCCAGCCCCCTAGAAAGCACATCGAGTTCTCAAAACAAACCAAACCTCCAGCAGACCTGGGAAATCCCCCGCAGCTATTGTTTTGATTTCGCTCGAGAACTCCTGAAGAGAATGTAGGAACGACCAGTCCTTATGACATTCTTACTGACGTCTTATGTCCATCCTTACGTCAAACTCGGCACCTTTCAGGTATAAATATACCAACGCTGCCCTAAGCAAACACACGGTGGTGACAAGCTTGGAGCAGCGCTACTTGCCGGAGAGCCCAGCTGATGCAGGAAGCCCACGGACGCTGCCCCTCCCTTTTGACGCACTGAGAGAGACGCTGCCTTTTCTCCTGCCGAGGAATCCAGCCTCCGGCGTTTCCAGCCGCCCTCACGGGTAACTGGGATATCGAGTCCTGAGACAGAGATACCAACCCTCCAGCCTTCAAAATCCCAGGTACTGAACTGACTAAACCCTTGCAGAGAATTCTTGAGTCAGATTCTTGGCAAAACAAACTTAACTTAAACTGCTACTTATTTACTCCCACCCACGTATTAGGCTTAGGTCAGGTACACCGGGGTAGGCGTAGTTAGAAGCACCAGTTGAGTACGATTAGTCAAATGTATATATGTATGTATATCTTTTATCCATTTTAAGTATCATATGGCTAAGAAACCATATCAATGCTTTTACAGTATTATTTTATACTCCTGTTTTTACTGTATGCACTTTACTTAACTATAAGTATTGCAATAATAGCGATTCATTTCTCTTGTATGAGAAAAGAGACTGATCAATAAATAACATCTTTTATTGAAACACGCCCATCTCTTATTTCTCTACAAACTGGTGAAACTAAGAATGCACGTACTGACTGAGTAAAATAGTTGTCTTTTTTTTTCACACAACTCTAGAGATATACTCTTGATTAGGGGAGAGCAACGTTGTCATGTTCTATGGTTGTCAGAAACTAAATCCCTTCTTGTCTATCCAGGGAGGTTAAACTCCTCCTTGCCTATTCGAGAAAGTTTCTAGTGAACTCTGAGCTAGCTGGCACACATAACTTTAAGTCTAATATTGTCAGTAGAAGACCTAGTTAACCACAGTCCTACGTCTATACTATTGAAGATGTTATTCCAATGCGCAGAGCCTATTGGGAATATAGGAACTACACTACACTGTCATTGGGTGTGACAGTATGTGGGAAGCATTTGATGCTGGCACAACCAGGTGTACTTCATGCAGAGTCACCAAAGAGCACAGTCCGAGCCACTGAGGAGGTAGTTGGAGATTGAGGTGTTCTCCGCAAGCCCAGTAGTAGTCCATCAGGGTGGAGGTGCTGTACTGCATATCGAAATTGAAGATAGTCGAGTTGCAATCTGTGTTACGCCCAACAGAGACAGAACCATTACCTATGAAGCAAAGAGAAGGATTTTTTTGTTTAAATGCTTTTTTATGTTTGGACATTCTTTCCCCACCCCAGGTGTATCTCTTTCCTTCCTCATTCCAAATTTGTTTGCAGTCATCCTTAACATCCCAGTCAATGTCTCCTTCCGATTTTGTTTCTCCCAAGGGGGACCCAGAGATGCTGCTTTGCAATACAAGTAGTCAGGTTAATGCCACTCATTGTTGTAATATGCTCGCGCCCATAGCTGCAGCAATGTTCTGTTTTGGCATGGGCACTTGCTAGGGGGATGATAGCCATGAGACTCGCTTAGGTCACATGCTGCTAGGGGTGTCGAGAGTACAATGTATCCCCTTCGTCTTATTCTTGGCAACAGGTAATTCATATTAGATGCATTTCTTCTGTACATCCCCTGTATCATCTCTTCTATTTCTGACCTGTCAGAAGTAACCCTGTATATGACGTTGTTGTTGTCCCATTCCGTTATATTTATAAATCCAACCCATATTTCAACCCCAATTACATGGACCAGTTGTCTAGAGTACAATGTTTGCAGGCGGCAAAGGTACAGGTGCAACAGGCACATGACAATGTGTGGTGGGACTTCTTTAGGAAAAATTAGTCTGTCAGCTCCTACTGCATGGGGGATGTACGAACATGCATAGCAAGAATCATTCGTTATCGTTCTTCCTACTGATGTCATTTCCCTATACCAGGAGTTGTCTACAGGGAAGGAGTGGACCGAATGATCTCTTATTGACTGCTGTAGACCTATTATTGGTCCTAGGCCCTTATGTATCTTTACAAGGTGTTGGAATGTCTTGAATGTCTTGTACCCTGCTCTCTGCCCGGTAGGCCTCCAGGGGACAAGGGGCTTTGTTCTGTAAGGGGCAACCGCAAATCGGCTTGTTCAATTGTGGTGGAAAAAGCGTCGGAGGGACACTTGTTGTGGTTCTGTGATGTTGGCAGACCTATCCCATGAACTATTTCTTTCCTCTGGGGTGAAGGGTGAGAGTTTAAGATGCACACCGGTGCATGTATTGCTAGCAGTGCTGCTTTCTGGGAGTTTGGGACCTAGTGTGCTGTGTGCTGTTTCCTGTTGGTTGAGTCTGACCGCTGGTACAGTGGATGGAACAGTGGATGCTAATGCATTTTTGCTACCTATATCATGATAACTCTTTACAGCAAGAAAAACAATATACCAATTAAATGTTGCTAGTGCCACTCCAACAATGATACATAACATAAGTGTAGTAAGGATACATATATTGGCATCACGGCTGCTGTATTCGTGGAGCAGCACGTGGGTGTATGCTTCTTCTTCTTCTTCGGCAGTGGAAGGGAAACCGCTGTCCTCATTCAGGGGGACCATGGGCATGTCGCTTTCTTTTTTTAGTCCATTGTCTGTTGCTGCGGAGGTGCAGGGTCGAGCCGGTTGTCTTTCCAGTGTATCCTTGCTTTCCTCTCCGCTATCCAGACAGCAGTTGGAGATGAATCCGTCACCTCGAAGGGTCCGTCAAATTTGGGGTCCTTCCTTCCTGACGTGTCTCCGGACAAAGATCAGAGTCCCAGGACGAATAAGTGGTGGTTCTGGATCGATGGAGCTCTTCTCCTTCCTCTTGGTCACCTGGGCAGAAAGGAACTGTGCAGCGCGGGTTACCGTGCACAAAAAATCATAAAGCTCAGCTTTAACAATTTCAGAAGATGTCTCACTATCAGTTTTGGGCCTGGTAGAGGGGACAGCTACATTTATGGATCATCCGGTGACAAGCTGGTGGGGCGTGAGGTGGTGATCCGAGCTTGGGAAGTTTCTTAGTGAGAAGAGGGCAGGTGGAAGGCAGTAAAGCCATTTTTTACCAATGGTGGCGCTTATTTTGTTTTTTCGCAGGCCATTGAGGCGCTCACAAATGCCGTTACTTTGGGGATGGTATGCGGATGTCAGCTTGTGTCTGATGCTTAGCATTGTGGTCAGAGAGGAGAAGATGGCATTTGCAAAATGGCTCCCGTTGTCTGTCCTAATGGCGTCACGAATTCCAAAGCGGGAAATGACGCCATGGAGTAAGAATGTGCTGCTACTTTGGCATCGCAGTGGACGCACAGTCCAGCTTCGATCCAACGCGAGATTGGGCATACCACCACAATGAGATATCGGTAATTTTGGCACCGATCAATCATATCGACATAGTCGAGGTGGAGTTCTTTGAAGGGGCCAGAAGGTTTGGGGATGGTGGAGGCGACTGTTTTGAGAGTTGGGTTTGGTAAATACTGTTGGCGGATGAGGCATTTATTAACAAAGAGTTGTATTAATTTGTGGGCATTGGAAAGGAACCAGTCTGCGTGCAACGTTGTGGACATGTTATCTCGGGAGACATGTGCTGGAAGGTGGAGTTGGTCCAGTGCCACCTGCAGTAAGGCTTGTGGAATGACAGGCTTCCCATACATGGTCTGCCGATAAATGAAATCAGCAGGGTCCTGCTGTACTCCCCTCTTCTTCCATAGCTCTTTCTCTTGATGTGGTGCACTTTCTTGTATTTCTCTGAGATGCAGTTGAACAATGTAATCATATTGTTGCGTGTCGTCGATAGGGCAGGAAGCATTTATGTCAAGAGTTTCATTGTTCATGTCTGTGTGCTGTGCTGGAGCCACACTATCTTCATGCGTGTTTGTCTGCTCTGCTAGAGCTACAGCTTGGGCAAGTAAGATAGGGGCATTTTGAGGATCTGGCGTAGTCAAAGGTAGGAGGGGTCTGGCTGCAGCTTTGGCTGCCCAATCTGCCAGAGCGTAACCTCTGGAGACAAAGTCCTGTCCATTAGTGTGTGCTGCACATTTGACAACAGCTACCTCAGTTGAAAGTGTAAGGGCCTCAATTAAGTCTTCCAGCAATTGTTTGTGGCACATCTGATTTGAGAAACCCGCGCCTCTTCCACCTCAGGATGCTTGAGTGTGTCGTTGTTGTGACATATGCAGAGTCTGAGTACACTGTGATGCGGTCATCAACCCGTGGTGCAAAGCGGCAATTAGTGCCACTAATTTAACAGCTTGGGCTGAGTGGTGTGGAGGCAATGCAATTTGCTGTACAATGTCTAGGGAATCAGAGGACTCATGCTGTTGAGCCCTAACCACTGCGGCTCCTGTGTACCTAATCCCTGTCTCCTGGTCAATGGTAGAGGACCCATCAACAAAATATACAGTGCTGTCTGGCAGGGGGTCCTCTTTTGCTGCTCCTGACTCATCTGGAGAGTAAGTGGCACAGTCATGGGTGTCATCGTCTGAGGCTGCAATGGGATGGGCAAAGAATGTGGCAGGATTGACTGTGTGACATTTGACAACTTTCAGAGAGGGCAATGACAGTATGACTTCGTAACCTGACACTCTTTGTGTTGTTATTGTTGTCTTGGCTTTCTGAATTATAGCAAAGACGGCGTACTCAGTGTACAGTGTCAGCGAGGATCTCATGACAATAGGGGTGCTTTTCTCTACAACAAAGGCTGCAGCAGTGAGAGCTTGTTCGCAGGGGTAATGACCTTTCATGACTGAGTCTAGCATGCCACTGAAGTAGGCAATGGGCTTGTGGCCCATGGGGTATTTCTGGGTAAGTACAGCAGTCATAACCTGACCATTGCAGTGAGTGAATAGGTAGAATTATTTTGTGTAATCAGGTGAGCCTAACACTGGTGCGTTTGTTATTTCATCTTTGAGCTGCTTGAAGGATGCTGTCATTTCAGGTGTCCAGTATAGTTTGTTGCGTCTATCTTTGGCTGCTTTAACTGCTTTCTGTTATCGTGGAGAAGTCAAAGACTCATTGACGGACATAATTGACTAGTCCGAGGAATTTCTGCATGCCTTTTACAGTTTGGGGCTCTGGGGTGGTTTTTATGGCCTCAATTCTGCCTGGCGTGACACGTCTCCCTGATGCTGATAGTACCTGGCCTAGATAGTGTACCTCTGTTTGGCAGTACTGAAGTTTGTTTTTGTCTACTTTATAGCCCCTGTGAGCTAGGGTGGTAAGCAGAAAGGTGGTATCTGTTCTGCATTGCTGTTCTGTGGTGCTGCAGAGTAAAATGTCGTCGACATATTGCAGCAAAGTGCTGTCACATTGGAAATTTGATAGATCTTCTTTAACAACTCTGTTAAAGACGCTAGGGGACTCACAGTACCCCTGAGCCAAACGTGTATACGTCATCTGCACCCCACGGAACGAGAAAGCCAATAGGTACTGACTGTCTGGGTGAAAGGGGTCAATCACGGAAAATTATTGTGCATTCGGGGGAACATTCGTGAGGATGACAGAAGGGTCTGGGACGATGGGAAACTCTGGTACCACTATGTTATTGATCGAGCGCAGATCGTGTACTAGACACCATTGATTGTTCTTAGCCTTACGAACAGGAAAAAGACAGGTGTTACAGGGGGATACACAGGGGTATATGACTCCCTGATCCGATCCAGCAAGGCCTGTATGTTAGGGGCAATGCCCTCCTCTGCTTCCTTAGATAGTGGATACTGCTTAATTCTAGGCAAAATTGCTACTTGTTTCAGTGTTATCTTAAATTGAGTGGCAGACTGAATAAGGCCTACATCATTGGGGCCAGTAGTCCACAGATGCAGCGGGACTTGGGCCAAGTCTGCTTCACGCACAGAATCATATTTTGGTGGGGCAGTGGGTGTTCTCTTTTCCACTATCACTGAGAGGGGTACCTCATACTCATAGATGATCTCTGTTTTGGGATATTCATCAGGATTGCCAAGAGCTGTTCATCTGAAACGCTTCTCACTAGTTGTCCGGGCTCGATAAAAATTACACAGGGCCAGGTGCACATATTGTCGTCTCCTGCTATGAATGCCCCGTATGTAGGTGTGATTTCGAGAGCGTGTATGCCTAAGATCATGCTTTTGTTTGATATCTGGGAGTCCTGGGACTGTGGGCGAAAGAGAAACTCCTCTGGGAGCTGGACAGTGCGATTGTGCAGTTCTGGTGTGTTGGCTACAATGATATGTAACGCAGTGGAGAACGCTTGCTCATCCACAGGGCGAGCTCTTATTTGATCCTTCAAGGAAGAGTCAACAGTGAGTGCCATCATCCTTGTCAAGGGTGTGCCTGGTATAGAACAAATCATTGTGCCGTTCTCATGGAAGTGAATGGTCATGTTCAATTTTGCCATAAGGTCTCGCCCTAAAAGGTTCACTGGAAAATGTGGCGAGTAAAGTAGTTGTTGCTCCAGCAACCGGTCTCCTCTTTGTATGGGTACTGGATTGGTGAAAGGGACCCTTGCTATTGCCCCAGAGAATCCCTGTGTGTCCGCTACTTGATCAGAAATAGGCAGAGGTCCGCCTGTAATGCAGGAGTACGTGGCGCCTGTGTCAATGAGGAGGCTATATGGTCTGTTATTTATCGTGACCAGGACGGTGGAGTCATCTTCACCGCTCATGATGCATGATAAAACTGGGCACACAAGAGTTGTCTGTGGGCTGTCCTAGCAAGTGTATCCACCTGCTTGGTATTGTTGGATAGTGCCTTGTGCGAACGGATTGTTGGGGGTAATCACCACTCCTCCTTGGGGGTGTAGCATTTTGGGCTTGAGGCATCACTCGGTAGGTGGGTGTCTGCTGCTGCTGTTGCATAGGAGCTTGTATCTGTTTTGGTGACTGTGGGGTTTGGGCAATCACTGGTGCTTGGAGCTGTATTTGCTGCATGTTTTGCTGAGGGGCAGGTTGGGCATAGGCGCACAGTATCTGGGGTTGCTGAGTATACATTGGCTGTTGTTGTTGTTGGAATTGCGGTGATGCTTGTTGGGTGGGACCCATAGATTGCTGGCCTTAGTCTCAAAGTCTAGTACGGCATTCTCTCAGCATATTGCTTGTGACAATAAAAACAAGTGCGTTGCCCTGGCTGCAGTGGGACCCTTTGCTGTCCCATTCCCTTACCTCTTCCCTGCATGCCTGTGTTTCTGTTAGTATTGTGTCTGTCATTGTTGTAATGCTGTTGTTGGTCATTATCGTAGGTAGGTTGCACTGCTACGTATTGTACTGGGGGCTGTTGTTGTACGTACTGCACGGTAGGCTGGGGTTGAGTCTGTACATATGTCGTGTATTTCTATAGGTTCTGAATCGATCCCCCTATTCCTGACCCTATTCTGGTTAAACTAACTATCAAGTTAACTAACAGTCAGCCCATGAGGCAAGAAATCCCCCATGATGCAGATACCGTTATCTGACGCAGTCACACTACGGCACAGGAACGTGTTATCTGATTAGGTCATAACGCTTGAGATCTAATTAGACAAGCGACATTCCTCCAGCCCCTGATAAGGCATACGACGTTCTCATAACAAATCAAACCTATGACAACCTGGATAATCCGTGGGCCATTGTTTTGATTTCACAGAGAACTTTTGCAAAAGAATGTGCTAACGAGCAAGTCGTATGACATCTTTATTGACGTACCTATGTCCATCCTTACGTCAATCCCGGCACCTTTAAGGTATAAATATTGCCGACCTTGCCCTATGCAAACACACGCGTGGTGACAAGACGGAGCAGCCATACTTGCCGAAGCCGAGAGCAGAAGCAGACCCCGCTGGCGCAGCCCCGCCTTCCTGACGCGCTGAGAGACGCGCTGCTATCTCAAGCCGAGAGACCCAGCACCGGCGCTTCTGGGCAGCCCTCGCAGGCAGCCTGGAATATCGAGAGCAGAGAAAGAGATACCATTCCTCATTCATCCTAAATTCCAGGTACAGAACTGAATAACCCCTCACAGAGAATTCTTTAGTTATTCACTTGGCAAAAACAAACTTAACTTAAACTGTAACTTTCTATTCCCGCCCACGCATTAGACTTAGGTCAGGTACACGGGGTAGGCGTATTTAGAAACACCAGTTGAGTACGTTTAGTCAAATGTATATGTGTATGTAAATATATTTTAATCATTTTAAACATCATATGGCTCAGAAACCATATCAATGTTTTTACAGTATTATGTTATACTATTGCTTTCAATGTATGCACTTTACTTAACTATAAGTATTGCAATAATATCGATCCATTTCTCTTGTACGAGAAAAGAGACTGATCAATAAATAACACCTTTTTATTGAACACGCCCGTCTCTTCCTTTTCTCTACATTCTGATGAGACTAAGAATGCACGTACTGACTGAGTAAAATAATTGCCTTGTGCTCACACGACTCTCGAGATTGACTCTTGATTAGGGGAGAGCAAAGTTGTCATGTTCTATGGTTGTCAGAAACTAAATCCCTTCTTGTCTAATCAGGGGAGTTAATCCCTTCCTTGAACATTCGAGAAAGTTTCTAGCGAACTCTGAGCTTAGCTGGCAAACCCAAAAATTAAGTCTAGTATCGACAGTAGTAGACCTAGTTAACGTCTGGTCTAGGCCTTTACTGCTGTAGGTACTATTCCAATGCGCAGAGCCTATTGGGAAAATAGGAGCTACACTACATGGCGCCCAACGCGTTTGGAAAGGGCGATAAAACTAACGTAAGACATTTAGAGTAACTCAGTCGTGCTTTCTCACTCAGACCCCTTTTCCCAAATACTCCAAAGACGTCTGGAGTGGGTGAAAGGTAATATCCTCCAAAACCTCGCAGGAGGGAACTCCTATGTATGGTTCTTGGTATAGTCAACGTTGAAGGATAAACAGTTCCGAAATATTGTGCATCTAATCTCTGTTTCCATAAAGAAACCTGATCTGCAAATAAACATAATACCATCCTGTCAATAAAATGGAAGACAGTGATGAAGAAAGAGAGGCAGTTAGACTAGCAGCTGAAATAGCAGCAGCTGATACTACAGCACTCGGTGCAGACCCGGATATAATACTCATCCAGGTCGCCAAAAGAAGATCTATAACCTTAAAACTTATAGAAAATGGACTGACACCTAGAGGTGGTACAGTCATATTCGTAATCGAGGCACACGAATATCGGCAGACAGAGGTATACTATACATGGATACATTTTCCAGCAGCAAATGCTGTAACAAAGTACTTCCACTATTACAAAGTAGAGGAACCTCCTGAAACATACACTCCTTTCGAGGAGGTGGAAGTACCACTCAAATTCCAAGAGCATTTGCTCTTATTTGATGGCGCCCTAAAACATAACAATCACATTACAAGGCTCGGTCCTTTAGGAAGACCAGGAGCAACGTGGCCGGTCTTAGCCGGATACACACCACATCCAGACATCGACGAGATGCCTGCACCACAGCTATTAACACAACTAAAACAATTACTAAAAATTCATAGACAATTAGTTCAGTATGTCATGCGGACTTCAACAATTCAGCCAGCGATTAAACTTCCACAGCTGACCCCTCACCAGGGGAATACAAATAAGATTACACCACAGAACATCCAATCCTGCCTAGGTAAAGTTCCAGCTAAACGGGAACAAATACCATTCTGGTTGGCACAGAAAATTACCCAAATAGAGGCGGTGTTTCCTGACACCACCCGCTAGAAAAACACAGGATTCTGACTATATGTCTCCCAATGGGAATCGCACCACACATTGAGGACTGTGACACTTGGGGTACAGTCTTTGCTTCCATCTATACAAAAACGCACGGTGTCCCATCCATTTCGGTGATACCAGATGTGCTAAAACAAATTCAAGATGAATACGGTCCAGAACCTGCTTTAACTCTTGGTATGAAATTACTAAAAGACTTCAAGCAGGTCTCGGCTATATTATTAGCCAACATAAAAGGTGAAGCAGCAAACGTGGCGATCCGCCAGAGGTTAAAAGAGACAGATATAGCAGACCAACCAGCTGAAATTGCCAGAATCATAGAAAAATCCTATGAAGAACTAGGCAGAGATAGTCTAGGTGGAATACCAGTAAAACCGCAACTGACTACAAGTCCAGAAAAAATATTTTTTAATAATAATAATTCACCAAAAAAGAACTGGGATGGAAATAAACAATCCAATCCTAAAGAAAAGAAATTCCAGTCCAGAGGAAGGTCTCCGAGGCGAAGAGAGAAATCTCCAAACCAAAGACAGAGGTCACCGCAGAGTGACCCCTCTGGGAATAGATATAACCTTAGAAATAGGGATAATATTAAAAAACCTGATAGATATCAAGACATTGATACACGTCCCTCTCAATCTTTTCAGAATTCCTCGCAGAAATCGGAAAGAAGAGGACGATCAGAAGAGCACGCCAAGTCCAAAGACAAGGAACCTGCTCAACTGAAAAAGAAATTACAATTTCCAAAAAAGAAGGTAGCCAGTATCAAGGTAGTTAACAATGCCGAGAATACTGAGGACACAACTGAAAAACGGAGAGTGGGCTCAGACAATGCTAGACAGCGCAGCAGAGGTGAGCATAGCTCGCAAAGTCCTTATGAATCATCTGGAGACAGTGGACACGAATGAATACCTTCAAGTGGAAACTGCAGACACCAGAGTTAGCAAGCCCCACAAGATATACGAGATAACATTACGTATAGAGGGAGATAAGACTAGGAAAATAAGGGGACTATTTTGGGATAACCTCTCCAAAGGCTATGACATCCTTCTTGCTGAAAAAGACTGGCCACCAGAGTTTGTCAGGGAGTGCCCTCATGGCGAAGAAGTAATTATGTCTGCCTTCTCGAATCAAATCCCGATTCATAAAAAATATACACTTGCTAGAAAGTGGGCAGTGGCCTTAGCACCTGCTTTATATAAAAATCATGTAGGATGGGATGAGGATTCTCCTCCTCACAAAATCCAGTTAAAATCACAACCTACTGCACAAAGGCAGTACCCAATTAAGCAAGAAGCTAAAAAACATGTAAATGAAATACTAGATCAGCTAGAATACCAGGGGGTGATTGAAACTTGCACCTCACAAATGAACAATCCTTTGTTTCCGGTCTCCAAACCAGACAATTCGTACCGTCTAGTTTTGGATTACCGACACCTTAACACATGTTGCAAAACCTTTGCAGTGCAAAACTCACACAGTGCTGCACTAATGAATAACATTGTGCGCAAAAAATACAAAACAACCTTGGACATCTCCAATGGATTCTTTTGTCAAAATATAGCACCAGAGAGCAGATATTTAACTGCATTCTCAGTAAATGGCACTCAAAAGCAATTCTGTCGGTTAGCCCAGGGGTACAAGAACAGCCCGGGGGTATTCTCAGCGAGAGTAACAGAATTACTACAACTATATGATGATGAAGCATTATCTTATGTTGATGACATTTACTTAACAGATGATGACTTGGAGACTCACTTGAAAAGGGTGAACACCATACTACTTGGGTTCGCTGCAGAGGGTTACAAATTCAACTTCAAAAAATCCAGAATTGCCCATCTGACGGTCCTATTCTTAGGATATGAGTTATCAAGTGAAGGCAAAAGCCTGGCAGACAATTTCCTAGAGAAATGTGCCGTTATCCAAGCTCCTAAAACACTAAAAAACTTACAGTCAATTCTAGGCTTCCTAAATTTCGGAAGAACATACATTGCAAATTACGCAGAAAGGGTCAAACCCCTTTATGATCTAATTAAACCAGACTTTAAAAGATCCAGTTGGACTCAAACACACACAGAAATTTTGAGATCCTTACAAACAGACATGCTAATTAAAACAAAATTAGAAACACGTGATAACACACGCAATCTTGTGATCCGAGTCATCCCAGGGAGATGCGGATTCACATACCTGACCTCTAATGAGGGAGATAAGGTACCAATTGCATTCAAATCACACTTGTACACTAAGGCTGAAATGAAATTTAGCCCAACGGAAAAAATTCTTACAGCAACACAGACAGCTATAGCAAAAGAACGAGCCCTGGCACAAGGTAAACGAATAATAATCGTGACACCAATACCAGCCTTAGAGGCGGTAACAAAGGCAAGCATTCCAAATGCTAAAGCACTCCATCCGAGATGGATACAATGGGCTAATTCTCTTGCTGCAACAGACGTGGTGTACGAATTTGATCCTTACTTAAAAACACAAGAATTCCTCCAATATGAATTTGAATGTCCTCCGCCAACCGAAATTCTGCCTCTAGACCAATACGGCTGTATAATATATACAGACGGATCAGCACAACCCGCAGTAGAGGGTAAACAAGCTTACAGTGCTGCGTGCGCGATTGTTAAAGGTCGTTGGCACGAAGGGAAATTTAAACCAACCCTCACTAAAACCCAATCTCTAGGAGATTGCACAGCTCAGCGAGCTGAATTACTAGCATTCAAGATGGCGCTTGAAAATACCGATCGAGAATTCCCCACACTTATAGTGTGCGATTCGTATTATTGCGTTCAATCTTATAATGAATACTTGCAGATCTGGCTTCAAAACGGTTTCAAGGATGCGAAAGGTGGCACAATCAAGCATAAAATGCTATGGGAACAAGTAGCTCTTTTACAAAAAGAACTACCAAAGACTCACGTGATACATACACTGAGTCATCAACGTGATGGCGTTCACGTTGCAGGGAATTCATTGGCTGATGAGGCCGCGAAGGCAGCTGTGCAAACGGCTTCCGTAGCGGCCGTCACCCGGTCAAAAACAAAAATAGACAGCGAAATATTACAAGCTGTCAGCGCTTCAGAAAAGGATTCGATAGAACCACTCCCTAAAGGCTTTCCAGTAAAATACTCATACATAACTGATGAAAACAATGTTCCTTTTGCTCAAATCCCTGGAGTGGGGGATAGGGCAATTCCAAACATGGAACACAGATTAGGACTAATAATAGCGGCACACGAAGGGCTTGCTTCTACCCATGCTGGCGTCTCAGCCACAGTATCATTATTAAAACAGAGATACTGGTGGCCACAAATGAGAAGACAAACAAGGAACTATGTTCTAGCATGTGAAATATGTCAAAAAATGAAAGTATCAACTGTGAGACGTCCAGCACAGACGCCCCTTCTAATCTCGGATAAACCATTAGCCTGTGTTTATCTAGACCACTGCGGTCCCTTACAAAGGGATGGTAACTATAAATATATCTTGGTCGCAGTGGACTCATGCACGAGATTCATATGGATGTGGCCCCAGCGAACGGCTGACGCCAGAACTGTTATAAAAGATTTGCGGGTCTTTATCGGCACATACGCAATTGGCATTTGCATTCGGACAATGGTCCTGCTTTTAGCTCTCGGGCTTATAAGGAGGCCATGGTCAGCATGGGCGTGCAATTGCGGTACTCTTGTCCATTTCACCCTGAGGGGAACGGAATTGTTGAAAGAAAAAACCGTGACATAAAGCAATCTATAACGGCAAAGGTATTAGGTTCGGGAGCAGGATGGGTCAAACATCTAATAAGTGTCCAACGTAGTCTAAATAACTTGCCAAGAAATTCTCTGAAGGGATTCAGTCCGTACGAATTATTATTCGGAACTAGGATGTTGATCTCTGACCTTGATAGTCAGACTTCAGTGGTAATAGAAAAAACCTTTTGGGGGGCGTGGCCTGGAGCCGAAGATGGTGGACGTGTAGTTCCTGAGCTCCGTCCATAGCCCGAAAACACTAGCAATTTATCCTACAACCCCAGACAGCAACCCACCTGATTTCCACACCGGAAGCCCCCGGGGGGGTACTGGAAGCAGCGGAGCGGTGCCTATCCACTCGGTCCGCAGCATACGAGCGCTGCGACGCCGGACCTTGCAGCGGCCTTTGGGAAGAAGCGAAGCCCCGGGCTCAATTAGGTGACCTGCCCGGCCTGCACTGCACCATCAGCGCGGTCCGATCGGGGCCCCGGCCGGAAGTGTTTGTGGACTCCTGCGGAGACACCGGAGCAAGTAGAGACACCCTCGCATACCCGTGGCCCTGCTGACTGCCTTTCGGCGCTGCGCCCGGTCCAGCTGCCCTGCTGTGAGGTCCGCGAGACACGCGGGAACATTCCCGGATCGGCTTGCCTGCTCCCCCTTCTGCACTGCGGCGTCTACCCTCGGCAGCACTGTTTCTGGACTGCAGGTAAAGCGCTACCGCTCATCAGCCATCGGATCAGGGAGCCCGACTCCACCCGGTCTTCTCTGAGTACGTCGGATCTGGGGTGCGCTCTCTCTCGCCAGCGCCATTTTGCCAGCACGCCCGGGCAGTGCATTGCCCTCAGGTCCGGGACTGTGGCGCCTTGCATATGAGATGGGGCCTTTGATCGAGGTGTTGCTTCCCTGAGACCAGACACTCCGAAGTGGGGGACGTACCCCCGAGAGTCCGGAGTGCTGACACCGGCCCGCTAAGCAGGATTACGAAGCGTGCATTGCTGCCTGGCCATATAATCCCAGCACAGACGCCCCTGATCAGGATTCCGCGTCCCGACTGACAAAACCTGGGATCACACGGTCTCTATTAATCTGCCCTCTGGAGGCGGGGCTCACATCTGCCCGCTGGGCCCCGGTGGACATACGGGATCCCCGACTGCAGCGCAGCGCGCATAGACCCTACATAATCTCTGCCCGCCTTGACCACTACACCCTGTACCCCCGGTGGTCGTGGTACTACGTTCTGGTTGGACACTGGAGTAGGCAGCGGCGCCCGAAGTTGCCAGTTACAGCGCCACCCTGCACACGAGATCCATGGGCAAGCCCAGGGGCAGGACACATGATAAGGGAGCCGCACTGGACATGCAGTCCACGGGCTCTGAGGACCCCCTGGCCTCCTCAAATGTGGACATCATCCCTCCGACCGGTAGGGGCTCCCAAGACGCAAAGTTGGACCTCATCCTAAATGAAATACGAGCAACGCGCGAAGCCCTGGAATCACGAATAGACAACATGGCGACGGGACTGTCACTATTGAAGGCTGACCATAACAAGCTGGCAGAGCGTGTAGCGGAACAGAAGATCACACTGAATGACCTTGTGCCACAACAGACGGAACATTCCACGAAGTTGGAGGGTGTGGAGAAACAGCTTAAACAACTGTGGGATAGAGTGGACGATGCCGAAGGACGGGCCCGCCGCAATAACGTCCGCATCCTAGGCATACCGGAGAGAAGCGAGGGGAGGAACCCTACCCAGTTTGTGGAGGACTGGCTGCGGCAGTTGGTGGGCCGGGAGGACCTCACTGCCCTCTATAGTGTGGAGAGGGCACATAGGATGCCGCCGCGGCCCCCCAAACCCGGAGCACCTCCTCGTCCGCTGATCGCACGCCTCCTTCACTACAAGGATCGTGACACTGTCCTGCGGGCAGCCAGGGAGAAGGCGCCGATACGTTTTGAAGACAGGAACATCTCAGTCTACCCTGATTTCACCCCTACTGTGCAGCGTGCCAGGTCCACCTTCATGAGTGTGAAACGCAAACTCAGGGACAAAAACATGAAATATGCACTCCTGTTCCCTGCACGGCTCAAAATTCTACACGACAACAGATCCCACTTCTTTGATTCGCCAGAAGAGGCAGAAGAATGGATGGAAGTCACCCTAACACCGCCAACCTCACAGGACCCGTTTGAAGATCGACATGGCGGAAGCCGCGGGAACCCTCCGGATCACCAGGACAACGACCCCGGCCCGGGACAACACTCTTCACATGGTGCATCACCGCGGCCGCACCCTTCTAGTGCCCGCACAGACGGGCAACCGTCTTCATCACAGCGACAACGGCTAACGGAGGGGGCACTGGCCGCACATGATGCGGAAACGGCCGAAGACAGGCACACCGTCACCACTGACACCCACACGGAGGTGTCTGATTCGGCTGACAGCTTGCAGCTCTTCCCGAAGGTCACAGCCCAGATGGCGGAGGAGTTCTGAACTGCTGCAAGTATGCTCCCCTCCGGGCGGTAACGTATGAATGTTCCCCCCCTCTTATATAGTATGTGGTGGGTTGCATCGTGGGGCCTATTCATTGGTGGGCTATCGAACTAATGCAGGCCGTTAAGAGACAATTGACAGAGGCCTGTCACCCCCGGAATGCACACAACCTTAACTGACTTGTGCCCACGTTGGGCACCATGGTTTGGATCCCGGGCACGTTTGCCTGGGGACCCTTCTGTTCAGGGAATTTGGGGTTACAAGACACTCTCATCCTTTCGTGGAATCGAACTATCATGGGTACCTGGGTTTTTTACCTGGCTGCATCACATAGATGGAAATGGGGCCGCTTAATAAATACCAAATGTGCACTTGGAACGTGCGTGGCATGGGGGCGGTTCATAAACGCCATAGGATATTAGCTCAGCTTAATCGCAGTGGGACACAGATTGCTTGCCTACAAGAGACACATTTGAATGCTGCTGAGAATATGAAACTCCGTAAGAAATGGAGGGGGCAGCTCTTTGCTACCTCCTATTATGCGTTCTCCAGAGGGGCGGCGATCTGGTTCCGCGGCTCTGTTCCCTTCCAGATGCTGGAGCAAAGGATCGATAAAGAGGGACGATATGTATTTGTGCGGGGGCTGTTGGACGGGGATGCTATTGTATTTGGGTGTGTGTACTCGCCAAACTCGAATCAGTCGGAGTTTTTGTTGACAGTGAACGGGGTACTTGCAGATTGGGCGGATCATTGCTTGTTGATTGGAGGGGATTTTAATGCTGTACTTGATGTTGCTTTGGATAGGTCACATCCCCCTTTGCAGACAGCTGAGAGTAAGAAACAAGCGGAGGCTCTTGCGAGATGGTCTGTGGGCGGGGACCTGGCAGACGTGTGGCGTAGCGCACATCCACGAGACAGGGAATATACCTTTTTTTCACCGCCCCACCAGCTCCACACCAGAATCGACCACATTTTCTGTTCCCGTTCCCTAGCAGCGTCCATAGTCCAGACCCAACACATGGGGAAAACTCTGTCTGATCACAGCCCTGTAGAACTCATCTGGCAGTGGGGTAGACGTCTGGCCCCCATTCCAACTTGGAGACTGTCTCCAGATCTCCTTGAAGACTCTGTATTTCGGGCCTCCCTGTCTGACACTATAGTTACCTACTTCTCTACAAATACTAGCACAGCCAGCTCCCGGCTCGTAGAGTGGGATGCCTTTAAAGTCTGCCTGAGGGGGGCGGCAATGGCCGCTGGGATGGGTAGGAAACGTGAGGTGATTGCTCAATTGAAGGAAGTGGAGAACTCACTTGCGCCCTTAGAGAATGAGGCAGCCGGCACCAATGCACCCTTCACACCATTGCAGGAGGCTCACATTAGACACGCGGAACTACTGGAAGACCTGAGGCTCCTAGACTACAAAGAATACACGAACAGGCAACACACACAGGCGGATAGGGCCGGCCCCCTACTGGCCCGCCTACTACGTGACTCCCCAATTCACCATCCCATCCTGACTGTTCTGGATCAGGAGGGCAACCCAACTAACACCCAACTCGGGATTAACACGGCGTTCAGGGACTACTACACAACTCTGTACAGCCCCCCGCAGCCCCTATCCGAAGATGCATTCGAGACCTTCATGAGGGACCTGACTCTACCTCAACTCACTGAGAGTCAGGCCAAAGATCTAAAGCGCACCATTACGATAGCTGAAATTAGGCAGGCGATCAGAGCTCTCCCAAAGGGCAAAACCCCTGGTACGGATGGCCTACCGTCCGACTTTTATGCGACATTCATAGACCTACTGGCACCGCGGTTGCACATTATTTATATTGAGGCCCTACGGACGTCGTCCCTTCCACAGTCATCAATGCAGGCATTGATCACATCCCTATTAAAGCCTGCCAAGGAGGGGCTGCAAATGGCAGATTATAGACCACTCTCCCTTCTCAATACTGACTCCAAGATATTGAGCAAGGTACTGGCAGCGAGGCTCGTGCAATACGTACCGCACCTGATCCACCCGGATCAATGTGGTTTTATTCCGGGTCGTAACACGGCCATGAACCTTAGGCGTTTAGCGCAACTAATGCTCGGACACGGAAGGGACGTGCCCTCCGAGGGCTGCATATCACTAGACTTGAAACAAGCGTTTGACTCCCTTAGGTGGGACTTTATGTTCGCCACCCTGTCCAAATTTGGGATACCATCTGACTTTCTTAACTGGGTCAGATTGCTGTACACCGTCCCCACGGCTAGAGTGCGCACCTCTGGACTTATATCGGCTCCTATAGCCATAGCGAGGGGCACCAGGCAGGGCTGCCCACTATCCCCCCTCCTTTTTGTCCTTGCCCTTGAGCCTATGCTCTGTCGGCTTCGGTCGATGACTCCCCGCTATGGCATACGTAGACACGGGACGGCACATATTGTGTCTGCTTATGCAGACGATATTATATTATATCTCCGAGACTTGAGGGGAGAACTGAGCTCTGTTTCCCAGGTCTTTGAGGACTTTAGGTCGATCTCGGGTCTGACCATAAGCGAATCCAAGTCCTATGGCTTCACATTTGCGACCACAGGTCTGACTACTCCCTTACCCTTCGCCCCTCATGCATTCCAGATGGCGGAAACCACCTTTAGATACCTGGGGATGCAAATCTATAGAGAGTCTGACATGATGATTGACGGAAACCTTGGGAGGGCCATCAGAGCGTTGAAGTCACAAATACAATTCTGGTTGACGCTTCCACTTTCCATACCCGGCAGAGTAGCGATATCGAAGATGGTGATGCTTCCCCGTCTTCTCTACCATTTCACCAACTTACCATACATGATCCCAGCAGCGACGTTTAAGACCCTTGACACTCTCCTTACTGAGCTCGTATGGGGGCATGGCCGCAGACGTATAAGTTTGTCTAAGTTACAACTCCCCTCTGACGCCGGTGGTATGGGCCTGCCGGACTTTAGAGCTTACAACTATGCGTGTCAGCTTCAATAGCTGGCTTTCTGGGTGGCTGGTCGCAATCTCCAGGAGATCGGTATGTCGGAAGAGGATCACGGTAGGGGGAGATTGCACACATTACTCCTGCCTCACTCGGATATGCCGAGAGATGCCCCACCACTTCTTAGACTGGCGATCCTTTATTGGAGGAAGGCTCTGAAATACACTTCACCTAAGTCATCCTATGCCCCCACTATCCCGCTCTTGGGCATTCCGTTGGGCACAGGAGCTCTCACGACGGCCTCACTAACCGCATGGCATGACGCAGGAGTATCGCATGTGGGCGACCTGTTTGCAGACGGTCACTTGTTGTCCTTTGAAGACTTCAGAACCATACAAGGCATACCTGGGGGCTCCTTCCTCCTGTACGCCGGTCTTCGCAATTATATCACACATAAATGGTCGCCTGAGGGCCAGGAACCTGACACAAACCCCCTCACTAGGATGCATTATCTCATGGGATCGGGTGCACACCTGACGAGATGGCTTACTGCTGGCATCAGAGAAGGGAGAGCATTCGCTCTCTCGCTTCTCAGGGAGACATGGGAGGAGGATATTGGAAGGCCCCTGAGAGACAAAGAATGGGACCGAATACTGCAATTTCCCAGAAAGGTAGCCAGGAACCCCAAGTTCAAATTCATTCAATTAATGCTACTACATAGAGCCTACCTGACCCTGCACCGTATACATATGATGTTTCCTGATGCGAAAAGCAATTGCCCCCGCTGCGACGCTGAAGACGCATCACTGATACACATGATGTGGCAATGCCCAAAGTTGGGATACTACTGGACCACGGTCCATGCATTGCTTGAAAGCGCAGGGGCTCTGTCCCGATCTCTTACGCTAGAAGGCACATTATTGGGGCTGGGGCCCTCCCAGCGCAGCAGGACAGTGGCGTCGCGCTTTGCGGACCTGGCCCTATTATTAGCAAAGCGAGCCATCACGATGAGGTGGAAGTCACCTAAGCCACCCAACCCTGAATTATGGAAGGCAGAGGTAGTGCGCTGGGGTAGGGCTGAGGGAGAAGCACTGCAGCGCGAAGAATACGGAGGCCTACGGAAAAAGCCGATCTCACTGGACTGGTTTGTCACTTTGGGGGAGTTTGAAACGGGAGACGATGGGGAGGAAGGGGATAACAGTGACGCACCGAATATGGAATGACCATGTCCTGAGCCAGAATCTCATACACTGCTACCGGCTGAGATGCATGATTATGGGTAGGGGAGCACCCAATTACTGGCTTGTTGCCTTGTACCGTCTAAGTGTACTGATAGAAGAGGCTACATGTTATAATACTATGGGTGACCCAGATAAATGTTCATTCAATTCACTTAATTAGATAATTGCAAAGAGAGTGTCGGGTGGGTTGTTCGAGGGTGGTGGGAGGGATTGAAATGACCGGGGTTTGTTTAGTTGCGACAGTTCTGATCGCCACAAAATGTAAAATCGAAATGGCAATACAAAATATTTGATTTCAGCAGACATATGCATGTTTTTACTTTGATATACTGGATTTGAAAATGTATGTAACTGCTTCCCATACTATGCTAATAAACAGATTTTCAAAAAAAATAGAAAAAACCTTTGATGTCAAAGACCGTTTGGCTATTTTGCAGGACTTAAACAAAACAAGAAAAGACCTGAGCAACATACAGTTGAAACAACAGCCAACAACCACTGAAGAATCACCACCTGTCCCAGCAAGACCTGTCTGGATTCCAAAAGTCGGGGATCTAGTCAGGGAGAAGATCGCGGTAAAGAAGGAATTTGGGCCTTCTTACAGAAAAGCAGTTCCTGTCTTGTCTGTCAACGGGACAAGATCAGTTGTACTACCGCCACTTGCTGGAAAAAAGGAGAACCGAGTTGTATCCATCGACCTGGTAAAACCACAACATGTGGCCGATAACAAACGGTAGGCCAAGTGGACTCCCAATAAGTAGCAGAACACCAAGGTTTGCTACCAGTACAGAGGTCCTATCAAAGAGGCTCATCACATTCGAAACGCCTACAGAAGAACAACAAGGACTATGCAACAATGCAATAGAACTCAGACCTCTGAAAACCCAAATAAAGACATTTAGCAGAGACACACCAATCTATACTGAAGTACCAAGTGACAATGCAAAAAACAAAAATCCTGAACCAATTGGAACAATTGACAGAACTGCATCTGGTTACTTCATCAACTTCGATGATTCCTCTGAAGGCTTCAGTGAATCAAAGACACAGCCATCATCAAAATCCTTTAAAGACAAAGCTAAGGAACTTTTGAAACAACTGAAAGAAACATATCTGGTTTCTCCATGGATTGAATTTTGGGTGGGTTTTGGTGCATTTATCCTCATACTTTGGCTCATCATGGTATTTACTTTGGGACGCTTCATTGAGGGAAAATATGCTAAAATGGACACAGCAAGTCAGAACATCAACTTGGTCCTTAAACCACACACATCTTCACACGTCGAGAAAAGAGAACTTTCTTCAGCCAACTTCACAGCAATTCCGATACCTGGTGGGGTAGCCTGGGACAACACTGACTATGAAATTTATGGTCCTGTCGAGATCCTTAAGTACCCACACCAAATCAAGATCTCCTTGAGTGACTTTGCAAAACCAAACTCATTTGCTGATGATTGGGACTTTGAAAGTATCAACAATATGATGTCTGACTTAGTAATGTCTGCTAAATTTACAAAACATGATTATTTGCAAGGTTCTACAAATTATGATAGTATGTATTGCTATAACCATTATGGTAACCATTTCTTGCATAAATCTGCACAACCTAGAAATGTTTTAAATTATAATCAATGGGAACATTGTGCAACACCTCCAAAAGGGAGCTCTAGAACCGTGTATGGCAAATATTCATATTTTTCAGGTTTTAACACACGTAATGCTGAAACATTTTATTATAAATTGTCAAACAAGACAGGGATGAAAACCATGATAACCAACACAAAATTGATATATTCAGATTCATTCTTTGAAAAAATGAATACTTTTGGATTTGATTATTGGGACAAAAATGTTGATTTGAAAAGTGTTTGGGGTACAAAAGAATGGCAAGTACAGGGTTTAGAAGCTTTGTTTAGAGCCTGCATGATCCCAGAACAAATGATATTTTTAAATGACACTGTTCAACAAACCACCTGTCTTGGCTTAGCCAAAATCAAAGATTTAAATAACCTGTCTATTCCAAAGCCAACAATGTTTAGCAATAACTCTGATACAGATGAAGAAATAGACATAAACCATATACTTAACCAAAACAGAACACATCCTGATTGGAAACAATGGTTGATCTGGCCCACAGATACAAATAACTGTCAAGATAGATTCCTGAATAAAACACAGGGTTTCAAAATGACCAGGCCAGACCCTAGATATCCCCAAAGACATCACCCAGGGATAATAACAACCTACAGTGTGGGCAAATTATGCCTTCAATGGCTACAAACTTCCACACTGCCTGAAATTAAGCAACACCTAACTTTACTTACTGATGGTGCTGACTTGCGTGATTTCATAATGGGACCACGCAAACAGCGTCAAAAGCGTTTCATAGCAGCCTCTGTATATGCAGCATACAATGAGGCCTGGAAGGTTACTCAAATTGAAACAGCAGAGAGAATACGTGAAATTGATCGTATTAATTTGGAAAAATCACTTTCTGTAGTGGACAATGGGTTAATGACTCTGTCCTCCAGAATTTTTTCATTGGACAGCATTGTGTCTTCAGCAATCGATATATTATCGCAAGACTTACTGTTATTACAACATGGTCAGTCACAATTGCGTTCTATTGTACAGCTTGGCTGGACGTTACAAAATCTGCGTTCAGGCTATGTGCCTTGGCGTTTAATCAACACAACGTCACTATTCCAAATCTTTAACCTTACTGATAGACAAATCGGTATGGCGCAGAAGGGTGCTGATTATACAATCTTGAGCATTGAAAAACTAGAAAGATTACCAATGACAATGTCAGACCGACCTGTCAGTGAATGGATAATCCACGGAATAATAAATATTCCAATCTCAACCTTCAGGTTTCAATACTGCCAAAAATATATACAGGCTGGCATGTACGAGAAATTGGGAAAGGGGTACCTTAAAACAACTTGGAACCTGCCCTATTCACATGCATGTGTCAGTAATAAAGGACAGAAAGTGTTTCTTAGTGGCAACAATTGTGCTATGTCACTAAGCGGCACGCTTCTGTGTAACGGTATTAGTTTGCACGGAGCCTGTGAAGGGAATTCATACAACCTTTCATGTCACCAGCAAGGCGCACCTGCAACTGAAATAGAACCATTCTTTCAAAGACTCTATAATGGGAGTTACATTCTTATTGTAGACCGCAGATGTTGTAGTCTTATGCCCGGGACTCCTTATCTCGTCACTACGACGGCGAAGGTCAAGTGCTGTGGACGTTCTTTGTTCCCCAGCTCCTTTCCAGACAGGGAGGCGAGGGCATGGCCCAGTTTGAAAATTACTTCTATTCGAATAGACACTTTAAGCAGAATGAAAACAGTGCTTCTTCAGACGCCTACAAGGCTCACGTCATCAAAAGAAACGTATGATCTACAAGTCGCAAGGACGACTGCAGAGATACATACATTATTATCAACTAATTCCCCCGTACATTTCGTGGAAATCCTGAGCGAAATCTTAAATATTTCTGATACCACTGGGGTCTCAAAGGTATTTAAGACAGTATTTTCGATGGCATTAACACCATTCAAAGCCATACTGGGTATTTTTCCAGATTTCGTCCATTCGATTTTTGGCGGACTTCCCCTGATCCTGGGACTAATTGCAGGAATCCTATTCCTAGTCCTTATTTTTCGTTATGGCAACCCATGTCACAGATCAAACTCTCGCGACAATGGAAGATACGATCCTAGCCATTGGATACCGGGACCGGATATCAAAAATCCTGGGACTCTCCCGGCTTAGAGACCTGAACATGACTTGGTTTCGATCATTTCGACCAATGTGGCAAAGGTGTGTTTTACCTGTACTAAGGTGTCTGCTATGCGGAGAAGAATGCGTGTTAGACACCTGTCTGACGCTACAATCGGATGCGCCAGTGGATGCAGATACACTGTTGGTTCCTACCAAGGTTCACGCTTTGTGCTGCCCTCAAAGGCTGCCAATCCTGATGACGGCATTCCTGGAATCTTCACCACTACGATTGAAGAGTAGTGAAGTTCAAGATGAAAGCAACATCGAACAGGTACGACCTTCTGTCAGCAATGCGAATCAGAATGTCAATGGAGACAATCATGCGCACGAATGCATGGTTACCCCTATTTCCGACTTAGTGGAACTTTCCCATGAAGCTGTTGACAGTTTTTTCGAAAGCCTGAATGATATGATGTTCTCTCCGGAACAGAAATAGAGACTTTTGAGTAAACTCGCACACGGCGTTCCCTGAATTCGGCCTTCAACTTTAAAGATAAAGTCACATGAACAATTACAATCCAGTTCACGGACAGCGATTTTTTCAGCAAGCCCCTAAAATATTTTTCTATATATTTTTTCCCGGGACACTGATCTTCTGCTTAAAGTAAGAAACTATTCCTAGAGAACTAAGATTTCTATTTTTAGATACTTTATATAGACTTTAGCTGCCCGCTGGTATGTTCACAAATATTTTATTATGTGATGAAATGGTCTCGGACTTCCTTTCTGTATAGCCATATTAAGAGCCATTTCATGTGTATTTCTCATATACCAATAAGCAATAATGCATAAAAATGCGTGTTTACTTTTGCATTTAATTCATAGCTTAAGTGCATACAATATATATGACTGCAATTTTTCAGTATATTTGAAAATTTCGAAATGCATTTATGTATTTTGGGGTGGTAAGGTATACACTATACTCTATAGTATGTTGTACTATGTTATACTATGCATAGATTAGTAGATATGACCATAGTTAGCGTGGAGTGGGTGTCGTGTATTTCTATAGGTTCTGAATCGATCCCCCTATCCCTGACCCTATTCTGGTTAAACTAACTATCAAGTTAACTAACAGTCAGCCCATGAGGCAAGAAATCCCCCATGATGCAGATACCGTTATCTGACGCAGTCACACTACGGCACAGGAACGTGTTATCTGATTAGGTCATAACGCTTGAGATCTAATTAGACAAGCGACATTCCTCCAGCCCCTGATAAGGCATGCGACGTTCTCATAACAAATCAAACCTATGACAACCTGGATAATCCGTGCGGCCATTGTTTTGATTTCACAGAGAACTTTTGCAAAAGAATGTGCTAACGAGCAAGTCGTATGACATCTTTATTGACGTACCTATGTCCATCCTTACATCAATCCCGGCACCTTTAAGGTATAAATATTGCCGACCTTGCCCTATGCAAACACACGCGTGGTGACAAGACGGAGCAGCCATACTTGCCGAAGCCGAGAGCAGAAGCAGACCCCGCTGGCGCAGCCCCGCCTTCCTGACGCGCTGAGAGACGCGCTGCTATCTCAAGCTGAGAGACCCAGCACCGGCGCTTCTGGGCAGCCCTCGCAGGCAGCCTGGAATATCGAGAGCAGAGAAAGAGATACCATTCCTCATTCATCCTAAATTCCAGGTACAGAACTGAATAACCCCTCACAGAGAATTCTTTAGTTATTCACTTGGCAAAAACAAACTTAACTTAAACTGTAACTTTCTATTCCCGCCCACGCATTAGACTTAGGTCAGGTACACGGGGTAGGCGTATTTAGAAACACCAGTTGAGTACGTTTAGTCAAATGTATATGTGTATGTAAATATATTTTAATCATTTTAAACATCATATGGCTCAGAAACCATATCAATGTTTTTACAGTATTATTTTATACTATTGCTTTCAATGTATGCACTTTACTTAACTATAAGTATTGCAATAATATCGATCCATTTCTCTTGTACGAGAAAAGAGACTGATCAATAAATAACACCTTTTTATTGAACACGCCCGTCTCTTCCTTTTCTCTACATTCTGATGAGACTAAGAATGCACGTACTGACTGAGTAAAATAACTGCCTTGTGCTCACACGACTCTCGAGATTGACTCTTGATTAGGGGAGAGCAAAGTTGTCATGTTCTATGGTTGTCAGAAACTAAATCCCTTCTTGTCTAATCAGGGGAGTTAATCCCTTCCTTGAACATTCGAGAAAGTTTCTAGCGAACTCTGAGCTTAGCTGGCAAACCCAAAAATTAAGTCTAGTATCGACAGTAGTAGACCTAGTTAACGTCTGGTCTAGGCCTTTACTGCTGTAGGTACTATTCCAATGCGCAGAGCCTATTGGGAAAATAGGAGCTACACTACACATACTGCACAGGCTGCTGCGGTGGGGTCTGCATGTATTGCACTGCAGGCTGTGTTTGCTGTTGGGGCTGTGCCTGTGCATATTGTATGGCCGGCTGTGCCTGCATCTGCTGGGGGGCTGGCTGTGTATTAGTTGTTAGTGCGTTTAGGGCATTCTGAGGGAATTTGGTGATGCCTGTCATCTGACTGACAGGTGCTGCCAACATGACGGTGCCTAGGGCGTCTTTTTTCTTATTAAGTTTCTGCTGCACCAATTTTGAAGCTGCATTCTCTATAGCTGGCTGCCTACTCTTTTCCTGTTCTATTTTCTTTTTGCAGAAATGTATGATGTGATCTTGGATCTCAGGCCATGGTTTTGCTTCCATGGCTACTACCCCATCGAATTTTTCCAGTACTTCTTCTGGTAGCCCACTCTTGACCATGTGGTTAAAAAGCCTGCCATTCCCTCCAGTCGCATTAAATGAGTCTCCTAACTCCTGATGCCACTTTTCTTTCATCCTGGAAATAAAGTTAATCGGGTCCTCATTCGTTTGCATTGTCAGCGACATGAGAGACCCAATATCGGGGACATCCGGGAATTTTGTTCGCAATTTGGCCCAGACTGCTGACCTTATTTTATTAAAGTGTTCTCCATCGTATTGGGGGTCATTCATAGTTATTAGCCCTCTACTGACACTTTTGAAAATTTCTTCTGCTTCCCCTCCCATGAGGTAGATGAGCAAACTTTTCATATCGCCTATCCCTATGTTGGTGCCTGTAGTATTCTTTTCTAGGGCCACTATCCATTTGCTAGCACCCTCCTCGAGGGGTGGGGGGCTCTTCTTAATGTGTTCTTTCTCCTCATAAAACCAGCAGTTGTAAACTGGGGGTTCAGTGGCTTTTTTGTATAAGAGTGGCATCTGACGTGTAACTCCTGCATCTGGATCTTTTGGCCTTGTGAGGTCGTGTTGATTGGCATATTTCTGCCAAACCTTCAGACTGCCCCTCATATAGGCATAATCCCAATCCTCATCTCCTGCCCCCAGCAAGATGTATTCTACTGCTGTTGCCATATTTTGCGGCTCGAAGGACCCTTCTCTTGGCCATGGGAGCATCTGTGGGGTCAAGGACTCTGTCCAACCTGCTAAATCGTCTGTGAAAGGGTTAACAGCATAACCAGAACCTTCACCTAGTATCACTTTCTCGTTGTGTGTTAGACCATTGTTTCGCAGCGCACATGGTCTGCTGAGGAACATGCCGTTACTCATCCTGGCTCGGGTGTTGCGCATGGAAGCAGTGCCAGAGACATCATATATCATGCCGTCTGGATGCCCGTGTGTCCCCAATATCCTGAGGCTTTCTAACTCTGTTGTCCTAGTCCTCCTTCTCCTGCCGTATCCCCTGTACTTACGAATTCCTGCTGTTGTTGGTAAAATGGGTTTGTCGTGTTTGTGGCACGTGACGTGACTGGCTGGAGGAGTCTACCATGGCTGTGGTGGATGGTGTGCCAAACGGATCTGTGATAGGTGCAGTGTTTTGTGGCGGTGGCTCTGGTTGTGTGAAGCGGACCTGTGTTGTGGTATTTGTACGTGTTTGTTCCGGCGCTGCTGTCTGAAGCCAAAGGGAGGGCTGCTGTGGCACAGTCCTTCATTCCTGCCTATTTCCTGAAAGGGCTCTGCGCACAGTATGGGTGGAGACGGGGTACAAGCTGTCTGCTGTGCATTATGGCTCTGTCCTCTATTCCCCTTGGTATCCCCAAAGGCATCTGCCTGCGTTGTCGGTGGCTGTGAAGCATTTCCTGCTGCTTGGGTATTGGATGGTCCGAGGCTGGCAATTTTAAGTGTGCCAGTTATTCTTTCACTTATTTGTTCTAATTTTAAGGACATGCGGCATAGTGAGGGAACTAAAGTATTGATATCGGGGTTGGGTGATATTGGTCTGCCGAATAGGTCTGTACTGGTGTTTTCAGTCAGACTGCAATCCAGACTTTTGCTAAGGTCTGTGGCCATTCTCTATTTGTCATAGTGGACTGGGGGCGGTGCCTGGTGGGCATGCTGCTCCCTGTCCCTGTGCTGTTGGTGGATAGTGGAGAATGTAATTAGTGGGTTGTCGGAGTTTGTGCCGCAAAATGGCAACTGCGTTTGGGGGGCTATCTCTCGCTCCTGGGGTGGCGGGGCATTTGCGTCCCGGAGGCCATTGAGATCGGGGTAATGGAGTTGTGAATGTTGAGACGATGCGAATGAGTGGTGAGATGACGTGCGTGATTTGTTTGATGAGAGGGACTCGCTGTCTGAACCTTCATTTTCTTCCTCAGCAGGTGAGACAGTAATGGAAGTGGGGGTGAGTTGTAGCGTAAATTGCACGTTTATTTGTCCTGGTAATCCGGGCACTATGGCGTGCAGTGTTGGACTACCACTAGTGACAGGTGGTGCAGGCAGGGTGAGGACAGAGGGTGGCGATGTGACAGGCATTGTCGGGCTACTGCTGGTGCCGGGTCGTGCAGGTGAAGATGAACTGCATTCCGCAGCGGGTGAAGTGGGGTCTGACAAGGCAGATAAATCAGCTGGGAGTTTATTGTATCCAGCAGCTGTCATATCATTAGTGGTACAGTGTAAGTCTGATTCTTCAGTCGGGGTGGTCGACAGTGAGGGGTACATGCCACTGGCCTGCTATGATGGAGGGGCCGAAGGAGCGGTGTCCATGGTAGCAGTGTGCTCCTGCGTATTGTCTTTAAAGATACGCCAGAGATCTAAGGTGGCCTTCCTTTTTTGTAACTTGGTGCCGGAATATTTGGTGTCTAGGAAGGTGGTGGCATGCTCGAGGACAGTTGTATCACAGCTTCCTTCTGAGGGCCACGGATAACTCATGTTTTTGGTCAGATTATGAAGCTCCCTACAATGTTTGAGTATGCGTTGTTCCTGCCCATCGAATGTTTTCAGAACATGCTGGAGATGTGACCCCCATAATGAGATATTTGTGTGAATGCAAGATAAATCCTTCAATGGGGGGGTGGGGGGGGGGGGGGGTGGTGGTGTTGTCAATGCTTTTCTAAAGATCAGGTACGAGTTCACCTGCTACACCCTCAAGGACACGGTCATATATGGCGTTTTGTAATTCGATGTTTTGGAAAGGAGTGCACCCGGGGAAGAGAAGCTGGCCACCAAAACAGGCGTCAGCTATTTTAGACTGGTATGGGTGTCTAGGGAAAAAGCTTGATAGGATTGTCGGTCCTTCCCAACCTTCAAGGTTTAGGATAAAATATATGTAAAAGCCAGTAGGTGTTTTGTATACAGTAGTACTCAGTATCCTATTCATAGGGACACTAGTGTATAGGCAATACTGTGGGCCTGTGAGGGAAGGTATTACTTGATTGCACAGATGGGTGGGTGTACTCCGCCTATGTATTTTTACCCTAGACGCTGTGAAAGTTGGGGAATCGATCTTTTATAAGTTCGTCTCCTACTTCACAAAAAACAATGTGCATAAGTATTAGCCTTAAATCCAATTTGTCAGGTCCCCGATATATTCCTGTAGCTGAAAAGTCAGGAAATTCAAGATTATAACGGGCAAGGGCAAGGATAATCTTACTCTCTATGGGGTTTCGGGGCCAGGAAGATGTAAATGTGGTGGGGATTTCTAAGCCTGGGGATAATAGACGGATATGTATGTGGATCCACTCTGGTGTTTTGAGCGATGAAACGCCTATTATTATTTTGTCGAATACTGCCTGAAGCGCTTGCATTAGGCTTGTGGCGAATGGGTTGTTCAAATGTATGGGAGTATACTATTTGCGTTTGTGTTTCAAGGTATTCGGAGCTGGCTCAAGGAGGCATGAAAATGTTGGTGCGATAGATAGAGTGATCTGTATGACTATAGTTAATGTTGAGTGCCTGAAGTATTGTGAGAAGAACCGAGCTGGTGAGGGATGTCACGTGAATGAAGCAAGACGGGCGACCGTCAGAGATGCCCACAACGTTGTCATTGATGAGAACCCCAAAAAGTAAAAAAACACACAAAAGTCACCACAATCCAGTGCCATCCATGCCCTCAATGGTGTTAAATTCAAGACACCCCACAGAAAGACCTGGTCCATGCACCACTGAGTACCCCTGGACATAATGGGTGAAAGCAAGGCAGACTGGGTGCAGGCCTATGGCACAAAGCGCACTGTCTGGCTTCAAAATGGCCCCTTGACCCCCACCCACATGGCCAGGCCCTGCCTGTACAGGCCTTAAAATAGCCCACATCCACATGGCCAGGCCCCAACATCACCCCAAAAAGTAAAGAAAACACACAAAAATCACCACAATCCAATGCCATCCATGCCCTCAATGATGTTTAAATTCAAGACACCCCACGCAAAGACTTGATCCATGCACCACTGAGTACCCCTGGGCATAATGGATGAAAGTAAGGCAAACTTGGTGCAGGCCTGAGCACACTGCCTGGCTTCAAAATGGCCCATTGACCCCCACCCACATGGCCAGGCCCTGCCTGTACCCGGCCTCAAAATGGCCCCCAACCACATGGCCAGGCCCCAACACCACCCCAAAAAGTCGAAAAACACACAAAAGTCACCACAATCCAATGCCATCCATGCCCTTAATGCTGTTTAAATTCTAGACACCCCACAGAAAGACTTGGTCCATGCACCACTGAGTTCCCCTTGGTATAATGGATGAAAGCAAGGCAAACTGGGTGCAGGCCTTAGCACACTGCCTGGCTTCAAAATGGCCCCTTGACCCCCACCCACATCGCCAGGCCCTGCCTGTACCAGGCCTCAAAATGGCCCCCACCCACATGGCCAGGCCCTAAACACCACCCCAAAAATTCAAAAAACATACAAGAATCACCACAATCCAATGCCATCCATGCCCTCAATGACGTTTAAATTCAAGACACCCCACAGAAAGACTTGGTCCATGCACCACTGAGTACCCCTGGGCATAATTGATGAAAGCAAGACAAACTGGGTGCAGACCTGACACACTGCCTGGCTTCAAAATGGCCCCTTGACCCCCACCCACATGGCCAGGCCCTGCCTGTACCAGGCCTCAAAATGGCCCCCACCCACATGGCCAGGCCCCAACAACACCACCCCATAAAGTCGAAAAACACACAAAAATCACCACAATCCAATGCCATCCATGCCCTCAATGATGTTTAAATTCAAGACACCCCACAGAAAGACTTGGTCCATGCACCACTGAGTACCCCTGGGCATAATGGGTGCAGGCCTATGGCACAAAGCACACTGCCTGGCTTCAAAATGGCCCCTTGACCCCCACCCACATGGCCAGGCCCTGCCTGTACCAAGCCTCAAAATGCCCCCCACCCACATGGCCAGGCCTCAACACACCCCAAAAAGTCGGAAAACACACAGGAATCACCACAATCCAATGCCATCCATGCCCTCATTGATGTTTTAAATTTAAGACACCCCACAGAAAGACTTGGTCCATGCACCACTGAGTACCCCTGGACATAATGGATAAAAGCAAGGCAAACTGGGTGCAGCCTGAGCACACTGCCTGGCTTCAAAATGGCCCCTTGAGCACCACCCACATGAACAGGCCCTGCCTGTACCATGCCTCAAAATGGCCCCCACCCACATGGCCAGGCCCTAAACACCACCCCAAAAAGTAAAAAAACACACAAAATCACCACAATCCAATGCCATCCATGCCCTCAATGATGTTTAAATTCAAAACACCCCTCAGAAAGACTTGGTCCATGCACCACTGATTACCCCTGGGCATAATGGATGAAAGCAAGGCAAACTGGGTGCAGGCCTGAGCACACTGGCTGGCTTCAAAATGGCCCCTTGACCCCCACCCACATGGACAGGCCCTGCCTGTACCATGCCTCAAAATGGCCCCCACCCACATGGCCAGGCCCCAACACCACCCCAAAAAGTCAAAAAGCACACAAAAATCACCACAATCCAATGCCATCCATGCCTTCAATGATGTTTAAATTCAAGACACCCCACAGAAAGACTTGGTCCATGCACCACTCACTACCCCTGGGCCTAAAAACAAATCCACATATAACAGTGAGCTAAAATTCCATGACATAAATGAGATTTAAGTTCCACAAAACTCACAGAAACAGTTGTATCCTGCACCCATGACTAACCCTGGGCCTACTGGATACTGTGGCTACCCACAATATATTTTTTTTAAAGTTGTGAAAAAGTTTTAAAATTATAGTTGCAGCAACTGCAATGCCCCAAACAAACAAGACCAACTTACTTGTAAAATCTCAAATCCAAAAGTGATCCAAAGTCCAAAAAGTCCTCAAATTCAAATATCCAGCAGCCACAAAAAGTAATCCTTCCAGCTCCAGATCCAAATGAAAAGTGACCAGGACATGGACAAAGCACTGGGAGGAGCCTGCTGAACAGGAACAGGAAGTTGGAGACTCTGGGACATTTCCTTCCTCCCACCCCCCAAAAAAATGGACTCCTTGCACAAAAAAGTGCAGCTTAATGTCAATCTGAGGAGTTATTCCATCAAAACCATCGTTTTCAGACGGTTTATGCTGCCTGCGGTGCATTTCTTGTGCAGAATTGCAATTTTTGCAAGTTCGCGAAAACGAGCAGTTCAAATCTCCCGCCGGAAGTCAGCTGCACGCCGCATCTACGTGTTCGCAATTGTTTACTCCCGCCATGCGTGACGGCGGGCCCTCATGACGTACTCGCATTGTCAAACTCTCTCTGTGCCAGATGGCGGGCCGCGACGACGTACTCGCGGTCGAAAAACTCTCACGCGATCAGGCAGCAAGATCCAAAATGGGCAGCGCACGCAAACCGGGAGGAAAAACAACTCGGCGAACTCAGAATCACGGTAAGTCAACGCAGCGCGCGCGAGATTGTATTTTTGAAGCGCGACCAAGCATAAATTCCGCCAGCTTGCGAATTGCGGATTTTTGGACAAATTTGCGCGATTCGCAGACCGCAAAATTGCCAAAATTACGCAAATTCCTCGAACGGAACGGATTTTCAGCCCACGTTTAGTTCTAACATCGTCCATTGTGGGATCAAGACACCGTTCCACTGTTGGGACCTACAGTTGCTTGCACCTCATTGGTCAGGGTACACAGAAATCATCACAAACTTTAACTTCTGACATCCTCATTCATGTAATTAAGACGTCGTTTCACTGTTTGGACCTGCTGTACCGCAGTGTATTCCAGCGATAGCAGTCAACTAACCCCTATAACCATGTGCAGCAGTTGACTACTGAAGCACAGAGTCTGATGCACCTCAACAGAGGGAGTTCTGTGAAAAACCAGCAACAGGTAATATCAGACATCGTCCATTGTGTGATCGACACATCGTTCCACTGTTGGGACCTAGAGTTTCCTACACCTAGTCGAAGGGAGTACCTTTATCTCCAGTCTCAGATGCAGTTCTAACATCATCCATTGTGGGATCAACACACCGTTCCACTGTTGAGACCTACTGCTGGTTGCACGGGGTTGAAGGGACTACCTCCATCTCCACTCTTAGATACAGTTCTAACATCGTCCGTTATGGGATCAAGATACCGTTCCACTGTTGGGACCTAGAGTTGGTTGCAGCTGGTCGAAGAGAGTACCTCCATCTCCACTCTCAGATACAGTTCTAACATCGTCCATTGTGGGATAAAGACATCGTTCCACTGTTGGGACCTACAGTTGCTTGCACCTCATTGGACAGGGTACAAAGAAATCATCACAAACTTTAACTTCTGACATCCTCATTCATATAATTAAGACCCCGTTTCACTGTTCGGACCTGCTGTACCACGGTGTAGTCCAGCGACTGCAGTCAACCAAGCCCAATATTCATATGCAACAGTTAACTACGGAATCACAGAGTCTGATGCACCTCAACGGAGGGAGCTCTGTGAAAAGCAAGCACCAGGTAATATCGGACATCATCCATTGTGAGATCAAGACAGCGTTCCACTGTTGGGACGTAGAGTTGGTTGCATTTGTCGAAGGGATACCTTTATCTCCACTCTCAGATACAGTACTAACATCACCACTATGGTATCAAAAACACTGTTCCACTGTTGGTACCTGTCGGACTACTGTGTTAGTAGTATGAGAACTCCACAGTGCTGGGCCTCAGGCTGGATGCTGTGTGCCCGTGTTGCGGTAGTCTGCATTAATCTCAGGAGCCTTCCGAACTTGCAGACCTCTGCCCAGGACCTTCCACCGGCACGTGGTGGGCCCTCTTTCACATATAGCGGTGTCGAAAGGTGAACTATGGAGCATATATGCATCGCAGCGGCCGTTACGCTTTCTAGATACCAGCGCGCTGAAAGCATCATTCACGCAGCCACCTCGCTAACGGCGTCAGCCTCGTGGCGGTGTAAGCTGCGCAGACCTGGCAGATACATTCGCCAATCCGGAAGAGAACCACACCCAGAGCCTTGTGTTGAGGTTCCGTGACAATTGTAAGTGATGTTTTCGACTCGCACGAATATGGTCGAGTCTGGTATCTAAGAACCGCAAATGACGAGTTTAGTAAGTGTGCGCAGTTTCACTGTGCTAACTTAAACCGTTCGTTTAATATGTGGGTTTTTCATCTGTACCCACGGGTTCCATCTTAGATACGGCATCCATTTAGTCTCTTGCCCTCAAGTAGCCAGCGAACGGACACTGTCCGCTTCGTTACCCTGGGACTCTCAAGATACTTGTGGAAGACACATGTTCTTTGTAAATATCTTTTACGATGAGGGGGATGACACTGTAAGGCAGATGGCCCCGCTTGAGGCTCATCTTGCCGTGCCGGTTTATTGTCTCAGCCGTGCATCTCATTAGGCACGTCCCTTTGATGCCTGTATCTCATGTTTCCCGATACCTCCCCTTTTACACCCTTTTCGATCTCCCCACTGTCTCCATCTTCCTCTGCACCTGTCTTTGTCCCTATTTCGATCTGTTTTACTGCCGATTGGAATTCACTAATGTTGGGAAGATGGGTTTTTACAGTTGGGAACCGCCAAATGTTTCCGCACTTATGTTCCGGACCTTATGTGTATCAAAGTGACCAAAGCGACCCCTCTGAGGGATAATTATGGGAACCAGGTTGTAAACTTTTGTGTACCATGTTGTCCTATGAGTAAATTCTGTATAAAAGGAGCGCTCCACAGAACCAATTGGAAGCAGTCTCCCCAAGTTGCACGTGTTGTACTTGTTGTGACTTCTGTGTTCCCTGCAGTAAATAAACCTTGAATCTTTGACGCCGAAGGAAGTGTCCCGTGTCTCTGTAGTTTGTGCGCCGAAACAGGTATCCCATGAAGGTTATAGGTGTTGTTCCCTGGCACCGCTGGTACTGTTAAAAGTCCAGTCCTTCAGTTGGCGCCCAACTAGGGCGACTTCAGCGGTACCGGTCCAAAGCCTGATGATCGTGAGGAACTTCGTGTGAAATCTCCGAGGGAAGGTGCACCCCGCTTCATCGATCCTGTTGTCGAAATAAGTGGCCCGAAGTTTTTCCCTGCGAAGATTCCCGCCTCCTGACGGCTGCGACGGACCGATGCCCTGACTGTCGACCTGTCTTCGACGCCCGGCGTAGACCTTATGTACAAGCGAGACGATAGACGGGCCTTCCTGGTGACGCCATTGAAGTTCTGAGTTAAGTATTTGTGGGTCGCTCCCAGTCCTTAGTGGTTGATCTAGCTTCTTGGAAGCTTCGTTGTTAGCCTTTAAGGCTTTGTTGTAATAGCTCACTGAGCTTTGTAATAGCCTCCTCAGGCTTTGTGGTTAGCTCTCCGAGCTTTGTGATAGCCTTAAGGCTTTGTTGTATTGCATGGTTCCATTGCATTTGTGGTTCTTAGTATTGGTTCTTAGTATTATTTGACAGTTGCAATTGCCAAAAACCGAGGGTTTTGACTTACACGAGGTTTCATTGCTTCGATAATCCTTGAAGTTTGATACTAGGTTAGTGTGCACGATGCCTAGCCATAGTGGTTTGTTTCGTATTTTCAAATGTTGCGCAATGGATTCCCGGTTGGAGGACTCGTGTCCGATACCTCCAGTTGGAACTCCGATACATGATCTTTATAGTCGACATGGGGTGGGTCCTATAATATATAATGATTACTGGATCCGTTATACAAAGAAAGACGGTGATCTTAGATGGCCACCACATGGAACTTTTGAACTTTCGATTTTAGATAATCTTGAGGCTAAACTATTTTTAAAGAAAGCTAGGCCAGCTATGTTTGATTCCTTTCGGATATGGCGTAAAGAGGCCAAGCAGAAAGAAATCAAACAACTTAAAAAGGATCAAAAGCAAGAGTTTGTTCCTGTAATGCAAGCTATAAAAGAATGTAGACAAGACAAAGAAGAAAAGGACATGGAAATCTCTACTAGATTGCATCACATTAAAATAGATAAATGTTACCCAGTTTTACCGAATAAATCAGAAAAGAAAGAAGAAGATTTGAAGGAGGATTCCTTGTTATCATATTTGATGAAATCACCACCTCCTTATGTACAGGGTGCTACTGCTCCTGTAGTTGCTCCTGTAGTACCTCCTGTTATACCTCTTGTTGCTCCAGCGGCTGCGGGTCAGCCCGCTGTTAACCCTACGTTTGTTTCACCACCTGTTCTCGTTCCTACTGCTCCTGTACCTGTACCTTCGCAGACTGTTGTTTCTGCTACTCCGACTACCTTGTCTGTTCCTACTATGCCTTCTTTCACCTCCAGTGTTGTTGCCCCTGTTTTTCTTTCCCCTTCTGTTCGTAAGCGTGTTCCTAACTCTGTTGCTACCCTTTATTCACCTCTTTCTGGTCCGTTATTTTCGTCTGATTCATCTGAAACTCCTCAGAGACGGAGTCAGATCCCTAGTGGTAGGGAGAAAGAGACGTTAGTAACAATGGCACATAGGTGGATGAAACATCCTGCTAATTACACTCCACGTGTAGTCTTTGATACGTTTTCTCAGTTTAATGAGCCTACGCAGAGATTCGTATTTGAGGAGATGTGTAACTTTTTGAGAGAAGAGTGGTACAATGATGATGTAGATAATGTACCGTCCGACATAATTGAACTTCAGAGTCACTTTTCGAACGGTATGATTATAGGAGACGATGTACGACGTGCCGTGGAACGCTTATTAGCGTTCAGACCCACAGCACATTCTCGGGTGTCATTAGATGATACCACTGAGAACTGGAAAGCGGTTCCTGGTCAGTATCCCATGAGAGAGGTTCCGCCACTGTGGGTGCCCGGTGATCCTAATGCAAACCCTCCGGTGCTACCGCATTTTCGAAGAGTGTGGATACATCTTCCATGGAAACGATCAGAAGTTTTGCAAGTGAAGCAATCCTTGCCTGATCCACGTAAAAATCCGGCTGGTTATTATAAGGAGTTATCACAACTGATAGAAGCTTCTATTATGAACCTTGCCGACATCGACATGTTGTTTGGCAACGTTGTACCGCAACCAGTTTGGGCTAAAATTCGTCAAGCCAATCACGCAGTTGAATTAGGGGGTGATTGGGCTGCACTGCTAGCAGCTGATGCATTACAAGTCGGTGGGGCCAAGCCTGAACAGTTGATCTTGGATTTGCCTCAGAAAATAATTACGCTCATGAAAACTCTCATGCCAGCGATGAAGGTGAACTGGGATAAGTTATCAGCTTGTAAGCAGAAGAAAGACGAGAGTGTCTCGGATTTCTTTACAAGGTTTGAGGAAGCGTTTGTCGACCACAGCGGCCAGGACATGGGCGCTGAGGGAGGCCAGCGGTTATTCGTTGACAAATTTGTGTCGAATTTGTTGCCTGAGCTATGCCACAAATTGAAGAATTCAGAAAGTGCGTGGGCAGTTTCAACCCCTGCGCAAATACTAGCAACGGCCCAGTATTATGAGAATAGGGAAAAGGAAGAAAGTGATCGTGTAGAAAAGAAAACGAAAGAACTCAAAACGAAGGTTTTGTTGCAGCAAGCATACCCTCCACGATTAAACCAAAATGATTCACAACAGCAGTATCGACCACGAGCACAGCTCGATAGAACTCAGCCGCGCTCTGACAACTTTGATTACAGATCTTCACTTGGGTATAATCAGTGCGCATATTGTAGGAAAGAGGGACACCTAAAATATGATTGTCTAGCCTTACGAGACCGTCTGAATGGTGTGTCAGCACGAGGAAATCGTGGCGGTGGTCCCCAACAAGCACCACGTGGTAGAGGTCGTGGTTCATCACACAATCAGAGTGATCGTTATCAAAATCAATCGGATGCAAATAATTGTTTTGACCAGCGAAATGCGGGGTCAGTTCGATCTGCACAGTATAATGTGGATGATTATTATGCAGAGCATGAGACTGTTGTAAATGACCACTACTAGGACAGCCAACGACAAAGAGAGGGAGTAGTGTCAGTTCCGGTCGATCAGAGTGGGCCTTACGTTGCAGTGACTACATCGGGTGTAGTTGAGCCTTTTCTGTTAGACACTGGTGCGACGAAAAGTTCCATCATGCATTCAAAACTCCCTGGCGCACCTTTGTCTGGCTTAACGAATGTTTCCGTTGGATTCTCTGGCGCCCCTGTTAGTAACCCAGTCTCTAACCCTTTGCCTCTTATGATTGGACCTCGTGAGCTAACGGCTCCACTGATTCTATCTACAGGCTGTGGCGAAAATCTTTTGGGCCTGGATTTGTTGAAACGATTATATGCAACATTGTATTGTCCCCCCGAAGGAGTGGAGCTTACATTAGGACGGAGAGTGATCTCTCCCATGTATTTGTCAGTCGATAAATTCCCACCGGAATTGAGTTCTCTCCCTGCGTCTCTATGGGCCACAGGTCCCAATGACGTGGGCCTGTTAGACATTCCACCCTATGTGATTCAATCGAAACCAAATGCGCGATTACCGCGTTTGCCTCAATATCGTATTTCTCTTGAGGGCGAACGAGCGCTGTTAGCAATCGTTCATGATCTCATTGGGAAAGGTGTTGTTGAAGAAACTCGTGGAAATGTATGTAATAGCCCTGTATTGCCGATTCTGAAACGAACTGACCCAACTAAACCTCCTGTGTATCGCTTTGTTATAGATTTGAGAGAGGTAAACAAAATAGTAGTTCCGCAATTTCCTGTGGTTCCCGACATTACGGCCTTAATAACAATGATTTCGGCAACTGCCTCCTGGTTCACAGTGATCGATTTAAAGAATGTTTTCTTTAGCATCCCAATTGCAGAGGAAAGCAGAGACCTATTCGGATTCTCATTAGGTGGTCGCAGCTTTAGGCTAAAACGCGCTCCACAGGGCTACTGTCAGAGTCCGTCAATCTACAGTCAAGCACTTAAAGGTCAACTTGATGCCTTTGTATTACCAACGGGTGCAGCTTTGATTCAATACGTGGATGATCTTTTAGTGGCAGCTGATACAGAATCTATTTGCAAAACGGCTACAGTATCACTGTTACGCTATCTACATGACTTACACCACAAGGTGTCGCCTTCAAAGCTACAGTATTGTTGTCAAGAAGTTACCTATCTAGGTCACTTATTGTCAAAAGAAGGGAGAAGGTTGACCCCAGAGAGAATTGCAGCGATTTCCCGAATGACTGTGCCAAAAACTCAGAGAGATGTTCGCGCCTTTTTAGGTATTACGTCCTACTGCAGACAATGGATTCCAAATTTTTCATTGTTGGCGAAACCATTGATAGCCCTTACGTGCAAGGATGTTTCATCCCCAGTACCTTGGTCTGAAGAATGTCAGAAAAGTTTTTCGGAATTACGTGATGCGTTGTGTTCGGCTCCTGTGTTGGGTACCCCTGACTACAGTAAGCCGTTTACACTATACGTTCACGAGAGGGATGGTTGCGCGTTGAGTGTTTTGACACAACCTTTTGATGGTAAGCAACGCCCATGTGCCTACTTTTCTTCGACTTTAGACCCAGTAGCAAGAGCTCTGCCAAGTTGCTTAAGGGCAACAGCGGCAGCTGCGGCGTCCATTCGACAGTCCGCAGGTCTAGTCATGGATAATATGCTCACGGTAATGGTTCCGCATGCAGTCGACACTCTATTGAACCGAACGAAAACTCAACATCTGACAAGTGCAAGATTGTCTGGATATGAGTTGACGTTGCTGGCCAGTCACATACGGATAAAACGATGTAATGTGTTGAATCCAGCAACATTGCTGCCGATCGACACAGAATCAAGTGATGAAGCAGTACATGACTGCTATCTCAAAATTGAAGAGGAAACTAAGGGTCGCATTGACCTAAAAGATACTCCATTGACAGACCCCGATGGTACTTTGTATGTGGATGGTTCTTGTTTCAAGTTGCCGAACGGTGATGTGACAACTGCGTATGCTGTAGTTACATTGAGAACGATTGTGGAAAACGCAAGGTTAAGTCAGAATTCGGCTCAGGCTGCTGAGTTAATTGCTTTGACGAGAGCGTGTGTGTTGTCTAAAGATAAACGGGTGAATGTGTTTACAGGTAATCAATACGCGTTTGGTGTGGCACATAGTTTTGGACGACTGTGGAGAGAGAGAGGATTCCTTACGTCACATGGTACGAAGATTCAGCATGGCCAGCTTGTGAATGATCTTTTGGATGCACTTACGTTGCCTAAGCAAGTGGCGATTGTTAAATGTAGTGCGCATCGTAAGGTGACGGATGATGTTGGTCGTGGTAATGCGTTTGCGGATGAGACTGCTAAGGAGACTGCCCGGAACCTTAGCACTCGAATGTATGTGACGAGTTCGGTTAGGTGGCCTGCAGAATCAAGTATGTGTGAAAACACTATCGAGAGTGTGAAAGCAATTCAGAATGAGGCCACCGAGACTGAAAAGACGAAGTGGAAAGAAAGTACGGGAAAGTTGGATGCGAATGGTTGTTGGATTGACTTATCGGAACAGAAAAGATGGATGTTGCCTGATGCGTATGTGTTGGCTGTTGTGACTATGGCACATGGGTTAGCACATATTAGCGCGAAAGGTATCTGTAAATTGCTGTTTCCTGTGTGGAAGAATGATGGTATTACGAAATGTGCTGAACGCTTGGTTAAAAATTGTATGATATGTATGTTGTACAATCCTGGTAAGGGAACCCCAACTCCTTCTGGTAGTTGTGCTCCCCCTTCATGTCCCTTTGAGGTGATCCAATTGGACTTCATCCATATGGAGCGATGCAATAACCTGAAATACGTTTTAGTTGTTGTTTGCGCATTCTCCCGATGGATTGAGGCCTATCCTCTCAAAGACAATACTGCTTTGTCCACTGCAAAAATCCTACTGAAGGAATACTTTCCTCGGTATGGAATGCCTAGAATTGTGTGGTCAGATAACGGAAGTGAGTTTGTGGGGAGTGTGATGAAGAGTGTGTGCAAGGGCCTTGGAATTAATCAGAAATTCCATAGTGCCAATCATCCTCAGTCAGCTGGTTTGGTTGAAAAGTACAATGGCACCCTTAAACTAAAACTAGCAAAGATTCAGGCTATGACAGGTCTTTCGTGGCCTGACGCTTTACCCTTAGCATTGCTGTCAACAAGGGCAACTGTACACTCCCGAGTAGGGCTCAGTCCCTATGAAATAGTGTTCGGTCGTCCTGCCAATGTTTGGGGGGTCCCTAGACCGGGTGCTTTTTGTGATCTTGAGTATCCAATGTTGATCGATTATCTTCATGACTTGACTGCTAAACTGAGGTTAATTCACCAACAGGTTCACGAAGCATTGCCGACACAGACGGAGGGTCCAGGCCACCAGCTCCAGCCCGGAGATTGGGTGGTAACGCGAAATTTTTCGCGCAAGAACAATTTGGATCCCAGGTTCACTGGACCCTATCAGGTCCTCCTTGCCACGAGAACTGCAGTTCGTCTCGAGGGGCGGAAGAATTGGGTGCATGCCACCCATACCAAGAAAGTCCCCATCCCGTTGCCAGCAGACTCGTGGGTGAGGAAAGGCATTGCATCAACTGAAACCGAAGGATTGCCGACGTTTGTACCTTTCAGCGACGCACAACCTGTCGGAGAATCCTCAGTGCAGCAAAAAGGCATTGTTGAACACTTGTCATCAGAAGACTCAAGACCAGAACATTCAGCTGATCAACAGGGCGTTGTCCCTTCAACGGATCTTTTGTTTAACGAACAGACACGTCCTGGGAAAACCCGATATTTTTTGCGATCCAGCACTAAAGACTAATAAAAAACCCCGTTCTGTCCCTTGACAAGTGCATTATCCCGTTTTCCATGATCAGTTTGAACACTCATACTATTGTAATTATTTTGTACATATTCATTGAGCTTCGTTCCTTACACTTTTTGTTTCCACAGCTGAGAGACATTGATTTCGCATATATACATATATTTGTGAAATAAAGGCCGTAGGGCCGCGCGCGTACTTCCTTCTGGTTAGTAGGTCTTGACGCTAGGTTAAAGACCGTCGGTTCCTGGGAACTCCTAGGAATTGACTATTGCTACACAGAACGAAGTGCGTCAAGAAACGTTGCGGACGGTCATAGGGAATGGCATTTTCGAAGCTGATGGACTTGGAAAGAGCTCAAGCACAAAGATTCAAGCTGCAGCAACTCAGTCGTACCAAATGTTTTGTGTTCCAAATGTTCGTACTGTTTGTGACTGTTTCTGCGTTATTGGCGGGTGGAGTATATTACACGATGTCTTACTTCTTGCCTTCTACCATACCTACTCCTACCCCTGACCTTAAACTCATCTCCACTGTTTCTCCTCATTCTTTTCACATTTTACCTGAACACGAGCAGGCTAGACGTGCAGAATTCCGCAACAATTCCTTTATTCAGCTCCTTCATCAACATCAGTTAGTAGTTAACACTACTAATTGTTGGGTGTGTGGGTTGATGCCGCATACTACGGATAAGGGAATTCCATATCTGGTGTTACCGTATAGCTCCCAAGGGTCTGCTCGAGCATTTCAAACAATGTTTCGAAGCGCACTGGGTTTCCACCCCATTCGAGAACCACGTTCCCCCTACTCTGGTCCTACCTCGTACCAAAAATCTTTGTCTATAGCAATAGAGGATTTAGATAGTGATATCTATGATCCCTCGCTTATCCCTGAAGAAGAGGTACAAGCCTATAGGGTCCTAAGTAGAGGCGAATATAGTGTGTTCACTGGTGAAAAACAGCTTAAAAGCTCGCCTCCGATATGGGTCGTACCCCACATTGGCAATTTTTGTTTAATAGGTCGCGGCCGTAGATCGAAAGCCCGACTTGGAGAGAGTGCTTGCACTGAAAATTATATTTTGCCAATGGTCTCGTCCCCTGTGTTTTTGGCTGCCAAGGGTACATACTTTATTTGTCATGATCGTGCGTATGCATGGTTGCCCTCTGACTTCATGGGCTCATGTTTTATCGCAACCTTGTTGCCTCCAACGTTTACTGTAGATGCAGATTATCACAAAACTAGAGTTGTGAGAGGCGTAATTAGCGAAGAGGATACTGCAGGTCAAGAGGCAGGAGACTTTTTCAAGGGTTTCCGCCCATTTTGGGGACCTATGGTTAATAGTAGGAACCTGAGACAGTTGACTCGAGTGGTAGAATCGACAGCTAATATTACTGCCAGTGCCCTTGGTAATATCACCACAGAACTTCAGGCGGATAGACTTATGACGTTACAAAACCGTATGGTTTTAGACGTGATCTTAGCAGATCGAGGTGGGGTATGTAAGGTGATCCATTCGAGCTGCTGTATTTTCATTCCTGATAACGCTCCGACTGTCTATCAAGCCATCTCGAAGTTGCATAAGATCTCCGAATCCATACACGTGGATGTAGGGGATTGGACGCTACTTGGATGGATTTGGGGCCTGATGTCGACTTGGGGTTGGAAGATTCTGATGATCATTGGAGTTGTTGTAGCGTTCCTGTTCACGTGTTGCCTTTGCGTGCAGTGTGGTCCTGCCTTATGTGGCCTCTGTGCTACAACGTGTATGAGACAGACACCTGTTACCAAGGGGTCTCGATTGGACAGAGCTATGCTACAGCAACATCTCGAGGGTCTGATGAATATCGAATATGATTCCGACTAGTGCTTGCCTACATGAGGGCAAAAGGAGCGTCTGAGGTTCCGTGACAATTGTAAGTGATGTTTTCGACTCGCACGAATATGGTCGAGTCTGGTATCTAAGAACCGCAAATGACGAGTTTAGTAAGTGTGCGCAGTTTCACTGTGCTAACTTAAACCGTTCGTTTAATATGTGGGTTTTTCATCTGTACCCACGGGTTCCATCTTAGATACGGCATCCATTTTGTCTCTTGCCCTCAAGTAGCCAGCGAACGGACACTGTCCGCTTCGTTACCCTGGGACTCTCAAGATACTTGTGGAAGACACATGTTCTTTGTAAATATCTTTTACGATGAGGGGGATGACACTGTAAGGCAGATGGCCCCGCTTGAGGCTCATCTTGCCGTGCCGGTTTATTGTCTCAGCCGTGCATCTCATTAGGCACGTCCCTTTGATGCCTGTATCTCATGTTTCCCGATACCTCCCCTTTTACACCCTTTTCGATCTCCCCACTGTCTCCATCTTCCTCTGCACCTGTCTTTGTCCCTATTTCGATCTGTTTTACTGCCGATTGGAATTCACTAATGTTGGGAAGATGGGTTTTTACAGTTGGGAACCGCCAAATGTTTCCGCACTTATGTTCCGGACCTTATGTGTATCAAAGTGACCAAAGCGACCCCTCTGAGGGATAATTATGGGAACCAGGTTGTAAACTTTTGTGTACCATGTTGTCCTATGAGTAAATTCTGTATAAAAGGAGCGCTCCACAGAACCAATTGGAAGCAGTCTCCCCAAGTTGCACGTGTTGTACTTGTTGTGACTTCTGTGTTCCCTGCAGTAAATAAACCTTGAATCTTTGACGCCGAAGGAAGTGTCCCGTGTCTCTGTAGTTTGTGCGCCGAAACAGGTATCCCATGAAGGTTATAGGTGTTGTTCCCTGGCACCGCTGGTACTGTTAAAAGTCCAGTCCTTCAGTGTATGCCGAGCCAGCCCACTACCCTAAACATTTAGGGGGGAGGCACGTACGCGCTACCATTCCGTAATCTTCCCTACTGATTGTACTATTATGGTTGCTTCCACTATCCACTTCACTCAATAGACCATGAGTGTACGTTGACATGTACATGTCTGTGCTCTGCATACTCAACTGTGTCCGGCACATCCCCTCAAGACTTTACATTATATACTTTCATAATCGATAATTACTTACCACCTTGGCACATACTTTGCTTCCATCTCTCCCCGCATTCTGCATTGTGAGGCAGAGGTGCCATGCCATGTTTAGTTTGTGTACATGGCTAGCCAGGTTTCCCACAGTATGTTGTGTCGTTGTGTCTGCTAGGTGCACATGTTGTTTTTCATGTTGTATGTGATTATATTAGGCGTTTATTCACGAGCAGTGGTTTCTCCCATTTATATATTGCTGTCTTAAAGAGCATAAAGAAGTTTTTCTCACAGGTGAAAAGTGCGACCACAATGACAGTCATTCATTACTATCCAAGAATGTCCAACTACATGGCACTTCTAAGCTTACATCCCCCAACCATGCATCCTTTCTTAAAAGCAGGCCATCTCCCACAATCCGACTAACATTCACACAGCTTTCTAATGGTTTTTATCTGCTTCTCAATAACATGCACTCCTACGGAATATGAGCTGGCACACCGCAAGTCCTTACTCTTTCAAACAGAGTAACTTCCTGTGGCAATGTCTATTCCCACCCACACAAACAAACTCCCAAACTTCAACTTGGCCTTCAATTCCTAGTTTGAAAACAGATTCAAGAAACAAACCAATCTAAAAGTCCTTTTTTTCAGAACAGTAGTCTCCCTCACATCTGCAAAAGAAATGTATCAACTTCAAATACCACAAACTTCAAGTTAAAAATACTCCCTTTGAAATATGAACCGCCCATTACACTTTGTGAATTGTTACACAATTTACAACACATGTCACTCTCAAGGTCTGGCACACTTTTTTAACAAGTTCTCCCACAGCCTTCTAACACGCTTTCAAACTGTTCTTCTTTTAATACCAGACTACATTCATTCGATCATCTCTGGAATAACAGGAACAGTGCCCACCATTTTCGCTCTCTTTGCGGCCTACCTACTACTAATTCTACTTCTAGAAATGGCTACGCTCTCTGTGGTAACATCTATGTCCGACAGAATACGCCTCTATGCCAACCTACATCAATACTGTAAAAAAACTGAAAAACTTTTTGGCTACCTGCCTCTATCTATTATCGGAGCTAGCTGCAAAATAACATTTATCTACACTTATTCAATACGCGTACAACCATCATTTAATTGCAAAACTTGCCCATTTGACTGGCGAATGGATGTATGCCTTGCCAACATCCCAACAATCGCTCCCGATATCCAGCAGGTAATGCATTATCTTGAAAACCATGAGCGTGATTGTTCTGGCAGTGGAGCAATGTCGAACGCAAAGCAAAAAGGAATCGCAGCGGAATGGGATATCTGCACAGCCGCAAAAGATCTCCGGCAACGTGCGACCTTTCACAAAATCGCAGATTGCCTGTCAATTCAAATTGCCGCTCCAACATTCGAGGAACATTACTGTCCCTTCGAAGATATGAATTTGATCGCTTCGCTTTTCTCAGATGATGGCAACAATAGCCTCTTGGAACATAACGCATCTCAAACCACTGAAGAACTTCTGGACTGGAATCTCCAAGACTTGTAAGAAACTCACTTTATTCGTGAATGGATTTTATTCCATCTATTTTGACTTTTTCCTTTACATTTTTTATAATACACTTCAATCCTTCTACTTTCATATAAACTTTCAAAGTATACTCAGACTTTTGAACTCTATCTTCATTATTGCCCCTTACGTCTCCTCTTTAACCAGGGATGGGTGATGTATGGCCTATGCAAATACACTATTAACTTCCTAAATTAGCCTAAACCCGACACCCATTTTGAAACCACGTCTATTCTTTGTAGACACACCTCTCTGCCTCCCTGTTATTCACAAAGCCCTTTCACACAAATTTACTCAAAGTCAACTTCTGCTCAGAACCTCGCAATAAAAATGAAAAAAGACGACTTTTTTTAGGAACTGGCTGGCACAGTATAGTAATCGTAAACTACCTTTATTTTCATTATACAATTTATTCATTCATGTCTTATAGCTGTTGTGTAGGTCACATAGAACTCTAACTTATAATGTGCAATTCACTGATGCAGGAGCTTCGATTTGACTACAGCAGAAGCGGTTGGAGTTTGTCTCAGCTCGATGCCTTAGCTCTCTACACAAGAATGTTTTTTTGAAACAGCTGAAGACAATAATGTATGGTTTGACTACAAAGATACCGAATGTGTTTCTCAGAAGCGCAAAGTTTGAATTCATCCTCAAAGTTCCAATGTGGGTAGAACTAGTACCAATTCTGGCACCCACTGAATTGAATCTACTGTACAACAGATTGCTGATTAATCTACTGTTAATAATTTTGTGTTACAAAAAAGCACTGCCAAGGTACCTAAAAAGTTTGTTGATTACATTTTGCAATTTCTTTTTTGTTTCTTTTTTTCTTAAAGGATACATGTGGTAATCGTATCCTACCTTTATTTTCCTTATAGAATGTAGAGTCATTCAAGTGAAATAGCTATTGCTTATGTCACATGCAACTGTAACATGCAATATACAATTCACTGATGCAGGAGCTTAAGTTTGAATAGAACAGAAGTGCTTCAACTATGCATCAGCTGGATGCCCTAGCTCTTGCACCAGTGGGTCCAATTATGACACTAACATAAAGATACTTTCTATATAATTTCCAAACTCCATGCCTTTATTACACACACCCACTTTCTTAGACACACCGCATTTAATCATGTTTCTTCTGTGGCATTGCAACATTCTACAATATTCTTCACAATTATTTCTTTATTCCTGCTTCCTAAAACACTTAATTTGAGTCTACAGACCGGTAGGGGTGAGTATTTCGCTTCCCACTCCCTGTAGAGTATAAACGCACACTAACACTACTTGCACAGGTATGCTACAGCGGCCAGTATCCTACAGCACCCACAGCACATCACTTTACAACAATAAACTCACAAAGTACACTCACAGTTTCATCCCCGACTCTTCAGACCGGTACCAGTGAGTATTTTGCTTCCCACTCCCACTCCCGCTATACTCTAAATGCATACTAACACCACATGCACACATATGCTACAACAGCCAGTATGCTACACCGCCCAGAGCACATCAGTTTACAGCACTCAGCTCACAGTTTAGGCGCACCGTTTCATCCCCGATTTTAACGGTACCTCACCTCTGCACCATCTCACTCTAGACAAAACAGCACTGTCACACCGGTAACGGTAAATACTTTGGTTCTGCCTGTATGCTACAGACCACTCAGCTCACAGTTTAGGCATACGCTTTCATCCCCAGGTGTACCGGCACCTCACCTCACCACCATCTCACAGTAGGCAAAACAGCACTTTCACACCATAAGAAGTAAATACTTTACTTCGGCCAGTATGTTACAGCGCACACATCACATCAGTTTACAGCACTCAGCTCACAGTTTAAGCACACACTTTCATCCCCGCCTTTACCAATACCTTACCTCAACACCATCTCACTCTAGGCAAAACAGCACTTTCACACCGGTAAGGGTAAATACTTCGCTTCTGCCAGGATGCTACAGAGCACTCAGCTCACAGTTTAGGCAACCGCTTTCATCGCCGAGTTCACTAGCCCCTCTCCTCCGCACCATCTCACAGTGGGCACAACAGCACTTTCACACCAGTTTGGGTTAATACTTCACTTCGGCCAGTATGCTACAGCGCCAAGAGCACATCAGTTCACAGCAGTCAGCTCACGGTTTACACGCACGCTTTCATCCCGGAGTGTACCGGCACCTCACCTCAGCACCATCTCACCGTGGGCAAAACAGCACTTTCGCTTCGCTTCACACTCCCTCTACAGCACACCCTAACCACCCGACAGACCTCAGAGCGATCCTATTCCTACCCTCCTCTTTCCCACTTGCTTTTTGTCCTCTGCGTGCTTCTTAGTTATTTTCTATTTTGGCTACGTGCAAATTAAGGTAGTCACACTATACAATTATAGTAGCTATCACTCTTTTATATATAAACACTCCTTCCTATTATACTCTGGATGTCTGGATACAATCTCAGGATTCACTGAGTGTGGTACCCTTCGGATTGCTTGTGAGATACTGTGTCAAATGGAGGTGTAAAGGATCCTAAATCTTCAAAGTAATATTCAAAGTGACTCTATGAATAGTGCACATACACGGAACTAACTCAGGGAATCGTCGGTACCTGCATACAAGCACACATTAACCGGGAAGTATCATGTGCTATACAATTCACGCCAGTAAGTTGTGCTGATTTAGAAAGAGAATTATCACTCTAATGTTCACACATGACAAAAGTCTTTGTCTGGAATCATCAGCTACAACACTGAACAGATATCAAATATTGCAAGTTTAGCAAGTTTGAACTTGTCAATTTATTTGCTGACCACCAATCATGAGTTTGTGCCCCAGTTTCGTAGCTCTGGTTCACTGGTTTGCTGGTTCTTATTCCAGAAAAAGCTTGTTTAAATGAGCACACATGAATAGCAACAAAGCTCATCTTGAGATTATACATTATCTGTAACCAGCTCAATTTTCTCAGGCTGAGACAGCTTACATGATTCAGCGGATATATAGAGTTATACCAGGCCTTTGAAACTTAAAGACATGTATCAGCAAATGCATATTGATCTGTACAATAAGTTCGGAACTTGTCTGGAAAATCTACTAATTGCCCACTTGGGCTGAATTTTATTTTGTTTTGGTTTGCAATCTTGAGTTCTCTCCTTCTACACTCCGACCCTCCTTCTCCGTTCCGCAAGCCTCGCCCTCGCCACCGTCTCACGAATTCGCAGAACCACCACCGGAGGAAGATCGTACTCCTACCTGGCCGCCAAGACATGGAACTCCCTCCCCGCCCACCTGCGAATGACCCAGGACCACCTCACCTTCAGGAAGCACCTCAAGACCTAGCTATTCGAGCAGTACCAGCACCTCCCTCCCTTCAGCGCCATGAGACCCTCACGGGTGAGTAGCGCACTCTATAAATGGACTGATTGATTGATTGATTGATTGATTGAGTTTGGAACATATTGCGTAGTGCATTGGAGTAATATCATTAGACCTATTATGATTCTGAAACCCACTTGGGTGGAAACACTTTGTTGCACTTTTATGTTGTGGACAATTACTTAAACAGCCTGTTTAAAAATATTTCCATATGAAATTGATGAACTGTTTACATATAATGTTAAAGTATAGGAGAATTTGTCACTTTACTGTCATTTGCACGTATTCATATGGTAATTTAGAACTTTTTAGGAATGTATATATATGTATATATCCTGGGCCACACAGCCCTATGGTAACAATAATTTATGTACCAGCCATTTACAGTTTTCTCATCAATAATTTAATTTCAAACGCTGCAGTTCTATTATGAACTATGTCACAGAAGATGTCATTACAGTTGTAATATGTGGGGTTAGTAGCATGTCGAGGGCACAAGTTATAATTACCTTAGGACACAAGTTACAGTTTCTTGAGATAAGTGTAACTATAACTGTTGAATTTCTATTGGTTTTGTGCGTGTAAAATCTGAACCTAACTATAATGTCCTGTAACCTTTATTTTTCTTTTTGATGAATTTCTACTGTTTTTTAACAATAAGTAATATTTATTTTCTTTACATTAATACATTTCTGCACGCATGACCTTCAACCATGCACAGCGGGGTTGTCTGCAGGCCCCGGGCTGTATACAGGCCCTGCAGCCAATCCCCCAAAGTCATGCAACCTTGCTCCATGCATGGCCTTTGACTGTGAGAGGCAGGGTTTGGCTGCAGGCCTGGCCTGGGCCTGTGGCCACACCCCAAATCTTCAAACAAACCGGAAGGTGGCACACAGCCCCCCTGCCTGACCAATTACAGCTCCAGGGCACAGCCACTTATAAAAATGGGAGGGGCTTCTTGGCCCTTGTTCCTGGGTTGGGTTTGGCCCTGGGGACCCCAACCTCCAGTTCCCAGCAAATTACTGCAAAGGAAGGGGGCCACATGGGCCCATTCATCTCCCTTATCCCTCAGGGCTCGTCCAATCAGTAAAAGGGAAGAGGGCCACAAGGCCTGCCTCCCCGGGCTGATTTTTCTCCTAGGGACCAGGGCCTGGTTAATTAGTGCAAGGGAAGGGGGGGGGCATGCGACCCTCCTTCCTGGGCTGATTTCAGCCCCAGAGACCTCATGCTCCGGAGCCAGGCCACTTCATGCTGGGTGCCCTAGCCCTACCCGGGACATCCAGTGTGTGTTGCAGGGGGTCGTGGTGGATGTCTGAATGCTCTCTGTGTGGATGAGCATTGGCGGGAGCTGGCATTGCTCCCACACACAGGGAGCATCAGAAAATGTGCACAGGAGCATCTGTTTTCCTGACAGCAGTCAGGGAAACACATGAAACATGTCATCCAAGTAGGCGGGAATAGTTTTCCTGCTCCCATCCACTGGGAGGCTCCTATCCATTGTTTGCTCTTGCTTGGTGGGAGCTGTTAAAGCTTTTGCCAAGCAAAAGCAAACAACTATGTCCAGAGTGTGGTCAGCTCAGGACATAGGGAGCTGGCCCTGTCCCCAGGGCCAATAATGGCTCCAGGAAGATGGCAGCGTGGCCCCCTCCATTAAAATGTAATGAGCTCTTCCAGGGAGGTGGTGGTCCACAGGGACTAAAATGGCCCGGGAGGGGGCCACGCATCCCCCTGCCCTTGTCAAAATCAGCCTACCATGGGGGGGTGATGGTCCCTGGGGCTGGAAATCACATGGGAGGTGGGTAAACGGCTCCCCCTCCCCTTGTAAACATAGACCTTACCCCGGGGAAGGGGTTGGTACCCGGGGCTGTAAACTGCCTAGGGCGTGGAGCCACGTGGCCTCCCTCCCCTGTAAAAAAAAATGTTGTGTATTAATTAGGATGTATGCTCAACTTATATTGTTTTGATTGTAAATAGGCTGTGAATGTCTATTTATTATGTTTTGGCCTATTTTTCTCTTAAAAGAACGTAGTTCAAAAAAAATCTAATTTTTTTTTATCTAGGTACACCGTAATGAAGTTCGTAATTGTAAACAATGATGTAACTTTTACAATCATGCTGCTATTAAAGTGAATTCTTCTCCTTTGCACAACAACTGCCGCATTTTGACTGATCTATCTTGCTGTGACTGTAAATAGGAAGTGACTGTTTATTTATAATGAAATGTCTTATTTGTATTGTGTGTTTGTAATTGTTTTGCTTTATGGTGTACTTTTATGATCCTCAGAGATCGAAATAAAGTCTTTTTGATCGATTGATAGATCTCAGCATGAGATATGTTGGATCCGTGGAGGATTTACGTCCCTACATATATACATTTCATTTTTCTTAAATAACTCCAGAGCTACTAAAGGATTAATACAAAATGACATAAAGAGCTTTTTTTCGGCCCCCACTTGATGAATTGACGAATCATCGAGTGACCACTGTGCCTTCCACGAGGCCGGGTCACCCCTCCTGCTGCCAAGCGCCTTCCTTCCTGTCTGCCTGCCTGCCTGTCTGAGCGACCCAGCCGCCGCTGAGCCGCCCGTCGTCATCGCCGATCACCGATTCCCGCCGCTGCCTCCCTGCGGCCCCGCCCACCACCTCCAGCCCATTGGCCGCCCCGCTCCCGCCTCCCAGCTGACCCGCCCTCCCGGCCACTGATTTATGACGCCCCCAGAGCGACCGCGCAGCGGAAGCGCGCAGCGGGAGCACCGAATGAGCACCGAAGGTGCGCCAAAGGTAAGCCCGTCTGCGCCCGTCCCCGCCTGGACCGCGCCCAGTGCCAGGACCCCTGGCCCCCACCGACGGAAGCCGACCCGACGAAGCTACGACGCCACCGAACTCATCGCACTCAACACTGGCAGGAACCCGGGTTGCTACCGAGCCACACCGAGACGCACCCACGGACCCTTCAGCTGCCACTCCTGCAAGTTCAAAAAAATGGGTAAGTTTCAGCACTGCTCGTTTAATACCTGTGTAATATAGTTCACTGTGCTCCAAGGTTAACTCCCTACCCAGGAGTAAAGTATTCAAACAAATAAAGCAAGACTCTATTCGGCTTGTCTCCGTGGGCACAAGTATGTGCTGGCACTCCAGCAATTAATTCAATACAAAATCGTTGAATTTTTCAAAGAATTTAGTTTTTATTTTCAGTTCAAATAGCGTTCCTTGATGTTAATTCACATCGTTGTGGAAATTTTCCATGATTTCACATCAAAATAACTTTCTTATTCATCTTATTGAGTAACCTCCCAATGCATTTCGGCGCGATAGCGCCTTTGTCAAGGGATCTGTGAATCAGAAGTAAATTTCATTAGTACTACCCTCTTTTCGCCACCCACAATGTGTTTTTTTTAACAAATCCTCAAACTATAACTAGTAACCTGTGTGTAACGATACGTTTGCCCAATTGATACAGTTCAATACAAATTAGTTAACATGTTATTCGTAGCTGTTACATATTAGACTGTTCAAGAAAAACGAAACAAATAAAATCACCAATGCGCAGGTTTGTTGCGCGTTACTGAGCTCTCAATCCTGAGGAGGTTGCTACGCTTGTATCGCGGCTAGGGGGGCGGGTTTTGTGCGGTGATTAAATTAAAACTCACAAGATCTTGGGAAAATGCGGTATGCCCGGTTGTAATAATTCCGCCCTCCCGTCTTACAGATGCCTGGATTTGAAATCCCAACCCGGTTAAATACTAAGTGCCGCTCAGTTAAAACTCTCGCTTACCGCTGATCAAAGTTGAGTGACGCGCTCTGGTTACCGCTCCGATGAACTCCGTTTCGTTACGGCGGAGTTCTGGGCGGGAAACTATATACAAACGTCAAGGGGACCGGCTGTGGGATACGCCTGTGCGCAAAGGATGTTGGGACATGTATTCCATAAAAATTAAAGGGCAAGTTACACAAATTCGAACAACCGGGTCAAAACATAGCAAGCAGTTCATAAATTGCATTCATTGTATATCACGAACAGATTATAGATAGCATAAAAGTTCCACTCTTTCATTGAGCCCCCCAGGTTTTAATGAATGCAAACGATAAATCCATTGATTTTCTCTCTTGAGAAGTTGCGTTTTATTGTTGATTCCTTCGTGTCTCTCCACAATTTCCAGAATACACGCTCTCAGTTGGGTGATATCATGCTTGGCTTCCATAAAATGTGTGGCCACTGTAGATTTGAGCATTTTAGTCCTTATGTTACTTTTGTGCTCGTTTAGTCTCACTTTTAACTTACGCTCTGTGTGACCTACGTAGTGCAGATGGCAAGGGCAGCTTAACAGGTAGATGACGTTCATGGTGTCACATGTCCCATTAACCTTTAGGTCTATTTTTTCCTTGAACTCAGGAGGCAGTAACGTATTACCTTTAGTGATGTTAGCACAATTGTGGCAATTTAAACACGGTTGTGTTCCCTTATATATTGTGGTGCTTAGACTTTTATTGGTGGGCTTAAGCAATTGTCCTATGTTCCTGGATCTTGTGTGTGCAAACAGAGGGTATTCCACAAATGCTCCTTTGAAATCAGGTTCTGCACGTAGAATTGACCAGTGCTTTCTGATGATTTTTTTAAAAGATTGGCTCGATGTGGAAAATTTACTGACGCATGTGATACGTGATTCTTTCGTGGAAGATGTGGTGGACAGTAGCTCTTCCCTTGTTACATTCTCAATTCTTTGTTTTGCTTCCTCCAGTATGGGCTTGGGGTAGCCCCTTCTTTGAAATCGTGATACCATTTCATTCATTTGTTCCTCAACTTTATCTGGTTCCGAGACGACTCTCTTAACCCTCATAAGTTGCGAGTAAGGAAGGTGCCTTTTTAATGACGGTGGGTGATAGCTGTCATACCTAAGTAAGTTGTTACGATCAGTGTTTTTTCGGAACAAAGCAGTGGTAAATTTGTCTCCTTGTCGAGTGATTGCTACATCCAAAAAGTTGATCGTGTTTTCATTAATTTCCCAAGTGAATTGAATCCTGTCGTTGATTAGATTGAGTTTCATTATTTCTGGTAGCAGTTGTTCCTGTGTGCCTTCCCAGGCTATGAAAATGTCATCTATGAATCTCACATAGAGTTTGATGTGCTCCTTCCAAATGACCTGACTCAAAATGTGGGTGTCTTCAAAATCTCTCATGAAAATATTGGCATATGTAGGAGCTGCAAGTTCACCTGCAACCGGACCCAAGCCACACCAGCACCCACCAAGCCGAACACCAACAGCACCCACCTGAAGTGCATCCTGCTCAACACCCGCTCCGTCCACAGACACGCCATCGAGCTCTGGAACCTGCTCGACACCACAGCCCCAGACGTCGCCTTCCTCACGGAAACCTGGATGAACGCCTCCTCAGCGCCCGACATCGCCATCGCCATTCCGGACGGCTACAAGATCATCCGGAGGGACCGCGTCAACCAGACAGGAGGAGGCATCGTCATCATCCACAGGAACACCATCCGCATCACGACCAACACCGACGACACCCTCGCACCCGCCGAACACCTGCACTTCCAGATCCACATCAACCCCACGACAACCCTCAGAGGCACCCTCATCTACAGACCCCCGGGACCACGCACACAATTCAGCGAAGACATCGCCGACTTCATCAGCCCGCACGCACTCCTCTCCGCTGACTACATCCTTCTCGGGGACCTCAACTTCCACCTGGAGAACAACAACGACCGCAACACCACCACCCTGCTGGACAACCTCGCCAACCTCGGACTCAAGCAGCTGGTCAACACCCCCACCCACTACGCCGGACGCACACTCGACCCCGTCTTCTCATCCAGCATGGACATCGCCTTCAGCCACGCCACGGGACTCCACTGGACGGACCACAGCTGCGTCCACTTCAACTTCAAAAGGACCACGCTCCACCATCACCAACAACAGGTTCCCCGCAGAAGCTGGAACAAGATCACAGCCGACCAGCTCGCGTCTTTCCTGAGCAAGAAGCCTCCCACCAGCACAACGAACCCCAGCCAAGCGGCCACCAACCTCACGAAATGGATCAGCGACTGCGCAGACGACCTAGCCCCTCTGAAGACCCCACCGAGCAGACCCGGCAGCAAGAAAGCCCCATGGTTTAACGACGAACTCAAGAGCTCCAAGAAGAACTGCAGAGCACTCGAGAAAACCTGGCGCAGAGACCCAACACCGGACAACATGACTGCCCTCAAGCTCGCCACCCGAAAACACCACCAACTGATCCACGCCACCAAGAAAACCGCATTCAAGGAACGACTGGACAACAATGCACACAACAGCAAGGAACTCTTCAACATCATGAGAGAGCTCTCCAACCCCAACGCCGGAAACAACGACATCACCCCTTCGCAAGACCTCTGCAACTCCCTCGCCTCCTACTTCCACAACAAGATCGCGGACATCCACAACAGCTTCAGCACTCAACCGACGCATGCCACGACCGAACCACCTCCCCCCACCACCACCCTCCGCGCCTGGACTCCGATCAGCACCGAAGATACCATCCGCACGATGAACTCAATCCACTCCGGATCTCCGACAGACCCCTGCCCTCACCACGTCTTCAACAAGGCCGACACTGTCATCGCACCCCACCTGCGGGACATCATCAACACCTCCTTCGACACCGCCACCTTCCCGGAGAGCTGGAAGCACGCCGAACTCAGCGCTCTACTCAAGAAACCATCAGCCGACCCCACCGACCTCAAGAACTACCGCCCCATCTCGCTGCTCCCGTTTCCGGCTAAAGTCATCGAGAAGACCGTCAACAAGCAACTGGCCGCCTTCCTCGAGACGAACGGCTCCCTCGACCTCTCGCAGTCGGGCTTCCGGGCCAACCACAGCACCGAGACCGCCCTGATCGCAGCTACCGATGACATCCGAGCCCTGCTCGACAACGGAGAAACGGCGGCCCTCATCCTCCTGGACCTCTCCGCGGCCTTCGACACCGTCTGCCACCGTACCCTAGTACAGCGCCTCAGCAACGTCGGAATCCAGGAGAAGTCACTGAAGTGGATCATCTCCTTCCTCGCCGGAAGGACACAGAGAGTCCGCCTCCCCCCGTTCAGATCGGAGGCCACCGAAGTCATCTGCGGCGTCCCTCAAGGCTCCTCGCTCAGCCCAACACTCTTCAACGTCTACATGAGCCCCCTCGCAGCCATCGCACGCCAGCACAACCTCAACATCATCTCCTACGCCGACGACACCCAGCTGATCCTCTCCCTCACCAACGACCCCACCACCGCCAGAGCCAACCTGCACGAAGGGATGACAGACATGGCCAAATGGATGTCGAACAGCCGCCTGAAACTGAACTCAGACAAGATGGAAGTCCTCATCCTAGGATCCTCACCCTCCGCCTGGGACGACTCCTGGTGGCCCCCCGCCCTGGGCAGCGCACCCAAACCAACAGACCACGCACGCAACCTGGGCTTCATCCTGGACTCCTCCCTCTCCATGACCAGACAAGTCAACGCCGTCTCCTCATCGTGCTTCAACATCCTGCGCATGCTACGCAAGATCTTCCGATGGATCCCCTCCGAGACCAGGAAGATGGTCACCCAGGCCCTCGTCACCAGCCGGCTAGACTACGGCAACTCCCTCTACGCCGGAACCACCGCCAAACTCCAGAAGAGACTCCAGCGGATCCAGAACACCTCAGCACGTCTCATCCTGGACATCCCCCGCCGCAGCCACATCTCCGGACACCTGAGAGACCTGCACTGGCTCCCGGTCAACAAGAGAATCACTTTCCGGCTCCTCACTCACGCACACAAAGCCCTACACAACCAAGGCCCAGGATACCTCAACAGCCGCCTCAACTTCTACGCTCCCAAACGCCAGCTTCGATCGACCAGCCACGCCCTCGCGGCCGTCCCTCGCATCCGAAGAGCCACCACAGGAGGAAGGTCCTTCTCCTACCTGGCCGCCAAGACTTGGAACTCCCTTCCGACCCGCCTCCGCCTGACCCAAGACTACCTCGCCTTCAGGAAGCAGCTCAAGACCTGGCTGTTCGAGCAGTAGCGGACCCCCCCCCCCCCCCCAGCGCCTTGAGACCCTCCGGGTGAGTAGCGCGCTTTATAAATGCTTTGATTGATTGATTGATTGAATCATCCTGAAACTTTCCACACTGCAGTTGCACTTAATAGAACAGTTTTTGCTGATACATTAAACAGGGGACAAGAAAAAATAAACCTTTGCTTTCCCATACAGAAAAAAAACACAGCTGAACAGAATTACACAAAAGTTGTCAAAAATGTTGAACTTTTAAGTTGGTGTAAATCTGTTCAACCTTTTCCAATAAATTAGGGTTTAAATAAAGCTTGGTTTGGGCAGTGTTTCAAATGTTAGCTACAGCTGGATGGTTGGTCCAACAAGAGACCCACTGTACAGAAAATAAAACAATAGGGCCTTCTGATTGGCTGGCGAGTTTGTTTTCAGTTTTCAGTACCAGTACTGCAGTACTAAGCAGGGAATTGGCTGGACACAACTCTGAAGAAAATAATATGGCAGCCCTTACAGAACTCAAGGACGTTTCCCCTGTGTCTTGAAAAACTTTGGGAAAAAGTGCATATGGTACAAAGTAGGGACACCCTGATTTCCAGGCACCTGTGATGGGGAGACACTGAGGGACCCTCATAGATCAAAACAAAAAACATTGAGCTACAGGTACCATGGTACCTTGGTAATCCTGTGGGACCCAGAATGGCCCTCCCGTGAGGTACCACAGAATTCTCACAGGAGCCACTGTACAGGTTTCTACCCCAAGTTACTAAAGTACCAGGCAAGCTTCCCTCGTGAAGCTTGTATGGTCCAGAACCCCATAAAAACAGAGTAATAAAAGAAGAAGAAAATGGTTGTTGGTAACCTGTGGAGGTTTGACCATCTGTGTGGAAATTGGGCACAGGGCTTGGTCGCAAACCATGCCCTCTGGCCAACCCCCTCACTTTTCTAATTAGATGGACGTGATGCAATTTAATACTAATATGTTCTGAAATGTACACTAGTGTAATGAGAAGATTGTGCTGCTGAGGTGGCAACTCTTTATCTATTAACCTGTTTACCACAGCGGACATTCCGCCGTGGTGCGGGCGTATGACACAGTGGGCGGGGCTGCGTCGGCCGTTGGTCGTGCGCAGCACCCGGGAGGTAGTGGCCGACTCGAGCACGGAACGGGTTAAGAGGGGTTTATTCTTATTCTTGCTTGTTTGTTTACCATATTTACAACCACATTTTCAGTGTAGCTTGTCTATATTGTCTATGGGTTTTGACACTGCCTCAAATTTACTCACATAAACCTGGGGCAGCGCCAAAAACGTACGCTTCCCCAGAGCAGGCGTAAAAAGAGGAATATTTCTATTACTCCTGATTTCTCCTCTTTCCATGTTTGCTGGGATCTGAAGTACACATAGAAAGAGGAAAACACCTCTTGGGCTTATTTTTGTGCTGGAAGGGTGCCCTTCCTGTACAAAACCAATCCTGCCTGCAATGGAGGCACCATTGAACCATGGAGCAAGGGTGTCTACATGGGCACTAGGCAGCAAATGATGTGCCAGCGCAGGGGGAAAGGACAGGAATGCACTATATTTCATAAATAAAGTGCATTCCTGCCCTTTAACATTGACATAGGGCAGACCAGCAAGAAGACTTGTGAGCTGCCCTACGCCAATTCCACATAATTAAGGCCCTAAGGGGCAGATTTATGTTAACTGGCGCATCCCCAGGGATGCGCCAGTTAATGTGTGCCACAGTGCGCCACAGCTCCGCCACCCATGGTGCGCCGCATTTATAATGCGGCGCACCATGGGGCAAAAACGGCACAGATGCGTGACGCATCTGTGCCGTAAAGGTGGCGCATTGTTGGAGTTGCGTCGCAAGCGCGACGCAGCTCCAGCAAGGCTCGGGGGTGCCCCATCTTAACAATGCTGCGTCAAGACTTACGCCTGCTTCAAGCAGGCGCAGGCTTTTGACGCAGCATTGGCCTGAAAGTGACTGAGTGAAATCTTATAGATTTCACTCAGCCACTTTTGCGAGGCGCACCTGCCCCGGAACGCCCACCCTGCGCCGGAACGCCCACAAGCGGCGCAGGGCTTTACAACGTGACGCATCTGCCTAGATGCGTCACGTTGTAAATCGTTCGTAGGGATGCGCCACGTTTACGCCGCCTTGCGTGACGCATCAGCGGCGTAAACGTGGCGCAAGGGCTTCATAAATCTGCCCCTAAGTGTAAAATATCAGCGTAAAATTTCTTTAAAACTATTGTAAAGTTATGGAGCTATGTATGTAATACTAATAACATAAGAGAACACACAGAACCCCTCGTTGATAGATTCAGCATACACATTAAAATCAAAACCATAAATACTTTAAGCAAGTTTGGAGTGTGCAAAAGGGTGAAAACTGTTGGAATATTTTTGTAAATATGTTTTCGCCTGTCCCAAAGGTGAATTGCGACTGCAAATAAAAAAGAAAGAGGTTGATCAAATAGTTTATTTGCAGAGCTAGTGAAACAAAGGAGGGCATAGACTCTAGATCTTTCAAGTTTTATGTGTAGTGAAATCTTTTGCAACTGAACATTTTTAAACCAGTATTCGTTACAAAAATGTGTATATGTATATATTTACTTTTCTCAATTTTTAAACATTGATAATTTTTATTATGCTTGGTTTTGTTATTTAGTGGTGAAGACTTCCTCAGCAGCATTCGAGAATACAGGCAAACGGCCTTGATCGAAAGGAAGTTTCATTGTGGCTTTGTTCATGAGTAAACTATTAATGGAAGCGTAGGACATTATGTTATTCTAGAAAATGGAAAGAATATAGAAATCACAACACAAAATAACAAACAATAAAATGTCTTCCGTCTCAGAAAATGTCCTGCTAAAATCGAAGGTGCTTGGACAGCCAACTACCAGAAAGGAAACAAATTCAGAACATTCCTTTTGGTGAACTAGAAAAATAAACCAAAACTATGTTGAAGTGGTTTTAGGACCACATGGAAGAAGCCACCAAGATGCTGTCTTCCAGAGGTTATTCAAAAGAACAGTTAAAGAAAACTGAGAAAATAGAACGTAATAACCTGCTGAGACATAAAATCGGTTCAGGGACTATTTGACAACCAATAAAGATGTTTATCAGCTGTGGAGACATATTTGAAGCCCTTGAAAAGAATTGACGTTGCCTACTCTCAGATTAGGATATCGTATAGGTAGATGATGCCCATGCACAAGTCACGTACACACATTTTTTTAATTTGAGAGAGATTATGAGCCACATTGTATTCCAAAAACATTACCCATTCCAACTTGGTATCTTCCAAAGCCAATGTTTTAATATTTGGTAGGCATTATTAATGCTTGAGACTTCCTTGACAAAAAGATTAATGTGGGCTTTGTGCCGGAACAAACGCACTTAGAGTCTCTTTTGCGCACACATAGAAAGAGGAAATCACCTGAATTGAATAATTATGTGCAGGAAGGTATCGCTTACTGAACAAAATCAATTAGCCACGCAGAGCAGGCACCGTTGCACCATGGTGCAAGGATGCCTGCGTTGGCACAGGGCAGCCCGGTGTGCACCAGAGCAGGGGGAAAGGACAGGACTGCACAGTATCTCATAGAAACAGCACATTCCTGACCTTATGCCAGGATGAAGGGCAGTGCAGCAAGATTCCTTGTGGTGCTGTGCGAGATCAAAACCTTAAAAATGAGGCCAATAAAGTCTCGCAAGAGCACATTCTCTTGAGCCCAAAAAGTATTTTGAGCAGAGAGGTGCCCTGCGGTCAGCGTGAAAAGGAAATTTCGATTGCTTGGCTTCATTTGGCATCATTGGGTATTAACGAGTTGTTACTGGGACAGATGAAAGCAAACTCCAATAGGCTGTGATGCAAAGCACAGTCCACTAAGATATACAGGCTGGACTTTGCATCAAAAACTTGAAACAGGTGCTTACATGTAAAAATGTTTGCATTGCTCAAACAAATCCTCACATTGAATTTGTGCAGAAGTGCACAATACATTTCCAGTGCGTGAGATTTGTCTCTGTTTTGTTATGCATCGAAAGTTGTACTGGAACATATGCTTTCAGTACCAGTCCTGTGCTAGACTACATTCACTCACCTCTGCGCTACAGTGTGAGTCTGTGTACAAAACACGGCAGCCTTGTTTGGGCACCAGAACAGGGCAATCTTATTATATATGACTCGGTACTGCGTTTTCCACTTTTCACAATGCAATGTATCAAATTTGGATGCTGTGTGTTTTTTGCGTAAAAAAATTGTAAATCTGTCCCAGAATAAGATTGCACATCAATACTGTGCCAATATAGATGGATATCAGGGAAGGATACGATTTGTTCTTTCCATAAGGTGGGCCTACCCTGGTGAACTGAGTGACGCTGGGTGTAGTTGGGGGAGGACGATGAAGCCATCATTCATCTCTCATGCATCTTTAGATTTTAGTACACATTGCACTTTAGAGCGGTTTGGAGCAGTCCCAGGCCATGCTATATAATTCTACTCACTGCTCTGAATCCTTTCACTGCAAAAAAAACTTCAAATATCCTCCAAGCAGCATAAGTGCTATCATTCTACAAAACAAAAAATAGAAACATTTCCTTCTTTCACGTTTTAACTCAATCCAACTTGCCTTGAGTTCTTTTCTGCCTCTCCTGGTTTGAATATATACAGCTCTTTTAATGCATACATTTAGCTCAATTAAATCTAAGTTCCTCTATGTCTTATAAGCAATGGCAAAGTTTTCCGGATACGTCATAAAAAAACATAACATTAAACATAAACATCAAAAATTATCTTAGCCTTTTTGCCAGATTTGTTCAACACTCCTTGCTGCATGATCAAATCCCATTGATCCCTAACTTTAGAAAACGCAGCAGGTGTCTTCTAGAATTGCACACGTAACAAGTGTGTATTGTATGTGTGATTTTAAAGACCCTGCATAATGAGCACCAGGCTGTGCATTTCCAGAACACGCGGGAAGCACATTAACATTGCTGGAGCTTTCTCGTCTTATACACCATGGTTTTTTTATGAGAGAGCAAATTGGGCCTCTCAAGTAAAATCTAATTAAGTAGAATTCATGTTTGCAGCCTACATGCTGTGCAGTATATTAGACCTTTAAAAATCCCACCCCATTATCTTAAAAAGTAAGTTTGAGAGAAACCACCTGCTCCTATGATTGCTCCTGCTGCACTGCTACAAGTTAACCCCTCCTCTTGGCGTTGCTAAGGAGGTTGAGTCAACACTGCCAAGAAAAGCATAGGGTGAACTGTGTACAAACTGTGCAATTTAAATGTTAATTCCGATTAGATATGCAGAAAAGATGGTGTTTTTCCAAGGCATCTTATTACCGGTCGTGCTCGCTTCTCCCTTAAGCGTCGAATCTCGTTAAGCTGCTCACAAAACTAGTCTGCTCTTTTGCTTTACAACTTACAAGACATATCACTTAGCCTATAAAGAGTTAATGGAGTTAAACAGTACTTGTATTTTTAACATTTGGATAAGCATTTTCAAAAAATGCTTTGTTCCAGTTAAATAGGGTCGTTTTTGATGCATTGGGATACATGAACCACAGTTTCCTGGTATGAGCATCTTCCAATTGGCAATATTTTCTATCATCGTTTTTCAGTGCTTAATTTGAGCCGGTGGTTAAAGGTTGGGGACACTGGCACTCATTTTTGGTGGCCGGCACTTATTTGTCTTCCTCAGGCATTTACGGAGTAGGTAGGAGAGATTGAGCTGGGTTGGGCGGGATTTGAGAGAGGGCCACAACGGAAAATTAAATAAATAATTAATTTTCCCTCGTCGTCATCTGTCGAAATTCCCCCACCCGTACCCACCGCTCTTTCCTGCACGGGCCGCGGCTGCCTGAAAGCCTATAAACCATGGAGTCCTAATATGGATTACCATGTGCACTGGAATTATTAGATTCTGCTGTTTTTTTCGCATAATCATCTGCTGCATAATCTGCATATTTTTATTTAAAAAGTTTGTTCCTAGCTCAAACAGATCAAAAGTTTCTAAAAACGGGAGTGACATGATTCCCTGCAGTGAAAAACCCTTTACAAAGGTTAACAGGACATCATTCAGTTGCAATGATTACTTTCTCATTTTTGGTTGTTAAGCTGGTAATAATGAGTTCAAATTGTTGCCGAGACAGAATTACAATATGTTATTACTTGATAGTATTTGTTAATTTGCTAGCTGAGTGTATCTGCTAATATTTTACTGAGTCCCACAAATATTTGTTTATTACTCATTAAAGTCACAGTAAAAACTATTTCTTTATTTGTGGTTTTATGCAGTGTGAACTAAATCCAAGTAGCAAGGAAATACTTTGTAAAGGATCAGTTTGTAGAAGTTAGATATGAAACAAATACCATGCTAAAAATTATTAGTAGGGGAGTACAAGAAAGTGTGGAACAAACCGGATCATACAAAAATATATATGATAAAAACATAAATACATTAAGAAGAGTAATCCAGCCATTCGAAAGAAATGCAATAAAACAATAGAACGGTAACCATCTGAAAGGTTATATGTGGAAATGACATTCGAAATGTTGGCAGTGTAACATAATTGAGTTGTATCAGTGCGCTAAACATGCAGTTTAGGAATCGAGTCAATTAACCTATGGAAGACAGGCGACATTAAATTAATACTTTTATAGAACCTTTCTGCTGAGACTATGGCCCTTATTACGATGAAGTCGGAAACGGATCCAACCATTGGCCGGAGCCTTTCAGACCGCATTGTAATATGCCGATCGGATACCTTTCCGACCACCTCATTATGATGGAGGCTGTCGAAAAGGAAACAGAACGGTCAATCTGACTGGCTTCCGACGGGCTCAGAAGAGCCCGTCCACCAGGCGAAATGCAGCCAGTAGTCCCAAGTGTGGCACTTTCCGCCCTTGGGATTAAGATGTTGGGTTTCGGCAGCCTTTCTGTGCCGGCTTTTCAGACACAGAAAGGCTGTCAGAACTTGATTTTGGGGACCCCCAGCAGGGCCCCCTATGATGCACTGCCTCCGGTTGGAGCGAGAGGCCTAGTGCCTGCCACGGGTTGCATGGAGAAACTGCACCTCTTATTTTACAGTGGCAGCATGCATTCCAGCTTGAATACATGTTCCCATTGTAAAGTATAGGAATTCGATCGGACAGTGTTCGGTCGCATCATAATTAGTCGTCCTTCCCGCCGACCGGGTGTCGGTCGGTCCCATGACTGAGACGATGTTGGACGGAGGAAACTTCATCCGACATTGTAATAGAGCCCTAAGTGGTGAGATCTGTTGTAGAAAACTTCAATAACTCCCCGTTGAAGCTTTTGTTAGAATATCTATTAGGTTTTGAGCAGAAAAAGGAGGCAGAAAACATTCCCCTCTGAGAGATATAAATGATCCGTTTCTCAACTATAGTACATCTGTAGCCTGCTTGATATAGAAAGAGCAACAAACCCTGTCATATCTCATAATACAGTCAATTGAAAATGGTCCTACCAAGGCCTCCAAATTTTTGTGTTAATTCTTGCATTCTCTGGGCAAGTTAACACTAATCAGGTTCTTCCATCTTTGAGCACCAGTCCATGGTCATTCGCCACATTGCATGTGCACGGGTGGTCTCTGATTTCTGATGTTTGGCTAGCTGTAGTAGCTGCTCCATTATGGCAGAGGATCGCCCCCCCTGCCACCATCCGAAAAATAAAACGCTATTAAAATGGGTTGTAAACCTGTTTTATTATTGTTTTCTTTCAATTCCCCTGTAATTGTGCCAAGACTCTTACCAGGGCCAGACTGGCCGTAGCGGGCACCGGGCGGTTCCCCGGTGGGCTGTCAGGGTGGGACCCGCTTTGGGCCCCTGGGTAGCCGTTTTCTGATGGCAAAATCAGCCCCCTGCAACAAAATATGCCGAACCCGACTGTAACAAACAGCTTGGCCGCAACGTCCCCCACCTCTCTCCCCGGAGGCTGGCCGAGCAGTTTGCCAGTGCTGGTTTTGGTGCCCACTTCAGCCCTGACTCGGACGAGTCTTGGGGGCATGTTCAGGAGGATGACAATATGGTGGGGAAGTGGTTGTGCACTCCCCTGTCCCTTCTCTGCGCCTAAGGGTTTGGCCAGCCGTTTCAGGCTGGTCAATCCTCATGTGCAGTGAAGCTCGCTCCAGGCCCAACTGCATTGCTTGGGCTGGAGAAAGCGGGGACAGGCTCCCAGCCTGCCTTGGGAGAGCAAAGTCCCAGCGCTCAGTCCAATCCTGACACTGCTTTCATGCAGCATCAGGATTGGCCGCAGTGCATTCTGGGAGCCTGTGCCTGGTACAGCGCCATGCAGTAGACAACGGCGGTGATGATCAGGTAAGTTTTTTAAAATTATTATGTTGCACCCCAACCCCTGCTCCTTCCCAGCTCCCTCTTCAGGCCCGCCACCACTACATTGGAAAGGAAGATCTCTCTCTCTTTGCCAGCAAAGGGCCAAAACCCACCAAGGTTGCCAGCTCATCCATTGGGTAATCAGTGCCCCCTAAGATCCCCAACATGATCAGAGCCGTGGACAAAATATGAATAATTTTATTTGAATAATTTTCTGCAAGTACATTTCAGTTATTGTATATGTTCAAAGTTTCGATCATTCTGGGGCCTGAGCCACTTGTAATTTTGACTATTTTAATATTTCAGTGGAGTTAACACTCTGGGTGAAATAACTCGTAATGAGGGCCTTATTCTTAACCTGTTAAGGAATATTTAATGGATGGCATGTTTCTCTTCTTGTTTTATGTGACGTCCCTATAATGGAGAGTTTTCCAAAATGTCTGAGAAAAAAAAAGCTTTTTTCAGAAGGGGAACAGTCATTTAGATACCCTTATGAAGTATATGGATGCTCAGAGTAAGATTAATCAGAGAAAATAGTGATGGATATAAATGGCGGAGACAATATTGCATAGCTTCGATTTGTAGACATGATGCAGTCCCCACCCAAAGTCCTGAACCCAAAGAGGTCCTCCAGTTGGGATCCTTTTCCAAGAGAAGGAGGGATCCTGAAGTTTAGGGCTCCTTGTGAACACAAATGGGTCAGTTCAAGCCAAGAGCTTGCTACCCGCCAATGCAAAGTTCCTGTAAACCTGACTCTTTGCACCACAGTAATCACCAACGATGCCCAGCAGTGCAAGATCTGCACTTCACACTACAACCTCGACAGCTAGCAGTGACCACCACATGAAGCTCCAACAATGACCATTCACAAAGCTCAACAGCCTCTTCGTGCTACAGTGATGATCATTCGTGATGCCTGGCCTGCTCTTTGTGCTACAGCGACAACCATCCACATCGCTCTCCCTGCTTCCCATAGCACCTTCAACTGTAAACAGAACTCTTTGCCCCGGACTTTGAAGGCAACCCTCTCAACAGGACTAAACTAGTCCCTGTATTTGGCCTTGGCTCTGTTGCATTTGGCCTGAACTTGTGCCTTTCATCCAGTCTTGCACAACTAGATAACCGCTAGTGGCGCTTTGTGCTTTTAGGCACATTACTTACCTGAAATATTTTCATTTGCATATCTCTGGTTCTAATGATTAGATTTTTGTAGTATATTTGTCAAAAAATATATTACATTTTACTCTATTTTTCTAAATTGGTTTGGGATTTTTCTGGAGTTGTGTTTACACTTTATTACTGCTTATGTGTGGTATAAATTCTTTACACATTGCCTTTAAATTAAGTCTAACTGCTATTCTGCCAAGCTAGCTGAGGTTTAAGCACAGGTCTAGTGAGATTTGTGGTTCACTCTGACAGGGATTGTGGCTGCTGCTTGAACAGGGTCACCCCTCCTCCAACTGACAACCCAATGTCTAAAAGGGGTGTAAGGACAACATTTACTATTATCCCATTTGCAAAAAGTGGTTGCAAATTGCACACCTAATTTTTTCGCATGAAATAGAATTTAGCAAACTAACCTATGTACTATTCGGTTGGGTCACAAAATTTTGTATCTGGGGGTGGGCACCGAATGATCTGCATTATCACTATTCTTTAAGCAGGTCACAAATGTGGGTTACTATGAATGGCGGCAATCACAATGATGGTGACCCGCAAAAAACAAAATTCATTTGAAAAACTTCAGAGGCCGCCTGGACCTCTGCGTATCCCCCTGAGTCTGCTACCCTGATTCTCAAACGGAAAAATAGGTCCCAAGGGAATCTGCAAATCAGTTCACACCCCTTTTGCATATCAGTTACCACCTCATTTGAAGAGGCAGTGACTGATTTAAGGTTTGTGACCAAAATTGCAGTTGCAAACCATTGTTACATTCAGTACAAAACTGCAATTCAGTATGGGTCCCAAGACCCATTTTATGTGTCAACAAACCTTTTCTGACTTGTTCAATAGGAACCCAGTGATTTTATGAACTGCAGGGTTTGCAACCGCAAAGGGTTTATTACCTATGGCCACAAGTGCTTTACATTAATTTCGAACAGAGGCCCTTAAATTCACCCTCTAGAGAAGTTGGTTCCAAGGCACCATATTTTGTTTGATTGTGTATAGGAAACTAACTGTCAACAACATGCATTGAAGTATTGTGCCTAAAACAGCACATGATTTTGTGTAATTTATATGGTTGGAAGGAACAAGGTTACACAAAACAACCTGATAAGCACAACAGCACCTTGAGTTGGAAAAGAGGCTCACCCTAACAAACCCTGCCACCAAACTAAGGGGCCCATTACGATGACGGACGGAAGGCCATCCGTGCTGTTGGCGGAAATAAGTAATGTTTTCCTCCTCAGGTGCGGTCATTGCAACCAACAAATCACAATGGACCCACAGAGGCTATTTTCCGTCCGCCCCAGTCTGTCAGGCCCGCACGTTTTTCGCATATGCAAGGGTGGCGGATGGAGCCAACAGGGTAGGATTGGCATGAGGAAACAAATTCCGTCCACCAAGCAGATCACGATGTTCCAGACAGCCCTTCCCACCGCCCCATAAAAACTACCACGTTGTGGATGGCGGAAATACAACTACGGAGAGGAAGAGCCAAAACAGAAGCCATCTAAACCCCCGGACCCGCCATGTATACGGCGCAACAGGCCTTCCCGCTGCACCACTGACTGCTGCACCTCCAGCAGACAAGAGGCCCCGCACCCTACAGCAGAGATACGTACCAAACATTTCCACGCATGCAACCCCTGAACAACTACCACTCCCAGCAAGCATTGTGGCACCACGATGATCATGGTATCCTGTGCAATGCAAAGTAAGAGACCCACCCAATCCCCATTGTAGGAAGGTGGATACCTGGCTATGGTTACCCCAGATTTTTGCCTTGTGTTTAGCTGGTTTTCGACTTAGTTGGCCAGGCTATCTGCTCTCTCTATAAAATGGACTCATATACCTTAGGTACATACCTAATTGGATATTGGGTCACCTTATGAGCCCCTGTATTGTGTACTATACGTACCCACGGCATAGGTGCATCCAAGGCCTACCAGGGGCTGCAGCATATCTTTTGCCACCCCTGGCTGGCCATACAAACTGACACAACTGGCTGATCACTCAGCTGGGGCAAGGTCGTGTAATCACCCCTTGCTTAGATATAGTATTCCTATGTCTAACCTTATATCTGGACACATATACACCTATAAGTCACTCCTATGGCAGGTCTTAACAATCCTGAAGGCAGAGTGCTTGGTTTTATGTTAGATGGTGCTCTAGCATGAGCTGAGCCTGTCTGCAGCTTTCGGAACCATGTCCTTATAGCTGTTCTAGGATAATGCCATACCATATACTCTGAAGTGCATTATGAACCTCACGGTTAAATGCTATCTTTGGTTTGGCTTTATCAAAACATGTCGAGTAAGGTGTCATACGCTTTGGAATACTACCCCCTCGCCAGTCCTGGCGACGGGGGTAGCATTCCACCCCTCTAGAGGGAGAAGACAGGTTAACTGCATTAATCCCGGTTAAAGTTAACCAGAGCTCCAGCATCACAAAATGGAAGCTGCTGCCACAGACATAAGTCTGACCTCCTGCTGCTGGGAGTACTTCCAGCGAGGGAGGCTGGGACAATAGTTTTCCTGTCACAGGGAGGTGCTAGCACCACCCCAGACAGGCTATAGTGTATTGGGGCAGGGAGAGCTGAATGAAATGAGACACTGCCTGGGGCACACAAGGTGTCCCATGCATAGTCCAGTTCAAACAGGTGCTGGGGCACTTCAGCCCCAGCTCTGGTGCAAAACAGGACAAAGGGAAAGGGGTGTAACCACCCCCTTCCTGGGTCTCACCCATAGGAGGGACCTAGCAGGTAATCCAGCCCCTAGATTTGATATATAGGTAGGAGCTGAGTCCCAAGACTTTAGATAAATCCTGACTGAAACTGAAACTCTGATACGAAAGGAGTGACCATCCTGTGCAAGCAGGCACCATCAAGCGCTCAACGGTTTTCTTTGTCGTTGCTCCCACCGGAGCTTGAACACAGAGCCTGACAAGACCCATACTTCCAGACATTCAATAGCCCGATCCGCAGCCACAGCAAAGCTGAGACCCGTGGAGGCGACGAGAGACATGGGCCCGGCCATCTTCGAAACCCAGCGAATTGCTTTCCGTGCAACTTCTGAGGCACCTTCGAAGTTGTGCATTGGAGATTGAGAAGCCCCAGCCCCGAGCACCAACTGCACCGAAGATCACCTCTCCACACTCACCGAGTGCTGCGTGTGGCCCTTTTGCATTTTCCTGCTTGACGCGTCTGTCCGGTCACTTGCCTGTTGGCTAGTGGCCTCTGTGAAGATGAAACCCGAAATCTAAACTGCTGGTCTGGTTGCTCCAGACTGGCCCTTGCTTTCCTGCAAAGGAGAAGCCTCTCAGTCCTTGCTGGCCTGAGTAAGAAGCCATCTTTGATTCCTGCATGGGTTGCATTTGCCAAGGTCTGTTGACACTGAATCAAGAACCGACACTGCCGACAGCGAGAGCCTTTGCGGGACAGTCCGTATCCAGGTCCTGGTTGTCTTCGACACCTCCTGGTCCACGTGGCTGCAGAGACAAGCTTCAGGACATCACCTGATTGCTTCCCGACATCGCTTGGTTCCTTCCTGGTTCCTTCCTGGTCTCTGGCTAGTGACCCAGACTCTGACCCCTCTGCTTTCTGGTACTTCTTCATCCTCGATCCACCCTTGGATCCAACCGGACTCTCCTCTCCTGGTCGCCTGCAGCATCTTTTCTCCAAGGCTCCATAGAACTTTACGACGAAATCCGATACAGTTTGACACCTATGCACCCGCTTCCTGTGGGTGAGGTAACGCGAGTAATGTGGTGCTCCTGTAAAGGTTAACTCTCCTAGTGTCCTAGTTTCAAGTGGTTAGCTTCTAGTCCAGTCAGAAGACTTCCAATTCTTTAACTTTCTAACTTTAAGCACCCATTGACTTTTATGTGTGCACGCGTGTGCATTTAGACACTGCACCCACATCCCGTGGGCCTCCTGCTCCCTAACAACTGTTAGTCCGGTGTAGCCCCAGCGATTCCCAAGGCCCTAGGCATTACCATTGTTCATGACGTGGTTCTTATACCACTAATTTAGTATATGGTTTAGCGGGCCACCAGGGCCTATCCATATTTGTGCAACTTTTGTATGCTATATTAAGTAACTTGTTATGCGCTTGTGCTTCTGTGCTCATAAAGAGTACAGAGGATTGTTTTAGAAATAAATACATATATATTTTGAATATATAACCTGTGTGGTGTCCTTTCATTTGGTATTAAAGGGATTGCATATGGTAAAACAGCTGGCTTCACATGTCCTCTTGAGTTTAGCCTAAGACTGCTTTTGTCCACTAGGATAGCTGGTCTATAAGGTTGACTTTACAACCATCACCATAAGGGTTGTTTGGACTGGTGCAAGGTGCTCACCAGAATAGTCAACATCATATACCAGGCCAATTTCTCACATTGGTGGCAGCGGTGGGAATTGAGCTGGCTGTTGTTTTACCAATTGTAATCTTTGAGATATCATTTGAAAGATCACATTAGGTACCATAGGTACATATAACAAGACTTAGAATACATAAGTTCTACTGAACTTAGTTGTTGTAGACCAAAGGCCTAGCACACCCTGACTACAACTCCTAGAGAGGTTCTAGTAGGAAAACACGTAGTATAGGTAGGTGCACACACCACACCTCACTAGAATCATGTCTACCACAGGGGAGACGCTTCGCCTCGGATCATAGGCGCAACGTTTGGGGGCACGGAAAAGGACTCTGAGGCCCAGGAGACCGCGGGGCCAACACCAGCACCGTAGCTCCGCCCCTTCTTTGCCGGGGCTTCATCTACTGCTCGCGCCTCCCGCTCCGCGGGAGACACTTCGCCTCGGACCATAGGCGCAACGTTTGGGGGCACGGAAAAGGACTCTGAGGCCCAGGAGACCGTGGGGCCAACACCAGCACCGTAGCTCCGCCCCTTCTTTGCCAGGGCTTTATCTACTGCTCGCGCCTCCCGCTCCGCGGGAGACGCTTCGCCTCGGACCATAGGCGCAACGTTTGGGGGCACGGAAAAGTACTCTGAGGCCCAGGAGACCGCGGGGCCAACACCAGCACCGTAACTCCGCCCCATCATCGTCATAACCTTATAGGTCCAAACAGTGTCGCGCAACGCGGGAAGGGCGCGGGCGGGTGCCGGGCTAAGTCCGGGTAAAGGGCGGGCCATCTGTGGCCGTCCGAGGCCAGAAGAGGCTGGGCCTGGCCACAGACCTTGTTACTGCAACACACGATACTCTGGCCCAAGTGAGACTTTGTATCTCTTTTGAATTTGGTTAGGGTTTTGTTATAGGTATTAGGTACTGAACTAGTTAACATACTTGTAACCCAAGTACCAGGGCATATTACTCTTATTGCTCGCCAGGTCTCTTATCTAATACCAAAGCATTATTTTCAAGTTCTGACTATGTCTAAAGTTAAAACTGATAAGGCTGTACCTGGTGCAGGCACACTGGACAATTACTAGGTAAAAATGGTAGATAAAGTTAATAAAGATAGGAGAGTCCCGCTAGGTTTAGGGAGCCCACCTGTTTTACACCAAGATACCCCTATTTCCCCAGTGGAAATCCTAGCTGATGATACGTTTGATTTGGGCAATCGGGTGGTCGTAAGGGCTGAACCACAGGTCCATTCCGAGCTGCACGAGGAATTACCCGATATATCTATTGAGGATACAGAGGAGATCCCCCCAGCTCCTAGACCAGTGAGAACCTGCAGAAAATTACAAGCTAAACGCGGGGGGAAGCATAGTAAAAAAAGAGTAGAATCTTCCCAATTAGTTCAAAGTGGTCGCGTTGCTGGAACCGACCCACAGGAAGTAAATAGTGCAGCCAGTTTTAACATAAGCCCAGAGCAATTTGCCTTACTGGTCGGCACCATAGAAGCCAAGATTGAGGCTAAGATGGAAGAAATCATCAACCCCCTAGTGCTCAAATTAGATTATGTCACCTTAGAAGTTAAGAGGCTAGGAGGTCTGCTAGCAACACACTTGGCCTCGGTCGAAAAAGTGAAGGCTGTCGTTAGGGTCCTGTTGGTGGGGGGCAGGGAAATAGTAAAGATAACCTTCAGCAACTAAGCCAGCATACTACAGTAAGTGAAGCTTCTTCCCCTGACCCTATCCCAATATCTCATACTACTAAACAACATTTTCCAGGTCCAGATAGTACATTGGAATTTAGACAGCCAAAGAAAAGTCGCTTCATACACCTTCCCCCTGATTGTGCACCCTACGTGGTGGTTCTTACTAATGTCCCGCCTCCTGATCACCATATTGCCCAGTCACAGGAGGAATCACACGATTCATTAAAAAGTAAAACAGTGTCATGGTTGAGTAGGAGATGCGGTTTCCCATCTAAATTTTCCGACCAAATATTGTCCACTAGAAGGGCAAACTGGATTGGCCCGTCCAGAGAGACATGCAGTGGGGACTGTATTATTGTAAATTTTAAACATCCTCAACATGCTGCCACAGTTTTGGTAAGGGCAGCCTCCTTGGTTTATGATACAAATAGTGTTTGCGTGCGACCACTTGGTTACTTTTACACGCATTTAATCAAAGCTCCTCCTAATCCCGGGAGATTTAGACCATTTACTCCTACTGTGCCTCGGGTCCCTGCAGTAACACACTTTTATAATGTTGAAAATCACTACAGGGAAGGCCCCAATGTTGTGACACAAAATAGATTCGACTTACTTTCGGGTCTAGAGGCGTGTGACTGACGGGAGGTCTATGAGGTCTGGGAGGAACAGGGAGGGGAGAGATTGGCTGACCTGGTATGTATGGAATCTGCACAAGTAAAAATGTCCCATAATAATACTCAACCTATATGTGCAAGCAATACTGAGGGAGTGGTGGAAAAGGTAAAAATGTTAAGTTGGAATATTGCTGGCCTTCGGTCCAAAAGGGATGATAATGTTTGGTTAAATTTGGTGAAACAATACAACATTGTCGCATTTCAGGAGACTTGGGACAAGGATTGTGACTTTTGGATTAATGGTTTTACATCTTACTATGTTCCTGCCTTGAGTTCGTTAGCAGGGTGAGATAGAGGGGGACTTATGTTTCTGGTTTCAGTAAACATCACAGGTAGAGTTAAAATGGTGGATTATACTTCCCCTAACTATCTAATATTAGAAGTAAGTTTGGCAAATAACTCCAAACTAATTCTTATTAACTGTTACAACTCACTGCAAGGGGAGTCCCCAAACGAGCATTTGCATTCGTTGGCAATTTTTTTAATAACTTATAAGGAAAATCAAACCACTTTTGTTCACTATATCCTGATGTGAGATTTTAATGTACATTTATGTAATTTAAACTGCCAATATAGCGACAGTGATGCCCCAGCGTTCACAACCCCTCAACATTTCCAATATAGTTCCAAGGGGGACGCTTTGGAGGCACTTTTGTTCAATAATGACTTGTTTGAGGTGGGGTTTATTGATGAGAATAACCGTGTTCCAACGTACAGAGCTAGGGACTGCGAAACAATAATAGATTACATATTCCTATCCCCTGGACTCTTAAGCCACGTTATTTTTTATAATGCTATACCCTCTTCCTTCAGTGACCACAATCCGGTAGTGATCGAACTGGATAATGGTCTTGCCCTCCTGAATAAAACATCTCTGGTCCAAGTTGCAGCTGATCTAAAAGTTAAAGATCAAGGGAGGAGATTAAAATGGAGTAAGGTTAACCCGGAAGATTTTTTCCATACCATTACTACAAAGGTTGGCTCGGAACTAAATATATGTGCAGACCCCCTCATTTTTGGGGGGGATGTAATAGCTTCGTAAGAAGCTATCTGCCAGCAAGTGGCTAAAGAACTTACAATTAAGACCCGAGTTAAAACTAATTCTGCCTGCGGCTGGTTCAATCATAAATGCACTAAAGCTCATTACTTACTTAAAAAGGCTCCTAACAAGACTCCTAGGAATATAAGTTTAGTAGCTCAGCTAAGGAAAGAGTACTCATTAATAGTCCAGGCACGGAAAAACGAAATTAAACAAGACGCTTGGGCAGCATTAATGGAAAAAGCAACTATGAAAGATAGTTCCAAGTTTTGGGCAATTGTCCACAATCCTTTGTTCACTGGTACCCAGAACTCTGTATTAGAAGTTAATATCTCAGAGGAGGCATGGTTAACCCATTTTGAAAAGATCTATGGGAGCAATATTGACCTGGAAACCTTTGAGGTACCAATTTCTGACCCACCGTTGTTACCTATCAGCTTTAATACAGCAGAGGTTGAGAAAGCGATAGAGCGTACGGCAGGGGGTAAGGCGCCAGGCCCTGACGGCGTGCCTTCGGACATGTATAAGACTAATCCCAAATACTGGGCAAAAATACTGACAAATGTTTTTAACACATCAGCTGCCACAGGGTTCCCGAAATCATGGTCCCGTTCAACTATAATCCCCATGTTTAAGAAAGGCCAAAGGGGTGATGCCAGATGTTATAGGCCAATATCTTTACTAGATTCCTCCATTAAAATCTTAGGGAAGGTTATTCTAGCTAAAATAACAGACTGGGCCACAGAGAAAGATATCCTATGTAATGCCCAGTATGGCTTTAGAACTGGGAGGGGGACGGAGGAACAATGTCTTAATCTACACTTAATTGTATCTAAATATACGAAGGCTGTCAATGGTTCAATCTTTCTGGGGTTTATGGATCTGGTCACGGCCTTTGATCTAGTCAACAGATCAAGACTGTGGACCATGTTGTTGGATCTAGGACTTGATCGGTCCCCGGTGTACTTTTTAGCTGAGTTACATAGAGACCTGAGAGCGTCAATAAGGATGTCGCAGGAGGGGAAATGCACTGCAAGTTTTATATCAGGCAGAGAGGTGCACCGGGGATGTATCTTGGCCCCTATGTTATTTACCTTATATATAAATACCCTGGAAGAAAACTTGTTAACGGCAGCACTAGATGTTCCGCGTATGGGAGGAACGCCCATCCCCGTACTCCTATACGCGGACGATGCCGTTTTACTTGCTCGGAACCCCCTTGGTCTACAAAGATTATTAGATTCTTTCGGGTATTTTATGAAATCATTAGACCTTGTGGTCAACAATGGTAAATCCCATATTATGTCATTAGGCATGAGAAAAATAACATTAACTCCTTTTATTGCAACAAGGAAGCAATCTCAAGAGTGAAAGTGTTTACCTATTTGGGTGTTGTCTTTGACGACAAAGGACTTTGGGCTCCGCAACTCTCAACTAAGGTCAATGCTGTGAGAAGCTCCGCAGAGGCAATATTAGGTTTTGATAAAAGACTGGGGGGAAAACCATGCAAAGCGATCCTAGCAATATACAAAGCAAAACTATATCAATTGCAAGGTATGGGGCTGCAATATGGAGATATACTAAATCTGATTCTATTCAAAGAGAAAAAAACAAATTTTTACGTGCCCTCCTCAGCCTTCCCCAATCGACAGCAAGCCACTCGGTCCACCCTGAGTTGGGGATAGGCTATATTTTAGATATAATAAAAATGGCCCCATTACTGCTTTGGATTAGAATCTGGTTGAATTTGAATCTTACCCTGAATCACAAGATTCTGAAGGATTGTATGAACTTAGACAAAATGAAGGAAATCCGGTGGCTGTCTTATATTAAAATGACAACAATGAAATTGGGGCGCCCAGAGATTTTCTCCAATCCTGAAGGTCTATGTAAAGCTGACCTTAAATGGGTTAAAATAAATTACATCAACCTCAGCGAGCTAGAGCGGGAATCAGAAGAGTTAAGTAAACCCACAGTCAGGGCTCATTTCTAGCTCATTTTGTCCCTAGCCATGCAATCGTACCTTTCTATAGTTACGATCCCCTTTCACAGATGGCTACTGACAAAATTTCGTTTCAACCGGATCCATTTCGTATTAAGTGACTCAAAGGGTTGGAATAGGCCTGAGGATATGGTTGTTTGTAAATGCGATGATTTCTCCCCCCAAGATACCATGCATTTCATGATTTTTTGTCCCCTGTACCATGAGGCTCGAAAAAGGTTTATTTTTCCAGTATTGAAAGAGAATGCATTCATACAGTCCAAACCTGCTTTATTGTTTTTACAATTAATGGAATCCCCTGTAACCATGTTTGGTGTTGCAAGTTTTCTTGTCGCGTCTATTAGAAAGAGGAGGATCAGACAGGCAGCACAATTGGTGATGGAACCCAGTCAATGTAAGTCTATCGATAATGATTAACTGTCTTTTACCATGAAATTGTTTTAACTGTTTTTAATGGAATTTTATGCTTTGATACTATTTTTAAAAGAAACTAAAATTTGTCTTGTATACTTTTATGATTTTTATTAATCGAATAAAGTGGTTTTTGACTTGAAAAACTCATAGAGAGGTTCTAGTAGGAAAACACGTAGTATAGGTAGGTGCACACATCACACCTCACTAGAATCATGTCTACCACAGGTGAGCCACGTTTGACTCTCCCTGTGGGAGGTGACCCTCCCAGGGCACCATCTAGATATGAAATGCTCAATTTACAAGAGATGAGGCACTTGTGTACCTCAAGGAGATTGAAACAAGGTTCCAACCCTATCATTTCCCATCTGATAGAAGTTCTAGAAAGGGCTGATGCTGAGAAGGCCTCTACACAAGGTCCCTCAGTTCATGCCTTGGGGGTGTCCTGTCCACAGGACACCCCCGCGCCGCACGGCCACCAGCTGTGTGTGTGTTCCCCTGCCTCGCTGCTGCCCGTAGCCTCGCTGTGACTGGATCCGTGCTCCCCGCCCCCTCGCCGCATTTTGCGAGCTTGTGTATCTGCCTTCAGTATTTCACTTGGTTACTGTCTTTTTAACTGTTTTCTCCCTCGTACGTGTATCACTGCCTCTGTTTTTTCCTGAATTAGTTTTTACTGTTTTCACCTCGTACGTGTGCCTTTTGCTTCATTGTTGCTCAGCCCCCTGTGCCCGCTCGCCGCTTCCCGCCACCGTCCATCGGCCACGCCCCCTTTCTGTTCTGTGCCCTCCCAGCTGATCCTCCCTCCCTCCCACTTGGCCATAAATGGGGACCGCGCGGAGCAGGTGAGTGTGACCTGTCCACAGGACACCCCCACGCTGCACGGCCACCAGCTGTGTGTGTGTTCCCCTGCCTCGCTGCTGCCCGTAGCCTCGCTGTGACTGGATCTGTGCTCCCCACCCCCTCGCCGCATTTTGCGAGCGTGTGTATCTGCCTTCAGTATTTCACTTGGTTACTGTCTTTTTAACTGTTTTCTCCCTCGTACGTGTATCACTGCCTCTGTTTTTTCCTGAATTAGTTATTACTGTTTTCTCCTCGTACGTGTGCCTTTTGCTTCATTGTTGCTCAGCCCCCTGTGCCCAATCCCCGCTTCCCGCCACCGTCCATCGGCCACGCCCCCTTTCTGTTCCTCCCTCCCTCCCACTTGGCCATAAATGGGGACCGCGCGTACACGCAGAGGGCGCGCCGATTGTGCGCCGAAGGCGCGCCAAAGGTAAGCCCGTCTGCGCCCGTCCGCGCCTGGACCGCGCCCAGTGCCAGGACCCCTGGCCCCCACCAACGCAAAATGAACCGAAGGACCTACGCTGCCGCCGCCCTCAATGCACTCAACACGGGCCGGAACCCCGCCTGCTGCCGTGCCGCCCCCGAACACTTCCACTGACCCTTCACCTGCACTATCTGCAAGTTCACCTGCCTCCGAACCTACACTGAACCCGCCAAGCCAAGCACCAGCACCAATCACCTCAAGTGCATCCTGCTCAACACCCGCTCCGTCCACAGACACGCCGTCGAACTCTGGAACCTGCTCGACACAACATCACCAGACGTCACCTTCCTCACTGAAACTTGGATGAACGCCTTCTCAGCCCCCGACATCGCCATCGCCATCCCGGATGGATACAAGATCATCAGGAGGGACCGCGTCAACCAGACCGGAGGAGGCATCGCCATTGTCCACAAGAACACCATCCGCATCACGACCGACGCCGACGACACCTTCACCGCCGCCGAACACCTCCACTTCCAGATCCACACCGACCCAAAGACGACCCTCAGAGGCACCCTCATCTACAGACCCCCGGGACCACGCACACAATTCAGCGAAGACATCACAGACTTCATCAGCCCACACGCCCTCCCCTCCGCCGACTACATCCTCCTAGGGGACCTCAACTTTCACCTGGAGAACAACAACAAGGACGGCAACACCGTCACCCTGCTGGACAACCTCGCCAACCTCGGACTCAAACAACTGGTCAACACCCCCACCCACTAAGCCGGCCACACGCTTGACCCCGTCTTCTCATCCAGCCAGCACATCACCTTCAACCACTCCACCGGACTCCACTGGACCGACCACAGCTGCGTCCACTTCAGCTTCAGGAAAACCACTACCCACCACCACCCGCAACAGGTTCTCCACAGAAGCTGGAGCAAGATCACCACAGACCAGATCACCACCTCCCTGAGCCAGAACCCACCTGCCAGCACACCGGACCCCAACGAAGCTGCCCGCAACTTCACGCAATGGCTGACAGCCTGCGCCGACGACCTCGCACCACTGAAGAACCCTCCCAGCAAACCCAGAGGCAAGAAGGCCCCCTGGTTCACCGACGAACTCAAGGACTCCAAGAAGACCTGCCGCACCCTCGAGAAAGCCTGGCTACTCGACCGGACCACTGACAACATGACCGCCCTCAAACACGCGACCCGCAAGCACCACCAGCTCATCCGCACCACCAAGAAGAAATCTCTGAAGGAGCGACTGGACAACAACGCCCACGACAGCAAGGAACTCTTCAGCATCGTCAAGGAGTTCTCCAACCCCAGCACCGGCAACAACGACATCACCCCCTCACAAGACCTCTGCGACTCCCTCGCCTCGTTCTTCCACCGCAAGATTGCCGATATCCACAACAGCTTCGGCACACCATCCTCGCACCCAACCGTCGAACCAACGCACCCCACCACAGCCCTCCGCATCTGGACCGCAGTGACCACCGAAGACACAGCCCGCACGATGAACACCATCCACTCCGGCTCTCCGACTGACCCCTGCTCCCACCACGTTTACAACAAGGCCGACTCCACCATCGCACCCCAACTCCGAGATGTCGTCAACACCTCCTTCGACACCGCCACCTTCCCGGAGAGCTGAAATCATGCCGAGCTCAGTGCCCTGCTGAAGAAACCAACAGCGGACCCCACTGACCTCTAAAACTTCAGCCCCATCTCGCTCCTCCCTTTTCCTGCCAAAGTCATCGAGAAGATCGCCAACAGACAGCTTGCCGCCTTCCTCGAGACGAATGGATCCCTCGACACCTCGCAGACCGGCTTCAGAGCCAACCACAGCACCGAGACCGCCCTCATCGCAGCCACCGACGACATCCGAGCCCTTCTAGACAACGGGGAAACAGCGGCACTCATCCTCCTGGACCTCTCCGCCGCGTTCAACACGGTCTGCCACCGCACCCTAGTCCAACGCCTCAGCAACACCGGCATCCAAGAGAAGGCATTGAAGTGGATCATCTCATTCCTCACTGGAAGAACACAGAGAGTCCGCCTCCCCCCGTTTCGTTCCGAAGCCACCGAAGTCATCTGCGGCGTCCAGTAAGGATCATCACTCAGCCCCACCCTCTTCAACGTCTACATGAGACCTCTCGCAGCCATCGCACGCCACCACAACCTCAACATCATCTCCTACGCCGACGACACCCAGCTGATCCTCTCCCTCACCAGAGACCCCATCGCCGCCAGAACCAGCCTCCATGAAGGGATGAAAGACGTCGCCGAATGGATGAAGAACAGCCGCTTGAAACTGAACCCAGACAAGACGGAAGTCCTCATCCTTGGACCATCACCCTCCGCCTGGGACGACTCCTGGTGGCCCCAGCCCTGGGCACCGCCCCCAAGCCGACAGACCACGCACGCAACCTGGGCTTCATCCTGGACTCCTCCCTCTCGATGACCAGACAAGTTAACGCCGTCTCCTCTTCATGCTTTCACACCCTCCGCATGCTCTGCAAGATCTTCCAATGGATCCCGATCGAAACCAGGAAGACGGTCACCCAGGCCCTCGTCACCAGCCGACTGGACTACGGAAACACCCTCTACGCCGGAACCACAGCCAAGCTACAGAAAAGACTACAACGAATCCAGAACGCCTCCGCCCGACTCATCCTGGACATCCCTCGGCGCAGCCACATCTCCAGCCACCTGAGGAACCTGCACTGGCTCCCCGTCAACAAGAGGATCACGTTCAGACTCCTCACCCACGCACACAAGTCTCTCCACAACCTGGGCCCCGAGTACCTCAACAACCGCCTGACCTTCCACACGCCCACCCGCCAACTACGATCCGCCAGCCTCTCCCTCGCCACTGTACCACGCATCCGAAGAGCCACCGCCGGAGGCAGATCCTTCTCCTACCTGGCGGCCAAGACATGGAACTCCCTCCCCATCCACCTCCGGCTGACCCAGGACCACCTCGCCTTCAGGAGACAACTCAAGACCTGGCTATTCGAGCAGTAGCGGCCCCCTCCCTCCAGCGCCTTGAGAGCCTTCCGGGTGAGTAGCGCGCTATACAAGTGTCATGATTGATTGATTGATTGATGCAGAAGAGGTCTTGCCATCTACAGATGATGCATCAGACCCCACTATCATAGGTGAGAATGAGGATGACCCAGAGGAAGAATCTGAAGAAGAGGTTTTCCACGACAGCCAGGTCCAAGTTGGGAGACTTAGCCAGGCTAACCTAAGCCTACATGGGGCTGAAAATGGGCAAGCCCCATACAGACCTATTAGTAGACTTAACCAGGGGTATGAGAGGAGGAGGTCTCACTCAGGTGACTCCCACCACTCTAATGCCTCTAGGGGATCCAATACCCTTGCTCGGAGAAGGATGTCCTATCCTGAAAGGAAAGAGCATCAGGCTAGGATGGGGGAAGCTAATCTGAGGATTGAGAGGCAAGAACTAGAAGTTGCCCTTGCCAAAGAGAAGCTTGCCCTAGCTAGAGAGCAGAAGTTGAGTGGGTCACAACCCACTGGTGGCGGCAGCAATATCCCTAAGGATAAAGACAGGTCCCATGAGAATACTAAGCACCTGAGTAAGATAGTGCCCCCCTACAAAGTTGGGGATGACATCCACAAATGGATAACTGCTTTGGAAAGTGCCTGCAAAATCCAACAGGTCCCCCAGAGTCAGTGGGCAGCTATCTTGTGGCTCTCCTTTGAAGAAAAAGGCAGAGACAAGCTCCTCACATTTAGTGATGCGGATGCTAATAACTACTCTGTCCTGAAGAGTGCTCTGATTGATGGGTTTGGCTTAACCACTGAACAGTACAGGTTGATGTTCAGGGATACCCAGAAGACACAGACTCAGGACTGGACTGATTTTGTAGATTGTGCTACTAAGGCTCTGGAGGGCTGGTTATTGAGCAGCAAAGTAAAAGACTTTACAGGATTGTATAATTTGATTATGAGGGAGCATATCCTTAGTAATTGTCAAAACCAGCTTCTACACCAGCACCTGGTGAACTCAGATCTGACCTCTCCACAAGAATTGGGTAAGAGGGCAGACAAATGGGTCAGAACCAGGATTAGGCCTAAAAATCAGGGTGGTGACCAGAAGAAAGATTCTACCAAGCCTCAAGAGAAAGGTGGGGATAAATCAAAAGGCAAGTCCTCCACAGGGCCCCACAACTCCAATGATGGGGGTGGGTCCCAAAACACTTCCTCTAACCAAAAGAAACCTTATTGCCATGTCTGTAAACAGCCTGGCCACTGGAAGACTGACATCACCCCATATCCCTGTTTTGGCTTTCAGTAATCCTGAAGGCACTCCCAAAACCGTAAGTCTACATCAGTCTTGTTTGTGTTGTGTTGTGTAATGAAATATCCAACCTGTGAACCCCGCCTGAACATCCCTTGACTGGCATCTCTGGGCCAGGGGTTGTCTTGTGAAAGGTCAGTGGCATAACCATTATAGATAACGGGGTAACCCAAAAATCAACAGACCTGGGTATGATACGGGAATGCAAACAATTGGTCTGAGATACGTTCGGCGTGTACTCAATACTGTCCTTGATCAATCATGTGTTATGTCAAAAAACTATAACCCCGGTCTATAATCCTTAAGAAAAAGACAGTATCATCTTACAATTGCATACATATTTCTGAATGCATGTGCTCATTATGAACCAAGGGGAAAACAAAAATACAGAAGCGCCAAAATGATAAGTATCATAAGTATTTCCATTTATTTATAGATACATCAAGCACATCAATATGCAATAGTCAGAGGTTGCCTAAAGGAAGCAAGAAAGGGGAGTTGGGAAGTGATGGTGTGAGGTTTTAAAAGAAAAGATCATATGTTGAGAAAACAAACAATTAATTCTTTTTAAACAAATACTGGTCAGAGTACGAGTATCATTAAGACCTGTCCACAAGTGAAATTTTGTTTACAAAATATTTCAGTTGGTTCAACCATTCAACAAATGCATTTCCAGAATGTTGTGCAGGGGAAGAAAAGGTACAGGTCTAGTATGGGTAAAGCCTGAAAAATGTTTTGGTGAATTCATTGCTCTCATCAAAAACACCCATTGTGCAATCACCCCAATGGAATATGTCTCCCGTCCAGGGACATTTTAAATGTGGGAATCGCAAGGCTTGCCCTCTGACCAAAGAAATAAAAGACTTCAAACACAACGACTACACCCACACTATGAAAGAACATACCAATTGCAATACATCAGGGGTGCTATATGTAGTTCTATTTCCATGCAAATTTCTGTACATAGGCCAGACCACACAGAAAATAAAGTGTCGCATTTTGCAGCATTGTAGTAGAATACGATGCGGAACCCATGGTGCCCCATTAGTTCAACACTTCACCACATTTGGACATACTGCTGAGAGTCTCAGATGGTGGGTCATAGAAAAAGTCCACAGTAACCCCAGAGGAGGTAGCATTACTCACAACCTGAACTACAGAGAGTGCAAGTGGATACACACATTTGATACAATACTCAGAGGGCTGAATGAGTATGAGGAGATAGCCCGCCAAGCTGCCACACTCTGTTTCATTTAAATCCTCTCATGAAAGGTACACTTCAGAGATTTCCAGCCACAGACACATATGCTTTTAAAACAACTGTGATTTGCCATGGTATCAGATTCCAGAACTTGGCAGGTATCACACAAACTGGTTGTTTCTCTACACAAAAAAGCCCTACTCATAATGTAGCATGCAAATAGGCAGATCATATAGAGAGGCCCAACGTATTGTGTATTATGCATATAGGCAGATTTTCCATTCAGACTGTATGTATTGTTTAAGCCCCATGTACATGCGATTATGCACACTGTATATATTGTCGAATTCTGCACACTGTATATAGTGTCAATTGTCTTTTTTCTATCGATCATTATTGTATTCTAACACTATTATATTAGGTAACTTGACGGGGCTAGGTTACCCATGAAGAACAAGTATGTATATCTTGCTTTCAGATCACATATATTCATGACTTTTAGAATCCTCACTGACTCCGAATTTAGGTTGAACCCTTCCATTCACTGACGCATTATTATCTGAACCGATTTACAGGCTGTGGGGCCGTTTCCATGATGTAACCTGCACTGCTAATCATACATCCTATGAGCAACGCGTCCCCGGTGCTCGGGCATTCCTCTCTGTACGCTGCCCTGCGTGCGCCCAGCCTGCACGTCACGGTAGCTTCCCGCAGACTTATACGGCGGCGCAGCGCTCCCTCTGCCTCTGCTTTTAGCGGACGAAGCAGTACGGGATGAGGTCTCCATCCCGCTTGCGGTTACTCCCGAATTTGAAGGTAATTCAGCACCCCTCTAGCCTTTCTGGACGGGCTCTCTGACGGAAGGCACGTTTTTATCTACACAATTAATATCATCCCCCTTTTTAGGTTTCGACCTGGCGAGGGCACGAAGTGCCCCTCCCAGATCGAAAAATGTTGTCAACAGTATGGATGTCGGCACCGCCTCTGTTTCTCATTGGCTAGCTCCATAAATGGACGCTAGCCATTGGCAAACAGTGGCGTCCGTCAAATCCAGAGGCGACTCGTGGGCGTTCCTGGGATGTTTTTCTCATCCGGCCCCTTTGGAAACGTCAGTGCGGCGGTGGGCGGGGTTTACTTTTTTCTTTTCTTTCCCTGTTGTTTTCGTCTTTACGGGAGTGTCTTCAGCCGGATTGGTGTTGTGTATATTTTTGTTCAGGTAAGATGCATATTGTTTATCTTTTTATAAAGGTTTTGTTGCATTCAGATAGATGGTACTGCGAAGCTAGTGCTCCGAAGATGAAACAAGCGTTTTACCGTCCAAGGGATCTATAAAAAGCAATGGTAAGTACTAAACCATACACACTCGCACACCCAACACACGAGGGCACACCACATATGCACAGACAACACATGCACAGACAACACACGCACACACCTCTCTGCTGTTGTACAGAATCCCTCGCGTGATTAAACATGCCTTGCCGGCCTAACGCTCCCTTCTACTAACGCTCTCCACACATGTTCACATTTGAAGTGCCCACATGCACACGTGTGTTTCCAGGGCAGCTGCGGCAGACACTGCGCGCAGCCACCCCGCGTCCACGCAGCGAGGACACGCGTCGTGCGGTCACATGTATGCGTGCAGCGCCTAGACACAGAAAGTGCTCCTGACAGGCGGTGACACACACGCACCGACGACCTCCCAGTGCAGTGCGTGCACAGCGGAGCGTGCACAGCACCCTCGGCCTCTTCTTTCTAGAGCACGTGAGCACGCGTGAGGGGGTTTCATTTGTAGGAGGGCAGACCTCGTTTCTGAATAATGTGCATTGATCCGAAGATGGTGCAACGAAGAGTCTCTGGAGCCCCGGGTGCCTGCGCCACCCCCCCACACCCCTCCAACTCCGGAGCTGACCCCCCTCCTCAGTGCACCCCTGTCGAGGCCCTTGGCTGGGCAGCCCTGCCCTGTGCACCAGGGTGCAGAGACAACAGCTTTTGTGCCACACACACCAGTCTGAAGCTGCATGCTGGCACGGCGTGCGTGTGTTCATATGTGACACGACGGTGGTGATGCTGCGGTGCACACAGGCCCAGCGGTGATGCTCCTGCACACAGGCCCGGGGGTGATGCTCGTGCACACAGGCCCGGCGGTGATGCTCGTGCACACAGGCCCGGCGGTGATGCTCGTGCACACAGGCCAGGTGGTGGTGCTCCGGTGCACGCAGCCCAGGCGGGCCTGCTCTCAAGGCGTCGAGGCCTCCCACCACAGCCCTGAACTCACAAGGAAGCCTGACTCCTTGAATGCAGTGTGGAGGGCTGGGGCACGGGGTTTAGTTCCCTCGTGGGGCGCACATCGTGGGTTTGAAATTCGTAAATATTGCAGTATTAGCACAGGGAACACAACTTGTTAAAAAAAATAACCGAATATTCACGCCTGCGCCTCAGACAACTCGAGGTGTGCACGTGACATTATCAGGATATGAAATATGAAGTCGATGTTTGCTCCGATTTCAGAGCAGCGCATTCCCTGATACACGGATATTTCTAAACCATGCGCGTGTTTACAGCCTTGTTTATCCTAAAGTACCAGGATTCCGTGTCACAGCTCGAGAGTGTATGTGTGTGTGTGTCTCTAGGTGTGTGTGGTAGTCTGGGTGTGAGAGTTTGTGTGGTTCTGGGTGTGTGCCTGTAGCTATAAGTGTGTGTGTGGCTCTAGGTGTGTATGTGTGAGGCTCTGGGTGTATATGTGTGTGGCTCTGAATGTGTGTGTGGGGCTATTAGTGTGTCTGTGTGACTCTAGATGTGTGTTGATCTGGGTGTGTGTGTCTGTGTGGCTCAAAGTGTGTGTGGCTCGGGTGTGTGTGGCTCGGGTGTGTGTGTGTGTGGCTCTGGATGTGTGAGGTGCTCTGGATATGTGCATTTGTGTAGCTCTGGGTGTGTGTGTCTGTGTATGGGGCTCTGGGTGTGTGTGGCTCTGGATGTGTGTGTGTAACTCTGACAGAGTGTGTGTGCCTCCGAGTGTGTATCTCTGGGTATGTGTGTGTATAGCTCTAGGTATGTGCGTTTGTTTGGCTCTAGGTGTGTGTCTGTGTCTCTGAGTATGTGTGTGTGACTCTGGGTGTGTGTGGGGCTCTGGGTGTGTGCGTTTGTGTGGCTATGGGTGTGTGTATGTGGCTCTGGGTGTGTATGTGTGGCTCTGGGTGTGTATGTGTGGCTCTGGGTGTGTGTGTGGCTCTGGGTGTGTGTGTGGCTCTGGGTAAGTATCTCGAAGTGTGTGTGGCTCTGGGTGTGTGTGTGTGACTGAGTGTGTTTGTGTGGCTCTGGGTGTGTGTAGCTTTGTGTATGTATCTCTAAGTGTGTGTGTGGCTCTGGGTGTGTGCATTTGTGTGGCTCTAAGTGTGTGTCTGTGGCTCGGAGTGTGTGTGTGTCTAGGTGTGTGTGGGGCTCTAGGTGTTTGTGTGGCTCTGGGTGTTTGTGTGGCTCTGGGTGTGTGCCTTTAGCTTTGAGTGTGTGTGTGGCTCTGGGTGTGTATGTGTGTGGCGCTGGGTGTGTATGTGTGTGGCTCTAGGTGTGTGTGTGTGGCTCTCCTAGTGTGTGTATCTGTGTTGGGCTCTTAGTGTATGTGTGTGTGGGGCTAGCTCCGAGAGTATGTGTGTAGCTAGCTCTGAGTGTGTGTGTGTCTCTAGGTATGTGTGTGTGTATGGGGCTGACTCTGTATGTGTTTAGCTTGTTCTTAGTGTTTGTTTCTCTGGGTGTGTGTGACTCTGGGTGTGTATGTTTGTGTGGCTCTGGGTGTGTGCGTGTGTGGCTCTGGATATGTATATGTATGTGGCTCTGGGTATGTATATCTATGTGGCTCAGGGTGTGTGTGTCTGTGTGTGGCTCTCAGTGTATGTGTGGCTGCATTGTGTGTCTGTGGCTCTAGGTGTGTGTATAGTAGTAATTGCTGTCTGCTGAGCTCATCCGTAGGGTACCATAAGTCTACGATTTGCAAGAGATTCAGCTAATGGCAATGTAATTGACAATGCCATCTATTTGGCTATTCTCAAAACAAAAACACATAAATTAAAATTTTGACATTTACAATGCCAATAGCTCCAACTTTTCCAAAGTCGAAACCATTGCATTGAAAATGCTTGTTAAGATTCCCTACACAGCCGATCGCATTTAGCATATATGCATGTTACTCTTTCACCGAGGCTGCCGCGTAACTCTTGCTTCCGGCCCGCCGCCCTCACTCACGATTCAGGGACACATCCACAATCCGATATTTGGAATTCACCAGGCTCTATTCACGACATGGCATATGTTAACTGCTCTCCTTCATGCCAGCTGTTAATACCTTGGCTCAGCGACCGCTCTTCCTCACCACACATCGGTTTTTAGATTTGCCCCACTCACTGGTTAACTTCAGGCATTATGCCTGTTAGATGCTCCACCCAGTTGTATATAATTATTAGCCTTGATGCCCTGTCCTTTCCCCACACAGGGCTAATGGAGTTACACGTTATTTGAGAACTTGGACACCCGTGGGCCCTTGGATAATCCTAGAATTGAGAAGCCAATGTGGGGCTTTGTTGGCTCTGGCGCGCTTGAGCCAGTCCTTGTTTCCACCAGATCGGATGACAACGATCTTCATCATACCTGAGTTGCCAGGTTGGCACCAGGATTAAGTTAGTGTCCCCTTGCGCGCTTTTCTGACCTAGTTTCTCATCATAGAGCGCCCGATTAAACCACATTCTCCACCTCTAGGTTGCCTTCACCCTGTCCTGAAGAAGACTCGCAGCTGAGGTTCACAGTTGCCCTCCACGCGTTAGTCGAGTCGAAACATCGACTCCCTCTACCCATACTAGACCTGTACCTTTTCTTCCCCGCACAACATTCTGGAAATGTATTTGTTGCATGTATGAACCAACTGAAATGTTTTGTAAACACAATTTCACTTGTTTAAAAAGAATTAATTGTTTGTTTTCTCAACCTATGATCTTTTCCTTTCAAACCTCACACCATCACTTCCCAACTCCCCTTTCTTGCTTTCTTTAGGCAACCTTTGACTATTGCATATTGATCTGTATCTATAAATAAATAGAAATATTTATGATACTTATCATTTTGGCACTTCTGTAATGTTGTTTTCCCCATGGTTTTTAATTAACACATGCATTCAGAAATATGTATGCAATTGTAAGATGATAGGGTCTTTTTCTTGAGGATTATAGACCGGTGTTATAGTTTTTCGACATAACACATGATTGATCAAGGACAGTATTGAATACACACCGAATCTATCTCGGACCAATTGTTTGCATTCCCGGGTCAGTGGCATAGGCAGACAACCAGCGATGTCCATTGTCTGCAAATCAGACATATGTGTAATCCCTAGCACATCCAACACACGTACTGGTGAGGCGTGCAGTGTACCCAGCTGCCACTGCCTGTAAATGTCCCCACACACGTCCCTATTCAGTGCTTCTCCAGACCAAACGCCCTCAAAAACTCCTGTCCACCAGTATGTACGACATGTGATTACCACACCTTGCAATCCTCATTAGCTATCATGACATTCCCAGTAGACTGATGTACATACATACTTGCATGACTGATTGTCTCTGTACAATGTGTGTGTGATGTAAAGTATTGTCACACCCTACACTCATATCAGTAGCGACATACAACAAATGAAATGCACATGAGCGAGTAGCCATGGAGAGATGAGGTACGCTGGACGAGGGTGGCAGAGAGGGAATCCAAGGAGGAGGGCATGAGTGCGAGAATGAGGAGTGTCACTTACCTGATACTTCCACCTCAGGAGACCTCCTCCTCCCATCAGGAGGACATTTTCATGAAAAAATTACACTTCTTGAGAGTGACAGCATCTAGATTGAGAATTTAGAAGAAAAGAATGCGTCTTCTTGGCCCTTGAAAAACTAAGGAGAGATAAAGGAGGGCCCTAAAGCAGACCTGGGGAGAGACATAAGTGACATATGAGGCACGCAGTGGCCTACCCAAATGCCTCGTTGGACCACAAAAATAAAGATACCCTGTGCCAGCCCTGCCTATGATGCATCCCAAATGCCGATGGCAGCCATTGATTGTACACACATTGGCCTCGTACCACCACAGGCAAGTGAAGCCATCTGTAGGAACCGCAAACAGTACCACTCCATCAACGTGCAAGTGGTATGACAGGTGGAGCAGATCCTCTCACACATGTGTGCAGAGCATCTGGGGTCAGCACATGACTGCTACATCTGGCGACCAGCAACATCTCCTTCACCCCCAACCCACACATGTCCAGTGACGATGACAGTGTTAAGAAAGAAGGCCTTGGCCAGCGTCAACAGCTCATTGTCAACTACTACCGTTGAGTGTGATGCAACAATGAGCGACTATTACTGTGTCTGTGTGCCTTGCTGTTGTCACACAGACTTTGACAAATGTTACAGAGAATTTGTATACATACTGGACAAGGTGCCCGATTAGAAAACACATGCACGTGGGGAGTCGCGCGAGCGCGTCGTCCAAGATGGCCGCCGCCACCGGAGCTCGGTAATGTAATCGGCCCAATTTGCCGAAATACGACGAATTTTTGTCAGGAACCTCATTCACAGCGCAGCGCTCGCAAGATAAGCGTATTACCTACCTTCTGCTCGTTTTTCTGGGCGATTTCTTTGTGGGAAGTGTTCCTGCTGGTCCTCTGGTTCCTCTCCCTGCCTTGGTCCCAGTCTCTGCCGGCTTCCTCCTCACAGGGGGCGGGGTGCTCAGAAAGAGAGGGCCTGGCTTGGGCCTAGCCACGCCCACGACCCTATTAACTACTGCACTGCTGTTTCTGGACAGCTTTTGGGAATTTTACATCTTTTTCCCTAATATTTATTAAAATTTTGAGGTGCTTTTCTTTTTTCTGCATTTATTTGACGCTTTTGGTTATTTACTCACCTCAAGATGGATAATAAGAATTCTGCCACTAATAAGAGGAAACAGCAAGTATCGCCTCCCCCAAATAAATCTAAGGTTGTTGAATCTTCTGAACCTTCCCTCACATTAATTTTAGAAGAAATTAAAGCGCTGCGACTGAACACTGACACTATTGCAATTGAAATGAAAAATATTCGCAAAGATATGGCGTCCATGTCCATGAAAGTGTCTGATAATACTATCAAAATTCAGGATAACAAAAATAAATTGGACTCTTTTACACCTTTGGTGCAGAAAATAATACCAATGCATACTCAGCTGCTGGAATTGGAAAACCGTAATTGGCAATACAACCTCCGTATTTTCAATCTTCCTGAAGAGGTTGAAGGATCTGACTGTCGCTGCTACCTAGAATCCTTGCTTCCTGGTCTTCTAAATATTAAATTTTCCGAAAAGTTTGAAGTGGACAAGGCACATAGAATTCCTTCGCATAGAAATCCTCGCCACACCAAACCTAGGCAAATGATTTTTAAGGTTTTGCGACACCATCATCTGGTTCTTTTCAGGAAAGCTGCTAGAGATATTCCTTCTCTCTTGGTAAATGGCTCCAAAATCTTTATTCATCAAGACTTTGCAAAGGAAACGGTTGCTATCCGCAAAGAATTTTCTTCTTTTCGTCCACAACTGAGAAGCCTTGGTTTCAAATATGGTCTGTTTGATCCTTCTACGATGAGAGTCTGGAAAGACACTTTCTCTAAATCTTTTCATCGTCCTGAAGATTTAAGACTATTCCTGGAACAACAAGCTTCACCGTCGATGGAAACTCAGGATGCCGTCACTTGAATATTGTAGGTTGATATTCCCTGGCATTTAATGACTATCCATTTATGGGCTCCAACGGTTCTTGGCCATGCTTGAGGAACGGGTGTGCGTCTCTATGTTCTTATTTCTGTACCTTGTTTGTTCTTTTTCTTTCCTTTCCTGTATCTTCCTTTTGTGTCCCTCCTTTTCTTGCTACCTACATAGAGTTACTCTTTATCCATGGCTGTTTCTCCCATTCGCTTTCTTGCAATTTTTCTTTCTGTGTCTCCTTCTAATTCATGATGGCTAGTTCTCATAATGTTAAAATTGCTTCCCTTAACGTTAAGGGTCTTAAACATCCAGTTAAACGCACTAAAATTTTAGATTACCTGGGTGCATGTAGAGCGGACATTTTACATTATATGAAAAAAAAATGGGTAGATGATATTGTGTCCTCTCCTGCACAAGGAAAGAAAAATGGTGTTGCAATTTTCTTTGCTAAACGTTTGAACTGCCAGATTCTTAGTAAGTTTACCGATACAGAAGGTAGATATGTTATAGTTAAGGTTAAACTTCATGATTCAATATTCTATCTGCTTAATAGTTATGGCCCTACAGCTGATGACCCTTTGTTTTGGTCTACTATAACTACAGAAGTTTTGCAGTTGGGGCAGGCTCCTTTGATTGTTGGGGGGGATTTTAATGTATTTATTGATCCATTGCTAGATAGACTCTCTTCTGCAAAATTCCGTCCTCCTAAAGTATTCCATGCCTTCAAATCTTTTCTTCACACAACCAAATTGGCTGATATTTGGAGATTGCATTTCCCCACTGATAACTGTTTTTCTTTTTCTTCTAATCCCCATAACTCCCATTCGAGGATTGATTACTTTCTGGTTTCTCCCTCTTTACTTCCATCAGCCACCAATCCTGTGATAGGTAATATTGATATTTCCGACCATGCTCTAATTTCGTTTGTTTTAAATATCTCCTCTCCTTTTATCAAACAAAATAGGTGGCGTATGAACACGAGCATTGTACTTAATGACACACATAAACCCAAATTATTACAGGCTATTCAAGACTATTTTTTGTTCAACCCTGAAGACTCATCGTCAATTATCAATAGATGGGATGCATTCAATTCCTACATTAGAGGTGCAACTATTTCTATTATGGCTCATGAGAACAAAAAATTTAACTCTAATGGTAAACGTTTAGAAAAACAAATTGCTAAATTCGAACGTTTATTTATTTCCTCTAATGACCCTCAATATAAACTTAAATTACAAAAACTTTGTTATGAATTTAATACTATACTTAGTAATAGAGCAGGGATCCAACTCGCTAATTCAAATGCTAAATTTCGTTTCAACACTAATAGGTCTGGGAAACTCCTTGCAAACTATTTGCGGATCAAGAGGAATAAGACTCAAATAACCTCGATACGTGGTTCTCAGGGAAAGGTGGCTATCTCCCATAATGATATTGTTCAAGAATTTTTGCATTTTTACTCTTCCCTATATAGTAAACCTGATCCCTGTGATGAATCTTTAATTGATTCCTTTTTGAATAAGTGTACTCTACCTCAAATTTCTCCATCAGATAGACATAGTTTAGATTCTCCTATTACTTGTGATGACATTTTGCTTGCCATCAAATCGCTCCCTAAGAATAAATCTCCAGGTCCGGATGGTATCCCAGCTGAATTTTATAAAGAATTTCAGTCTCTCCTTTTGCCCTATTTGAGTGAGATATTTTCCCATTTCAGTTCCTCTGGTACCATTTCTGGTTCCTTTGCGGACGCTTTAATCATTGTACTGCCCAAGCCCGATAAAGACCCTACCCTAGTCTCTAATTATCGTCCCATCTCCCTAATAAATCAAGACTGTAAGTTGTATGCTAAAATCCTTGCCTCTAGATTAGCTCCTGTCCTTCACTCCATTATTCACCCAGATCAATCTGGTTTTATGAAAAATAGGTTCTCTGCTAACAACACCAGAACATTGTTACACATTATTGAGCAAAGCCCATCTCTTTCTGCTCCTGCGGGAGTTAAGGCTCTTGATGCTGAAAAAGCATTTGACAAAATTCATTGGCAGTTTTTATTTAAAACTTTATTGTCCTTTAACTTTGGTGCCTCTTTTATTCGTATGATTTCTGCCTTGTATTTTGCTCCTACTGCTCTTTTGTTTATTAATGGTCAAATTTCCACTCAGTTTTCCCTTTTTAGAGGTACTAGGCAGGGTTGTCCCCTTTCCCAACTATTAGTTTTGTTATGAATTGAACCATTTCTAAATTATATCCGTTACTGTGATAATATTCATGGTATTGTGATCAATGATGTTATGGTTAAAACTTTAGCATATGCTGATGATGTTTTATTGTTTATTAGTAATCCTAGTTCTTCTGTTCCTTCCCTATTAGACAATATTACAAAATACTCTATGGTTTCTGGTTACAAATTGAATGTAAGTAAGACTGAATTTTTTCCTTTAAATGCTTTTTGTACTCCAGATATGTTACCAACCCCAGACATTATTTGGCAAAAAAATAAGCTTAAATATTTAGGAATTTTATTTGCATCATCGTTGCCTGCTACTTTGACATTAAATAGCAAATTCATAGTTGAGCATATTAAAAATAAAACATCGATGTGGTCTTCCCTTCATCTCTCCTGGTGGGGAAGAATGGAATCTATAAAAATGAACATTGCTCCTAAAATTTTTTACTCCTTGACTATGATTCCCACTCAATTTCCCCTCAAATTTTATAAGGATGTAGACAAATTGCTATCTAAATTCCTTTGGTCAAACAAAGTCCCTCGTATTGCTTACAGAAAATTAAAACTCCCTAAGTTTCAGGCTGGTTTTGCACTCCCAGACTTTCACCTGTATCATAAGCTTTTATTTTACAACAAAGTTCCTTATGGTTTACTAATTCTCCGGTTGTCAGACCTCCAACTTGGTTTGATTTAGAATCCTCAATTGTTCGACCCTTTTCTCTGCCTTCTTTGATATCGATGTCTTCTGGTTCCAAGGTTGTTCATCGATCATCTATAATTAAATCCTCGAGATTAATCATTAATGATTTGGATTCTAATTTTGACTTACCCTTACTTTCTACAGTCCACCTGTCTTTATGGCACAGTGCTTTACTTAAACTGAACCGAAACATTAACTTCTGGTCTTCATGGATTTCAAAAGGTGTTTTATATCTCAAAGATGTGTTTGATGGATCTGCCTTTATTCCCTTTGAGCAACTCCAATTAAAATTTAAAATCCCGGATTCAGATTTCCCTAAATATCAATCCTTATGCAATTCAATTCTAGATTCCTTTCCAAATGGTATCCCCTCATCTACCACCAATGATTTATTTATTTACCTTACAGCTGTTACATCAGCCTCCAAAGCTGTCTCTATCTTTTATTAAAAAGTTGCCATCTCTCAGGGCTCCAATGTTGGTTTTATTGCCTCTTTTTGGAATAATGAACTTTCCATATCATTATCAGATGACTCCTGGTCTTCTATATGGCTTAACAGCATATCTGGATGGCTCCCAGTGTCTCTATATCAAACTAATGCGTATATTTTGTTCAACACTCTATGGACACCATTGCGATTATATAATGCTCATCTGTTACAGTCTGATCTATGTTGGCACTGCAAGTCTTGTTCTGGTTCACTTCGCCATATATTATTTGATTGTCCAGTTATTAAGAAATTCTGGTTGGAAGTCTGGCCTATCATTCTGAATATTTTATCTTTGCAAGATGATATCACATATATACTGTTAATATGCAAATCGGTTGCCCTTTCTCCTCCTCTTTGTGAGTCAAGGGCTAAGTTATTTAATTTTTTGGTTACAGCTGCGTTAAAATCTATTACTTTTTGTTGGAAAGATGCTTCTTCTCTTTCGGTTCACGCTTGGTGGTCGTGGATTACCTTTACAAGGAAAGGTGCTCAGCTATCACTTAAAGGTGTTAATCACAATTCACAATCATTTCAATTGTTTTGGTCAACTATTGATTAATATGTTATGAAATGTTATTGTTAATTAGTTTTCTTTGTATATTAAGAACTTTTTTGACTTTCATTATCACCTTTTTTGTATTTCTGTATTTTATGTATTCAATTGCTTTGTAACTCTGTATGGTATGATTTTATGATGCAATGATATGTTTTCTTCCCTCCCTCTCCTCCTCCTCTTTTTCGCTTCCTCTTCTTATACGATTATTTATTAATGCTTCTCTTTACTGCAAATTTACCTAGGATCCATAGTTCTTGTTATTATTGTCGTCATTTACGCTTATCTGCTTTAATTTTTTTTTTTGTTATGTACTGTTCTTGTTTATTTCTTTTGTCTCTAAAATTTCAATAAAATCATTTTGAACTTAAAAAAAAAGAAAACACATGTACGCAGGGAGTGAGCACCCTGAAGCAACCTGAAGCACCCCTACGCACAGGACACCATTTCCATGCTGCCTCACTTGCTCCTCTACTGACCCTGAAGCATTGAAGCACTTGTACACAAGCAGACAAGTTGAAAACAAGAAAAGTTTCCAAAAGTGACATTTTTACTATGGTGTCAAAGCATGCAACATACGTGCCACAACAGGTTGTAAATGCAAGAGTAACGAACCAGTAATCTCAGTGACATATCCATTTAACTTGAAGCTAGATGTTGCATCAATAATCCCTCTGAACATCGAACAACGTGCATATTCCCCCACCCCGTGTAGGAGGGATTTGCATGGGATGTCCCTCGTCCATGGCCTTTGTTAGCAGAACCCATCACACAGCCTATATATGGTGAAATTACACCACATTGGCTGTGTCGCACTCATCACTGGATGGATCACCATCCAAGTGTGGGGCATCTGGCTTGCAATCCCATGTCATTCAAAGGGGATCCGTGTTTTCCTGCAGCTGTGAGACTTTGTTGAATTGGGGTGCTATGGGCCGAACTTAACTGAATGAAAACTGACATGGTTTTCCGACCACGGACAGAATAATCAGACACTACATCAGGACCGCACAGAGAACAAGCTCTGCGGACTCCTCTCATGTGACAGACATGTACTAACGGACTTGCAGGGCACAAGTTTCAAAATAAGAAGTGGGGGGACTGACCAAGTAAGATAAAATGCAAATGACCTCACAACATCACAACGTTGCTCTTGAAAGAACTAAAATAGTGCGACTAACATGATTTGTGCAAATACTGGGACAGACTAACCCATCTGACAGTCTAACAGTGTCCGCATTGATATACAGGGACTGAACAAAGGTAAAAGCATGCCTCCCTTAAGTACTTGTGAAGAGACACAAGCTGTGTTCATATGTTTCTCTCTGTGGCATCTATATTTAAATGTAAGGTCCAAGGCAGGGCCCAGTCAGCATGTACAAACAAAGGGAGGCCAGATGGCCCCTTTACTGCGGCCAGGCTGGAGTTGAGAATAGGCTCACTCGCTGCATGAATGTTGCTGCTGGGAATGGACAGCAGTCAACGTGCAGAGTCTGCAGAACATTTCTTGTATCTGGAGAGTACACCAGGACAAGGTAAGCATATCCATGTAGGGACCAAGGTCCTGGCAGGGGGGATGGCGTCCACCTCATGCAAAGAGGGGGTGCCATGTACCTGCTTGTACCCCCGACTCGAGCCCTGGGTACTTGAAAAACAACAACGCCATGTAATCTTCTTGCACTGTAGCTGCACAATGGAAGCCGGGCTCATGCCAGACAACAATGTCCATGACAGCCAGATGACATCCTCCACTTGCTCTGGTCTGTGGTACCAAGCCAAATGGACCACAGAGCACAGCACAGTCCAAGCCAATGCAGACAGGGCCAAAGTCAGAGAGCTGGGTGCCAATTCTTGTCAGGAGGCGTGAAGAAAGGGAAACGATGATTGAATTAGTCACCAATAGTTCCTGTTGCTGTGAAGTAGTTATGAATCTAAAAAGGCACAGGCAGCGTCGAAGGCAATCAGTTCCAAGAGACAATCTAGTTCACCTTCAGCAAAGAGGAACGCCATTCAATCCAGCAGTATGAAGGAACAGATATGCTCCTCGCACCACAAGGTTGCAAAGTGCATCCCATCGCAACCTGTGTGAGGTTCGATGTAGGCATTGCGCAGGAGCCATTGCTCAAACACAGAGGTGCAGCTGTCTGTCTGCCTGACACACTGAATGGCATCCAATAAACGTGTCTCACCAAAGCAGTCTTGCTCGTGTACCAACAATGGAGTCACCCACAGCTCATGATCTGGGTCAGCAAGGGAATGTGTTTGAAAGGCAGATATCCATGGCCCATTGTACATATGCATGGCGGAACGTTAGCCTACAACTGATGCCCAGCACAGCCAGTTGGACTCATCCAAAAAGAAGCTGCATGCGGTCACGGTCCAGTTGCAACTGACCGGGATCGGCCTGGCCCACTGGATGGTCAGATATGGCATGAGAGGAGAGCAATCTCAGAACCAGTACTCAGCAGTACAGCCACACTTATGATCAGAAAGCGTAAAATGCAATGTGCTAATTGGAGGACAGACACCTGGTGGTTCTACCGGAAAAGCATGGAAGGAAGGGACAAGGACAGAGCCCACATGTCTGATAAAAAGTGTGCAACGGCCTTCAGTATCAGACGCTAGCAATTCTCTGTGTCTCAGTTCACCGCAAAAATAGTGGTCGAGTTGTGTTCAGCACAGGCTGAATCGCGCGGCATGGTCAAGACACCTGGTTTCAGAAGGTCTTCTGGCTGGTGTGGGAGCAACTACTTGTCTAAACAGAGGCCCATTGTGCATGCACACTCATGGTTGTATGCTTTCACTGTGGGAATGTGAGGCCATGATTGACTATCCACAATCACTTATGGGGGAGTTAGCAGGACATTGGCACAGAAAGGACACGTTGTGCATCTGTTACCGTATACGTAATGCCTGTCTCATGCTCGCAGGAGGGGTCATGTAGGTCCTCCTCACCTGAACAGACCACGGACAATGCATCAGAGGCTTCAGATTCCGGGGGGGGAGGGGCTGGTTGGGCTCGTCCATGGCACGGTCACCGGATGTTGCCATCAAGTCACCTTTTGGAGTTAGGTCACTTTTGTGAGCATGTTCTGCACATAGCACAACTTAGATGTTCATGTTTGCCACATTGAATTGAGGTGACATGACTTTTACCTTGGCTTACGGGGCATTCATGTCAGTATGTCATTAGTCGGAACTGGTGTTGATGTCCATACAACTCTTTCAGTGGGCCGATTGTCACCGGTTCTGTGCACCGTCCCCTTTTCTGAGTGGGCATCGGTATGGGTCTCTTTTGTGCTCTGTTTTGTGCCCTGCCACAGGTGGTCCAACCTTCCTGCTGGAATGCATAGCCAGCAGGCACCTCGATGTGCGCATGGTCACCCTCCTCACTTGTCACTGGTGGAGTAGATACAGCATGAGGTGCCAGGTGAGCATTGTGGGGAAGTGAAATCATTTGTGGATTCATTTTGTCTCCCTGGAAATCACTCCTTTGGAGATTCATGAGCAGCAACATCCTTGTGGTATCATCAGGGTTTTAAGTGGAAGAATTTTCAAAGTTAGACGCAAGCCATATTTGCAGCTTCCTTATCTTATGGCCAGTAGTCTGGAGTTTTAGTAGGTATCGTGTTCCTTGTTGTCTCATATATCTGGGTGCAATGGCAGTGACCGGAAAATGCTAGTGGGGTAGCCCAATATGCCAAAACCAGATTAATGTCTGAGGTTTTTGTGCAACGCCCTTAATTTTATTGGGCAGGCTGCTTTGAGGGACCCCCCCAGTTTTTTCATCCTACTTAAAGCCATGCATACCTACATTTCTCGTTAGCATTGTGACATGACTAAAGGGCCAATTTCATAGTGCCGATGTAGAATTTCCAAGGACATGTCCTCTGGTACTGATGTGTTGCTCATCCGATTCAGTTAATGCTTGGTCCTTTCTGTCTTTTCTATGTGCATCTGGCTACTCTGCTGCCACCTCATGCTTTGTGTTGTGCTTTTTGTGCTTGACTCCTGTGGTTTTGTGATGTTTGACAGCGTTTCCATGCATGTGTTGGGTGGACCCAAGTTTTTCTGCACATTGACTTTTTGTGGTTGCGTTCTTGTATTCTGTTTTTCCGTTCCATGTTCCTTCATCAATGATACTGTGAGGCATGTGGCCTTGGGATGGATTTCTCTGTATGTACATGGCCTAGTAACTTATGGGGGTTTCCAGAGTTGGCTATGAAGTGCAGGATGTGGGGGTCAGTTGGCTTCATGCTGTTTGTAAGGTGAGACAGAGGGCCATGTGGGATATGTGGTGTTGCTTTAAGGGCTTGACATCCACCTTCCAAGTGAGATGGCAAGCTACCTGTTGCGAGGCACAGTCTACAGTGTTAGCTGCCACATGGCTGTGGGGTGGGGAGGGGGAGCCATGCTGGTCGGGAGGGAGGCCAGGGTGCATGAGCTGACCACCTATATGTGAGGTTGAAATGATTAAGGAAATGCTGTCCTTGTGACTCATTCATATTGTAAGTGTGCATTCCACATGAGTTTTATGTGAGGGGGTGATTGGGGCTCACTTGTTGTGCACAACGGTGTATTGTAGAGTGATGTGATCATTTTTTTGGGACTTACCAGCCTCCAGTCCCCCGATTCCTGTGATACTCTCTGGATGCATTATGGCAGGCACCTTTTCCTCCCATTCAGCGAAGGTTGGTGGTGGAATGGGAGGGCCGTCACCAGTACTCTGGGCCGCTGCGGGGTTCCTCGGGCCAGATGCTTGTCCTGGCCCATTGGGTCGCTCCACCGCTTCCTGATATCACTCATAGCGCATAGGGTGGTACCTACGGCATTTGCTGTGGATCCTTGCTCACATCTGATTATTGCGCACCAGTGGGGTGTGTTGGACCAGGTCCCCGGACAAATGTGGTTCTGCCCTGATTGTCTCATCTACCATCACTTTCAACTCTGAGTCGGTGATGTTAGGCATTTTCTCGGGGGGCATGGTGCAAATGAATGAGGGGTGCAGAGTGCAAGGTAAACACCGCCACCTTCCCGGAGAGCTGAAAGCACGCCGAGCTCAGCGCCCTCCTGAAGAAAACAACAGCGGACCCCACCGACCTCAAGAACTACCGTCCCATCTCACTCCTCCCTTTCCCTGCCAAGGTCATCGAGAAGACCGTCAACAGTCACCGGGCCGCCTTCCTCGAGACGAACGGATCCCTCGACCACTCGCAGTCCGGCTTCCCTGCCAACCACAGCACCGAGACAGCCCTCATCGCAGCCACAGATGACATCAGATCCCTGCTCGACAACGGGGAAACCACGGCCCTCATCCTCTTGGACCTCTCCGCAGCATTCGACACAGTCTGCCACCGCACACTAGTGCAGCGCCTCAACAACATCGGAATCCAAGAGAAGGCACTGGAATGGATCATCTCGTTCCTCACCGAAAGAACCCAGAGGGTCCATCTACCCCCGTTCAGATCCGAGGCCACCGAAGTCATCTGCGGCGTACCACAAGGATCTTCACTCAGCCCCACCCTCTTCAATGTCTACATGAGCCCCGTCGCAGCCATCGCACGCCAACACAACCTCAACATCATCTCCTACGCCGACGACACCCAGCTGATCCTCTCCCTCACAAACGACCCCGAAACCGCCAGAACCAACCTACACGAAGGGATGAAAGACGTCGCCGAATGGATGAAGAACAGCTGCCTGAAACTGAACTCAGACAAGACAGAAGTCCTCATCCTGGGATCATTGCCCTCCGCCTGGGACGACTCCTGGTGGCCGCCTGCCCTGGGCACCGCCCCCAAGCCAACGGACCACGCACGTAACCTGGGCTTCATCCTGGAGGAAGATCCTTCTCCTACCTGGCAGCCAAGACATGGAACTCCCTCCCCATCCACCTCCGACAGACCCAGGAAATGAATGAGGGGTGCAGAGTGCAAGGTAAACAACGCCACCTTCCCGCAGAGCTGAAAGCACGCCGAGCTCAGCGCCCTCCTGAAGAAAACAACAGCGGACCCCACCGACCTCAAGAACTACCGTCCCATCTCACTCCTCCCTTTCCCTGCCAAGGTCATCGAGAAGACCGTCAACAGTCACCTGGCCGCCTTCCTCGAGACGAACGGATCCCTTGACCACTCGCAGTCCGGCTTCCGTGCCAACCACAGCACCGAGACTGCCCTCATCGCAGCCACAGATGACATCAGATCCCTGCTCGACAACGGGGAAACCGCGGCCCTCATCCTCTTGGACCTCTCCGCAGCATTCAACACAGTCTGCCAACGCACCCTAGTGCAGCGCCTCAACAACATCGGAATCCAAGAGAAGGCACTGGAATGGATCATCTCGTTCCTCACCGAAAGAAGCCAGAGGGTCCATCTACCCCCCGTTCAGATCCGAGGCCACCGAAGTCATCTGCGGCGTACCACAAGGATCTTCACTCAGCCCCACCCTCTTCAATGTCTACATGAGCCCCCTCGCAGCCATCGCACGCCAACACAACCTCAACATCATCTCCTACGCCGACGGCACCCAGCTGATTCTCTCCCTCACAAACGACCCCGAAACCGCCAGAACCAACCTACACGAAGGGATGAAAGACGTCGCCGAATGGATGAAGAACAGCCGCCTGAAACTGAACTCAGACAAGACAGAAGTCCTCATCCTGGGATCATTGCCCTCCGCCTGGGACGACTCCTGGTGGCCGCCTGCCCTGGGCACCGCCCCCAAGCCAACGGACCACGCACGTAACCTGGGCTTCATCCTGGAGGAAGATCCTTCTCCTACCTGGCAGCCAAGACATGGAATTCCCTCCCCATCCACCTCCGACAGACCCAGGAAATGAATGAGGGGTGCAGAGTGCAAGGTAAACACCGCCACCTTCCCGCAGAGCTGAAAGCACGCCGAGCTCAGCGCCCTCCTGAAGAAAACAACAGCGGACCCCACCGACCTCAAGAACTACCATCCCATCTCACTCCTCCCTTTCCCTGCCAAGGTCATCGAGAAGACCGTCAACAGTCACCTGGCCGCCTTCCTCGAGACGAACGGATCCCTCGACCACTCGCAGTCCGGCTTCCGTGCCAACCACAGCACCGAGACCGCCCTCATCGCAGCCACAGATGACATCAGATCCCTGCTCGACAACGGGGAAACCGCGGCCCTCATCCTCTTGGACCTCTCCGCAGCATTCAACACAGTCTGCCACCGCACCCTAGTGCAGCGCCTCAACAACATCGGAATCCAAGAGAAGGCACTTGAATGGATCATCTCGTTCCTCACCGAAAGAACCCAGAGGGTCCATCTACCCCCCGTTCAGATCCGAGGCCACCGAAGTCATCTGCGGCGTACCACAAGGATCTTCACTCAGCCCCACCCTCTTCAATGTCTACATGAGCCCCCTCGCAGCCATCGCACGCCAACACAACCTCAACATCATCTCCTACGCCGACGACACCCAGCTGATTCTCTCCCTCACAAACGACCCCGAAACCGCCAGAACCAACCTACACGAAGGGATGAAAGACGTCGCCGAATGGATGAAGAACAGCCGCCTGAAACTGAACTCAGACAAGACAGAAGTCCTCATCCTGGGATCACTGCCCTCCGCCTGGGACGACTCCTGGTGGCCGCCTGCCCTGGGCACCGCCCCCAAGCCAACGGACCACGCACGTAACCTGGGCTTCATCCTGGAGGAAGATCCTTCTCCTACCTGGCAGCCAAGACATGGAACTCCCTCCCCATCCACCTCCGACAGACCCAGGACCACCTTTCCTTCAGGAAGCAACTCAAGACTTGGCTCTTCGAGCAGTAGCAGCCCCCCCCAAGCGCCTTGAGACCCCTCCGGGTGAGTAGAGCGCTATACAAATGCTATGATTGATTGATTGATTGATTGAAGCTATGTGTAGTGTATGAGGTACGGGGTGTAAGTGGTGTTGTGTGGAGATAGGTGGGTGTGATGTTGTGCTGTGTGACTCCAAGGTGTCCTGTATCTCTGTCTCGGCTTGTGGTGTGCAAAGAATGTTCCTCCGGGTATGGGTTGTTTTTCATCTGTGGTATGTGGGTATGTCCACATGGGTGATGACCTCCAGATGTCTCTTCCATGCTGCGCATGGCTTTCCCTACCACAAGTTGGAGTGAGTCATTGTGGAATGTGTGTTGTGATTGAGGGTGACAGGGAGTACAGGCACACTTAGGCATTATTGTGGGGTTGGTTCTGCCCGTCGTTCATTTAGCCTGTGTGCGTGCAAGGTGGTTGGATTGCAGTGCTCGGTCCGCCAGCTCCGCATTCTTATCGCAATTGCCCGTGCGGTCATGCTGCGTCAGGAGCGGCCTTTTCGAGCCATTCTTCAGCTTTCCCCGTCTGCCGCGGTCGAATTTGCCGCTTTTATGACCGTGGTGGACGGTGTTTTGTGACATCCGTCCGCCGCGGTCTGATTTTGCGTACATTGCATCGTAATTTGACCAACAGAAATGCTGCGGTCATGCAGGGGGATTTTTCCTAATTTCATGGTGGTCGGAGGGCTTTTCTGTCTGTCATCGAAATGGTCCCCTGAATTTTTATTGAAACCCTTCATTACAGACAATTTGATTTAGGTTTTCGCTTACGATTTTAAACTGTCCTACTCAGAAAATATCATGCCAACAAATCATGTGAAATACATAATCAACAAAAATACACCACCAAATCCAACACATATTGCCTCTCTCCAACAGGATCCTTTCCTAACGGGCCAAATCACTCTATCTTTAAAAAAATCTTGCCTTGACCCAAATCACCTTTTCAATCTGAGATGGTTTAAGAGCTGTGTTTTCTTACAAAAGCTATTGCAAAGACAGTGACAATTCAATCACAAAACAACCCCATAACCAATATCCTACTCCAACATCAATTCTGACTTTGCCTATAAGCAGTATTGGAACAGTGTTGGAAATGTGAGTCTCTAGTTGGTAGAGGTGGGTACCTTTGTCCAAATAGGGACCTTTGCTTCTAGTCATGGCAAGAGGAGGGGGCTACGCTCCTAAAATAACCACTGCTCACCCCCTTGGTAGCTTGGCATGAGCAGACAGGCTTATCTTAGAGGCAGTGTGTAAAGCATTTGTGAACACATACTGTAATACAGTGAAAACACAATAAATAGACACCACACCAGTTCAGAAAAATAATAAATCTTTATCTAAACCAACAAAACCAAATACGATAAAAATCCAACATACAATACTCTTGAAAATAGTACTAGTGCAAAATGACCTTAAAATTGCAGGAACATCAATAAAACACAGTTCTCCTGACTCGGTTGATACTTCTGGGGCTACTGTAATACTGAATACGACAGAGTCTAACAATTCTATCGGACCACGTTGATACGGGCCAGCTAAAGCGTTGACAGACTCGACACAGTACCTTTCTTTTTGCGACCAACCCGTCGGGCAAACGTTGTAGTCGTGTTGTGAAGCAGAGCGTTGCAGCTGCGGTTTCCTTTCAACGCAGTGCAGGCAGCGGCTCGTTGGCAGAGTCAGTGTGACCAGGGTTTGCGTTGAAGGGTAAGACAGTGCTCGCTGTGGTGTTGGCAGGTTACGGTGTGGCGACGGAGCCGGTTGAAGTTCCGGTCGGACAGCAATGGAGTCAGTGATGTCCTTGCAGCGTGTAGAAAAGCGTTGCGGCGTGGGGTGCCCACAGGACGTGGTGCAAGCAGTGGCTCATTGACGGAATTGGTGAGACCAGGGTTGCGTTGCAAAGCGAGGTGTTGCTCGACACAGAATCCTGCGACGGACTCGATGACAGAGCCGGCTAACCTTTTCTTCTGGGGCCATGATCAGAGACGGTGCACACAGACACAGTGAGGTTTTTGCTGTTCAGCTCAGGTCGAGTCCCTGGAGATCTTTTCTTCAAGCAGGGGGACAAAGCAAGCAGCAAAGTCCTCTTCTCCTTTTCTTGACAGCAAGTCGCACTGTAGGCCAACCCCAGACACCAACAGCACAGGGGCAGTATGCCTCCTCAGCTTCTCCAGCTCTTCTCCTTGGCAAAGGTAACTCTTGATTTCAAGAAGTGATGTAAAAGTCTGGGGTCTGGCCCCCCTTATCTATCCAAATCCAAATCCTTTGCTCTCTGATAGCAGAGATTGTCTGTACCCAGCCAAAACCAGTTCTGTCCTCACTGGTTCTGCTTTCTGCCAGGAGGTAAAGACAGCATTGTTGAAGGCAGACCAGGCCCATTCAGGTAAAAGGAAATCTCCTTCCCCTACTCTAAATACAGCCCAGGTCCATCCAGCCCAGCCCTGACTCAAAAGACTTCTGGAGCCACTGCCCCTCTCCAGTCTCTGTCATTCAAAAGCCAGACATGCAAAACACAAACCTAGCAGAGTCATACTGGATGGTTAGGCAAGAAAATAACAACTTTCTAAAAGTGGTATTTTCAAACACAGAACGTAAAGATCACCCTCACTAAAATATGCATTTTAACATACTGAGTTCAGGCATTCTAAACTTTTTTTTTCCTACCTTGTTCCCAGGGCAAGTTATATATATAAGATGTTATAAACAGACTCCCCATTCTGTCCTATGAGAACAGGTAGCCTTGCAATAATGAAAAACAAAATTGGCAGTATTTCACTATCAGAGCATGCTATACACATCAGGGCATGTCCTACCTTTCAAATACAATGTACCCTCCCCACAGGGGTACCTTGGGACTACCTTAGGGGTAAATAATATGTAGGAAAGGGAAGGTTAGGGACTGCCAAGTCAACATGGCAGTCCCAGACTGCACACAGGCTCTGCAATGGCAGGCCAGAGTTACATTTTACAGGCTGCTTCTGTGGGTGGCACAATCAGTGCCACGCCCCACTAGCGGCATTTGATTACAGGCTCTGGGCACACACAGTGCACTATATTAGGTTCTCTGGTGGTTTTCTTCCTTTCTGGAAGGCCGTCAGCAATCTATCTGGCCCCCCCCTTTATCAGCGGATATTCCACCGATGAATGTAGGAGTGCCACAAGGCTCAATCTTGAGTACAACTTTATTTAATATTTAATATTTATATGGCCTCACTAGCACCCCAAGCTGAACAACATGGGGCAAAAGTTATAACTTATGCCAACGACACCCAACTATTGTTCACATGCAAGAAGGGCGAGGTGTTTAGTGATAACTCAATCAACTTATGCCTGACTAAAGTGTTTGCTTGGTTCCGACAAAACCAATTGACATGAAACTCCACCAAAACTGAAATAATCTTCTTCAAACACACTCCGGGGGACGAATGGCGTAATTAGTGGCCACAAGATCAGTCTCCTCCTTCTAGTCGAGTCACCACCGTGAAAAATCTTGGAGACCTGCTTGACTCGGATCTTTCTATGAAGTCGCAGGTCCAATCAGTGGCCGGCATGTGTTTTAGACTCTTAAAAATGATGAGAAACTTCCTACCGCTGCTCCCCATATCCCTCAGGAAAGCAGTGGTCCAAGCCTTGATCACGTCAAGGCTGGATTATGCAAATGTACTATACCTGGGCATCCCAAATTATCTATTGGGCCGCCTACAGGTAGTTCAAAATGCGTCCGCTAGAGCTATTTCCATGCTAGGGCCCAGGACTCAAATGACCGCTCATTTAAAATCTCTGCACTGGCTCTCAGTGAAAAATAGGGTTAATTGTAATTCCCTTGTGTTGGCCTTTAAGGCACTCCAAAAAAGCGGGCCTCTGTACATCAGAAATAAAATTGTACCCTATACCCCAGCCAGAACTTTGAGGTCATTGACCCAAAATTTGATGTCGGTGCCCAAGTTCATTCGGGCTAGGAAGGGGAGACGCTCATTCGAGGTTATAGCTGGAAAACTATGGAATAGTCTGCCTCTTTCTCTCAGACAAGAACAAGAGCTTCTTAGTTTTAGGCGCCAACTTAAGACCTGGCTGTTCCATCAGTAATGTGGACTATGTAGGACGAGGTTGCACCCTTTTTTCTGTGAAGGGGGACCTGTTAGTGCCGGGACACTCCACGGAGTAGCCGTGCGCTTTATAAATACCCCATAACATTAACATATTAGGGTCTGACAAGTAAATCAAATATGCCATTCATGTAATCACTAATCCATAACAACAATTTACAAAGGGAGCACTTGCACTTTGGCACCGAACAGCAGTGGCAAAGTGCCCAAAGCATCTAGACTAGCAAAATGAAGTCCAACACACAGTAAAAACACAGGAGGCAGAAGCACAAAATGATGGGGATACCCACCCCAATGGCGCAAGGTCTAACACACAGTAACTTAAATGATGTCTTTAGTAAAATAAGGCCTTGGATATTTTAGTTACCTGTTATAGAATAAAAAATGGCATCTTAAATTCCATCCTCAACCCCTTTTAACTCTTAGCTGCTGAGGGTTTTGATGGCCTAGTACTGAGCCCCTTTTTGAAGTTTGGGGCCTAATCCTTCATTAAAAAAAAATTACAAACAATATTAAGGCTAAATGTGCGTCCTCTTTTCCCCACATGTTGAGAATTGTAAAGGTACCTTGGGTTTGTTTTTATCCCTCGAGAGAACCAGGGAAATAGCCCAAATATAGAAATTCCATTTTATTAGGGCGCGGGGAGGAGAATGTTTTGCAAGAAACATATGCTTTTTTTCCCCACAAGTACATTAAAAAGACTTTTTGTGCTCAGATTATGAAGATCATCTACCTATCTTTCAATAACAAACAGAGTTGTCAAAAGAAACACATTTTCCAAGTACAGTTTTGGCATTTTTTAACTGGTAGTGGGTGTTTCATATTTTGGTGGTTTGCAGTTTGTGGTAGAAACAGGTCTACAACCGACTGGTATAGTCAGAAAGCTATACATTTCTAAACAATTTCAAATTCACCAAGGGTTCAATTCCTTTGATCGCTCATGGTTTTCCCAAACAGACCAGTTGTTGAATGAAAATTAGAATGAAAATAAGTGGGAAAAAAACAGAAATAAGTGACTGTTTTCATGTGTAGTTTGTTTTCTCCGATGGCCAATGTACAATATCAATGTATCATTATATCCTGTTGACACTTTTGGGGTATGATTACCCATTCAACAACTGATCTGCATTTCATAATGATCATCCATTGAGTATTGTAGATGATGAAAGTCTTTATAAATCTAACCAAAGGGTATGAAGGAAAGGTATACATGGTTTTTTTTTGTTTAGAAAGCTTTATTGAACAAACGCATACAACGTAAAACATCATTACAAAAGTAAATGATACTAAAAGAAATGAAGCAGCAGAAAAAATAAAAGAACAATATAAACATAAGCCCCGAAAGAGGTAAATGAAATATACCAAGATACAAAGCTTTTATGGGTATTTTGTCAGAAGGGGATGGGGAAGGAAAAGAAAGAAAAAGGGAAAGGAAAAAGAAGGCAATTTAGAGAACAAAATTATTGCTTATAATTACCATATAGCAGTAAGAGAAAAAGGAGAATGGTAAACTGGTCAGGGAGAATGTTTGGAGAGAAAGTCAGTTAAAGGTAACCATAATCAATCTTTTTTGATTAATAAGGGTACAGTGGTGGCAAAAGCACGATCAAGTCTGTGATGATGACATAACAAATTCCACCAAGCATTATATGTAATTTTTGAGGTGTCTTTCCAATTGGTTGTAATTATCTGAAAAGAAATTGCTATGAAAAGATCAATAAATGTACGTACATTACAAGTAACATTCCATATGGGGGAAGACCCACCCAAAAAGATGTGTACAATCTCGAAAGGAACATCAGTAGATAAAATGTTATTAAGTGTAGACCAAATGCGAGACCAAAGTGATTGAACCAAAGGACAATGAAAAAACATGTGTAGAAAATCACTATTGTCACAAGGGCATGACCAACACTTTTTCGTATCGCATAATTTGAATTTATGTAGATCAGAAGGAGTTAAAAAAAGCCTATTGTATAAAAAAAAAAAAAGTCTGTGTGGTGCTAGCCGAACGGGAAACTGTGTGTATTTTTGACCAAATAGTGTCCCATGCTTGTAGAGAAAAATCTTGAGTGAGATCAGCTTCCCATAGAAGCTCAAGTTTGGATTTGAGCCTTTCATTGGTGGGATGAGAGAGCAATTTGTAAATGGCAGATGCTCTAGAGGGAATAGTAAAGTCTGGTGGAGGCATGAGAAGAGATGTAGCAGTGGGAGGGAGAGTATCCTGAAATATAAGGGAAGGAAGGAGAGCAGTAAGTGAGAGAAAATGGGGTAAGTGTGTGTTTGAGAGGTTGAAGGAGTTATGTAAATCTTGGAAAGTTCTTAAAGAGTTGTTTACGAGCAAATGATCATAAGTGATTATACCTTTATCAAACCATTCTTTCCAGAAAGGTGCTCTGTTATTGATCTTGAGGAATTTATTGTACCAGATCGGAGTCAACAAGTGAATAGTAGTGGGCGATAACAAAGAGCGGAAAAGTGAAAGCACTAATGCTTTAGAGTGTTTAAATATCGGAGTAATGAATCTCTTTGGAGGTTGAGATAAACGAGTAGCAGTAAGGAGTGAGAAGGGAGCAAGTTGTGCGAGTTCTATAGAGCTCCAGGCTGTTAAAGGGGGAGAAAATGAATCTGTAAGAAAAGGCCAGATTTGTTTTAGTGTAAAGGCCGAATGAAAACGTGAAATATTGGGAAAGTTGACCTCACCCAAATTCATGGGTTGTTGGAGGCGAGAGAGAGAAACCCTAGCTTTGCAATTGTTCCATAAAAATTTTGTTAGGAGGCAATTAACGGTTTTGAAAAAGTAATGTGGAAGGGAAATAGGAAGCATAGAAAGATAAAAATTAACAATAGGAAGTAGCATCATTTTAACAGTTGCTAGTCTACCCCACCAGGATAGAAAAAGGGGGAACAAACTCTCTATAAGTGAAGTGATTTTTTTAATTATGTCCTTATGATTAATTTTAATGGTTTCTCTAATGGTATTAGCATACAAAATACCTAAACATTTCACATGACTGGGATTCCATTCAAAACCAGATCCCTTAAACATATGGGAAAGATAGAATTTATTAAGTGGAAGAAATTCAGATTTATCAATATTCAACTTATTTCCAGAAACCAAGGAATAATCCTGAAGTAAAGAAAAAAGTGCAGGTAAGGAAGTAGATGGATTGGAAATGTAAAGTAAAATGCATCTGTATAGACAATATATTTGATTTCAACTTTCTGATATACAAATCTGGAATATGAGGGTGAGCGTCTTATTTTTTCCAAGAAAGGTTCTAGTGCAAGAATAAAAAGGATGGGGGAAAGGGGAGAAGCCTGCCTGGTCCCTCTGTGAAGGTAAAAGTATCCTGATTGCGCTCCATTGACCCAAATAGAAGTCATAGGAGCAGAGGAAAATAGCTGAATGCACTCAACAATGGGCGGACTGAATCCATGCCATCTGAGCGATCCGAACATAAAATCCCAATTGACCCGATCAAAAGCTTTTTCAGCATCTAATGTGATGGCTGCAACGGGGGAATCCATTTTAGCAGCAAGATGTATGTTATTGAGAAGGGTTCTTGAATTATCAGTAATAGAACTACCCTTGACAAAACCGGATTGATATATGTTAACTAAATCTGGGATTACTTGTTAATACGAATCGCTAGAATTTTTGCATATATTTTACAATCTGTGTTTATAAGAGAAATGGGACGATAGTTTTTGCAAGGGGAAGGGTCCTTATCTTTTTTAGGAAGTAGGCAAAGCATTGCCTGTGTAAAGGAGCCTCGAGATTCGCCAGTGGCAAGGAAGGTAAGAAGATGAGGAACTCAAACAGTTTTAAAATGAAGGTAAAAGCGCACCGTAAAACCATCTGGGCCAGGTGTTTTATCCTTGGGAAGAAGAGTAATAGCGGCAATAAATTCCTTTGCTGAAATAGGAACATCGAGAGAGGAAAGATCTTTATGCTTATCAGGAGTTTAAGGACTAGATTGAAAAAAAGAGTCAATTTGCTCAGGAGAAGGATTAGATTCTCGAGTATAAAGGGAAGAATAATATTGAACAAAGCAATCAAGAATTTTAGCATCAGTGGATTGGGAAACACCCTGAGAATCTTTGATGACAACAATCTTGGATTTTTGCTTTTTAATCTTAAAATTATTCGCAAGAGATTTGCCTGCTTTATTATGTCCACCATACATTTTAGCGTTAAATTTAAGGAGTTAATTAGAAGCGGAATCCCAAGAGTGCTTATTAAATTGCATTTTTGCTTTGATGAGAGATGATAATGTGTCAGGTGAATTAATGGTAAAATAAAGGTGTTCAAGTTTCTTAATTTCTTGGAGGATTTGAGATGATTGACTGAAGGCCTTTTTTTTCTTACGGGATACAAAGTCTATAATGCAGCCTCTAGCAGCAGCCTTAAAGGCGTCCCAAATAAAGTGAAAGTCTGAGGCAGAATTTAGATTGTTATGAAAAAATGCATCCATAAAGAGCGTGAAGTGATCAGTGAACTGGGGATCAAGAAGTAGTGAATTATTGAAACGCCAGCGGCGAGAAGGAGAAATGGGTGAGGGATAATCCATATCTTAGATGACAGGGCGTGGTCAGAGATAAGATTAGACCCTATTTCAGAATTAGTCATAAATTAAAAGGCATGGTGTGAAAGAAAAATGTAATCAATACGGGAGTGTGATGTATGCACTGGAGAAAAAAAAGGAGAACTCAAGAGAGTCGGGATGGGATATTCTCAATGAATCCATAAGGCCTCTTGAGAAATGCATTTTGCATTTTATTAGGGACATATTGTGCTTTTGATTTACGATCCAGGAAAGGATCCATGAGTTGGTTGCAATCACCACCAACTATCAAGTCCTCAGTCGCATGAGAGGAGAGAAATAAAGAAAAATTATTCCAAAAATTTAGATCAATGCCATTAGGGCATATACATTACAAAAAGAAAGATGAACATTATTAACAATACTATCTAGAAACAACCATCTACCATTAGAATCATGAATTTCATTTTGTATTTGAACAGATAACGATTTATGAAATAAAATGACAACACCATTTTTGTTATTAACTGGAGAGTAACAGTAGGCTTCTACCACCCACTGTTTTCGCAGTGAGGAAATATCTTGCGAGGTGAGATGTGATTCCTGTAGGAAAGCAATCTGACATTTCAAACGAGCCAAATGAGACAGAACACGTTGCTTTTTAACAGGATTTCTAATAGCTTAACATTCCATGAGATGATACGAAGACCACTCATAGTAGAAAGAGAAAAAGAAATAGGAAAACGAGCATGAACCAATTGAGAAGGAAAAGAAGAAAATAGTAAAAGTTTAAGTAAGTGAATAGAAAATGGAGAACATACTAAGTATCAAAGGGAAAGAAAAAAATTAGTTGAGGCCACCAGATTTGCAAGACCCAAAACAGAATAGAAATGCAGTAGAAGGTTATATAGCAAAGTATATAGAAAAAAGGAAAGTGTGGTAAAAGATAAGGAAGAAAAATATTGCCAAGGAAGAAGAAATAGAAAGAGATAAAACAATCAAAGGAACATACTAGAATGGGCAAATAGAAAGAAGAAAGAGAACAACCTATGAAGGAGAAAAGAAGGAAAGAAGAAAGGAAAGGGAAGAAAAAGAGGGAAAATATAAAGAGAGAGAAAAAAAGAATAGCATGAGAGAAGGACAAAGCTGTCCTAGAAAAATTAGAAGAGAAGAGATGACAGAAAGCCAAAAGGCTTTAGCCATGTTGAAACAGAAAAAAAGAACGATTAACATTACGGGGGCAGGGGGAGAGTAAAAAGCAAAACAACCACACAACTGGGGGAAGCACCAAGCGTAAAAATGAACAATGCAACATCAGATGAAAAGGAAGGGATTATTTACTCCAAGAAGAAAAGAAAAACGAAAAAAAAATGTACATATGGAAAAACTAGGACGGGAGCTTACCAGACACTAGGGAGTGAGGCAACTGAATACATCAAAAAAGAGAAACAAACAGATGAAACAAGCAGGAATCTTCAACCATCACATAGGAAGAACCTAAAAGCGGACAGATAAAAAGAGAGGAACCATTAACAATAACCTGCATCTTATGCAAGACAAAAAAAAAGAGAAACAGAGCAATAACATGGCAATCAGTGTTTTCCATGTTCCATATTTTCTTCACGGTGAGTATGGATGAATTTCTGAAGATCAGCTGGATCATCAAATGAAAATTTTCCTATGGTCTTGAGGCATACTAGGCCCTACTTGGTACTCTGCTGGCGGATTCCTTTGCCTGTGGCTTCCCTTCGCTGCCGCTGCATCTGAGACCTGAGCGCAGCCGCTGTGCAGGGGAAACTACACTTCCCAGGATCCTCGGCACCAGGAAGCCAACCGAGAACACGCCCACAATGCACCTGGTGGCGCTTAAAACTCCACGAGTCCTTCGGTGGAGCAGGGAGCATTTTCCTATGGTCTTGAGGCATACTAGGACCTACTTGGAACTCTGCTGGCGGATTCCCTTGCCTGTGGTTTCCCTTCGCTGCTGCTGCATCTGAGACCTGAGCGCGGCCGCTGTGCAGGGGAAACTACACTTCCCAGGATCCTCGGCACCAGGAAGCCGACCGAGAACACGCACACAACGCACCTGGTGGCGCTTAAAACTCCACAAGTCCTTCCACGTTGCGGGACCGCGCGCGGGCTGCGCTGGGCTAAGCCCGGGCAAAGGGCGGGCTGTCTGTGGCTGTCCGGGGCCAGACAAGGGCGGGCTGGGCCACACCCCTTGAGTTGCGGTCTATGGTGAGTGAGCATACCTTAGTACACAATGGGGAAACGCATAACACCTATTATTATCTTGGTCCCTAAGATTACTACCACTACTACATCCTCATTTGAAAATCTTTTGGAAAGTGCGGTGAATATTGTTTATTTAGAGATTGAAAATTCAGAGAGAAGACTCTCCATGGGCCAAATTACATCATATCAAGTTCCACCGGATGGTTTAGAGGAAGGTGGTGCTGTGGCCGCTCTCCATTATCACCAGCTATAATAATAAATAATCATGTTTACCGCGGAAACGTACCTGAGGACCCTGTGATTAACGATGATGTAACAGAGATTTCTGACTCTTAGCAGGGACCCCAAGTCATAGACAATGTTATACATGCGGTTACAACGATAAAAAGTGTGGGGGAAAAAAGGAAAAGAGGCTGTGCGAAATTACCTATAAGCAAGAGGAAACAGCCACCCCGCAATAAGTCTCAACCAACACCTATGAGTTTGTGGACACAAGGAACTACTGGATCCACTGGGTTGTCTGTTAGTCCTACTGCACGACCTAACAATAGTACCGTGGATCTGGGTGAGGCAGAAGTCGTTCAGCCTTCTGCTTGTACACAAACAGAGTCAGTACCAGGAAATGGCATACAAGACCGGTCTAATGGGAACCTAATTGAAACCATAGTGGATTCCACTTTTAATCGTTTGAAAAGTCTAATGGACAAACAATTTAATGCTATTTTTAAACAACTTGACAGGTTGGAAAACCTAGTGAAGAAAGAGGATGCCAAGAGAAAAGGGACTACTATCATCGATCAATCTAGGGGTGATAGTCTTCTAAAGGATTTGTTAGCAATTAGCTAAGGAACTCAAGGGGGAAGTTATACCTGTGCATTAGTGGGAAAAACAATGGTTTACCAGTTAAATCTGTGTCTAACACCGGAGCCAGTATGTTGCCATTGCAGAAAGTGTCTGTAGAAAATAGGCCCCCTAGTAACCACTTACCACCGATAGTAGCCCCGGTTGTAGTCCCTGCGTCGGCCCGGGCAAAACAAGTTTCAGATTCAAGCAACAGGTTTACCACTGTCCCACAGGTCAAAAAACATGTGGAGGACGTTCTTCATCTACCCCCAGAGGCATGCTCTTACGCAATAACCTTTGCCACACACCGCAACTCCAAATGCCCAAGCTTCGCCGCCAGAAACCCACACCCATTGTCCAAAGGCAATGCAGTATGGATGAGCTGGTCAAACAGATTTGCGTACGTTTTTCCACCTCTCCCGCTAATTCCATTAGTAGTATGCAAGCTACAGCAACATTCCTCCTCTCCAGAACTCCTCTGCCTCGACATCACCAGCAAGGGCAAACAAGTTTGTGCTCTACATCTCATCTATCACCCGCCTGGTGACAATCTCATATTCACCCAACAACTCATGGACATGATCACTTCCAATGCCGGTCGGCAGACCACCCAAGTCTACCTGGGTGACTTCAATCTCCACTGGAACGATCAGAAAGACACAGTGGTGAATAGTCTCAAAACTTTCCTTAATGCGCTTGACCTCACCCAAATATGCGATAGACCAACACACGACAAAGGCTCGATACTCGATCTCATCATTGCCAAAGAGAACTCTACACAACTGGAGGCGATTCTACCCTGCGACTGGTCAGATCACCACATTATCACCTTCTTTATCAATGAAAAAGTTAAACCTAACCCGGCTCAACCAATCAAATCCAAAACATGGAAAAGGGACATGAAGAATCTTAACGCCTCTACCCTCCCTCCCCACATCGCAATCTCCTCCTTCCCCCTTCAGGTGCCTCGGATGTTCAATCACTGACCGACCACTACCGTGACTCTATGAATACAATAGTCAATGAAGTTGCCCCACTGAAACTGAAGAGTCTCCACCAAAATTTCTAACCCCTGGTATGATGATAGACTCAATGACGACAGGCGTACTATGCGATTGGCAGAGCGCACCTGGAGATCGGACCCTTCAGCACTGCACCTCAAAAGGCTTAAGAACAAGAGAAATGCCTATTTCAGGAAAATAAAGCGCACAAAGTCATACTTCTTTAGCCGCCAGTTGGACCAAGCAAAAAACAGGCCAAGAAAGCTGTTCGAACTAATCAAGACCCAAACAAAGACACAACCCTTACAATCAAACAGCACAACAAGCGACACCCCACACTGTGAAGCCTTCTCTGCTTTCTTTAAGCTAAAGACTGACAACATAAGAAATGACCTCATCATGGATGTAAGCCGATTCCCCAACCACACCAGAATGGCTAACACTCAACCTAAAAACAAGGCATCTTGGCTGTACTTCGATACCTACTCGGAAGAAGCAGTACACAAACTGCTCTGCACCTTGAAGCCCTCTAATCACCTCACAGACCTTCTACCTGCTAATGCTGTAAAAGACTTCGTCCCCTTGCTCCTCCCTCTCTGGACCAAAATCGTCAACAGCTCCTTGCAACAAGGCCTCTTTCCAGACTCCCTCAAGGTGGGGCAAGTCACGCCTATACTCAAGAAACCTACAGCTGATCCGTCTGACCTAAACAATTACCGGCCCATCACCAATATCCCCACCCTGGCCAAACTGCTGGAGAAATGTGTCCAACTCCAACTAACAAAACACATTGACCAATTTGACCTCCTCAACCCTCATCAATCAGGCTTCCGAGCGAAACATAGCACGGAAACAGCTATGACACACATAATTGATGACGCCCTCCAAATTCTTGATCGCAATGAGTCCTGCCTCCTCATCCTTCTTGACCTCTCGTCAGCTTTTGACACGGTCAAACATGAGAACTTGCTGGAGCTGCTAAGCACTAGAATGGGTCTTTCGGGAACTGTTCTCAAATGGTTCTCGTCCTTCCTTCACAACCGGTCTCAGAAGTTCAAGATCGACAATGTGCTATCTACACCTGTGCCTGCAGATCTAGGTGTTCCACAAGGATCCTCCCTCTCCCCCACACTGTTCAACCTCGTCATGGAACCGCTCGCCACCTTGCTCCAAGCTTCCAATGTCCAATTCCATATGTACGCCGACGACACACAACTTTACCTAAAGCTACAATCCCCGGAAGATATCAAACATCTGAATTCCACGCTTATTAACACTCAATCTTGGTTGGCCGATAATCACCTCAAACTAAATGCTCTGAAAACTGAGTTCCAACTCATCTCACCCCCGGCGAAAATTTCCACCACCCAAACCTGGCTCAATAACCTAACAGCACTCAATGTCCAACCTACCATCGTGGATTCGGCGAAATCCCTAGGCATCACACTCAACGCCAAGCTCAACATGCAGCTGCACGTTAGCAAAGCCACAAAAGCAGCTAATTTCCAAATCAACACACTGAGGAAAATTAAACCCTTCCTCCCTGGCGAAGACTTCCAAACTGCTGTACAAGCTTTAGTCATCCCTCGAATAGACTACGGAATTGAGGCCCTCAGCGGACTCCCGCTATCCACAACAGCACCCTTAAGAGCCTCCCTGAACGCTGCTGCGAGACTCATTACTGGCTCAAGAAAACATTCGCATATATCCCCAGACTTAAAATCTCTAAAATGGCTGCCTTTTGAAGCCAGAATACAGCTAAAAATTGCAGTTATGACACACGCGGCCGTGCACCACAATGCACCCAACTACCTCGCTCAAAAGCTGTCTATATCAGGAGGTTCAAGATCCAATAGAAGTACAAAAAATCTACTCCTGAAACCTCGTAGATTCCGGAAAGAGAAAACATACAAGCGCTCCTTCTCAGGAATGGCACCCAGGATCTGGAATGCCCTCCCTCCTGAAACCAGGCTTATCTCCTCCACTGCACTCTTCAAGAAAGAGGTGAAAACCATCCTTCTGGCCAAGATCTCCTGAACCTTATAGGTGCTGAATCAGAGACTCTGCATTGCTTTGTAGCACTGTTCACCTTGTCCTTTGGCACTATACTTCTACTTGATGGGGACACTACTACGCTACTCCCTTACTACCGACCAATATATGATACACGTTGGTCTACTGATTCACTCTCCCCATGCCCCCACTCAGTGTTCTCTCTATACTAAAACATTGGTATAAGCCATCCACACACCCAAGGTGTACCTGAACACCTCTGTAGTGGGTTCAATGATTTGTGTCGTCTTATATTACTTGTTTACCTGATTGTATATTGATATGCTTTATGTATGTTATTATTATCCTACCATGTTAGTGACTTTTATACTGCTCCCATTACCTCTGTTTCATTCCTACTGCCCCCACCCTGTCTTTGTGAAGCGCTCTGATATCTGTAAGGATCTTGTTCGCGCTATATAAAACTTTGAATAAATAAATAAATAAATAAATAAATAAATAAATAAATATTTTTAACTGGTGTACCCCCCTTAGAACTGATCAAAATGAGTCTTGGGGCCAGCTTAAGAATAAATGTATTGATTGGTTGTGTAAATATAAGAGGGCGGGCGGGAGATTGCCAATGATATCTTGATGGCACGTAGGGTGGGTTGGGTGGGATCCTCGACTAAAAACATCATGGGAGATTGTATAGTTGTGAATTTACGGCACCCTTCACTGGTGAAATGGTTATTAAAAACTCTGTTTGATCAGTTTAATGGTCCTACAAATATGTCCTTAGTAACATTGGGCTTTTTCTACAGACATCAACAGAGAGCATACAACCCTGCCACCCCACTATAGTCCTCATACAATAGGTACACAGTTGTATCTGACCTGGAGAGGCAGGATTGACCATCAAATAGATCCTTGAATATTGTAGAAGGGCATGTGGGTGATTATTGAACTGTTTGGGTGCTGCCGAATCTAGTATGATAGACACCCCTAAAGAAATCTGCCTGGCAAAATCACCGGCAACTTGTCCCGTGATTTCTGAACCACGATCCTTAAATCAGAATCTAAATATAATTATCTGGAACATCGCAGGCTTAAAAGCTAAATTAAACATAACGGAGTGGATCAATTTTGTTAGCCAATTTGATATCCTAATGTTCCAAGAAACCTGGTGCACTAGAGACTTGTTGATTGATGGGTTTGCCTGCCATAACAAGATTGTACCCAGTCCCGAATTTGGCCGACCAAGTGGGGTATTATCAATATGGATAAAAATTACTGCGGACAGTAATATAAAACCCATAGAGACGAACGATGGGAATTTCCAGGCTCTGATTTTTTCACAAGGAATTACTTTGTGTTTAATAAATGTTTACAATAATGATTTTACATCACTGTGTGGTATCCTCATGTGGGCTTGAGACTGCTGCTCGCTCCTGGAACTCGGAACGCTCTTTGTAGCGAATTCCGAGTACTCCAGTGCGGCGGTTGGCGTGGGCTCCTAATGATGTGATCTGGTCTATCTGAATAAACAAGTTATATTTATTCACGTTCCTGCCTACCTCGTTTCATTCACGTTGGGATTCTTCACTGGCGACGATGGAGAAACACATCCATACGATTTGGGAGCCTGCAGCCCCGGTATAACCGGACCAAGATTACCGTTGCGAAGGTCTTCTGCTGTATCCTCATCAAGAGTCATTCGGACACTCCGTTGTTGATTGCTGTATATATTCGTGAAGATCCCGCTTTTCCCAGCCCAGCGGTGAGACTTTATTCTATTTTCTTTCTTTTTGGTCAACGCGCGTTCAGTTTTCGGCAGCGCGAGTTGACGCATGCGCTCAACCTCGCGCTTGATGTTCTTAACAGCGCGCGCGCACACTTAAATCCAATTTCCCAGCGCATGCGCAAATTAGATCGTCTGGATCCTCAAGAACCACAACAAAGCGTCGCTTAGCAACCTTCCTTCTATGACGTATGAGCAACCTCACAAAGTGTTCCCTGGCTGATTTCTTTTGTTTACATTCCATCTCCATCATAATGGGCTGCTTTTCTCTCAATTGAATTTTAAAACAATGACTTTCTCAGAGTTTAACCTTACTTTTGAACCACAATTGCTTATGACATCATAATAATCTCTGGCTTACCACTATTTTATCTATTTATTCTTCTGAAAAAGGACAATTAACCAAAACAAAATACATTGAAATCATCATTATTATATTATTTTTATTTCATCAGAATGGAAAGTTTCAATGCTCCTCCCCCATTTTTAGCTAGTCCAGGCGAACCACCTTTGGAGTGGAAACAATGGCGTGAAGGTTTTGAGGCATACCTTGAGGCTATAGGTGGTGAGAATTATACTGATAAACGCAAACTTGCCATTCTTAAACATTCTCTTGGCGCAGAAGGCAGGCAAGTTCTTTCTCATCTTCCTCCTCTAGCTGTAGACAATCCTTCTGAAGAAGAAACTGATGTTTACGAAAACGCCATTATGCAGCTCGACAAACAATTTATCAAAAAAGTCAATGAGGTTGTGGCACGTCATAAATTTCTGAGTAGGCAGCAATTACCTATTGAAGCCGTTGATTCTTTCGTGAAAGACTTAAGAATTTTGGCAGCCAAATGCAATTATCAAGATGGCGGCCGGCTGAGACGCTTGGTCGCGAGCTCCGACAAGACTCCAGGGTAACGAATCTAAAAAAGGCTTCTCAATGCAGAATTAACTGAATAAGGATGTGTTAATAATAATCTACTAAACGCTAAACGCTAAAACGCCTAGCTGATACGTTCACGGAAAACCCTTTCCCCCGCACACGAGTAGACAGAGCCCGCTTACCTGACCGGTGAGAGCGGCGAGGCGCGGGCGGTGGTGACGGCAGTTTTGACAGCGGCAGCATTTCCAATCTCGGGCTGTTACGCTGTTACGCCCCTCACTCCGGCTGACCATTGACCTGCTGGGAGATACCTTCGGAGACCTGCATGACGGGGTGGGTCGAAGCTGTAGTGCGGAGAAGTTTGGACCCGGCGGCCAACTTCACAAGCAGAGACGGGCTGTGGGAGAGAGCGCGAGAGGCTGACCGGGGCTACAGAAAGAGACTCGGCAAGATCAACTTCTCCTTCCGGGGTAAGAGCAGCAGAGACTGCAACCCTGCAGCGTGTGTTTGTGTAGATGGGACGGGTGCAGGTGCGGGAGACTCAGAGAAGGCTCTACAAGGCAATAGCAACAAGGTATCCAGCGCAAGGTTTTGGGAAAGAGAGGAAAGAGAGGAGAGCTCTAACTTGCACGAAAATCGATTGGCTTTACTAGGAGAAAAGCACAACGAGAGACATTGTGAGACCGTTATAAATGCAAAATTGCCGATAATTCCTTGCTGGATGAATGAAAGGAGTGGTGAAAATCTCTCCCCTAAGGAAGCATTCGAAGAAGGGGGACATACACATAGCAGGCGGCAAAGCGGAACTGAGGCAGAGGCAGCAAAGGCTGAATTAGAAAATCAAGAAAAAAAAGATCTGTTATCACAAAATTCAGGGAAAACGGATAACAATTACACTGCTTCACCACTGGGAAAAGATAAATTTGCCAAAGATAAAAAAGAAAAAGGTCTCCCACATTTCCCTTATTCCACAAGATCTAGAGCGAAAAAGATACAAGCAGCAGGAGCTTTGTTTTCTGTGTTAGGGAGATCGGAAGAGGGAGGAGCAAGGTCTGCATACTGCCTCAGAAATCAAAATCTAGGCAAACAGAGCCTTTTACAGCCTACAAAAAGGTGTATGACCCCGAAAAGCACAAAGAAAAATGTGAAACATTCCCCACGCTTAGAGGAATTAACAGAGAATATAAAAAGCAGAGGGTCTAGAAAAAGCAAAGACCAGAAAATCAAGATTACACCTTCTCTACGATCATACTTCAAGGTACAACAAGTAGTACAAGCAAGAGGAGGGGGTCAATGTCTCGAAATTAATAAGACTGACGTAACAAACACAGCAATTATAGCGGGCACGGCACCCCTGCAAGTATCAGTACCAGTACCAGACAATCAGTGTGGCAGCCCAGTTTCCAAAGAAGAAGTGGTGGTGTTTACAGACAAAAAGACATCAGTGAGAGTAGATATGCAGTCATCTCCAGCTCCTGCTCCAGTTTCAGCTCCATTTCCAAATATAAATGTAACTCTCCCAGTGAAACAATCAATACTCCCAAACGAGTCTCCTCAACCAATACATTTACCTCAAGTAGGTTCAATGACCACATCGCGAGTTGAAAATGATCAAGAAATCGACTTAGAGTTTCAAGAGGATGAACCAGAACCAGAACAAGAACAAATGGAGCATATAGCTAAAAATAAGACAGAAAAAATCCTGGAGGCTTGCTTGGATAAAATGATGGAAAAGATAATGGGGGAAATGAGAGAAAAATTCTCTATTTCAGAAGGAAACCAGAACAAAATACAGGAAGTCGTTGAAAGTCTTGACCAGAAACTAAATGATTTAGGTGTCAGAGTCACAGCGGTCGAAAATGAGCTTGGCTCCTTAAGCACAAAAATAGACACAAACCAAAGAGAAATAAGACATCTAAAAGACAGTGAGAAAGCCATTAAGGAGAAACTAGAATCTTTGGAAAATCAAGGAAGAAGGAACAATATTAGAGTACTGAATGTCCCTGAAAACTCAGAGGGATCTGATATCAAGGACTACGTTATATCTCTCCTAGAAGAATACCTCCCCTGGACGAAAGACTGTGACTTGGCAGCAGACATTCAACGAGCCCACAGAGATCCATTCAGAAAGAGTAAGGAGAGAAAAACTCCGAGAAAAATCTTGGTAAATTTCAGAACCTATTCTCCGAAGGAAAAAATACTGAGTGAGGGTCTAAAGATTGGGAATTTCAATAAAGAAAATTGGTCATTTCGTATACGTTCAGACATTTGTAAAGCCACGCAAGACAGGCAATGGGAGCTGGGACAATATATGCAGGAAATGAAAGCTCTGGGAGCAAGTGTACAACTGAAATTTCCCGCATCCCTAAGAATAATGTGGTGAAATAAAATGCACAATCTAAGGGAGCCAAAAGAGGTAGAAAACCTTATTCAATTGATAAAAGACCAAATCGAGATCGACAAATTAAACAGAGAATAATGCAGCAAGGAAGGATTAGTAGGAACTAACTTATTTTTACTGAAAAGCGTGAGAAGGAATTAGGAAATTGGGAAAACGGAAATACATATATATGTACAATACACAAAACAGGACAGGACAGAGCTTTAATAAGCAGGATATAAACTGGGAAGCACACACGCAATAAAGAACAAAAGAAAAAAAGACCTGGAGAATCGGAGCACGAAATCAGGTGTAATAACACCTGAAAGGAAAAAGGGAGGCTTCCCCAGGGAGGGAATCTCAAGTAACATTCAAACACAAAAATGCTAATCTATAAATACACACGGGTGGGGAGCAAGGTAGGGAAAAAAGAAAAAAAAAATCCTCAAAATTGGAATACAAAAGGAATAGTAAGGGAGTTAACGGCTGGCTCAAACGAAATAACAACTTAAGATGATAAAAGAGAAATCAATAAAAATTCTAACATGGAATGTTAATGGGCTTAGAACTCCCTCAAGAAGAAGAAGGATTGTGGAATACCTGAAAGAAATAGCCAGCTATAATAATAATAATAATAATAAATAATCATGTTTACCGCGGAAACGTACCTGAGGACCCTGTGATTAACGATGATGTAACAGAGATTTCTGACTCTTAGCAGGGACCCCAAGTCATAGACAATGTTATACATGCGGTTACAACGATAAAAAGTGTGGGGGAAAAAAGGAAAAGAGGCTGTGCGAAATTACCTATAAGCAAGAGGAAACAGCCACCCCGCAATAAGTCTCAACCAACACCTATGAGTTTGTGGACACAAGGAACTACTGGATCCACTGGGTTGTCTGTTAGTCCTACTGCACGACCTAACAATAGTACCGTAGATCTGACTGAGGCAGAAGTCGTTCAGCCTTCTGCTTGTACACAAACAGAGTCAGTACCAGGAAATGGCATACAAGACCGGTCTAATGGGAACCTAATTGAAACCATAGTGGATTCCACTTTTAATCGTTTGAAAAGTCTAATGGACAAACAATTTAATGCTATTTTTAAACGACTTGACAGGTTGGAAAACCTAGTGAAGAAAGAGGACGCCAAGAGAAAAGGGACTACTATCATCGATCAATCTAGGGGTGATAGTCTTCTAAAGGATTTGTTAGCAATTAGCAACAGGAACTCAAGGGGGAAGTGATACCTGTGCATTACTGGGAAAAACAATGGTTTACCAGTTAAATCTGTGTCTAACACAGGAGCCAGTATGTTGCCATTGCAGAAAGTGTCTGTAGAAAATAGGCCCCCTAGTAACCACTTACCACCGATAGTAGCCCCGGTTGTAGTCCCTGCTTCGGCCCGGGCAAAACAAGTTGCAGATTCAAGCAACAGGTCTACCACTGTCCCACAGGTCAAAAAACATGTGGAGGACGTTCTTCATCTACCCCCAGAGGCATGCTCTTACGCAATAACCTTTGCCACACACCGCAACTCTAAATGCCCAAGCTTCGCTGCCAGAAACCCACACCCATTGTCCAAAGGCAATGCAGTATGGATGAGCTGGTCAAACCGATTTGCGTACGTTTTTCCACCTCTCCCGCTAATTCCATTAGTAGTATGCAAGCTACAGCAACATTCCTCCTCTCCAGAACTCCTCTGCCTCGACATCACCAGCGAGGGCAAACAAGTTTGTGCTCTACATCTCATCTATCACCCGCCTGGTGACAATCTCATATTCACCCAACAACTCATGGACATGATCACTTCCAATGCCGGTCGGCAGACCACCCAAGTCTACCTGGGTGACTTCAATCTCCACTGGAACGATCAGAAAGACACAGTGGTGAATAGTCTCAAAACTTTCCTTAATGCGCTTGACCTCACCCAAATATGCGATAGACCAACACATGACAAAGGCTCGATACTCGATCTCATCATTGCCAAAGAGAACTCTACACAACTGGAGGCGATTCTACCCTGCGACTGGTCAGATCACCACATTATCACCTTCTTTATCAATGAAAAAGTTAAACCTAACCCGGCTCAACCAATCAAATCCAAAACATGGAAAAGGGACATGAAGAATCTTAACGCCTCTACCCTGCCTCCCCACATCGCAATCTCCTCCTTCCCCCTTCAGGTGCCTCGGATGTTCAATCACTGACCGACCACTACCGTGACTCTATGAATACAATAGTCAATGAAGTTGCCCCACTGAAACTGAAGAGTCTCCACCAAAATTTCTAACCCCTGGTATGATGATAGACTCAATGACGACAGGCGTACTATGCGATTGGCAGAGCGCACCTGGAGATCGGACCCTTCAGCACTGCACCTCAAAAGGCTTAAGAACAAGAGAAATGCCTACTTCAGGAAAATAAAGCGCACAAAGTCATACTTCTTTAGCCGCCAGTTGGACCAAGCAAAAAACAGGCCAAGAAAGCTGTTCGAACTAATCAAGACCCAAACAAAGACACAACCCTTACAATCAAACAGCACAACAAGCGACACCCCACACTGTGAAGCCTTCTCTGCTTTCTTTAAGCTAAAGACTGACAACATAAGAAATGACCTCATCATGGATGTAAGCCGATTCCCCAACCACACCAGAATGGCTAACACTCAACCTAAAAACAAGGCATCTTGGCTGTACTTCGATACCTACTCGGAAGAAGCAGTACACAAACTGCTCTGCACCTTGAAGCCCTCTAATCACCTCACAGACCCTCTACCTACTAATGCTGTAAAAGACTTCGTCCCCTTGCTCCTCCCTCTCTGGACCAAAATCGTCAACAGCTCCTTGCAACAAGGCCTCTTTCCAGACTCCCTCAAGGTGGGGCAAGTCACGCCTATACTCAAGAAACCTACAGCTGATCCGTCTGACCTAAACAATTACCGGCCCATCACCAATATCCCCACCCTGGCCAAACTGCTGGAGAAATGTGTCCAACTCCAACTAACAAAACACATTGACCAATTTGACCTCCTCAACCCTCATCAATCAGGCTTCCGAGCGAAACATAGCACGGAAACAGCTATGACACACATAATTGATGACGCCCTCCAAATTCTTGATCGCAATGAGTCCTGCCTCCTCATCCTTCTTGACCTCTCGTCAGCTTTTGACACGGTCAAACATGAGAACTTGCTGGAGCTGCTAAGCACTAGAATGGGTCTTTCGGGAACTGTTCTCAAATGGTTCTCGTCCTTCCTTCACAACCGGTCTCAGAAGTTCAAGATCGACAATGTGCTATCTACACCTGTGCCTGCAGATCTAGGTGTTCCACAAGGATCCTCCCTCTCCCCCACACTGTTCAACCTCGTCATGGAACCGCTCGCCACCTTGCTCCAAGCTTCCAATGTCCAATTCCATATGTACGCCGACGACACACAACTTTACCTAAAGCTACAATCCCCGGAAGATATCAAACATCTGAATTCCACGCTTATTAACACTCAATCTTGGCTGGCCGATAATCACCTCAAACTAAATGCTCTGAAAACTGAGTTCCTACTCATCTCACCCCCGGCGAAAATTTCCACCACCCAAACCTGGCTCAATAACCTAACAGCACTCAAAGTCCAACCTACCATCGTGGATTCGGCGAAATCCCTAGGCATCACACTCAACGCCAAGCTCAACATGCAGCAGCACGTTAGCAAAGCCACAAAAGCAGCTAATTTCCAAATCAACACACTGAGGAAAATTAAACCCTTCCTCCCTGGCGAAGACTTCCAAACTGCTGTACAAGCTTTAGTCATCCCTCGAATAGACTACGGAATTGTGGCCCTCAGCGGACTCCCGCTATCCACAACAGCACCCTTAAGAGCCTCCCTGAACGCTGCCGCGAGACTCATTACTGGCTCAAGAAAACATTCGCATATATCCCTAGACTTAAAATCTCTAAAATGGCTGCCTTTTGAAGCCAGAATACAGCTAAAAATTGCAGTTATGACACACGCGGCCGTGCACCACAATGCACCCAACTACCTCGCTCAAAAGCTGTCTATATCAGGAGGTTCAAGATCCAATAGAAGTACAAAAAATCTACTCCTGAAACCTCGTAGATTCCGGAAAGAGAAAACATACAAGCGCTCCTTCTCAGGAATGGCACCCAGGATCTGGAATGCGCTCCCTCCTGAAACCAGGCTTATCTCCTCCACTGCACTCTTCAAGAAAGAGGTGAAAACTATCCTTCTGGCCAACATCTCCTGAACCTTATAGGTGCTGAATCAGAGACTCTGCATTGCTTTGTAGCACTGTTCACCTTGTCCTTTGGCACTATACTTCTACTTGATGGGGACACTACTACGCTACTCCCTTACTACCGACCAATATATGATACACGTTGGTCTACTGATTCACTCTCCCCATGCCCCCACTCAGTGTTCTCTCTATACTAAAACATTGGTATAAGCCATCCACACACCCAAGGTGTACCTGAACACCTCTGTAGTGGGTTCAATGATTTGTGTCGTCTTATATTACTTGTTTACCTGATTGTATATTGATATGCTTTATGTATGTTATTATTATCCTACCATGTTAGTGACTTTTATACTGCTCCCATTACCTCTGTTTCATTCCTACTGCCCCCACCCTGTCTTTGTGAAGCGCTCTGATATCTGTAAGGATCTTGTTCGCGCTATATAAAACTTTGAATAAATAAATAAATAAATAAATAAATAAATATTTTTAACTGGTGTACCCCCCTTAGAACTGATCAAAATGAGTCTTGGGGCCAGCTTAAGAATAAATGTATTGATTGGTTGTGTAAATATAAGAGGGCGGGCGGGAGATTGCCAATGATATCCTGATGGCACGTAGGGTGGGTTGGGTGGGATCCTCGACTAAAAACATCATGGGAGATTGTATAGTTGTGAATTTACGGCACCCTTCACTGGTGAAATGGTTATTAAAAACTCTGTTTGATCAGTTTAATGGTCCTACAAATATGTCCTTAGTACCATTGGGCTTTTTCTACAGACATCAACAGAGAGCATACAACCCTGCCACCCCACTATACTCCTCATACAATAGGTACACAGTTTTATCTGACCTGGAGAGGCAGGATTGACCATCAAATAGATCCTTGAATATTGTAGAAGGGCATGTGGGTGATTATTGAACTGTTTGGGTGCTGCCGAATCTAGTATGATAGACACCCCTAAAGAAATCTGCCTGGCAAAATCACCGGCAACTTGTCCCGTGATTTCTGAACCACGATCCTTAAATCAGAATCTAAATATAATTATCTGGAACATCGCAGGCTTAAAAGCTAAATTAAACATAACGGAGTGGATCAATTTTGTTAGCCAATTTGATATCCTAATGTTCCAAGAAACCTGGTGCACTAGAGACTTGTTGATTGATGGGTTTGCCTGCCATAACAAGATTGTACCCAGTCCCGAATTTGGCCGACCAAGTGGGGTATTATCAATATGGATAAAAATTACTGCGGACAGTAATATAAAACCCATAGAGACGAACGATGGGAATTTCCAGGCTCTGATTTTTTCACAAGGAATTACTTTATGTTTAATAAATTTTTACAATAATGATTTTACATCACTGTGTGGTATCCTCATGTGGGCTTGAGACTGCTGCTCGCTCCTGGAACTCGGAACGCTCTGTGTAGCGAATTCCGAGTACTCCAGTGCGGCGGTTGGCGTGGGCTCCTAATGATGTGATCTGGTCTATCTGAATAAACAAGTTATATTTATTCACGTTCCTGCCTACCTCGTTTCATTCACGTTGGGATTCTTCACTGGCGACGATGGAGAAACACATCCATACGATTTGGGAGCCTGCAGCCCCGGTATAACCGGACCAAGATTACCGTTGCGAAGGTCTTCTGCTGTATCCTCATCAAGAGTCATTCGGACACTCCGTTGTTGATTGCTGTATATATTCGTGAAGATCCCGCTTTTCCCAGCCCAGCTGTGAGACTTTATTCTATTTTCTTTCTTTTTGGTCAACGCGCGTTCAGTTTTCGGCAGCGCGAGTTGACGCATGCGCTCAACCTCGCGCTTGATGTTCTTAACAGCGCGCGCGCACACTTAAATCCAATTTCCCAGCGCATGCGCAAATTAGATCGTCTGGATCCTCAAGAAGCACAACAAAGCGTCGCTTAGCAACCTTCCTTCTATGACGTATGAGCAACCTCACAAAGTGTTCCCTGGCTGATTTCTTTTGTTTACATTCCATCTCCATCATAATGGGCTGCTTTTCTCTCAATTGAATTTTAAAACAATGACTTTCTCAGAGTTATAACCTTACTTTTGAACCACAATTGCTTATGACATCATAATAATCTCTGGCTTACCACTATTTTATCTATTTATTCTTCTGAAAAAGGACAATTAACCAAAACAAAATACATTGAAATCATCATTATTATATTATTTTTATTTCATCAGAATGGAAAGTTTCAATGCTCCTCCCCCATTTTTAGCTAGTCCAGGCGAACCACCTTTGGAGTGGAAACAATGGCGTGAAGGTTTTGAGGCATACCTTGAGGCTATAGGTGGTGAGAATTATACTGATAAACGCAAACTTGCCATTCTTAAACATTCTCTTGGCGCGGAAGGCAGGCAAGTTCTTTCTCATCTTCCTCCTCTAGCTGTAGACAATCCTTCTGAAGAAGAAACTGATGTTTACGAAAATGCCATTATGCAGCTCGACAAACAATTTATCAAAAAAGTCAATGAGGTTGTGGCACGTCATAAATTTCTGAGTAGGCAGCAATTACCTATTGAAGCCGTTGATTCTTTCGTGAAAGACTTAAGAATTTTGGCAGCCAAATGCAATTATCAAGATGGCGGCCGGCTGAGACGCTTGGTCGCGAGCTCCGACAAGACTCCAGGGTAACGAATCTAAAAAAGGCTTCTCAATGCAGAATTAACTGAATAAGGATGTGTTAATAATAATCTACTAAACGCTAAACGCTAAAACGCCTAGCTGATACGTTCACGGAAAACCCTTTCCCCCGCACACGAGTAGACAGAGCCCGCTTACCTGACCGGTGAGAGCGGCGAGGCGCGGGCGGTGGTGACGGCAGTTTTGACAGCGGCAGCATTTCCAATCTCGGGCTGTTACGCTGTTACGCCCCTCACTCCGGCTGACCATTGACCTGCTGGGAGATACCTTCGGAGACCTGCATGACGGGGTGGGTCGAAGCTGTAGTGCGGAGAAGTTTGGACCCGGCGGCCAACTTCACAAGCAGAGACGGGCTGTGGGAGAGAGCGCGAGAGGCTGACCGGGGCTACAGAAAGAGACTCGGCAAGATCAACTTCTCCTTCCGGGGTAAGAGCAGCAGAGACTGCAACCCTGCAGCGTGTGTTTGTGTAGATGGGACGGGTGCAGGTGCGGGAGACTCAGAGAAGGCTCGACAAGGCAATAGCAGCAAGGTATCCAGCGCAAGGTTTTGGGAAAGAGAGGAAAGAGAGGAGAGCTCTAACTTGCACGAAAATCGATTGGCTTTACTAGGAGAAAAGCACAACGAGAGACATTGTGAGACCGTTATAAATGCAAAATTGCCGATAATTCCTTGCTGGATGAATGAAAGGAGTGGTGAAAATCTCTCCCCTAAGGAAGCATTCAAAGAAGGGGGACATACACATAGCAGGCGGCAAAGCGGAACTGAGGCAGAGGCAGCAAAGGCTGAATTAGAAAATCAAGAAAAAAAAGATCTGTTATCACAAAATTCAGGGAAAACGGATAACAATTACACTGCTTCACCACTGGGAAAAGATACATTTGCCAAAGATAAAAAAGAAAAAGGTCTCCCACATTTCCCTTATTCCACAAGATCTAGAGCGAAAAAGATACAAGCAGCAGGAGCTTTGTTTTCTGTGTTAGGGAGATCGGAAGAGGGAGGAGCGAGGTCTGCATACTGCCTCAGAAATCAAAATCTAGGCAAACAGAGCCTTTTACAGCCTACAAAAAGGTGTATGACCCCGAAAAGCACAAAGAAAAATGTGAAACATTCCCCACGCTTAGAGGAATTAACAGAGAATATAAAAAGCAGAGGGTCTAGAAAAAGCAAAGACCAGAAAATCAAGATTACACCTTCTCTACGATCATACTTCAAGGTACAACAAGTAGTACAAGCAAGAGGAGGGGGTCAATGTCTCGAAATTATTAAGACTGACGTAACAAACACAGCAATTATAGCGGGCACGGCACCCCTGCAAGTATCAGTACCAGTACCAGACAATCAGTGTGGCAGCCCAGTTTCCGAAGAAGAAGTGGTGTTGTTTACAGACAAAAAGACATCAGTGAGAGTAGATATGCAGTCATCTCCAGCTCCTGCTCCAGTTTCAGCTCCATTTCTAAATATAAATGTAACTCTCCCAGTGAAACAATCAATACTCCCAAACGAGTCTCCTCAACCAATACATTTACCTCAAGTAGGTTCAATGACCACATCGCGAGTTGAAAATGATCAAGAAATCGACTTAGAGTTTCAAGAGGATGAACCAGAACCAGAACAAGAACAAATGGAGCATATAGCTAAAAATAAGACAGAAAAAATCAAATCCTGGAGGCTTGCTTGGATAAAATGATGGAAAAGATAATGGGGGAAATGAGAGAAAAATTCTCTATTTCAGAAGGAAACCAGAACAAAATACAGGAAGTCGTTGAAAGTCTTGACCAGAAACTAAATGATTTAGGTGTCAGAGTCACAGCGGTCGAAAATGAGCTCGGCTCCTTAAGCACAAAAATAGACACAAACCAAAGAGAAATAAGACATCTAAAAGACAGTGAGAAAGCCATTAAGGAGAAACTAGAATCTTTGGAAAATCAAGGAAGAAGGAACAATATTAGAGTACTGAATGTCCCTGAAAACTCAGAGGGATCTGATATCAAGGCCTACGTTATATCTCTCCTAGAAGAATACCTCCCCTGGACGAAAGACTGTGACTTGGCAGCAGACATTCAACGAGCCCACAGAGATCCATTCAGAAAGAGTAAGGAGAGAAAAACTCAGAGAAAAATCTTGGTAAATTTCAGAACCTATTCTCCGAAGGAAAAAATACTGAGTGAGGGTCTAAAGATTGGGAATTTCAATAAAGAAAATTGGTCATTTCGTATACGTTCAGACATTTGTAAAGCCACGCAAGACAGGCAATGGGAGCTGGGACAATATATGCAGGAAATGAAAGCTCTGGGAGCAAGTGTACAACTGAAATTTCCCGCATCCCTAAGAATAATGTGGCGAAATAAAATGCACAATCTAAGGGAGCCAAAAGAGGTAGAAAACCTTATTCAATTGATAAAAGACCAAATCGAGATCGACAAATTAAACAGAGAATAATGCAGCAAGGAAGGATTAGTAGGAACTAACTTACTTTTACTGAAAAGCGTGAGAAGGAATTAGGAAATTGGGAAAACGGAAATACATATATATGTACAATACACAAAACAGGACAGGACAGAGCTTTAATAAGCAGGATATAAACTGGGAAGCACACACGCAATAAAGAACAAAAGAAAAGAAGACCTGGAGAATCGGAGCACGAAATCAGGTGTAATAACACCTGATAGGAAAAAGGGAGGCTTCCCCAGGGAGGGAATCTCAAGTAACATTCAAACACAAAAATGCTAATCTATAAATACACACGGGTGGGGAGCAAGGTAGGGAAAAAAGAAAAAAAAAATCCTCAAAATTGGAATACAAAAGGAATAGTAAGGGAGTTAACGGCTGGCTCAAACGAAATAACAACTTAAGATGATAAAAGAGAAATCAATAAAAATTCTAACATGGAATGTTAATGGGCTTAGAACTCCCTCAAGAAGAAGAAGGATTGTGGAATACCTGAAAGAAATAGAAAGTGAAATTATCATTTTGCAAGAAACACATTTAATAAATGCAGAGTGGACTCAACTGGTAAAAAATCTTTATTGGATTGGATCAAGCGTACATACAACACAAGAGTGCAATATAAAGGGGGTAGCAATGATCATAAAAAAATCCCTCAATGCCAAAATAGAATCTAATGAAGTAGATAGCAATGGTAGATGGGCAATTGCTAAAGTCAGAATTGAAGACCGCATCCTTACAATTGTAGGATATTATGGCCCAAACAGGGACGACCTGGCGCCCCTTAAAAAACTATACTCTGAGCTTCTAACATTTCCACCCCCGATTGTTATAGGAGGAGATTTCAATATTATAGAGGATCCTAAAACAGACAGAATGCCTCCAACTAAACAAGGGAATTTCCCAAAAATGAGGGAATGGCTAGGGATCTACAAAAAAGATTTAATTCTGGAAGACATGTGGAAGCTAAAAGGTATAAAAAACTATCCGTACACCTACCATAACAAAAAATTAGGACATAAATCGAGAATAGATTTCTTTCTAATGAACAAATCTTTGCGAGCTAATGTAAAAAGCATTGAACACCTACCTGCACACTTATCAGACCACTCTGCGGTACAGTTAACCATAACACTCCCACAGCCACAATTAGTCAATAGGTGGACAGTTGACCGATCAATCCTTAGATATGAACAAAGTGTGGAGCAACTCATAATAACTTCCCTTCAATACTTTGAGGATAATACTATCGGGACATCAAAAAGAGTAATGTGGGATGCCTATAAAGCGGTAATAAGAGGTAAACTGCTCAGCTTGGGAGCACACAAACATAAAACAAAAAAATTGGTTATAAAGAAATTGGAACTGGAAATTAAGAAGGTAGAACTACAGCTTCAGTGCGACACAACTCAAGAATCGAGGAAATACCTAGAAGAAAAGTATCGTAATTCGAAAGACAATCTGACGGATTACTTGGAGAACATAGTCAAAGAAAAATGGGAGAATAGCAAATTAGCAAAACATGAATATGGAGAAGGTTGCGGGAAAATGCTAGCCTGGAAAATGAAAACGGATCAGACTAGAAATAACATACTAAGTATTCACACCCAAGATCAATCAACCTCCTACTCAGATGATGTCTCAATAAGGCAAGAATTCTGTAAATTTTTCACCTCAATATACAAAGAAGACATAAATCCTTCTGATGATGACATAAAGAACTACTTAGAGAATATTCCCCTTGCAAGCCTAACAGAGGAAGAAGCGAATCTCTTGAACTCCGAAATAACACCAGAAGAAGTAAGAAATGCCATAGGTAATCTAAAGAGAGGAAAAGCAGCGGGGCCAGATGCGCTGCCCAATTAATTTTACATCACATTAAAAGAAACATTAATTGATCACCTAGCAGAAATAATGAATAAGACCTATCTGGATCACGAAATGATACCGGACTCATGGAATGAAGCGGCGATCAGCATCCTATTAAAACCAGGAAAAAATCCAAAGAATTGCGCATCATATAGGCTAATATCACTCCTAAATTGTGATTACAAGCTGTTTATGAATATAATAGCTAAAAGATTATCAAAGGTTATGGCTAAATTAATCAATCCGGATCAATAGGGTTTCATAAAGGGCAGACAAATCCAGGAAATCACGCACGAATTAGTGGCAACAATTAACGTAGCTGTTTGCGAAAAGCTACCTCTAACGATTGTCACATACGATGCTGCCAAAGCCTTTGACCGTGTTAATTGGGCCTTTCTAAGTAAAATCATAGAAAAAAACTAATTAGGGACCAATTTTAGCTACATGGTAAAAGAAATCTACACCAACCCAAGAGCTAAGATAGCAGTCAACGGGAACCTCACGGACAATATCGAGATCCAGAGAGGCACAAGACAAGGTTGCCCCTTGTCTCCGCTACTTTTTAATTTATATATCGAGCCCTTGGCCTGCTCTATAAGAAATCAACCGCCTATAACACCTTTTAGATATCAAAATTGGACAAAGAAAGTTGCGCTTTACGCTGATGATCTTATGGTGTTCACTGATAACTATAACTTCTCTAAATTAGCGATTGAGGACGTAATGAATAAATTTGGTAAGGTCTCAGGTTATCTGATAAATATCAATAAAACAGAGGTAATGAGCTGGATCACCAATTTAAACTCATCTCTTCTAAAGGATAAAATGAAATACTTAGGTATCACTATAACAAAAGATCTTGGAAAACTATCGGAAACTAACTTAAACACAGCGGTGAAAGAAATGAGAAGACTTCTTAAAATTTGGTCAAGTCTGCCGTTAAGTTTTTTAGGGAAATCTAATATGATAAAAATGTCAATCATTCCCAAATTCACTTATCTCTTCAATAACATTCCGTTAGAATTTAAAAAAGGAGCCCTAAAAAAAATACAAGGAGAAATATCTAGCTTTATTTGGTCAGCAAAAAGCACAAGAATTTCATGGAACAAGCTCAGGAGAAAGAAGGAACAAGGAGGAATAGCAAGCCCTGACATATATGAATACTATAGATCCTTCCAATTTAAAAATTTTAGAGTCTTGTTAAAGGTACATCATGCCTATCCAACTTACTTACAACATTTAACAAACGGTGAAGATCATTTCCTCTTTAAATTTGGTCACCCAAAATTTTTCAAAAAAGTAAAATTGAAGGTTTTGAATAACGCCGTTAAGCTCTGGAATCAGATAAGAGTTGCTACAAAGATCCCGTATTACAGTAGTATGGCTCCAATATGGGACTCGCCAGGCACCCCAGAATGCTTAAAGGACTTACTATCAAGCCCACTCAGACAATCTGGAATTGAAAATTGGGGACAACTCCTGGTTGAAAATGTTTTAATATCATGGGAACATTTGCAAACAATAACAGAACGAAAAATTTCAAAGTTCAAATATCACCAATTGAGCAGTTGGGCAAATACCATTCCGAAAGGAGCAACAGACCCGAATAACTTAGAAACAGAAATGACGAATGAAATGGTATTAAAAAAAGAAGTCTCAAAATGGTATTGGGCTCTAGTTGAATCCGATGAAGAAAATTTTACTATCCCTGAAAAAATATGGAGGAAAGATCTACCAAACGAGGCTCTGGATCTAAAACAAATCTGGAAAAAATCAGTAGAGAAATGCAGGCGGTATGTAAAGCCCGCAGCCCTAAAAAGAAACCATCTTTTCTCTATACACAGAGCGTATTGGACACCCAAAAGACTATCAAAGTTCAAAGGCTCGGCAGTAAAATTGTGTAGCAAATGTGGCGAAGAAAAGGTGAATGATGTACACATGTTTTGTGGCTGTTCAGCGCTTACGCAATTTTGGCAAGAAATTGGTAAGACACTAACTGCAGTACTGGCAACACCTATAACTGTGAGTACTCTTTTAATTATTTTTGGGATCCACTGTACTACTCAATCAAATCTGCTTAAGTTAAGTAAATATCAAGAAAACGTATTGTTTGTTATGATCCTGCTAGCACGTAGAGAGATTTGTATTAACTGGATAAAACCGGTTCCACCAACTCATGAAAATTGGCTAAATGCTGTAATAAAAACTAGCAGATTGGATAGAAAAGGGAAACAACTCAAAAGAATGAAGTATTGGGAGATCTGGGAAAATTATATCACCTCCAGATGACAAATTAGAACCTATCCTTGATTGAAGTTTTTTGGCTTCCTTTTCTTTTCTTTTTTTTTCTTCTTTTTCTTTTTTTATTCCAATGATTAAGCGGAACAATAATTCCAGGCATGACTTGAAGTCGGTCAAACATCCCAAGGGCCAAACATCCCCAGAAACAATGGAATTATTGAAGCAAGATAAAGGTGTATGGAAGGAATTTGACTGGTAAGAACAAAGAATGAGTAACTCCCCTTGGATCCATAGATAGACGATTAGGGGCAGTTTGGAGGTACAATCGCTCAAAGCCTGTCAAACTCCCAAATACTTTTCCTTTTTATCTGCATAAACCGCAATATGAGGAATAAAATTTTTTTTTTTTTTAAAAATGCAATTATCAAGAATTCCACGATTAGATGGTGAGAGATCAATTAGTTCATAATGTAGCAAATGTAAAACTACATGAAAAGTTACTTGATGCGAAAGACTTATCTCTCTCCAAAGCTCTGGATATTGCACATCGTTTTGAGGATATGAAATTAGGCATAAAAGAATTGTCTGAAAAGAAGTCAAAAGAGTCTTCTGTGGAAAAACCTACTATCTCTGAAGTTCAAGTTGTCAGAAAGAAACATGCAGAAAACTATCCCAGTAAACCAACATTTTTTTCATCAATGAATTCAAGTTTCAAAAAAGAAGTAGTTTGCTTTAAGTGTGGTTTTCCTGGCCACGTTGCAACTGACAAAAGATGTCCCGCAATTGGACAACTCTGCAATTATTGCAGATCTAAAGGCCATTTTTCTAGAATGTGCAAAAGTCGCAACAGACCTAGAAACTTTTCCTCTGATCCCAGATGTACCAAATATTCAGATGTCCAAGCAGTGGAAAGTGATAATGAAGACTATGAGGACCTTCTAGCTGTGTATGAAATTGGAGAGGAAAAAAAGGATGCACCTTTCTGTATGCTACAGATTGGTTCTAAATTTATAAAAGTCATGGCAGATTCTGGTGCAAGACACACCTTAATAGGTGACGAAGTTATGAAAGAAATTCCAGATGAATCTTTGTTACCTTCTGACATAAGGTTGCTTGGTTACAGTAAAAAACCAATAGAGGTACTTGGGTATTTTTCCTCTACCTTATCTTTTAAAGGTAAATCAATTGTATCTAAAGTTTATGTGGCTAAGGAGGGTTCATGCTTATTGGGTTGGCCACAGCAGAGAGATTTGATGATTAAGCTTGATCCTAATCATCCAGAACAAGTTTTGGGATATTCTGATTTTGTTAATTCTGTTGATGTATCCTCTGTTAATAAGTGGGAAACGATTTTTCCTCAAGTTTTTTCTTCCAATTTAGGTTTGTTGAAAATACACAAGATCATTTTGAAACATAACGCAGTACCTAAAGTACATACAGTGCACAACATTCCGCTGTCTTTAAGAGAGTCTGTTAAAAAGGAACTTCAAAGACTGTGTGCGCTTGATATAATCGAAGAAATTGAATCTTCTGAATGGCTTTCGCCTGTTGTTGTAGCTCACAAACCAAATGGAAAGATTTGTTTATGTGTTGATATGCGTGACCTAAATTCTAATGTTTGGGTTGACAGACATCCACTTCCAAACATTGGCGAGATGTTCTCCAAACTCAAAAATGCTGCAGTTTTTTACTACGTTGGATTTATCTAACGCATATCATCAAATTGCCCTCCATGACGATAGTAAGCATCTTACATCTTTTATAACTACTGAAGGAGCATACAGGTACAAGAGAATGCCCTTTGGTTTAGTGTCTGCTTCCTCTGTATTCCAGCGTGTTATGCATAACCTGTTCAAAAATGTGTCTAATGTCCTTTATTTCCAGGACGACATTTTGGTTTTCGGTAAAGATGATTGTGAGCATTCAAAAGTTCTATTTAAAGTTTTATCAATTTTGCAAGACAATGGTCTTACCCTCACCAAGGAAAAATGTAAATTTGGCAGGGATTCTGTAGATTATTTGGGGCATTCCATTAGTAAGAAGGGCATCTCTCCTAAGTTGAGTTTGGTTAAAGCTATTGAAAATGCACCCGAACCTAGCAACAAAGATCAGCTCAGGTCTTTTTTGGGGCTAGCCGAATATTATGCCAAATTCATCCCTTCTTTTGCAGACAAAACTTCTCATTTAAGGAATTAGATGAAAAATCAACAACAATTTGTTTGGGATGCCAATTGTAAAAACCAATTTAGTTTTGTTAAAAAGTGCTATTTCTGCTCATTCCTTATCTCCTTTTGACACCAATTGTAAATCAATCATTGTCACCGACGCAAGCAATGTGGGCATTGGTGCGGTACTGATGCAAAAGCAGAAAATTGGTCTTGTTACCATTGCTTTTGCATCAAGACCGTTGCGTGGTGCTGTGATAAAATATTCAACTTTGGAAAAGGAAACCTTGGCCTGTTGGTGGGGTATTGAATATTTTCGCAAATATATGTATGGTACCAATTTTATTGTAAGAACTGATCACCGTCCCCTCGTGGATCTTGGCTCACGAAGGCCACCCTGGCATGTCCAGAATGAAGAGAAGAATAAGATGTGAATTTTGGTGGCCTGGTGTCGACAGATTTATTGAAAGAAAGGTTAGATCTTGTGTAGAATGTTGTATCAGTGACAAGTCTCAGAAAGTTGTGAAATATCAACGTGATTCTGTTACTAGGCCTTCTAGACCCTGGGAGTGTGTCTCACTTGATATTGCTGGTCCAATGAGTTTTGGTCAAAGTCCAATTTATGCTATTGTTTTAGTTGATCAATTTTCTCATTGGCCTGAGGTGAAATTCGTTCCGCATGTTTCTGCTAGAGTCATCATTGAATTTTTAAATTCTATTTTTGAGAAAGAAGGTTTCACAGTTTCTATCTTATCTGATAACGGTACGCAGTTTACTTCTGTTGAGATGAAGTTATTTTGTAGCAACCACGGGATAATTCACAAACGTTCATCTGTGTATTATCCCCAAGGTAATGGCATGGTGGAAAGGTGGATCAGAGTTCTTAAGGAAGGTTTACAGTTGGCTGTGTGTAATGGTGAAAATTGTTATGATGCTGTTAGGAAACTTTTATGGAGTTATAGGAATACTCCTAGATTTGAGGGTGATTTATCTCCTTTCGAAAAAATGCGATGGAGGAAGGGTGTTTGTAACATGAGCCAACTGTGGATGAGGCATCTTATTAATGGCAAATGCAAAAAACCTGGTTCTAGTTTAGTCAGTGCTGCTGTTAGTAACCCGTGTAGTGTTGGTGATTGGGTACGTGTGAGGAAATCTGGTTTCATTAGATCTGGTGAGTCACATTTTTCTGATCCTATGCTTGTGGTTAGAGTAGGTAGACAGGTGGTAGAGTTGACAGATAGAAATGTTTGGAGTCTCTCCAAGATTTTTAAGGTTCCCAGGTTGGATGATAGATCTCCACCTATTGCTGGTGTTCCTCATAATAAGGTTAGTGGAGCACCCGTTCTTCAAGGTGGGCGGTTCTCCTCTTCTGTGCCTATGCATATTGCTGCTCCTATTCCTCCTGTCAAAAGGTCAAACCCTCGGTCAAGAAAGCCTCCCTCATGGCTCAAAGACTTCAAAGTGGGAAAGTAATTTGTTTTGCCAATATGTAAAGTTTATTACATTCTTTGCTGTTTCTGCTTTATTTATGTATTGGTTGAAGTGGTTCATATAATGTATCTGTATTTGTTTGTTTTCTTTCCTATTTCTTTTTATGTTTGTTCTTTTCAAGGAAGGAGGATGTGTGGTATCCTCATGTGGGCTCGAGACTGCTGCTCGCTCCTGGAACTCGGAACGCTCTGTGTAGTGAATTCCGAGTACTCCAGTGCGGCGGTTGGCGTGGGCTACTAATGATGTGATCTGGTCTATCTGAATAAAAAAGTTATATTTATTCACGTTCCTGCCTACCTCGTTTCATTCACGTTGGGATTCTTCACACTGCCCAATAAGAATTTTAACAATTTATTAGAATTTATTGCTAATCTAGATGATGAGGAAAGGTATGGCAAATTAGATGGAATTTGTCTGGGGGGGAATTCATTGCCCATTTGAACAAAAGAACAGATAATGATGCTGTTACATCTCCCCGGATACTTCCATGTAGAAGAGGAGGAATTGTCCAGTTACTTGTCTACCCGCGATCTGGTCAATGTAATGGACAAAGTAGGATGTGAATCAGATAAATGTGCATTGCCTACCTATAGAGGACGCAGTTGTTCAACTACTATAGATTATGTTTTTATTTCTTCATCCCTTGAGGATTTCTTAGTAAAGCTGAAGAATTAGTCACAAGTTACAGTGATCATAATTACATTTTAACAATTGTTAGATTTTTTAACAAACATGAAAAACGAGTGGAAATAGGGGTGAAAAATCTGGAAGCATCCACAGATAAATTGAAAGTAATTTGGAAGGGCATAGATAATAAAGCCTTACTTGCCCGTACCATAAAATCTTATCCATTGTTAGTGGAAACATGTTTATTAAATACATGTTCAGGAACCGAGATAGTTCAGGCTTTTTCTGAGCTATGTGCCGGGATTAAACATGAGATCTCTAAACCTGTCAGGAGTCAGGGCAAGAACCTTAGATGGTTTTATGGTACTTGTTCTCGGGCCAATAGGGCTCTCCGCGACGCATTAGACTGCGAACTCAGGGACATGGCACTAGTCCGATTATTGAGAGAACGCTATAAGAAAGCTACTAAATTACGTGCAGAGGAAGTACTAAAGGACCGGTGGAATTCCCTCGCTTGCACAGCTGCTCTCAAAGATATAACTGGGTTCTGGAAAGAGGTTAAATCAATGGGGCTATGGGTCTGAACATTACTCCCCTAAATTGTTATATACATAGTAAGGTATGGGAGGATCATTTTTCAAGAATATATCCAGGCCATATAACAAGCACTGACAGCCATCCCCCAGTCACTAATGTATCAATATCCTTAGCTGGGTTGGAAGATGCTATACATCAAAGCGCAGGGAATAAAGCCCCAGGCTCAGATGGTTTGTCAATTGATCTCATTAACTCTGAACTGGATTTTTGGTCCCCTCTTTTATGCAATGTTTTAAATAATTTGACCAACACCCCAACCCCAAAAACTAGTATAATTGTGCCAATTTTTAAGAAAGGGGATAGATCCGACCCTGGTTGTTATCGCCCAATATCCTTGATTGATAAGATCTTAAAAATCTTGGGCAGGGTTGTTTTTAACACAATAAGGAATTGGGCAGAGGACAAGCAAATTTTAAACTGTTGCCAGTTGGGTTTTAGGAGTAGTGTTGGAACTGTTGAACAGTGCCTAAATTTAAGTCTTATATTGGGGAAATATACAGTTGCCAAAAAAGTACCTTTATACCTAGGTTTTATGGACTTAAATTCAGCTTTTGATTTTGTTAATCGTTCTCGTTTATGGGAGATTCTTTTAAATTACGGGTTGGACACTGCACTTGTGCACTTTTTGGCCTATTTGCACAGAGATTTGAAAGCACGGGTGAGGATCAATAATGAAGGAGAGGTTTCTAGGGACATCCTAATGGCAGAGGGGTGAGACAAGGGTGCGTTTTAGCCCCCTTGCTTTTTATTCTTTACATTAATGAATTAAATAACTCCCTGACTCAATTAACATGGGATGTACCGAAAATTAATGGTCAATTTTACCCCGTACTTTTATTTGCGGATGATACGGTCCTAATGGGCCGCACACCAAATGCACTACGCACTTTAATCTCAGGCTTTGTATCCTTCATGGCGGATTTAGGACTTTGCACTATTTAAAAAAAATCATATATAATGTCTTGTGGACCAAAAAAGCACTTTATTAAGCACATAATGTCGGGAAGTGACCTTTTAAAAAGCACCAGCACCTTCCCTTATTTGGGTTTAGTTTTTTCTGATTCAAGTTCATGGCGTTCGCATATAGTCCAAGGTAGAAGTAAACTTGGAAAGGCAATTAATCCTTTTATTAGCCTGCGACAGCCCAAGAAGGCAGAAGTGGTGATGCCATTATTACAGATCTATAAAACCCAATGCCTGCCTACGGCGACTTCTGTCGCCGAAGTATGGGGGCATGTAAATTGTAACGGAACACAAATGGAGGAAAATAGATTCTGTAGAAAGATTTTAGGGGCTCAAATTTCATCACCTACCTACATATGCCATAGAGAACTAAATCTACATTATGTGGAGGATTTTATTAAATCACGACCTGCTTTATTCTGGCTAAAGATATGGCGAAATCCAGCTGCGATTTTAACCCAAGAAATTATCACAGACTGTCTTAAATGTGATGGAGGTAGAGGTATACCCTGGCTGTCCGCAGTGCAAAACAGTCTGGCCGGCGTCCAACTGGAGTATGCTTTTCATCTCCCTTTAACTGCAGACGGTTTAGATTTAAAAGCTGTGAGAGGGGCACTATACAATCTGTATTGTGAAGAAAGAAGGAAAAATTAGTTTTGTAAACCCTCAATTATTAGATATATTTCTATCCTGAGGACATTAAGTAATAATTATCAGATGCCACAGGATTATCTTAGGAACAACATTGGAAGATGGAACAAGAGTTTGCTTTTTCGCCTCCGGGATAACAGCATAAAATATTCCATCTGCTTCCCGATTGGTTTTAATAGTAACCTGAAGGAGACATGCTGCCCATGTGGCACTGGTCGTAAACGAACAATGTTACATTTCTTGTTTGCTTGTAAATTCTATGTAAAATATATCAAACAATATCTAATCCCCTATTTTAAGGCAAATGTGATTTCTGATTATACTTTTGCATACCAGGAAATATTACAGCTGGGTTGTGACGATATGACTTTTCGAGTGAGCTAATTTCTACGGGCAGTGATACGCTCACGAGCTTCCATGAATGCACCTTAAAATTGTTACACATTTGTAATTGCTCCTCGATTTGGATTTAGCATATATGTGATAGTTTATTTTTTCGGATGTTTACAATTGCTTATTTTGCAATTAGACCAAAGTTTACATATCTGCTTTTTGCACAATAATGCTGCTAGTAGGGTTAAAAATTGTGCCTATTTGCACTTCATTGCTACATCTTGCACATCTGGTTTTGTGCTATTTATTTATTGATTATTAGATTGTTCTATCCCGTTTTTAATCTTTTTGTATTCTTATTGATATTGATGAATGTATGTTATATGTATATTGGCAGTGATGACTTGTGCTTTTATGGATATTTTATATCCGAATAAAGACCATTTGACTTGACTTGACTGACTTGAAAATATTCTATCTTTATAGGTCACTTTGAAGAAACAAGGATGTATGAGGCCATATTGGGCGTTCATGGATTTCAAGGCTGGTCTGAGGTCCAGAAATTCTTTGCATCTATTGGCAGTTGGTCTGGATACATCCTGACTGAAAAAGAACTTGTGACTGGACCAAAACATCTGTTTATGTTGCTTGGCAGCTTGAAGAATTGCCATAAGATCGGAGTATAACAGAAAATAGGTAATGATACCTCTGGGTTTCGTAGCGGAGGAGGCATTTTGAGGTCCCCGTTTATGCGCTCTTTGAATGTTAAAGTCCACTGATTTTGGGAGGCCAACAATCTGCAAGACTTGGGACTTCAAGAAGGAAATCATATCAGAACCTTCTGATTCCTCTGGAATTCCATAAATGCGTAAATTATTACGCCGATTGCGATTTTCTAAATCCTCTGTAGATTTTTTGAGTTGGTTAAATTCCTTGGTGAGGCATTCAACTTTGGCAATGACATCCTGTGCATCGCTAACCTTCTGCTCAACATCGGATAGTCTCATATCAAGGCCAGACCATTTTTCCTCAATTCTTTGGAGGGTGGTAGTAGTGTCTGACATAAAGGGTCGAAAAAGGCATAACTCATCCATGATATCCTCTAACGTGATGGGAAGAGGTGATTTAGTTGGGGAAGAAGGATCCTTTTTAAGGTGCTTACCGGTATTGCCTGTAGAGAACTTCCAGAGGTTACCCCAGTAAACCTGTGAGATTTGTTGGACTGAGTAAGATCCATGGTGAGATAATAAATCCAATAAGAAGATAGAGTCAGAGGCAAGACTTAAAACAATCAGGACTGAGGTTACTGAAGAGAAAACAGCCCTCAAAGTGTAAATCAGGAAGCACAGAGCCAGTACTCCAAGAAGACACAATGAGCAACAAAATATATAGATGAAAATAGTTCAGAAACCAAAAGCCATGTATAATGCTTAATACATGCTATCACCATTGTTAAGAAAAGGATTAATGAAGACAAATTGCAACTTTCATAGCCAAAAAACAAGTTACAAGTTCCAGATGATCATAACACTACGCGCCTGCACAGAATAAAAACATACTTACGTCGTTAATATGGCACAACACGTAGGTGGTGAAGAAAAGTATTGCAGTGCACAGCTCCACATAAATACACAAAGACTGCTGTGGTAAAATTGGTTGTCAGTCTAAAACAAGTCCGAAACGTTGTGAGCTGAGGCAGTTGTAAGCTCTGTCACATTAAAATGCGCAATGGCTGTGAAGGAGTCGGGTCTAGATCAAATGCGCCGTTCCAAGCGCGCTTAAAATGGTGGCCGCATTGCCGAGTGATACGAGGCAGAGATAGATGCGCGCTAAAAGTAAGTCGAAGACAGCATACCGTGTGTCGGAAACTTGCCACAACAGTCCCGGCAGTCTCCGAAGGGCACACACGCTGTTTGGAAGAGGAACGTTACGGGCGAGAGGTCCCTTCAAACAGAAGCAAAGCTAGGTGCCTCGGAGCCTCCTCAGGGTGCGGCCATCTTGCCGCCGCCGCGCACTCATTAGGTATACATGCTTTAAATGTGTTCAAGATAGTGATATTAGGCCTATTGGTTATTTGTACAGCTCTTACTTTGGTGTTTCCACTACTTCCATGTGATTCAGATGACATTTCACAAAATGTGGTCTTTCTTTCAAACTGGCCTACATTTAGAAGTAAAAAATGGAGAGAAATTCAATTGTTAATGAAAAATATTCTACTTTTCTACATTTTCACATTTCTCCAGATAAAAGCAGTAATGCAGGAATGGTCTCAATTACATAGAAACATGAAAAATGAAAAATGTTCATGATGTTGTTAGCTGAGTTTTTTGGGCCCAGCTCAGCTGCCACCAATGGAACCCTAGTATCCCAAATCATTTCTTAACATTAGATTACAAAGAGAGTTCATGGCGGTGTGACTTGTGGATTCCATGATATTTCCTTAGCAAGAATGCCCTGCAAATCAGAAACGTTGGCTCAAGCCATGCATTTTTCTCACATTTATTTGCGGGAAAGTGCTTGAATCTGTAGGGATCCACATCATACCTGCAACCCAGGGTGACCACACTTCTCCCTATTAACAGTATCTGCTTGTGTGGCTGGGCATATCGACCATGACAGGAATGGATGAAATCTCTGATTATGAATAAATAAACAATTTTTCCTAAAGTTCATAGTGGCTCAAAACTGAGTCTTCTTAAGTAAAAACTGGGGACTGTTAAAAAGTATTACTGGTGAAAAAAGAGCGAGGATTTTGTGAGTTTACAGAAAGGAGTTACAGACCATATGAAGTCAATGTGGTCTTTTGCATGTTCCCTGGTTCGGCCCGTTCTTGTCTCATGCCCAGACACATACGCAGGTTACCATTTTTATCGGGTAAAGTGTGGTAACTTGTAGATATAGGGATTCGCAAAGGTAACTTACACTTTTGAGTAATCTACACTTTTGAATATGTTTACTACTTTTGACTGTTCACAAACTCCAGTTATAAATGTACTCCAAAAGTATAACTAACATGTGTCCACCAAACTGAAGTTGTTGGTTGTTGTGAATAGTCAAACGTAGTGATATTGATGTCATGCCTTGTGATCCATGACATTTGTAGTAGTAAGACATCGTTTTGTACCTTTCCTCAAATACACATCTAGCTATAACATCAAATTGTCCCAGACTTCATGGTAGAGTTCACACAAGGCATTGCCTAAAACAATAACTAATGTTGCTGTGATTAGCAAACATCTTTGTAGTTTTTCTTTGTGTGTAGGTCTGTGGCATGTACATGTCGGGATGCACTAACCTAAAAATCCTTTATCCGACAGCAGTGATGGGACTATCCATACTTCACCAAGCTCACAACCAATTCCACAGTACTATTGTGAAGATATGCAAATGGGAAATGGGAATGTGACAAGAAGGAAACATAGACACAATTTATATTATCACATGGCTGGTTGTGCTTTTGCATCAAAAAAGAAACTAGCAATGTTTTCTACCAAACTAAGGCTGGGAGACCAGAGGCAGATTCAGTTACCTTCCACACTGCCTGGTTAGCTTCAAGGCTTTCAATCTCTCTGGAGCCATGTTATGCATGTGCCCTGGGAGCACACCTGGCATGTGTGTTTGCTTTGTGCACCCCATGAGCTGTGTTGTATTATAGAAGGAGTTTCAGACACTTGTGGAGCCCCTTTTGTAATACTGGTAATGGTAGCACACATGCAGCACTAGTGGCATCTTGAGGGGGGGTTCCATTCTTTGCATAGGGGCATGGCCCTTTGCACATGAGAAAATTACTTTGCCTCTGTGCCCTATTATTGTTGTGGCTCAGAGACAAATAGGCAGTTAGGTGGTGCACTGACACACTGTCAATGTCCCCCCTGATGTCAGCCCTCTGGGGAGAAAAAAGAGGTCAAGCAGCGGGTGCAGTCACTCACTCATGGAGAATGAGCATCAAAATATATTGGAAAATGGCACCTCACAAATATTTTTTGTTGCATGCTTCATTATTGGTGTCCATCTGCCATCCTAGTAGATTAGTAACAGTGGTATGGGCTTTGGGGGATGTTGATATAAATGACCACTGCATGTGGGCGAGGTGCAGTTGTCTAATAGCTTTTGATACCCATGACACATGGGTTCTTACTAACATGTTCTACAACTGTCGTACTCATTTATATGACACCTAGCACTCCCTTTTATCAGAAACTTACTTAGCAGAAACCAAGTGGGAATCTGCTGTATCTGTCTGAAAAGGTTGTATTTAGCTTTTGCAGATTAGGGTGTCTACCAGCTGTGACACCAATATAATTACAGCCTACATGAAACAAGACACACCTAGTCTACTTGGACAACATAGTACCATTTCTGGCAACCAATTTTTCATTTGTGGATGGTGGAACATAATTAAGGGTGTGGCTTAAAAACACGTAAACTAAAAATCTGTGCTTAGCATAGTGTGCCGCCTGACTTGTATTTTGCTGTTTTTGTCACTGCATCCAGATATATGATACTACAAGTAACATCATACCTACAACAAGTCAGGACTATTGGCTTTGTCAATGGTTGTTAGTTTTTGCATAAGGTAAATGAGCAGCAACTATGGCTTGTATATAATATTGAAAAAGCTTTCACTTAAAGTCCTGGTGACACCACACCAATGTTGCTGCTCCTGAGTTTTAAAAAGAGAAGGATAATCCAGAGAGAAAATTACTCTCTTTAAAGGATTTCCTTTCCTCTGCAAAGCTCACCTGGTATGACTTCAGGCTGTAACTTCTCCACTTGTGAGAAGTTAGCAGTGTGAGAATGCGCACATCGATGTGTCTGCTTTCCCTGCAGTCTGGAAACAAAATGGACTGCCTGTGCCAGGGCACAAAGCAGATCCCGATAGGGACCTATATCGAGCCCCCCTTTAAAAAAGCATTTGCAATGCAATTGGTCTCGCCTTTGGGACCTTATATGTATTTAGCTTTGCTGCACATTAGCCTGGGTGCTGAAACATCTCTTGTTCTTTAACATGGAGGGAAAGTAAGCACCAAATTGCGTGACATACCACGTATTGGAACACATGGAGAGAAATATTGCTTTTCAGCAGAAATTGGTATAGTCCAAAGCTATGTTTTTAATATAGAATCAGGGCCTTTGGTGGTAATATCACTGAAAATATAAGATTTGAAAAAAATATTATTGTCTACGGGTGCTCGTGGAAGACAATTTCCATGGACTGGAATATAGAGAATGGTAAAGTGATTCTGGTATTTTACTGACCTCTGCTGGTCGTTTTCTATCAAGAAAGTTAAATAGTGGCAGTTGCCAGAAAAATTAAACAAGCACTAGAAATGCAATAGGTCTCGGATTTTTTGAGTTAGAGGTAATGGCATTGTAAATGGCAATGTGTTTTATCCATGTGTTCACACTGCACACTCATACACTTCAGTCACTGTCACTCCGCAGTCACTATCACTCTGCAGTCACTCTGCAGTCACTCTGCACTCACAGTCACTCTGGCACTCACTCTGCACTCATTGTCACTCTCGCACTCACAGTCACTCTCGCACTCACTCAGCACTCGCAGTCACTTTGCACTCACTCTGCACTCACAGTCACTCTCGCACTCACTCTGCACTCACAGTCACTCTGGCACTCACTCTGCACTAACAGTCACTCTCGCACTCACTCAGCACTCACTGTCACTCTGCACTCACTCTCCACTCACTCTGCACTCACTTTTCACTCACAGTCACTCTGGCACTCACTCTACACTCACAGTCACTCTGCACTCACTGTCACTCTCGCACTCACTCTGCACTCACTCTGCACTCACAGTCACTCTTGCACTCACAGTCACTCTCGCACTCACTCTGTACTCACAGTCACTCTGCACTCACTCTGCACTCACAGTAACTCTCACACTCACTCTGCACTCACAGTCACTCTGGCACTCTCTGTGCACTCACTCTGCACTAACAGTCACTCTTGCACTCACTCTGCACTCACTGTCACTCTGCACTCACTCTCCACTCACTCTGCACTCACTCTGCACTCACAGTCACTCTTGCACTCACTCTCGCACTCACTGTCACTCTCACACTCACTGTCACTTTCGCACTCATGCTGCACTCACTCTGCACTCACAGTCACACTCACAGTCACTCTTGCACTCACTCTGCACTCACTCTTCACTCACAGTCACTCTCACACTCACTCTGGACCCACTCTGCACTCTCTCTGCACTCACTCTGCACTCACAGTCACTCTGGCACTCACTCTGCACTCACAGTCACTCTGCACTCACTCTGCACTCAGTCACTCTGGCACTCACTCTGCACTCACAGTCACTCGCACTCCCTCTGCACTCACTGTCACTCTGCACTCACTGTCACTCTGCACTCACTGTCACTCTGGCACTCACTCTGCACTCACTGTCACTCTGGCACCCACTCTGCAGTCAGTCACTCTCATACTCACTCTGCACTCAGTCACTATCGCACTCACTCTGCACTCACTCTGCACTCACTGTCACTCTCACACCCACTCTGCACTCACAGTCACTCTCGCACTCACAGTCACTCTCACACTCACTCTGTACTCACAGTCACTCTGCACTCACTCTGCACTCACTCTGCACTCACAGTCACTCTGGCACTCACTCTGCACTCACAGTCACTCTGCACTCACTCTGCACTCAGTCACTCTGGCACTCACTCTGCACTCACTCGCACTCACTTTGCTCTCACTGTTACTCTGCACTCACTATCACTCTGCACTCACTCTGCACTCACTGTCACTCTGCACTCACTGCCACTCTGGCACTCACTGTCACGCTGGCACTCACTCTGCACTCACTGTCACTCTGGCACCCACTCTGCAGTCAGTCACTCTCACACTCACTCTGCACTCAGTCACTATCGCACTCACTCTGCACTCACTCTGCACTCACAGTCACTCTCGCACTCACTCTGCACTCATAGTCACTCTGGTACTCACTCTGCACTCACTCTGCACTAACAGTCACTCTCGCACTCACTCTGCACTCACTGTCACTCTGCACTCACTCTCCACTCACTCTGCACTCACTCTGCACTCACAGTCACTCTGGCACTCACTCTGCACTCACTGTCACTCTCGCACTCACTCTGCACTCACTGTCACTCTCGCACTCACTCTGCACTCACTGTCACTCACAGTCACTCTCTCACTCACAGTCACTCTCGCACTCACTCTGTACTCACAGTCACTCTGCACTCACTCTGCACTCACAGTCACTCTCGCACTCACTCTGCAATCACAGTCACTCTGGCACTCACTCTGCACTAACAGTCACTCTCGCACTCAATCTGCACTCACTGTCCCTCTGCACTCACTCTCCACTCGCTCTCCACTCACTCTGCACTCACAGTCACTCTGGCACTCACTCTGCACTCTGTCACTCTCGCACTCACTCTGCACTCACTGTCACTTTGCACTCACTCTGCACTCACAGTCACTCTTGCATTCACTCTGCACTCACAGTCACTCTGGCACTCACTCTGCACTCACTCTGCACCAACAGTCACTCTCGCACTCACTCAGAACTCACTGTCACTCTGCACTCACTCTCCACTCACTCTGCACTCACTTTGCACTCACAGTCACTCTGGCACTCAGTCTACACTCACAGTCACTCTCACACTCACTCTGCACTCACTGTCACTCTCGCACTCACTCTGCACTCACTCTACACTCACAGTCACTCTTGTACTCACAGTCACTCTCGCACTCACAGTCACTCTCGCACTCACTCTGTACTCACAGTCACTCTGCACTCACTCTGCACTCACAGTCACTCTCACACTCACTCTGCACTCACAGTCACTCTGGCACTCACTCTGCACTCACTCTGCACTAACAGTCACTCTCGCACTCACTCTGCACTCACTGTCACTCTGCACTCACTCTCCACTCACTCTGCACTCACTCTGCACTCACAGTCACTCTTGCACTCACTCTCACACTCACTGTCACTCTCACACTCACTGTCACTTTCGCACTCATGCTGCACTCACTCTGCACTCACAGTCCCACTCACAGTCACTCTCGCACTCACTCTGCACTCACTCTTCACTCACAGTCACTCTCACACTCACTCTGCACCCACTCTGCACTCACTCTGCACTCACTCTGCACTCACTCTGCACTCACAGTCACTCTGGCACTCACTCTGCACTCACAGTCACTCTGCACTCACTCTGCACTCAGTCACGCTGGCACTCACTCTGCACTCACAGTCACTCGCACTCACTCTGCACTGACTGTCACTCTGCACTCACTGTCACTCTGCACTCACTCTGCACTCACTGTCACTCTGCACTCACTGGCACTCACTCTGCACTCACTGTCACTCTGGCACTCACTCTGCAGTCAGTCACTCTCACACTCACTCTGCACTCACTCACTATCGCACTCACTCTGCACTCACTCTGCACTCACTGTCACTCTCGCCCTCACTCTGCACTCACAGTCACTCTCGCACTCACAGTCACTCTCACACTCACTCTGTACTCACAGTCACTCTGCACTCACTCTGTACTCACAGTCACTCTCGCACTCACTCTGCACTCACAGTCACTCTGGCACTCACTCTGCACTAACAGTCACTCTCGCACTCACTCTGCACTCACTGTCACTCTGCACTCACTCTCCACTCACTCTGCACTCACTCTGCACTCACAGTCACTCTGGCACTCACTCTGCACTCACTGTCACTCTCGCACTCACTCTGCACTCACTGTCACTCTCGCACTCACTCTGCACTCACTCTGCACTCACAGTCACTCTCTCACTCACAGTCACTCTCACACTCACTCTGTGCTCACAGTCACTCTGCACTCAATTCAATTTAAATCTTTATTCAGCACTTAAAAAGACACCATAAAAGTACATACACAATACATACATTTAAAAACAAAATGAGTTTTTTTTTTTTTTTAAATAAGCTAAAATTCATTTCATTTACAAAGAAGAAGGGGAAATTTCTATACTTGGGTCTCTGTTTAAGGAGCATTACATTCAGTTATTTCTCTGGTGTTCCTTAACCGCATTGCCACCCTGATAAAACTTCCTATACAAAACAACGTGTGAGCATCTGAGGCTTCCTGGAGAAACCTCAGGGCCATTTTTGCTTGTCTGAGTTTAGTTTCTTTCAGGATCCCTACTAAAAACTTGCGTCTGGGAACAGAATAAAAGGGACATAGCAGAACAAAACGAATGGTATCCTGCGGAGACCTAGCGTCGCAGCCGCAGGTACCTTTGCCTCCAGTGTTAGAGTGAATCCAGAGGGGACGGCAAGTAGATGATGTAACATATTTAGTCTAAACCGGGTCATATAGAATCGGTCCTGGGCATTATGCATCACAGTAAGGTATGGTTCCATTCCTTGCGTCTTTGTCAATAGACAGTAAGATAAAACAGTAGGCTTGCACCTTTCCACCCTGGCCCCAGTCATAAGTGTCCATTCTGAAAAAAGTTTTTTAACCATTGTTTTATTCTGGCCGATTAAAGATTCTGGTGCAGAAAAAAAGTTTTTGCAGCCAATTGCCTCAAGAGAGTCCTTTACATACTTCAGCCATGGAATACAGCCCCCTCTATCATGTTTCAAACAGTCTTTTAGGATTTGTCTGGTGAGTTCTGCTTCTGGATTAATCCAAATTTTAATCCAGGCGAGAAGGGGTCTAATTTTGATATGATTTTCGATGTAGGGCTCCCCTACTTCCTCATGGATGATATAGGCTGGGGTACTCTGCGGCAATTTCAAGATTCTTTTAAAGAACTTGTTTTCTGTCACCTGAATCTGCTGCAATTGTTTATCTATGAAACCCCATACTTCTGCTCCGTAGGTGACCTTGGCACAGCATACCGATCTATACAGGTTTAGCCTTTGCTCTGGAGACCATCTACCAAGTCTTCTCCTGTTAGACGGGGACCTGGAGGGTCGGCCGAGCACAGTGATCGCACAGACAGGTAACTTCCCCCCCACAGATGGACACCACACAAAGATCAGGGTAACACCTTTTATAGGCACTTCTGGTAGTAGAGTGGTACGATACAAGGCGATCAGGACACGATGATCCTCTCAATTCTAGTCTCTAGTAAGGGAAGGGGGTAGCGGGACAGTCTTGGTACCCACGGGTACGGAGGTGTAACGGTGATAGCTCACAATCCTCGAGCTCGGTGTTCGGATGGGTCAGACCGCGGCAGCGCCGGCAGGTCCCGAAGAGGTCGTAGGTGGCAACGGGCCGCGGCAGCGCCAGCAGGTCCCAACGAGGATGAAGGTTACAACGGGCCGCGGCAGCGCCAGCAGGTCCCACGAGAATGCAGGTTGCAACGGGCCGCGGCAGCGCCAGCAGGTCCCACGAGGATGGAGGTTACTACGGGCCGCGGCAGCGCCAGCAGGTCCCAACGAGGACGAAGGTTGCAGAGGGCCGCGGCAGCGCCAGCAGGTCCCACGAGGATGAAGGTTGCAGAGGGTCGCGGCAGCGCCAGCAGGTCCCACGAGGATGAAGGTTGCAGAGGGCCGCGGCAGCGCCAGCAGGCCGGACAATAGTTCACCAGGCAGGGCTGTGGCAGCGCCAGCAGTCCGTCAAGGATGAGTTCTTCTCGGTGTCTCTCGACTCCAGGATACAACTCCTTCCTGTCCTGGGGCGGCCTCAGTTATAGGTCTGGCGCCCTTTGATGTCCGGACCCTCGCTCTTGGAGGTCGGGGGGTCTGGGATGAGGGAGTCCAGACACCCAGCAGGGGGGTGGAGCCAGCGCCCGAGGAGGCTGGGGGTGCTCGGCACCTGGCGGGGGAGAGCCATCGACACTTCTTACTCCCATTGACCTGCCAAGTGGTCCGTTCACCTCCTGGGTGGAGGGTGGTGCCGGGATGTCGGGGCCTGGCCAGGCCCAGGGTTGGGGTCGGGCTGAGGCCGCGCGGCCGCGTGGTGCCGTGTCCAAGATGGCGGCTGGGCCGGGCAATGGTGCTGACGGTGGCCCGGGCCCTGTCCTGCGGGGAGGGAGCGAGCCCTTCATGTGGCCTGTCCAACATGCGTCCCCCCCAGCTGAAGGCGGGGAGAGTCACCCATCTTCTTGGGGACCTTCCTCGTCGAGGCGGAAAAAGCGGGACAGGCCATCCGCGTTGGCGTGGTCTTGGCCAGGACGATGCTCCACAGTGAAGTCCATCCCCTGCAGGGAGATGGACCATCGCAATAGTTTGGGGTTCTCCCCCCGCATCTGCATGAGCCATTGCAGGGGCCGATGATCTGTCTGTACCCGGAAATGGGTTCCGAAGAGGTACGGCCGGAGCTTCTTGAGGGCCCACACTACTGCGAAGGCCTCTCGCTCAATGGTGCTCCAGCGCTGTTCTCGGGGCAGTAGGTGTCTGCTGATGAAGGCCACGGGTTGGTCCACTCCTTCGGGGTTCAGTTGGGAGAGGACGGCCCCAATACCATGGTCGGAGGCATCGGTCTGCACAATGAACTCGCGGCTGTAGTCGGGGGCCTGGAGCACCGGAGCGGTGCACATGGCGGCCTTCAGCGTCTCGAAGGCCGCGTGACAGTCGGGAGTCCAGGTGACTCGTTTTGGGTTGTTCTTAGACGTGAGTTCCGTGAGGGGCCCCACAATGCTGCCATAGTCCCTCACAAACCGCCGGTAGTATCCGGTGAGCCCCAGGAAGGCTCGGACCTCTGTTTGTGTTTCGGGGGGTTGCCAGGACTGGATGGCAGCTACCTTGAGTTGGAGGGGGGCCACCAGACCGCTCCCCACTTGGTGTCCGAGGTAGGTCACGGACCCCTGGCCGATTTGGCACTTGCTGGCCTTTATGGTGAGGCCGGCCTGTTGGAGGGCCTGCAGGACCGCTCTGAGGTGGTGGAGGTGGTCGGCCCAGTGGCGGCTGTATACCGCGATGTCGTCCAGGTAGGCGGCGCTGAATTCTTCGAGGCCCGCCAATACCTGGTTCACCAGTCTTTGAAAGGTGGCTGGAGCGTTCTTCATGCCGAAGGGCATCACTCTGAAATGGTAGTGTCCGTCCGGGGTGGAGAAAGCGGAACGTTCTTGGGCCCTGGGGGTGAGGCCGATCTGCCAGTAGCCCGCTGTCAGGTCAAAGATGCTTAGGTAGCGGGCTGCCCCCATGGGGTCGACTAGTTCATCTGCTCGGGGGATAGGGTGAGCGTCGGTTCGGGTGACCGCGTTCAGCCCCCGATAGTCGATGCAGAATCGGAGCTCCGGCGTGGTGCCCGGTGCCGCGGCCTTGGGGACCAGGACGACCGGGCTGGCCCAGGGACTGTCCGAAGGCTCGATGACCCCGAGGGCGAGCATCTTGGAGACTTCTTCTTGGATGCATGTACGTACCCGATCCGGTACCCGGTACGCCCGGTGTCGGACAGGAGGACTGTCCCCCGTGTCCACGTCGTGCAGGCACCAGGAGGTGACTCCGGGTGCGAGGGAGAACAGGTTTGCGAACGGCAGCAGGAGGGCCCGGCAATCTTGACGCTGCTCTGGGGTCAGGGCCTCGGAGAGTCGGACCCCGTCCACCGAGCCATCTCTTTCCCGAGTCCTCAGTAGGTCAGGGAGGGGCTCGGAGTCTCCTTCTGTGCCACTGTCGGTCGCCATCAGCAGGCTGAGTTCTGAGCGCATGAAGTGGGGTTTGAGCCTGTTGGCGTGGAGGACCCGGAGGGGGTTCCGGGGGGACTCCAGGTCGATGAGATAGGTGACGGGACTCCTGCGCTCGATCACCTTGAAGGGCCCCGTCCATTTGTCTTGCAAGGCACACGGTTCGATGGGGGACATCACCCATACCTGCTGACCCGGTTCAAACTCGATGGAGGAGGCATGTTGGTCGTACCACTTCTTCATGTCCTCTTGACTGGCCTCCAGATTGGCTTTAGCGATCTCCCTGAATTTCCGGGTCTGATTGCGGAGGGTCAGGAGGTATTTGTAGACGTCCGGAGGGGTCTTTAGGGGGGCCATTTCCCATTCCTCCTTCACTAGGCTGAGAGGCCCGCGAACGGGGTGTCCGTACAGGAGTTCGAAGGGGCTGAAGCCGAGGGACTTCTGGGGGACTTCTCGGTAGGCGGAGAGGAGGCACGGTAGTAGCACGTCCCACTGGCGGCGTAGTGGTTCTTCCAGCCCCATGATCATCCCCTTGAGGGTGCGGTTGAACCGCTCGACTAGTCCGTTCCCCTGGGGGTGATAGGGGGTGGTGAAGCGGTAAGTGACTCCGCACTGCTGCCAGAGGGATTTCATATACTTTGAAATAAAGTTCGTACCCCTGTCGCTGACGACTTCCCGGGGGAAGCCCACTCGAGAGAAGATCCCCATCAAGGCTCGACCCACTACTGGGGCTGTTATCGTACGAAGGGGGACCGCCTCAGGATATCGGGTAGCGTGGTCCACCAGGACCAGGATGAAGCGATGCCCCTGTGCTGTTCGGGGGTCCAGGGGCCCCACAATGTCTATTCCCACCCTTTCGAACGGGGTGGTCACCACGGGGAATGGTTGTAGGGGTGCCTTGAGTTTGCGGCCGCTCTTCCCGCTGGCCTGGCAGGTCGGGCAGGACCGGCAATGGTTGGAGACGTCATTTCTCATTTTGGGCCAAAAAAAGTGAGTCACCAGGCGGTGGTAGGTCTTGTCTTGGCCTAGGTGCCCGGCCAGGGGGACATCATGGGCTAGGTTCAACAGGAAGTCTCTGAAGTGGAGGGGCACCACCAGCACTCGCCCGGCCCCCAGTTCTGCGATTTTCTGTTCGCTGTACAAGAGATCATTGTCCCAATAAACCCAGTGGGCCCCGGTGGTGTCTCCTTGGCTCTGGGTGAGCGCTTGCTGTCGCAATCCCTCGAGGGAGGGGCAGGTCTTTTGCGCCTGCCGGAATTGTTCCTGGGTGGGCCCCCCTTCTTGACGCCACTGAGCCAGGTCGGGAAGCTTGGGGGGGTGTGGGGACCCCTCTGGGGCGGGGTCCGGGTGCTAGGTCTGGAGGAAGTCGTCTTCTGGAGTGATCGAGGGCGGAGGTGCTGCCCATTCTGGTTCCTCTGGTCTAGGGATGGTGCGGGGGGCCATGGACCGGGTGGTTACGCACGCCCAGTCCGGGAGACCCAACATCCCCAGATGCTCTCTTCTTTCCACAGCGGCCCACGGGGAGCTCTCGAGATCGTTCCCCAGGAGGCAGTCTACGGGGGCATCGTCACGGACAGTTACTTTCAGCATGCCGGACACTCCTCCCCATTCGAAGGGGACGCAGGCCATCCGACACAGGCTCTCCGAGTTATCTGCCGATCGGACGGGGCAAAGTACGTTTGGTAGGATTTGTTCTGGGGTCACCAGGTGACAGCGGACGGCCGTCACACTGGCCCCGGTGTCACGCAGGGCCTCGGCCTTGCGCCCATTGATGCTCACCCATTGGCTGTACTTCCGAGTGTTGGCGGGCAGGGGAGTCCGCGGGACCATGTCTCTTCCTCCTAGGCATGCCAGGGTCATGGCGGCGGGTTCCCACTCGAACTGCTCCGACTCATAGGTCTCCGTGTCTTCGGAGACTTGTTCTTCTCCCAGGGCGGCGGCCGCCATCTGGCGGGGCCCGGGGACCTGGTTCTTCGGGCAGGTCGGGTCACTGGCATAGTGGCCGACTCGCTGGCATCGATGACACGTCACGTTAGCTCGGAACCCCGGGCGCATCGGGGGGTTTCCCCGGCCTGCTGGGGCCGGGGTGGCGTTAGTGGGTGCGGCCGGGACGGCGTCTCTGCCCCGGCCCGGGCCTCCTCCTCCTCCTCGGGGACGATGATGACCTTGGTTGGTTCTGTTCTGCTCATTCGGCCCACTCCGGGCCACTCGGGTGCTCTCCCACCGGTCAGCCTCGGTGGCGAGCTGCCGGGGTTCAGTCAATTTACTGTCGAGGAGGTGCTGCCGGAGCTCGACGAAGCAGTTGTTGGAGAGGTGCTCCCACACAATGAGATTGAAGAGTTGTTCGTAAGTGGTTACGTTGTTACCCTTGATCCATCCCTCGAAGGCTCGGCTGAAATAGTTCACGTATTCCAACCACGTCGTACCTGGGATCCGGGTGCAGCTGCGGAACCTCTGGCTGTACATTTCGGGTGTAAGTCCATATCGACTGAGGAGGGCGGCCTTCATGTGGTCATAGGACGTCATTTGATGGTCCGGAAGCTGCAGCAGGGCATCACGACCCTCGTTGACGAATCTCCCCCATAGGCCGGCTCCCCAGTCACTTCGAGCGACCCGGTGGGCGGTCATGGCAATCTCATAGGCCTTGAACCACTGCTGTATGTCGTCGTTCCGGTGATATTCTCGGACCACATCCTTGGGGATGTGGACCTTCTGCTCGGTAGGACCCGGGGAGTGCGGTTGCTCGGGCACCCCTAGGTTTTTGTTCAGTTTGCGTATTTCTATCTCCGCTAGTTTGCACTCGTGCTCGTATGCCAGTCTTTTTTCTTCGAGGTCTCTCTGTCTCTGTTTTTCCTCTCGCTCTTCTCTGAGCCGTAAGTGTTCTAAGTTTATTTTTTGTTCCGCCAGTTTTAATTCTCCGTCTAATCTGAGTCGTGCCAAGTCTAACTTGTGTAATCTATTTTTTTCCCGCTCTTGGATCTCTTCACGGGACGGGCCTGTTCTCCGTTCCTCCGTCCGGGTGGTGTTGACTTCCGGGGCTGCGGGGTCCCGGGGGGTTGCGGTATTTGTCTCTGTCCAGGCCTCTAGGGCGTTTTTGAAGTCTTCTTTTGTGCTTAGCCCGGTGGTAGCAATGCCTAAGTCCATGCAAAATTGTTTGAGCTCTCGGTGGTTGTATTCCTCCAGCTTTTCCATCTGGAACTTCTCCGCCGATCCGCTCTCTTTGGTCGTCATTGTGGTTTTAGTCGTAGGGTGAGTTACTGTCTGTACGGTACGCGTTGGTTCGGATCGCGCCGCTAGCCACCAATGTTAGACGGGGACCTGGAGGGTCGGCCGAGCACAGTGATCGCACAGACAGGTAACTTCCCCCCCACAGATGGACACCACACAAAGATCAGGGTAACACCTTTTATAGGCACTTCTGGTAGTAGAGTGGTACGATACAAGGCGATCAGGACACGATGATCCTCTCAATTCTAGTCTCTAGTAAGGGAAGGGGGTAGCGGGACAGTCTTGGTACCCACGGGTACGGAGGTGTAACGGTGATAGCTCACAATCCTCGAGCTCGGTGTTCGGATGGGTCAGACCGCGGCAGCGCCGGCAGGTCCCGAAGAGGTCGTAGGTGGCAACGGGCCGCGGCAGCGCCAGCAGGTCCCAACGAGGATGAAGGTTACAACGGGCCGCGGCAGCGCCAGCAGGTCCCACGAGAATGCAGGTTGCAACGGGCCGCGGCAGCGCCAGCAGGTCCCACGAGGATGGAGGTTACTACGGGCCGCGGCAGCGCCAGCAGGTCCCAACGAGGACGAAGGTTGCAGAGGGCCGCGGCAGCGCCAGCAGGTCCCACGAGGATGAAGGTTGCAGAGGGCCGCGGCAGCGCCAGCAGGTCCCACAAGGATGAAGGTTGCAGAGGGCCGCGGCAGCGCCAGCAGGCCGGACAAGAGTTCACCAGGCAGGGCTGTGGCAGCGCCAGCAGTCCGTCAAGGATGAGTTCTTCTCGGTGTCTCTCGACTCCAGGATACAACTCCTTCCTGTCCTGGGGCGGCCTCAGTTATAGGTCTGGCGCCCTTTGATGTCCGGACCCTCGCTCTTGAAGGTCGGGGTGTCTGGGATGAGGGAGTCCAGACACCCAGCAGGGGGGTGGAGCCAGCGCCCGAGGAGGCTGGGGGTGCTCGGCACCTGGCGGGGGAGAGCCATCGACACTTCTTACTCCCATTGACCTGCCAAGTGGTCCGTTCACCTCCTGGGTGGAGGGTGGTGCCGGGATGTCGGGGCCTGGCCAGGCCCAGGGTTGGGGTCGGGCTGAGGCCGCGCGGCCGCGTGGTGCCGTGTCCAAGATGGCGGCTGGGCCGGGCAATGGTGCTGACGGTGGCCCGGGCCCTGTCCTGCGGGGAGGGAGCGAGCCCTTCATGTGGCCTGTCCAACATCTCCCATAACCCATGATGGCCCCTGATGATGCCACCAATCTCGCTGCGTGTTTGTCCGTCAAGGGGGTAAAGTTTAACTGTTCGTCGTACAGTACACCAAGGTATGAGAAAGTCTTGACCTGTCCAATCTTGTGTGACCCAATTTTATAGGTAAACTTTCCTTTTTCTTTGACTCCTGCTGACATGACATAAGATTTTTCCAGATTTGCTGATAGGTCAAGTTTAGCCATGAAATCGACAAAGCCATCAATCAGCTACTGCAACCCCAAGGGTGTTCTGGCCAACAGCACCGGGTCATCCGCGTAGAGTAATACGGGCACCGCTCGGTGTCCTATTTGGGGTGAGTCCACACGTAATTTGAGTAGTTCTTTGTCCAGGGAATTAATGTATATAGTAAACAGAAAAGGCGCCAAGATGCAACCCTGCCTCACTCCACTCGTACATAAAAAGGGCTCAGTCCTGCTTCCCTCTTGGGTGGATCGAACTGTTGCGGAAGTGTTCCAGTGTAGAGCTTTTAGGAGGTCTACCAGTGTTTGTTCCACTCCTAAGTTTGACAATGATCCACTCCTCGCTCCTGCCTCGAGTGGTCGCTCCCCTGTCTCCTCGTTGAGACGTGGTATCGTATTGCGAAGCTGCATTGATTGTGACATAGTTTGTTCTAATTACGCCAGGAATATACCAGCGCTTACATTGCTTGGTCGCTGCTTTGCTGGCTTGCTTTGATTGTGACCTGCATATTGTTTGTACGATATCCCCCGGCGCCCTGCTCTGACCTCCCCTCCATTTTGTATTGTTGTTGTTGTGCTCCGTTCCCTTGAGCCCGCCCCGCCTCCCAGCTGAGCCGCCCTCCCACTACCAATATACAGCGCCCCCTGACCTCACAGCGCTGTGATCCACTCCTCACTCCTGCCTCGAGTGGTCGCTCCCCTGTCTCCTCGTTGAGACGTGGTATCGTATTGCGAAGCTGCATTGATTGTGACATAGTTTGTTCTAATTACGCCAGGAATATACCAGCGCTTACATTGCTTGGTCGCTGCTTTGCTGGCTTGCTTTGATTGTGACCTGCATATTGTTTGTACGATATCCCCCGGCGCCCTGCTCTGACCTCCCCTCCATTTTGTATTGTTGTTGTTGTGCTCCGTTCCCTTGAGCCCGCCCCGCCTCCCAGCTGAGCCGCCCTCCCACTACCAATATAAAGCGCCCCCTGACCTCGCAGCGCTGTGATCCACTCCTCGCTCCTGCCTCGAGTGGTCGCTCCCCTGTCTCCTCGTTGAGACGTGGTATCGTATTGCGAAGCTGCATTGATTGTGACATAGTTTGTTCTAATTACGCCAGGAATATACCAGCGCTTACATTGCTTGGTCGCTGCTTTGCTGGCTTGCTTTGATTGTGACCTGCATATTGTTTGTACGATATCCCCCGGCGCCCTGCTCTGACCTCCCCTCCATTTTGTATTGTTGTTGTTGTGCTCCGTTCCCTTGAGCCCGCCCCACCTCCCAGCTGAGCCGCCCTCGCCCCTCCCCCCTTCACCATCCCTATATGACCATTACTTTTGCGCGCAGCGTCCACGCGCAGCGTTCGCGCCCCAGTCGCGCCGAAGGTGCGCCAAAGGTAAGCCCGTCTACGCCCGTCCGCGCCTGGACCGCGCCCAGCGCCAGCCCCCCTTGCCCTCGCATTGCCCAGCCCTCCCGCATTACCTACGATGCCACCACCCTCCTAGCCCTTAACCTCGGCCGTTCCACCAACTGCATCCAAGCCGCTCCTGGACACACTCATGGACCTTTCTCATGCTACTCCTGCAAATTCATCGGCACCGTCAACAACTCCGCAACGCTCACACCTCAGATTCCCGACCCCAACCACCTACAATGCATCTTGCTCAATACCCGATCGGTCCACAGGCACGCCATTGACCTATGGAATCTACTAGACACCATCTCCCCGGACGTCGCCTTCCTTACAGAAACATGGATGAACGCCTCCTCCGCCCCAGACATCACCATTGCCATCCCAGAAGATTATAAGATCATACGCAAGGACCGTACTGGCCACACAGGAGGAGGAATCGCTATCGTACATAAGAAATCCATCCACATCTCAACCAGCTCTGACGTCAATCTCGCCAACTCTGAACACCTTCACTTCCAGATCCACATCGACCCCAAGACCACACTCAGAGGCACCCTCCTTTACAGGCCACCAGGACCCCACGCACAATTTAGTGAGGACATCACGGACTTCATCACTCCACACGCGCTCCCCTCCAAAGATTACATCCTTCTGGGAGACCTCAACTTTCACCTTGAAAAGAACAACGACCGCAACTCCACCACCCTTCTGGACAACCTCGCCAACCTCGGACTTAAACAACTGGTCACTTCCCCCACCCACATCGCAGGTCACACTCTCGACCCTATCTTCACCTCCAGCAATCATGTCTCCTTCAGCCACACTACGGCTCTCCTCTGGACTGACCACAGCTGCGTTCACTTTACTTACAACAAACCCAAACCCAACAACCACCCCCAACCAACTCTGCAAAGAAACTGGAACAAAATCACCATCGACCAGATCTCCTCATCGCTTCTCCTTAACCCCCCAGCCCACTCCTCAAACCCCGACCAAGCCGCCACCAACCTCACCCTATGGCTATCCAACAGCGCCGACATCCTAGCACCACTGAAAAAACGACAAAGCAAACTTGGCAGCAAGAAGGCCTCATGGTTCAACGATGATCTTAAGAAATCCAAGAAACTCTGCCGCTCCCTTGAGAAGGCCTGGAAAAAAGACCCAACCACCAGCAGCAAGGACGCCTTCAAAAACGCCACCCGCATACACCACCAATTGATCCGAAAGGCCAAGAAAACCACCTTCAAGGAACGACTAGATAACAACGCCCACAACAGCAAGGAACTTTTCAACATCGTCAAGGAATTTACCAATCCCTCGGCCAACTCTAACGACATCACCCCCACTCAAGCACTCTGCGACTCCCTAGCCTCATTCTTCCACAACAAAATTGCAGACATCCACAACAGCTTCGACAACCAACCCGGAGACCAACCCACCCAACCATTTGCTGGACCTTCATCCCCCTCGAACATCCTTAATGACTGGAACCCAATCTCCACTGAGAACACCATCCGCCTGATGAACTCCATCCACTCAGGATCCCCCACAGACCCATGCCCTCACCACATCTTCAACAAAGCAGACTCCATCATAGCACCGCACCTCCGAAACGTCATCAACTGCTCCTTCGAATCCGCCACCTTCCCGGAAAGCTGGAAACACGCTGAACTCAGCGCCCTTCTGAAAAAACCCACAGCGGACCCCACCGTACTAAAAAATTACCGCCCCATCTCGCTCCTTCCATTCCCGGCCAAAGTCATCGAGAAAGCTGTCAACAACCAGCTCGCCGCCTTCCTCGAAGCCAACAAATCCCTCGACTCCTCACAGTCCGGCTTCCGAGCAAAACACAGCACTGAGACCGCCCTCATCGCAGCAACAGACGACATTCGAACTCTACTGGACAATGGAGACACAGTCGCCCTCATCCTCCTCGACCTCTCCGCAGCCTTCGACACAGTCTGCCATAGCACCCTTCTACAGCGCCTCAGAAACATCGGAATCCAAGGAAAAGCACTGGAATGGATCACCTCGTTCCTCACCGGAAGAACCCAGAGAGTCCGCCTTCCACCATTCAAGTCAGAGGCCACTGAAGTCATCTGCGGCGTACCACAAGGATCTTCACTCAGCCCCACCCTTTTCAACGTATACATGAGCCCCCTCGCGGCCATCGCCCGCCAACACAACCTCAACATCATCTCCTACGCGGATGACACTCAACTGATCCTATCACTCACCAATGACCCTAGCACCGCCAAAACGAACCTTCACGAAGGAATGAAAGAAGTAGCCGAATGGATGAAACACAGCCGTCTGAAACTGAACTCAGATAAAACAGAAGTCCTCATCTTAGGTACCTCCCCCTCCGCATGGGACGACTCTTGGTGGCCAGAAGCCCTTGGAAAAGCACCCATCCCGACAGACCACGCACGGAACTTGGGCGTCATCCTGGATTCCTCACTTTCAATGAACAGACAAGTCAACGCCGTCTCCTCATCCTGCTTCAACATTCTTCGCATGCTCAAAAAAACATTTCGTTGGATCCCCACCGAAACTAGGAAAACGGTCACCCACGCTCTGGTCACGAGCCGACTGGACTATGGAAACACCCTCTACGCCGGGACTACCGCTAAACTCCAGAAAAAACTCCAACGAATCCAAAACGCCTCAGCCAGGCTCATATTAGACATCCCGCGTAAAGAACATATCTCCGATCACCTGAAAAACCTCCACTGGCTTCCCGTCAATAAGAGGATCACTTTCCGGCTCATAACCCACGCACACAAAGCACTCTACGAAATCGGACCAGAATGCCTCAACACACGACTGTCCTTCTACACCCCCTCCCGCCAGCTTCGATCTTCCAACCAAGCCCTTGCCTCTGTACCTCGCATCAACAAGACCACCATGGGAGGTAGATCCTTCTCATACCTGGCAGCTAAAACCTGGAACTCACTTCCCACTTACCTTCGCCTTACCCAGAACCACCTAGCATTCAGAAAGCAACTTAAAACGTGGATATTTGACAAGTAATTCCCCACCCCTCCTTTAGCGCCTTGAGACCCTCTGGGTATGTAGTGCGCTATATAAATTCTCTGACTTGACTTGACTTGACAATAGGGTCCAAAGTTTTTCTCTATTTACACGATCAAATGCCGCTGAAAGATCCATGAACCCCATGTGTATAGCCCCCTTGCCAGCGATGGTATATTTGGCTGTCAGGAGGTAGAGATTCAAGCATTGATCGGTGGTAGATCTACCCTCCCTGAACCCATATTGTATGTCTGTCAGGACCTGGTTCTCCTCCGCCCATTCCTGCAAACGATTTAAAATAATACGGCCCAGTACCTTGGCCGTCACGTCTATGAGGGATATAGGATGGTAACATTGTGGGTCATCACGATTCCCTTTTTTGTAAATCGGGACTATGGTTGCCGTTGACCAGGAACGAGGTAGCCCTGCCACCACTGCCTCGTTCAGAACCCTCGTGAGCAGTGGAGCCCACAGATCTATATTGCTCAGGTAGAGGTCGGGGGTATACCATCAGGGCCGGGTGCTTTGTTCTTACTCAGTCCTGCTATTGCCAGTTCCACTTCTGCCAGGGAAAAGTCCAGTTGTGTAGTTGGATTTAACCTTGGTCCTTCACCCTGGGTTAGTTGTTCTGTATGCTTATAGAGGCTCTGGAAATGGGCATGCCATTGTTCCGGCAAAATGGCATTTATTATTTTTGGTACTCCTGGGTCCTGGAAACATGGTGCATTAATAACTTTCCAGAATCCCGAAATATCTCCCCTTTCTGCCGCCTCCCTTAAATCCTCCCACGCTTTTATTTGTAAGCTCTTTTTGCGGGATTTCAGGGCTTTTTTATATTCTAATCTATACTGTGCAATTTTAAGGTTATCCCTGGGGCGAGACTTGAGGCTGAGTTTAAGGTTTTTGTGCGCCTTAATACAGTCTTGGTCGAACCAACGCGGGGTAGGAGCTACTTTACTGACTTTGGAGGTCTTTAGTAGATTATCTACATGACGTGCAATTTCTTCAAATGCACTGACCACCTTTGTTCCCCCCACGCTGGGATCAAGGCATGTATTTATAGCGTTTTGCCCTTCTGTTATTAATCTTCTGTAGAATTTATCTCCATCTATCTTGGCCCACTTGATCCTCCTCCCCTGGTCCACTGCCTTTTCTATAATATCTATTCTGTGTGAGGGTTTTTTGAAGTTAAAACCTTTTAATGCTAAGATCAGAGGGTTGTGATTGCTAAAAATGCTTGTGTCAATAGCCATGCTGCTAATACTTCGCTTTATGAGAGGTGAAACTAAAATAAAGTCAATATACGAGTGGCAGCCTCTGCCTTTGAATGTTGGGTTAGGGTCTCCATTTCTGCCTAGCTCTATCAGGTCCATAGTATGGACCAGATTATGTCTTTTTGTTAGCTTCTCTAAATCCCATCCCTCTGTTGTGTGTGCAAAATGTGGGCCTTTTGATACAGTGCATTGCGACCAATCCTTACTCAATGGTCTTAGGTTCTCGCAAAGGTGGAAATTAAAATCCCCATGAGTATTATACTGGGGGGGTTTGGTGTCTTATTTAGTAGATCCTGCTTGTCTAGGCGGGAATCCAGTTCTTTTGTAATGGTCCCCTTTCCCATCGTGCCTACAGCATTGTACCAATTTAAAAAAAGGAGGTTGAGCCTTTTAAAGCGATACCCTACCGCTTGTATGTTTCATGAGTCCCAGTTATGGTTAAACCAGGTCCCTTGAATGTGGAGATCAACATACATTATTAATCCCCCAATCGCTCTCCCCGATGGTGATGTTGTGGCCGGGACAGAAAAGCATTTATACCCCTCTATGCTATACAGATTTGGGTCAGCAGCCCATGTTTCTTGCAAGCATATGATTTGGAAGTTGTTTATGTACTTCCGCCATTCCTGGGAATCATATTTGGCTGCCAATCCTGCAATATTCCAAGATATGATTCGGAGGCTGTCCTGGTTATCCCCCATAGGACGCCCTTTTGGTTCTCTTAGAGAGTGCACTTCCTTGACTCCCCCTATTGCTATTATATTGGTGCGGGGTTCAAGTATAATTTCACTGTTCCGCCTAGTTCGAACGGGGGTTATCTTTTGATCTAGTTGCTCTGTCGTTTTTATTCCCCCTTTTTTTGTTTTCAGATTCCTTATACTGGCCCCCCTACCATCCGTATATCCTGGGGTACTTGGTGTTCGAGTTCCTATCCCAGGGTCCCTCCCTCCTCTAATCTCTTCTTGGGGTGTAAAATACTGGTTTCCTCCAGTACAAGTCAGTCCACCTCTTCCAGGGCACTGAACCTATTCCAGTGCACATGCTGGGATAGAAAAGGGTCATAAGCTGGGATGCCTTGGCAGGGCATTTGCCATTGGAGAAATCTATGCTGTGGTTCCAGCTGCTGAACCCTACTCATGGGTGTTCTATTTACCTGCATTGGTCTTTGGGGTATATTTGGATAAAAATATGATAAGTGTAAAGGGTGTATTTGTGTGTGAGATCTGCTGGGAGGTGCATTGCATATGTAGTTTACTGCAGCAATGTCTCTGAAATTAATTGTTTTTATGTCCCCTGCTAATGTTTTTATTCCTCTCCCGATCCACTCCCCTCTTCTTACTGCAAGTATTTCGCCACAGATATTTGGAGGTAGGGGTCTATTTACCTGCAGCCATTGCACACATTTATTTTTTAGTTCAAAGTGTGTTTCCCTTTTTCCCTCTTTCAGGGGTGGAACTCCTGTCAATACAACCACAAAGGGCAAGGCTTCAGGTGGGAGGTTGATTGTCCGGAATCGAGTCAGTCTTATTTTTTCAGGTACATTTTTTACTGAAGGGGGGTTTGTAATGGTCTTTTCTTTTGGGGTTTGGTCTGTTTTATCATTTGGGGTTTGAAGGGTTCCTTTGCCTTGTTTTATTTGGACCTGTGGGGTGGCACTAGAGGTGCAGGGGTTAGGGGGTATAGGGGCTTTTTCTACTATTGGGGTGTTCATTTGCCTGACTTTCTGTAGTCTATTTGTAGTAGGTTCACTTACTAGCACTGCCTTATCTTTTGGTGTCTTGTTAACCATACCCCTGTCTTGTCCCGCTTTGGATAATGTACCATCATGTCCCAATTGCCTAGTAAGGCCCACTCCTTTGTTGTTTATGAGGGATGTTAATCTGTCGATTTTTGACATAAGAGGTTTAATCAGGGCAGTGATCGTATCTTCTAGATCTGCCTCCAGGTCAGCTACCATATTTGTCACCCAGCAGGGTATTCCTGGTGTAGAGGTAGTTATACGTGCCACTAAATTATGATTTATTGTATTATTTTGTCCCTTTTTTTCCCCTGTTTTTGACCTTCTCTAGATCTTTTTCCCTCGGTATTACAATCACCTTTTCTGTGGCACACACAGTGCTTAAATTTGTCTGAGTATTGTCTGTGTCCCTATTGCTCTCGGTAGGGGCCTGGGCACATGGGAGCTCGGCAAAGGAGGAAGTAACACCAAGGCTAGTGTCAGGGTCATCTGTAGCATCTAAAGTGACTACTGAGAGATCAGTTGCTGCTTCTTGTGTATCTTGGATGATTGTCGTCGGTGGTAGGGAGATCCTCCTTTCTGTGTTTGCTATCGCAGTGGCTACAACCCCAATTGTCTGCTGTAACATTTTGTCAATCGCTGTGAGTGTAGGTACAGATTGTGGGGTGTCCACCTTCTGTTTGGTACTAGATCTTAAGGTGGACATCCTGGAGCTTTTAGTTACCTTCCTCATACTTAGATACCAGTCAGTCACAGCATGGGAGGCTCGAGAAGTCGTAAACTGGTCAGGTTATATAAATACCTTGTGTGAAGAGTGGTTAGGGGGGTGGCCCAGCCCGGCCTCCGAGGGCCGTAGAGGGCCCGCCCTTTGCCCGGGCTTCGCCCGGGGCTCCTGCGATGCGGTTGTGTCGAAGATTTTATAGCGCCACTCTGCACTCACTCTGCACTCACAGTCACTCTCGCACTCACTCTGCACTCACAGACACTCTGGCACTCACTCTGCACTAACAGTCACTCTCGCACTCACCCTGCACTCACTGTCACTCTGCGCTCACTCTCCACTCGCTCTGCACTCACTCTGCACTCACAGTCACTCTGGCACTCACTCTGCACTCTGTTACTCTCGCACTCACTCCGCACTCACTGTCACTCTCGCACTCACTCTGCACCCACTCTGCACTCACAGTCACTCTCACACTCACTCTGCACTCACTCTGCCACTCACTCTGCACTCACAGTCACTCTGGCACACACTCTGCACTCACAGTCTCACACAAGGACTGTTAGGCTCCGCCTACACTGCTACGCAGTGTGACGTAGGCCCGAGCCCTAAAAACTGAAGCCATTTGCCGCTAGCCACCAGACGAATACAATTTAATTCACCACCGCAGTACTCGATTAACCATGTGTAATGGCTACTTCTCGACGCATATTTCACAATAACAATCATATAAGGGATTATTGGAAAAAAATCGGACCCAGATTATCATCCGACGATCTCTCCTTTCACCCTTTAAAGGGGGACCAGCCATTTCAGATTAGTCCGAAAAGGACTGTCCCACAACTTCCAGTTTGGCAAATCTGTAAATTAAAAAACTCAGAACAGACACGCCTGTGGGGTAAACACCTAGCGGACTGCGGAAAAGGGGCCATGACAGGTGATTAAAGCCGTTAGAATAGCGCAAAACATCAACTGTTATCCTCCACACCATTTCACTAATTACAATCATTAATCACACTCTAGTCCTGTCTCAGTGGCTCTGAAAAATATATAGTGTAAGAGAACCAGGACGGGCGTCAATCGGACACATTAACGATAGAATAATTCATGGCAGCCGTGCACTGGAAGCTGCCTACAGTCGCCTTGCGTAGCTTACCTTCCCAAACAGAATACAGACAAAAAAAACGAGAAAAAGAAACACACACATACCCCTTCTGCGCCTGCGCAGCACAGAGGATGGGCTTGTGATAAGTATTGGGTCTGTGCACAGGCCCTTAAAAAGATTGATCTTATTTACAGGTGAGGGTGACATCTTAGGCACAAAGCGTGGGATCACAGCTTCTAATGTATGTAGACGGCGGCATGTAAAGGCGGCGCAGAACTAAAGCTGGACAACACCGTACAAAAGGGCTGTGCTTTTAATAAAGAAATCACTAATAAGGCATCTGCTGCTTGGACAAACATATCCCCACGGCTAATTACAGCACAATGCATAAAAGACCTAAGGAAATGTAAAATGAAAGCAGAACGGATCGAGGCAACTGGCTGAGTTCGTACCGTAAGATGCATTGAAATTGTCATTGTTCAAAATAGGTTCACACCTTTGACACAATCTGACTGAGAGGGCGAGCATTTGTGCCTTTACGATTTTTAGGCTGACACATGACATGTTTCAAACTCGATGTAAAAAAACAACGAGGACACAGAATTTCTCTGCTCGGTGCATGCCCCGCCACATTTAGGAATGTCATGGGAAATATCCAGTTTCTGCTACAGGAATGAATGACAGCTTAAAGGCGCCCCTCGGGCAGATGTAACTCTGTCTCAAAGCTGTGGACAATTTGCAGTGAGCAGCCGGTGGACTATGATACGGGACGAATGCCATCTGGTGGTTGCCATGCGTAATAGCAGTCGAAGTGTTTCAATAGCCTCAAGGATGAAAAAACCCCAGCATCTGTCTTCAATTACCGTGGCCTCTGACAGCCGCGATAATTGAAGAAATATGCCCTTCTCGTGAGCGTGTCCGCATGGAATATGCACTAGGCGGAGCAACTCTAACGCCTATGGCCTATTGCGTGCTGCCTTGTAAAAACACAGGCATGCGAGGCCCAATTGCCATGCAGTTGCCAAAAATAACTAGCAAAAATCACGAGCTTTCTGGAATTCAGTAGGTTAGATTTTCGAAGTCCTCAGAAAAGGACTCTTAAGCCACGCCCACTTCGTGGGATGTAGGCCGAGCCCTAAAAAAGCAAGTCCCTCAGCAGAAAGTAATTCTGGTATTTTAACCTCTACTCGTCGTTTTCTAAAGACAGTTAAATAGAAGCAGTTGAACAAGCAGAAAGCAGTTCTGGTATTTTACTGACCTATTCTGGTGGTTTTCTATCAAGACACTTAAATAGAGGCAGTTGAACAGAAAAAAAAGTCCCTCAGCAGAAGCAGACAAGTCCTATGGCTGATCTTTAGAGCCCACAAAGTACATTCACATATAAATATATACTAAACTAAAGCATATACAAGAGGTATGGAATGTTCAACCTAAAAACTGCCTGTGCTCAGCCCTGATTAACAATGTACCATTTCCGCCACATTTGCGGTTTCTCTTCCTCATTTGGGGGCATATTATCAAGTGGCAACAATAATTATTGCTGGCCGCGCTTTGCGGCCAGCGCTTCGCCGGCTATCGCTGGAAATTATGGCCATACTAGCGCTCTATTAACAACGCATAGTGCAATGGTGATGAGAGAGCGCAAATCGAGAAAAAATAGAAGTGCACCATATTTACAAGCACGTTGCATTAGTTTAGTAAAGATTACATAAGAGTGTCGAATTTATAGAGTGAAAATACATAAGAGCGTTTAATTAAAATAGAATGCATATATCAGTGTGAAAAGCTAATGTAGAAGTGTGTAGAGATGTCAGAATGATGTTGAAATCCCATGTTATGTGGCTGTTGTAGAGGAGAATGTAATACTGCTAAACGTAGAAATGTGTAGGCCACATGGCAGTTCACAGAGAATGAAGGGTGCTGTTACACTCTCACATGATATGGATTTTAATGTTGTTGTAATTTAAAGTATTATTGATCATAGAACTGAAATATATGTTTATAGAAGTGTTTCATATAACCATTGTGTGTAATAAGTTAGAATACTGTTTAGATTAAGAAATTAAAGGTTTACAGAGTGCACAGGCCGTTTCATGTAATTCTAATAGGCCCGAATAGATAAGGTCATTTCTTTTGATCTGCATGTGTTAGTTAGAGGAATGTCATGTTAAGCATAAATTGCGGAGCCTGCTCGAAGGTTTACGACTTAGAAGATACGGTGGAGGCCGGAATTTGGGGCCCACTGTACAAGTGTCTGTTTGCAGGTGCGAGGAGGTTCCAATCAAGAGAGTGATGAATAGAGTTTTGTTCAGGGAGCCAGGCACAGGCCTGGAGGAGGCTTCAGGAATTTCCTGGGGGGTACCGTCCTGCCGGAGAAGAGCCTGAGAAGCAAGGTCAACGCTAACGATGGGCCCAGAGGAGTATCAGCATGGAAAATGCCAGAACCGACACCACGTGAGGGGCGTCTCTAAAGGGCGTTTCTATTGTAAATGTGATTTTTGTATTAGGGACAGCACCCGTGGGTGGAGTTAGGGCAGATGGTCTGAGGAACCTAAGAGAGCGGATGGGTAGGCAGATAGGATAACTTCGAGACACCGATTCATAACGAAGACTAAGGGAAGTGAGTGATCTTCTTTGGAAGTCACCACGGCTGACACCTTTTTAGGTTAAGATTTTACTAAGTAGGGATGTCACTTAGTCTAGTGTAGGGACAGTCTAATCTGGATTTTCTTCCTTTCTGTAAATGACTCACAAGTTACAGCTTGTGTCTATTCTTGCAACTCTGATGATTTTTGAATTGGTTTTGGTGATATTCTTCTGCCGATTGAGAGCATTTAGAAAATGTATGTTTGTATTGATACCAGTATATCTTTTGAACCTTATTTTGAGATGTTTGTATCTCCAGTTAACTTTGGCTTTATAATAAACTTTTAAAACGTATTCGTAGTAAGTGGTTCTTTAGAGTGGTGTAAGTCCTTAACAGATTGACCTAGTAGTGGATTGCCTTTTACTCTATGACAGGTATCAACGGTTTAGTCGACCTGAGTTGGGATCCAGACCTATAGCAATAGATCAGAAATCCCGCCGTAACAGTTGGTAGCAGAGACGGATGGTTACCTTCTAGAGGAAGGTGATCTAGACTAGGTTAAGATTACCCCAGGGTCCCTAGAGATCGAGAGATGAGCAGCGGAAGAATCGCCTGCCGAAGAAGGTGCTGACGGTGCGAGAGAAAAGCAGCAGGGTCGGACGAGAGTGAGTATAACAAGGGTCATGCGTTGACAGATTGCGGTGTTTTGTGTTGTATCTGTATTGTAATGTCATGCGGAGTTGAATGACTGTAGTGTGATTGTGAGAGGGTTGTGAGCGCGTGCAACCTGGTTGAAAATCTTAAGTTCGAAGAAGAGCTTAAGTGGTTCGGGTGTATCGAACATCCAGAGTAGTTGTCGACCAGAGTAAAGGGGGTCATGAGGTACCATTGATCGCCCGCAGGACCGAGATAGGGGGAACGCAAGCGTGAGTGTGTGGGTAACGGACGCAGGTCGAAAGTTACCGTGTGTAAGTAACCTATCAGTTAAGGCGATTGTCTGGACGTACACGGAAAGACATTTCGTCAGTTAAGGTGACAATTACAGTTAGACTGTGGGCGTACAGTCAAGGAAAGTGATCGCTTGGTCGGAAGTAATCATTTTTCAGAGTATGAATGGGACGCATGCATGACCGGGAGACGAGCGGAGAAAGGAGGGGAACTGCTGCGAAGGGGGACGAGTGACGTCAGCGAGAGCCGCGCTGTGATAGGCCGGTTGGTGTGACGTCAGCGAGAGCCGTGCTGTGATAGGCCGGTTGGTGTGAAGCCGCGCTGTGATAGGCCGGTTGGTGTGACGTCAGCAAGAGCCGCGCTGTGATAGGTCGGTTGGTGTGAAGCCGCGCTGTGATAGGCCGGTTAGCGAGAACCGCGCTGGGATTGGTGGATTGTCATCAGGAAGTAAACGAACGCGGAGAAAATAGAAATTTTGTAGATTTTGAACATGAAGTGTTTTAAATGTTTGAGAGCGATCTTTAAGAGAAAAAGAAGAGAATCTTATTAGGGGAAGAGGCACCGCCAGAGGGTACACCAGCTCACTATATGGCAACGAATGTTGGGTTGCATACTATACTGTGGCTTGATACTTGGAGTAAGATTACAGAAGGGAATGAGGAACTGACTTTTCCGAAATATGGAACGTTTAGACTAGAAGTGTTGCATCACCTGAAAGCAGTTATGTCCTCCTTGAGACCTTTGCCTAGACCAACACAGTTTGAAGGCCCTTAATGCGTGGATTAGGGCGGCGCACGACAGGAATCAGAACAGACGCCAAGAAAGGGTAAGGCGATCAGTAAGGGCAGTGCAAGATGCCAAATGGGATGCGGAAGCCAAGAAATGGAGGGTACAGACGATTGAAGTGGATAAGTTGTACCCAGTGAGAGAGGTTACAGGAGAAAAGAGACCCATAGAAGAGGATGACGAGAGCGAGTCGGAGGATGGCCTAATAAATAGGTTGTTGATAGATAGACCGCCTCCGGACAATAGGGAGATAGAAGGTACTGAGCTCCCAAGGGAAGATAGGGTTGACATAGAAGGGAATAGGCCACTCCCTATAACGAATTGGGTACCTACCAAAGGTGAGGAGACACCTCAACATAGTCCTGTACAGAGAGTAGTCGGAAGGGTTGTGGTGCAGAAGATGCCAGCAACAGAGAGGGTTGAGTCTTATGGATTGCCAGATGCTCTTCAAGTACCCGTTACCATAGGTCCTATAGTGTCGGTTTATCACCCAGAGAAAGGTAGAGAGGAAGAACAGGTACGGCTAGACAGAGAAAGAGTTGAGATGGAAAGAAGGAATAACACGACAAATGCCTGGAGGCAATTGCCAGGACCGATAACGTGGAGTACCCCATTGGATTCAGCAGTGGATCCCGTAGCAGAACAGGGGGGTCAGAGAGGACCGATGGACCTGAGGGGACCACGGCCGAAATCCTATAAAGAGTTGAGGGCTGACTTGAAGGAATGGATAGGTCCACAGAAGCACCGAGCAACAGTTCAAGAGCAGAAGCTGGATGGGGAAGTCGAGGCAACGGGACATTATCTCACTGCGGGGCTAGCGAAAGCAGTCAGGAGTGGGACGGTAAAAGTCAGGAGAGTAGAGGAGTTACACGTCATATTGACGGTGGAAATGGGCAGGAGTGAAAAGGTAGACGTACGGAGTGTGGAGAGACGTCTCGTCTCATTCAAAGTGAGGGAGACCAAAGGACACAAGAGTACAGGAATAGGTTTAAGTGCACTCTCCACGCACCTGATGATAACGTACAGCACTGGAGTCATGGGAACATGGGGAACCGCCATGCGTCGAGTGATCAGAGATCACAGGCAAATTGCGAAGGCATGGGGAATAATGGAATGTCTTACCATGCACCTAGAGAAACCAGGCAGAATGGGAAATGTGGGACTATGGGAAATAGAGAAGTGTTTCACTATACACCCAGAGAGGATGGAATTGCATGGGACCTGGAGAGATGGGAGCATGGGAGGACTCCCCATAACACGCCTGAGCCCAGACGTAGGACTCAGAGCTGTGATGGGAGAGATGTAAATGGACTCTCTAGAGATAGCATACTGAAAGTTGTGATAAAAGCCAAAAGACTCGATGTGACCAGCTTAAAATCTGATCTGGACGAGATAATAGATGGGGTGTTGCCTTTAGAAAGGATCGACATGTACGAACAAGATGAGCTGCTGTTTATAGCAAAGGATATTACTCGAAAGGCAAGAGCAACTCATGAGAAACTGTCTGAACTGGCAGACAAGTATATGGTAGATTTGTCCAGAACAAAGGCATTGCAGGGTAACCATAGGTTGCATTATTCAGATCAGGACTTAGAAGAGAGGAGGACAACTGGTTTAAAAACACACATAAGGGAACTGATCACAGGAATAAGAGCATGGAGAGATCTGGACAAATGGGAAGAGAGGTGGTCCAAAAAGGGAACTGTTAGGCGGAGCGCGAATGTGATGTCTCCGGAGGGAAGGCTACTGCAGATGGAGGCATTCCCTTTGCGAGAAATAGCGAATGGGAGTTATGTACACGTGCCCTGGAGTAGGGGAGATTTGGCTGCATTTACCAACTCATTTCCGAAGTTAAGGGAAAATCCCGTAGAGTGGTACAAGCAGGTAGAGAGGTTTGTCAAGATTTCAAAAGTATTGTGGATTGATTTGAACACCTTATTCGACATTGTGGTCCCAGGAGACTTGTGGATAGCATGCAAGGTTAGTGTCGAATGGCCAACTGCAGAACCAGAAAGGGATGCTCGTACTAATGGACCGTCAGAAGGAGTAATGTTAAAATATGAAAGGGTGATGACATGGCTGAAGGAGAAGGTGCCACCACAAGATATAGATTGGGTAAAAATTGACCGAACAAGACAGGAACCCAAGGAGACAGTTCATGAGTTTTATGAGCGATTGCTGAAAACGTTCAAACAATACAGTGGATTAGATGTAATGGATCCCAAAGATATAGGACAGTTTGTATCGAAGTTCATTTTGGGGTTGAGACCTGATATTTGTTTGATGATTCAGCAACATTTAATTTGTTGGCAAAACAAACCATTGGATGAAATTTTGAGATACGCAAGGTATTGCAGTGATGAAATAGATTCCAAAGCAAAGAAACTAAAGGAGAAACTGATGATGGTGCAGATGCAGTCGGCTGGAAAGGGTGGAAAGCAGCAACAGGGAACAGGGAACAGGGACGATGGGACGGAAACCAAATAGTCAGAATAAGGACAACGAGGAAAACCCGAGACCTAGAATAGACGTTGCTACATTGAAAAAAACGACAAAGTGTCACCAGTGTCACCAGGTGGGACATTGGAAACGCGAGTGTCCCTATAACCCTGAAAATGGAGAACTAGAAGTAGAGGAGGAGGAAGTTCAAGAAGTTCCAGTTCAAGGGGTGACAGTGCCAAAGAGTAAGGTGGCCAAAGGGGGGACTTCGGCTCCACGAGCTCAGTTCCCGCAGCCACCAAAGATTACGACAGGGGGAAAGATCTATAGACAAATGCCTCTTTTTATAGACGAAGAAGAGTGTTACTACGTTGATCCATTGACGGGACGACGTGTAAGTAGAGAGGAGGACTGTACCCTCGGGACAGTTCTAGAGGTGGATCAAAGAGGACCGTTTGTTGAGGCTGAAGTGGCAGGGTGTCCTACAACATTCTTAGTAGATACCGGAGCTACTCGATCAACTTTGAGATCGGCAGTGGTTCCAGATCTACCAATGTCGGGGGAAACAATTCAAGTGGTAGGAGTCGCAAATAGGAGAATGACTAACCCTTTGACGGAACCAGTGCTAGTGAGAATAGGAAACTACATCGATGAACATCAGTTTGTAGTATGTGATTCTAGTCCTGTGTGTCTGTTAGGAAGAGACTTATTGTGCAAACTGAACGGCACAATATACTGCACACCTCAGGGAGTGGAGGTACAGACTACAGACGAGGAGGCTACCTCTAAAGTTGCAAATTCGAGAGTATGCGTAGAACTGTATCCTACCCTGACTGTGGAGGAGCTTCCTCGGGACTTACGAGATACAGTGTCATCAGAGGTATGGGATTATACTGGAGAAGAGATAGGATTGATCAAAGGAGTAGAACCAGTGAAGATCATGGTAAAACCAAATGTTGAATATCCAAGAACGCCACAATACAAATTGACCCCGGAGACGATTGCAGGAATAAAACCCGTAATCGACTCTATGATTCAACAGGGAATACTGAAGGAAATTGTGGGTAGTCCATGCAACTCCCCGATTATGGGTTTGCAGAAACCTAGTGGGAAATTCAGAATAGTACAAGATCTTCAAATAATTAATAACATAGTTGTTTCCTGTTGTCCAGTGGTACCGAATCCATCAGTGATATTGTTTCAGATACCATTCCAAGCTGAGTGGTTCACAGTGATAGACCTTTGTCAGGCTTTCTTTTCAATTCCATTAGATGAGGAAAGCCAGTTTCTTTTTGCTTTTAAGCTGGAAGACCGTGTCCTAACATGGTGTCGTATCCCACAAGGGTATACAGAAAGCCCATCAATTTTCAACCAGCTATTGAAGAAAAATCTTGAAAGTCTAGTACTGCCACAGAACTGGGTTCTGGTCCAGTACATAGACGACCTACTTGTTGCGTCAGGAACGGAAGAAGCTTGTAAGATAGATACCATCGCCTTGCTGAACCATTTAGCTGAAAATGGGCATAAGGTATATCCGAGCAAATTGCAGTACTGTCTGACAGAAGTACAGTACTTGGGTCACCGGATAGAAAAAGGAAAGCGCAAGGTGTCATCAGATAGGATAGAGGCGATAATGAAGATGAATGCGCCTACGACACAGAGAGAAGTCAGGATGTTCCTAGGAATGGTTGGTTATTGCCGACAGTGGATAGCTAACTTTTCCCTGAAAGCAAAACCCTTACAAAAACTGACGCACAAGGAGGTGAGTGATCCGGTACCATGGGACAAGGATTGTTTGATGTCGTTCCTACAGCTGAGAGAGGACTTGTGCCGTGCTCCAGCTTTGGGGATGCCTGATTACGAAAAACCATTTTCACTTTAATGCTGCGAAAGAGAGGGTTGTGCTTTGTCAGTTTTAGTACAAACTCATGGAAATGCCCGTAGACCAGTTGCATACTTTTCGGCTACTTTAGATCCGGTAGCCGCAGCGTTGCCCGGATGTCTCAAATCCGTTGCTGCAACCGGTGTCAGCATTGAAAGGTGTGAAAATATAGTAATGGGACACCAATTAGTGGTGTATGTACCTCATTCTGTAGAACTGTTAATGACCAGGACCAAGACACAGCACTTAACCAATAATAGGCTCACGCGCTACGAGCAAGTTATTCTTGCTGCGGAGAACGTGACCCTTAAGAGGTGCTCTGTTTTGAATCCTGCTACATTGATGCCACTTTCTAATGATATAGAAGGCGTAGAATGTGAAGATCACGATTGCCTTGATGTGACTGAACTATGCACCAAGCCAAGACCAGATATTGTGGATGAGCCGTTGACTGACCCTGATGAAATTTTCTTTGTTGATGGCTCATGTTTAAGAGACGATACTGGTCGGTTGAGAGCAGCTTATGCTGTTTGCACCATTACTGGAGTTGTGGAAGCCGCTTGCCTGGAAGGTCAGGTAGCCGAAATCATTGCATTGACACGTGCCTGTTTAGCAGGTAGCAAAATTAGAGTCACCATTTATACCGATAGCCAATATGGTTTCGGTGTAGTTGATGATTTTGGGCAATTGTGGTCTCAGAGAGGTTACATGACCTCCTCTGGTTCGCCTATTCGAAATGGGGAATTTGTGCGACTGTTGTTAGAAGCATTACAAGGTCCAGCAGCAATTGCGGTTGTTAAATGTGTAGCCCACACCAAAAATACAGATTTTGTGTCGCAAGGTAATCGATATGCAGACGAAGTTGCCCGATACTGCGCGGAGCAAGGATATTCTTTCACGGAAGTGGAAGTAGGTGGGACTCAGGAAAAGACAGAGTTAAACATGATGCTAGAAACAGTTGATACTTGGGATGATTTAAAAGACATGCAAGAGAAAGCACCTGATTCTGAGAAAAAGGCATAGGAAACAGCAGGTTGTGTGAAAAGTGAAATGGATTTGTGGGTTTTAGCAGATGGAAGGGCAGTATTACCTGATGAATTAGTGAGTCCAATGGCACGACAGATACATGGTCCAGTACACTTGGGAAGAGATTCCATGCTGAGGTTATTTAGGCAGACTTGGTATAACCCCAAGTTTAGGATTGCAGCAGAAGCAGTGTGTCAAAGATGTGTCACATGCCAGCAATTGAACGTAGGGAAAAGAACACCAGTTACAATGAGTCACATTGGGAGGTCTGGGGGGGCTTTCAACCGAATGCAATTAGATTTTATTGAAATGCCAAAAATCAACCGCCTCAGGTATGTTCTGGTGGTTGTATGCATATTTTCCAGATGGGTGAAGCATACCCTACACGCAGGTGCGATACACTCACAGTAGCAAAATTGTTGCTTAGAGAGTTGATCCCGCGCTTTGGGGTGCCGACCTCCTTGGAATCAGACAGAGGAACTCATTTCAACAGTGAAGTTGTGAAGATGCTTTGCTCTGCATTAAACATTGATCAGAAGTTGCACTGTAGCTATCGACCAGAGGCTTCAGGTATCGTGGAGCAGATAAACGGAACTCTAAAGTCCCGAATAGCCAAAGTATGTTCATCAACGTCCTTAAGCTGGCCTGATGCTCTGCCCTTGGTACTCATGAGTATGCGTAGCACACCAGACAGGAGGACAGGTCTCTCTCCACATGAGGTTTTAATGGGGAGGGCAATGAGACTTCCGTCTGTTCCAACTACAGCTTTGTTGAATATTACAGATGATTTGATCCTGGATTACTGCAAGGGACTTTCTGATGTCATTCATTCTGTGTCTCTTCAGGTGCAGGCTGCTGAAGTTCCATCCTCAAGAGACCTATGTCACGACTTGTGCCCTGGTGATTGGGTCCTTGTGAAAAAAAACGTCCGGAAGAACTGCCTAGACGTGCGCTGGAAGGGGCCCTACCAAATAATCCTGACAACGAATACTGCTGTAAAGTGTGGAGGACTGCCAAACTGGATTCATGCTTCCCATACTCGAAGGGTTCCGGCACCCTTAGAAGAAACAGCTCCTCTCACAGATGAAAATCCAGCTGTGGACGGCGAACCACTAGAGGGGATCAGTCAAGCTGTGGGGGTGTCGAAAGAAGTTGGGAGTGCTACAGATCCAGCAGAAGAAAGACAGGACGACAGTGAAACTGAAGTTGCCACCGAAGGAGAAAGTTGCTGTGAATACGGCTCAGACACAGATCAAGACAAAAGTGATCATGAACCGAGTGTAAGGACAAGACATAGGAGAACAAGGCGTGGAGAAGCTAGTTGGCCTGAAAGAAAGAAGAGGCCGAGCTTAAAGCCAATTCCAGAGAGAACTCTTGCTCCTATATCTGAAGACTCGGATTTGGTCGAAGGTGCACAAAGACAGGAACAGGAAGGTCCGAGAAGATCGAGGAGGGTGCAAGTGCCCTGCAGAAGATACGCTACTCCTGAGTGGACCTACCTAGCTGCAGATGTCCAGTGCACGGAGATCCGGGAGGGTGAGGGAAGTGACAGTGACCAGTACTGACCCAATCATAACATTGGAAGTAGTGTTGTTGGTACTAGGAGTGGAGGTCGACGGGTTGCTGACAATCACTATCCCCAATCCTCCTTATCTGAGCAGGATAAGAGAACTGCTTTTAAACAGAATAGAATTTCCGACTTTTTGTTCAACGATGCCAACACTCGAGGAGATCATTCTTCGTTTAGAAATATTAGAATACGTGATTAGAGCCGCTGGAACACGTATGATTCCAGATTGCTAAAGACTTTGTAAATAAACAGATTGAAAGATAACCTAGCGCCAAGTGGAAGAAGAAGAAATTTAGGGACTTCCCATTTAGTGGACGGAGAAGGGCTAGGGTTGTTTGTTGCTATAGAATTCAAGGACTGATCTTGCAGAAGGGATTATCAGCTTCCAGGTGTGGTTCGGAAAGGCTGAATAAGCAAAGAAAAGAGACTTTGTGTTGTGAAAAAGAATCAGAACTACACTGTCTTGAGATCATGGAGGCCGGCAACCCAAACCGCAAGACAAAATGCATAGTAGGCACACTTTTAGTGGGAGTAATTTTTCTTATAGTTTTAGTAGTTACTATATCATATGTAGTGGGACATGAAAATGAAGGGAAAGCAACAAAGGAAGCAAAAATTGTATCAATACTGAAACCTACTACTGCTGGCCGAAGGGGGGACAATACAGAGAAAGATAAAGCTTTACTAGCAGCAGAGACTCGTAGGTTGCATGTGGATGAATCACAGGGAAATTTCAAATCAAATGCATATGCTAAATTGCTTTATGAATATATTGATGCTATGGAGGCAAAGGATTGCTACGTGTGCATGCAATTGCCAGCCTCTGTAGACGAAGGTATTAGATATCATCATCTTCCATTGACTTATGGAATCACATGTAGTTTGTTGCTTAGTATATTTTATGAACGTGATGGGTTTGAGTATTATTTTTCAAATTTTGATGCTGTTTTACCAGAAGTTCCAAACTACAAGCACATGAATAAGTGGGATTATTATAAGAGTGAAGATAGATTAAAGAAATTTTTCATTCCTTGGAAAACGTTGGATACTTCACATGCCCGAAGAAATAATTTGACTTGTAAAGTGTCAGAAATTGAGAAAAGGTTTATAGGACAGGTGGATGATCGGTATAGGAGACAGAAGATCTTAAAGGCTTCAGGCCAATGGAAAACAGATTGGACCGAGGAAGAAAGGTCACACAAAAGAAAGGGTAGTAATGGTCCAATAGCTTTAGATCGAGAGCAAAAAGGGAAACTGTGTATATATAGGGGTAATACCTATTATGAAAATGTGTTTGTGGGAGAAGTAAATTGTGAACATGCTTTCCAATTAGAATATTATACCAAGGATTTCTTGAAGGGAATGCAGGTGATCCCGAATGTATATTTTGTTTGTGGAAGAAATGCATACGTGAAACTGTCGGATAATTGGTATGGATCATGTTATTTAGCAATTGTCTTCCCCAAAATATACCATGCTAAGGATCTAGAAATTATAGAGGGAGGAACTCAAGCTAGAGGAAGAAGGGATGTAAGCAGTGAGGAGGTAGTTGGAGACGTATTTGGTGCTATGTTTCCTCTTTTAGGGATAGTACTGAATGATGTCAAAATTAGAAGATTGGCAACAGTTGTAGATAGGTTGTCCGCCAGTACTGCTAGATCATTAATGCTGGTGGAGGGAGAGATGCAATCGATAAGGGCAATGGTTCTTCAGAATCGACTTGCTCTAGACGTTCTGTTAGCCAAAGAGGGAGGAGTCTGTAAGGCTTTGAAGGTTCAGGAATGTTGTACTTACATTCCAGACAATTCAAAACCTCTAGAAAAGTATATATGGAACATCACTGAAATTCATCGTGAGATTGAGGATTTGATACAGGTAAATGTGTGGGAAAAAGTAGGTCATGGAATGGGTAAAGTTGGAGGTTGGTTTGCCAACCTAGGAAAGGGTTTCATTTGGTACATACTGAAACCTATCATCATATTAGTGATTTGTATAAACACCTTGTGGGGATTGGTGCAGCTGTACCAATGGTATAGATCAAATAGGTTGCATAGATCCATGAGAGAGCAGGGGAGGAGATTAGCTGCGATGCAGGATAATCAGTACAGGAGTCTGAGGGCTCTAGAGATGATGAAACGAGAGAGTACTGCAACGAGTTCAGTTTGATTCAGTTCATACCTCAGGGATGGTGTTGTGATAGTGATGACTACTAAAAGTCATCAAAGGGGGGAACTGAGAGAGCGCAAATCGAGAAAAAATAGAAGTGCACCATATTTACAAGCATGTTGCATTAGTTTAGTAAAGATTACATAAGAGTGTCGAATTTATAGAGTGAAAATACATAAGAGTGTTTAATTAAAATAGAATGCATATATCAGTGTGAAAAGCTAATGTAGAAGTGTGTAGAGATGTTAGAATGATGTTGAAATCCCATGTTATGTGGCTGTTGTAGAGGAGAATGTAATACTGCTAAACGTAGAAATGTGTAGGCCACAAGGCAGTTCACAGAGAATGAAGGGTGCTGTTACACTCTCACATGATATGGATTTTAATGTTGTTGTAATTCAAAGTATTATTGATCATAGAACTGAAATATATGTTTATAGAAGTGTTTCATATAACCATTGTGTGTAATAAGTTAGAATACTGTTTAGACTAAGAAATTAAAGGTTTACAGAGTGCACAGGCCGTTTCATGTAATTCTAATAGGCCCGAATAGATAAGGTCATTTCTTTTGATCTGCATGTGTTAGTTAGAGGAATGTCATGTTAAGCATAAACTGCGGAGCCTGCTCGAAGGTTTACGACTTAGAAGATACGGTGGAGGCCGGAATTTGGGGCCCACTGTACAAGTGTCTGTTTGCAGGTGCGAGGAGGTTCCAATCAAGAGAGTGATGAATAAAGTTTTGTTCAGGGAGCCAGGCACAGGCCTGGAGGAGGCTTCAGGAATTTCCTGGGGGGTACCGTCCTGCCGGAGAAGAGCCTGAGAAGCAAGGTCAACGCTAACGATGGGCCCAGAGGAGTATCAGCATGGAAAATGCCAGAACCGACACCACGTGAGGGGCGTCTCTAAAGGGCGTTTCTATTGTAAATGTGATTTTTGTATTAGGGACAGCACCTGTGGGTGGAGTTAGGGCAGATGGTCTGAGGAACCTAAGAGAGCGAATGGGTAGGCAGATAGGATAACTTCGAGACACCGATTCACAACGAAGACTAAGGGAAGTGAGTGATCTTCTTTGGAAGTCACCACGGCTGACACCTTTTTAGGTTAAGATTTTACTAAGTAGGGATGTCACTTAGTCTAGTGTAGGGACAGTCTAATCTGGATTTTCTTCCTTTCTGTAAATGACTCACAAGTTACAGCTTGTGTCTATTCTTGCAACTCTGATGATTTTTGAATTGGTTTTGGTGATATTCTTCTGCCGATTGAGAGCATTTAGAAAATGTATGTTTGTATTGATACCAGTATATCTTTTGAACCTTATTTTGAGATGTTTGTATCTCCAGTTAACTTTGGCTTTATAATAAACTTTTAAAACTTATTCGTAGTAAGTGGTTCTTTAGAGTGGTGTAAGTCCTTAACAGATTGACCTAGTAGTGGATTGCCTTTTACTCTATGACAGGTATCAACGGTTTAGTCGACCTGAGTTGGGATCCAGACCTATAGCAATAGATCAGAAATCCCGCCGTAACAGTGATAATTATTCCAGCGATAGCGGTGTTTTCCATGGAACATCACTGGTTTTCCAGCGATGTTCCATGGAAAACGGCGATAACCTTGCTGATACGACCCTGTGGTCATATCTGCATAATCCACCCCAATGTAAAGTATAGGTAACTAAGCATTTTAGCAGATGTAAGTTTTTGGCGAAAACCACGGTTTTCGCCAAAAACTAACGTCTGCTAAAATGCGTGGGCCTCCAGTGACGCCCACTTTGCATCTCATTAGAGATGCGAAGCGAGGCATCGGAAAAACGGGTGCTAACATGCACTAATGCATGTGAGCACCCACTTGTAAATAGGGCGATAGTTTTATCTCCGCTTTTTTGGCTTTTAACCCTTTAACCGCGGCGTGGGCGTGGTTCGGACGGCCCCCAGCCGTCCTCCGCACACGCACACCGTGACGCACGCAAGGGGTTAAACCCAAAAAGCAGAGAGAAGGTCCTTGTTGATATGCCCCTTGGAGTCGGGGTCAAATGCTTAGAAAAAAAATGTCCCTCCTCCAAATGCTGGGAGAACTCTAACCAGGAACACATTCCCCGTTATTAAAAAACAAACCTTCGCTACCGAGGTTTGTTTCTGGAAAACATACAAATGTCATGCGAGTAGCCATGTCTCAGTGACCTGTCTGGCATTTATGGTGAGAGCACCTTCAGCAAAAAATCTATCACCCTGGTGGGATCTCGCGATATACAGCAGGCAGGTTAGCTCATTGCCAGCGGCAGCCACTGTAGTTTGCCCTCTAAGGGATAAAAGAAGCCCCAGGTATCAAAAATTGCAGAAGGCCTGGAAAAAAAAATGTGCAAGATCCTTGGCGTCCAATCAAGGCCGTGTGATGATGGTCCTCCTCCTCCTCGCGCATGCTCTTTAGATAAAGACACACTCATCTGTCCTCGAGCGCCTGGCGCGCGCCTCTCAGTCCTCTGGTTGACCCGGTTCAGTATTAAAATGCGCCCTTATTGTGTGAATAACAGGCGGTGGGGGAATATCGCTCTCCTTTATTGATTAACAAAAACAAATCCCAGAGAAGAGTCGTTGACGAGGATGAGCCGATGGGAGAGGAAAAAGCAGCCAGATCGCTCCCTTTTGTTGGTCTCAAACGGCCTCAATTATAGACATGATGTGTTAACTATCAAAGCGCGTGCCACCGCGCCAGGATCCCGTGGCTACCCTGAAGAAGTACAGATTTTGCTCAATTATTTTCAGGTTGTAATGAGCAACGCTGCACGCTTCACGCCAAACAACCTTCCAATTATATACACCGAGTTATTTGCGGAATGGGCTAATTGGTGTGCAGCTGTTTATAGCTGTTACAGAGATTTGTAGAATCCACGAGTCAGATGTGCCTGATGCTCGGGCTCCGAGGTGAGGGGTTGGTTTCATGGCACTTTTTGCAGTGATTTGTAAACCCACGCCATTTTATTCTCCACCTCCTGCCAGTAAAGGCTGTCAATAGGACATACGCAGAAATAATTCAGTTTCCACGAAGCTAACCCATTTTTCTCGTTGTCGGTTCGTATTTAGATAGCAATATACCTCATATATATAGCCTACATACGAGGTATAATGATGTATAAATACGAAAAGACAACACATAATGTAGAACTATACACTAGCCTTTAACTGGGCTGCAAATATTTGGAAGCCCTAGTAGCTAGCAAACATTCATGGGTGCGCCGGGATCCAGCATCATAAATATATTCCTAAAAAGTCTAGTGTGTCGAAACATCTAACCGACCTTCATTGGCTCAGGGTGGAAAACCGCATCAGATTCAAAGCCCTGAGCTACATGTTTAAGATCAAATCTGGCACTGCGCCAAAGTATTTACAAGCCCTCGCGACCCCTTACCTTCCAGCTAGAGAACTACGCTCCCAGACCTTGGCTTTGTTTTCAACCCCGAGATTTAAACTAGCGAGAATGGGAGGAAGATCATTCTCGGTACTGGGGCCCACTCTCTGGAATAAACTGCCGCTTCATATTCGCAAGGAAGACAACTACGCCAAATTCAGAAAAAACCTGAAGACCTGGCTGTTCCAGAAATAAAGCAACCTTCATTCCATCTTCTTCCTCCTACTGCTGTCCGTTCTGTCATCGGCGCCGGGAAACCCTTTTTGGGTAGCTGTGCGCCATACAAATTTAAAAAATAAATAAATAAATAAATATAAATAAATACAACTTGGGTTATCTCTCTCTCTCGATCTCTCTTCTTTCTCTCTCTCTCATCCCATCTCCAGGTCTCTCTCTCTCTCCCCCAAAACAAATGTACTATTTAGTTATAAAATATTTTAACAACCTGTATTGAATTTGTAAATTAATATAGCATTAATTTTTATTAAAATATAATTAAATTAAATTAATTGTAATATTCTATGCATCCCTTTTAAGTAAGAATAATGCATAGTAAAAACATATTTGCTTTTTACTTTACGTCGGAATTCATTTTTAAATATACACTTTAGAAAGAAATATGTTTAATTTCATTTATTTTCATTAATTGAAAATGTAGTTACAAATAGGTTAATAGTGCTTAAGCATTTTTACAATTTTGAACTATATTTCAAATAAATAAATAAATATAATTATTTTACAATAATATTTAATGGATGGTATTTTTACTAGTTATTAAACTTTTAATTTTTTCCTCATACTATACAATAGGGAGATATATACCTTGACTGTGGAGTCTCACTATAGTAAAGTATAGCAAAAAGTTAGAAAAAAGTAACTACAAATAAATAGCAAAAATATGTTTATGTTAACGAATAATGTAGATTGTTGTTATATATTTATTTGAAATGTAGAATAGAATAAACAAGGTACATCGTTAAACTTCATTTTAATTTAAACCAGTAATCAATAATATTTTTCTGAAGTTTAAATTAAAATATAAATTCATACAAAAAAAATCTATTTTTAGAATATGCAATAAAATGTATTAGCAGTAAAGTACAGAATTAATTACAAGTGATTTAATTGAATGTTAACAGCAATGTTTGTTTCATCAATTTCTACATCCCTAAAAGTGTATTGAAATATGTTATAATGAAATAACATGTTTTATTATTAGATGTATTTACATTAATTTATATTTATTTATAGCTTTATCTATTTTTATTTAATTTAACATTATTTCTTATGGGTGCTTTATTTTTAGTCCCTACCATCATACTTTTCTATGGGAGGGTATTGCAGAACCAGTGGTTGGCCATGTGAGGTGCTGGAGTTACTCCAGCTGTGAAGTGGAGTAATTTACTACTGATTTTTGTCTCTTTTTGGTTGTAGTAACTTTATAAGTGAACCCACCCACATAGGTGGGTGCAAGTCCCTCCCAAACCTCTGCCTGAAACTCACTAATTCCCTCATTGCTCCTCCCTAAACCACCCCTAATTAGTAGTGACCACTCCCCCTTGTCTCTTTCACATTTACTAGTAAACTTACATAAGTGAACACCTTCCAATAGAAAATACAGGATGTGAGGAGGTGGAGATATACATGAGCAAGTTTGCGATCAGCATTTTGCAGTACATTAGTAGTAATATTGTAGTACTACCAAACATACTACAAAATGTAGATTATAGAAAGGCCCCAATGATTAAAGGCAAGAAAAGGGACTGGGTAGGAGAAATGTGCGATGAAATCATGAGAGGTTGATGATATAACAATAAGACCAAAGGCCAAAAGAAGGGGAGAATAAAGAAAACAGGAGGAATATAAAAAGGAAAAACAAGGAGGTGTGTGGGAGTGTATGGACATTAACTAAAGTAATAGGAATAGGAAAAAATGAATAAAAGGAAAATATAATTTGGAGGCCAAGCTGCAGTACCATAATTGAGATTGATATTTATGATCTAAGAAGAGTATATAAATAATTAGATATGACTTATTGGCACAGAGGGAATGCTTTCCAGTGGGGTGGTAGCAACAGAGGATTCTGACTTTCCTGCCTGTGTCCTCTCTTCTTTGTGTTCCTGAAAGGAGAAAAGAAAATGAAAACACTGATAATTAGGCGGGCTACCCACAATAATATTAGAACACATGTAATAAGTATTTACTGGTGAACCAATATGCTCATTAAGTACCAGACCCAATGTAACCTCCATCCTAAAACAGTTCCATGTCAATCAATCAATCAATCAGCAAGCTTTATCCAAACATTAAATATGGTCATAATAGCATATACATAAAATCACACTTAAGGGGTGTGGCCAAGATGGCGACGGAGTAGGACGTGCTTCTTGTCCCCTCCGGCGCCGGGCCTTGCATAGCCTTGTCCAGCGTTGACCCCAGGGACTCCTCCGGGCTGTGAGTCGCTCCGCAGCCTTCTGTGAGCGGGGGCCAGCTGCGGTGTAACCCTCGAAGCTCCTGGTGCCCGAGGTCGTGGGAGCGGAGCTGGCAGCGGTCCTCGAGGCCCTGCGGCGCTGAGCGCTGAAGCGCCGGACGGAGCTGCGAGGAGCTCTGTTGCTGACCGGTGAACAGTGGAGGCGCCTGATCGTTGCTGCGGGGCACTACAGGGGCTGAGCGGCGGCGAGGACAGACCCGGTTGGTGCCGTGACCTTGCACCCCGGGAGGGGGCGGAGCTTATCACCCGCGGACGGCGGGCCCTGCGGCGCGGCCGGCGGCCTAATTGAGATCGGGGTCTGAGGCCTGGTCCGCGAGGCGGTCTACGCTGCTCTGGGAGCCGACCCTCAGAGTGAAAGCCTGGACATTGAGACGACCCGAGGGGAGAAGATAGGCACCTGCAGTGGTGAGCAGAGGCAGTTGCGGGAGGGTGCGTTCCGAGGCCCCTGCTTGAACCAGAGTGGGCCCCATCTGCTTGGTCCGGCTGCTGGTGACTGGGAGGTGGCACAGGGCGCTGCGAGCACTCGGCCCATCAGCGGTGAGCCCTGCTACAGGACAGACGCGGGGAAGGCTGACGGTGCGCGGATCGACCGGGGCTCTGGTGCAGAACCGCAGTGTCAGGCTGGTGCGGCTTTGGGGCCCTTTGCGGATCTCCCTGGTGGCCGGGACTCCTGAAGGGGGGTTGTGGCTTCCCCTCGACCGGGCCTAGTGGCGGATCTGCGTCACGTGGGGGGGCGCCCCGATCGGCTCATACACCCAGGGGGCCTGGCTGGCACTGCGGCCCCTGGCAGAACTGCTATCAACACACCGCCACGCGCCTGCCTTCTGGGGGTACGACTCCTGTGTGTTGGGACGTCGAGGACTACAGATTGGGGGCGCCTGATTCCTCTTTGACATTGGGGCGCCGAGGGGCGGCTGGAGATCGTTGGGCGGTGTCTCCGCCTGGTTCTTGCGGCAAGCTCTGGTGAACTCTGCTCCCCTACGCACCGCTCTTTCGGCCTGCTGCCGGCGGTGGACTGCGACAGTGATGGCCACCTCCCTGCGAAAGGGGAAGCCTGGCAAGGATGGCTCAGCTAAGGGCTCCCAGCCCCCGGCCTCCCCTGGCCCTAGCGCGTCCCCGGGGAGGTCTGACGATGAGGCCCCGGCTACTAAGGCTTTCATGAAGGAACTCTTTGCCTCCATCAAAGATGATATCTCCGAGCTTCGGACCCAGCTAGCCTCGGATCTCCGCGAGGTGCGGAGGGATGTCGACGGTCTGGGGGAAAGAGTGGCCACCCTGGAAGACCATGACCTCAGCATGGCCAATGATGTCCACCTGCTGCAACAGGACGTACTCCGGCTTATGGAGCAGAACATTGATTTGCAGGCCCACGCTGAGGATCTGGAGAATCGTTCCTGCCGGAATAGCATCCGCATTCGAGCGGTCCCTTGGGATGGCGAAGTGGGAGATCTCAGAGGATATGTGCAGGCGCTCTTTCTTCAGATTTTGGACGAGGAAGACTTGCAGGACATCAGAATGGATAGAGTCAATAGAGTGGGGCTGCCCAGGCGGAATGGGGGCCCTCCCCCTGACATACTGGTATGTGTACACGATTTCCAACTCAAGGAACGAATCCTTAGAAAGGCGCGGGACGTCCCCTCCCTGCAATTCCGGGACCATCGTCCTCAGCTTTATCAGGACTTGGCCGCGTCAACGCTCCAGAAGAGGCGCGAGTTTCGTCCGGTCACTACCTATCTGAGAGAGCATAACATCTCCTACTCGTGGGGCCACCCCTTCCGCATAATCTTCCGTTGGCAGAATAGACTGGCGCAGATTCGATCCCTCCGGGAAGCGAAGGAACTCCTGGGGATCGAGGAGGAGACTCCGGCGCCGGAACATCGCAGTACTTCGCCACGGAGACGACACCGCTCCTCGTCTTGGCACAGAGTGGGACCGGAGGCGAACCGCAGGAGGCCTGACCACACGACTAGCCTGCAGGAGCGTGGGAGTGCAGTAGCGTCAGTGGCCTCTGCCACGTTGGCGCCATCGCAGCAGAGTTCTGGGGCAGCCTGATCTTCGGGCAGCTCACCTTGGTGCCGGAGGCGCACGCACATTCAGGTACAGGGGTTATGTATGTACTTTTCGAGAAGACACCCCGCCCTTTGGCCTTGGGAGATCCGATGTCTGATCCCCGCCCACGCCCCCAGGGGGGTTTACGTCAGGGTATGTTTCTTTCAGGACTCTGTTTGTTTTTGACCTGGGGTTTTGGGGAGTTGGGGGGTTGGGGAGGGGTGGGGAGGGAGGGGGGGATGGAGGGGTGGTATGACAGGGGTGGGGGTTTTGGAGGGGTTGTTGGTGGTGGCGACGGTTGGCTGCTTACTGTTCGGAAGGATGGGTTGCGGGATGTGTTTTGCGGGTTCTGGACGGCGGGTGTCCATCCGTATTGTACTTCAGGGAGACCTCTTAGCCTCTGTCTCTGGAGGACTTGGCCGCTGGTCTCTTGGAGCTGGGGAGGGTGGCAGTGTGGGGAAGACTTGTCCCGGGGTGAGCTGGGTGGAACGCCTGTCGTGAGGGAATGTGTGAGGTGCGCGACCTGGGGAATGCAGGGAATTATGGATCTAGCTGCGGTGGAGCGGGGGGGCCTGACATATCCTTATGCCTCTTAGTATAGGCACCTGGAACGTAAAAGGTCTTAACTCCCCGCAGAAACGCCAGAAAATGTGGAAATATTTGCTGGACCATCACTTAGATGTCGTGGGCCTCCAGGAGACCCACCTGGCCCGTAAGGATGAGCTTCGGCTCCGTCATAAACAATATCCTCTCATCTATAGGTCCTCTGCCTCTACTAAGCACAGGGGGGTGGCTCTGCTGTTTCGGGCTTCCGTTCAATTTCAGCCTATGGGAGTGTGTGGTGACAAAGAAGGCAGGTGGTTGATGGTCAAGGGGATGCTTTGTGGCCGACTGTGTACATTTGTGGTTGTCTATGTGCCCAATGCCCAGCAAAATAATTATGTCCAGGACTTATTAGATAGGTTGGGGAGCTTTGTTGAAGGCCATCTGGTTGCCATGGGGGACTTTAATATGGTGTGGGACCTCGCCCTAGACTGTTCCCGGGCCCAGAGGACGGACTCTGGTACTTTTTCCACCGCGACTAAAGACAAGGTGGGGGAGCTGGGACTTATAGATGCCTGGCGCGCTGTTCACACACAAACTAGGGATTATACATTTTTCTCCCACGTACACCATACTTATTCCCGCATAGATTATGTGTTTTTGAGCCAGGCCCTCAGGGGAGATGTCTGCGATTCAAGAATCTTCCCGCTCTCTGTCTCGGATCACAGCCTGTTGGTACTTCTGCTGCAATGGTCACCGAGGGGGGATGGATATCGGAAGTGGTACTTCCCAGCGGCGCTTGTATGGGACGACGCCTCCTGTAGGGAACTCAGGAAGGCCATTCGGGAGTTCTTGGCGCTAAACCCGAGCTCGGACACCTCTGTGTTCAACAATTGGGACGCTTGTAAGGCCTCCCTGAGGGGCACCTGCATAGGTCTTAATGCGGCCCTTAATCGCCTGCGGAGGGTTGAGCGGGAGAGGCTGGAGGCGGAACTCGAGGGTCTGGAACGGGCTCACAAACTGAACCCTTCCCGCGCGACACTTTGCCCGCTTTCGGCTGTCAGGGGGAAGCTGAAGGCGCATTATAACAATCAATCTGAGCTCACTCTCCTACGACTACGTCGAGGTTCGTACGCTCAAGGGAACAAAGTAGGCCGACACCTGGCACGCCAACTTCGAGAGAAGAGGGAGAAGGAATATGTAGGGGGGATTCAGGACCTGGGAGGCTCGGTGCGTCACCGGGATGGTGATAAGGCGGATATCTTTGGGCGGTTCTATGCGGCACTATATGCTGGTGACTCGCTTGACCCTAGTGCGCAAGACGCCTTTTTATCGGGCCTCTCCTTACCGCAGGTTTCTGTTAGTAGCAACAAACAACTGACGGCTAGCTTCACTAGGGAGGAGGTCCTTGAGGCTATCAAGGCTTTGAAGACTAATAAGGCTCCCGGGCCGGATGGCTACACCGCCTACTTCTACCAGTCGTTTGCCTCTGAGCTGGTTGACTACCTGGTCTCGCTCTTTAACGAAATGGCGGCCTCGGGGGAGACCTCTGGCACTATGGCGGAGGCTATGATCACCGTGATCCCCAAACAGGGGAAGGATCCCTCCAGCTGTGCCTCATACCGCCCCATAGCCCTGTTGAATGTGGACGCTAAATTGTACTCCTCTATCATCGCCCGCCGGTTGCAAGACCTGATGCCGGCCATTATTCACCCGGACCAGTCAGGTTTTATTAAGGGTCGGCAAACCCATGACAACTTGCGGAGGGTGCTGCACTTGGTGGAGAAGGCCTCCAGATTCCGCATTCCAGCCGTACTGGTGGGTCTAGATGCTGAAAAAGCTTTCGACCGGGTGGACTGGGGGTTTATGTTCCGCACCCTATCCGCCTTTGGCTTTTCACACCACTTCCTCACGATGATTCGTGCGAACTATAATCGCCCTACCTCGAGAGTACTGGTTAACGGTCATCGCTCCGCCAGCTTTCCTCATTCCAGAGGTACGAGACAGGGATGTCCCCTTTCCCCCCTCCTCTTTGCCTTAAGTATTGAACCCCTGGCCCTGGCAATACGAGAGAATGACCGCATCACGGGACTCCCTTTCACTGGGGAACAGCACAAAATTTCTCTTTTTGCGGACGACGTCCTGCTGTCCCTTGGGGATCCACTCCAGTCTCTACCGGCTGTTCAAGAGGAGCTCTCCCGGTTTGAAGAGGTGGCGGGCTTCAGAGTCAACCTTAACAAGTCACACATCCTGAACCTGACCCTGTCCGCTGCGGAGGTCGGCCAGGTGCGTTTACTGACGCCCCTGCCATGGGCTTCCACTTCCCTGATATATCTGGGAGTACGCCTCACACCTACGGTGGGATCCCTATTTGAGGCCAACTTCCCCCCCTGCTGGCTTCGATACGAGGTGACCTGGATCGCTGGAAGCCAAAATTCCTTTCATGGCTCGGCAGGATCCATGCGGTCAAAATGGTTCTCCTACCTAAATTTCTATATCTTTTTCAGGCCCTCCCTATACCTATTGATCTGGCCTTCTTTCGCAAACTGAGGACGCTGATACTGAAATTTGTCTGGCAGGGGGGTCGGGCTCGTATTCCCTTTACGACGCTGCGCCGGCCGAGGGGGGAGGGAGGCGTGGGGCTCCCTGACCTGCTCCTATACTATAAGGCCGCTCAGTTGCGGGTGATCGTGGAATGGTCCCAGCAGCTCTCAGAGAAACACTGGCTGCATATGGACAGGGCCGTGGCGGGGAGGTCCATCTGGGACTTAATCTGGAAGCCCAAAAGGGACCGCCCGCGGAATGCTTACATTAGCACTCCCACTAGCACGGTTCTGAAGGTGTGGGACTCGGTCGCTGGCGACGACCGCTGGACCACATTTCCGTCTCCCTTCACCCCCATTCACTTTAACCCTGCCTTTCCACCGGCCTCGCAGGAGGGACCCTTTCGGCAGTGGCGAGAGGGGGGATGTAGGGCCCTTACGCATTTGTTTCACGGGAGGGCCCCCCTCACCTTTCACAACTGCATGCGCGACTATGGACTCCCGGTCGCTGAACGTTACCACCACGCCCAGCTTCTCCATTGGGCGACATCACCAGGAGTCGGCGAGGCCGCTACGCGTCCGCCTTCCACTTTCGAGTCCTTTTTACTACGTACGTCTACGATGCGGGGGACTATCTCCTTCCTATACGGCCTGCTTCTGACTACCACGGTCTCCCCGCGGCCTCGGTACATGGGACAGTGGGAGGTGCTTCTGGATCGTGACATCACTGATACAGAATGGAAGTACCTCTGGAGGGATATAGCCACGCACAACCACTCCGTGCGCCTTAGGGAAGCCCATTTAAAGACTATGTATGACTGGTATTTATATCCAGTCAAGCTTCATCGTATATTCCCTGCTACGTCGGATAGATGCTGGAGAGGGTGAGGCCTACTGGGAGATTTCCACCACATTTGGTGGGACTGCCCGATCATTCGGCCTTTCTGGGCGGAGATCCTCGCCCACATCAAGGAGATACTGGGGTATCCGATCTCAGACTCGGTGGCCCATGTGTTACTGGGTCTCCGGGACCCACTGCTGGAACATCAAACTAAGGCGGACAAGCGCATTCTATGGCTATGCTTGGGAGCGGCTAAGCTTACGCTGGCGGCGGCATGGAAGAAATCACATGCCCCGGCTATATCATTGTGGCACGCAAGACTGTGGGAGCTATTGAGCATGGAGAGAATGGCGGACATCTTCCTGGGTGATTTTAAAAACGTCTTATTCCGCTGGGGGCCTCTTGTCCGTTTCTTGTCATCTGGGCTGCCCTCTGCGGTGTGCCCACCCACACTACGTGCCTTACACCTGTTTCAAGTTTGATCTGACTGCACGACTGCCCGGTTTGCTGAGATGTGTGAATGTGGCGTCGTCACCACGGGGGGATGGTGGGGGGGTGGGGTGGGTAACAGTTGGGGTCTGTTTGGTGTTACTTGTTGCGACAATGCTCAGCCCTGGGGGATTCTGAGCTTTTGATTTGCTCTGCGCCCCGCTTCTACGGACCATGGATTACTTTTGGGCGTACCCTGCGAACTATCGAATGGCCTCTGGACTTGCAGTTGGGCTAGCTGTTGGACCTTCCAACCTCCTTAGTTGCTCATTGCTTTCTTCCCCAATAAACTTTACGGATTCCCCTGTGCGGGATTTGTGGCGGATTTGTCGTCTATTTCTTTACCCTTTCTTGTCCCCCTTTCTTTCCCTCCCCTCTCCCCTTTCTGAAAACCTTTGAATAAAAACACGTTTTACAAAAAAAATCACACTTAATTTTAATACTAATAAAAACCCCCCCTCACACTATCCCCAATTAGAAGTTGGACCCAAAGTGCCATTGACCTTAATGCCCTCTGCCTGGAACATGGCCTTAGGGCTACCAACGGTAGATCAAACTCAGACCCTACCGGGGCACATACGTTTAATAGAGCAGGCCACTCTTCACGAATTGACTTTATTCTTTTGAACTACAAACTCTGGGCTCATTTGATAGACATGGTGGTTTTACCGTCCGTTGACAGCGACCACAATCCTCTATCCTTGTCCCTGTCCTCCTCCTGGACGGGAGTTACCACAGCTCCAACTCCACATGTTTGGAAAACAACGCATGAGGTATGCCCTTCTAACTGTGGCAGGCGCCTGAAATGGAACACCTTTGCTGCCAACGAGGGGAAGATTCTGGAAGTAAAATCCTTAATGTCCAATATCGTGCCCCGCTTAGACTCCCTCGCACTCAGTATGCATGAGGTTCCTGCTTTGTTTCACAAAACCACCAACGCCTTAGGTGAATTGTTTTTAGTGCGTCCTGTAGGCATAAGGGGCAACGCAAGAGGTGATCCCATGGGCAATGGGGGATGGTTCTCCTCTGCCTGTCGTATTGCCAAAAGGGAGCTAATCAAGGCGGTGAAAGCCAAGGATGGTGGCCTGATTAGCATTGCAAGGAGTAATTACAGAAGGGCCGTAGCTAAGGCCAAGGCCGAGAACGAGAACCAGTTTTGGGATGACCTAAAGGTGGCTAGCTTAAGGAAGGACTCAAAGGGATTTTGGGACCTAATAAGAGCTAGGTCCAAACTCGTGGGCTCGCTCATAACATGCAATATAACGGAGGGCGTGTGGCTTGACCACTTCTCCCAGCTCTACACGATGGCTCCGGGTACTGAGGCATCCTTGATGGAACAGCACCCCATAGATTGTACTGAGCCTAATGAGGAATTCCGGTTTACATCCAAGGAAGTGGTGGGGGCGATTAAGTGCCTTGTCCCCAATAAGGCAGCGGGACCTGATGGCCTCCTAGGAGACTTGCTCCGCATTAATCCAGATGAATGGGGGAGACTCATTGCTTCCCTACTGAATGCTGGATTGGCTGGTGCGGCTCTCCCGGATTCTTGGAAGGGCGCGGAGGTCGTCCCAATCTTTAAGAAGGGGAATCGGGACGACCCTGCTAACTACCGCCCTATAAGCCTCTTGGATTCCACACAGAAGGTGGCAGGTAAAGTGGTTTCAGGAAGGGTCTTGCAGTGGGTAGAGGAGAAGCAAATTCTTTCAGACTTCCAGGCCGGCTTTAGATCAGGTATGGGGACTATTGAGCAATCATTCCGGTTAATGATGATTTTTTGGAAAGTGGTTGTACTGGGCAAAGGCAGTCTGTACCTTGCATTTATAGATCTACGGACTGCCTTTGACCTGGTCCCACGTAACCAACTCTGGAGTGTACTCGATGCTCTGGGTATTCCCCCATACTTATTAAACATGTTGATAAAGTTACATGCAGATAACTTTGCACAGATCAGGTGGGGTAACCAGGGACAAAAAACAACACGAATTCCTGTAAATAGAGGTGTCCGTCAGGGTTGTGTGCTAGCCCCCACTCTGTTTTCATTATATGTTAACGGAGTCTTGGAGCACTTGCTGCAGCATCCAGCAGACGCGCCATCCCTGGCTGGCAGGAGAATACCTACCCTCTTATTTGCAGATGATACCCTCCTGATCTCCAAAACCCCGGCAGGCCTGCAGAGTCTTTTAACTAGATTTAAGTCCTTTTGTGACTCCAGGGGACTAGTTATAAATACAGGGAAGACTAAGTTCCTGGTCCTAAACCCCCCGAAGAAGACTGTTAAACGACCTACCCTTGAAACAATTCCCCTAGAGAGGGTCAAAGAGTTTGATTACCTAGGCATTCGTCTCTGCGACTCTATGAGTTGGAAATGTCATCACCAAAAGATGCTGCTGACCCACAAGAGGGTGGTGGGGGCCCTCCTTAAAGAACAGCGTGCCTCATCCCTCAAACCCATTGCACCGGTACTTGACATCTACAGGGCAAGAGGTGTCAGTGCAGCTCTTTATGGGGCAGAACTCTGGGGTGTACAGAATGTGGACCGGCTGACCCGCTCCGAAAATAAATTCCATAAGGACCTAATGGGCCTCTCCTACAGCACACCAACTCTTCCACTTCTTTTAGATATGGGTACCCGGCCCATTAGTGACCAGGCGAGGCTGCGTCCCCTTCTTCTGTGGGCACGTATTTGGAGAGTCCCAGAAATGTCCAGTTATGCAGAGGGTTTAAAAGAGGTCTTACTAATGCCTAGCTGGTCTAAGGTCCACTGGTTAAGGGAAGTTAAGCGCCTTCTCATAGACCTGGGCCTTGAAGAGGCTTGGTTTACTAGAACTGCCCCGCCCAAGTCAACTTTGAAGAAGTTATACTGGAGTTGGGTGATTGATGGCAGAAATAGTAATGCCAATTTGTGTAAGACCACTGTTGAATTCCTTCTGGTTAAGGAGGTGCACTTCTGCGAGCCTTATCTGGATATTATTTTAAAATCCTGGGACAGGGCTCTATACTTCAAATTTAGGGTAGGCTTACTCCCAGTAGGGAATCCGACTTCCAGCTGGAAGGTCCCGGCACAGACAACTCCCTTTTGTCCCTCCTGTGTTAATAGGATAGAGTCAGTTCCCCACCTATTGTTTGAATGCCCGGCCTATGTAGCTCCTCGCCGCAGATGGCTAAAGCCACTCTGTAGAGAGCTTGGGACTAGATCCCATAAGGAGGCCTTACGAATCTTAAAAACGGACCCGCGGCCCTTGTTCGCATGTGGTAGGCTTCTGTATCTTGTTTAATATGTATTTTAGACTGTTTGTATGCAAATTATTCACGCCACTTGCAATATGAATTGTATGTTACTATTTATGCATTGGCTTTTATTGTTTTTATGTATATGTACTGCTTTTTAAATATGCATTTTATCGAAATAAAGCCTAATCTAACTAACTAATACTAATAAAACAATGCATTAGACCTGACCTTGCTACATCTTATAATCAAAAGACAACTTGACTCCTAACATGATGAGTACTTTTAAGAAATGAGCTAATGCTAAAACAAATCAGTGGTGAGTTCAGTGTTTGTAAGTGTAGTATGGCAAGTCTACATTTGATAGCCTTGGGCCCCTAACATAGGATTAGAATGTGTATAAACAACAGTCAAATCTGCAGAAAAATACGAAATGCAACAAGCTCTGTGGAGAACTTTCATTGCATGGGCAAATAAGGATGGACAGTGAGTGTTCAGTTGGGTCAATGTTTGAATGGCTTGCAGATTGAGTAGCTACCACTGGTGACTTATCCAAACTTATGGCCCCCATAGATGATCTTTTTTGTTCTGCATAGGCTCCTAAAGATAGTCTTTTTTCCATGATCTGTATCTCACGCTGAAGCACGAATTCAGCCCTGGTCAAAAAGATGTCCAAAGTGCCTGCCAGCCACCCCCACCTTCTGACCAACAAGGTTTAATTTAGTGGCCATAACCCCTGCTTGGTTTTGCACTTATAATAAGATTCAATTCACAGCCCCACTGGACATAAAATACTTATGATTGCACTTCCAATATGACAAACCCAAACTGTAAATGTACACAAAAAGTCACTGACCGAGTCCACAATGAACCGGAAAGATGAAAGGGACGTGGCCCAGCCCAGTCTCCTCCTGGCTACGACGGGCGCGGACAGGCCCGCCCTTGGCCCGCGCATGTCCCACGTTGTGGGAGGGCAGGGCCAGCTATGAGGGCCTCGTCGCCCTCCGGCAGCGTCACATTCCCTGTGCAACGCAAGGGCTTCTGGGGTTTGAAGTTTTTGCTACACTCTGCGCCTTTCCCCTCACGGCTATGAAAGGCGTCTCCGAGGCTCCTGGGAGGGTCCGAGGTCCTTTAACTGTCCAAGCCGTTTCCCTCACAGCGGATTTGGCATGTTTGGCTGAGATTGCGTCCAGATGCCCGTGGCGCTATATGAAAAATAAGTGCCAGATAGGCTGACTGGGTCCAAACAGGTACAACAACAAAAAAAAAAAAAACGCAACCAGCAAGAGGCAGTAATGAACTATAATGTACTGTAATGTACTGGAGAGCTGGATACTCTGCGGTAACCCTGGTGGCGACCTCACAGTGCGGTGAGCTCCCTATTGCGATGGAGTAGGTGAAGCGCTTCTCCTTGCTCGTGTGCTGAATGGCAGTAGAAGTACAAACTAGAAAACCTGGGCTGGATTCGGGGGTCAATCCGGGGTTGATCCAGGTGCAGGCACGTGCCCCTGCCCCAGGGTTCAGGGCGCTGACCAGACTGCAAACGACACCAGGTGGCTCCCGATCCCTCGCCCGCCCTGCTCAGCCTGCTTCAGCTGCAGAGACACTGCAGAGACACAGGCTCCGCCGCAGGGGGCACAGGCGCAGGACACAGGTGCAGCTCCTGCTGCTTCGGGGACACAGGCGTGGCTCCTGCCACTTCAAGGACACAGGTGTGGCTCCTGCCACCACGGAGAAACAGACGCGGGCCCTGCCTGCCACCGCGGGGGCACAGGCGCAGGCTCTCGCCACTGCCGAGACACAGGCGTGGTTCCTACCCCCACGTTGGACACAGGCGGGGCTCCTGCGGCTGCGGTGGGGAACAAACAGTGCTGCCGCAGGAAACACAGGGACGTCGTCCTAGTCGGTCCGATCACTTTCGGGACATCAAACTACTGACCTTCTCGTGTCCTTTGGTGCTTTCCTCTTGGCAGGATTCCTGGTATCATCAGCTGTGCACAGGAACACCGACTGCGAAGGAAGACATTTCCTCCTATAAACTTCTAAAAAGGGACAGTGGGTTTCTTACTAATAAATGAAGCCAGGTTAGAAATGAACCCAATATAATTAAGAAATGTGATTCTTTCCCTGGATATGCCAACCAAGAACCCTCTGAATCAAAAGTAACTCCAAGATAAGAAAATTAATTAACTCTTGTTATTAGTTCACCATCAACAGTCTAAGTACATATTTTAACACTCCTTGGTGCGCAGGCCATTGCTAAGGTCTTAGTAGGATTCATTACCAGCTTCAAAGATGCCATCAAATCAATGTAGCCTTCTATTAACAATTTCAGGCCTCTAGGTGCTCTAGCAAATAGCACCAGCATCGCACGCATAATTTAGGGGAGGGATTGTGGTATTCTTGATCTTTAAAATGTCTGCTCCCTTGGCCATCAGTGCCTTCTCTAAGCTACTTACATTCAAAAAGAAAAGTATCAGGGCACTCTGCAAGGCCCTTTATCGATATACAGGCCCTTCAGCTTCATCCACAATTTGGACCTCACCATGAGAGAAAAGGGAATAACAAATAAGAAACATGTAGTGGTAAAAGATGACAAAAGGAAAAAATGTAAAGACCTGGCACTTACTTCCACATGAAACTTAAGACTTCAATTAATAATAAGCAGTGGGTGCCTAGTTAAAGAAAATCAGTGACAAGGGAAGAAATAATACATTTTGTATTATTGAAGACATAGATGTGTTCTGCTTGTGCCGTAGCCATGTTAGTCTGCAATCCGATGAGAGAAGATAAGATGTGTAAGCTTTGGTCCATCACTTGTGTTCAATAATCATGATGTACATGAGTGTCACAGAGATGGAAAAAAGACTTAAAAAATGACTTATGGTAATTGTTGGACCTGGCATCATTGACGTGAGTCTCCCTTCCATTTTGACGGATTGCTTCCTCTGTTTTGATATGTTTTGCTGGATTTATGCTTTTGGCACTGTGCCACTGCTAATCAGTGCCACAGTGCAAGTGCTCCCTATGTTAAATTAATGCACTAATCGGTTCTTCCATGATTGGGTTATTTGATTTACCTGTCAGCCCCTAGAACAGTGCACCATGTGTGCCCAGGGCTTGTAAATCAAACACTGCCGGTGGGATTGCAGCACTGGTTGTGCCACCCATAGAAGCAGCTTGTAAAATGTGTCTCAGTCCTGCCATTGCAAGGCCTGTGTGCAGTCTAGCACTGCCATGTCGACTTGGCCAAGTGCACCCACTTGCCAGTCCCTAAACCTTCCCTTTGCTTCATATTAGACACCCCTATGGTAGGCCCAAGGACAGGGTGCATTGTAAGTATAAGGTAGGACATGCTCTGATGTGTGTAGCATGTTCTAATAGTGAATTACAGCCATTTTCGTTTTTCACTATTGAAGGCTAACTGTTCTCATAGGCTAGAATGAGCAGCTAGATTATTACATGCTTATAATCCTAACTGACTCAGGGAACACGGGAGAAATTCGAATTTAGTATGCCTCAACTCAGAATACATTAATATTCTGTGTTTGCAAATACCACTTTTAGAAAGTAGGTATTTGCTTGCCTAACCATTTGAGCCTGCCTCTGCTGAGTTGTGTATTCCTTGTCTGGGTTTGTGAGTGACAGGGCTGGGGAATTCCAGGAGACAGGCTGGGACAGCCCAGTGGTGAATAGACAGATTTACCTCCAGATGGGAGGAAGGAGTGCACCTGGGACCTGAATAGGGCTGGGCCTTCCCTCTACAATGCTGGCTCCACGCCCTGTGGCTTGTCTGATGTCTCTGCCCTGTGAAAGGAGAGTGGGAATCATGTCAACAGAGTACTCCAGAGCTGTATGTTCCCTCCCCTGTGCTGGCTCCACCTCCTGTGGGGCGTCTGATGTCTCTGCCCTGCACAGTGAAAGGAAGAAGAGAGTCATGTCAACAAAGTGCTCAGGAACTGGTTTGGACTAGGCAGAGGTCTCTCTGCCTTCAGAGAACAAAGGATTTTGGGGTATAAATATTGGGACCCTGGTCCCAAGAAATTAGATCACTTCTGGAACAAGAAACCTTTCTGCCAAGGAGAAGAACCAAGGAAGCTGCAGGAGTTTGGACTGCCCCTCTGGCAGTGTGCTCTTTGCTGGGTTGGCCTGCAGTGGTTGCTTCATTGCCAAGGGAAAGGAGAAGGAACGTTTTGTAAGGACTTTTATCTACAGAATATTCTCCAAGGGCTTGAACTGTGCTTGCCTCATGCTGAAGTCTCAGGGCCAAACGACTTCACCTACAGCTCCCTCCTGAATTTCCTTGCTGGGAATTCTGACTCCAGTCACTTGCGTGCTACTGGGAGCTGGAAGCGCAACGCATCGAGAAGAAGCGTGTCGCCGCTGCAGCTGAAATCATCACAACGCCGGAGTAGCGAGCCTTCGCTGCATCTCCCTGGAAGCGTGTGTTCATCGAAGCTGCCTGCTGTCGCATCACTGGAGAAGCGTGACAACATCGAGAGAGTCGCCATCGCATCACCGGCGGAGCGTGTCGCGGGCCTGCCGCGGCTCCAAAGTACAGAGTCGTTGCAGTGCTGCCAGGGCGTCATCGCATCGTCATCTCATCACCGCATCAAGGGCGCCATCTTCTGGCATCGCAACTGGATCATCGCATCGCGTCAAGGCGCCATCTTGCGCACCACAACGGGCCCGCAGGCGAGAATGTACGCATCGCCTCAGTACCGGTAAGGCTCACGATGAGTCCCATACTCTGCGCAAGCATTGAGGTAGGACGCAACCGTTCCCCCGGGTCACGGAACCCAACGCATCTCCCCTTTTGCGAGCCTTTTGCTCACTTTGCGTTACGCATCCAGGTACTTTGTTGAGAACTTTGTCGCATTTACCAACAACTTGAACTAAGAGACTTTAATCATCTTTTAAGTAATCTTAAGTGTAGTATTGTGGATTTTTGTCGTTTGTGGTCTTGTGTTTAAGTCTATATAAAGAATACTTATTTTTATAAAACCTTCGTTGTGTCCATCTGTAGAGTTATCACTGTATTACTGTGTGTATTCACAAATGCTTAACACACTGCCTCTGAGATAAGCCTGTCTGCTCATGCCAAGCTACCAAGGGGGTGAGCAGGGGTTATTAAGGAGTGTAATCCCCTTATCCTGACTTAGAAGTAAGGGTCCCTATTTGGACAAGGGTGATAATCATTGCCAACTAGAAACCTCTAGATCTAACAGTAATGATTGAGTAAAAATAGCAAAAATAGTTTGAAAAAAGCTTATTAGTAAAACGGGTGAAGGAAAATCACTGTCCCGACTCACCAGTTATCATGTATGCATCAGCCAAGGCGTATTGTGTCTTACTTAAGAATCACACAATAAAGGGTGGAACATATGGTTCAGACAATAAAAGCAATTTACAAATGTCCAACATAATAGGTAAATAGTTGCCAATAATTACATGGAATGATAACGGAATTGAGCATAATAGTAATTACACTAGGACCATGTTGTCTGTTTAAGAGGCTGGTCATCTTTACACAAGGATAAATACAAGCCAAGATGATAGTTATAAGGATTGGCCAGGAGACTGAGAGTAAAAACAATATAGAGAAAGGTAAAAGAAGTGGGTATTTTTACAAAAGAGAGTGTTCCCTTCACTATATTGTACAGGAGCATAGATTGAATCCAACTACAGAAAATTAGATTATAATATGCAAAAATCAATTATCATCATAACAGTTATTACATGTGTTCAATGAACAAGGTACATTAGCGCAACAAAATTGCCTTTCTCCATTGTGTTTAAACCATTGGCAACATGTTGCACTTGAGAAACCATTTGCATTCTGATTCGTTTAGCATCAGCTGAAAATCAACATTGCATAGTGTTGTTTATAACCAATTCAACTACCTAACACTCTACATGATTTTCAGTTTGATTAAACTTGACAAAGTGATTCTCAAAAAGGGTTGTCATAACTATACCCCTAATTCTGCTTTGTGGTGAAATAAGGGAGTCTTAACCTTCTGTTCAATATTTCTTTAGCAAATAGATTTACGTGGACAACAGATTGAGTAGACATCTTTGTTGGAATCGAAGGTTGGAGTATTGTCTCGGTGATTTTTTGATCTCAACATATATAAAATTCTTTTGATTTTGAGTGGGTTTGTACATTATTCAACTGTCATAACTGTAGTCTCTAACAATTTGGTTCAGTCCAAAAAAGGAATAAAAAAAATCTGATTGTTTCTTCAGTTGTTGGATACTAGCATGAGCTAAATGGTCTTGCAGATTCTTTGCCTTGCGAACTGAGCACATCGGGACATCTTTGATGAGGCCAATTGAAGTTATTTGGGAACAACATTTTTTCCATGATTATTGCTTTTGTGCAGAAGAAGGTCACATAGACAATATGGGCAGGTTATTTTCTTTCTTTGGGTGTCAAAAGGTAACACACAATGCAGTAACGGAATGGTTTCCATTGTCCTGGATCACTCTCTATATCCAAGGGTGGATGACATAATTCCCAAATGAATCATTCACTAGGACCAAGCACCCAGGGCAAATCAGTTACCAACTGAAGTTAGGTGTTGCAACTGAAGGAGCCTCTGTCTCTGCAAGCAGGCCGCTGGGCTGTGGGGTCCCGCAGGGCTCATCTTTTAGCCCCACGCTATTTAATGCGTACATGAGACCGCTGGCTGAGATCATCCGAAGTCGTGTCTCAAGCATAACGGTGATAAAACCGAGCTGATGCTTATGGGTCCATCAGCTTCCTCCACTTTGGAGCTGCTATGGCCGGTTAGTTTGGGCGCGCCCCCCACACCTAGAGACTATATAAAAAGTCTTGCGGTGTGGCTGGACAAAACCCTGACCTTTAACATCCAAGCAACTAAGATGTCTGCGACTTGCTTTGGTCTCATCAAGATGATGAAAAAAATCCTCCCGCTCCTACCTTTTGAGGCCAAGCAGGTAGTTATGCAGGGTCTCATCCAGTCCCGTCTGGACTTCAGTAACGCCCTGTAACTCGGGGTGCCTGATTATTGCTTGCAAAAACTCCAGCGGATTCAGAACTGTGCAGCACATACATTGCTTGGCCTGTCACGTAGAACATTGGTTAAGCCTGGGCTGAAAGCCCTGCATTGGCTCCCTGTTAGGGAGAGAATTAAGTTCAAATCTATGTGCATCTCCCACCAAGCGTATTGGAAATCCGGCCCAGTAATAAACCAAGCGTTTGTCACCCCTCATCGACCCAACAAACAGCTCCGTTTCCTCCACGCCTTTTTGGCGGTAGTTCCTCGGATTCGGAGATCCAGAGCTGGAGGTCAGTCATTTTCTTACAACCCAGCCAAGTTATGGAACTCACTCCCTCTTCATCTAAGATCCAATCCTAACTTGATGACCTTCCGCAAACAGCTTAAAACTTTTCTTTTTAATAAATCAGGTTAACCCCCTGCTTGTTTTCATTGGAGGGTATTGACTCAGTCTGTCAGCGCCTGGACGCCTCAGGGCAGCAGCCGCGCTTAATAAAACCCTTTTTCATTTAATTTCAAATTACCAATGGTTTAAGCCTGCAGTTGCATAGATGGAGATTTGACAATTCTCTACAACAGGATGCTAAATTCTCTACTACTTTCCTATCTTTCACATCTGAATTCTTTACACTTAATGTCTTTATTTTCTCAAAGAAAGGACCCATTAAATAATGAGCTTTACTGATTTCCTCTATTAAATCCCTAGAACAACAATATTTCTCCTCTAAATCATCAGTTGACCTCCAATATGTGTTTAAAGCCAAACTACATTTTAATACAATATCCACTAATGAAGCAAATTCTATTTCACTTAGAAATAGTGCGATGTATTATGGTGGAAAAAACAAAACTGGTAAGCTACTAGCTAACTTCTTGAAAAAAAGATGTGCAATAGATTCACTAACAACTTCTGAAGGGCACTTTCATTCCAATCACAAGGATATCTTAAAGGAATTTGTTCAGTTTTATCAAACTTTATTTAACCCTGAGATTCATGTCCAACATTCTAATATGGAAAGATATTTAGATTTTGTGCCTCATCCTCTTCACTTGGATTTAATGGATGCTAATTTGGATCTAAATGAAATCTCTTGAGCACTCATTACCCTAGAATTGGGTAAAACACATGGACCTTATGGTTTTGCAGTAGAATTTTATCTTCACTTTTCTAATATCATTTTTCCCCATTTACTTCATTTATTTCAACACTTTATTATTATTCAACTTCTGGCACCTTTCAGGATGCTACAATATGCCTTATCCATAAAGATGGCCAGGACACCGCTCATTGTATAAATTATGAGCCCATTTAATTGGTAAACGTAGAATATAAAATTTAAACATTTAGCTTTCAATTTAGAATCTTGTCTTCCACATCTCATCAGAAAAGAGCAGTCAGTGTTCAATAAGGGTCATCTGGCTTCAGATAACACTAGATAATTCTTAAATATACTTAGCAAATCTCCATCTCTCAACTTTTCTGTAGTGATAATGTCAGGAACACAGGAGACGTGGTGGCTGAAGTTGTAGTTTAATGCAGCTTTAGGTGAATACAGCGACACCAGAGAGCACCAGGATTCAACTGGCAAAATACCAACATTCTACACAACAGCACTAGAACCCTCATGGTAGAGAGTTCTATCTACAGGTGCCAGTGAGGCACAGCACAGAACATTACATTATCCTCTTTTCTATAAACAGAAGAGGAAGAACTCAGAGAAGAAAAGGAAAGAGGAAGAGTGGAGAAGGAAAAAGCAGAGGAAGAAAAAGAAAAGAATGACAGTGACAGCGAAAATAGGTAAAGTAAAAACTAGAAACAGGAAACTGGAATTGAGTGGAGACTGGAGTAACTACCTAAACCTGGCAGGAATTCTTGGAACTCTTGTACTCCTGCGAAGTGCAGGAAACCCACCATCTTCATTATTAACATCGTTAGAGCACATGGCATCATGGCGAGAATCAGATAAAAAGTCACGGTTAACAGAATCAGGTTCCCTGACATTGACTATCACAACTTTACTGACATTCCACCAGTGATTGTTGTTAACACGAACAGCATTGCCGCAAACCGTATCGACAACTAAAGACTCAGAAAATTTACTCCTTCCCTTGGTGACGTGAACAGAGCTCTTGATACGCACAATATCTCCAGCACAAATACTATGCGGCACAGTCCTATTTCTTTCATCAAAATAGGCTTTCTGTTTTGCTTGAACCTTCGTAACATTGTCCCTTACAAATCCATCTATCCCGTCCATAACATTCATCTTAACCCATTTCGACATCCACCCTGGACAAATTTTTGTGGAGGGTTTTCTCCCTCTTAGAAGTTCGAAAGGAGACACACCAGTGGACGAATGAGCAGTAGTGCGATAAAACCACAACATGGAGCGAACAGCATTTTCAAGAACACACTTGCAGGCGATGGCCCATTGCACACAATTGTTCAACACACGGTTCATTCTCTCAACAAGGCCATTAGCCTGAGGGTGATAAAAGGAACTCTTCTTATGGGAAACACCACCTTGTTTAAGAAAAGACTCAAATTCAGAACTTACAAACTGCACACCATTATCCGTCATAACGACAGAAGGAAACCCTTCCCTAAGGAAAACATCTTTAAGAAAAGAAATGACATTGGCTGAGGAAGGCTCACTGATAAAACGAATCTCTGGCCATTTAGAATAGTAATCAATGGCAACGTTGGCAAAACGTGAAGAAGAGGGTAAAAGATTAAAAGGACCAACTAAATCAACCCCAATCCTTTCCCACGCTCTCGGGAAGCATAATAGGTTCGAAGGGGGGTGTTCTGGGTTTGTAGCTCTTGTCAGATGATCTACAGATTACACAACCATCGACTAGAGCATCCACACACACATCCATAAGTGGCCACCAAAATACATCTCGTAGTCTGCGTTTGGTGAATGTTTTCCCCAAATGGCCTTCATGCGCGCCATCAACAAGACGTCTCCTTAAACTCTCGGGAGGAATGAGCCTACCACCCCGCATAAGGATGCCATCTTCAACCGTGAGCTCATCAGCCACCTTAACGAAAGTCTGGAATTGTCCTGAGACATTTTTCTCTTTAGGCCAACCTTTTTTTAAGAAACTTAGGACCTGAACAAGTACCTCATCTTTCAACATCTCCCTTCTCCATTCTGCTTCATTGACAGCACACATACCCTCAAGATCCAGAGCAGCAACAAAACAATCTTCTTGATCGTCATCCTTTTCAAGATCAGATTCATGACCAGAAATAGGGAATCGTGAAAAATAATCCGCCCTGACATTCTTCGAACCTGGCAAATAGACAACATCAAAATTGTACTGGAGTAGCTTAGTTGACAACCTCACAATTCGCGGGGTATGCTCTTTGATCTTTTCACCAGACAAAATAGAAACTAAGGGATTAAGATCGGTGCGTATGACAAAGTGACTACCCCAGAGAAAGGAGTTGAATTTCCTCACAGCCCACCAGCAGGCTAAAAGCTCTTTCTCTATCACAGAAAAATTCACTTCAGCACCGCGCAACACCCTTGAAGCATACGCAATAGTGTTGTCAACCTGACCACTCTTCTAAGTGAGCACGGCTCCAAGACCAAATCCACTTGCATCCACAGTCACCACACACTCCTTATTTGGATCAAAAGCTTTAAGGACACTGTCACTCACCAATTGAGACTTAATCCACATGAAGATTTCTTGACAGTTCTTATCCCAAACAAAAGGCACATTTTTTTTTAACATATTGGTAAGTGGATGAACCTTCGATGCATAATCTTTGATAAATCTGGAATAGAACTCACTGAGTCCTATGAAGGACTTCAAACCTGCCTTATCGACTGGAGGAGATGCATCCACAATTGCTGTTACCAAACCTGGACGTGGCTCTACCCCATTGTGTGAGACAACATGACCAAGGAATTCCATCTTTTCTTTAATAAAGACACACTTTTCTCGTTTAAGAACAATGCCTTTGTCCTGCATTATTTCCAAAACTCGATTCAAAGAACCATTATGATCCTCTATGTTTTGGCCAAAGATCAAGACATCATCCTGGAAGACAATTACTCCAGGGGTATCTTTAAACATTTGACTCATCAACCTTTGAAAAACAGGCTTCAGATAACACTAGATAATTCTTAAATATACTTAGCAAATCTCCATCTCTCAACTTTTCCCTTACAGCTATTACAATAGATGCAGAGAAGCATTTGATAGAGTAAATTGGGACTTTATGTGAACATCTTTATCCGATGGATTTGGGCCCAGATCTTTGGACTGGGGTGAATGTGTGACATTGATCCACATTCTGTCCATCACTGTTGTGTTTGCAGTTACCGCTCTAAGTGTACTGGGGATGCTCAGACGTGAGTCCCAGGCACTCCACACCACTGGAATCAAGCTAGCCGGGCTGATGAGAGGTGTTACCTCGAAACCGGGCCGGTCCTCGGATGCTTGTTTCCGTTCTGGGAAGGACATGGCTTTTGTAGTTCGGACTGGACTGTTCCCATGGGGCACAGGGTCAGCGCTGATTTGCATATCGCCATTGTCTAACCCAGGGTGGTGTGGAGTGGAAAAACGATGGATTTGGGCCCAGATCTTTGGACTGGGGTGAATGTGTGACATTGATCCACATTCTGTCCATCACTGTTGTGTTTGCAGTTACCGCTCTAAGTGTACTGGGGATGCTCAGACGTGAGTCCCAGGCACTCCACACCACTGGAATCAAGCTAGCCGGGCTGATGAGAGGTGTTACCTCGAAACCAGGCCGGTCCTCGGATGCTTGTTTCCGTTCTGGGAAGGACATGGCTTTTGTAGTTCGGACTGGACTGTTCCCATGGGGCACAGGGTCAGCGCTGATTTGCATATCGCCATTGTCTAACCCAGGGTGGTGTGGAGTGGAAAAACGATGGATTTGGGCCCAGATCTTTGGACTGGGGTGAATGTGTGACATTGATCCACATTCTGTCCATCACTGTTGTGTTTGCAGTTACATCTTTATCCTGGCATGGATTTGCCCCTAAATGTATAGCTTTTGTCTCCCTTCTATATCAATCTCCATGTGCATGTGTTCTTGTTAATGGTAAAGTTTCTTCTAATTTTCATCTTCAACGGGCATTAGGCAAGGTTGTCCTCTCTTCTCTTATTATTTGCTCTAGTTCTTGAGCCTTTCCTAGGCTGCATTCAATCTATATATGGTTTTTGTAATGGTGATCCACATTTAAAATTGGTAGCTTATGCCAATGATATACTCCTTTTTTCTCCTCTCCAGGAAGTTCTTTACTTGTCTTACTTCATGAAATAACCCTTTTCTCTTATAAAGATAAAACAGAAATGTTACCTCTAAACAAATATACCATGAAACAACCCTTTATGATCACAGGATTGCAATGGGCTACTTCCTCCAAAATTAAAAACTTCCATATTTGGTTCACTGCTTCGATCTTGGATTCCATCAGCATTAATTTTAAGGATTTTATTGCTAAAATTGAATCTACTATTTCTTCTTGGAATCCTTTGTTTTCCTCTTGATGGGCTTGCTTAGATTCCATTAAGATGATGATATCCCCTAATATTCTTTATCCTATATACATGCTTCCAGTTCATATTCTTAAAAAAATCTTCAAAAAAATTAATTCTTTGCTTATTATTTTCTACTTAATGCTAAGAAATTGGAATTATCTCTATCCTTCTTACACACATCCAAGTTGGAAGGAGGGTTGAATATACCAGATTTTTATCATTACCATGTAGCCTTTGATTTAAGTCAAACATCTTTTTGGACCTCAGATATGCTTTCTCCCTTTTATCCTTTATGGTTGACAGTAGAAACTTCTCTTTTACATCCTTTTTCTACTACAGAAGTCTCTTTTTTCTCCTCTAAATCTCCTATTCTTACTTCTCCCATTTTTCAAGACACCAATTCTTTGATCACATCTACATTTTCTCCGACTACCCTAACTCCTGCACTGCTCCTAACTATGCCACTTTGGTATAACACACTTATTAAATTAAATAACAGACCAATGTTTTGGCTTTCATGGAGGGATAAAGGTCTTATTTGGATTGGTCCATTATTTCAAGACAATACTCCTATGTCTTTTACCCAGTTTTAGCAGCTTCTTCATTGTCCCCAACATTTTCATACTCGTTTTCTGCTGCCTAGGAATGAAGTCCTAGATGCCTACTTTTATACACAACATACATATACTTATGCCACTCTCTCTTCTACTTTACCTACTTTTCTTAAACTTGGTCCTAAAGCTCCCTGTATTTATACATTGCTTTCCTTTTCTGATTCCTCTTGAGCCGAGTGCAAAACAAAACTTTTATGGGAAAATGATCTTGGCATGAACTGGAATGTTCCATTTTGGATTAAAGGTCTGGTCACATATTTCTAAACGTTCTAGATCTGCAAGCATTACCCAATCCTTGTGTTTTGTTTATCACATGTTATATTTTACCCTGATACAATGTGCCAAAGTTTCACCACACACTCCTTCTAAAAGTTGGTCCTATGACTTTCCTAAAGGTGACGTTATGCATATGTTATTTAGGTGTCCTAATACTCTTCTTTTTTGGAACGAGGTTTGGTTCCCAAATAAAAAAGACTTTTAACTTGCAGCACATTTTTATCATTCTCATTTGTTTTTCTTGTTGTCAATGATGAGCTTCAATAGCCAACCAGTAAAGCCTTCTTAGTGCTTTTGATGGTAAACTATTTTACGGGAATGCAACAAATTAACTGTCCTAAAAATCCCCCCACCCAGCCCCATCCCCCCCTATGCCCCAGGGTGTTCACCTCAGAGTCAAAAACAACATATATAAAAGCAAAAGGAGAGTAATACATGGTTATGGACTCCCGTCAACCGAAGCAGTAGCTGATTGCGAGGACAGGTCAGTTCCATAAATTCCTGTGAGGGAAGCGCTATATTTGGTTGCTACAAATATTGGTAAGAGTCCCCCTGCATGGTTAATGTCAGTGTACGTTTCTCAAACACATGCCCAAAGCAACAAAGCCATTCCAGACGTGTCAGCAGTCTCTCTGTTCCCCAATGTGGCAGAATTGCCTGTTCTGCAACCTCCAGTGCAAAGCAAATGTGTACACCCTTGTGGGATTTGAGTAGGAGTGTGAGTGCATTGGGTGCCCCAAAATGGTGTATTTGGGTGTTAAAATGTGTATAAACATCAGTCAAAATCTCTTCCCAATATTGACCCAGTCTCGAGAATCCCTACAGGATGTGTAGCAGGGTCCCGGGGATCTACATCACCTCCAGCATTTGGCACATCGTGCCAGATTACTTGAATGTAGGTGAGGGGGGCCAGATACCAATAGGTAATGGTTTTAGTGGCAGTTTCAATGTTGGCTGTATTGCGGATATCATGTTGGGCCCTATAAAATATGTCCTGTCAGTCTTTAGGAGTCAGTTGTCCCCCCAGCTCCCCCTTCTAGAGGATCTGCACAGGGGACTTAGATCCTGCCTCCCCCTGAAGTAGTATACTATACAACTCTGTGGTTAGATGTTTGTCCGTGTGTTTGGTGCGGAGCCATCTTTTGAATTTGATCAGATGTCTTTGTGCTGCCTCCTTAACTGTGAGTTGCTTGAGCCAATGTCAAATCTGGAAGTAGTGAAGTCTCTAATTTTCAGAGGCTGCAAAGTCCTGTCAAAAGAGATGGGTCTCTCCTCATCAAACACAATGCCCAACAGAGCGACAGCCATTCCCCTGCCACGCCTGAAACAGGGCATGGTCAAGTCTTGTGTTAAGTCTCGATTTCCCACCACCGGAGTTAGAAGGGATGGAAATGTTGAGAGGCCCTTACGCACAACCAGTCCGTCCCAAACCTACAGGACCAATTTGATAATCAGCGATAGATATAAACGAGATGGACACTGTGTCCAATGCAAAAATTTAATTTTCTACCGCAGGGGGGCCCACGACCACCTGATTCATAAACAGCCAAGGCTCCGCCAACTTCGCTCCAGACCATTCGACCAAAGAACAGAGTTGTGTCGCATAGTAATGATGGAGCGAACTCAGCATGGCGAGGACCCCTTCCGCTGGGCGGCACCAGCTATGCTACCATCTCATTCAGGGGTGTCTGTCTACCCAAAAAAAGTGTTGCATTTCATCTTGCAAGGATTGTATCGTTCCGGTGGGAGGTTGAAGAGAAAGGGTTTGAAATAGGAAAATAATCCTCTGCAGGCCGATTGTTTTTAGGGCCGCCACGCGACCGAGCAAGGAGAGGGTCTATAACTTCCAACAGGACAGTTCGGCTCTCACCTGCAAAACAAGAGCCTGATAAATAAGATTTGTAATATCCTCCAGTGTTGGTGCCAACTGGATTCCCAGATAGGGGATGGGCCCAGTCATCCATTGTAGGAGGTGTCTTTGGGCAAGGAGAGATTCAGGGCCTGGGATTTATTGAGATTCATGCAGAAACCTGAGTCCTCCCTGAATTCCCTCATCTCCTCTATGAAGAACAGAAGTGCTTCTCTCGGGTTATCTAATGCCATTTTAACATCATTAGCATATAAGCTGATGACGTGTTCCTCTCCTCCAAATCTTACCCAAATGATCTCCAGGTGTTCTTACAGGTGTTCTTGTAGACAGCATACAATCAATCACTTAATCATATCATTTATAAAGTGCACTACTCACCCATGAGGGTCTCAAGGCGCTGGGGTGGGGAATGCTGCTACTGCTCGAAAAACCAGGTCTTGAGGAGTTTTCTGACAGTCAGCAGGTCTTGGGTCTGCCGAAGGTGGACGGGGAAGGTGTTCCAGGTCTTGGCGGCGAGGTGGGAGAATGATCTGCTGCTGGAGGTCACTCTTCGGAAGCGGAGGACTGTGGCGAGGGCGAAGTTGGCACAGCGGAGCTGGCGGGTGGGGGTATAGAAGCTGAGTGGTCTGTTGAGGTACGTTGGTCCGGTGTTGTGGAGTGCCTTGTGTGCGTCGGTGAGGAGCTTGAAGGTTATCCTCTTGTTGACCGGGAGCCGGTGCAGGTTTCTCTCAGGTGGGGTGTGATGTGGCTGCGGGAAGGGATGTCGAGGATCAGGCGTGCAGAGGCGTTCTGGATGCGTTGCAGCCATCTCACGAGTTTGGCTGAGACTACTGCGTGGAGGGTTTCCATAGTCCAACCTGCTGCTGACGAGGGCCTGGGTGACTGTTCTTCTCGTTTCAGTGGGGATCCACTTGTAGATCCTGTGGAGCATGCGGAGGGTGTCAAAGCAGGAGGAGGAGATGGCGTTGACCTGTTTAGTCATGGAGAGGGTGGAGTCGAGGATGACCCCTAGATTGCGTGCATGGTTGGTGGGTGTTGGATCGGTTCGCAGTGTGGTCGGCCACCAGGAGTCGTCCCAGGCTGAAGGGGTGGATCCGAGGATGAGGACCTCCGTCTTGTCCGAGTTCAGCTTCAGTCGGCTGTTCCTCATCCATTCAGCGACGGCCTTCATTCCTTCTTGAAGGTTGGTTTTGCAAGTGTGGGGTTCCTTGGTGAGGGAGAGGATCAGATGGGAGTCATCGGCATAGGAGATAATGTTGTGCCGACGGGCGACGTGGGTGAGCGGTGCCATGTAGATTTTAAACAGAGTTGGGCTGAAAGATGAGCCCTGGGGTACGCCGCCGATGATTTTGGTGGCTTCGGAGCAGAAGGGGGGAAGGCGGACGCTCTGTGTTCTGCCAGAGAGGAAGGAGGTGGTCCAGTCCAGGGCCTTCTCTTGGATCCCGGCATGTGGAGGCGTGTTCGTAGTGTGAGGGCAGCCGTTTCTCCATTGTCCAGCAGGGACTTGATGTCATCGTTGGCGGCGATGAGGGCAGTCTCGGTACTGTGGTTGCTGCGGAACCCGGACTGGAGGGGTCCAGGATGTTGTTCTCCTCGAGGTAGCGGGTAAGTTGTTCGTTCACGGTCTTCTCAATGACCTTTGCCGGGAACGGGAGCAGGGAAATGGGCCGGAAGTTCTTGAGGTCCGCCTTGGGGTTTTTGAGTAAGGCGTTGATCTCGCCGTGCTTCCAGCTCTCCGGGAAGGTTGCTGTCTCGTAGGAGGTGTTGATGACTGTCCGGAGAAGGGGTGCGATGGATGTGCTGGCTTTGTTGAAGATGTAGTGTGGGCATGGGTGTGACGGAGATCCGGAGTGGATAGTGTTTATGATCAAGAAGGTGTCGACGTCGTTGATGTTGGTCCAGGAGAGCAGGCGGTTGGTGTGGATGGTGGTCGTCGGAGTGGAGGTCTCAGTGGTTGTCGGAGTGGTCGTGACATTGAAGCTGTCTTGGATGTCTGTGATCTTGCGGTGGAAGAAGGTGGCTAGCAAGGCGCACAGGTCTTGCGAGGGTGGGACGTCGTTGGTGTTGGAGCTGGGGTTGGAGAGTTCCTTCACGATGTTGAAGAGCTCTTTGCTGTTGTGCACATTGTTGTCTAGGTGGTTTTTGGAGGAGGCCCTTTTGGCAGATCTGATGAGGTGATAGTGTCTGCGGGTGGCATTCCTGTGGGATGCGTGGCTGTCCGGTGTTTGTTCACGGAGCCAGATCTTCTCCAGCTTTCGGCAGGTTTGCTTGGAGGCCCGGAGGTCTTCAGTGAACCAGCTGGCCTTATTGTTGGTGTGACTGTTGGAGGATTTCTTGATCGGGGCGAGGGTGTTGGCACAGTCGTTGATCCACTGTCTGAGGTTGCGGGCAGCGGTGTCGGGGTCAGTGGGTTCGTGGGTGGGCTCTGGGCAAGAGTGGTGGTTAGCAGGTATTCGGTGACTTTGCTCCGGCAGCGGCGAGGCATCTGTTGGGTGCGGTGGTGCGTGATGGGTTTCTTGAAGGTAAAGTGGATGCAGCGATGGTCGGTCCAGTGGAGTTTGGTGGTGTGGTTGAAGGAGACGTGGGGGCTTGTGGAGAAGATGGGGTCAAGCGTGTGACCGGCGGAATGGGTGGGTGTTGTGTCGAGTTGTCTGAGTCCGAGGTTGGGTAGGTTGTCGATCAGGGTGGTGAAGTTGGTGTCATTGTTGTTTTCGAGGTGGAAGTTCAGGTCCCCAAGGAGGATGTAGTCCGTGGAGGTGACAGGGGCAACAGCGCCCCCCCTGTCCTCTACCCCAACATTTAGGAAATGGTGCAGAGTTTCTACCATTAAATCTGACTGACGCATTTGGGTCCCCCTAGTTGCTGAGTATGCAGGTGTGAAACTTCTCCACAAAGCCTAAGTGAGCTAGAACCTCAGCCAGCTTTATCAATGAGGTGACTGATTCTCCTTGTATTATCAGCGCAGTATCTCTAGAGGTATAAAGCCTGGTCTGGTGCCCCCACTCTGGGCATTAGAGGGTTAAGGCGAGCGGCCAGAATGGCAGTAAACAATTGGCATCAAAATTCAGTAGTGGAAAAGGCCGATAAGACTCACACTGGCATCTCTCCTTGCCAGGCTCGGGGATGACCACGATTGATGCCTCCATCATCGAAAGTGGGAACGCACCACGGCCCGTGATTGAGTTAAACAGCTGTGAGGAGATTTAACTTCTTTTATTCAGATTGGGCAATCTAGTTCAGATGCCTGATCCTCAGTTAGGCAGGTTGTGTTGAAATGTTGGAGGTAGAGGGTAGGATGCTCTGCAGGCAAAAGTAGAGATCCTTGTAAAAAATCTCAAAAATTGGAAGGGATGAGTCCATGGCCCTGTATAACCACCCCCTCTTGTGTTAACAGGGATTCCACGCCTGTAGCCTGATGCTGTGCCCGTAGTTTATTAGCCAGCAGTCTCTCGCATTTATTCCCTCCAACATAGAAAGAAGGCTTTAGGTAAAGTAACGAATATTCAGCTCTATCGAGATGTAGCCCTAACAGTTGTTTCCTCGCAGCTCCCATTTTATGCTTAGTTCTTGGTGCCGCGGTACAATGGTGAATATGCTCCAATTCCTGCAACTGTTGTTGAAGTTGCACCCTTTTGTCCCTACTTATTTTAGTGTCTGCCAATCAAATCGCTATAAATTCGCCTCTGATAACTATTTTAAAGCATCCCATACCAGCAAAATGGGAACTTGCAGGTCATCATTACCTCTAAGGTCGTTGATGATCACCTGGTCTTTGCAGGAGGGTGCCCCTGAGGCCCCAGTCTCCTGCAGTAGTTTGCGATCTAAGGAAACAACAGAGTGGTCTGGGAGTGATTGGTGTTCTATTTCCACCAACATAACTGCTGCCTGAAGGTCTCTAGAGCGCAGGTACTGATTGAAACGAGCGTAGGATCTATGTGCATGTGAATAAAAGGTGTTGTCCCATGTTTAAGAATGACCATCACGCCGTAGATCCCTCAACCTCATCTTTTGTAACCAGAGGACACAATCTGAAGATACCGCTCCCACTCCCCCTTCCCAGTGTGCCGAGCAATCCAGGTCACTATGAAAGACCATGGTCATGGTTTCGGCTACCACTCCATAGGAACCCCTTGTGTCCCTCTATGGTTACATAGAAGGAATCTGTTCCCAAGGAGTGAGGGCCTAACTGTACTCAATGGACAAGTAATCGACCCCTGATTTCTGCTCTTCTGGGCCCTATATTTCCCTGGAAGGAGCGTGAGACAAAAATCACCACCCCAACCCTGCCATGGAAGAAAAACATTGTTGAGAAAAACTCCTGGTGTTAGGCCAATCCTAGGCCCTCGCCACGAGGTGCGGCTCTTGGACCAGGCATATATCAGCGTTCAGCTGTTCCAGATAGAAGAGTATGGCCCGCTGTTTGACTTGATTGTTAAGCCCCTTCACATTCAGGGTGACAACCTTCAGTGTATTTTGTGGCATAAAGGTGGTGTGTCTGTCACTCTCATATGCCCCCAGGCCCAGGGCTTCAAATTACTCCCATTGAGGAATGTGATGGATACCTCTTTCCATTCCAATGTGATTATCATGTATAGGGAGCATGCTGTGTGTGTGAGTACCCCTGAATAAAGGATCCCCAACAAAAACTTAAATTATTCAATGTCCCTTTGATACAAAAGACACAGAGCAGTATCAGTGTCCATTCGGTGGAAATAGAGTGCATGGGGATCATGGTAGCATACACCTAAGGAACGAGCTCCCCAGCCTCCCCAGCAGAACCACCCCAGAGATGAAAGCTAAATGTTTGGGCCCTTACAGTGTTAAAAATTCTCCTGAGTAGTCGATTCTTCAGTTTGCTTTTCCAAGATCACCTTTCTCTCTTGGGCAATTGTAGCAGAGTCAGGTTTGGAGATCCCAGAACAGGACGTGTTCTTCTGAAAATGTGGGCGGCAGTTGGTCCTCCACCCCCTGGCTACAGATATGGTAGTAACCCCCTTTGTGTTCCCTATTTGTAGTAGTACACAGGCTGCTGTGAGAGTGTGGAGTTGATCGAGTTTTCCCTACCACCTGAAGATTATGCAAAAGGCAAGTCCCCAGGAGTAGGAGACATTGATATCTCACCGTAAAGCAGTCACAGGGTGAAACTCTTGCCTCTTCTGAAGCGTCCTGTCAGAAAGGTCCTGATTTAATTGCAATAGGTGGTCCCTGAATTGTAGCAGCTGTTGATCTCTGGCCTTACATAATATCTGTTCTTTTAGGAGGAAGTTGTGGACATGAGCTAAAATGTCAACCGGGCGGGAGACTTCCAGACGGGGCATGCATACTCCATGGATCCTGTCCAAGTGGATGTCTGTAGCTTGCATGTCCCCCAGGATTTGGGTGAAGAGGGCCTTGATGTCTTTCTCCAATGCCGCCACTGGGGCCCCTTGTATCCTAATTCTGTTGTGTTGAGACCTATTTTCTAGGTCTTCTGTGTGCTTGGAGGTCCAGTTGCTCGTCAGTGAGCCTTATGATTTCCTGCTGTAACTGTTCAATCTCTACGTCCCTGGTAGTTTCATCATCCCCCAGTGTATCAACTCAATCCCAAATTTTGGTCACACATTTCTGGACTGCTTGAAGCTAATGGAAGAGCTCTTTCTTGACCATTTGGAGGTCATCTCGGAGGGAGGCAAAAAGCACCTCCAGGTAGGAGTGGGTGACCAGGCTGCATCATCTTTCTCTGGGGACGTGGTCCGGCTGGACACCTGAGACCAGTCCTTGGGCAACAGTCCCTCGCCCCTCCAAAAGTTCCTGCTCATCTCAGCAGGATCCTCTCTGCTTGCTCTCACCTCTGACTCGTGGACACCTCTAAGAGGGAGCAGCTTGGGACACATATGGCAGAGCCCCCAGTGCAGCAACTCCTCCAGCGACTGGAACAGGTCAACCTGTCCAGGCCCGGCCCAGCCCCAGTCACCCAGTGTCCCCCACCGACCTCGTTTGATGTGCCCAGCCGCCCTGACGGGCAACCACCAAACACTGCAGCTCTGGATACTGCTGCAAACCCTGGGCACAGCCAAGGAAAACGCAGACTCTGAAGGTCCCCCTTTCTCCCCTGTGAACCGCCAGGCCCATTTACCTCCTCCATTTCAGGCACAGGGGCCCCAGGCGACTCCCATCTTCCTACCTGCTCCAACCACAGATCACCGGGTCACTGGGGACCCCGCCCAGTCAAACAGCACTGCCCAGGACACACCGGTGCTGGGACCTGGAGCTTTGGAGAGTCACCAGAACACACCGAGGCCCAAGAAGTCCCGAAACACCACCTCATTCACCCCATGGTCTCAATAATCTTTCGACGGCAGCCCGCTGATCTCAGCTCCAGCCCCAGATAGGCGATGGGTTGCACGCAGGATACCTCCATGGCTCCCTGATGTTGCTGGCAGGGCTCTCAAGTACATGGAGAAACTGTCAGGGCATTCAGGGTGGTAAATGCTGGGGATAATGGATGATCTGCGGGAGGCCGTATCGGAGGGACCGCAAAGCAGGTCCTATTGGACTGCCATTTTGGCCACATCCCCCTGCATAATGTTTTTAATCCCCAGTATCTTTTTTTTAAGGAACTTTAACTTATCATTTTATCCCTACATTTCCTCAGTATAATTTAAAAGATATTCATTAGCAATCGCTTTTCAACAAATTGCATTTCATTGTAAATGCTCCTCTAACTTATTTTATAAGATTAGGTGGGACTGCGTTTGCTTAAACCAGAAGTTGGATACTATTTACACTGCTTAATATTTACCCTCTCAGACTGTCCAATTGTTATGATTACGTTTGACTACTTTTTTTAATCAAGTTCAACACTGTGTTTCTTCCATTGAATATGTACCTTCTTAGAATGTTCAACCTCCATGAGTCTCTGTTATTTTTTATTTTGCATTTATCATTTAACATGTTGTTATGGTTAATGGCTAGTACCTTTTATAGTTTTAGGTAATTTAAAAGGACATTTATTGATATTATTAGTTCTAATGTTATATTCTTAGTATTATTATATTATCACTTATTATTTTGCATGCAACTGACATATTAGAACTTTTGCCCTCTTTCTTCCCCTTTTCTCCTTCAAATATGTTAAAGACTTTAGTGAGTTAAATGATTAGTTAGTCTTATTTAATTGTCTCTCACTTTCTCTGTTTAACTATTTTGTTGCTATTGGTGAATTTAAATAAAGTCTCTAAAACACAACAAAATGATTTAATCAGCTCCAAAATTATTTTATGTACTCGCTCAAAAGTGGTTTATCAAATCGCTGGCATGGTGACCGCAAAATACCTTTGAACATCAGTTGCTTATTTCTGAGAGCAACCAGCACGAGACTGTTGCTTTAAAACAAAGATATTACTTCAAAAAGATGCTGGTTCTTGATCTAGGTACCCATTTAAATATCCACACAACTACAAATGCTTGCATACATCTTCAGTACAATAGCATTATGCACAAATTAATAATACAATAGGCAATTCTGTACCGAAAGAAATCTTCACACACTTCTTTATTAATGCGTTGCTATTGGCATTCACATGTTTGACTGTTTCATGGTCACTCAATAAAATCAATAACATAGTGTTCATAAATCATAAAAACACATCAGTGTTTACGAGCTGTTTAACAAAAGAAAAAACCATGAAATCAGATTCAAAATCGTTATCCTATGAACCAGTTGATGCCGAAAGGGAAGCACAAATGGCAAAGTACCCAAGCAGCGTTCAATAAACAATGCAGAATATCGTCTTCTGCTGAAGAGGTTCAACCTTGGGACTGATGCCTATTTAACAATGCTTTAGAAGCACTTGAGCTACTGCAGTGGGATTTGATTGTTCACGAAATGTTCCTGAGCAAGAACAAAATGATTTATGTTTGATTTTATTTTCATAAATGGCAAGTCCTATGATATTCTAATTATATTTTTTAAAAAGTTACATTTCCTATGTGTAATATTAGGGGCAACATTAGATGCTTCAGAAGTAGCCAAGAGACATGTATTTTTTTCTAAATAAAATATAATGGCTGTTCATTACAAAATTTTAATAACATTTGGTGCTGCTGGCCGGACAGTGATTAGTGCAAGCTGTAGTGGATTTTGGAGGTATCTATTGAGCCCTGGCTAATTGCCACAAGGGTGCAGGGTTTTACACACACTCCCATTTCTCTATAGCAGACTGCATTACGGCTTGTTTATGGCTGTGATACAAGCTCCCATAGAGAACAGTGGGAATCCGACCGAGCAGCGTTTGGTCGCATCATAATCAGGCGGTCGGACCCGCTGATCTCAGGTCGGTCGGCCCCGGGTCCGAGGGGTGTCAGTCGGAGGCAACTCCTACGCTGCTTATTATGATGTTGGACATGCTTAACTGCATGCAGCAGAAATATTAAACAGAGAACATGCAAGGGGAGACATCCATTTTGGATAATATAGCATCAAATACTAAAGGAAGCCTGGTTAACATAAGCCAAGAAAAGGCACTTTAACAGATCACAACAAAAATGTTTCAAAGGCAATAATATCAGATAAATGCATACATGAGAATTCAAGAGTAGATTCATTTTCTGCACGTTGTTAATAATACACAGATTTAATAAATTCCTAAAAATCTTACAACACCATTCCCAGATATAAACAGAGCAAACTGCTGCACCTTTATCTGATAATCTATAAAGGACAATGTTCCTAAAACAGAATCAACCACAGAAAAATTATAAATTCTATGCTATAGATAGGTGTTCCTTGTTTAGGGCCCTCTCCTGTGTGTGGATGGTCAATACACCAAAGAAAAACACATAAAAGGGCATCCCCAAAAGCCTACATAGAGGAGGAGGAGCCTGATCCATCATGGCTACTCGGAGCTTTTTACGCTGTAGAAACCCCGCGCTCAACAACCTAGCGTGGTGCTTAAACTCTACTAAACCAGCTGATGGAGCCATCTCCTGACATTGGAAGTTTGGGAGTGTAAGCTGTTGTGGCGGCCGTTACACCTGGACGGTGCAACGCCGGGCTATCGGCAAAAGCCTTGCCAGGCAATATTGCCTCAAGATGGAGCCTGGGATGAAGCAGACTCGCATTTGGATGTATCTGAGCGGGGGCTGCGACATCGGGATCTGAATCCTGGGAACCTACTCCTGATTAGCGGTGAATTTAGGGGATCCCCTTCCCACTTACCCGGTGGGTGCCCACAGCTGAAATTGATCCGTTACACCATAGGCGCAGCCCTGAACATTGGACCTACACCCAATATGATCCTGGCATATGGTGAGCCTCGAACCCCTGCGTGTGGAAAGCAACCTGAGGCCGCAGCGGACATGCTGGAAAGTTTTCCTGGAACCCAGAGGCACTTGTTGCCGAAGATAGAGGTGAGCGGTACCCCCCCAGCGCGAGGCAAAGTGGCGGCTCCTACGGTGCTGCCTACCGTAATGGGAGATGAGATCTAGTGCACTCCCGAGTGCCTAGGGACGCCAGGGAGATCATGTGTCCTTTTTAAGAACTAAGGGAGACTGGGCCTTCCTTCCCTGTAAAGTTCTATCATACCGGCACACTCACGATGTGGAAAAGGGTCCCAGGATGCCTGACCCCAACATGGTGACTTTTTTTCCTCCTTGCTGAACTTGTCCTTACATAACCCTACAAGGACTGTGCCTGACCTCAAGATGACGTCTGGAGTTCTTTCGGACCATGACCCCCCCGCACTAATCTGACAATCCCTGAGTAAAGATGATCTTTATCCTAACAGCGGAGTCCGAGCATTATCTCCGACGCCCAGTGGAGCTGCTCTGTTAAGCTATTGAAGAGATCGGCCTTGGTTCATCCCCTGATTGTCACCTACCCAGCCGTACCTTGGGCACAGTTTCTCTCGGTCTCCCTGTCTTGCCCACCCTACCCTCCTCGTATTTCTGCAATTCTGCTTTTTCCTGTCTCCTTTCTATCTATCTTTCTGACCGATGCCAGTTGGAGCTACCTTGAGAGCTATAGGGGAGACTGGCCATAGGGGAGACTGGCTGTGGATTACCTCCTCGGCCAACACCTACCTATTTTGTCTTTTGGCTGACTTTCCCTTTGTCTCTCATTCCGTCTTCCCCTCGTCCTCTCCCTTTTCACTCCCCCTCTCCCCCTTTCCTTCATATATTTGATGGAATGTGTAATTGTTATCATTGTTGTATCATTGTTGACCTTATGTAAAGCGCTCTGATAACTACAGGTCTAGCCAGCGCTATATAAAACTCTTTAAATAAATAAGTAAGGGTGAAAAAAGATAACATATTTGTGTAGTTCATAGTTGTAAATGTCAGTAGCTACTTGTAGTATGGTTGCTCAATGTCCATAATCACTGATCAGGTGGCTAGTTGGCACACCAGTTGGCCAATGACACACACAACGGAGCACAGTAAGCAGTGGTATATCTCATACACCTGACGGATGAGAGACAGTCGATACTTAGGTCCCAAACGGCACAGTAACATAAGGTTAAGATCACCAGAGGTCTGAAGAGCAGAGGCCCCTGCATTAGGATGAACAGAATATGAATTCATGCATCTGCCTTTGTTTGAGTGATTGCAAAAAAAGGATGTTTCTGGTGGAAAAGTTGAATATATGTGGCAGCGTTCAGTGCATGGACCCATGTGAAACAACACATACAAATGAGGATGACATTGGGAAATGCTGCTAAGAGACCCCTATTTGGGTGGGGGTTTTCAATATATTTTTGAAATTATCTGCTAGTAATCTTGAACTCAACGGTGCAAAAGAACTCTAACACTGGGACACTGTTATTCAATTCCCAGTGTGTATGCTCTCACCCCGAAAAACATGGCAACGTGGCTTAAAACCTAATTAGCACATTTAACTTTCCCAAAAGCGATAGCATATCGTGTACAAATGCACCCATTGCATGGAATGTTAATTGCCACTTGTGGACTGCAGTATCTATTGTGCCATCCACTACAGTGACATTGAACTCCCGGCTCAACAGCTTGTACCCTTCTGCATGAACAGAACACGCTTTTGACTGGGTGTGTGTAGATTTTGCATAATTTCCTTTTGCAAAATGTTGTAAAAAATCTTTTAAAAGTGCATATATTTACATAAAATAGAAATTTATGGACTATAATTATGTGAGGTGGTGTAATAGCTTAGTTTCAGAAATATCGCATAACAAAAGTATTTCAAAATTCCCCAAATTAGACAAATAACGTTTGTGTGATTTAAATTTACCCCAGGACTCTTTTTGACAAGGTAATCTGATGTTAAATATTAAATAACTCACCCCTAATCTCACCGTGCTGCCCCCAAGGTGGGGTGCGCAATATTAAGAGGAACATGTGTGAGAGAAGAAAGCTGTATCTGGTACATAGGAAAATCCAAACCATAGCTTGTACACTTTAGTCTAAAATGTCGACCTCTGCCAGCTACAGACTCAATTCTAGTCTCCATTATATTTAATAAACATCCACTGTAATGGTAAAGGCATTTTCATATTAAATATATTGAAAATGTAACTTTTAGAAAGGTATTTTTACTCTGCCAGAAGTTGCTGGAGGCTAATCTTCATTAGCTCTCCAGCAACTGCCCAGCCTGTCCTTGGCTGGAATAAGGCGTGATGAAGGTGTGAAAACCTCCCTTAGAGCAGATACAATTCTCTAATCATGTAGAGGTATTTTCATCCCCTGGCAAAAAGACCAGTGGGGTGAGTCCAGCAAGTGCAATAACTTTAAAGAGGCCTGCCCTGTCACAAGCAAGCATTTGTCAGATTGCACCAAACTTAGGGGCCGATTATGATGGCGGACGGACCTGAGTCCGTCCGCCACCATAGAGTAGGACGGACCATCCGCTGGGGCAGTCCCTCCATGCAGATTAGGATGTGACTGCCAGGGTGGCGGTCACATCCTCTATTTTTAACATTGCGGCGGGTGCAGCTTCAAGCTGCACCCGCCGCAATTTTAAAAATGCATGCACGCCATTTGCGTGCACAAAGCGGCAGGCACCGTGCGGTGCCTGCCGCTTTGTTCACGCAAATGCAGGGAGGTACCATAGGTACCCCCCATGTGCACCCCCACCCCCCTTCACCCAGGGGGCACGCAACGGGCCCCCGCAGTGAAGGTCCGTATGCTTTTCCACGGCGGAAAAGCCGCCATGGAAAAGCATACTTTCTACTCCATCATAATATGGCTGACGGTGTCTGATAGACACCGCCAGCCATGTTAATGCTTTTCCGCCGCGGTTGGAAGGCGACCGCGGCGGAAAAGCGGCGGACAGATTCAAAGACCCACCAGCCATCCTAATTTGGCAGTGGGTCCTTGAAGCATCCGCGGCGGGTTTCCCGCATCCTCCGGGCCGGCGGTGGCTTCCGCCGGCCCGGAGGATGCGGGAAATCCGCGATCCTAATGACCCCCTAAGTGAGAGGAAAGTGACCACCAGAACTAGTTTTCAATGACTACAGAGGATGGGTTGCTCATTACCCTGGCCATATCTTTGGGCGAGACCACAGGCTCTTCTCAAGGGGAGTAGATGTTCCCAATCTTGGATTTTGACAGTGAGGGGCACTGTGAGATTGTTTGCAATAGGGCAAATAGGAACTGCAAAAAAGCGGGGGGATTGCCCTCAGAACTTTTACCCCATTATTTAGAGAGTACACAGGAGTCTCCCTCACTCAATAGCCGGAGTACCCTAGAGTGCTTGACTCTCATCCAAGCTTCTTCAGTACAATTTGTGGACTACCAGAAGAACAGAATTTAACTGGATCTGCTGTCAGTGACCTGTGAGGTGTTCTGAAGGACTGGAAGTGCAATGAAGTGGAATCCACTTGGCTTAGCTGAACTCCTATATAGATAAAAGGACACAGAAAGCTGGCAGAGCCCTTTTACCTACAATTCCCAGCTGACCAGTGTCAACTGGAATTTGGACTGGTTTGTGCTGGTGATCTCTGCCTGGCACCCTGAGTTTCCAGGAGCCTCCAAGTGGTTGCTTGGACAGCAGAAAAACGATTATAAACGTTTGCTCCATAGCGCCAGAGCCAAGGTGACCTACCACAAAAAGTACTCAACAGGCAGTTCCACAGCATCAGATTAAATTTCGAATTTGCTCCCTGAAAAGCTCTAGCTTTTCTGAAAAGAACAACAAAGTCCCTTTCTGCTTTGTGATTTAAAACTTTCTCAAGCAAAAACCTCAAAAGCTCCAGAGCCAAAATGGAACAAACATGCATGAGGTATCCAACGAGAAGTTCCACAATGGAGGCTACAGTCTCAGATTTGTCCCTTGGAGAGACAACTATTTTGTAAAAAAAACAGTCACTTTTTGATTAGAACTTTGAATCTTTTTGCAGCTTTTTGATTTCCAAATCGTTACCAGGACCAATCCACTTGGTGAATCTGATCACAGTTAAATCGTACTCAGCATCAAATTATGCCCATGTCTCAGTCTATCAGGCCCATAGACTATCATTGGCGATTTGTGCATTTTGGCTCAATTGTGTCTTGAATATTTAAAATGTTTTATCTCCAGTTCCTTTTAGTTTTTTTTATAATTCTGATTTTATTTAACTCATAATTGCCCTTATTTCAAAATTGGTTGTTGAATGTTATTGTGTGTTGTGTGACTTTTCTGCTGTGTATACACTGTATAAATACATTACACATTGCATTTGATTTTAGCCTGATTTCTTTGTGTCACATTCTCAGTGATTGAGCACAGTTTTTTTTTCATTTTGTGTTTCACATAGCAGGTGGAGGCCTTATAATTTGAGGTATACACTTGTCCACTCCGCGCTTTGCTCGTTGTAGATGTCTAACAGTGCCTTTAGGACATGCAGGTGAGGGGCTAAACCTCCCGAAAAAGGTGCGTTTTGAGTGCTTTCCTAAAGGAAAGAAGATTGCAGTTATGTTGCATGTCGATAGGGAGATTGTTCCAAAGGGAGGGTCCTACATAAGAGAATGCTCGGCCACCCTGCCTGGCATTCTTGATGAGGGGTATTTTTAAAAGGAATTGACTGGCAGAGCGCAAAAGGCGTTCTGGTGCGTAGATTTGGAATTTCTGAGTTAGATAATGGGGGCCTGATCCAAAGAGACTCTTGTGTATGATGCAACAGATCTTGAACTCGATCCTCTGGCGTACAGGCAGTTCTTTCAAGAGCGGCCTTGATGGTGTTCTCGAGGGGACATTGAGAACCAGTCTGGCCGCGGTGTTCTGGGCCACCTGCAGTCGGTTGAGTACATGTTCATTCGCAGAGATAAGAAGGCCGTTACAGTAGTCCAACCGACTTATTACGAGTGCCTGGACTAAGGTCTTTCTATAAACGTCTGATAAGAAGGGAAATACCCTTCTTAGGAGCCCAATTGTTCGAAAACAGGATCCAGTCACCAGATTCACATGCTCGTTTAGAACGAGGTTCTGGTCCAGTCGCACTCCCAGGTTCTTGACTGATTGTTTTGGGCAGGGGATAGGTCCTAACTCCAGAGGCCACCAGTCTGGAGACCAAAGGAGATTGGCTTTACCAAAAAGCATAACTTCTGTCTTGCCCACATTACACTGGAGGCAGTTGGCAGCCATCCAGTTAGGTACCGCTCTCATACCCTCAGCAAAAAAGTTCTTAGTTTCAGGGGTAAGAGTCTGGAAAGGAAACAAGAGCTGGGTGTCGTCAGCATACGACACCGGGGTAAACCCATAAGTTCTCACAATGTCAGCAAGGGGGGCCACATACACATTAAATAATGTGGGGCTTATACATGAGCCCTGTGGAACCCCCTTGGTGAGTTCCCTGGAGATGGAACGATAGGAACCCAAGTTGACAGTTTGTGAGCATCCAGTAAGGAAACTCTCCAGCCTTGACAGAGCTACACCTCCAATCCCCACTTTCTGCAGACGGCCGAGAAGAATCTCATGTGACACAGTGTCGAAGGCTGCAGACAGGTCTAACAGCACCAGAATCATGAATCCTCCTCTATCCTGTGTCATCTTGATGTGATCTGCCACGGAGAGGAGTGCAGATTCGGTGCTGTAGTTGGGTCTGAACCCAGATTGTGAATGGTCCAGACCCCCTGTAGCCTCGATGAATTTAGACATATGAGTGTTCACATGCTTCTCGGACAGTTTGCTCAAGAATGGTAGTAGGGAAATGGGGCGTAAGTTGGATACTTCTGTCCATGGCAGGGCCGTGTTTTTACGAATGGGGTTTACCACCACCTTTTTCCAATCCAGAGGAATGTGTCCCACTTTAAGAGACAAATTGATGATCGTCTGTATCATGGGGCACAGTAAGTTGCTTATTAAAGCCATTGTTTTTGTTGGGATTAGATCTAATGGGGATCCAGTTTTGATGTTATTTATCAGGGACAGGATTTCTGTTTGACTGGTTTCAGGAAGTTTAGTCAGCCTAGATTGGTTATTATGTTTATGTTTATGTTTCTGAAATTTTTATTGCGCGCAAATTCCCGAGGGTGTCTCGGCGCAGATCGGACTCCTGAGACTACCTTAAAATCATTGATCAAATAACCACGTTTTCAGAAGTTTTCGGAAGCTGGTTTTATTGGACAAAGGAAGGGAATTCCACAGCCTAGGGGTTGCTACCAGGAAACGCCTGTCTCCCCAGCTGGCGGTTCTGGTACGCGGGACGGCAAGAAGATGGTTGCTAGCAGAACGAAGGTGTCTTTGTGGGGCATAGGTTCGAAAAGCATCTTTAAGGAACTTTGGTCCAGAGTCGTGAATGGCTTTGTAGGCGATGCAAAGGCTTTAAATTTTATACGATTCTTAACTCTTAGCCAATGCAGGTGGCGTATGGCCATAGAGGTGGAACGGCGACTACGGATGTCGAGTAGAATTCTGGCCGCTGCATTTTATACAGACTGCAATTTAGATAGAATCTGTTCCTGTGTGCCAAGGAAAAGAGCATTGCCATAGTCCAATTTTGAGAAAACAAGAGTGGTAATCAAGGTTTTCCCAGCTCCTGATGGGAGGTATGGCAGCAGTTTTCTAATTTTCCTTAGCATAAAGAAAGATGAGGAGACCACCTTGTTCACATGATGTTTAAACACCAGCTTATCGTCGAACACAACGCCGATGTTTCTGACCTTGGCAACCGGGGTGGGAGGTGGACCCATTTTGCTGGGCCACCAGCTGGAAGACCACTCTGGTGCAAAATTGCCAAAGGTCATGTCCTCGTATTTGTCCGAGTTTAGCTTCAAGCAATTATTTGACATCCACGAACTGATGATCCTCATTCCTTCCTGAAATCTGGCGGCCACAGCTGGTCCATCTTTGTGTATCGCCAACACCAATTGGGTATCATCCGCATAGGTGGTTAGGCGGAGACCCTGTGTCTTAATGACTCTCGCCAAGTCTGCCACATATATATTAAATAGTGTGGGGCTTAGTGCAGAGCCCTGCGGCACCCCACATGGGAGGGTGAATGTTGGTGAATAGAAGGAACCTAGTTTTACTGCCTGGGTACGGTTAGCCAGAAAGGAGGCAATGAGGTCCCTGGCACAGTGGGTCACTCCCAGAGATGTGACACGGTCGATCAAGATGGAATGATCCACCGTGTCAAAGGCGGCGGAGAGATCCAAAAGTACCAGGACCGCTGCCCCGCCTTGGTCCAGTATAGTCCTGATCTCATCTGAGGCCTTTATTAGTGCCGTCTCAGTTCCATGGCCCTTCCTGAAACCAAACTGGGTGTCATCTAGAAGCTGATGGCGGTCGATGAAATTCGCCAGCTGTTTATTCATCATGGCTTCAAATATTTTGGCCGGGAAATGGAGGCAAGCAATCGGTCTATAGTTGCCTGAGTCTGAGGGGTCCAGGGAAGGCTTCTTTAACAAGGGCTTGATGATCGCAGTTTTTCAAATTTCAGGGTATATACCTGTTTGAAAGATGGAATTACACAGGTCTGTAAGAGGGGAAGTAATGGCCTCTTTTAAGGCGTTCAAGATGGAAGGGGGACATGGATCTAAAGGAGACGCAGATTTATTAGAGGTGATTAGCTTGCTAATTTGATCTGTCGTTGCCAAATGGAAATTGGGAAAGGAGGGAGTGAGAAGGAGGGGCTGAGAAAAAGGTTCAGCATGATCAGAACTCATTGCAGGGGAGAAAGATGAATAGATGTTCAGGACCTTAGTAAGGAAAAAGTTTGCCAGTGTGTTACAAAGGTCTTGAGATGGTTCATTTATAATCAAAAAGGTATCGGAGTATTTTTTGTGGTAACCCCAGTGCTCTTAGCCGTTGTGATCTTTTGATAAATGGCGTCTATTTTACTATCGAAGAAAAGGGAGATCTCATCACATAGGGATTGGGAGAATTCCTCAGGACTCTCACAGGCCAATGGCTTTACAAAGGTCTGTAAGATCCTGAACAGCTCTCTTGAAGAATTCCCTTCTTCTGCTAGCTGTGATGTTAGACTGTTCTTTTTATCTAGCCTGATGTTTTTGTAATATGAAGCTAAAGCTGCTGCGTGATTTTCCCAGCTTTCTTCGGTATGAGTCGTTCTCCATACCTTTTCTAATCTCCTGCAACCTTGCTTTTCCAATCTCAGCTGTTCCGTGTACCATACCTCCTGCTTTGATGTGGGATGTTGTTTCATGAGTTTCAACGGAGCTAATAGATCAACAGCTTTTTTAAGAGTCGTATTGAATTTAAAAAGAGCTGACTCTGCACTATCTGTTGCAGTAATAGTCGGTTCTTTCCATACTTTTTGAATCTCTTCTAGAGTAATTCTGTGCCATTGTCTGCGCCATATGGGGGAAGCTGATTGTTGTCTAACAGGTTTGACTAATCCAGGGAGGGTAAATTCAACCAGGCAATGGTCTGTCCAATTAATTTGAGTCGGGGGACGGCTACGTATCATGGGGCCATTAGAGAAAATTAAATCTAGGGTATGGCCTCCTATATGAGTAGAGCCATTGTTTTGAAATTAAAATCACCTAATAGGAGGACGTTTTCTTTGGCTTTTAGATGTTGTGCTAATAGTTCTGTTAAAGATAAGGTAAATCCTTTGTTTGGTCCAGGCGGACGGTAAATCAGAGCTCCTTTCCAATTATCTTTGGAGCCTGAGTTTATCTTAAAAATCATCACTTCCATCGATGGGCAGCAACTCTGTTCAATTATGGAGACTTTAAGGTCTTCTCTATATACTATGGCTATCCCGCCTCCAGTTTTAGTTGGGAGGTCGAGCCTTAGGATTTTGTATCCTACGGGAATCCCTAGTGCTATTGCTGGCATGGCGTGTGGTTTTATCCAGGTTTCTGTTAAGAAGCAAATTTCGGGATTAGCCGTGTTTATAAGATCCCATGTCTCATGATAGTATTTAGACAATGAGCGTACATTAAGTAGGAAACTTTTCCAGCCTTTAGGTATTGGCAATGCCTTAACCGCATTACCAATGGAGATAGCGGTATAAGATGCTTGAAATCTACATTGTACGCATGAAAAGGTACCTACTGGGCATGGCCATTGATCACGGGCACAATCCCTCCCGCCCTGAGGTCATAAATTATGCAGCGCTTGGGAGGTGTACCTGAGTTTACAGCCCTCCGTAGGTTCCATCACAGAACAGGCAGAATATCTAGCCCTTCGCCCCTAGCCCCGTCCAGTCGCGGACGGGCGCAGACGGGCCACTCTTTGGCTGCTCTTCGGCGTGTCTTCGGCTGCGCGCGATCGCTGCGTGCTCCTGAAAGGGGCGAGGGCTAAATAGCCCTTCAAGTCTAACCACTTGAGCGCTAACCGTTCCGTGGTTACAGGAAGTGCCTGGCTCTCACCTGACCCACCCTCCGCTCAACGGTACTAACTGCCGTGTCGGACCGGGGCGGTCAGGAAAGAAAGTTGAGCCCAGGCTTCCCCGCTGCACTGCAAACAAAATGTCCCTCCTATTAAATCAGGTTAGGGCAATGTAGCACGAATGTTTAAAAATGTGAACTGCAAATTGCTGAGATTAAAAACGAACACAATGAGCAGTAGCTAAAATAATTATAATGCAGGGCACAGCGTTGAGGCACAGTTAGGCGTTCACAACAAGCAAGCGGGTCGGGGACTCTGCCACCGTCGCCTTGCCGCAGCTCGCCGGAGATGACACTCAGCCTAAATAGCCCTTCAAGTCTAACCACTAGAGCACTAACCGCTCCGTGGTTACAGGAAGTGCCTGGCTCTCACCTGACCCGCCCTACGCTCAACGGTACTAACTACCGTGTCGGACCGGGGCGGTCAGGAAAGAAAGTTGAGCCCAGGCTTCCCCGCTGCACTGCAAACAAAATGTCCCTCCTATTAAATCAGGTTAGGGCAATGTAGCGCAAATGTTTAAAAATGTGAACTGCAAATTGCTGAGATTAAAAACGAACACAATGAGCAGTAGCTAAAATAATTATAATGCAGGGCACAGCGTAGAGGCACAGTTAGGCGTTCACAACAAGCAAGCAGGTCGGGGACTCTGCCACCGTCGCCTTGCCGCAGCTCGCCGGAGATGACACTCAGCCTACATAGCCCTTCAAGTCTAACCACTAGAGCGCTAACCGCTCCGTGGTTACAGGAAGTGCCTGGCTCTCACCTGACCCGCCCTCCGCTCAACGGTACTAACTACCGTGTCGGACCGGGGCGGTCAGGAAATAAAGTTGAGCCCAGGCTTCCCCGCTGCACTGCAAACAAAATGTCCCTCCTATTAAATCAGGGTAGGGCAATGTAGCGCGAATGTTTAAAAATGTGAACTGCCAATTGCTGAGATTAAAAACGAACACAATGAGCAGTAGCTAAAAGAATTATAATGCAGGGCACAGCGTAGAGGCACAGTTAGGCGTTCACAACAAGCTAGCGGGTCGGGGACTCTGCCACCATCGCCTTGCCGCCAATGGCCAAGATATGAGTGACTACTTCAGAAGCTTTAATTAAAACAAATATGATGTTGGAAAATTAGGGGCATCATGGCAGCAAATCCTCAGAATTGAAGCTTACACTTTATTTCTGTAACACCCTTTCATCTTTTCATGCTTGTTCTCTTAGATATGCCTAGGCTTTCCTGTTTTCAGCTTCTATTTTTGGTAAATTCTGGTGTTTTTTTTTCAGTGTTTTCAATATCTTAAAAAACAGTTGTTATCAGTGGTTACACAATTTCGCGCCACTAAAAACAACAGAAAAAGTGTTTTTCCGGTGTTTATGGAATGTTTTGCTCTTATTATTGCTTGCTTTCTGCACTGAAAGAACATGGTATATAGACAGTGTACCTATAGTGTATATGAGGTCCAAATAGATTTTTGCAAATTAATCTTATTGTCGTACACCATACAATACTTCTTCAGTAAGTCTTTGGGTCATGTGCGCTCGCTCTTTCCTTCCCATGTAAACGTCTGTGAAAAGGCCCTCTCAGCATTCTTAGCCCATTGGGCTGAGAACCATCAGCTAAGGGACACAGTTGGGATGACTCTTTCTTTGATGCCACATAAAGCATGAAATGATAAATATTTGCGTTTTAGTTCCTGTGCATTAGAAACCAATGCACCAGAATGGACTAAAAAGTCAATAGCATCCATCATTAACTCTTAAGATTGTAAAGATGCTTTCAGCATACCATCTATCAAGTGGCAAGGATTTACTACAGGGAATCACTTCAGCTCTGGTATCAATTTTGACAGGTCATCACACAACTTTTTTATATACGTAGCTGAATCACTGCAAATACAAACAATATCACTCCAATCTTTGTTGAACTTGGAAAGAACCTTTTTTGCAGAGCATTACAAGTGACACTGCGTTCCATGTTTTCCAAAAGTCTGGTGTCATGTTTTCACCACTATCCCAGATGCTTGGTGATATATATACTTCTCACTATACCTTGTATTACATGTTTAAAGCCTGAGGTGTTGGCAATTCACCTACTATCAATACTGACCCACTAGAAACTATGGTCTGATTTATTAAGGGTTTTTACCCATTCTCTGTGGGTAAATGTGATGACACATATTAGGAAAGATTTTTATGAAACCAGCCATTTTACCTATCGCTGAAAGAATCAAATGCAGCCAAAATATCAAATAGGAGTTTGATATTTCCTGATTCTCTAAAGTTTATAAAATAATTAAACTAGACCTAAAACATGAAACTAAACCCTGCATCTTTAGACCAAAGGCCACAAAACTGAAAAAGTAAAAGGAAGAAGAAACAATATTTGAGTGGCATCCCTAAAGAATAAAACTCAAGCAGAATAATGTTAGCCAGTCTTTCTTACCGTTACTTGTAAAACAAAGTTACATTGTATTGACCCCTTCAGGAAGACAAAAATGACTCTTTCACTCTCTTTTTACTTTCTTTCAATGGCATTTAGTTTGTGGTTGTCCAGGTGTTTTTTCAGTGTTTATATGTTTTCACCGGTGAGGGCTATTTTTCTTTCAGTGGGGTTTGATCAGTTAATATAGGTTTAAACCTAAAACCCCACAGCCTAGATATGCCCCATCTACATCGTATATTTTTCTATTAAGGGTTCTTAACCTCCTCTCATCTCGATACACCATCTGCTGACACACCATTTTAATAATGGACCATCTCCTCATAGTTCCATAATTTGTACTCAAGTCCACCCACCTATTGCAGTTTTAAATATAGAGTTCAATCAGCCTTTGAAACTCATCTTCCTTAACAACCTTTGTCCCAAGATATGAAATGAAATGAAATGAAATGAAATGAAAAACATATTTATAGAGCGCTAGCAGCTGCCCTGAGGCGTCCAGGCACTAAAATTACCGTCAGTGCTCAAGAAGAGCCATCTGTGGCTTAGCACCCTGATTTATACTTCAAATGCACAGATGGGAAAAACATAAAGCACAAGTAACTTCAACAGCTATTGCCAATAAGTAAATGTGTTTACCATGGGACATGATGAAACCACTATTATCTTCATTCTGTTCATGATCCCTAGTAAGTAAAGTGAATTGCCTTTTTACCCCCTCTTTCATTCAATATCTTAACACCCCAATCCAATACACTCTTAACTCAATAAACCCACTGTACATTGTTTTGCTTGCCTCCGTTAAACAGTTAGTCACAGTTTCAACACTCTTTAGTTTCAAAAAATTTCAAAGATCTTGTTTTCAAAAGTTAATGATCTTTCTCATTTTAATATTATCTGATGCCTTTCAATATTGGGTCCCTATATCCCACTCCACTGGTTCTCAATTAATTAACATCACCAACTTCATCACAACTGTCTACCACACTAACAACTTATTCTCTTCTCAAAGCATTCAACACTATCACCCTGGCTTCTAAATTTGGGACCCTTTCCTCACTCAATATCAAGGGTGCTACTCTTTGCAGGTTCCTCTTCCTATCTGATGGCTGAATATATGCATCATAGTATTCACCTAAATCTTCTTCTGCTGCATTATGTATTAGTATCCTCCAAGGCCCAGTCCTATGATAGTCCTGGATTCTATCGACTCTACTCTTCACATCACTTCCATAAGTGATTTAACTTCGATCTACACTAATGACACCAAAAGTGTCTGTTTCCACCTTTACCTTCTCCAATTTCACACTCTGCTATATATCACTGGTTGGACCTTAGATCTTTCATGTCAAATACTTCCACATTTATGTCATATGCTTTCACAAATCTTCACTCCCTAACTCCCAATCGAACCCCATACTCTTTCCTTGTCATCAGCTTCCCCAGATGCCAATGTCTGAAATATCAGTCATTTTTGCAGCAATTATTCATCTCAATTGCCACAGATGTCAGCTACAAAGCAAACTTCAAATTCCAGCTAGCCTGGCTCAACCCCCAACTTAATACATAAACGCTTTAGCTTTAAACTAAAGTTCTATCATCTCTTCCTGGAAAATCTGACTTTGTAAACAATGTGCAATAAAGATTTTCTACCATGTATTCATTTGTCCATGTCTCATTATTTTCCCATATCTTACAGCTATGGCACTCTGCTGGCTCCATGCTGAACCACACCAGTCAGCAACACATGGCATGTATTTCAAGCTATACTTTAATTCAGCCACACATCATTCACAGAGTAAAAGTTCTAGTATTTTTCATGACGGCAAGTCAAACCTCACTTAACACATGCATGTATCTTCTGTGAGAAGAGCCACTTAGTGCTCTTCTCACATATACCAATCATCAAGATTCACCAATATAGGACCAAATTTAGTCTCCCCGGATTTTTTAATGTTTTGACGACACGCTTTTAACGTTTAGTGTGAGTGAGTCACATTACCTGAGTCTCAGTCACTATTAATTAACCGCCTTTTAAGATAATTTGCTGATGCACAGCCAGGGTAAGAGGCTCTGGGCTGGTTACACAAGAACATGTGAGCACATGCTACTGCACACGTGGGTGGGCTGAAGGTGTGAGATTACCATATTGTGCAGCCCGATATCAGCACACAGGAAGACTGCACAGAAGAGACTTTTCAAGGATTTGCAGTAACCTGGGTACACCTTATAATGTGAGGGGCATGCATAGTGTAGATCTGTTTTGCTTACTGAAGGTCTGTAGTGCTTACACGATATTACACATTAAAGGCGAAATCCTCAGTAAAGTGGAGTTTTGCACTACTATGGGTTAAAGTGTGCAGCGAGGTATCAATATAAAGATAAACATGTTGCCTGTGTGTAGATTTACAGTCACTACCAACAAACCTACAATCATGACACTTTTAGAATTCTCATATTTCATTAAGTCTGCTCATTTTCAGATTCCAGGCCTTTGTTCCACTACTGAGCCACACTAATTACTCTGATCCATAGCAGAATGATAAAATGCCTCTCCACACAATAGCGCCATTACCACTGATTGACAAGTTCCTGGGAAAGGAAGAAGTGGGAAGGAAATCAGCATCTGTAAATTATTTTGCAACACTACACCTGGGTTGGGACAGCCCGGACTCACAGAAACAAAGGAGTGGGCCAGTCCTCTGGAGCCCATACAGGATGGGCTCCCACAGAAAGTTATGGTGGAAAGGGTTCAGGCAGTTGAATCAGCTAGGGTCAGAGCTGGGGCTCACAGGGAAGCTCTTTCCATAGACACCTTGACATCGCCACATTGAATTTTCCCAGAATGTTGTGCAAGAGGGTTTGGACAGGTGTGGAGTGATGATGTGACACCCTAGAATTTGATAGTGGTGCCTGGCTTCTAGAACCTTCCACTCTCACTTAAAAACAACCCCTGCATAAAGGAGAGACAGATGAGAAGATAAACCTGGAAGCGACAATGGTGAAAGAATGTCCAGCTAGAAGGAGAAGTCAACTGTTGCTCCGTAAAGATCGACTTTGGGACTTTAACTTCAGCTGACCCCAGAACTAGGATGGGTCTCTCCAAGGCCAGTGGCACTGTCCCTTATATTTTCTGAGGAACAGCTGTGGTAAGGGACCTGCTTTGGGACACTGGATAGTACCCCTATAACTTTGTGGATTGGCCCTTGATTCTGCTGCCAACATACAGGTGCCTTGCAAGACCGACATGAGTCTATGGGGCAAGGGGTGTGTGTTCTGATTGCTGGCTGTGGAGGGGCTGTGGAAAATGCCCCCCGCCCCCTCCAAAGCCGGGGAGAACTTCAAGGGCACAAGCTTATTTCTGTTTTTGTCACACCTGCAGCCATGTTACCTTCAGAGTGCAGACTAACAAGTGTTAAACAGAAAGACAGCAGGCCTTTTCCTTCAATTCACCCAGGATCTGAACAACATACCCCTATACTATAACACCCCCAGAGCTGTTCCAATTTAGGAAATAGGTGAGGAAGCATCTTTTTAAAGAACATTATCTAACAAAGTACTAACAGTACGTCAACCAGCTACCTCTTCTATTATTCAATTAAGTTCTGCTGAACCTTGACTATGTAAAGTTCTCTAATGGATTTTGCCTAGTTTTGCACAATAGAAATACCACATGCATAATACATATATCATTTTCCATGTTAATTGCAGTACAGCCCTCCTTGTGTGCTGAATTGTTTGTGCATTCCCATCCTTCTCCTTCTCCTCCCATGAGTGGTGGGGAGCAGTGCCCTTATGTCCAAGTATGCTATCTGACCCGTATCCAAATGTTCCTTCCTTATCTCATTAATTCCAGAATTGAGTTGTATCAGATTTCATTAAATACCTCATTGTTAGATTTGGGGGTCTCTAGTTGGCACAGGTAGGTACTTGTGACAAATAGGGACCCTTGCGTCTGGTCGGGGTAAGGGGGGACACTCTTAAAATAACCCCTGCTCATCCCCTTGGTAATTTAGCACGAGCAGACAGGGACATCTCTGAGGCAGTGTGTAAAGCATTTGTGAACACATACAGTAATCAAGTGACAACACTACAGATGGACACAGATGGAAACATATATCAAAAATAAATATTCGTTATATAGACTTATCACAAGACCACAAATGACAAAAATGCACAATACTGTACTTAAAATGTTAGAATTAGTGTGGTTCTCTTTAGATCTTAAAACGCGACACTTTGAGTCAATGTACCTTAAGATGCGACACACAGGTCAACAAAACTGTTGCAGGAAAGGTGATGTGATAGTCCTTTACACGCAAGGACGGTGATGCGTTGAAGATCTCTTGCAAAGAAACAAAGATGGTGCTTTCTCCTTAATGCAGCATGCTTCCCGGTGATACGGCAGCGTCTGCTGTGACGTCGAACAACTCGTCCGGCAATGCAAAATGCTTTACACGATGCAAGCCTCAACAGGTCCTGCAACACGCTTCACAGTGATGCGGCGGCGTCTGTTACGACATTGATCCTCTCCCCTGGCAATGCGAGTTTCTTCCACAACGCTGTGAGCCTTGAGAGGCCCTGCAACACGTTTCCCAGTGATGAGGTGGTATCTACTGCGACGTCGATCCTCTTCTCCGGCGATGACCAGCGACAGGCCCTGCGACACGCTTCTCGGAGATGCGGCGGCATCTGATGTGACGTCGATCCTCTTCTCCTGGCGATGTGAGGCGCTCCGGTGGACCTGCGATGACTCAACGATTTTTCTGCGACACGCTTCCCGGTGATGCTGCAGCATCTGCTGCGACGTAGATCCTTTTCTCCGGCGATGCGAGGCGCTTCGTGTTGTGAAGCGGCAGCGGCTTTACGGCAACACGCTTCCTGTTCTTGAGTCGCGCTTCCATCTCCTTGCGACACGTAAGTCCTCAAAAAGTCCAGCACAACTGCAGCCACTTAAAAAAAACTCTGGGGAGCTGGTGGGTGAAGTCTGTTGTCCCTGAGGCTTCAGCAGGAGGCAAGCTCTGTTCGCAAGCCCTTGGAGATCCTTCACAAGTTGACATAAAGTACGCAAAGCTCCTTTCTCCTTTCTTTGGCAGTCAGGCAACCACTGAAGGCCAATCCCCCAAGCAGCACTTCAGCTTAGGGATAGTCTCTCTGGTTCCACTCCTCAGCAAAGGTTGCTTCTTGTTGTCCAAAAGTGATCTAATTCTCTGGGGTATGGGCCCTCTCGTTTATACACAGTGTCTCTTTGTTCTCTGAGGGCAAAGGGGCCTTTGCCTAATCCAAACTGGTTCTGGTCAGTCCTGGAGCACTCTGCTTACATGACTCTTTCCTTCCTTCCTCAGTGCGGGGCAGAAACATCAGACGCCCCACAGGAGGTGGAGCCAACATTGTGGAGGGAAGGCACAGCCCTGGAGCACTCTGTTGCCATGACTCCTTGTCTCCTTTCACAGTGCAGTGCAGGGCAGAGACATCAGATGCACCACAGGAAGTGGAGCCAGCATTGTGGAGGGAAGGCACAGCCCTATTCAGGTCCGAGGTGCAACTCCTCGCTCCCATCTACATGCAGATTTCTCTATTCTTTTTGTACAAAGTAGGTCATTAGAATCTTATATACGTTTTTAATTAAAGTCCTCTGTCTTCACAGTATGAGTATTTTATCAGTGCAGCCTCCACTTGCAAGAAAATTATACATCCAACTGAGGCATAGCTCCATACCGATAGGGGCACTAACATCCAGATGGGCAAATTCGACGGAGGCCAACTGCCCTGCTTGTAACTACTGGAGGGAAGACACTGTACATATCTTCTTTTTCTGTCCGGCATACAGTGAAATTCGGAAATGCTACATCCTTCCACTGTGTAAAAATCTGGGTTTTAGACAATGTGCACAAGCTTCCAGAGTTTTAACCTATGATACTGCCCCTCCCATTGTTTTTGCTGTCTCCCGTTTTTTACACGGCATGTGGCGGAGAAGAACTCTTTTTATCAATATGAAATAATGGCCCATTACTATCCATTTTTCACTCTTTGATAACTCACGTTTAATAACTTTTTAACTTCACTGTATTTATGGTTTTATTGTTGTGCCTGTACATATCTTATTGCACTTTTATGGTCTTTGACCGAAATACAGTTATCAAATGAAATGAGTATTTTATCACACACTCGCTCCTGTAAAATGAAGTGCTTATTACTCAATTAAAACTGGTTAGACCACCTTCCATCCTCCTCTGGTTAATTCTTGTCACTGTGTCTGGAGCAAAGGGTGGGGGGAAGGGATACAGGAGAGACACCTGAAAGAGGAGATTAGTAACACTTTAGCCTTCCTGGCAGTAGCCCATGTCCCTTCAAGGTACACCTGAATGGAGCAGGCAACCCAATGCTTCTTGATAGTTGGGTAGACTTGTGTGTTCTGTATGGAGGGGAGTCTGCTCTCTCCACTCCTTGGCGCAGTCTTTCTTCCATCATACGTACAGCAGAAGCCAGAACTAGAGATGAGATGCAAGAACGAAAACAAACTACCAATTCTATCCGAACTAAGGAGAGGGGCAGGGAGAGACAAACTGATGTAATACATTAGTAAGCCTGATCACTACACGGAAGGTGCAATGGTTAACACGGTATGTACAATTGTGAAAGGCTCTTAGCCTACTGAGGGTCACCACCTCCAGAAAGTTAAAGGAATTTAACAGCAATCCCAGTTGGCTTGGCCACTTTTAGAAGAGGGCCTGCAGCCAGCGACTGCCCTGTATGCACTGGAGGTTCAGCAACTGGTGGTAAACCATAGCTGTCTTAATATATTCTTCATTGCAAAGTATTTAGGAGCCCTTGAATGCAAAAGAGGCAGAGAACCACCGAGCCACTGAGAGACAAAAATGTAGTTGTCTACAAGCAAAACCAGAAGGATATGGCCTTCCTTTAAAATGTTGTGAATTATCTTTGACAGGTGAACCCCAGAAAAGGGGATACATCATTAACTAGGTTAAGCTGGAGGCAGGCACTTACTTTCTCCGACTTGCAAGTGTCCTAAAAGTGTTGAGAAATGCAGCTAGAATGCAAAAAGAAACATTCCAAGTTAGCAGAGAGAATCATTAAGCTTCCACTTGACCAGGCAAAATACTCAAAGTGCCATGAAAATATCTGCTCCAGACCACCGTTTACAGTCAGAGATTAACTCTGCATCCTTTGTGGCCGTCCAGCTCCTCTCCACACCATACTCAAGAAATATGGTGGGGATAGTAGATGGGATTCTGTGATTTCTCTATTCACCACTGGGCAGACTCACCCTGTCTCCTGGAATCCCCCAGCCCCTGTCACTCAAACACCAGACAAGGAATATACAACCTAGCAGAGGCAGGCTTGGATGGTTAGACAAGAAAATACCTACTTTCTGAAAGTGGTATTTTCAAACACAGAATGTTAAAACCAACTTCACTAAAGGATGTATTTTATCATTCTGAGTTCAGGCATACTAAACTCGAATTTCTACCTCCTGAGTCAGTTAGGATTATAAGATGTAATATTCAAACTGCCCATTCTAGCCTCTGGGGAACAGATAGCCTTGCAATAGTGAAAAACGAAAATGGCTGTAATTCACTATTAGGACATGCCACACACATTAGGGCATGTCCTACCTTTTACCTACAATGCACCCTGCCCTTGGGCCTGCCATAGGGGTGACTAATATGCAGAAAAGGGAAGGTTTAGGGATTGGCAAGTGGGTGCACTTGCCCAGTCAGCATAGCAGTACCGGATTGCACACAGGCTCTGCAATGGCAGACCTGAGACACATTTTAAAAGGCTGCTTCTGTGGATGGCACAATCAGTACTGCAAGCCCACTAGCAGCATTTGGTTTATAAGCCCTGGGCACACTAAGTGCACTGTAATAGGGTCTGACCAGTAAACTAAATCAGCCAATCATGGAATCACTAATCCATACATCAATTTACAATAGGGAGAGCAGATGCACGTTAGCACTGATCAACAGTGGTAAAGTGTGCAGAGTCATAAAACCAACAAAAACAGGTCAGACAAAATACAGAAGGAAGGCAAAAAGTTCAGGAATGACCCTGCAAAAAGGGCCAAGTCCAACACTCATGTTCCAAGCCAAAATACCTTTACTCTCCACCCATCCTCGTCTTTATCCCTCCACCCAACCCTTGGCTATAACATTGGGGAATCACAATTTCAATGCTGGCTTGTACAAAGTGAATAACTCTGAAACGTTCTTAAGTTGCAGATGTAGTCAATTTTGCTCAGCTTCACCAGTAGTCAAAATTTCCCATCAAATCAAGTTTTTGTGAGGCACATTTTCTACAAAATGTTTGTTTTCAGAAACAATTTCATTAAAAAAGTAAATAGTAGTTTTTTGTGAAATAAATTATTTGTATTTGTCTTTTCTGAAATGTACAAAGACAGAAACATTTCTAAAATCATTTTGAATGTAGTGAATGTGAAGTTTGCCCACCGTGCAAGCCACTACTCTTAGCAGGAGACATGAATGGAGCATTTTGTCTGCCTCTCTCTCTCGAGAAAAACACAGCAGAGCCCAGTCTAGCAAATTACACCATGAAACTATGATAGGGCTTTAAGGCAGTGCTTAGTTTGTAAAAGAAATAAGCACCAGGGCTCTCGTCGGGAGGCCACCATAGCTTGCACCACCCATATCCCTCACACTCCCTCCTACACGTGTGACAATTTGGACTATTCCAGGCCCACAAAGCCATAAGAATGGCTTAGGCAGCAGATAAAGGTCATTTTATGCATATTGAATTAATAATTGACTATTGTTTTGGTCATCTCTAAATTAGACAGACAGACTGTCACAAGCACTAGTGTTCACAATTAGGTGCCAGTGCCAAGCACCGGGAACCACTGGCCCAAATTAAGCACCGCTTTCTAGTAAATATGCAGCTCGAAATCACATGGGGGCTACTGGACCACAGGGGTGTCTGTGTACGCGAGTAGAGTTTTGCCGAAAGAAATGAGCCATTGTTTGGCTATAAAATACTTCCTTATCTAAAAAGGGATAGAGCAAGCTGTCTCTCAAAAACACATCATGCTTACTATGTTTGTCATGAACAAATGAAATAGGTATAATCATTTGTTAAACATTCAGAAAAGCTGAAGGAGCACAACACGACTAAGTAAAGGACTGTGAATATTTAAGATCAACTAACAGCACCTCTATTAAGTATAAACATATCAAATCACATATGCATGTGCATACTGATAGTAGCATTAAGAAGAGTATTCCACGAACAGGTACAAGTTTTAACAATGCAAAAAAGCGACTTGCAGTTCATTGGATAAGTCCCCGTTCTGATAGAATGGGACGGGGTGGAGGAGGTGCATATGAGGCAGACGGGAAGGGACCCCAAGGCACAGGAAACATTAGCAGCATGGGCAGAAAAGACTTGGGGCAGATTTACAAGTCCCTTGCTCCACGTTTGAGTCACTTTTCCCATGTTAAAAGTGACGCAAAAGCTTGTAAATCTGCCCCTTGGAGCCTAATCACATATATATATTCTCAGAGAGGACCTTTGTCTGAGGGACCTGTGGGGAATACACAATGACCAGGATAGCGAAGGGAGACCCCCCCATGGTAAGATGGGTATGGATCTGTGGCAATGAACATAACGACTCTGAGAGGGAAAGGATCCATTATGAAGGAAAATGAAAAGTTACCTATCGTGGAAGCTCAAGGGGGAGCGGAGAGAGTATGTTTGGGGTTTAAGTGTTACTATACCATATGTAAGTCAAGCAAAAAAGTGGGCCACTGAAATATCAAATAAGAAGGCAGAAACAGCAGGGGAACAAATGCATAAGCAAAAGAAACTGCCTGCAGGATACAATTGGCGGAATATCTCACCATATTAGTAAGAATGCTTGCCAAGTCATTTTGGAGTCATAGAGTATATATCGGTATATTCAGCAATATAGATAATCTGACGTAGAGATAATCTTCGATGTCACAATGCAAAGATTTTATAATCAAAATTAAATTATTTATTGTAATCAATGTCATATAAATAATCATATACCGATATATAACACAATACAGGATATTCTAAAATGCATACGTCGCAGGAAAACAAATATATCATACCAATAAGAAACACAGAAAATACCCGCAACTGATACTCAGATACGTCTCCTATACACCTCACACCACATTCATCCATCAATAAAGAAAATCTCAAACAAGCAAGACAACAATATTTCAAAGACTAATACCAACAGAAAAATAAACACAACGTAAATAAAAAAAAACAATTAGAGAAAGGATATATCAAAATTAAATTGTTTTGTATACAAAAGTACAATACATTGTTTCTTATAAATCGTTGCTTTATGCCTCAGATATCCTAACCATGAGAGTTAAAAAATACGCCGACACACGTTTCGGTGAAGACCCACACTGGGTCAAACCTTCTTCAGGGTTCTTCAGGGTGCTAACATAATCTGGCTAATAGTATACGGCTCCAAGTAAAACAAGGAGCTCGCTAATCAGACGGTGGAAGAAATAAGGCTGAGTCAAAGGAGCTATCTCCGCAGCTGGTACCAGTGTCCTTGATACCAGAGTAGTCCATACATATGCGACAACACATGAAGAAAAGGTGACTAAAAAGAACAACCGCTGATCCTGCTCTGATGATGAGCACACAGGCAAAGCCAATCTTAATGCCTCCTAGATGGGACTAGAGTCAACAACACCATCTCCCGGATTTGCAAGCCGAGACCAATAAATGTCTCCTGATCTGAGGAACGCGGCCTCCACTATAGTCACTATACCATATGGTTATACTGACCACGATGGATCAAGGGGGGGACTTGCTTGCAGGTCAAGGGCCGTTTGTAATTTTGGTTTTGATACTCTGATGTATATACCTAAATGAACTGTATATTGAATGCCTCCCTGATTTAATTAAACTGAAAATAATGATTTAAAAAAAATAAGAAACAATGTTGACTTGCGTTTATGACTGAAAGAGGCACATATTATCTTGTGGTTACAACATTTTGATAAGTAACTTTGTTTGAAGAGCAGTCATTGGCGGGAATTAAGAATAATAAATAGCATTTTATGGGAATGTAACACTGAGCTTTATCTTTAAGTTTTATTTTTGGATAAATAAATGTTGACATCAAATGACCATTGCACATGAACATATAGTCGCAGTGACTAGCGTTTCAGGTAACATGTTGTGTTTTTAAAGAATTGTGAACAATGATGCAGGAGACCCCAATTATGACTTGGTGCAGTCGTACCGCCAAAGGACCACCTCCTCTGTCAGGGAACCGTCAGTCTCTGGAAGTGGCACTGAGGCTGCAATATGCTTGGCGGGACCACCTGGCCCCACCAAACATAACGAGTTTCCTCTCTGCCACGAATTTCATGGTGTTTTCACCACCATGAAAACCATGGTGAAGAGAAAAAAGGGGACCCTACAGAGCCCTCTGTTTTTTCATGCCATGTGAATGCACACGGGGGGGGGGGCACAACACATGACCCCCTGTGTGCATGCACACCAGTTCCTGCATGGGATGGAAGTTACAGTCCATGTCGTGCCGGAACCATGAGTGGCGTTCCCACTGCCGTGCCTAACGCCCCCGTACCGCCAAACGTCGTAATCGGGCCCTAAGTGCTCTTCCTTTATGTCCATCAGTTGTAAAAAGCCTGACCAGAGTGATCAAAACAAATAATTTGTCCTTCCTCGAGGAAAATGAAAACAAGCATAGCCATCTCCTCTCTTCCGGTGCAAGTGATCAATCTGATGGCAAGACTTGATGTTAGTTTTTCAGTTACCACTGGCATTCTAATGCTGCCTTAATATTTAAGGTCAACTAACAAAAGGGCAAGGACCACAGTTTCTTGAGGCATGCCAAAGGTAAATTTATACCTGTGTGCCTGGCTGGGCAGGGACATCCGCTGCTGGGGGCCGACACAGTACAGCATATTTGGGCATTGTGACACAAATGATATTTCCTGGCTAGCAGTAAACCCAGGTACCAGCTGGCTGGTCACAAAGCCCCTACCAAGGGAACAAAATACTACAAAAGAACTCAACAATGCTACATGGTTAATTGTTCTTCACCTTTGGCCTGAGAACAATCCCACTGCATAGTAAAACCAATAATTTGAACCTGGCCACATTTTGAATGAGAGAGCCCCATTTGCATAATGCACAAAGGACTACATGATATTACTAAAGTTATAGACAGAATATCACTAGCACAGTAAAATGTGCACATCAAGGACAACATTTTGATATGCAAAAGCAACACCCATTTAGTTTTTAACACTGCCCTATATATCCCAGGATCTGTAAATCTGAGGCACCACCAAAAGAACATTTTTGAAAAGGTGGCATAGGAGTGTCACAACAGGAGAAATACTTTCGTTTCCCCTATTTTTTTTGCTCTTTCTATTTGTGCTGCATTCTGCAACACACATAGAAGGAGCACCACACATGGAGCAAAATATTAGTAATGATTGTTTTGTGCTGGAAGGTTTCCCTTCCTGCAGAAATACAAATAACCCTACAACGTAGGCACCACCGTGGTGCAAGGTTACCTCCGCTAATGCTAGTTAGCTTTTTTAGCACCGGCGCAAGGTAAACAGGAGTGCGCCGTATTCTTGTCAATGTGGGGGCATCCCTGCATTTTTTTAAATGACGCAGCGCCGCACTTCTAAATTGCTTGCAGCGCCGCACTGTGCCATTTAGTTGTAAATATGCAACTTTGTGTCACAAAATAATCGTGGCGGATGGCTATGATGCAGAGATCTGGGTGCCTCTCAGCTAACTGTGGTGCTTCCATCTGCTGCTGGGAACAAAAGGCAGAATCACATGCTCCATGTGTTGCTAAAGAGCTTGTGGATTGATGTATCTGGCCTAGTGCTGCATCAAATATGTTATATATATTATGAACTATGAGATAGCTCAATATAGATAAGCCCCCCACTTGCATCCGTATGACTGGAAGGTCACTGGGTTAAATGTCAGCAATGCCGCCAGCCTTGAGTCCCTCAGAGATTTGTACAATTAGAGCTTTAACATGATAACAGTAATACCTATCCTTTCGAGGTAAAGACTCTTTTTCTTTAGACAATTACCCTGAAACCAGCATAAGAATTAGATATCTCATAGCCAGAATGACTCCTATAAGTCCAAAGGCACCAATTGCACTGTTTCTCCTTTGTTTTATTTAAAAATACAAAAAAAATAAACATTTTTATTAGAAATTTTAAATGAGAAATTTACCAACTAATTTGTACTTAGCTCATGAATTTTATGTGTTATGTGTTTATGTGCTTTAGCGTTTAAGCCGCTCTTTTTATGATTTAAACTAAATCAAATAAAGTCCTTTTTTCAAATTACTATTGAATAAGAAAGCCCTAATCATTCTGGTGAACATTCCATTGTGTACGGAGACAGTAGTAAGGTAAGATCTACAACCTCGATTCACAAAAAAACATTTATGAGTACTGTAAGTAGTACGACATGAGTACTCTTACATACTTCTGGGAATCAGACCCAAAACATCCCTGCTCCATATATATTGGAAATAAATATTCCTTATACATTCCCATTGTATTCCTATTTCCGATGAGTTATTGACTAATTGATAAAAGTATGTAAGAGTACGTTAAAGAGTACTACTGAAGTACAACTTTCCGAACCCGAAAACGCCTTTGTGAAACTCCCCCCATCTTTTGTGTTCTTATTTGGTGCAGTGGAAACCTGCTCCCAGACTCAGTGGAGCACTTTGCAAAGAACATGTTTTATTGCATAAGGAACATCGTGATATGAGGTGATGTGCATACGAGGACCCGTAAAACCGGATTACAAAACTGTAGCTGGAATGTGAATTGGGAGCAAGGCTCGGGGACTGCAGATTTATTTTTCGCTTTGCATATATTTACAGTTTGAAACGCAGGAAGAAAAAATGATATACTCAGAATTACATGATTTTGGATCAAGCGAGGAAGCTGGAAAGCAGAATCTCCAAATAGAAGATAAGAAAAGAAGTCACTCGACCAAATTTCATAGGGATGTGTTACATGAGAAAAATATATGAAGCGAAAATATTAAAATAAATAGCATGAAAGTTATTGTTACTGTCTAAGAAAAAAGAGATGGCATAAAAGAGCAATTTACTTAGCAGCTTATTAAAAGAGGAAAGGAGAGGCTAGAAAAGGCGAGCTCTGCATCGTGTTTTTTAGCTGCTGACTCCTGCGTCTTATTACTGCTAACAAGCTTGTTATTTATAATTGACGTGGCTCCTTCATCCCTCTAAGAGTAATGCGTAGAAACCAGAGATCCGTGGCTCGTTTAGTTCACAGTAGCCCTTTGGGGGAGATGTACAGAACATTTGAACTTTACTACGGAGCACACCCCAAAGACCGTGGTCAAATAAAGTACCTTAGGCTGGTGTACTATTTATCAGAAATGCACATTCATTCAGAACTAACAAGCACCGCATCTGTGATGAAAACATGAAGGTGTTACTGGCGCTACAACAGGTTCCAACAATTGCAGGGAATTAAGGACACCCCACCTCTCACCTTCTCAACCTCTCTTTCCCCTTCACCTCAGACTTTGTCTGTTTCTGCCTTGTCCTCTCTCACTACTTTCTACCTTTGTATCAGGGGCGGCTCTAGGCTCATGGTGGCCCTGGGCAGGGAGCGTGGGTAGGGGGCCCGGAAGAGGGGGTCCAGAAGGCGGAGCGCGCAGGCCAGTAAAGAGGGGAGGGGGTCAGGGTGTTTAGAAGTGGAACAGAGCCGGAGGCCGCCAAATCCCTGCCAGGGGCCACCACGCAAATATGTATCCATCCTCAGAGGATTAATATATTAAGGATATATATTGGCGTGGTGGCCCCTGGGGTTTGGGGGCCCTGTGCAGGTGCACAGCATGCACATGCCTAAGGCCGGCCCTGTTTGTATCCATGTCTCTTTATTTACCCCACATATTTCTCACTCAACCATCTCTATCTCCCTACAATTCACACTCTTCTTCACCGGTTGTCTCCCTTTAACATACTCTTACCCTCTGTTCTACTTGATTCTATTCATCTCCCCCTTCTTTCTACCTCACCTTTCTCTACTACATGTCTTGCTCTCATTCTAAATCTCTATCTTGTTGTATTGCCTCTCTCCCTCAACAATTTCCTCTACCTCACATCTCTATATACACCTGCCTCTGACTGACTACACTTAAGTCACCTTTCTCTTGCACTCCCACCTCACTTTCTCTGCCTCACCTAACTTTCTTTCCAGTCTTTTTCAAGAGAGAGAACCAATGGAGGTGTAATTAATATTATTAACTCCAATGGGATGATATTTTTGTAAATTATAATTAAGACACTAACCCCCACATGCATCAACCTATTTAGGAAGTGCAAACGGTGCGAATCGGTAAATTCGGCCGTTTGCACTTCCTAAATACGTTTTTGGGATGCATGAAACAGATTGTCAAAATTCGCTATTTTTTGCATTTCTTAAAAATGCAAATGCAATTAAGGAATCGCATTTGTGCGATTCCTTAAATGCAATGCATCATTTTTTTTAAAATTGCGAATTTTGAAATAGGAAGTTCAAATTAACACGAGGTTGACCCTCGTGTTAATTTGCGAAAATTTTAAAAAAAGCAAAAAAATGCATTTTTTAAACTTGCATGTTACAGACACACATGTCCTTAGGACATGTGTGTGTGAAACATGCACTTTGAAATACATTTCAGGGGTGCTGGGGGGGTCCATAATGATTTCTTTCAGCCTGTTTAGATACCCATTTTATAAGTGAATGTCCAACAATCAAGAAGCTTGCCATGGACGCAGATGGGACCAACGCATTACCTAAAAAGAGAAAAATGTTAGACACGCAGTAACAACATTTTAATAAACCCTCTAACTCTCTAACATATTTCAAACAACAAATGGAAGACCAGCGGCCTAAACCTTTTAGCTGTTTCAAGGAGAAACCCCTTCTTACTGATTCTGCAGAGGCACCTATTCTGAATGAATGAGTACCAAAACCATTAGGATTATGTCCTAAAAGGCTTAACACTTTTCTTAAGACTGATAATATCTACAAGGCTGTTAAAGAGGATCCATCCTGATGTTTGAAAATAAAGTAGGCAATTCAAACCACGTTTTACCGGGCAAAGTGGGCCGCTCAGCTTCTGCAATACCACTGTGTCTCCTTTCCATTTCTGATCCATTTTTGAGTGTTCCAACAGAATTTGCAAAGACAGTTTGGTTAATAGCCCTTCTAACTCTGCTCTACCCAGTAACGCTGAGATTCTGAGGGCTTCAAAAAATAACCAAACAATTCAAAGTTTGAATAATAAGAATTCAAAATATGAGTAGCAAATTTGTGGTAAAACTTTAATGATGTTGCCTAATAATTTAATAGATATGGGCTTTCTCACAAACTTCTGGTTCTTCTTCATTTTAGCCCAGCCTTGTAAAATTCTCCATCCTAGTTCTCCCGCTGATGGTTCATATCTACAAAAATGTTTCCTATAAATTGCTAGACCCACAATTTTTCCAGCAATTGTATTTCCATGAATATTTCGATCTACGTTGCCCATTATAAACAGTAGAACATCATTACTACGATTTTCCCAACCTAATTCGTTGTTGGTTCTAAAAGAAGCTCCTGGCTCTAGAAGTTCAGCCCATGTTCTTTTGTCAGCTAATCTTGTACTATGAGCAAAATAATTCTCTACCAGATGTCATATTTTTAGTCTGCAAGTTCCCAAACCTCCTGTGGAATCTGGGTTTGCTCTGGGTCTGCTCTGGGTGCCAAACCACAGCATCTCAGCCACTGGGAACGAGATAATGCATTTGTTATATTATTATCTATTCCTGGCACATGTTTACCCTTAAACATTATATTGAACATCAGGCAATCTAGCATGAATCTTTGTAATAGTTTAGGCAGGCGTCTCTAGCAAGCTGACCATTTACCAGGTCAACCACAGTTTTGTTGTCAACATGAAAAAGAACAGTTTTGTTTGACAGTTTTTTGCCCCAGACCGCCAATGCCACAATCAGAGGAAAAAATTGGAAAAAGGCTATACTTCTTTTTTCAGAAATTCACCTTAAATGCCAATTTTCAGCACACCGTTTACCCTCCCAAAAGAGTCCAAAACCATTAGCTCCTGACGCATCAAAAAATTTGAATTGACCATATAAAATGCTCATCTAGAGACCAGATCGCAACTCCGAACGCCCTTAAAACAAACATTATCCAGACTTCAAAATCAGTTCTCATGGTGACTGACACTCTAACCCTGTGATGAGGTAAAGGTACCCCTGACATGGCAAAACCTAACCTTCTTCAGAAAGATCTACCAGCTTTCACAACCCTGCAAGCAAAGTTTAAATGCCCTAACAGCCATTGCATTTCATAAAGGGTTAACCTCTGTAATAACCTGCCATTTTCAAGCATCTCCAAAATCTCCCTCACCTTTTAGTTAGCGCCTAGCATTGTAACGCGCATGCGCTACTCGCTTTGCAGGGTATGCCTTTTACACTACAGCGTGGAAACTTCATGAAAGCTCCGCCCACTCTCCACCCATGTTTTTGATTGGCTTAGGTGCTAAATGCTGCCTTCCCATTGGTTTTAGCCTTGTTAGTACTTCCTCCTGACGGCCATGTCGTCATTTGTATACTTCCATGGCTACTTGCCCCATTACTATTAAAACTATTTTGTTCCTGTGGCTCGCCCACTCCCCTCCCACAAGCTGTGACTTGTCGGCCCACCACCACCCCCACCTCACTCCTGTTCGTGACTTTTGGCCTACCTGCACTCTTGTTTTAAATGCAATAGGACTTCCGTAAATGCAAGTTCTTTAGCATTGCAAGTGCTTGTTTTAAAGTAGTGTGCAGTCATTTACATATGACATGCACGCAATGCCTGACATCACATCTGCACCGGCATTACTGCCATGTTTACCACATCGGGAACACTGCCGTTATTGTCGCTTTCATAGATGCGAGCTAGAAACCAAGCCATGCCTTTTCAATGAGGTCCACCAATAAACAGCTTGTAGAGTATTACCCGAATCAACCAAAAATGCAGGAGGACACTGGTTACGCCAGGTCTGGTCAGAGGCATACCTGCGCTTCGAGTCTCCACCTATCGCAGCACCGGCGCTTCCTCCACCAAAGCAATTGGCTTCCCTCGTGGGGCATCCGGAGCTGCCTCCACAGCTTTGGTGGGATTTGGCAGGGTTATTCCAGCGGCATCGGTAAGCTCTTGCCCACAACTTAAATTATGCAGTCTATTTGGGTGTACAGTTGGCTCAGCTTTAGTGCGATGGTCAAAGGATGTGTCTTGTGCCCTTTGTTTGAGTTGGATTAAATCTAACAGAGCAGAACACAGAATTCAAACACCGCCTTAGCACAGTCTCCTGCTTTCTCTACACTTTGTGCAGACATTGGCTGTGGTTGAGGGGGTTAAAGGTCGAGTCTTATCACGGAGGATTGGGGGTGGGCTTTGTAACCTTCGCAGGATCATGTACAGTACAGAAGACTGGACTCGCTAGAATTTAAAGGGTGAAGTGTTCAACACATAATATCATTCTGTCCCCTCGAAGTTATTGTTTTTGAAACATCAGGTAAAATACACAAGTGTTGGTACAAGTTGGTGCAGCTTCTAAGTGCTGTGAATGTTCAGTATGTGGGGTGGGTCATCACTGCATGTTGTTCAGAGAGTTTGGATTTTGAGTCCCAGTGCAGGGGCGTGTCTTTCATTAATGCAGTGGGCCCACAAACCCCCAATTATTACTGTATTTTATAATACCAACAGCAGCCAGGGACCCCTTCCCTTTCTTGCACCTGGGTCCACAGTGCACTGGCTATGCTACTGGCCCAGTGCCCACCCGTGGCAGCTGTGGGTGGTGCCCCGCTGGTGCTTGGGGGTGCTCAGGACTCCTGTTTGCGCGCCATCCCTTGTGGGTCCCCCACTCCCTCATACTAATTTCACCCTTTCATACTCATTCACCTACACACCTTTCACCTGCCCTCTCACACCCACGTGCCCAATGTACCCACCCACTCGACCCTTCCTCCCTCGTCGCCGTGGGGGCGGTTGCCTGACCCATACAGTCTTCAATCTGTCTCCAACTACTTTACCTCAGTGCTGCATTATTACATACTTTTTCTATGACTCTTCTCACCAATCGAATCCCCACATGTACTTAGAGTAAACATATTCACATAACATGTAAAGCGCTTTGAGACCATCGGACCTAGATAGCACAATATAAAACTCAAATATCCTTTGAACTACCCGGCTACTTTGTGGGTATGATGGGGCGGGAAGGTGCAATGTGAAATGTATGTAAGATAGAAAGAAGTCTTAGCAGAGGTGAACAATTGGGGCTTGGTGAGGGGGCGGTGATGTCACTCTCTGTCACTCTTTTCCACCTGCCCTTCCTAGAGGTGTGTTGTTTGTATCTACTGCCTGGCACACCCCCTCCATCTCTCTCCCACGCATGCCAGTCCGCATCCTTGGGTCTCATACAGCGGACTCAGTCTTTAGGGCGTGAGGTCTGTATTTACATCTTGTGACCGGGTATACCTCCAGCCCCCCCTCTGCTGCTGTGCCTTGGCGGATGGGGGCCTCTCCTGTTGACACGTGTCAACCACTGGCAAAGCTGATAGGTCTGGTCTTGGAAAAAGAAGGTTTCAATTTCAATTTTATTCCCTGGGTTCCGCATCTAGCCGCATGTTAGATCTGGGGGTCTCTAGTTGGCAGAGGTAAGTACCTTAGACCAAGTAGGGACCCTTGCTTCTAGTCAGGGTGAAGGAATAATCCTCTGAGATAACCCCTGCTCACCCTCTAGGTAGCATGGCACGAGCAGTCTAGGCTAATCAAGGGCAATGTGTATAATATTTGCACTTAACACAACAGTAATCCCCAATCTACCACAAACTGAGACCACACAGGTAAGTATATTTTATAAAAATATATATGTCTTTATCTGGTTTCAGCAAGTAAAATAAAAGCAGTTGCACGATAATCACTTCTTTAGAAAACTGTTGCGCTTAATCTTGATGGTTGCACTTGTGAATAGGAAGTTCTTAATAAAAATACAGTCTCAAGTCTCGGGGAAATCAGGGTTAAAAATAAGCCATCCTGATTTATCTCAGGCGAAGGGGTTCCCAGAAACGAGCAAGGAAAACAATGCCAATGCAATGAAATTATCCAAGGGGATCAACCCCTGTAGCCAGGGGCCCTTCGCGCTACTGGCGCGCCTCACCGGAATACTGGGACTCCTTTCCTGCCACCCGGCACTTCTTCCGGCCTCAGGCGTGCCTCGCCTCACAGCGCTCGCTTGTGCTCAGGCCTGGCCGGCCTCAGCCAGCTCTCCGCCTGCTCTCAGTCCTCCAAGGAGCGGCGGGGAGCAGAGACGGCAGGCCGGGGACCGGAGCACTCTTCGGATTCCCTCGGCGGGGTCGGGTCAGTCTTCCCTGGTCCCGGCGGTGATTACTTGGCCAGTTGGGGACCAATCCTGTCGCGGCGTCTGGGGGGAGCCTCTGGCACACCCGGGAGTCAGCCAATGGCAGTGCGGCTCCCGGGACAGGCTTGTCGTGACGCTCCGCTTTCTCGCCCAATCACTGCTCAGCCACGGCGATGACGCTGCGCCGCACGGGCCAATCCCGTCGCGGCGTTAGTAAGGGGGCTTGGCTCCTTCGTCCAATGGGAGTGCGGCGGCTCCGATCTTCGCCGCTGCAGCTCCCCAGCGATCGGTAATCTTCTGGAGATATTCCTGGCCACCAGTTGTTTTCAGTGCGCCTTGCACTGGGGAGGCCCACAAGTCTCCGGTCTGCACTCCACACGTGTCGATGAACACGTCGATCTCGGCCACACAGCAGGCTGGGTCAGCGCGGCGCCCTCACTCAGATTAGAGAGCAGCCAGTGCGCTACACAGCCAAACTACAGTGTTTCACGATCTCTTCACCACACAGCGGCTTCAGGGGGCACAGCAGAGTTTCGTAGTCCTTGGGCAACCTTTATGTCCCTGGGTTGCAGACAGGGGGCCAGCTCTTCTCAGGCCCTTGGAGATTCAAGTTTGTAGACACAGCACACAGCAAAGTCTTGGTAGTTTCAAGCAGGCAGGGTCACAGCACACAGCAAAGTCCCTTTCTCCTCCTCAGCTTTCAGTTGCAACAGCAGAACAGGTCAGCCCTTAGAGCACACAGCAAGGCAATCGTCCTTTAGTTCTCCAGCAGTCCTTCTTCCAGCAGAGGTTCCTTCTTGATTGTAGAATCTTAGAATCTAAACTTCTGTAGTCAGGGGTCCTTCCCTTATACCCCTAAAAGTCTTTGAAGTCCTTTGAAGTCTCTTGTGAGAGGGGGCCCTGAGCCCGGTCTAAACCAGTTCTGGGGGTTCCGGAGTGCTGGGTGTTTCTGGCTTTCTTCTTCCTGACAGCTTCGGGGTCAGAGGTGACAGTTGGCCGGCAGGAGGGGGAGCCAGCATGGTGGTCAGGGAGGCACAGCCCTTCACTACCAGGCGCTATCTCCTCCCGCCTCCCTAGCAGCAGATGTGGCCTTTCATCCACGGGTTGACTCCGACCCCCTCCCTCCGGGGGCTCTGCAGCCCCTGTCACCCTCAGACCAGACAGGCATTCCACAAACAGACCCAGGCACACAGAAAGGTTTAGACAAGAGAACAGCCACTTTCTAAAAGTGCTATTCTCAAACACAGGATTTGAAAACAACCTTCACTAAAAGATGTGTTATTAAATTCTGAGTTCAGGGATATCTTTCACTTATGTCCCATCTTGTTCCTAGGAGGAGATAGGCTGGTATCCATTGGGACCAGCCTCCCCCATGGTATTCTATGGAGCAAGATAGCCTTACAGCAGTGAGCGCACAAAATGGCTGCTGCCCACTACCAGAGCATGTGACCTGCACTAGTACATGCTCTACCTTATCCATACATTGCACCCTGCCCAGGGGGGTACCTTGAGCCTTCCATCGGGGTGACTGATGGGCACAGACAGGGAAGGGTTAGGTCCAGCCAGTGGAGACACTGGCTAGGGGGACAGGGCAGTCCACTGACTGCACACAGGCCCTGCGCTGGCAGGCCTGAGTCACCTTTTTATGGCTACTCATGTGGGTGGCGCAATCTGCGCTGCAGGCCCACTAGTAGCATCTGTCATCACCAGCCCTGGCACACATAGTGCACTTTACTAGGGACTTCATGGTGATGCAAATATGCTAATCAGGTATATTTAATCAATATGGCAATTTACAGAGGGAGCACTTACACTCTGGCACTGATCAGCAGTGGCAGAGTGTCCAAAACATCTAAACCAGCAAAAACGAAATCCAGCACAGCATCAAAAATACATGAGTCAGAGGCAAAAAGATGGGGGGAAAACCACGCCAAGGGTGTCAGGTCTAACACGTGTCCCCTCCAGCTGAAAGTGGGGAGAACTACCCAACCTCTTGGGAGGCCTCATCACTAAGGCGGAAGAATCTGGACAGACCATCAGCGTGTTCTGTACTAGGGCGGTGCTCCACCGTAAAGTCCATCCCCTGTAGGGAAATGGACCACCTCAACAGTTTTGGATTCTCACCCCTCATCTGCATTAACCATCTGAGGGGCCTGTGATCGGTCTGAACACGGAAGTGAGTCCCAAACAGGTAGGGCCTCAGCTTCTTCAGAGCCCAGACCACAGCGAAAGCTTCTCTTTCAATGGCACTCCATTTCTGTTCCCTCGGGATTAGCCTCCTGCTAATGAAAGCCACTGGTTGGTCTCCGCCCTCATCATTGATCTGTGAGAGTACTGCTCCCACGCCTTGCTCTGAAATGTCAGTTTGCACAATGAACTCACTGGAAAAGTCAGGTGCCTTAAGCACCGGTGCGGTGCACATGGCAGCTTTGAGGGTGTCAAAAGCAGTTTGACAGGCCTCAGTCCAATTCACCTTCCTGGGCTGATTTCTAGATGTCAGCTCTGTCAAAGGGGCCACAATAGTGCCATAACCTTTGACAAACCGTCTGTAATACCGGGTGAGACCTAAAAAGGCTCTCACCTCAGTCTGGGTCTTGGGGGGCTCCCAAGCCAGAATGGTATCAATCTTTGCCTGTAGGGGCGCCACCTGGCCGCTCCCTACCTGGTGTCCCAAGTACACCACCGATCCCTACCCTATCTGGCATTTACTGGCCTTGATAGTGAGGCCTGCCTTCTGCAGAGCCTTCAACACTTCAGTGAGGTGTTGCAGGTGTTCCTCCCAAGTGGATCTGAACACAGCAATGTCATCCAGGTAGGCTGCGCTGAATTGCTCCAGCCCCGCCAGTACCTGGTTGACCAATCTCTGAAATGTGGCCGGGGCATTTTTCAACCCAAAGGGCATGACACGGAACTGGAAGTGCCCCTCTGGTGTGGAAAATGCTGACCTCTCCTTGGCCTCCTCAGTTAAGGCAATCTGCCAGTACCCTGAAGTCAAATCAAAAGTGCTCAGGTACTGGGCAGCTCCCAACCGATCCACCAGCTCATCAGCCCTGGGGATGGGGTGCGCGTCAGTCTTAGTGACCGCATTGAGCCCACGGTAGTCCACGCAGAACCGAAGTTCTGGGGTGCCACCGGGGGTAGCAGCTTTCTTAGGCACTAAGACCACTGGGCTAGCCCAGGGGCTGCTGGAGGGCTCAATAACCCCTAGCACCAACATCTTGGAAACTTCTTCCTTGATGCTGGCTCTGACCTTGTCAGCCACTCTGTAAAACTTCTGTTTCACCGGCAGACTGTCTCCAGTGTCCACATCGAGGACGCACCACTTGGTGACACCTGGGGTCAGGGAGAACAGGGGGGCGAACTGACCCAAGACTTGGCGACAGTCCTCCTGCTTCTCTGGGGTCAGGGTGGGGGAGAGGACCACACCATCCACCGACCCATCTTGCTCCTTGACTGCCAGGAGGTCAGGGAGAGGATCACTATCCTCCTCCCCTCCAGAATCTGTAGCCATGAGCATAGTCACTTTAGACCTCTCAAAGTGGGGTTTGAGGCGGTTCACATGTAGCACTCTCAGGGGCTGCCTGGGAGTCTTCAGGTTAACCAAATAGGTAACCTCGCTCTTGCGCTCCACCACCTCATATGGCCCAGACCACTTGTCACAGAGCGCACAAGGCTCCACTGGCGCCATCACCCACACTTTCTGACCAGGGTGGAACTCAACCAGAGAAGTGTTCTGGTCATACCACCTCTTCATTTCCTCCTGGCTAGCCTCCAGGTTCTCTTGAGCGAGCTTCCTGAAGCGCTTGGTCTGGTTGCGAATGGCCAGCACATAGCTGAACACATCCTGAGGGGTTTTCCCACGGGATTTCTCCCACCCCTCCTTCACCAGAGTGAGAGGCCCTCTGACAGGGTGGCCATACAGCAAGTCAAAGGGACTGAACCCTAAGGATTTCTGAGGCACCTCCCTGTAGGCAAACAACAGGCATGGTAACAAGACGTCCCATTTCCGCCTCATGGGCTCCTCCAGGCTCATAATCTTGCCCTTCAATGTGCGGTTGAATCTTTCAACCAACCCATTTCCTTGAGGGTAGTAAGGAGTGGTGAATTTGTATGTCACCCCACACTCATCCCACAGGGACTTCATATACCTAGAAATGAAGTTTGTCCCCCTGTCTGAGACCACCTCCCTGGGGAACCCCACACGGGAAAAGATCCCCATCAGGGCACGGCCCACCACTGGGGCTGTGACTGTCCTGAGCGGGATGGCTTCCGGGTACCGAGTGGCATGGTCCACCAAGACCAGGATAAACCTGTTGCCTAGGGCTGTCTTGGGGTCCAGGGGCCCCACGATGTCAATGCCCACCCGCTCAAAAGGGGTGCTCACCACAGGAAAGGGTTGGAGGGGTGCCACACACTTCCCTCCGCTCTTGCCACTGGCCTGACAAGTTTGGCAAGATTTACAAAAGGCAGAGACGTGCTTCTTCATCTGGGGCTAGTAGAAATGGGTGACAAGCCTGTGATAGGTCTTGTCTTGCCCCAGATGTACTGCGAGAGCCACGTCATGAGCCAGACCAAGTAGGAAGTTCCTGAAGCGCTCCGGTACTACCAGCACACGGGCTGCACCGGGCTCAGCGAACTTAGGCTCACTATAAAGTAAGTCATCCGCCCAGTAGATCAAATGCTCCTTGGGCCCCAGGCCTGCTGCCTGGTCTGCAGCCTGCTGCCACACACCCATGAGAGAAGGGCACTCCTTCTGAGCCTGGCAGAATTCCTCCCTAGAGGGACCACCCTCTTGCTGCCACTGGGACAGCTCAGGCAATTCCCCCAGTTCGGTCACCTGCTCCCCTGTAGGTTCCAGTGCATCCCCCTCAGGGTCTGCTTCCTCCTGGACCGTGGGAACGGTGAGGGCTGGTTTCCCACGCCCTCTACCCCTTCCTCTCTTGGCAGGTTCCTGGGCCATTGTTCCAGGCTCCAATTCTGCTAGACCGCCCTCTCTGGCTGTCATTGCACGGGTGGACACACAGATATTCGCAGGCAAACCCAACATCTCCAAGTGAGTCCTGTGCTCCACCTCTTTCCATGGGGAGCTCTCCAGGCCGTTACCTAATAGACAATCTACAGGCAAGGCATCACTTGCAACAATTTCCAAAATACTGGAGACCCCTCCCCATTCAAATTGAACTTTTGCCAACTTGCAGTAGCGCACTGAACTGTCAGATGCCACCACAGGCCGGAGTACCTTGGGAACAATTTGCTCTTCAGACACCCACCGACACCTGACAGAGGTCACGCTGGCCCCTGTGTCTCTCAGAGCCTCTATTTCCTGTCCATTTATGGTCACCTTCTGCCCGTATTTCTTAGTGTTTTGGGGCAGCAAAGTTTCCTGGGCCATCTCTTGGTCTCCTAGAGAGACAAGGGTCATCAATGCTAACCCCTACTCCCCACTAGAAATCAAATCCCCTCCCAACGCTACACTGGCTAACGCCGGAGCTGGAGCTGGAGCACCAGTGGGTGCTGATTTCTTCTTTGGACATTTGGGGGCAATGTGCCCCACCTCCCTACAGGCATAACAAGTAGGCGGGGCCCTTTTGTCCTGCGTGCCCGTATGGGGCCAGGACTTCTTAGGCTTGGGGGGTTGAGACACCTTCTCCTGTGAACCATTTTGGGGCCCTTTATAAGACTCCTTTTGATTACCCGTGTCCCCCCCACTCTTCTGCTGGGGACCTTGTCCACCCTTGGCTGGGGTACTTACAACCCCCTTGTGGACCCTGGTGCTAGTCCAGCGGTCTGCCTCTTTAGCAAGCTCACTGGGATCAGTTAACTTGCTATCCAAAAGATGCTGGCGCAGCTCTGGAACACATAAACTACTTAAGTGCTCCCAACTAATCAAGTGACACAACCCCACATAATCAGTAACTTTGCTGCCCTTTATCCAACCTTCCAGTGCACGCGTGTACATACTCACACACTCCACCCAAGTACTTGAATCAAGCTTCTTGAAGTTCCTAAACTTCTGGCGGTACTGTTCTGAAGTGAGCCCATACCTGAGACACAAATCCTCCTTCATAGCGGGGTAGGATAAAGTACCTACTGCTTCTAAGGGTGCCAAAACATCCCTCCCAGAGGCCTCAAAATGCTTCCACAATCCTGCCCCCCAATTCTTCTTAGGCACTTCATTCATCGTTAAGGCAAGTTCATACGCTCTGAACCACGCATAAATATCCTCACCCCTCTGATAATTCTGTACCAGATCCTTTGGTATGTATACCTTACCCGCCTGTACTGGTTGTGCGCTGCCACCATTAGAACTGGACTCCTCCTTTTTGGCTTTAATGTCCAGCTCCCTCATGCTCAACTCATGAGCCAATTGGAGTTTCTTCTCCTCCAAAGCAAGAGCATTTCTTATCTCCTGCGCCTCTTTCTCAGTTTCAAGGCGCAGTCTCCTCTCATTTGCTTCTGCTTTGAGCTTAAAAAGCTCAATCTCATGGGCCCTAGCTCTCTGATTCTCCTCCACCTCCTCTGGAGAAATAATCCTACCGGAGTGGTTGCTGCCAGTCCTAGACGCTGGCTTCCTCACTGGCAATTCACTGGACAAAAAAGCATTCTCCTATGTGCCTCCCTCTCCAATCGTAGCTTCTGGATCTCCATGTTTGGCCTCCCACCAGGCCCTCAGAGCTTTCTGTAGCTCTTCCTTGTTTGCGCCACCCTTCGCTGGGCATCCAAGCTGTTTGCAGAATTTTTTCAGTTGCTCCTTGTTATAGGTGAACAACTCCTGGATTTCAAATTCCACTTCCACTTCTCCACTCATGCTTTGCGCTTTCTGAGACATGATGCTTCCTAACCTTTTCAACTAAAAAGTTTCACCAAAAAGAAAAAATCTTGCGCAACCTGTTCTGCTAAACTAGACTAATGATGTACAAGAAATCACTGCAGGTCAAGTGCAATTATTAGTTCAAAATCCGCACCGCTGTCCACCAATGTTAGATCTGGGGGTCTCTAGTTGGCAGAGGTAAGTACCTTAGACCAAGTAGGGACCCTTGCTTCTAGTCAGGGTGAAGGAATAACCCTCTGAGATAACCCCTGCTCACCCTCTAGGTAGCATGGCACGAGCAGTCTAGGCTAATCAAAGGCAATGTGTATGATATTTGCACTTAACACAACAGTAATCCCCAATCCACCACAAACTGAGACCACACAGGTAAGTATATTTTATAAAAATATATATGTCTTTATCTGGTTTCAGCAAGTAAAATAAAAGCAGTTGCACGATAATCACTTCTTTAGAAAACTGTTGCGCTTAATCTTGATGGTTGCACTTGTGAATAGGAAGTTCTTAATAAAAAGATAGTCTCAAGTCTCGGGGAAATCAGGGTTAAAAATAAGCCATCCTGATTTATCTCAGGCGAAAGGGTTCCCAGAAACGAGCAAGGAAAACAATGCCAATGCAATGAAATTATCCAAGGGGATCAACCCCTGTAGCCAGGGGCCCTTCGCGCTACTGGTGCGCCTCACCGGAATACTGGGACTCCTTTCCTGCCACCCGGCACTTCTTCCGGCCTCAGGCGTGCCTCGCCTCACAGCGCTCGCTTGCGCTCAGGCCCGGCCGGCCTCAGCCAGCTCTCCGCCCACTCTCAGTCCTCCAAGGAGCGGCGGGGAGCAGAGACGGCAGGCCGGGGACCGGAGCACTCTTCGGATTCCCTCGGCGGGGTCGGGTCAGTCTTCCCCGGTCCCGGCGGTGATTACTCGGCCAGGTGACGGTCTCGATCACGGGGACCAATCCTGTCACGGCGTCTGGGGGGAGCCTCTGGCACACCCGTGAGTCAGCCAATGGCAGTGCGGCTCCCGGGACAGGCTTGTCGTGACGCTCCGCTTTCACGCCCAATCACTGCTCAGCCACGGCGATGACGCTGCGCCGCACGGGCCAATCCCGTCGCGGCGTTAGTGAGGGGGCTTGGCTCCTTCGTCCAATGGGAGGGCGGCGGCTCCGATCTTTGCCGCTGCAGCACCCCAGCGATCGGTAATCTTCTGGAGATATTCCTGGCCCCCGGGCAGCGGCGGTGACGCAGCCACCAGTTGTTTTCAGTGCGCCTTGCACTGGGGAGGCCCACAAGTCTCCGGTCTGCACCCCACGCGTGTCGATGAACACGTCGATCTCGGCCACACAGCAGGCTGGGTCAGCGCGGCGCCCTCAATCAGATTAGAGAGCAGCCAGTGTGCTACACAGCCAAACTACAGTGTTTCACGATCTCTTCACCACACAGCAGCTTCAGGGGGCACAGCAGAGTTTCGTAGTCCTTGGGCAACCTTTATGTCCCTGGGTTGCAGACAGGGGGCCAGCTCTTCTCAGGCCCTTTGAGATTCAAGTTTGTAGACACAGCACACAGCAAAGTCTTGGTAGTTTCAAGCAGGCAGGGTCACAACACACAGCCCCTTTCTCCTCCTCAGCTTTCAGTTGCAACAGCAGAACAGGTCAGCCCTTAGAGCACACAGCAAGGCAATCTTCCTTTAGTTCTCCAGCAGTCCTTCTTCCAGCAGAGGTTCCTTTTTGATTGTAGAATCTTAGAATCTAAACTTCTTTAGTCAGGGGTCCTTCCCTTATATCCCTAAAAGTCTTTGAAGTCCTTTGAAGTCTCTTGTTCAAGGGGGCCCTGAGCCCGGTCTAAACCAGTTCTGGGGGTTGTGGAGTGCTGGGTGTTTCTGGTTTTCTTCTACCTGACAGCTTCAGGGTCAGAGGTGACAGTTGGCCGGCAGGAGGCAGAGCCAGCATGGTGGTCAGGCAGGCACAGCCCTTCACTACCAGGGACTATCTCCTCCCGCCTCCTTAGCAGCAGATGTGGCCTTTCATCCACGGGTTGACTCCGACCCCCTCCCTCCGGGGGCTCTGCAGCCCCTGTCACCCTCAGACCAGACAGGCATTCCACAAACAGACCCAGGCACACAGAATGGTTTAGACAAGAGAACAGCCACTTTCTAAAAATGCTATTCTCAAACACAGGATTTAAAAACAACCTTCACTAAAAGATGTGTTATTAAATTCTGAGTTCAGGGATATCTTTCACTTATGTCCCATCTTGTTCCTAGGAGGAGATAGGCTGGTATCCATTGGGACCAGCCTCCCCCATGTTATTCTATGGAGCAAGATAGCCTTACAGCAGTGAGGGCACAAAATTGCTGCTGCCCACTACCAGAGCATGTGACCTGCACTAGTACATGCTCTACCTTATCCATACACTGCACCCTGCCCAGGGGGGTACCTTGAGCCTTCCATCGGGGTGACTGATGGGCACAGACAAGGAAGGGTTAGGCCCAGCCAGTGGAGAGACTGGGTAGGGGGACAGGGCAGTCCACTGACTGCACACAGTCCCTGCGCTGGCAGGCCTGAGTCACCTTTTTAGGGCTACTCATGTGGGTGGCGCAATCTGCGCTGCAGGCCCACTAGTAGCATCTGTCATCACCAGCCCTGGCACACATAGTGCACTTTACTAGGGACTTCATGGTGATGCAAATATGCCAATCAGGTATATTTAATCAATATGGCAATTTACAGAGGGAGCACTTACACTCTGGCACTGATCAGCAGTGGCAGAGTGTCCAAAACATCTAAACCAGCAAAAACGAAATCCAGCACAGCATCAAAAATACATGAGTCAGAGGCAAAAAGATGGGGGAAAAACCACGCCAAGGGTGTCAGGTCTAACACCGCAGAAAGACAATGTTCCAATATCCATGCTCACATGACTACTCTGCACCAGTATGGCAGTCCTGCAGAAAATATGCAGGAGTGAGATGGGTACCACCATTGACTGCATGTTACATGTATCCCTGACTGCATGGTGACATGACAACAGTGGGCTGGCAGGTGTAAAAGTGTTACGGAGATAACAATACCCTACAATTACTTAAAGCACATGCCACACGTCTCATCACATATCTTCAGTAACAAACACAAGAAACCACATGGCAGGACCACAGTACCACATACCGGAGCCTAATGTCATCCGTAATAAAGCCAAGATTCACGATGAAGAGTAAGGGTGTACAACATTTCAACTTTTACTCGGCAAAGGCTGTAGAAGATTTCTGAGTTTGCCTGATTTCCCCCGAGGCAAAGTAAATCTTTTCTGACACTGCTACAGGCCAGATTTTGCTTTCAGTTTTTGTTTCTTGACACAAGGTGCCCCGTTAGGCGACTTTCTCGTGTGGGTTTGTCTAGGTGTGGGAGAGAAGGAGGGAAGGGGCACATGGAAGCAATGGAGTACTCAGGTTTACTGTTGGCTTAATGATAATAACAGAGTAGGGAACCCTGTAACAAGGAACAAGGGACATGGCGAAATGCTTATTAGATCCAAAAAGTGAGACTGAGTGCATTGCAAATGCTTGTTAACATGTAGTCTCACCTCCATCTTAACTGTGTCTATTTCAACATCTAGAAAGATCAGACAATTTGCGACACCTTCTGTCTTCTCATCTGCAAGAGGAAATCACAAGTCTTTTGTTACTGACTTGAAAAAAACTGAAGGGCTCTGTTACATTGTTGAGTGTCCGCTGCCCCAACAAACAGAAAGTCATACAGATAATGGGTTACTTGAACATGACCTGACCTGAAAATGAAACACCATTGAAGAAAAGAGCTAAACTCTTCAAAAAGATTGCAAGAAAATGCACATCCCATCGGCAAAACTTTGTCTACAAAATTGTTTTTTTCAATATGGATGCCATTGCCCAACAAAGAAAAATCCATCAGGTGTACAGGTAATAACCTAAAGGCAGACTTAATGTCACTCTTTGCTAATTCAGCATTCAAGCCTGCTTTTCTCACCATCTCAAGGCCACATCAATTGATGCAAATCGAACAATAGCATCTTCCTTAGCTATGAAATCATTAACAGATAAACCTTGAGGCCATGACAAATGCTGAATCATGCGAAATTCGCCTGGTGTCTTTTTAGGAACTGCTCCTAAGGGTGATATGATAAGATCTGGAAGTGGCCAAGTAGAAAATGGGCCTGTCATTCTGCCTTCTGCAATTTCTGATTGCAGCTTTTGACTAATAACTTGTGGGAATTGATTAGCTGATTTCAAATCTTTTGCAAATCTACGGCAATGGGGTCCTTGATAACCCAGACGGAAACCCCAGACTAAAACCCACTCTAATTTTGTTGCCTTGTCTCTTACAAATGTTAATTGGGGTAAGAGCCCTTGTAGTTAGGCTGGAATGAATTACCTTGCCCTCTGCCTTACCCAAAATGATTCCAGTTTGACTGTTCAGCAAAACATTGCAGGATGGTGTATTTACTACCACATTTAGAACATTTGCGCGTGTATCTGCAGGGATTCTTCCGGCAATACCCCCTGTTAAAATTCCATCATGCTCCTGCAACAACTGATTGTGGTTTAGCCCAATTACCCACCCTTCCTGAGGTGGGTCTGCTAAGAAAGGGCCGGGGTGAAACAACGAGCCCACTCGCTGTATGCATAGTAGGAGGAGGCCTCTGGGGATACATCCACTGCACCCATAACTCTTTTTTTTTTATTTTTTTTATTACAAGCCGTAGGTAAGAAAAATAATACATTGGTACATTAAATTCTTCATAATTGGATATTCATTAACCCAGAAAATTACAAAATCCAAGAGACAACCCTAGACAATAGAATGCCACAGTAATAACAAGAAAATAACCAATATTATACTTCAAAATTTAAACCTATTGATATAATACAATAATAATATAAAGAAAAAGGAAATATCATTACCATTACCGTACTCAAAATAATAACTCCAAAACAAATTAGATTGCCCAACCTATAAACAGCAGTTGGTTTGGGCAGCATCAAGAATAATATTATTATATCGTTCCTAAAGTGCTAATGCAAATGCAAGAAAAGAAGAGCCCGCGCTAAAGGGTACCATTATGTGCAAAATATAGCCTATATAAAGTGACTAATGCAATAAAGTGCCAATGTATAGTAACACAATAATAATAATACTATACTGTTCATAAAGTGCTTGAGCGAAGAGTAAAAAAAAAGTGCTTAAAATTGCTAATATTATTATGTGCAAAAAATTTTTTCGACCTATATAAAGTGACTAGTGCAATAAAGTGCAGTAAAGTGCCAATATCTAATAACATAGATAATAATACATTTCATAAAAAATACTTAGCAATTTGATATAGCATGGCAGATGGATATTACTCTTTCCTCAGATGTAGATGTCATACCAATTTACAGATAGCTAAAATATAACAGTCACTTTCCTTTTAATAGTTCGAGCTGGTTAAAATATTTCCAAGTCCTTTAAAATCTTGCAATCGCACCCACTCTACCTGCATAGGCTTTCTCAAAATCATATGTTCTTCTCATTTTATTGACCCACTTAACATGGCAAGGACACTCCGTGGATTTCCAATTTTGCAGAATCAGGGACCGTGCCACGGCAGTAGAAACAAAAATAAACAGTTCTTCTGATTCATTAAACATGTTCCTGTCCTTACTAATGCCAAAAAGGGCCACTTCCACTTCACGAAGAAGAATTTTCCCAGTTGCCATCTCCAAATCTGCGAAAATCTCCCTCCAGAAGGGTTCTAGCTTTGGACATGAGAAGAAAATATGATGCCACCCACACTGTCCTCTGGTTTTACATCTAAAACATTTATTCTCGTGTTCAGGGAACATTCTTTGTAGGGCTTGCGGGGTATAATATGCCAACCAGTGAGAAAGAAAAGACATTCTTTTATAATTAGCCGCTCGGAGTGCCCTGTTTCCTAAATAACAAATTGTCTCCCAATCTTTGTCTGACAATACACACTGCAATGTAAGACTTATTTTCTCCAAATGTTTACTTATTAAATTAGATTGTTCCAGAAAGGGGGGGTAGCTTTTTATACCAAAATCCTATACCCTTGTGTTTCTCCCCATATAAAGCTGATAACAAAACATTGGCTGTTGTATCGAAGCTTCCTACAACTTTTCTTATAAAATAACTCAATTGCATGTATTGAAAAAACATGATCCGCCTAGAATGTGATCTGTCTCTAACCGTTTGCCAACTGATTATCGAATTTTGAGAGAGAAGATGCCTTATTTCACCAAATCCGGCCGATTCCCATTCTGTCAGATGACTTGAAGAAATCCTAAGACCCATTTTAACACATTCTGAAAGTTTTAAATAAATAGATCCATCTGAGCCATGCTTTTCAAATAAAAGCCGTAATCTTGATGAATACCCCACGAGTGTCTTATAACGTGTTCTTTTTGGAAGTTTTGCAGTTTTAAAAAAAATAAACATTTGGGAACCCGATTCCTCAAGCATTCTATTTAAAAAAAAATTGTCTCTTGTCTGCCTAGCCTTTAATAATCCTGCCATTATATCGAAAAAAGCTGCCTCGTAATATGTATAAAAATGGGGAAGAGCCAGTCCGCCTTGATTAACAGAAAGTTGTATTACCGCGAGTTTGACTCTATTGGCCTTTTTGTTCCAAATGAATCTTCTTATCATGGAATCGAATTCATTAAAAAAGGCCAAATTAACTTTAATTGGGATATTACTAAACAAAAATAAAAGCAGAGGTAATATATTCATCTTTATCAAAGCCACTCTGCCAATCAATGATAAGGGGAGTATATCCCATTGTTCTAAAAGGCTCTTGATTTTGTCTCTTGTTTTTATATAATTCAATTGAAAAAGTTCTTGGTAGTCTCTGGTCACATAAATCCCTAGATACCTTATTGGGTCCCCCTTTTCTGCTTGAGACTGAAGACCTGGCGGAAGAAAGTCTAAATTCGAATTTAAAATAAGAACTTCTGTTTTTGTTTCGTTGATTTTGTAGCCCCCTATCTTCTCATATTCCTTAAGCTCTTTCATAAGGTGTAAAATATTTTCTTCATCAGGAGACATGTAGAGGATAATGTCGTCGGCAAATAGTTTTAACTTCGACATTCCAACCATTGGAGAAGATATTGCATCATTATTTCTTATTTTTATTACCAGGGGTTCGATAAAAAAGGTGAATAGCAGGGGGGATAGAGGGCAACCTTGCCTAGTGCCTCGATTTATTTTAATCTTCCCTGCTTGTTTGGCATTTATTATCACCTGGGCTGATGCTCCCTCGTAAATATTTTGTAGCATATTAATAATAGGAGCGGGGAATCCAAAATAACTCAAGGAACAAAATAACGTTGACCAGTTAACTAAATCAAATGCTTTTTCTGCATCAATCATAAGAATGCATGCAGAAATTGAATTAATATTAAAATAATCGAGTGCCTGTAATAAATATTCTGTTTTGGCCGCCATGTAGCGTCCGGCTATAAAACCCGTTTGATCATGATGTATCACTTCCTGGGCGGCCAACACGAATCTTTGAGCCCAGATTTTCATGAAAACCTTATAGTCAGAATTTAATAGACTAATTGGTCTATAGGAATTTACGTCTTCCGGGTTCTTTCCTTTCTTTACAAAACTAATAATTGTGGATTCTTTAAACTCAGAGGGAATGATACCACCTAATCTAATATAATTAAATAAATGTTTCAAGGGATCCTCTAACTCCTTCAAAAAAACCTTGTAGAATTCGATAGGGAATCCGTCAATCCCTGAAGCCTTTGCTCCCGCTGTGGCTTTTATACTGTTCTGGATTTCCAGATGACTTATATCACAGCCTATTTGATTAGATCTAGATTTGGAAATTTTGGGAATATTTAAGTTGTCAAAATATTCCCTGATCAATATTTCCTCTACTTGAATATCCGTAGAGTAAATTCTCTCATAGTGATCAAGGAATATTTTCCCAATTCCCTCGCTTCTAGTATCTATTCCACCTGATGGATCTTGAATTTTTAAAATGATGGAAGATTCTTGTTTTTTCCTGATTGAATTTGCCAGCAGCTTACCCATGAGTTGACTATCTTCATATAGCTTTTGTTGGAAGGCTTTTGAGCTATTTATCTCTTCCAAGATGAAGAAGTCCCTAAGCAATGCTTTAGCTTGTTCCCAGTTGTTTGGTTTTTGGTTCAGTTTCAAAGTATACTCATTCTCTGCGGCATGCTGAAGGGCAGATATTTTTATTTTGCGAACATTAGCATTATTGCAAGAGAATGCTATAATCTGTCCCCGGGCTGCTGCTTTAAATGCCCCCCATACTGCGAAAGGCTCTGCAGAGTCCCTATTTTCTAAAAAAAATTCCCTTATCCAATCTTTGAAACCCTCAACCCAAGTCGTATTCTGTAGAAGGGTGCGATCCAGCTGCCACCTTGGTCGCTCCCCTGTCGTGCCCTCTAATATTAATTCAACCTCAATCCTGCCATGATCTGAAAATGGATTGCAGCCTATCAATGCGTTAGAGATGTGGAGCGATCTTGAGGATAAAAAGAGATCTATCCTAGAGGCTGTATGGAACCTATTAGAATAGCACGTATAAGATTCTAGGTTGGGATTTAGGGAGCGCCAGGAGTCACGCAATTGATATTCTGATACAAAAACCTCTAATACCCTTTTAGTCTTTGGTTTTAGTTGTTTCTTGTTCTTATTAGAGGTGTCCTTCTTTAAATCTTGAATATAATTAAAATCACCTCCTACTATAATTTGCCCTGGAGTACCCCTTAGTTTTTCACTAATTTCAGTCAAGGCCGAGGTGTCATCAAAAATTGGGCCATAATAGTTAACAAAATTGAATATCTTTCCCAACAATTTTACTGCCACCCAAAGCCATCTCCCTTTAGAGTCTCTTTGCATTTGTAGAATCTCCCAGGGTAAATTTCTTGCAAAATAAATAGCAACACCCCTCTGGGCAACACCCGCAGAGGAAAAAAACCCATGGGAAAAATATCTAGGAAGAAACAACTTTGGGGAGTTTGATTTCAAGCGCGTCTCCTGGAGGAAGACCACGTGGGGTTTAAAAGCAATTGCCCATTTCAAAAGTGCTCCATATTTCTGTTTATTTAACAGCCCATTCGCGTTAATGGACAGGATATTACATAAGTCAATTGTCATTGATAAGGCTATGAAGTACTAAACCTCTTCTGTACCAACCAATATTAAGAATAGAAAACCTACTTCTCTTGTATTTTTTTACTGCATTCACCCCCCCCCCCCACCAAAAACCCCCCCATGGATGCGGGACCCCCCTTCCTGTCCACGCTGCCCACATCCCTCCCTTTCTTCTACTTCAGGTGTCTTCTTGTTACACCCCGGTGTGACCCTTGTGTGACCCTGAACCCAAGAGCCCCCGCCTGGATATTTTCAAACTCTCATTTTTTTTTAATTTTTTTTTTTTTCCTTTCCTAATTATAGCTCTAGATTGTAACATGGATTCCTCGTATTCAACATTCAATGTAGCTAGACCACTAAGTCTAGGCCCTTGTTGATATTTCATTTAGAAGGGTCTGTGCCTCTTCTAAATCAGTAAATAGAAAAAAATTTCCCTTAGCGAGAACCTTCAGTTTTGATTGCTGTGCAATCGAGGCCTGGGCACCATTAGCCTTGAATAACTGCAGCAACTTTACAAACTCTTTCCTTCTTTTAGCCGCAGTTGCTGTCATATCCGAGAAAATCCTGCATTTTGTGGTTTCGGAAACAGAAAACTGGCGATTCTAAAATCCGCAAAATTTAATAAAATAGTTCTGGGAAATGGAGAGTTCGCAAAGCGCTGAGCCGGTTCTCTGTGGGCTCTTGTTATTGTCAAGTCTCCTTCAAAGTCTGGCAGAACTGCCTTCTGTATAAAAGAGTTAACCCATTGCACTGTATTGGATCCTTCCGTTCCTTCAGGAACCCCTACGATCCTCAGGTTAGATCGACGGGAGTGGTTTTCCAACTCCTCGAGTTTGTTCTCCATAGAAATCCTCTTTTTTGTGGCCTCTTTAGTCTCTCCTGAAACCAGATTCATCTGATCTTCAAGGACTGCTATCCTTGATTCCGCTTCCAAGACCCTATTGGGGAGCGCCAATGTTAATTCCTCCAGCTTATCTATTCTAGCGTGAATAGCAGCAAGTTCCGTGCGCTGATTGTTTTTGATTTCACGGATCTCATCGAGTATTAAATTGAGCATCTCGCGAATATCAAGCTGGAATTTTACCTCAGATCTTGCTTCCTTGTCGATGAGACTAGAATCAAGTCCTAGAGTTTCTTCGTTCCCGGGAGTCTTGTCTTGCATATACCCCCCTTCTTGAACCACTTCATTTGTTACATTTATTGAAGAAGACTGAGTTTGAGATGGGGATGGAGATGCAGTCAAGTCAGGGCCCTTAGATAACACATTCGAGGCTGGGGGATCCAGAGTACGAGAGACCAACAGGGACTGTGAAGAATTAGAGAGGGGAGATTTCGGAGTAGTTCTTTTCGTAAACAGTGGAAAATCTCTCATCTCCTTTCCTCCCGTCACACTGTTTCCCCTCTCTTCTACCACCTGAGGCGCTGTTACTGCCTGAGTCGGGGTGGGATTAAGAGTTAGAGGGTGGATTTCTACTTCCGCTTGTGGCTGTGCAAGTACATCTGCTGAAATAACATCATTCATCTTATCTCCCTCCACTGCCGCTTCTTGCTGTTCGTTGTGCTGTAGGGAAGCAGAGGAGGAGGGCGACTCGTTATCTGAGGATTCAGGTGTTGTATCATCTGTTATAAGGCACCCCACCTCCTCCTTATTAGTGTCTTTATTTTTTTCACAAGCCGCTTTTCGTGCAGCTTTTTTAGCAAGAGCTAGGGCGAGGCGAGTCTTAGCTCTCTGACGGGCCGCTGCTTCCACTTTGCTGAGTTTTACCGTGTCATCATCTTTCAAAAGTTTGCCCATTTTTTTTCTTCCTTTTTTTTTAGAAGAAGTAAACTCCCCTTATCTTTTATCCTTTTTTTTTTTTTTTTTTTTTGATAGAGAAAAGTTTTTTAATGTTCCAGTGAATTCAGGAATCCCCAGCGAATTTTTATTTTATTTTAAGTACAATCACTTCAATGCAAAGCACTTCAATGGAGTTACTCCTCTGTAGCTGCCCTGTACTTGACCGTATTCCCCACAGCCTAAAGAGATGCAGTTACAGTAGACCGATATAAGACTCCTTGACTGGCCCGCTATTAATGATGTGCACTTGCTCACCTCACCTCGGGAAGGAACAGATGAGCGGCCGCAACACAGAAGAGCGGCGTGTCCTGCAAGGATTGAGCTTTCGCGAGCCCCTGTCTGGCTGGCGGGTCAAAAGCAGCTACTGCAGCGGTGAGGTAGCGTCATCTCTCACGGCGCATTCTAACGCCCGCCGGAATTCCTCTGCTCTGCTCCGCTCAGCGCCGCATTACACCTTTACCTTTCCCGCTTTGGCTCCCGGTATCGGCGGCGGCAGTATCAGCGTCTCGGCATTCTCCAGAAACTGCATTCGCCATTACGGAGGCGGGGCCATGGGTCGAGGATCTCACGGGAGGCTAGGCAGAGGCGTGGAGCTCTGCGGACATCCCCCAGCAGTCCTCTGCCCTGTACTACCGTCCACTGCACCCATAACTCATTGTCAACTTCTCGCCAAGGTTTTTCAGGAACAAGGACAAGTATCACTCTGGATTCTTCATCATAATGTAGCCAGGCAAAACCCCCAAATTCAGTATGAACCTTTCTGATTGTATCCAAATAGTTAAAATAGACTATCTGGGAATTTCCCAAGCCTCTTCCTTAGAACCCCCCTTGAATTGAATTTCTGAATGAAGAAGCTTAAATACATCTATAATGTTTGCTTAAATGGGAACCTAGAGGCATAGATAACCCCACATATGGGAGTTTTGTTAAGCCTTACACCTTTGATTTCTCTTCTTTTTCGCTACTTATTTCTTCTTCATTGTGCTTAGCTTTATTAGATTCTGACATATCACTCTTATTTTTTACTTTGTCAGATGATAATGTTTTTCAGGCAAAAATAAAGATTTCTCACAACGAGAACCGTTATCCTCAACAATTACATCATCTTATTTCTGTTTCTCAAAAATTGTTTCACTGTAATTATCACTGAAAACCCTCTCACCTGATCTTAAAGGTTTGTCCCAAACTGACGTTCTCCTTCTTCTGTTCTCTTCCTGGTTTTCTTTGCTCTTAACGCAGTCCTTTTAGTTATTTTAGTTAGAGCCCACCCCCACCCGACTTGAAATCCCTAGAAGGAATCTTCATCCTCGATTTCCCCTTCTTCTGATTCCATTGAATAATCATCCCCACACTCTTCAAATTGAACATTGTTGTATTTGTCACTGCAGCCTGGTTGTACACCACCCCCCACCCCACCATAAAAAATCCTCCAATTAACATCTTTTGTAAATTGAAAAATGATTTGCTCATCCAAAGGTTTTGAAACCCTTTGTGATCCAAAATTGAGCAGGATGCTTTAGACCTGCTCAATAGCTGATTACTGCACTTCACTTCTTTTTGCAGTATCGTTCCTACATTGGCCTGCAAGTCGCTGAAACTTGTTGCCACAGGATCATCTCTAACCACTGCTGATGATATGTTGTTTCCTATCTTACCATCCTGCACCCACACCCATTTACCTGAACCTACCTGACCCCTCCCAGATGTACATATCTGTATTCTTTGATATACCAGGCTTGAGGCATAAAATCCCTTTATTATGACTTAAATTAACAGCTTGACACCCCTTAACTGCTTGTGAACCTGACTGTGTCCCACCTAATTCCATGGAAGCCTCATCATCTGGTAAGTTATTCTGATGTAACATTATATCACCGTTCTCACCAGAACCAATAGGCGATAATAACCTCAAGCTTGGTAGCGCCGGTAAACTTTGAGCTTTTTCCTGCTCAATAAACGTATTCTCTGTATACAAGTCACCACTAGGTGGCATCAATGCTACATTTTCAACAAAACTATCCTCACCTTTAAAACTGTAGGCTCCTTTAAGGGATTTTCCTCTCCCTAGGAGCCTGCCATCGGGCAGATCACGCACAGCATGTGTGCGTTATCTGCCTCTCACTCTTTTCACAACCAGGAAGACAGGCTGCCTGATAGAGGTAAGAGTAGTTTCCTCCTTAACTTTTTCTTTACCAGCTAAACTGCAAGGCTTATTATACTCAATTATAGGAGAGTCAGTCATCAGGTGAAGAATATGCTAATACAGTGGCAGAAACATGTTGGATCCTGCTCTTGTAAATGCACCAGTGGAATGTTGTTGTGATGATGCTGTTCAGAATATTGGGAATCTGTCAGAGAAGTCACATTTGAGTGGGTTGAGCAGCATGCTAGCTGCTCCTGGTTAGGCTTGTACTACTCATCTATATATCCTGTCCCCTTCCTCAATAAATCCTCCTGAAATTCATCACGTCTACCTGTAGTCAATCACTACAAATTTATGGCAATGATTTGACGCAAAGAACCTGCGTGTACTACCTGACAAGAAGGAGTATCCCCTGAACTTTAAGGACCTTATGAACCTCCAGCCCTCAGTAAAGGTAAAGGACTTTCTATGTTTACTGAAAACTGGCACCCCTCAGCCCTCATCACGTCTTCTTGAAGTCAATCACTACAAAACACTGTCCGCCAACGCCCACCTCCTCTTTTCCAAACCCGTCCAAGCCTGCCAGGATGCCTGAAACCAACAAATCCTTCCACCCACCTCATAAGTGCCTCAGTGCCTCCCTATCCTGAGCAAATGACAAGTTCAAGTTCAAGTTCATGCATTTATAAAGCGCACTACTCACCCAGAGGGTCTCAAGGCGCTGGAGGGAGGGGTTTCCTTTTTATCGAATAGCCATGTTTTCAGTTCTTTTCTGAAGGAGATGTGATTCTGAGTAAGGCGGAGGTGGGTGGGGAGTGAGTTCCAGGTCTTGGCAGCCAGGAAGGAGAAGGATCTGCCACCCATGGTGGTTTTTCGGATGCGCGGGACTGCGGCGAGGGCTTGATTGGATGATCTTAGTTGGCGGGTGGGATAGTAGAAGGACAGTCGGGTGTTGAGGCATTCGGGTCCTAGATTATAAAGGGCCTTGTGTGCGTGGGTAAGAAGGCGGAAAGTAATTCTTTTGTTGACGGGAAGCCAGTGGAGGTTTTTTATGTGACCGGTGATGTGCTCTTGGCGCGGGATGTCTAATATGAGTCTCGCTGATGCGTTTTGGATGCGCTGGAGCTTTTTCTGCAATTTTGTTGTAATTCCGGCGTAGAGTGTGTTGCCATAGTCCAGTCGACTCGTGACCAGTGCATGGGTGACAGTCTTTCTTGTTTCGAGGGGGATCCAGCGGAAGATCTTTTTGAGAATGCGAAGGACGTTGAAGCAGGAGGATGATACGGCGTTGACTTGTCTGGACATTGAGAGGGAGGAGTCTAGAATGAAGCCAAGGTTACGTGCATGGTCTGTGGGTGTGGGCGCAGATCCCAAAGCGGAAGGCCACCAGGAGTCGTCCCAAGCTGAGGGGGAGGATCCTAGGATGAGCACCTCCGTCTTGTCTGAGTTGAGTTTTAAGCGGCTCTGTTTCATCCATTCGGCTACTTCTTTCATACCTTCGTGAAGGTTGTTTTTGGCGGTGTTGGGGTCTTTGGTGAGGGAAAGGATTAGCTGGGTGTCGTCGGCGTAGGAGATGATGTTGAGGTTGTGTTGACGTGCGATGGAGGCAAGGGGACTCATGTAGACGTTGAAGAGGGTGGGACTGAGTGAGGAGCCTTGAGGTACGCCGCAGATGACTTCGGTGGGCTCTGAGTAGAATGGGGGGAGTCGGACTCTCTGTGTTCTCCCGGCTAGGAATGAGATGATCCAGTCCAAGGCTTTTCCTTGTATGCCGATGTTGTTGAGGCGTTGTATGAGGGTGTTGTGACAGACAGTGTCGAAGGCGGCGGAGAGGTCGAGTAGAATGAGGGCCACTGTTTCACCGTTGTCCAGGAGTGCTCGTATGTCGTCGTCGCCGCAATGAGGGCGGTTTCGGTGCTGTGTTTGGCTCGAAAGCCGTTCTGTGAGGGATCCAGGGAGTTGTTGGATTCAAGGAAGGCTGCGAGTTGGCTATTGATGGCTTTCTCGATTACTTTGGCCGGGAAAGGGAGGAGGGAAATGGGTCGGTAGTTTTTCAGATCTGAGGGGTCTGCTGTTGGTTTTTTCAGAAGGGCGCTGAGTTCGGCGTGTTTCCATATTTCTGGCAAGGTGGCGGAGTCGAAGGAGCAGTTGATGACATCGCGGAGTTGGGGAGCGATGATGGAGTCAGCTATGTTGAAGATGTAGTGGGGGCAGGTGTCAGAAGGTGAGCCAGAGTGGATTGAGTTCATGAGGCGAATGGTGTCTTCAATGGTGATTGGGTTCCAGGAGTTGAGGTAGTTAGTTGGAGGGGTGGGATCTGAAGGGGGTGGGGTGAGTTGGTCATTGGGAGTATTCTTGAAGCTGTTGTGGATGTCGGCAATTTTGTTGAAGAAGAAGGAGGATAGCGCATCGCAGAGGTCTTGGGAGTTAGTGATGTCGTTGGATGCTGCGGGAGGGTTGGTGAATTCTTTGACGATATTGAAGAGTTCCTTGCTGTTATGAGAATTGTTGTCGAGACGGTCCTTAAATGCTGATTTCTTGGCGGATCGAATCAGTTGGTGGTGTTTGCGGGTGGCTGTCTTGAGGGAGGCCATGTTGTCTGAGGTTGGTTCTTTTCTCCAATTCTTCTCCAGGGTGCGGCATGTCTTCTTGGATTTTTTAAGGTCATCATTGAACCAGGGAGCTTTTTTGCTGGATGATTTCGACTGGTGTTTTTTCAGGGGTGCTAGTTCGTCCGCACTGTGGGTAATCCATTGCCTGAGGTTGGTGGCCGCTAGGTCTGGGTCCGTTAGCAGGGTGGGAGTGTTTTGGCTGAGTGATGTGAGGAGTTGTTCGGTGGTGATTTTGTTCCATTTTCTTCGGGGAATGGGTTGTGGACGGTTGTGGGTCAGGGTTGTTTTGTAGCTGAAGTGAACACAGCTAGGATCCGTCCAGTGGAGGGCTGTAGTATGATCGAAGGAGATGTGCTTGCTGGAGGTGAAGATAGGGTCGAGCGTGTGTCCGGCTATGTGAGTAGGGGTGTCAACAAGTTGTTTGAGTCCGAGATTGGACAGGTTGTCCAGAAGGGTGGTGGTGTTGTTGTCGAGAATGTTGTCAAGGTGGTAGTTGAGGTCTCCTAGAAGAATGTAGTTCTCGGAAGCGAGGGCGTGCGGGCTGACAAAGTCAGTGATGTCGTCGCTGAATTGAGATCGGGTGCCTGGGGGCCTGTAAATGAGGGTTCCTCTAAGTGTGGTCCTGGGGTCGGTGTGGATCTGAAAGTGGAGGTGTTCGGCGGTTGCAAGATTGACGTCAGAACTAGTTGTAATTTTGATGGTGTTTCTATGGACGATGGCGATGCCTCCTCCAGTTTTTTTATTGGTGCGGTCTTTTCGAATGATCTTGTAAGTGTCCGGTATGGCTATGGCGATGTCGGGGGCAGAAGATGCATTCATCCATGTTTCAGTAAGGAAGGCGATGTCAGGTGACGCAGTGTCGATTAGGTCCCAGAGTTCGGTTGCATGTCTGTGGACCGAGCGGGTGTTCAGTAGGATGCATTTCAAGTTGTTGGGTTCGGAGCTGTGTGTGGAGGAAGTGTGTTTGGTGAGGGTCCTGACCCAGTTGAACTTACAGGAGAGGCAGGAGAATGGGCCGTGGGTACGTCCTGGAGTAGCTTTGCAGCAAAGTGGGGTGCGTCCGGCGTTGAGGGCGAGGAGAGTAGCGGCATCATAAATTACTCTGGGGGGTTGGGAGCGGCATAGAGCAGGGGGACGGCGCTGGGCGCGGTCCAGGCGCGGACGGGCGTAGACGGGCTTACCTTTGGCGCACCTTCGGCGCGGCCGTAGCGCGTGGACGCTGCGCGTTGGGGCATTAGTCATATATGGATAGTGGAGGGGGCGGGGCGAGGGAGGGGGCCGCAGGGAGGTGTGATCGGGTGGAGGGGCGGGCTGGCAGGCACGACAACAAACAAAATGGCCGGAAGTTCTAAACACCAACACGACGAGATCGGCAAGCAGGGAATTAAATCAGAAATGAGGGCAGAGGCACAGATAACCTTACAAGCGGGCAGAGCCAACAATTGTCAATAGCGCCGCAGGTAATTTAGTTTAAACTCGCGCTACAGGAATAAAAAGTAAATCGCGCGATGTGTGCTAAGAGTAATGGTAATTAGCGTAAAAACAATGCAGAGCACAAACACTGATGGTGGCAGATTCAGTTCAAGCGCTACGATACCCAGTGTTCAGGGAGCCTGGGGGAGCGACCGATGCTGCACGAGTCAGGCTGGACACAGCCATAATTAATATTAAAACCAGCGGCAACAAAGAAAAAACGCTCTTCCTACCTCAGCTAGCACTGTTCAACTGTAGAACAGCATGCAGCATTCTAAATTCCCGCGTTCTAAAGCAGGTGCCAAACCTGCTCCACAGCTGCTGCCTGGTCCGTACCATTGGCTCAAAGCCGCCTGGGGGTGAACAGTCTTCGAATGCCACCCCCCAGGAGCCCCCATTCTGAATACAGGAAAGCAGAAACACACATGTTAACATGATCTTTACATCACAGATCACTGTACCATTGACGATCTATTGCATTTTTAAATTGTGGTAATTTGCCCGGTAACGGACCTGCCATATCTCTCATCCGTTCTCATTTCCTAAACCTATCCTTTCCTCTACAAACCTCACCCTTCTTTCTCCCAAAATACTCATCCCTTCTCAGATCAGCTGCCAAGTGGCTGAGTTTCTAAGGAGGGGAGTGGACCATGGAGGCCACGTTGGGAAGGACGGTAAAAAATAACCAAGTGGCTCCAAACCATGGGGTGGTAGAGGTGGAGGCTGAGCGGCCAAGCCAATTCCGACCTTGATTCTGACCGTGAGCTCGTGCAAAGTGGTGAGTGCATTAAGCACGAGAAGCACCTGCCGTGCGGAGAAGCGTTCAGTGTTAGGGCCCTGAGGCTATTAGGGGGCTGAGGGTACGCAGCTGCTCATACCCTCGTTCATCGCTCATCCCTGTCCCCCACACACTTTCTGGGCCCCTACCAGTCCTCTAATCCTCTTCATATCCACCTCCCCTGCCATCATCCTCACAGCTGAAAGGAAGATATCAGTGCTGGAGCAGATATATCCATCTTGGAGAAGATATCAGTAGAAGCTGCTCTGTCTACATTGCTCCTGCTACTTGCTGTTCTAAAATGTGGTCCGTGTTCCTACCTGCCATGCACCAGTACGGAAAGTTGTCTTGGTCCCATGATTGCCCAGAGAATATGGGCCAAGGCATGTAGCGATGGAAGACAGATCATTGGAAAGCCTGTAGGAGCCTGTTGTCAGACTGCTGCCCACTGTTACTATTATCCTTCAACCACGTTTGCTACTATTGCTACTGCCACTGCAGAAAAGTCACCTTGGCTCCCGGGTTTCCAAAAAATACATACAAAACACTCAAATTGAGCCCTGGAAAGCCCAAATTGATTAATTTGCAAGGAGGAGGAGACAACAACTGGTGGTCGGGTGCTCATGTCTCGTACAGATACCTGTCTGCTTGCTTGGTGGCCCGTACAACTTTGCTAGGACTTGGCTACAGCCCACGATCCAAACCATCTATCCTTGACCCAGCCCAACTTCGTCAGTGCAAGTTTGGATACATCTCAAGTGGTCGGGCCTATATCCCCTCTAATTGGTATATGGCTAAATATTGCCGTAAAGAGTCATACAGTTCCTCATCAATAGCTTGTGAATGATAAAGGTATGACCATCACAAAATCACAAGAACATATTTTAATCCCCCTGAAGAACTCTGTGCTTGTCTAACAAACTACTGCCACTACCACCTAAATCTTCCAGAAAGTAAAATTCACATGGGCAATACAAATGACAGCTCCTGAATTAAAAACAACAATCAAGGGCCTTCTCCTTGCACAGCAAGCAAATTAGCTAATATAAAATCCTTACCATCCTCCTTATTGCAAGCACAAGTGAACCACTTGGGCCCAGACCCACTGGAAAAAACAACTGATATGCCCTGGATCTATTTACCATAGTCAAAGGAGAAAGCAAAAAACTACACTATTACTTACAAAAGAAGAGAAGGGGATGTGAAGTAAATGAGTAGGAGCACCTCTTTGAGGAAAGTGCACTCCCACCTGATCCTCTATCAGGGAACACTTTGGCAGTGGATATGACTAGTATGAATCACGGTGAGACTCAAATAGTACCAAAAGTAGGACAGGCAACCCAAAAATAAACACACCATTAGCCACGCCGCTACTTTCAATCATTCTCTGTCCCCCAATGAGCTGCACCTTGCACACTAGGAGTACCTTGTGTGCAAGGGTAGTAGGAGAAATGTGAATGTCTGACTTAATTAGAGGAAACCTAGACATCTCTAGGCTGAGCAGAAGAAAATCAAAATTTAAAAAGGTATACCCTGTGTAGGACAATGTACAAACAACTACCAGTGCACACAAGAGTCCATTCCCAATTGCTCTTCCCCTGCTGGTTGCTCTCTTACCTAGGGCAGCAAGTCATCGTAGGGATTTATCTCAAATTTACCCACGAACATTGTCACAAAGGATTCATTAATAAATTCGCCACTGCCGAGTGACTTTGCACTGCCGGACTTTCCTGTTCAATCAGTGAACACCAGGGTGACTGTCTCTGGACGCATTATCTCGCCAGCAAAAAAGGAGACATTTTCAAACATTATCGCCTCTATGAATAAGACGATGTTTGGCAACTCTATGCCCCCTCCTTCACCAGAATTATTGATTCCTTCCTCCGAGAGCATGATCGTGTATAGCTCTCCCTGTTGTGCGGGCTAAGATTATGTAATCTCTAGATCCTTGTTCTCGCTACATTGGATCTTGAGTTATGTGTTTATTCTATTAGAGAATATAGTATGTGACAATAGCCATAATACTTACGTTTTACATTCATATTGGAAGCTATGGCCAAGAAACCAACCAAGCCTGAGGCTTCAACACAGATCAACACCAGTACTCTGCCCACTCCCTCGCCCAGAACTGCAGGTGACCCTTCCAGCTTTATCCCTTCTATAGTATCTAAAGGAAATGTAGGATCTGGTGTAGCTATAAATCAGAAAGAGGACCAAGCAATTGATGCAATACTTACCATTAATGCAATACCTTTAACAATGCTCCTTAGTTCTTGCATAAGGTGTACAGCCCCTCCTATATGTGATAAACCACTGGATAAATAGCTGTAATCCAAGCCACCAAATGATATTGATAACCCTATTTACAAAACATAATACCAATTCCCTAGTGGAGACCAAACTGTTGATCGAGAATGAGAATAAAGGACTGCAAACTACATACCTAGGAAAGCTAAAGCTGTAGATCACTATGCACACTGTTGCAATTGACAAAACACCCAGGAGCAGCTCAGCGACAGGTGTTAATGAGTGCAAAGAAGAAGTACGACTTGAGAAAAACTACAGAAAAGAAGGGGAAACACACGAAAAAAAAGGCATGAGAGCTGATATGGATGAAATTCTTTATCTAAGAATTTATCTTTAGAGAACCAGAAGATAGTCACAAAGAGGATAAATGCCTGTATCCAATCTTCAGAATGAAAAATTCAGCACCCAAAAAGCACCCCACTGTGATTGTATTAGCGTATGAGATTGCACCGCAACCGAACTCAAGGGTACCACTGTGCATGTAATTAATTTTCCAAGTACATCTGAAGAAGGAGCATCTGGGTCCAACAATAGAGAACCGAGGGGTGCAAAGGGCCTGAGCTCTGCTCTATTAAATCCAAGCCTGAGAGCTTTTTCACCAACACACTTGTTAGCAGTGCCTGAACCATCAAGGGTATGTGCTGTAATGTAATGTAAAAATTATTTATAAAGCGCTCGGACACCAAACGGTTTCATGGCGCTGTTCCTGCAGCCAGGAGTCCTGCCATGGATTAACAATGTCATGAATCCCAAAGCTCACACCAATGCTAAACCCTCTTAACAGATTTCTACTCACACAAAAAAACTTCTGGGTGCGCAATTGGTTAGAAATAACCCAGAGGGAAAGACCCTAGACCACCCCCCATTCTATGGTTCTCATCTAGGAGTGTTTGGACTATGTTTGGAGACCTGAATTTGATCACAACGGATTCCTCTGTGGTATTTTTTGTCCTCCAGCCCACCCATCCCACCCTGCAGGTCGTGAGTATATCATCTGAATTTTTGAGTGAGAAGTTACGATATTTGGCTAACCAAATGATGCATTTGTTTTTGAGTGCCGAGTGTGATTCCCTAATGCCATTATTCAGCCCTGGAACGCCAGTTAGAATTATTACATGTTTTGGTTGCAGGCAGAGGGAGATTAATAAATGGCATGTCTGGACTTGCTTCATCACTTCCTAGGTACTGAGGGGGACTTATTGCACCTTTGGGTCTTGTTCCCTGTGGGTTGTGATCCTGTACCTGGGACCTTGCTATGTGGGACCTACTGTCTCTACCTGCTATTTGAACCTGCGTTTGTCCCAGTCTGTCTAGTGAATCATTAGTCCTAAGCCTAGCTACATGACTCGGCCGTTTGTTTCCTCCCTCCTGACTAATGCGATTTTGAGTATGGTATGGAGGCATAGTATTTGCCAGTGGAGGCTCTACCGTATTGGGCAGTGGGTCTTGATGCGAGACTAAGTGTTTAGAAGGTTTGTTCCCCCTTCCAGGAGCCTCAATCTTTCCCGCCCAATTTTCAACTAGAGCCACAAGCTTATCTACCCTTTTCAGGAGGGTGTTAAGTTTGTCCCTTACAATGGCCCTCATTTGGGCTTGCATGTCCTTGTACAGAGTATGTGCCCAGAGAGGCTGTACCAAGCCTTCTTGCAAGGAGGGTCCCTTCTCCACAGCTCCCCAATCTTCGGGCGTCAGGCATTCTGGAGGGGCTTCTTGCATCAGGACCCGGTGTGTACATTTGGCTTACGTTTGCTTGCTCGTGGTGCTGCAGTACATGTTTGTCCCCTGATCGGCTCAGGGCCAGCAGACTTGCTTACCTTATTACTTGGGATTGGGTGTTGGGTGGGCGAGTTAGGGGCCTGCGCTGGAGGGACGGGTAAATCATTCTGGATGGAAAGAGGTGGGACAATATCTGTGCTGAGCGATAAGCGCCTTTCTGCTAGTTCAATTTCTGTTGCCACTGCTCCAATTGCCCTCTGGAGCATTTTGTCAATGGAATTTTGCTGGCGAGGTGTTACATTTTGGGGGGATTGCCGTTGGGATTTGCCTGCACCAGTGCTCTTTCCCATGATTTTGATGCGCCGTTACAAGGGACTTATGGCAGAAAAGTAGACCCTTCTACTCTCAGACAAACGTTTACTTCGGACGATGTAAGAGGGACAGGTCTGTAGTTGGCTAAATTGGCAGCAACCCCCAGTACAGGTACATGATCTTAAGTGTAAGTCAATACAACTGGGGCTCTGTAACATGAAAAAAAGTACCTCCAGGTGCGAAAGTCAATCATTGGCGCCTCCACGGCATGTAGAACTATGGGGCTTGAAGTCCCCTGGCATGGATTTGACACGAGCTCCCGCAGCGTGGAAGCCCAGGCCCCCTTTCAAGCCCCTCCTGGCAAGAGAGTCAATCATTGGCGCATGGATCTATGGGGCTCGAAGTTCCCTTGCGTGGATTTGCAGTCTTGCGGTGCGGGCGGCCATAAAACAACAGACAAAGGCTCCTGCGCTGCGGGCGCCCAGGCCCCTTTTTAGGCGCATCCTGGCATGAGAGGCAATCATGGGCGTCTCCCCAGCATGTAGATCTATGCGGCTTGAAGACCCCTGGTGTCACTTTGCAGGCTGGTGGTGCGGGCTGCCATAAAACAGACATGGGCTCCTGTTCTGCGGGAGCCCGGGCCCCTTTTAAGCACCTCATGGCACGAGAGTCAATCATTGGCGCATAGATCTATGGGGCTTGAAGTCCCCTGGCGTAGATATGCAGGCTGGTGATGTGGGCGGCAATAAAACAACAGACATAGGCTCCCGGACTGCGGGAGCCCAGGCCCCTTTTTAGGTGCCGCCTGGCGTGAGAGGCAATCATGGGCGCATAGATCTATGGGGCTTGAAATCCCCTGGCATGGATTTGCAGGTTGGCAGTACGGGCGGCAATAAAACAACAGACACGGGCTCAGGCGCTGCGAGAGCCCAGGCCTCATTTTAAGCTCCTCCTGGCATGAGAGTCAATCGTTGGCGCCTCCCCTGTGTGTACATCAATGGTGCTTGAAGTCCTCTGGCGTGGATTTGCAGGCTGGCGGTGCGGGCGGCAATAAAAAAACAGACAGGGGCTCCCGCGTTGCTGGAGCCCAGGCCCCCTTTTAAGGGCCTCCTTATATGCGGAGGCATTTTTTAGGGAAATAAGGGGTGATCAGAGTTCTATTAATAGCTGGGCCACAACCCCAAAATATCCTATGAGCTATGCACAAGACCTTAAATTTGACTCTATTGGAGACAGGTAGCCAGTGTAGCTTTCTCAGGGCTGGTTTGGCTGATTTTCAGTACCCCCAGCAATAATCTGGCTGCACAGTTTTGGGCCACTTGAAGTTTCCTTAGCGTTGCGACGGAATCTGCAAGGTATAAGGAGTTTCCACAGTCCAGGCGTGATAGGAACAGGCCACAGGGCCTGAATCAGGGTCCTCCTGGCACATATTGGCAGGTGGGGGAGAATCTTGTGCAGCAGTCTCATAGCACCGAAGCAAGCTCCTGTTACTCTTACCGCTTGGTCTTCGAATTTAAAGAAGCTGTCCAGCCAGACACCCAGGATTTTTATCTTGGCTTTTGGGGAGTGGGCTTGTCCCAGGCAGTTTGACCAGATCTGTTTGTGGTCCAGGCCGGAGGAGTTGCCCAGCAGCATTAGTTTGGTCTTTCCCCCGTTTAGCTTAAGGCAGGAGTGTTCCATCCATGAAGCCACTTCTTCCAGACAGGTTTCCAAGTCAAAGGAGTGGTTACGTGGGCCATTAAGGGAGATTACCAGTTGGGTATCATCTGCGTAGGTGAAGATTTTTAACCCATAAGGCAGGATGATGTCCGCCAGTGGCTGCATATACACATTGTATAAAGTGTGCCTCAGGAAGGATCCCTGGGGGACTCCACAGCTGAGTCCCACAGCTTTAGAAGTAGCTTCCCCTGAGAAAACCTGGAAGGTCCTTTTCTCAAGGTATGACTGAATCCACTAGAGAGCCTCCCCTGAGATGCCTCTCCTCCTGAGTCTCTCCACTAGTATCTCAAGGTTCACCGTATCAAACAGTGAACTTAAATTTAAGTCTAAGAGGATGATGGCCACTGCACCCCCTTCCTCGAAGATAAGTTTGGATTTCTCCACCACAGCCAGCAGTGCAGTTTCTGTGCCAAGTAGTGGTTTGGATTTGAATTGTTAGTTGTGGAATTGTGTTGTGTGGCTTGGATCTGTGTAGTGAAATAATGTGGCATGGTGTGCAGTGAAATTATGTGGTAATGAGTGTACTGGAAATATGGGGAGTGGGATTGAGTGTCATGGAGTGCGATTGTGTGTCTTGGAGAGGGATTATCTGGAATGGTATTTTGTGTTGAGGAGTGGTATGTAGTGGAGTTTACTGATGTGGGGTGCTGTTAAATATTGTAGTATGATGTGGAATTGTTTGGTGTAGATTAGTTTATGTGGTGTGTTGTGTAATTGTGTTGTTGGTTTGAATTATGTAGTTTGTTGATGAATTAGGTAGTGTGGAATGGAAATGTGAGGAGTTGAATTGTGTGGCGTGGAAGTGTGCGGTGTTGAGTGAAAATTATGTTGAATGCTATTATGAGGCATGTGTGTGAAGTGTAGTTATGTGGAGTGTTGCTACGTGGCATAGACTGGATTGATGTGGAGTGTATTTATGCAGTATGGAGTAGCGCACAATTATGTGGAGTTTAATGATTTGGTGCTGAGTGGTATTATGTGGAGTGTAATTATGTTGTGGCATGAATTGTGGAATTGCGTGACATGTGAAATTATGTGGCGTAGTCTGGTGTATAATTGGGCAGAGTTGTATTTTGTGTAGGATAATTATTTGTTTTGGAGTTGAGTGTAAATATATTGTGTGAAGTGTAATTATATAGGTTGAAGTGAAATTATGTGTAGTTGAATTGTGTTGTGTGGAGTGTAATTATGTCATTTGGAGTGGTATTAAGTTGTGTGGAATGTTATTATCTGATGTGGAATTATGAGGTACGGAGTTAAGTAGAAATATATGTTTTTTAATTTTTAGGATTATAATTATGTGGTATAGAATGTTGTACAGCAGGTTAATTCTGATGCCCCGTTAGTTGATGGCCAGGCTGTTCCCGTCCTGCTTTATGCTGATGACTCAGTGCTCTTATCTAGAACTCCCCGTGGTCTGCAGAAACTGATGGACAAGTTTGCGGGTTTTATCAAGGATAAAAAATTAAAAATTATTAATACTAAAACGTTTATTATGCCATGTGGCAAGAAAATGAGGAAATTGAAATCTTTCTATATAGAGGGACAAAAAATAGAAACTGTAAACAAGTTTTGCTATTTGGGCATTACTTTTAGTAGGATTGGTATGTGGTCACAGGAGATATCTAATGTACAAGCAAAGATGTCTAAAAGTGCCCACGGAGTCTTCAAATTCGCAAATAAGCTTGGTGACCGCCATATATTTGATATGCTCCATATATACCGCAGTAGATGCGTTGCAATCGCGCTCTACGGATCTGGAGTTTGGGGGCATTGCAAATAGAAGAAAACAGTTTCTTAAAAAGATTCTTATGCTTGCCTACGTCTGCCTCCAATCTGATAATACACCAGGAACTGGGCCTGGAGTTTTTATCATATTTAATTTGTTTAAGACCATTGTTGGTGTGGAGAGCAATTTGGCATAAGAAAGAATATAGCTTTACTAGGAGTATTATTACTGATTGTCTCCGCCTAGACAAAAGCTCACTGATACCATGGATCAACAGCCAAGGATTTATTCAATCTTAATCTCCTGGCTGATCAGTAGAGCTTCTCTGATATCTCAAAGAAAGAGCTTAAGTTTTCCTATTTACATAAGAAAGCTCAAGTGCGTAGAGACTCTACTATGCAGTTAATCATCCCTCAGTATTATCACTCCAATAGGGACTCACCTGGATTCTCTGAATACTTAAAGGTTGTTACCAGACCATCCCACCGTTTTGTCCTTAGATTGAGACTCGGAATTGTCCACCATTTGGTTGCGTTCCCAGTCATGAAAAATTATCCCTCTATTCCATGCCCATGTGATGGGGTCATCAAACAGAGTACTGTACATTTTTTATTCTTGTGTGACCTCTATAAACATCTTCGCGTTGCCTATTTAAAACCACTATTTACAAAACGGGCAACTACAACAGTAAATTCGGCAATGAGGATGTTGTTCTCTCTTGATGATCCTGACATTTGCTTTCATACCGCTACGTTTATTTTGAAATCTGTGGCCGCAAGGAAAAGTATGGTCTTTTAATCATCCTGTTTTATTGTATTGAGCTGCACCAAACCTGTTTTTATGGGATAATCATATTAGACTGGGTAATCATATTAGACTGTATTATTATGATGTATATGCATTGCTTGCTTTTATGATTGATCTTTTTTAATCGAATAAAGTTTTGAAACTTGAAACTTGAATGTTGTACAGTTAAATTATTTATAGTTGAATTGTGTGGCATGGAATTATGAGATGTTCAAATGTGCTGTGTGTGGTAGAATTAGGTGGCATGGATTTGGACAAGCTGTGCACGCTAAGGCTTTTATGTCATGGGGTATACAGTTGACTGTTGTCTATTTTTCTTTGTAAAAACAATATGGGCTGTTTCTTTAACTTCCAGTACCTTTCTGAACAATTTATTAAGCTAAATTGTATTGTTGCATTGTGTTCACATGCAGGGAACAACGATTTCCTGGCAGACATGCAAAAAAATCATCCTACATCTCAGTATTAACTTCCACACTTCTAAGCAGTAATTCTAATCCTAGAATGAGTTACCTGTTAGCTTTCCAACAACAGTTAGTAAAACAAGTAGGTGCTTTGCCAGCCTTTAAAAGTAGCAAAGGTTGTAAAGGGACTTGTTTTCGTTCAATGTATTGCTTTTCCATGTTCCCGGAAGGGATAAAAAGCACCTCCAGATAATAATAGGGTTGACAAGATGGTGCAATAGCAGAATATTGATAAGTGTGGATCTGGTGAGGACTGTGGGCTGCAAGTGCTTGATAAGCTATTTGATTAAGAAAATACTGTAAGGTGAAAGAGAAGTGTTCACCGACAGCATTCGGTTAGTCTTAGGGAGACAAAGAATGCTGAGGTCTGTGGTAGATGGCGCCCTGAAGGCATAGGTATATGTATTAGGAGGTGCCAATGAAAGGAAGTGGAAATGTGCTTCAGGCGAGGCCGGTATTGATGGCTACTGTGCGGTTGCACACTTTGATGGGCTGACAGTGGTTGGGGAAATGCTACGTTGTCACTGTAGATCTAATTACATGAATCATGCATTCTGTATGGTGTTTGTCCATGGGGTACTTGCTGACTGGTGCTACATATGGGATCAGGTTTGCCTTTGACAGGAGGTATGGTTTAGTGCGGTACATAGTGTAAATTAATGTTGCCGTGAGAAAACAAAAAGCTGACCCTTTGTACATTTAATATTATTGTGTGCATCATGCAGAGGATGAAAAATAGCAGGAATGGTTTTGGTGCCGTAGAGGCTAGCACGAAGTACTGTTTGCAGATAGTCAGTTATGGAGATTGTTTAACATGTTTAAACTACCACAGTGGCATTATGGAGGGCAGCAGCTGAAAGGCTCTGTCGGTACTGGTAGGCAGTGGTTAGGTGGGGACCGGCCATCAGTCTTTCTGTTGGTGCTGGACAGGGGAGCAATGGGTGGCGGTCAAGGGATCGCAATGACATCCGAGGAGTGGTTTTAAAGGTGGGCAGAAAAGCATAACTGCGGGTTTCGTAGGGATGAGAGTAGAGTGTAATGGATGCGATAGTAGCAGGCACGATGGCAGTGGTCTGTGTTTGGAGGTGGTTAACTGAGCGGGCATTGCTTGGAGGTGGGTCATCAAGTAGGAGGATGTGTTTGGTGGACCGGCTTGAGGCAGTGTTATGTCACATTTCTGGAGGTCGCAGCAGCAGTATTTACTGATGTATGTTTATCACCCGATAAGAGGGTGGTTGTGACCAATGGAGGAACCAGAATCCTTTTTTATATGGCGGGTCACTGGACAGAGAGCTCTTGACTGACGTGGAAACTGGGGCAACCCCTCAATGTACTTTACAGGGGGGCCCCCTCAAGTTTTGTTTCGCTTGTTATAGCCACTTTTACATCAAATCTGTCCTTTCTACTGATGATTATGATGTCACAACCATCTATTAAAGGTTCCACACTAAATAAAGGCAACAGTACTATGTAAAACAACCGTTCACCTCTTTTCAGCCCAGGAGGGGTTTACTAGTTGGATTTGCGTTATACAGAGGTCATCATTCACTATCAGAGGAGTTAGAATGTCGGCCCCCGGGGGAAGTAGGGTCGCAGACCAGTCTTCCCCCGGGGTTCTTGGAGGAGAAGAAGAAGGATTAGCTGGCGAGGGGGTCATAGGTGTTGGACAATGGGAGGGATTAGAGTGGGTATAAAGGTGCAGGGGAGGGGGGCTCTTCATCTTCCTGCGCCTGGCACCACCGGAAGCGTTGAAAAAATATTGTCCACCCACCCACCCTACAAGTTTTGGGTAAGGGTTATGGGTCAGTTGAGGGTGCCAGTTTAGGACAGGTTGCAGGTTTTTGAGTTGACAGTACTTTGTAGGGGTGGGGAGTCAAAGACAGGCACACTCCCCCCACGGGGGGAACAGGTGAATGATGGTGGGGTGCGGGATGCAAGAGAGCGACAGCAGCTGATCCAAGAGAGGATGTTGAAAGATAAGTGAAGACGAGAATGGAGAGATGGAGGAGGTCGCAGAGTGAAACAGGATGAGCGCAACAGGTGTGAGGTATGAGGATGCACAGAGTGAATGAAGGGGTTGCTGATGAGAAATTTTATAGTTATTGATGATTTAGTTAATGCAATTTGTTAACATTGCATTGCATTTGTTCCGCGCATCCACAGATCCACCATGGGGGGCAGATCCTTCTCCTACTTAGCGGCTAAGACCTGGAATTCTCTCCCCACCTACCTCCGCCTTAATCAGAACCACCTCTCCTTCAGAAAGCAACTAAAAACTTGGATATTCAATAAGTAAAAGCACCCCCCTCCCCAAGCGCCTTGAGACCCTCTGGGTGAGTAGTGCGCTATATAAATCTCTGAACTTGAACTTGAACCTTGTCCTAATAAAATTGCCTTTTATACTTCAAGTTACAGTGTGGAGTGTAACTATTGTGTGATGCTCCCTTATGTTGTTTTTAGGTAAATTTTGGGCATCACCCTTTTCCACAGCCTCAAAGCACTATTTGTGTGGCTGACATCAAGTTGTAAGGTCCGATAAACTGAGGCAAAATGAAATCTAGGGTAATTTGTAAATCAAGCGACCTCATAGAGAAATGATGTTATATTCAATTTGTACTTGTTAAAAACAAGTCACAGCAACAGAAACTGTCACTTATTACAAGATCAACGGGCCTCCTGCAATGAAACGTTTCTGTGCAAATAGCTTGCATTTTTTTAACTGAAGCAAAAGAAAATAAATATTATGATGCATAGTTTGGAACTGATTTGGAAGCACAAACCCTGTTGCCACAGAAGTGACCTAGCAACGTAACTCATCGTAAATGTCAGACGAGGCAAAGGATTCAATTATTTTCGCCAATAGCAGCCTATGTTATTTCACGCCGCCTCCTACGCCGGGTGGGTAAGGCTGTTATTTGTCAATCATCTGCCAGACACGGGCCGACTCAGTGAACTAGAGAGCCAACCTCTCTACGAACGTCTGCAAATGGCCGCCTCGACAATGGATTGTGCTGTCAGCATCCGTCTGACGGGCTCCCCGAGCAGCATGTAATCCATAGCAACGCAGGCTAATAACAGCAATTGATCTGCAAAATGAGTGCTTGTCAAAAATGGGGCGGGTTCGTAATGGTCTGCAATCGTAAGACCTCAATTACTTCTCAAATGCCAGGTGCCCGGCACTGGAATTCATTGAAGAGCTCAGTTTGTTTAATCTCACCCTTGTTACAGACTTTGATTTGAGAACGTTTGCTGGTCTTTACGCATGTCGATCACTGTGCGTGTTTTGCTGCCTCTCATTATTAAACCTGGCTATTTTCTACATAAAGTTAAATATATGAAGCTCTTTTGGCTGGAGAGGGAGGAAAGCCATAAATACCTGAATGCCCAAGCGCCAAGCCCATGTTTCCTTTGCTCTATTAGAGTCAGGTGAAGTTTCTTCTTGCTCCCCTAGCTGTGATCTGTTTACTGTGAGCAAATCATTTGCACAGCAAAGGCTGCCTATGTTTCCTTTCCAATGAATGTAGTATGTTAAATAATTCTATAGGAGTACTTTAAGTACTCATGAGTGCCTTTGGGGATTGGCCACGAAATGTCATACTACCCTTTGGTAAAAGCGCAAAGAAGGTATGGTACTTTTGCATTTGGACTAATAGTGCATGTGTATTCCCTAAATATTCCAATTGTATTCCCATTTTAGATTTTTTGTGGCAGATTCACAATTGCATTTAATAGCAACTGAAGAAGCACATTATGTGTTCATTATTGACTTTGTTAATCCACCCCTTTTGCGTTCCTCTTGCTGCGTGGGATGGCACGAGGTGTAATGCATTTTGCATCAGCTAGTTAATGTTCGCTGGAGTCAAGAAAATTACCCAGACACATCCATCTCAAGATGATTCAAGCATGTTGTTTTGTAAGCCATGTCAGATTTCCATTTTGTGTTTATTTAATGCCTTGATTGTCACAAAATATAATGCCTTGTTAATCTGAAGAGATAAACAGTGCATATAAATTTGTAGTACAGGGTGAGTAAGTAACAGGTGAATATGGATATAATGGAGAATTGAAAAAACAAATGGTATCATTACATTTTACACAAATGGACTTGAAGTGGAAATTAAGTAAAATGCACAGAGATTACTAATAAAATACATCAATCATAGATGATGGAAGGATAGAGTGTATTCTAACCAATCAACATTTGTTGGTATCCATTGATTGGTGTTCAGTATTGCTCTCAGCATTGCTTCGGGCTCTCTGACTTCCCTTAGATATTTTTGTCAAGAATGCATGGCCAATCAGGTGCGGAGAGTTTATATTGCCCATCGCTCTGTACTCGTTTTTGTGAAGTAGAACTAGTCATCCATATTTGTTGCACCACATAATAGTATCTAAAGCTCCAGTGGATGGGTAATGCAGTTACACGTACTTTTGTATATTCTCTACGCAAATGCATGACATTTGCATTTTCTCGGTGATATTAATGGATTAACATCATACTCACATATAAGACACATTTAGGAGGCTGCAATACCATTAGAGTATTGTGCTCAAAAGTCGGTGTATTTACAAAGTCAGAGTCATGGCGGTTTTCAAGTGATGCCATGTGCTGTGGTACTGTAGAAGGGACAATATGCACAGCATCTTACCAGACTTAAAAGTGTGGACTGTAAGACCGGGTTTGTTGGCCCACTGAGTAGTAAAATATTTTTTGAATGGCCAACAAACTCCTACAAACTAGTAAATAACCTCCTCTGTAACTTACAGAATGGCTCAGTAATCTGAATCTTCTCAATTAAGATACAAATACATGTCCTACCCATCTTCTAACCGTCCGATGTGGCTGTATTCAGATCAGTGGAACTTGGGAAGAGAGTTGTTTATAGTGCTGTGCTGTGGAGAAGTGTGGCTCAATGGTTAGAGCGGCAGACCCTGATGCAGAGGTCTAGCCCGGGTCCAGGGTTCAGTTCCCCGCCTCGGCGGGTCTTGGGCTCAAAATTCCACGGACCTGATAATTCTCGCTTGGTGCCTATTCCAATCATGGAGTCCAACTCTGGGCAATAGTTTGCTTAATCTCCACAATGGCCCCTACAACGCTAAGGATGCCTGGCCTCCACCTTGGGGGTGCCCAGGAGTGGACACCTCACAGGGAAAGCCAGGATGGGTTCCACAGTGGTATTCGTACAAGTGCCTTGAGACCCTTGCGGGTGAGTAGTGCGCTATACAAGTATCAATTTACATTTAGAAACGGCAGGCGTGCGGAACGATGCGATTTTTAAAAGAACAAGTATTAGTGCATGTTAATGTAGCCCGGGCTTTCCCATTCTGGCTATCCCAATAATCAAAACGTACTTTACTGTTTGTCTTGACCCCACCACAGCCTTGGAGCTCGGCAGGCTTCTGTTGACTGTGCTCTTGTTATTATTAAGCACAGGTATCTGAAGATGCAACCCTGTCCGCCTGTCTAATTGTAAATTGCAATCACAATACATTAGTGTGGGCCTGGTCACTGTTTGCATATGGGGCGATTACTACCCACAATAAATAGGGATTTAAAGGGCAGATAGGAACATTTATTTGGTAACAGCCAATTTGTTTGGTAACCTCTCTTGTCTTTGTGCTTGCTGTCTTTCACATGCAAGGTAACATAAAGTATATTAGAACTCACAGACTGAATAAAAATCCTTTGCACATTCATTTCTATTTACAGACAAATAAGAGTAAACGGCTGCTCATTTAGTTAAGGGTTGACATCCGCCCACGCTGGAGTTGTGGATGCCTGAAAGTTAGACTGAACCTTTTATTATCCTACAAAAATGAATAGTAGCATAAGTATTGCAGCTCACTAAGGTCGTGAAATAAGACAATTAGAGGATATCAACATGTTTGTATTATTAGGTATTATACAAAAGGGACTTTTTAAATGTTTAATTTAATTGCACTTTCAACTGACAATAGTTTTATTTACACTCGCTGGCCCTTTTATTTATGTACACTTGTGCAGGGGCAGTTTTTAAACCAAACAAAAGTCAAGCAGATCTTTATATCTCAAGGTCTAATAAAAATAACACACAGTCCTGTGAGTCATACATTTCTCGAAATAACCATCTTCCCATTAACACTCTGTCTTCGATTAGTCTGCTGTTGGGCACCCATAGTTTATAAGTAGGGCACTTTTAGTGCACTTTTCAACATGTGTATCACCTTTACACTAAATAAACTTACAACAAACATGCAACCTGAGGTAGAAAAGAATTTAGGAGTGTTTCTCAATCCACAACATTTTAACTTGATTATTTGTTTTAGTTTCTGTTTTATAAATCGTCATTTTGTGTGAATTTCCATGTTTGAACTCCTTTATTGAAATTTGGTAATTGTTTTATCAATTTTGCAATATGTTTCAATAAATACGGTGTTAAATTTGTGAAAGAACGAGTGCGGTGCCCAGGCCCCTGCTCAGAAGCACGCTTCTGGTGCAATTAAATGTCAGCACACTGAATACCAAGGCTGGTTGTCTTAAATCTACCTCATGCCTCTTTAGTCCACTAACAGACACTCTCTGCCCCTTTACCTCACTTTGGCAGGTCCCTGCTTTCTCCCTTTGTGACGGTTTTGACAGCTTTCCCTTCTTCCATCTCCCCTATCTGTGTGTTTTTCCCCTGATTCGGAAAAATAACTGTCGCTCCCCAAGAAATAAGTGCAGGTGGCACCCACCAGCAGGCACTAGCTAAAATTAAGCACTGTGTGAATACCATCATTTCCTGATTCCGTGAACACCTCTAATATGTAGATGAATGTAAAAAATGTATGCTTCTAAGTTTCAGTTCTGTGTGCAGAGGTTACTGTGAATCAGTAATGTTATGGCAGACATTGCTGTTCCTGTTTTTTAGTGGCATGTCTAGTGGGCAATGCAATGCACCCTCATCCACAATATTTGGTCAACGCCTTGTAGAGATATGTAATGAAACATTTGTGGCAAAAGTACAGTTATCTTTCTGCCTATAGGAAAAGGTCATACACTGGCATTGACAATGCGCCATCTTTGTTCCTCTTACCCTGGCCATTATTCAGAAGCGGGCAGTCATGCGCATTCCTTCACCCCTGCTCTGCCACCTCCACACTCCTTTGTTTGCCTCCGCTTTTGTGCCTTCACAGTTTGTCGGGAAACAGAGTCCTGGCAAAAGTGTACAGTAGGTTCCCCAGAGGGCTGCACCCACACATTCGGTGGTCTTCTGGGAATGAGAAGAGATCTGGAGCCCCCCAGCTCTGGAACCAGCTACCTGAGCATCTCCGAAGGGAATCCTCCCTGCTTCGGTTCAGGAAAGAGCTCAAAACTATCCTGTTCAGGGAAACACTAAGCACAGTTTAACTCATGCACGACCCCGATGGTCGTCTAGCAGCCTCACCCACTCTCTCCCAAGCGCTAAGAGACCTGACGGTGATTTAGCGATATAATGTAGTGACCGAGATATTTTCAATGATTGGGTCGGTTATGACCGTTGCCCACCACCATCTCAACATATTTTAGCCTAATATAGTGATATTTAGGCCTGTTTCCGACTTTACCTTGTTTTATGGCAGTGCTGACTATTGCCTTTGACATGTTTTCATGTTATCTTGCTTTGCAATTCATATCATCACATAGACATATTGATGTGTAGACCTGAAGCTACAAATAAGGGTTTGAGTATGTCTCTTTCTGTTTCTGACTTCATCTTGCTTAATGGCAGGGCTTGCCTGTTGGCTTTGGCATGATCTTATGCCTTCTTGCATACTAATTTTGGCTCTTTACAGGAGTAGAGGCCTATGCTTGAGCAACTCCATATTCTAAACTGTAGCCATCTTCTGAGCCTCTTTAGGTGAGAGGTTATATTTTAGTTTCCATTTGTTGTTCACCAGCAGTGAACCAGAGAGGACTGGTTCTTATCAGAGAAATGTGCTCACTCGATGCCGGAGTCATAGCAAAACACTTGGCCAGCTGCTTGTTGTGCTCTCTTGGTACGAGGTGGTACAGGAATCCAGTGAGAACTGTAGGCAGAGTTTGCTAGAAACTTCGATGGAGAGCTGCATTCTATATTAGGGAAAGGGGGTCCAAGAGAGGGTGAGATGTTGGTCTGGTGGTTTGGAGGTCTGGTGATACATCACGGTGCAGACGTGCAGACGTGACTGTGGAACAGAGAGTCCTGACCGAACCAGAGAGAGAGAGAGAGAGACGGACCCATCTTCAAATGCAAAGATGCCTAAGATTATTGTGAGGTGTTCCATGTATACCAATTGTATCTAACTAGCTTCTACATATATGCCAGTAATTGCTATTGTGAAGAATGTCTACTCTGATGTTTAGTTATTTCCTTCTTTTGTCATTCTATCATTGTGTAATAAAGAAACCCCAGAGCATATCATTTGTCTGTATTCCTTGTGAGGGAAGGTCGGGCCCCTTTTTTTACCAAGTGCTCACGGAGGGATGGGTAAGTTCCCCTCCAACGGGTAGTTGTTGATACAGGAGGGAAATCAGCACCCAGCAGGGATGTCTAAATTCTAATTATTCTATCCAATACATTGCTAGGATGAGCATGCGCTGTGGACCCTCTCAGATGGGGAGGTGTTGTGACTTGTTATTTGCGAGCTCCTCGGCAATGGTCTTATATGTTGTTGGTGTTTATTCCTTTCTTGGGTAAGTATTGTGAAATGTGGTGTCTTTCTGGATCCTGAGAAAGGATGTGGTAAGTAATGGCCTGGTGACTGACAGAAGAACCAAAATATACAGAAAAGCAGGTCATTACATATATAAATATCAAGTAACAATAACAATAACCTGGAGGCCTCCAGGAGGAATCTTTGTGAATCGGTCAGAGAAGCATTGGAAAGAGAGGTGAGAGAGAGGTATTGCTGCCGGCACCCCCTGTACCATACAGAGTATTTATGTTTTTGTATCAGAAAAGCTGGAATTATCCAAAATGTCTTTAAACTTGTGATAGCTCAATTTCAGTTTTTGAAAAGGTGGGAAGCCTGATCTATTTATACCACTGCCCAAAAGTTTAAGAGACGCATCCTTGGGGTGCTGATGGAACTATTGCTGACCAACTCTATGTTAATAATTACAACACGTGTTTGGGATTAGATTTCAAGTTAGTGCTTTGAACCAAAGGTGTTCCCTTGCTGTTTTACTACAAACAGCGTGGAGGAAGAGATCTGCGGACTTCTTACCTAGGTGCAGCTTGCCTGTACCCCAGTTGTGTATTGCTGAGTTGGAAGGAATTATTTGGTATATATATCAGCAGATAACAACAGAAAGGTGTATCACATACCCCTTGTGAGTTGAATATGAATATGCATGAAGGAACGTTGGGTCCGATTTACTAAGACTCACGCAGCACTGCATTGTGTAGCATTGGCAAGGATGCGTTATGCTGCACTACATTACTTTTGTGCATCATGTTTGCTCTGTATGTACTATACAGTGCACTATTATGCGAGGTCGAGAGAATCGCACACAGCGTGATGCAGAGTTGTAGTTTCATCGCATTCAAGGTAACACAACTTGAACCTGCGTGATGCAAAGCTGTACTGCATGCCTCAAAACAGCTGTATGTGTCCAAGCCAGATTTTCAACACACAGAAGTCCAATGCATGGTGCAAAACGACATATAGGCACGCAACGACAAATAATTGTTTGTTCAACCTCCCCACCATTTTAGAGGCATGGAATAGGCATCATCAATGGCAGGAGGGAAACAACCCAGAAGCTAAGGCTGGCATGTAGTCGAAGAGGAAGTGCAAAGTCAATTTAACTAAGGAGGCAATCCAAACTGGATCACAGATATCACAAAAAGTAACCTAGAAATTACCATTAGCCGAGGTGAATGCTTTGTGGCAAGCAATAGAGGACAAGATAAACTGTGTGGCATCTACCAGACGGTCTGTAGTTGAATGTAGGAAAAGGTGGCACAGGCACAAGCGCAGGACTAAACAGAATATTGCCAGGAACTTCGAAGATGCAATGAGGATTGGAGGAGGACCAGAAGTCCAGGAGTTGAACCCACTGGAGGAACAGGTGGCATCACTCAATTCAACAGAGTTGGTTGCCAGAGTTGAGGGAATGGACAGTGCTGACTTGAGGATCATATAAATGTAAAGGGTAAGATATACCATAATAAATGTATACTGTAATAACCTATTGGTAATACGAGAAGGAGAACACCTACTAAAAGGACCATAATATATAAGCACACACAGAACAACCGTATACATTAAATCCAAAACCCCATATAATCCGATAGGACAGGTACTACAGAGGTTGCAGGTACTAACTACAGAATCACCTTCATGATTCAAGATGGGTATATGTGCAGATTTATAGTTTAACACGAATATTAAAGTACCTACAATATGTGTATTTTCATGTCTGTATAAACTGTATAATGCATAAATAAGTAGATGATTATCATCTACACACCTTAGCATAATAGGCCGAGTGTATGTGTCTTAGTAACATATCTACATACCACCAAGGTCACACGTGAAGCACACATAATCTTCATACAATAACAGTAAATATGTACTACAGTGTAATGCAGATCAGCAAACTAACTTGGTGTGGTGGGCAGCGTGAACAGGAGTGTGTAATAATATATTAGATTTACTAACAAAGGCTCAATATCTGTATTTCAGCTAACTCTGGTGCAATGTATGCAGCCTAGACCCACAGCTGAGACCGATACAGCATAGTGCCTGCATCACAGGCTTGTTTGTGTGTGTTCTGGAATGCGTTATTGTACTTGCATACACATTACCATATTAGGGTAGTACACTAAAGCTTCTGAACATAGTGATGACTTTGGACAACCCTAAAATCTGCCCATTGTGCCCTGTTGCTAATTAGACCTGCAACTTTTCAGTGTATGAGGAAGTGAACAAAATTACTGCCACAATATACCTATGGAGATCAATATCCTATACAAACTCTGTAGATTGCTAAAATTATCTACATCTTTTTCAGATGAAATCCCTACCTCTGCTGTGTAACAGCCTGTCCATGATGAGAAACCTGACCTCGACTCTTACTTGCCCCTTATGGGTGAAGAGAAACCCTCAACTAACTCCTGAACACTATGGATTATTTGCTGATCTTGGCAAAGGAATAATAAATTGTTGCTTCTCCACTTGAACTAACCCAGACAGTTTCACATATGTTTCACAGCTCACCATATCCCTAGTGAGAGTCCTAATGGCCCACAAGCCAGCTTTCAGCAGAGACTGGTTGGGGTACAGCTACGTATGATGGAAGCAGTTACGTTTGGGATGGAGACTGTATCAAGCACTCTAGAAGTAGTGGAAGCTGTGTCAACCCCAATAAGGGGTTGGCAGAGGCAGTACAAGACACCCATTATTCAGGGGCGGTGGGTGACATTTGAAAGTGGTGGGGCGCAAATTGATTTGCATCCAGCACCGTAGCGAGCGAGCGCAGCGAGCGAGCCCGAACCCCAAAAGGGGGGCTTTGGGGGATAACTCCCCCCAAGAAAATTTTGAAAAAAAAGAAGAAAAATCGTGCATTTTCAAGCAAATTTGAGAAAGCAGGAAGGTTAATAAAGCAATTGTGAAAGTGCAGTTATTACATTAATAGATGGCATAACATAGGTAGCTGCTTATTCAGTATAACCACAGAGCTTCATACATTCACACTTGTAAAAGCCTCTAATGTGAGCCATGATGTCTTGCCTAAGGCGCAAACTGGACTGATTATGGTAATGCATTTTAAATATAAAATGGAAATGTGAAAGGAGTGTGTAGGAAGACTTCATGGACATTGTTGGTAATTTAAACACCATTATTCAGCTCATGGATATCTTTTAATAGTTATGCGCGGCAGCTTGCCTCTCTAAAGGCATAGAAAATCCTCTGAAACATCACACATGATGCATTCTAAAATGTTACAAGTCATGCACTAGGCTGCCTTTTTAAGTACATTAAGCACGTACAGGGATATTATTACCGAGTAAAAATATTTGATGTAAACAAGGGAGTAGCCAGAAAAAGAAAATATGCGCCATACAGGCTTAGAGGGAGAGCTCCCCCTGAGGGAGTTCTAAAACATATTTCCTGCCCCATCACCCTTTGCATAACTTCAACACTCTGAAACACGTCGCTTCATAAACATGGGCAAGAAACTTGATGGAGCTGTGAGGTCCTGCGACAAAGGCAGCGTTACTCTTCCTATAAGCCGGGAAGCTTAGTGTTCCTGAATGACATGCATACATGTGTACCTAAAGTTGTGATGTACCCGTCAATAAAACAAGGTATATAACGCGTGCTTAGGTAAAACATACTTTCACCGATGGCTATCTTAACGTGGAAAAGCAGATGCTATTGTTATCCAACTCAACGGTATTTATTTTATCGACCTTAGAAAAATGAAAGGCTAAGTGGGCAAGCTAGGATTGGAACATGTGATCATGGAGTCCAATAGAGAGCTATGACATAAATGCTTTAGACCACAGACCATCGCTGTTTTGGAGATGTGTTGGTGGGAGGGGCAGAGAGGGCATGGCCACAGACTACTACTGGATAGTTTTGCATGTCTTAAATCTAAGTAATACTGCACCACCTAGAGACAAGGCCACTGGAATTATGCGGCAGGGAAGGACCAAAGTATGTGGCAGGGTTGGCTAGATTATGCATCAAGAAAAGTCAAATTGTGCAGTGTAATGTGCCACACTCTGTGATAGTATTACTTCATAACTTTGACAGTTTTACACATGGTAACGGCGTTATGGCAAATATTTAACCTTACTAATCCCCGATTATGCGGAAAACGCTGCGGCAACAGAATCGCATAATTCTGGTGGTCTTGCCAATAGGTGTGAAACAAACTAGTGATGCAGAGACCTTGTCTGAATGTTGCAAGTGACCTCTAACCTTCAGAGCTCGCAGTGTCACTTGAACTTTGCCAGAGACGTCCAGCGCATTAAGCCTCTGACAGTGACGCATAGGCTTGGCAGTGGCAGAAATCAAGCAACGTTCTTTAAAACTGGAAGATCTGGCTACAGGAGGTGGACTAGAAATAAGTTAGTTGAAAAGATGCAGAACCGCCATGATCCTAATATTCAAGTGATCTACATTTTGAGAAACCTGTAAAAAATGCAAAATTGATCCCTCTGCTACCATCGGCGCAGCTATCAAACTCAGCTTTCATGTGAACTACACTGGACGCCTTCTCTCAAAGTCAACACATACATGATAATAATAACAAATAACAATTCATGCCTTTTTGCAAACGCGTCACATAACCCACACAGCAATAACTCCTCCCACAACGTTATGAGTGCTATCAGCAGAAGCAGCCTATCCAGATGAACGTGATTATCGACAGTTAATCAAAGAAATCAGTTACACAGAATGCATAGTTTATATCTGAATCACCTTAGAGGGATGATCATCTTATAAAAACAGATATTCAGTAATGTTCACATTGTAAAAATCAGCATTTGCATTTCACCAATTCATGCGCTCTTGCATTTCAGAGGTTGCTGAAAGGCTGTGCATAGGAGAAGTTTTCATCACAATACTGTAGCTCTGCAAGAAACGCCAGACACAGACGGCTGCTCAGAGCCAATGTCTGAATCAATCTAGCAAGTTTAGAACTTTACACTGGCAATGGGATTGTGCAGGGTCTGCCAGTGCTTGGTCGAGCAAGTGATCAATAAAGTAAATTCCTGGTTCAATTGTTAGCACCATGCCTTCCTGAAGAATACGTCCAGTACGCAAGCTTTTGAGACCAGGCTCCGTACCGTACTCCATTCAACTCCCTCTGGGTAGCCTCCAACATCATGCACGTCAATGCCAAGAAAATGTCCCCAAAACCGAGTATCCTCAGAGGAAACCCGTTACTTCCATCACTTACGACACCAAAAGCACAGCTCCCCGTCCCCAACAGATCAGGGCATCCTGCATCAGGCCCAGTTACAGTTAGGTGTCTGAGTGGGTTGCGTGCCTGCTGCACACATCAGTGTGATGCATACAGGTTGCCGCCATAAAAAAGCAGTAATGGCCTAGGGCCAATAAATGGGTATCATCTGAGGGATGCAGGGTCTGTAAAAAAGATTATGTTTTATTTGCCTTTAAAACGCCCTAAAGTGTTTCCTGATCACAGTAGGCCCCCACACCCGCAGGCCTTTCTTCCACAGCCACTTTTCTTTATCACTGCGATCAGCCCTACAGGAATAGTGGCTGGAGCGTTAATATCTGACCATATACCCCCCAACTAATGTGCCACTTGAGAGCTGTAGGTTCAGATGCGTGGCTTGATAGATAGATCATATCACGGGGAACCACAAAGTCACTATACAAATAACATTCTTTTGCAGAAGTATATTTGACAGGGCTTTTGTGCTGTGATACTTATTTGGGGGATTTAAAGTTTGAAATAATGAACATGAGATCTGTCTTAGCTTCTTTACAACCACCCCCTCAGATGGTCTCCCCTGACAGCGTTATTTTAGTTTCCATTCTTTCTTCTTCCTTCGCCCACCAGACTCGCCATCCTGTTCACATTTAACTCTGAACAAGAAGCAGTACATTGTGCAGTCGATGTTAACAAACCTGGGGGCAATTGATCGAACATGCATTTTCCCAGTGACGCATTTCTTACTGTACCCAACTACATCACCATCTGCGGAGCCCAGAGAGCTGAAGCCCCGTTACTCCCTAGGAACGATTCGAGTGACTAGCAGTGCAGCAGGTGCAGTGACACCGTGGCCCCGGGTGTGAGGGTGCCGAGCCCTGTTTACCAACAGTAGGACCCCGACAATAACCATGTGTCCGGCCGGCAGAGCCCGGGCTCACCTGGGATGTGATGTGTGATTAACATTCTGATCAGCCCACATTAGTCATTGGTTGATGGCAACTGTCCTTCATGATGTGTAGGGTTTTACCTATGCACCAGAAAAGGGCCTTTAATTATAGGAGGCATATGAGGCGAAGCATCCTCCTTTATTCTTTGTCACACTGGCATAATGTCAACACAGGAACATTGTAAGCACAGGAGCATCTGCAGCGGCTAGAGCAGAGAGGTCCGGTGATATCTAGGTACTGGATTAATCTCTGATGCAGCCTGCTACCAGGAAAGGGTTGACCTGAAATCCGGCTTGCGGGACCATGAGATGGGAGCGAAGTGTCAGAGCACGGTCCCCTCAGGTTCTCGAGAGTGTGATGTTTCGCCTTCTCCATCGACCCAATGCACTTTCCACCCTCTGAAGACAGAGAGGTGCAGAATGACCTTTAAAAAACCAACATTTGGAACAGATGGTCACCGATGCAGGACTAGCATTGACAGCTACAATGGACACAGAAGAACTACAACAGCATCAACCGACAAAGAAAAGGGACTACACTGACACAGTGCATAGACATAGAAGACAGGTAAGATATAGCAATAGGAGGCGCTTCAGGAGTAATGTCCTTGGCTTCATTTGACTAGCATAGAACTCCCAAGATGCAATATGTCAGGCATGACTAGCTCGTGCAGTCCTAATTTTTACTTTAAAATTCTGGTTCTTGCGGTTTTGCTTTTCTCATTGTAAATGCAGAACTACAAAACCAGAATGAAAGGGGAACCCCAGACGGGGTAAGCTGCTCATACTTAACATGGAGCTAATCAGGACAAATACAATATTTCGTTGATGCTAATTAGGATGAAGGACACAAGGTCGCGTAGCAAAAAAGATGGAGAAGCCCATGAAATACTTGTCTAAGACAGAGATATGGTGGAGAGAAACTTACTAAAAGTGATACTCTAGGTTCAACGTGCCAGCCATTGTCTACATGGGAGAGATATCTCGGAATATAAAGCTAAACAATGAAACAAGTTACAATGGCGTCTCCCAGCTTTCTTCCAAACCCCTGGATTGGGCAGTCTATGGGAGTGGGAAGTAGAGGCGGCAAGCTAGGAATCATCAACCATGGTGGGTCCATAGTAGGTGTCCATAAACACACTTAGATCAACATGCACACATGTGCAATCGCACACAGGCCAACAGATTCACTGACACCTCTACACACAGAGTCACACTTCCAAGCACACAAGCACACACAACAGACAATTGCACAGATCATATAGCCATGTTCAGAGGCAGAGCAAAACGCCTATAGGCATTCAGGCACATGCAAATTAACATACATACAGGTACATGTGCAGATAGAAGGCACCAAAATCACAAAAGCAAGCCTGCAAGCATTCAAGCAGACAGAGACCAACAGACACCAGGGAGAGGCCAACTGACATAGAGGCACCCATTTACAGACAAGCAACACACGTAGAGGTTCAAATAGGAACACTGGCAACACACAGCATCACAGACTGCATTCATGCAAGCATGCATGGGTGTGGTGGATAAATAGATAGTGCACTGCTGTTTATGGGTAAAGTAATGCTTTTAAGGATAGAGTGAATATGCTTGGATAGATGAAATGATCGATGCCTGGGTTGATGGAGAGATGAATATGTGTGAAAGGGTGAGCTTTGAGACTGGTTGGGAGATGACAGCATAACTATAAGTAGAAGAATATCCCTCTAAACCAGCAGTCGATTCACTCATTAACACACCTGTTTATTCATTCATGTACTCACACTTGCGTTCGCATATATATCCATGCTCACTCATTTATCCATCCATGCACCCACTCATGTATTTATCCATGGGTGCAGCATCCATTCACTCACTCATTTGTGAACTTTTCTCTGGACATGGTCTCTCATTCATTAGTTGAGACACTCACACAAAGATCTACCTATTGACTCACTGCCATTTTCATCTGTGCACCCATTCACACAACCACACACACAAACACACAAAAACTCACCAATCAAGAAGCACCTTCTCGTAAATAAACAACATGACTTTGTCAATGTTTGCTCTTATTGTAAACAGAGCCTGTAAACGACGGTTAGAATAGTCAAACAAGCAATTGCAAAGCCGATAGATCTCGCTTTTGGGACCTATTGTCTTTGCCAACGGTCTGAAGCCACGCTGTACAGCAAGCACGATGACGTGCAGCATGGCTAAAGACAACATGCAAAAAAAAGGGGCTATGACAAGGCAGCTGCATTATTTTGTGTGGGTGTGCACCACACATGCACATGCCAACAAAATAATACTCACACTTTAAAAAAAATATTTGCTGTGTTAGATTGGTAAATAAATAAATAAATAGCGCCAAAGTGTTTCGTTTTTTAAATTACTGGTGGTGGGGGAGCAACTCTGAGAGCGCGGGCGGGCGGGGGAAGCATCACTAAGGGACTCAGAGGGTGACGGGAAGCAACACTGAGGTTTGGAAGGAAGGAAGTAACATGGAGGGTAGAAGAGAGGGGAGAGGCACAAGGGGAGAGAGAGCAACATGGAGCAGGCGGTGGAAAAGCACAAGGTGAGAAAGCAACGTGGAGGACAAGTAAATGAGGGCGAGCACAACTTTGAAGGGAAAGGGAAGAGGCACAGGGGCGGCAATGAGCAAGGCAGAATTTGAAACTGTCACGAAATGCTTAACACAAAAGAAAAAGTAGTGCTTGAAAAGCAAGGAGTAGACCTCACCCCGCTCCTCGTCGGGCAGCTCGCTCCACTTCCTCCTGCTGTTGGACGCCGAGGACTTCTTGATCAGGAAGGCCCGCAGCATGTTTCTGGGGGTGCCAGGCAGTGTGCGGGTTTCTACTGGGGTGTCGCGCCCCTCGATCTAGTGCCTCGCGGCGGTTCCGGCACTTTGTGTGCCTTCCCTGCGGGTGTCTGGCCTCTCTCTCTCTGGGTGCTCACTGCTCAGCCGCTCGCTCCGGGGTAGGTAAGTCTCTGCAGAGGTTCCCACAGGAGGGAGGTGTTGGGTGGCAGCTCCCGCCCCTTCCGAAGGTGCACCGGGCTGGTCCAGGCAGCTCTCCTTTTGTGAGACTTTTTTACACGGTCTCCATCTCGCTTCTTTTCTCTTTCCTTGGACTTCCCGCCGATAAGATGAAGGAAACCTTGCATCCACTCAGCAACGAATGCCAGGCCACACCCACGCGCGGCATCCAATGGGATGCTGCGCCGGTGGACCAGCCAATCGATTGGCTAGGGGGGGCACATTTCGCCCTCGCCCTGTCGCCCTTTGGAGACCCTGGCTGTGGCACTGTGGCAGGCGAAGAACAAGCACCCCTGGGTCCCGCTGGGGAACTTACAGTGCGCATGCTTGAGAAAGTTGCCAACTTTCCCAAGCATGAGCACTGTAAGTTCCCCAGCCTGCGCACTACGTCTGCTGCAGCCTGAGTGTGGACTGTCACTCAAGCTGCAGCAGGCCACCCCCCCTGGCAATTCCCGGCGGCTGATTGTTCAGCATGTATTTTATTTAGATACGGCCGGCTGCCGCGATGCGTCCATGGTGGCTGGTGGGGCTCGCCCCTACGCCCCAATGGACGCACCGCTGCTGCCATTATTGCTTCCCTTTGATTTATTTCTACTTAGCAAACATTACTGGTGTTTTGATGCAGAAGAGCAATCAACAACAACCTTCTATTTCAAGCACCAGTGATGTTGTCACCCAGTTAAGAGTCATTGATTTCTCCATCCAGGATTTGCATCAAGGAATGGGGGAGATAGGAATTCGAATAGAGGCCAAGATAGACTCCTTTATGGCAACAACTAGTGCCCTCAACAGTAATGTTGTTGTTGTGTTGCAGAACCAGCAATCTCTTGCATTGGAATACCATGCAGACTTTGAGGAACACTCTAATGTTCTTGCAAAGATGGGGCATACATCTTTAACCTCGGAGGGTTGTGCATCAGAGTTACCAATAATTACTCCACAGCCTCCAGCTGTGCCACAACCACACCCACACGAGGGTGCAAAATCATCAGAGGGTGATGATGTGGTCTTCCCAGGTTTTAGATCTAGAATAGCAGGATGAACATTAATGAGTACATTTTGGTCAGGTAATCAGTTTGTCATGTGTTCCTCATCATGCTATCTTCCTTTTGTTCAACTGCAGTTCTCTTTTGGGGGCATGTAGTTTATCCTGTTTCTCTGTTCTTGTCATGAAGCATCTTTTTTCGCTAATTTTACAGTTCAGTAAGTCACTTTTTTGTATCTCATAATTTGTGCATTATTTCATTTCACAATTATATTATTGTTGATTGCCTTTCCTCCTCAGAATGATTATTTGTTTATTATTTATGTTAACTTCTCAACCATCCATTACAGGGGGGGGGGCAACTGTGGCCAACAGTCCCCTTAATAATCAAATGTAAATAAAGGAAAAGAGTGTTTGAGTATATTTTAAGTGCACTAGTGTGCAATGCCACATTCCATAATTTCACACTATCAAACCTATGCATAATGGAGACTTTATACTAGCATGATACCAAATATGAATCCATACGAAAGACTTTGTAGACACATGTCAGGTATGAGAGTCACATTAATAGCAGGTCCGATATATTAGGGTTAATACAGACAACAACTTACATAAGTAGTCATCACTAGTTATGCTATTAAAACTGTTGATTCTGTCTTTTTAGCCACATTGTGCATCCATTAGCAGCATTATATCTACACAGTATCCACTAATAGACATTGATGATTGTAAAGAGTATATTACTCTACATTCGTCCCTCCTTGCTGCTGCAAAGGACATTTTGAATACTGTAGGTACTTACTATTCGTAAATCTTAAATCATGACATATGTTTTGGTGTGTCAGGGAGAAGCAAACATATGCAACAGAAATAGTTTTTTTATATGTCACCAAACATAATATAAGGGATTATTTTCCAATAGCCGGGACCCCTCTATAGAGGTAGCTGTGCATTTAGCAAATGTCAGGAAATACCAAGTACTTTGTTGAATAAACAGAGTTTGTATGTCAATTAGAACTAATTTATTAAGTTTTATCCCAGCATCAATGGGACATTATAATTTGTAATGAAAGGACAGGTGCAAATATTACCAGAACAGCCCACACACTTAGATTCTCTTTCATGGTTGCTATGATGGAAGGAGGATTAGTGAACACACATCTATCAAAATCACTTGAGGAGAAAGTGCCAACACTAATTTCCGCTATATTCCGTGCCTGGTGTGAAGGTCACCTATACAGGCGAATGTTAATTCTTGATAAGTGACCTTCATAAGGATAAAACCATTATGACTTATGGTCTAGTTTATTGTTTTGTCTGTCAGCATGAAAACTCAATGAGGAATGTAGATGCTCAAATGAGTGTCCACGGATACTATGGATTACTATCCATAATAATTCACGTCCATTTAAGAAACAGGGGGGCATATTATCAAGTAAGGGCGTTACATTATCGCCGCTTTTATCGGCAGGAAACTGCTGATAAAGCGGCGATAAAGGGCTTGATAATATGCTCTATGAATTCCAATCGAGGCCTTGTGGGCTGCAAATGTTTTCTTTTGAGCTGCATTCAGCCTAGCTACACAATAAGACAGAAAAAATAAATTATATAGTGTTCACACAATTCGTTTCAAATGATTACTCTTCACCCCGTTATTCGTTCTCTGCTTATCCATGTCGTGATCACTTAAAGATTACTTAGTGCTATTGACATCCCACGTCTCTTTGCAAGTCCCTGATCAACTAACATGTTGGATCACAGTATACTACTTCCAAAACTACCCCTACCAGTACTAACAATGACACAACATAGAACTTTACATACATTTTTTGCAGAAAATGCTCCATGCATGTGTGTGCTTTATGGCAAACCAGCCAACATACAATTTACTGATGTCAGAGCAACAGTTGCTGCAACCACTGCCATACCCACAATAGCAGTGCAAAACTCACAGGTATACCAAATGATGTACACTACATTCCTACCAAATAACTTGAGGTGTATCTAGATTTTATAGTGATCAGAACAGGTGTGACGCAGAAGCCAGGGCGACTGACACTTGACGCTGGGGATCACGGTTCGATCTCCGGCGGCAGGGGTCTGCCCAGCACCATGTGACTCTGGGCAATAGCTAGCCTAATCTTCCCGACGGCCCCCATTGACTTGACACCTTTGGGTAAATGTTTCGGCTTTTCAAATACTGGACATTTACATTTTCTAATGAACCAAGTAGTGACTGTATCATGCAATGGAATTAAAGGCAACGTCAATACTTAAATGATGATGACTAACACACACAAAGGTATCTTAATTGGATCAGAGTGGTTGACTACACTCAGAGTAATGCAAGTCTTCATATATCCCAGCTTTGCATATCGCAACTTAAAATTAACAAGAACTGGGTGGAGTATTGGTGTTTCCATGCAACCACCTATGCAAATGTTCTAACTTTCTAATTGATGAAGGCCAGGCGACCAGTTAATTGGTCGTTATTTGTGGCCCTCCCAGGCCTTGTTGTGTAGAGGAGGAACGCATGAAGGTTATTTATAACATATTTACAAGTGTGCAGCACTTACCTGCACACATACACATAGGTGTATGGAGCAATATTTTTAATCGTTAACGGAGGTATTCCTTCCTTCAAAATGCAGGCTGTAATGTAGCCACATTTACACCATGGACCTAGACTGTATGCGTTGGGCAGCACACAGTGGGCCAGATCTAGTAAACAACATAGAAGGCACACATTATGTCTATTTAAACCTCATTCCTCCTCTCTAGCTGTCATACAATATAGAAAAACATTCTGCTATGCTGGATGGTGTTACAAACCTTCTACTTACATTTTGCTCAAGCGCATCTCATGATCTCTGCAGCTTTCAAATATAAGTAATGTGCCAGTCTGCCAGCAGCAGCTCTTTCACTAAGGCGGAGGAGTGCCGCCCCACTACATTTTGAGCAGTGGAAAAAGAAAAAATCAAATGATAATAACACTGTGTTATTGTCAGTTTATTTTTCCGGTGTCAGGCAGGCTGACCCGGTGGGGCGGAGCTTGGCTGTGTCACAACCAGCAAGGGGAGGAGTGGTGGGCACTCAAGTGTGCATGATGGTTTAGCCAGTCGTCTTGGGCCGGCCAAACAGTCATTCACACTTTCCATGTTCCCCACCAGCCTGTAATACAAAGTCTTGGTGAGGAACATGCACAGACGTCCACTACCTGTCTGAGCGCCAAACCATGGCACTCAGACCAATCACAATGCTGCATTGCAGCTTTGTGATTTGGTATGGGGAGCCTGGGTGTGCTTCCTGCTTCAAGCAGGTACAGAAGCGGATGACGCAATTCAATGCAGCGGTCCGGCAGCAAGGTAAGTAATTTTTTTATTTCTTTTCTTCCCCTCCCTCTCGTCGCTACCCCACCCGTTCTACTCTGTGGCAGCCACCGCTGCAGTCCAGGGAAAGCCATGTTGAGAAATGGGAAGGACAGCGCTTAAATTGACATATGTCTTTACAACTTTGTGTACTAAAAGGCCAAGACTGCCAAGCTGACATTTATGTTTCTTTATTCCAGAGAAATGTTCCCTTGTAGGTGGGTATTGTCAGAAAGCCAAACATCATAAATAGCGTAAAGCACAGAGTCATGTCAAGTCATTTCATGTGGGTTAGTGACCGCCGAACTTGATATCCAAGTGTTATACAATGCACACCTTTAATCAAGACTCGGAAAGGAATTTGTTTGTCTAAGCATGGGACTGCGCATGCATCCACCCATGACGGTATTTATTATGTGGGTAGCTAGTGGAGGTTTGTCAGGATCTTCCCGACACATATAACATCCACTGTGTGCTATGATGTTGTAGAATTGGTGTGTGATTTGCCTACACATGATCGTGTTGATAGTGTACAGGTGAATGTAGAACACTTACCAAGGCCCATTTTAATACAATGTACGATGGTGGTCTGGTCACTTTGAAGAGATATGTTAAGTTAGGGCGTATCCACATTTGTAATGGAGGCTGTTATTGGACCTGTGTGGGTGGGTCCCACACTCATGCCCATTATTTTATGTAAATACATCCTTACTAAAGTAGCCATGTTGATATGGCCTTCTGATGTCATTTCTGTGAGAGAATATACATGAGGAAAAAGCAGTCTGCCTACACTCCACGAGCATATTTATGGGATTGTAACACAATGTAGCGCACCATGGCACGTTGCCGCGCTGTTTTAGGGGGGGGATTTGAAAAAAATGATCGGGAGAATATATTTCTCCCATTGACTTCTATTGAAGCAGAGGCAATTTCAGGCAGGAGACAGCTAAAAAAAATCTAATTTTAGCTTAAAAAATCGGGAGACAACCGCCGTAATCGGGTCTATTGGCATGTCTGATAAAAGTAACTGCTGACTGCGCAAGCTCTGTAATATGTGGTCTGCACAAATTACAGTGGTAGTCGAATAAAGATTCCTGAACTGAACTGAACAGTGGTAGTCTTGGTGTTCGTGAAATCGATTTTTAAAGATGCTGAGCACAGGACTACAGTGTTCAGCTGGAAGAGCTCTTGAATTTCATGACAAATGTTTTCAGTGCGGTAATGCGTGGACGGTAATCCATTTGCGTTAGTCTGACTCCTAATGAGTGACACTTTGCAGGGCTGCACTGGATCTAACCCGGTTACAAATTCCCTTCAGTTCCTGCACTGGTCGTCAGATACAATCCACAGTGGCCCTGCATTCAAGTACGCCACAGCACTTGTTCTGTGCACACGGCCAGGTTAGTATGACACATTTAATAGCACAACTTCCTTCTGTATCGTTGATTGCAGCTATCTCAAATCCAGCCAGTCAGTCCCTTCCGGTCAAACACGCAGATTACTCCCCCGCGAGTCGCTGTATCACGGGAGCTCTCGGCGGTCCTCGAGCTAATGGTTCGCTCGTGAATCACGTGTCTCCAGTGGCCTTTGGGGATTGGCTCCGCCACGGGGATGTTTAAGGATCATTAGTCAAAATGAAAATCTGATTTCAAATGTATTTTAAGAAAATGCCCGGAGCGATCTCCTTTAAAGTGGATAAATCTCTCCCATAAGCTTTCCGCGGGTCATTGCCCTCAGATCACCGCACGCTTCCGCCCCTCGACGGCCATCTGTCAGCGTCTGAGCGGGGCACACGACGGGCCGCTCCTCCTGTCTGAAAAGGAGAAGGGTTTATTGAAAGATGCAATTGCTAAATGTACAAAATCGGCGCCATTATTACAAAAATCCCATCTGCTCGCGTTCTGGTTCTCAGTGTGACCGTGAATTGATATTCTCGGCTACGGCGGTGACAAGAAATTCCATTGGGTCGCTGCTCAGCATCTGTTCATTTACCAACGTGGACTGAACTACAGGAGAAAACTCCGGCGCTGCTGAAAATGAGAAGAGGCGAGGTGCGACAATTTTCACTGGCTTTGGAACCGTAATTTAAGACATCAGCTTTCACAGCTAAAATGATAAGGGGCCTTTGTAGTCCGAAAGGCGACACCATTTTTTTTATCAGAAAACGACGTCATTTTAACAGAACTCTGAAAATCAACTCGCATAGCCCCTTTTAAAATCAATTCAGAGAGGACAAATCCCAGAGCGACTTAAGGTATTTAGGTCTGGCTAATAAGGAACTTTGGATTTTAATAAAATGATTGTAAGGTATTAGGTTATTAGTCGAAAGGGTGTGAGTCCAAAAGTACTACGTCTGAAATTGTCTTATAACTGGGAACCAGGGGCCTCATTTATGAGGCCGTGCGTCACTTTTACGCCGCCGGTGCGTCACTTTTTGTGACGCACCAGTGGCGTAAACAATGCGCCTTGTTGCGCCATATTTACAAAGTGACGCATCTAGGTAGATGCGTCACTTTGAAAACCCCTGCGCCACATTATACCTGCGCCAGGTATAATGTATGCAAAGGGGGGCGTATTGACGCAAGGAAGGGTCATACAAGTGACGCAGTGAAATCTATGAGATTTCACTGCGTCACTTCTAGGACACCGTTGCCTCAAAATCTTGCGCCTGCCTCACAGCAGGCGTAAGACTGACGCAAGCCCTTTCACATGGGGCTTGCCCCATGTGAAAGGAAGCATTGCTGGAGTTGCGTCACTTTTGTGACACACTCCAGCAATGCGTCACTTTTGCGCTTACAGATACGTCAGAAATACTGACGTATCTGTAACTCCTTGCGACATGATGCGTCATACATTAAATATGACGCATCAGGTATGACGCAAGGAGTGCGCACTGAGAAGTGACGCATCGCTGCTTTCACGCAGCGATGCGTCATTTCTCATAAATGAGGCCCGAGTACTCCAAGTAGCACTTGACTCTGAGGGTAGCGAAGCGGAACAGTCCAAGGCCTGAGTGTTTGGGCTAGCAATGACAGATTGCAGGCACACAATGGCAACACTCAATAAAATATTGTCCAGTCAGTGTTTTTTCTTTAAAAAGGGACACGAACATTCATTTCACATGTTGCTCGAATCAGCTTTCCCTAAAAACAAAAGACTAGAGGCGTTTGGCAAAACAGGAGCAGTTTCTTTAATTAAACAGTTCTGATGGGAGAATATTTACAGGCACTAGGTCTGAGGTCTTTCTCAATTTACATCGAGCTTGTGCTCTCTCTATATACAATATGACAACAAGCAATACAAGGTTTTCAGCTTACCTTTTATGGTGAGGAATGTTGGTGCTGCCTTTAGAGTCATAAATTAATGATCAGTGGTTACTATAGGTGGCTCTTGACCAGTGTGTACACTGGCCAGTGGTGAATACGACCAGAAGTCCGGCATGCGGTCCGTGGGATCACTGCATGTGCTAGTCTCTGATTGGCTATGTGTTCCTAACTCGTGAAACATATAACTTTATGGTGTTTTTTAGGAAATTGCGTATCCCTTCCAGCCACATATGCTTTATGGGGGAATCTCCCCAGCGCCTATCTGTGGAATTGATCAATAGTTTCCTGCTAGCTATGCACCCTCCCTCTTGTGACCCATCAATCAGAAATCCCGGCCCTAGGTCTGACTACACACTTGAGTGTCGAGGTAGAGGTGGAGTTCAGAACAGGCGATTCTATTAATAACAACAATAGTAAATGTTTATCGATAAATGCATCAATATCCATATTAACACAGACACACACTATTAAATACTATGCATTAAAAAACATGTGTACATCTAGTAGATGGAAATGCCCTCATATCACATAACACCCCTAGTGGTTACTGAACCCCATAATCTCAATATGCCCGACCTGTACCAGATGTAACATCATGTTATGAGTAGATGCCATTTGAAATAATGGAGACCTACTTGCTTTGCCAAGGTATCGACACACTAATTTTATAAAGGCAGGCCTATTGGCTTTGTAAATCATTCAATCAGGATTAGTATAGTGCGGTTAATCACTTATAGGGGTATTCATAAAAAAAATGTATTGTTTTTTTTTATTTGTGACTGAATGAAAAAAAGTCATTAACATTCAATCATACGAAAAAACAAGAGAATTATGCACTATTTCAGTAACCATTGCCCCTATCTCAGGAGACTCTTGTCTAAACCGGCCCGCTCATGCACGTTTAAGGGAGAATTGGGCATTGTTACACATATGTAAATACGTAGGCAATACGTAGGCAATCATCCGAATACCCACAGGAGGCTATCCCAACCCATCTGACATGAAAACATCTCTACAAAGCAGTCCGCCTGTGACAGCTCTTGGAGTACACACAGTGCGACAATGCACCGCACGCCATTTGCTGTGATCTTTACTACGCTAAGCTGCAGCTGCAGGGGAATTATACCCTGCATCTTGTGGTGTGTGTGTCTCCACAGCATCGAATGCTTGTGCTGTCAGTTATGCCTGCAGAGGTTTCCAGATATCTCGTGGTAAAAAGCTGGTGGGCAGTAACTCAGCGTATGTGCTAAGCTGGTCTTTACAATAGGTCTTGCAGCCACTCCTTAAATTTGGGTGAACAGCCTCTACTCCACTTGCATACAGCTCTGCGCTTGGCTAAGAGACGGCTGAGTACCACATATTTCCTAAAACACACCTCTATTTCCTCTCGGTGTCCTAGTAGTGCAAGTAGTGGTGTGAGGTTGATAGAGTGATCAGTCATAAGAGTGAGTGCCTATTCTATTTCATTCCAATATGCCTGGATCGGCCATCAAGCTCAGGCCAAATGGAGGAAGTTCGCCCCCGCTGCACCACACCTGCTGCACCTGACATCAGAGCGTAAGCGATAAAGGTGCATCTAGCAGGTATGTAGTACATACAGTCTAAGAACGTAAAATGAATAATACGAAACCTGCTACTTGAGGATATCTGCCCAGTCTGCTGGTAGTAGTATAACCACTATTTAGCTGTAATTGGTGTCCCAAGCTCCAGATGCCATCCTGCCCGGACATTCCATGCACGTTACGGTGCTTCAAGCTGAGCCGAGTGGTATAGAACTGTAACTAAATGCCTAGTCCTAGTGGAGTTAGGCATGGTGTGCAAAGTATTAAATGTGGAAAGCTCCCGGGTGGAATCAGGCGAGTTAACGTTATGTTGGAGTCTGATATAGTGAAAGATATCTAGAGGTGTTGGCACTTCACATAAAAAAAACCCTCTTGGTCAATGAATAGATCATCAGAATATATGTCCCCCCACATGTTAAGTCCAGTCTTCAAGGGCATGTCCCTATATACCTCATCCGTTACTGGAAATACAAAGTGATAGGGTAGTGAGATTAGCGGTGAGTAGAGGATGGGTTTACCAAGCTGTTTAGCCAATCTATCCCATGCCGTTGTGCACACAACTGTAGAGTCCGCTGTCCCAGCTGAGTCTCCCCTCATGCCTAAATAGACTGAACGTGGAATGGGGGCAATATAACTCTCCTCTATAGCCAAATGAGACGTGAAAGGAATGGGCTCATGCCACTGTATAGCATAGTGCGCCTGTGCACTGCAAAAATTGAGGTTCACGTCTGGTGCCTCAAAACCCTCCTTAGAAAAAGGTTGTGTGAGTATATCCCATTGGTGTGAATATACCCCATTGGAGTCATTGTTGCTTACTGCCCAGGCTAAGCGTGTCAGTTGTGTTTTCAATGCCTTGAAACAATTCTGCCCCAGTGAGTAGGGAATATTGAAGAACACGTAGAGCAACTTGGGTAGTATAACTTTTTTCATAAGGGATACACGTCCAGCAAGGGGAAATGGGTAATGATATGATTTTATCTGTAATCGGGTCCACGGGTGAAGTATCTACAACTTTTAAACCTTAATATCTCTAAAAATACTTAACAGCATTAGACCAAATCAAAAAAGCCTACTTTCTAAACCAAGATATAGCTTTCTGCCTAATTTGGAGTTTTTCTTTTTAGCCGTATAGGCAGTAGCTGTGTCTGATTTTCCTATGGGAAAATGAATGAGAAAAACAGTTTTTGGGACCCCTACTTTTTCTCAACCCCTGCTTGACGGATCACCCCAAAACTTTCCACAAAGCAGTTGGGGTGGACAAACAGTGATTTGGGGTGTGGTGGGCCTGAAATCAGAACTTTCTTGCTGTGACAGAACATTTTTGGGGACACCCTATCGCACTTTACTACCCCTGCGAGTGGTGTTACAGGGACTTCGCCATTCCACTCACTATAATAGCAAGTCAGGCCCTGCTGGCATTGATTGATTGACTATGTAGCATCACTTGTGGTGCCTGGCAAAGGACAATGGGCAAAGCTGACACCAAACAGTCCAGACTATCCTTTGATAACAGTAGGCACACATGTGCGTCAGACCTGCCCCCAGGCGAATCACGGATGACTGAGCGGGATGTGGGGATCTGACCCCCGACCAGGATATCCGTGCCATGTCCTAGATTTGAACCAAAGTCTGACTGCCGTAGACAAACAAATTGACCTGCTGGTGGACAGGTTTGACCGGTTCGAGGAAAAAGTTTAAAAGCACGACAACCACATCTACCAACTAGAGCGTTGCACCTCTCATGTCGAAGATGACTACTCTGGAGTGTGAAATTTAATGAAGTATCTACTAGTTCATGGAGCAGGTAGCATCATAAATCTACTTGTCCTGTTTTAGAAGGTGGTTCTGACACTATGGGCCGCCTGGATTTTTCGCTTTTTGAGCACCTAATTGTTGAGCTTTTACTGTGGGGGAGCCTCATAAGTTGGGACTCACCCACAGTGAACGCAGGTTGAAAGAGACTTCATGGGAATTTTACTGGTGTCCCCCTGGGTTGACTAGGCCACTGCGCAGCAGCTTGAGTAAGAGACACCAGGATGGTTACATGCAGACACATGTGTACATGCGTGTGCACATTCGTAGGGGCTGCACAGGGGATATTCGTTGCGTGTGCAGCCAGGGAGCCGGTGCAGATGGACTGGTGTGACAGGACCAATGCAGAATGGGTGGTGACATGGAATAGGCTTTATACATTGGGAAGAAAATGCCAGGGAAAGTCACTGTGTTTTACTGTTTTTCACTTCATTATTCCCCTATGGGGATGTGGAGCCCATGGGCTAAATAACTTTCCTAAGGCCTACAGATTCCAGACATGCACTAAAGTCTACTTTTGGGTCATCCAGAATTGTCATAGTTCTCTGAATCAACCATAACCAGGGCCTGGCTGAGGGCTGACCTCAGCAGGCTGGATTGATAGCCTTTCTTCCACGAGCTATGGCCTCCTCTCCAAGGAAGAGAAGATGGGTGGAGCTACAGGCTCATCCATCAGCAGCTATCACTGGGTGCCAGGCACCAGGCTGCACCAGGGAGAAGGCAGCCCTGGGGGAAGAGGCTTTGTCAGAGACCATGTGGTCAGAGACCCTGGACGACGCCATCCTGAACTAACCCAGAGGCCTGGGCAGAAAGGAGGAAGCTGGGGAAGGGAAGTGATGTGTCGGTGTGTTATATAGGGCCAACAGAGACTTCCTTCCGGCCCCCTCCCCAAACTTTAAAAAGTGTTTGCACAGGAAGAGAAGGTCTCTCTGGGGTGTGGTCTGCTGAGGCAGAGGGTGCTGGAGCCTGGTGCAATGGGCAGTTGAAAGGAGGAGCCCCCTGACCGCTCCAGAATCCTGAACAGCGCCAGGAGCAGAGTCCAGGACCAGTGCACAGAAGCAGGGGTCTCTGTGCAGGGAGAAGAGAAGCCCAGGAGGAGAGCCAGGCGAAAGGCTGGCGCAGGGAACAAGTGAAGACAGCTCCCTGCAGCATCCACCCTCTGGGCGAACGAGAGGGCTGGGGAGCACCACAAGGAGCAAGAAGTGGCAAAAAGGGTGTAGATCGGTACCCTGGGGGCCGAGATACGCCCCATAGATGGTAAGCAACCTTTGTCCTTTGCCAGGACCGACAACGAAGCACGTGGGGCTCCGCCGCCCATCCAGAAATTGCCCCTGTGGTGGGTCAGGTCCCAGTGGCTGTGCCAGGACCCTACCCTGCCCCCCGCCGAATGTGAAGCCGGGGAGATCCGCCGTGCTACCGGTAAAGATGTACTAAGCGAAGGGACCCAGGTCCCCAACTCCGGGCCCCGTGTGTGATGGAGGAGGAGGGGGGAGTGCTGTTGCCCCCGTGAAACGGAGGATGCGGGGAGCGCCATCGTGCCCCAGCAAAGAGGCCTCCTGAGGCCTGGGATGCCATCCCCGGGTCCCAAAGCAGGGTGCCAGGAGCCCACCTTGGCCCCTGGCAAAGAAGGGACATGACACGGAGTGCCAGCGCTCCCCGGGAAGAGTAGGAGGGTCCCGGGACCCCATCCCCGAGCCCTAGAGAGAAGGAGGAGGCTGGGAGAGTGCAGCTGCACTCCATCAAGGACTGAACGGGCCAGCGCGAGCCTTCGGGATGTGGCGCGGCTCCCGCAGCAGCACACGAGGGTGCTGGCCGTGCAGGAAGCCGGCTGGGGTAGCCGGGGTTGGGCTCCCAGGGCTGCCCTCCAACAAAGAGGCATGTGGGGGTCCCGGGTGGGACCGGGCCCCGAACAGGAATAGATGAGCTGCACGTGGCCCAGGTGGGACCGGGCACCTGAAAGCCTGCGGAGTGGCCGGTGTGGGCTCCGTGAGCCGCATCCCATTTCCTGAGGTCTGGGTGAGACCGGGCCGCCCAACGAGGGCTGGATGGGGTGAAGCCACCGGCGGTGCAACCACGGCTCTCCTGAAGCAGTGTGGGAGCCGCTGTTATAACATGCAGGAAAACCAGGAATTGCCCATAATGCCTTGCAGGTCTGAACCGGCCTGCAAGGGAAAAAACACTGTTTCCCTGTTTGTGGTGGCCCCAGGAGAACGGGGTCACCACCAAGTGAGTGCAAAGGTGCTTGGGGAGCTGCTGGAGAAGCGCAGTATCCCTCCAGCACGAAGAAAAGTCCCTCCCAAAGTCACATGTGGACTTGAAAAGAATAATCCCTCAAGGGCTCAGCCAGCATTTCAACACCTCCTGGGCTGGAACTTTTGTTCTACAGATGGGGGTGTATGGAGAATGAGTGAAGGGCTTAGTTAGTGATGTCTGGAAAAGGGCATCCCCTGGAGGTGAAGAGGTGTAATTGCGCCAGAAATGCATTTACGAATATTATTTCTTTTAGAGGGACTGAAGGTCACATGTGTAATATGAAGTACCTGTGTAAGGGGATGTCATAAGCAAAGTGGCGTTATGTTATCAGACATTCCTGCTAGGGTGTCTGGCTGTATATGTGTAATCCTGTGATTTCAGCTGTGATGCCTTTAGGGGCTATAATTGCAATGCATTCTAATGATCCGCAAATGTGATTAGTAATGTCGATCTAAAGTGATGCTTTAACATGTATTCTTGCTGCTGCACTTAGGTGAAGAACCCAGACTGCCAGCCCTTAAGATATAGGTGTATACTTTATGGTCAGTAGGAAATGGTCAGTCAGGATTATGTGTCACCAAGGTAGGGTTACCTATTTTAAATGTTTTTTGAGATAATGGGTTGGTCCCCACTGGGATGTTGCCAGTGTGCAGGGCCCTAGCTCCAGGTTATGTTCGACTAACTGAATTTAGGGCAAGTTGATGTGCATACATGGTAGTGGTGGTACTAGGCCCCACCCCACTTGCGAGAGGGGTGGATATGTTATGCAATGTCACAAAGAAATTCCAACATGCTATGTGCAGCGCGCTGGTTGCTGTTTAATTTTAAACTCCCTCACTGTCACTCGATATTTTAATTGCGCCGCTCACTACCCCTGCGCCGTGTACCTTGTGCTTAATATGGCGCTTGCTCGTTACTTGCATTTAAAGGTGTTTCACCCTGCATTTGCAGGAATTAGGGCAGCCAGGGACTGATACCGGGGACTCTCGCGGACGCCATCTTTGAGAGGGCTTCTGTGGCAGCCGAATTTCGGGCGCCATCTTTGAGAGGGGAATAGTTTCCTCCCCTCACACTCCTCCCACGTCTGGAAAGGGGGTGTAGGAGTGTATTTAAGCGCCAGGACGATCGCGCTCAGGTAGATTTGCTATGTGCAGCGCGCTGGTTGCTGTTTAATTTTAAACTCCCTCACTGTCACTCGATATTTTAATTGCGCCGCTCACTACCCCTGCGCCATGTACCTTGTGCTTAATATAGCGCTAGCTCCTTACTTGCATTTAAAGGCGTTTCACCCTGCATTTGCAGGAATTAGGGCAGCCAGGGACTGATACCGGGGACTCTCGCGGACGCCATCTTTGAGAGGGCTTCTGTGGCAGCCGAATTTCGGGCGCCATCTTTGAGAGGGGAATAGTTTCCTCCCCTCACACTCCTCCCACGTGTAGGGCTATAAAGGATGGGCAGACGGTCAGAGCGCAGCGATGACGCGCAGCGGGTGCGCGCCGGAGGTGCGCCAGAGGTAAGCCCGTTTGCGCCCGTTCACGTCTCGGGCGCGTCTGGTGCGTCCTTTATGGACACGCTAGGTGAGTTGGATCCCTTAGTACAGCCTCGGGACCCCGTCAGAGGTCGCACCATGACTCGCTCTTTTGCCCCCTCCCTTACTTGTGGCCTACTCAATGTCCGTTCTCTTGTAAAACATCATGCGGAAATTGCATTGTTAATAGACTCCTTACATCTTGATGTTCTCTTCGTAACAGAGACCTGGACTAATTCTAACTGTGAAGTAGAGCTTGGATGGGCCTGCCCGTCGGGGTATCTTATAAAACATTCGCCTAGAACAACTGGCAGAGGTGGTGGACTAGGTTACATCTTCAGAGACTCAATCGCGTTTACACAGTTGGAGGTGAAGGAGGTAGCAGGGTTTGAGCTCATGGGTTTTTCCATCATGGCCCAAGGCGGTACCTTGGTGGCGGGTCTTTTATGTTATAGACCACCCTCCCCAACCTCCACGGATGTCCAGCCTCTGATTGACCTGATCTACGACCTCTCAAACTCCCACTCTAGACTATTAGTGTTAGGTGACTTTAACCTTTGGCCTTCTGGCCATCAAGACCTGGCGTATAGAGAACTATGCCAAGCATGTAGCAATGTACAACTTGCACAGCTGGTTAAGGCACCTACCCATGCTAGAGGACATACTCTAGATCTTGTATTTGCCAACAGTGACTCAGTCTCTGTGGGAGAAGTCATGGCTCAATGCTGGACCGACCATTCACTGGTTCTGTTGTCTGTCCTCTTACCTAGTACACGGAAGACGGGCGGCCCAGGTGCTGTTAGGACTGGCAGGCAGTGGTCTCGTCTCTTGAAATCTTCAACTAGACCTACCTTGCTGTCCAGGCCCTTTGTGGTGGAGGACAATGTGGATAAAAGTTATCAGGTCTTCTGTCAACAGATTGTAACATCTCTGGATAAACTGATCCCGCTAAGAAAAGTGGGGGACAGACCTAGAAGAACCAATGCCTGGTTTACGGAGGATCTGGGCCAGCAAAAACTTCGCTGTAAGCAGGCGGAACGACTCTGGAGAAGAGAATATAGGGAAGCAAATAAGGTTGCATATAAAGCGACCTTGCAGGAATATAAGATCCAGCTAAAGAAAGCCAAGGCCCAGTTTTTGGCGGATACTTTGACCAGGGCCGCCAATAAATCGCAGGTATTGTTTAAACTGGTAAACAACCTAGCCCACCCGCCTAGTGCTGCCTCGACTATTCCCATCTCCCAGGACCTGTGTGATTCGGTGGCTGATGCGTTCGAGGAGAAAATTAGGAAAATTCTGAGTGGACTTCAGAGTTCTGCTCAGTTAACATCTTCCTTCCTCTCCCCGATAGAATCACCCGTCATGGTGGCTCAGCTGTCCTGCTTTCCGTGCCCCTCCTTGGAAGAATTTTGCCTTCTGGCAAACGGTGTGTCATCAGGATCACCACTTGATCCTATGCCTCACAAAATCTGGAAGGCTTTCCAAAATGAGCTGTTCCCGCCGCTCCACACCATCTGCTGTCAGTCACTAAGTACAGCAGTGGTTCCAGAAAGCTGGAAAATGGCAATTATTAGACCTTTGCTGAAGAAGGCCTCTCTGGACCCCTCAACTCCGGCCAATTACAGGCCCATCTCGCTCTTGCCTTTCATAATAAAGGTTGTAGAGAAGTGGGTCACAAGAACTCTATCCAGTTTCCTGGAAAACAACTCCTGCCTGTACATATCACAGTTCGGCTTTAGGCCGGCTCACGGCACGGAAACTGCATTGGTCGCCGTGTTGGACGATCTACGAACGCGAGTCGACATGGGCAAATCAGCATTTTTAGTGCTGCTTGACATGTCGGCCGCGTTCGACACGGTGGACCATGCAGTATTGCTGAGCCGTCTGCAGATGACAGGAGTAACTGGCTTGGCTTTGAGTTGGATTACATCTTATCTTAGTGACAGACAGCAGGCAGTGGCTTTACCACCGTATCAATCTGCCACTCATCGTGTGGAACAAGGCGTCCCTCAGGGATCGGCGATCAGCCCAATTTTATTCAACTTGTACCTCCAACCGCTGGTCGCTTTGATAAAGTCATTCGGCATATCGGTCATCAATTATGCCGATGACACCCAGTTGATTTTTTCATTTGAGGGCGCCAAGGCAGTGTCAATAGACACATTTCATCGCTGTATGTCGGCTACAGCCGAGTGGCTGTGCGCGAACTCGCTCCAATTTAACAGCTTAAAAACGGAAGTGGTTCATTGCTCCTTAGACCGTACACCGCGCCCGCTTCCGGATGACTTTTGGCCTGTATCTATTCCGGGTACGGTAGAGGCCGCTGAGTCGGCCCGTAACCTGGGAGTCCTGTTCGAATCCAACCTGCAGCTTGATGCTTCAGTGAACAGAACCATAGCGTCTTGTATGGGCCTACTCCGTGCCCTACGCAAGATTTTACCACTCCTCCCTGCAGAGGCTAGAACAGAAGTAGTGCGCAGTTCTATTCTTAGCCGTTTAGATTACTGCAACGCACTGCTTCTGGGGGCCCCAAAAATCTTAAACCTAAAACTCCAGAGGATACAAAATATGGCAGCTAAGCTGGCCCTAGCACGTCCTCGATCCGCCTCCTCCACTGGAGCATTGGCCGATCTTCACTGGCTGCCTGTCCAGCAGAGAATTTCGTTTAAGGCAGCATGTCTTGTTTTTAAGGCCCTGCACGGACAGGGGCCGACGCCGATTCAAAATCTTTTTTCTTGGTACTGCGCCACTAGACCCTTAAGATCCGCCTCCGCGTTTTTAGTGACGGTCCCAAGGATCAATAGAGTGCGGATGGGCGGTCGGGCGTTTGGTTTCACGGCCGCTACTCTTTGGAACACTCTCCCGTTGGCGCTGAGGAGCAGACAAGATCTCCCTTCCTTTAAAAAGGATCTTAAAACGTTCTTGTTCCCAAGAAAAATGTAATGGCAGTCCTGCCTGTAGTACAGACGCAGTCTCAGCGCCAGGATACCCTTTGGGTGGCAGCCGCGCTTAACAAATAAATAAATACATACATACAAATAGATACATGTATATTTGTAAATTGGTGCATTGTATTGAGTAGTGTGTGTTTTTAATAAAGGTACTCTTACTTTTTATAAAGCAAAATACATACGACACAATCAATTATTGAGTGTTATTTCTGCGCACCTGCAAATGGCGGTTACTAGCCCACACCACCTCCCTTGAGTAAGCCTCAGACTGCTCTGCAACGCTACCCTCTGAGAGTCAGGCGCTACAATTGGGTGTTTGGTTCCCAGTGAAGGACTGATGTAGTCATGTTATTTGTGCAGGCCGCACAGATACAGCCTAGTTTTCCAACACTGGTGGCTGGCAGCGGGAACATAGTATCCCATTCTGGTGCGCATTTATAGCATTTGATTGGTCCAGTTTTGCCACACATTACCTATGCAGTAGTGAGCAAATGGAAGAGCGCAAGGCTCTGAGAAGGTGTCAAAGATTTGGTTATGTGAACTATAAGTATGGGAAAGGAAAGCCCCACACACACATATGTCATGTGAAGATATTATGGTTTAAATGTAAACTGTATTGATATGACTGAGTTAAGTTGATTATCATGTGCTAGCGGGATGGTGCTTTCCAGGAAATGATGGCAAACATATGAACCCTAACACTACACCTGCTTGAGGAGGGTATCTCCTCAAGAGATAGGGACAGCATCAGATATCTACATCACAGGTGGGGGTGTAGGGGTGGATTGACCTTTAAGGGGGACAGGAGAAGGGGGTCCTGGGGGACTTATGCACTTTTTTAAGAGCAGGGAGAGTTTCCTCAGATATCCTTCCCCCGCTGAATTTTTTCTTGCCATTGGCGCAGGCCAAAACTACTGAAAGGTAGGGGCACGAGGGATGTTTGCTCTGGGTAGTAACACCAGAGGGGTTCCCATGGTAGGGGACCCCAAGAAACGTTTCCTAGATGGGAAGAGGGTGTGGTAGAGTTGGGTGTCCGGCAGGCCCCCCAGGTTAACTGGCAAGGAGGTGAGCAACCCAGGGGTGGCCCCTGTTAGTGGGTGGCCCCAAACGAGGGTAGGTCTTGAGCAGGATGTGAAGTGGTAGCCCCTAGGTACACTAGGTGGGCTAGGTAACAGACCCAGTGGAGATCTGAGTGGGGGTGATGTGCTCCCTAGATTCCTGGTGAAGGGTTAGCGGTGGACCCTGAGGTGTCAGGGTCGGGTAGGCGGTAACCCAAGGAGGCAACAGGAATGCAGTCTGGAGCTGGTGATGTGAACCTGAAGTGGTGGCTGGGGCAATGCCTAGCCGGTGACCAGTCAGGTAGGTCCTGTGTGACTTGAACCAAAGGACCAGGAGCATGGGGGGTGTTCCCCTGGCTCGAGGCAGGAGGTGGACTTCTGTAAGGTAGTACCACCCTGAACACAGGTGGGGCCCATCTTAAGTGAAGGGACCATGTGTTTTGCAAAGGGATGGTGCAGGCCTAGCCTGGGATCTTTAGGGTGCCTGGCTGAGTATGGTAGTACTACCCTGAAGGCTGGTGGGGCTATCTTACGTGTAGGGACCCTGCTATTCAGAAGGGGTGGTGCAGGCCATCCAGGGATCATGTGGGTCCCTGGAATGTCTTCCATGGCGCTGCTGGGAGACCGGGGAGAGCCATGAGAGGTGGGCCTGCGTGTGGCTAACTCGGGGCGCAGAGGCCCTCTAAGGGTACTCCGGGAGGAGAGCGCGCCTCTCAGAGGGAAGGGTACATAGGCCCGTTCTCACAGAGGAGAACACGGAAGGGATCTAGGTTCCCGGGGTAGTTTCTGTGTGGAGCTACTGACGGGGGGAATGAGCTGTAGGATGTCTGAAGAGGCACCCTCAGTGTTCTTCTCTGGCACTGCCAGTGTGGTGGTGAGGCCGTTCTGATGTCCTATCAGGGAGTCAGGCTAGTGGCCACAGGGTGCTTTTCTGTGTGGGGAAAGCACAAGTGGCTGTGCTTTCTTGAGGGAAGCCAGTCATCCCGAAAGGGTGGTAGCCCCGAATGACCCCAGCGGCAGGCTGAGGGTTCAGAGATGTTGCATCTTTGGGGTGCAAGGACCAAACGGAGAGAGATGGTACTAGTTGGAGAAAACTCCGGAAGGCAGACCAGCTCGTGACCCAGGGGATGGTATGTGGACCTATCCCAGAAGACTGCATCGGTGCTGAGGCACTGTACCCTTGTCCAGCGAAATGGTAGGCATAGTGTTGCTTGCCCAAGGGCAAAGTTGGGACTAGTTAGGCTGAGTCCATTTAGACCATGAGTGACCTAGAGGTATCTAACTTAGAGCCCGGAGGGTTCTTAGGGTAGTCTGGGATCCCTGTCATGGGTGGAGATTTCATGGATGGGAGGAGTAGGTGGTCTGAGCAGATAACTGGTGAGTAAGTGGGGTCTGGTCAGAACCCCTTATAACTAGTCATTGCTGACTACGGGAAGTGTACCCATGTAGAGAGGCTACTTCTTCCCTGTAGGAATCAGCATGGTGGGGCGTTTGTTCGAAGGTGCTTCTGACACTATAGGCCATCCTGATTTTTTGCTTTTTGATCCCTAATTGTTGAGCTTTTACTGTGGGGGAGACTCATAAGTCAGGACTCACCCACAGTGAACGCAGGTTGAAAGAGACTGCATGGGGATTTTACTGGTGTCCCCCTGGCTTGACCAGGCCACTGCGCAGCAGCTGGAGTAAGGGACACCGGGCTGGTTACATGCAGACACATGTGTACATGTGTGTGCACACGTGTAGGGGCTACGCAGGGGAGATCCCTAGCGTGTGCAGCCAAAGAGCCGGTGCGGATAGACTGGTGTGGCAGGACTTATGCAGAATGGGGTGGTGACATGGAATAGGCTTTATACACTGGAAAGAAACATCCCAAGTAAAGTCAGTGTGTTTTACTGTTTTTCACTTCATTATTCCCCTATGGGGATGTGGAGCCCATGGGCTAGATTAACTTTCCTAAGGCCTTCAGATTCCAGACACGCACTAAAGTCCACTGTAATAGGTGTGGGTCATTCCGGAACAGTCATATTTCTCTGAGTCACCCAGAGGCTTACCTCAGCAGGCTGGATTGATAACCTTTCTTCCAGGAGCTAAGGCCTCCTGTCCAAGGAAGAGAAGATGGGTGGAGCTACAGGCTCATTCATCAGCAGCTATCACGGGTGCCAGGCACCAGGCTGCAGCAGGGAGAAGGCAGCCCTGGGGGGAGAGGGCTTTTTCAGAGACCATGTAGTCAGAGACCCTGGAGTACGCCATCTTGAACCAACCGAAGAGGCTTGGGCAGGAAGGAGGGAGCCAGGGTGGGGAAGTGATGTGTCGCTGTGTCATGGCGCCAACAGACACTTCCTGCCAGCCCCCTCCCCAGTGCTTAATTTGTCAAATATTAAGTGCAGGTGCTCACATTTTTGTAAGAGGCCACACCCACTTCCCTCGGCACCACTCACTTCCTCCACTGGCCCACCCACTTACTATCTTGGCTCTACCTCCATCCTCAACTAGTACTGCTGAAAGCCAGATGTTCTGCCAAATCTGAATTTCAGCCAGGGAGCTTTACTCAAGTATGGTTTTGATAGGGGGTCAGGGCCAGCTTTAGTGCTGGTGGCGCCTGGCGCGACAGCCTTTTTTGGCGTCCCCATCCTGTGACCACCTGCTTTACAGATTCTCACCCTACCACCCTTTAACATTGCCCCTCATCTCTTCATAGCCCCTCTCTTATATACATTTTGTTTTATAGCACTACTCATACCAGTGTTGGGTGTCAGAGCACTTTACATCACACACACACATTATATAGAGACAATGAATCATATGTGAGGAATTCAGACTATAGGAAATAACACAATGAGGATTACAAGATGTAGGAACCATGTGTGTTCCATACCAGTAAGCAGCATATTTTGAGATCATTTGATGTAGAGATTTAAAACATAACACAGTGGTTGGGGTTGACTTCACTAATAAGAATATATTTCTAGCAAAACAAACCCTTTTTAGAAACATTTGGATAACAAAAGGCTGGTGGAAAAACAATGTCCTATGTACTTTAAGTAACAACATGATCTCTGTGAAAAACGCAGTAACACACTGAGCTATCTACCTTAAATACAATTCAGGAATTTGCATTGTATAGTTCATTGCAGCAGGCATATTCTCCTGTGTTGACGCTAACAAAATAAACTTTAGGAAGCAAACTATCATTGGTGTTTGGGAGTTTATATTTATTGAAATGTGGTTGAAAGTAAGGAAGGCAAAGCTTGATGTCACCATACCATTCATCAAGACAGAAAAGTTAATGTTTTTTGTTCAATTATGTAATTGCGTCCTGGGCGCCAGGACGCTCCTTAGCTGGAGCATCTGTGCGCCAAATAAAAACGCATAACATAACATAACATAACATAACATAACATTGCAATCTTCCCATTCTGTGTGACTTTGATTCACAGATCTAACCTTTTACAGCATGCAGCAAATCTGAAACACTGCACCAAGCTGAATGTTGCTTTCTGTATAGCTTTTAAACACTGTACCATGTAAAATGTTACTTACTATATGGCTTTTTTCGAGCTCAATACCAATTACACATTTTTAAAATGAAACAGGTGAACGTCACGTAAAACATTTTGGTGGAACAATTAATGTGCGCAAATTGACCTTTAATGCAATACTAAGAACGAAGCTCACTTTCTTTGTCTCTAGGTTGGCTCCAAGCATTTGTTCTGAGAATACAGAGTAGTAACGGCGGGGTCTGGCAGTAAATCTATGTAATCTGTGATGGCACGCATGAACACAGTTTTCCTTTTATTTCCACGAGGACCCACATCACGGAAATGAAAGAGGGATAGCGGTGCACAATGCAAACTTTTGGGCGATGCAAATGGTGTGGATTTATGAGCATACATGGCGCCTCCCCTAGCTTTGTGCCCGGTGCAGTGGCACCGGTCGCACCACCCTAAAGCCAGGCCTGTAGGAGGTTCTACCCTCCCCCAAGAAAATTTTGATAAACAGAAAATCAAAAAGTATATTTAAAGCACAATTTTGGGATACATTGGCTAAAATGACTAATGCACGTAAGGGGACACATGAAATATTCTATTACCAATGACCCTCAGCATCCTAGGGGACTTCATCTCCCAACCAGTAACATGCTGGAAGGCGCGTTTGCTGAGTGGTAAGGAAAAGGGGTGAGGACTCAGACGAGCTCAGCAATCCGGATATGTGGGACTTACTTATGGTAATAGGAGGGGTCCTTGGCCCCCCCCAAGGGCTCTCAGCAGCCAAGGGGACTTCAATCACCAACCAGTAGTTCCCTCAGAGGTGCCTTTGTAAATCTACCTACCTAGCAGATCTCCTGGTCATATCAGGAGGTGTAAGCAGTAGACGCTGGCAGGAAATGAGGGTGAGGGGTAGTGGGGTTGGGACAAAATAAAAAATACCTCTTACCCTCTTCCGCCAGCCGTGTCTGTCCTTTGCTTCTCCGGCACGTCCCGGAACCAGGAAGCGTCCAGACTCCGTATAGCAATGAGGCATTATGATTGGTCTGAGTGTCGTGTATCAGCGCTCAGATGGGGACTGAGGGCCTGGGCATGTTCCCTACCAGACTGTGTAATGAAGCCTGGTGGGGAACATGAAAAGTGCGTATGAATATTTGGTCAGCCTGAGACGGCCGACCCTTAGTCATGCGCACTTGGAGTGTGCAAACCTTTCCTCCCCCTGTGCCACCACTCCAGCCCTAACCGAGGCCTGAACCTGCAAAAAATAAAATGATAATAATTATGTTATTATCATTTCTTCAGTTCTCAGAATCGAGACCCAGCTTGGGACACTTTATTTGCAGTTCATGGCAACTGAAGTAGCTTTTTATCCTCTCTTCTCCCCCCCCCCCACTCCATCTTGTTCTTGCTTGATATTTTCATGAATAGTGATCTTTTTACTATGTACAGTGCTTGAATACCTCATGGTGACCTGAAGCTGTTTAAAATTATTTTAAAAATAAATAAATAGTGGCTTGAGTGTGCAACAAGGAGTGCAACCATTTTGATTCTCTGACCTGATGCGCATTGCACATGGATAAGCCTTGTGGCGGAAAGATGGAAAACAACTCAAGCCAGTGTTGAGGAGGCCCATATTGGCAGAGACTATATGGTACTTCCCTTGAATATAGCTCAGAATAGCTAGATTTGGGTGGTTGATAGCAGGATCAGACAGTGGCCTATTGGGCAATCAGACAGTGCCAGACAGGTGAGCCTGTTTTATGGCTTGCTGGGCTGTTTGAGGCTTTCAGCTGCCCAAGAAAGTGATTTGGTTTGACAACTGTCAGAAAGCTTTTGAGGCCCTGAAAGCTGCCATGTGCTCCTGGCACCCAACTTCTCCAGAGAGTTTATCGTTCAGACAGACGCTTCGGAGCATGGTGTGGGGGCTGTTTTGTAACTGATGAATGAGGAGGGCCTAGATCAACCTTTAGCCTTCATCAGTAGGAGGTTGCTTCCACGGGAACAGAGGTGGAGTGCTATTGAACGTAAGGCATTTGATGTGGTCTGGGCACTGAAGACGCTGAGACCATACCTGTTTGGCACTTACTTCCGGGTTCAGATAGACTACAGGCCCCTCATGTGGCTGATGCAGATGAGGGGTGAGAATCCAAAGATGTTGAGGTGGTCCATTTCCCTAGAGGGGATGGATTTCACGGTGGAACACCGCCCTGGTACAGAACACGCCAATGCTGATGGTTTGTCCAGATTTTTCCGCCTTAGTGATGAAAACTCTCAGGAGGTAGGGTAGTTCTCCCCACATTTCAGCTGGAGGGGACACATGTTAGACCTGGCACCTTGGCGTTGGTCTCCCTTCCATTTTTGCTGTTGCCTCATTTGTTTTTGTTGGTGTTAGATGCTTTGTGCACTGAGCCACTGCTGTCCAGTGCCACAGTTCCAGTGATCCCTGTTATAAATTGATGTATGGATTAGTGATTCAATGATTGGCTGAGTTGGTTTACTGGTCAGACCCTAGTACAGTGCATTGAGTGTGCCCAGGGCTTGTAAACCAAATGCTGCTAGTGGGCTTGCAGCACTGGTTGTACCACCCACAGAAGCAGCCTGTAAAAGTGTGTCTCAAGTCTGCCACTGCAGAGCCTGTGTGCAGTCAGGTACTGCCATGTTGACTGGGCACGTGCACCCACTTGCCAGTCTCTAAACCTTCCCATTTCTTCATATCAGACACCCTTATGGTAGACCCAAGGGCAGGGTGCATTGTAGGTATAAGGTAGGACAAGCCCTGATGTGTGTGGCATGTCCTAATAGTGAATTACAGCCATTTTTGTTTTTCACTATTGCAAGGCTACCTATTTCCCATGCGTCAGATTGATTATTACATCTTATAATCCTGACTGACTCAGGAAACTAGGTAGGAATTCAAGTTTAGTATGCCTGAACTCAGAATGCATCTTTTAGTGAAATTGGTTTTAACATTCTGTGTTTGAAAATACCACTATAAGAAAGTAGGTATTTTCTTGTCTAACCATCCAAGCATGCCTCTGCTAGGTTGTGTATTCCTTGTCTGGAGCTTGAGTGACAGGGGCAGAGGATTCCAGGAGACATGGAGAGTCAGCCCAGTGGTGAATAGAGAGATCTGCATCTAGATGGGAGGGAGGAGTTGCACCTGGGACCTGAATAGGACTATGCCTGCCCTCCACAATGCTGGCCCCACCTCCGGTGGTGCGTCTTATGTCTCTGCCCTGCACCATGAAAGGAAAGAAGGAGACATGTAAACAGAGTGCTCCAGGACCGACCAGAACTGTTTTAGACTAGGCAAAGGCCTCTCTGCCTTCAGAGAACAAAGAGAAACTGTGTATAAAAGAGGGGACCCAACCCCAGAGAATTAAATCACTTTGGACAACAAGAAGAAACCTTTGCTGAGTAATGGAACTAGAGAGACTGAGGAGAGACTATTTGTAAGCTTGAGTACTGCTTGGGGGATTGGCCTGCAGTGGTTGCCTTGTAGTGTAGTTCCTATTATCCCAATAGGCTCTGCGCATTGGAATAATATCTTCAATAGTATAGACGTAGGACTGTGGTTAACTAGGTCTTCTACTGACGATATTAGACTTAAAGTTATGTGTGTGCCAGCTAGCTCAGAGTTCACTAGAAACTTTCTCCAATAGGCAAGGAGGAGTTTAACCTCCCTGGATAGACAAGAAGGGATTTAGTTTCTGACAACCATAGAACATGACAACTTTGCTCTCCCCTAATCAAGAGTATATCTCTAGAGTCGTGTGAAAATAAAAGACAACTTATTTTACTCAGTCAGTACGTGCATTCTTAGTTTCACCAGATTGTAGAGAAAAGGAAGAGACGGGCGTGTTCAATAAAAAGGTGTTATTTATTGATCAGTCTCCTTTCTCATACAAGAGAAATGAATCGCTATTATTGCAATACTTATAGTTAAGTAAAGTGCATACAGTAAAAACAGAATTATAAAATAATACTGTAAAAGCATTGATATGGTTTCTTAGCCATATGATACTTAAAATGGATAAAAGTTATATACATATATACATTGACTAATGGTACTCAACTGGTGCTTCTAGCTACGCCTACCCCAGTGTACCTGACCTAAGCCTAATACGTGGGCGGGAGTAGATAAGTAGCAGTTTAAGTTAAGTTTGCTTTGCCAAGGATCTGATTCAAGAATTCTCTGTGAGGGGTTATTCAGTTCAGTACCTGGGATTTAGAAGGCTGGAGGGCTGGTATCTCAATCTCAGGACTCGATATCCCAGTTGCCCGCAAGGGCTGCTGGAAACGCCGGGGCTGGATTTCTCGGCAAGAGAAAAGGCAGCGTCTCTCTCTCAGCGCGTCAAAAGGGAGGGGCAGCGTCCGTGGGCTTCCTGCATCTGCTGGGCTCCTCGGCAAGTATCGCTGCTCCAATCTCGTCACCACCGTGTGTTTGCTTAGGGCAATGTCGGTAATATTAATACCTGAAAGGTGCCGAGATTGACGTAAGGATGGACATAAATACGTCAATAAGGATGTCATAAGAACTGGTCGTTCGTACATTCTTTACTGTAGTTCTTGGTTAAATCAAAACAATAGCTGTGGGGGATTTCCCAGGTTGCTGGAGGTTTGATTTGTTTTGAGAACTCGGTATGCTTTCTATGGGGGCTGGGGGAATAGTGCTTGCCTAACGTGGTAGCATGCGCTATGACCTAATCAGAAAACGGGTTTCTGTGCCGTTGTATGGCCACTATTGATTTATTAACCGGACAAGGGTCAGAAATAGGAATATCGATACAGTTCCCATAGGAAACACATCACACCCACTCCAAGGAATCTATGTCCATATTTACTAACCTAAGCATAGTAAACATAACTAATATTGTATGTGTATTCAAAACCCGCCCCAAAATACATTAATTTTGCATTAACTTTGGATTTGCGTAACACATGAAAAAGGAATATAGTTACTGTATGCATTTAAGCAGTGTAATCATTCAGAGAGGATGCACATTTTATATCTGCACGAACGATTTGCGAAAATAACACATGAAATGGCTCTTAGTACAGAAGAAAAAGTGCGAGTCCATTTCATCACATAGAAATACAATCGCATGTGTAAATAACCTAGAGTTCGAGGTAATGTCTCCTACAGGTACCTAAAAATAGAAGTGTCTGTTCTCTAAGAATAGTTTACTTTAAGCAGAAGATAAGTGCCTGAAAGGTAAATATTTTGGATGTTTGGAGAACGTTCCTGTTTGCAGGAGCAGACTCGAAGAATTCTTAGTGGCTTTATTTTGAAATTTGAAGGCCAAATTCAGAGTTCAGGGAACGCTGTGTGCACGTTTGCTCAAAGTCATTCTTTCTGTTCTGGTGAAAACATCATATCATTTAGATGTTCGAAAAAACAGTCAACAGCTTCTGGTGAGAGTTCGACAAGGTTGGAAAATGACGCTACCATGCAGTCATGAGCATGATTGCTTTCAGTGCTGGTTTGATCAGCATAGCTGACAGATGGTCGTACCTGATCGATGCTGCTTTCATCTTGTACTTCACTACCCTTCATTCGCAGTGGTGAAGTCTCCACGAATGCCGTCATCAGGATTGGTAGCCGCTGGGGACAGCACAATGCATGAGCCTTTACTGGACTCAACAAAGTCTCTGCATCCAATGGCACTTCTGATTGTAGTGTGAGACAGGTGTCCAACACGCATTCTTCGCCGCATAGCAAGCACCTTAATACAGGCATAACACAGGTCTGCCACAAGGGTCTGAATGAAAGAAACCAAGTCATATTTAAATCTCGTAGCCGTGCTAATCCAAGGACTTTAGTTATGCGGTCCCGGTAGCGGATAGCTAGGATCGTTTCTTCCATTGTTGTTGGAGTCATGTCTGTGACACGGTTTGCCATATCGAAGCAAAAGTAGCAAAAATAGGACGCCTGCTACTAGTCCCAACAGGAGAGGTAGTCCGCCAAAGAGGGAATGGACGAAGTTTGGAAAAATACCCAGGATCGCTTTGAATGGTGTTAAAGCGCCTGAAAAAACTGTCTTAAATACACTGGCGATACCACTTGTATCAGAAATATTTAAGATTTCGTTCAACATTTCTGCGAAGTGTAGGGGGCTATTCGTTGATAGCAGTGAATGAATCTCTGCCATTGTCCTTGCAACTTGGAGATCATACGTTTCTTTTTATGACGTCAACCTGGTTGGCGTCTGTAGGAGCACAGTCTTCATTCTGCTTAAAGCATCAATTTGAATAGAAGAGAAATTAAAACTGGGCCATAACCTTGCCTCCCTGTCTGGAGTATCGTTTGGGAACAATACTCTTTCACAGCACATGACCCTGGTAGTCACGCTTACGAGATAAGGTTTTCCGGGCATTAGGCTGCAACATCTGCGATCTACAATTAGAATGTAACTCCCGTTCGAGAGTCTCCTAAAGAATGGTTCTATTCGTGTTGCAGGTGTGCCTAGCTGGTGACATGAAAGGTTATTTGAAGTCCCTTCACAGGCCCCATGCAAACTTAAACCCTGACACAGAAGTATACCACTTAGTGATTTTGCACAATTATTGCCACTAAGAAATACACTCTGTCCTTTATTACTAACACATGTGTGTGTATAGGGCAAGTCCCATGTCAACTTAATGTATCCTTTACCCAACCTGTCATACTGGCCTGCCTGTATATATTTTTGGCAGTATTGAAACTGGAAAGTAGTTATCGGAATATTTATTATCCCATGTATTATCCATTCAATGACAGGTCGTTCTGACATTGTCAATGGTAATCTCTCATGTTTTTCAATGCTCAGAATTGTATAGTCAGCACCCTTCTGTGCCAAACTGATTTGTTTATCAGTAAGGTTAAAGATATTAAATAATGACGTTGTGTTGATTAAACGCCAAGGCACATAGCCTGAACGCAGATTTTGCAACGTCCAGCCGAGCTGTACAATAGAACGTAATTGAGACTGACCGTGTTGTAACATCAGTAAGTCTTGCTCTATTATATCGATTGCTGAAGACACAATACTGTCCAGTGAATATATTCTGGAAGACAGAGTCATTAACCCATTGTCCACAACAGAAAGTGATTTTTCCAAATTAACACGGTCAATTTCCCGTATTTTTTCTGCTGTCTCAATTTGAGTTTCTTTCCAAGCTTCGTTATAAGCTGCATATATAGAGGCCGCTATGAAACGTTTTTGACGCTGTTTGCGTGGTCCCATAATGAAATCGCGCAAGTCAGCACCTTCTTTAAGTAAAGTCAGGTGTTGCTTAATTTCCGCCAGTGTGGATGTATGTAGCCACTGAAGGCAGAGCTTTCCCACACTGTAAGTAGTTACAATCCCTGGATGTTGTCTCTGGGAGTATCTTGGGTCTGGCCTGGTCAATGTGAACCACTGTATTTTGTTCAGGAATCTGTCTTGACAGTTATTTGTGTCTGTGGGCCAGATCAACCATTGTTTCCATTCAGGATGTGTTCTGTTTTGGTTTAAAATACTGGCTACGTCTATCTCAACATCAGAGGTGCTATTAATATCCATTGTAGGTTTTGGAATAGACGGCTTGTTTAAGTCTATGATTTTGGCTAGACCAAGACAGGTGGTCTGCTGAATTGTGTCTTTCCAAAATATATTTTGTTCTGGGATCATGCAGGCTCTAAATAATGATTCTATACCTTGTACTTGCCAATCTTTTGTGCCCCAGATCGTTTTCGTTTCAATGTTATCATTCCAGAAATCAAAACCAAATGTATTCATTTTTTCAAAAAATGAGTCTGAATATATCAATTGTGTGTTTGTAAGCATGGTTTTCACTCCTGTCTTATTTAACAATTTGAAGTAGAATGTTTCTGCATTACTTGTGTTAAACCCTGAAAAGTATGAATATTTATCATAAAATGTTTTTGAACTGCCTTTTGGTGGAGTTGCACAATGTTCCCATTGGTTAAAATTTAAAACATTTCTAGGCTGAGTTGATTTATGCAGATAATGGTTACCATAATGGTTATAGCAAAACATTTGATCGTAATTAGATGAACCTTGTAAATAATCATGTTCTGTAAATTTAGCTGACATCACTAGATCAGACATCATATCATTAATACTTTCAAAATCCCAATCATCAGCGAATGTGCTTGGTTTTACAAAGTCACTTAATGAAATCTTAAATTGGTGTGGATACTTCAGGAGTTCAACCGGACCATATATTTCATATTCAGTTTTGTCCCATGCTACCCCGCCGGGTATAGGATTGGCTGTGAAGTTGACAGAAGAAAGTTCTCTTTTCTCGACGTGTGAAGATGTGTGTGGTTTAAGGACCAAGTTGATATTTTGGCTTGCTGTGTCCATTTTGGCATATCTTCCCTCAATGAAATGTCCCAAGCATACTACCATGATGAGCCAAAGTATGAGGATAAATGCACCAAATGCCACCCAAATTTCAATCCATGGAGAAATCAGATAGGTTTCTTTTAGTTGATAAAAAAGTTTCTTTGCTTTGTCTTTAAAAGTTTTTTTCGTTGGATGATCGTCAGGTTCATTCAGATCTTCAGAAAAATCATCTAAGTTGATGAAGTAGCCGGATGCTGTTCTGTCAATTGTTTCAATTGCTTCTGGATTACTTTTTGTTTTTAGGATTTGCTTTGTTTCATTAGCATAGTCCGTGGTTACATCACTGTAGAGTGGAGTTTCTTGACGTAAAGTTTTGATTTGGGTTTTAAGCGGTTCAAGTTCTATTGCTTTGTTGCATAGTCCTTGTTGATTCACTGTAGATTTTTCAAATGTGATTAGTCTTTCAGTTTGAACCTCTGTGGATGTAGCAAACTTTGGTGTTCTGCTACTTCTTGGGAGTCCACTTGGCCTACTATTTATTTATTTATTTATTTTGCATCTTGTAACGCGCAAACTAAAACCCGAAGGTGTCAAGGCGCCTAACAAAAAAGATCAGAAGGCTGGCACTCATGCGCTTAAATCATACGCTTGGACAAAGAGGAGAGTTTTGAGAGCGGCTCTAAAGGTTTGCAGGGAGGGGAGGGACCTGAGCTCCAAAGGGAGGTCGTTCCACCATTTTGGAGCCAAGATGGAAAAAGCCCTACCGCCCCATCTGGCTTTCCGAATGCGAGGGATATGAAGAAGAAAATGGTTGGAGGAGCGAAGGTTCCTACCAGGATTATAGTGGGTCAAGATGGATCTAATGCCTGTAGGGCTACTTTTTGCCAAGGCCTTATAGACCATGCACATGGACTTAAAAACAATCCGCTCCTTTATCGGCAGCCAGTGGAGCTGCTTTCTAGCCAACGTTGCCGAAGAGCGTCGGGGAAGATCAAGAACAAATCTGGCTGCCGCATTCTGGACTACCTGCAAGCGCTGCAGCTGACTCTTATTCAGTCCAGCATACAACGCATTGCAGTAGTCCAGACGGGACCCCAAAAGGGCGACAGCCAGTTGCCTTCTTTCCTGCAGGGAGAGATAGTTCCTGATTTTCCTGAGAACATGGATTATACCCCAGCAGGTAGATACCGTCCTGCTGACCTGTTGGCGCATATCAAGCGTAGGGTCAATCATCACCCCAAGATTTCTAGCCGAGGAGGTGGGCTTAGGGCAGGAACCAAACGAGTCAGGCCACCACTCCATGGACCAAATGTCTTCCCTTCCGCCGAACACCATCACCTCGGTCTTCTCCCCATTCAACTTCAGTGAGTTGTAGATCATCCACTGGCCGACGGCCTCCATGCAAGATCTAAATCTGGGGGCCGTCAGCTCTGTTGACTGGGAGAGAGACACGAGGATCTGAGTGTCGTCCGCGTAGGAGACTACCTCCATCCCAAAAGATCTAATAAGTCTGGCAAGGGGGGTCACATAGATGTTAAAAAGGGTGGGGCTAAGCGCCGACCCTTGAGGGACCCCACAATGCACAGACAGGGATGGAGATAGAAATTTTCCCAGCATTACCCTCTGCTCCCTATGATGTAAAAAGGAAGAGAGCAGACCCAGGGCTGCCCCCCGGACCCCAATCTCACCCAGACGAGATGTTAAAACCCGGGGAGATAGGGTATCGAAGGCAGCCGTGAGGTCCAGAAGGATCAGGAGGGATGTCCGACCCTCGTCCACACTCATACGGATAGAGTCGAGGACCAAGGTGAGGGCGGACTCGGTGCTGTGTTCCCTCCTGAAACCATGCTGGGAAGGGTCCAAACAGCCTGACTTCTCCACAAAGGCAGCTAGATGCCCATTTAAATGGGACTCAAGCATCTTTGCAGGGGCCGGGAGCAGTGAGATGGGGCGAAAGTTTTTTAATACCCCGGGATCTAGGGAGGGTTTCTTAAGGAGAGGTTTTACCACAGCATTTTTCCACTGCTGTGGAAAAACGCCCTCCCTCATAACCCCATTCATACTACTTGTTATCGGCCACATGATTGTGGTTTAACCAGGTCGATGGATACAACTCGGTTCTCCTTTTTACCAGCAAGGGGCGGTAGTACTACTGATCTTGTCCCGTTGACAGACAAGACAGGAATTGCTTTTCTGTAAGAAGGCCCAAATTCCTTCTTTACCGCGATCTTCTCTCTGACCAGATCCCCGATTTTTGGAATCCAGACAGGCCTTGCTGGGACAGGTGGTTTCTCTTCAGTGGTTGTTGGCTGTTGTTTCAACTTTATGTTGCTCAGGTCTCTTCTTGTTTCATTTAAGTCCTGTAAAATAGCCAAGCGATCTTTGATATCAAAGCATTTTTCTTTAACCACTGAAGTCTGACTATCTAAGTCCTGGACTAACATTCTAGTCCCAAACAACAGTTCGTATGGACTGAGACCTCTCAGAGAATTTCTTGGCAGATTATTAAGACTACGTTGGACACTTATTAAATATTTGACCCACCCAGCTCCCGAACCTAATACCTTTGCTGTTATAGATTGCTTTATGTCACGGTTTTTTCTTTCCATGATTCCGTTTCCCTCAGGATGAAAGGGACAAGAGTACCGCAATGCAATGCCCATGCTGGTCATGGCCTCCTTATAAGCCCGAGAGCTAAAAGCAGGACCCTGGTCAGAATGCAGCATGCCAATTGCGTATGTGCCGATAAAGACTCGCAAATCTTTTATAACAGTTCTGGCGTCAGCTGATCGCTGGGGCCACATCCATATGAATCTCGTGCATGAATCTACTGCGACCATGATATATTTATAGTTACCATCCCTTTGTAAGGGACCGCAGTGGTCCAGGTAAACACACGCTAAGGGTTTATCTGAGATTAGAAGGGGCGTCTGGGCTGGTCGTTTCACTGTTGATACTTTCATTTTTTGACATATTTCACATTCTAGAACATAGTTCCTAGTTTGTCTTCTCATTTTCGGCCACCAGTATCTCTGTTTTAATAATGATACTGTGGCTGAAACGCCATCATGTACAGAAGCAAGCCCTTCGTGTGCCGCTATAATGAGTCCTAACCTATGTTCCATGTTTGGAATTGCCCTATCCCCCACTCCAGGGATTCGAGCAAATGGAACGTTATTCGCATCAGTTATGTATGAGTACTTTACTGGAAAGCCTTTAGGGAGTGTTTCTATCGCATCTTTTACTGTAGCGCTGACAGCCTGTAATATTTCGCTGTCTATTGTTGTTTTTGACCTGGTGATAGCAGCTACGGAAGCCGTCTGCACAGCTGCCTTTGCTGCTTCATCAGCCAATGAATTCCCTGCAACGTGAACGCCATCACCTTGATGACTCAGTGTATGTATCACGTGAGTTTTTGGTAGTTCTTTTTGTAAAAGAACTACTTGTTCCCAAAGCATTTTATGCTTGATTGTGCCACCTTTTGCATCTCTAAAACCGTTCTGAACCCAGATCTGCAAGTATTCATTGTAAGACTGAACGCAATAAAATGAATCGCACACTATGAGTGTGGGGAATTCTCGATCGGTATTTTCAAGCGCCATCTTGAATGCTAGTAGTTCAGCTCGCTGAGCTGTACAATCTCCTAGAGATTGTGTTTTAGTGATAAGTGGTCTAAATTTTCCTTCGTGCCAGCGACCTTTAACAATCGCGCACGCAGCACTGTAAGCTTGCTTACCCCCCACTGCGGGTTGTGCTGATCCGTCCGTATATATTATACAGCCGTAATGTTCTAGAGGCAGAATTTCTGTCGGCAGAGGACATTCAAATTCATATTGGAGAAATTCTTGTGTTTTTAAATTAGGATCAAATTCGTATACCACGTCTGTTGCAGCAAGGGAATTAGCCCATTGTATCCATCTCGGATGAAGTGCTTTAGCATTTGGAATGCTTGCCTTTGTTACCGCCTCCAGGGCTGGTATTGGGGTCACGATGATTATTCGTTTACCTTGTGCTAGGGCTCTTTCTTTCGCTACAGCAGTCTGTACCGCGGTAAGGATTTTTTCCGTAGGGCTAAATTTCATTTCAGCTTTTGCGTACAAGTGTGACTTGTATGCTATTGGTATCTTTTCTCCTTCATTAGAGGTCAGGTATGTGAATCCGCATCTTCCTGGGATGACTCGAATCACAAGATTGCGTGTGTTGTCACGTGTTTGTAATTTTGTTTTAACTAACATGTCTGTTTGTAAAGATCTCAAAATTTCTGTGTGTTTTTGAGTCCAGTTGATTCTTTTAAAATCTGGTTTTATTAAATCATAGAGAGGTTTAACCCTCTCCGCGTAATTTATAATATAAGTTCTTCCGAAATTCAGAAAACCTAAAATTGATTGTAAGTTTTTTAGTGTTCTAGGTGCTTGGATTACCGCACATTTCTCTAGGAAATTGTCAGCCAGGCTTTTGCCTTCACTTGATAATTCATATCCCAAAAACAGGACAGTTAGATGGGCAATTCTTGACTTTTTAAAGTTGAATTTGTAACCCTCTGCTGCGAACCCAAGTATTATGGTGTTCACCCTTTTCAAGTGAGTATCCAAGTCATCATCTGTTAGATAGATGTCATCGACATAAGATAATGCCTCGTCATCATATATTTGTAGTAACTCTGTTACTCTTGCTGAGAATAATCCTGGGCTGTTCTTGAACCCCTGTGGTAAACGACAGAAATTTTTTTGTGCGCCATTTATTGAAAACGCGGTCAAATATCTGCTTTCTGGTGCTATATTTTGACAAAAGAATCCATTAGAGATGTCTAATGTGGTTTTGTATTTTTTGCGCACTATGTTATTCATTAGTGCTGTACTGTGTGAGTTTTGCACTGCAAAGGTTTTGCAACATGAGTTCAAGTGTCTGTAGTCCAAAACAAGATGATATGAATTATCTGGTTTGGAGACAGGAAACAAAGGATTGTTCATTTGTGAGGTGCAATTTTCAATCACCCCCTGGTATTCAAGTTGATCTATGATCTCTTTTACCTGTTTTTTAGCTTCTTGCTTAATTGGGTACTGCCTCTGTGCAGTAGGTTGTGATTTTAACTGGATTTTGTAAGAAGGAGAGTCCTCATCCCACCCCACATGATTTTTATATAATGCAGGAGCTTGGGCTACTGCCCACTTTCTTGCAAGTGTATACTTTTTATGTATTGGAATATTATTAGAGAAGGCAGCCATAATTATTTCTTCGCCATGAGGGCACTCCCTGACAAACTCTGGTGGCCAGTCTTTTTCAGCTAGAAGGATGTCATAGCCTTTAGAGAGATTATCCCAAAACAGACCCCTTATCTTCCTAGTCTTATCCCCTTCTATACGCAATGTTATTTCATATATTTTATGAGGTTTGCTAACTCTGGTGTCTGCAGTTTCCACCTGAATGTATTCATTCGTGTCCACTGTCTCCGGATGATTCATCAATCTTGCGAGCTATGCTCACTTCTACTGCGCTGTCTAGCATTGTCTGAGCCCATTCTCCGTTTTTCAGCTGTGTCCTCAGTATTCTCGGCATGGTTGATTACTTTAATACTGGCTACCTTCTTCTTTGGAAATTGTAATTTTTTATTTTGATGAGCAGGTTCCTTGTATTTGGACTTGATGTGCTCTTCCCTGTGTTCTGATCGTCCTCTTCTTTCCGATTTCTGCGAGGAAGTCTGAAAAGATTGAGAGGGACGTGTATCAATATCTTGATATCTGTCAGGTTTCTTTATATTATCCCTATTTCTAAGGTTGTATTTTTTCACAGAGGGCTCCCTTTGGGGAGACTTGCGTCCTTGGTCCGGAGATCTTTCTCTCCGCCGAGGAGACCTTCCTCTGGTTTGGAATCTTTTTTCTTTAGGGGTGGATTGTTTATTTCCATCCCAGCTCTTTTTTTGAGTGTTTAGATTTTATTTTAATAAATACCTTTTCAGGATTTTCAATTAGTTGGGGTTTCATAGGTATTCCACCCAAACTATCTCTTCCTAGTTCTTCATAGGATTTTTCTATGATTCTGGCAATTTCAAATGGTTGGTCTGCTATATCTGTCTCTTTCAACCTCTGGCGGATCGCCACATTTGCTGCTTCTCCCTTTATATTGGCTAGTAATATTGCAGAGACCTGCTTGAAGTCTTTTAGTAATTTCATACCCAGAGTTAGGGCCGGTTCTGGATCGTATTCATCTTGAATTTGTTTTAGCACATCTGGTATTACTGACATGGATGGAACACCATGTGTTTTTGTGTAAACGGAAGCAAAGACTGTACCCCAAGTGTCACAGTCCTCCACATGTGGTGCGATTCCCATTGGAAGACAGATAGTCAGAATCCTGTGTTTCTCAACCGGGGTGGTATCCGGAAATACCGCCTCTATTTGAGTGATTTTTTGTGCTAACCAGAATGGGATTTGTTCCCGTTTCGCGGGTACTCTCCCTAGACAGGACTGTATGTTCTGTGGTGTGATTTTATTTGTGTTCCCCTGATGAGGGGTTAGCTGTGGAATTTTAATAGCTGGTTGGACTGTTGAAGTCCGCATTATATATTGGACTAATTGTCTGTGTATTTTAATTAGTTGTTTTAGCTGTGCTAAAAGATCTGGTGCAGACATTTCTTCAATGTCTGGATGTGGTGTGTATCCGGCTAGGACCGGCCACGTTGCTCCTGGTCTACCTAGTGGACCGAGCCTGGTGATGCGATTATTATGTTTTAGGACGCCTTTAAACCAGAGCAGGTGCTCTTGGTATTTGAGTGATATCTCCACTTCCTCGAAAGGAGTGTAGATATCCGGTGGTTCCTCTATCTTATAATAGTGGAACTCTTTTGTTACAGCGTTTGCTGCTGGAAAGTTTATCCATGTGTAGAATACCTCTGTCTGCCGATATTCGTGTGCCTCAATTACGAATATGACTGTACCACCTCTCGGTGTTAGTCCATTTTCTATAAGTTTTAAGGTTATAGTTTTCCTTATGTTGACCGGGATGAGTATTGCCTCCGGGTCTTGCTGTAGGAGACTATTGTCATCCGCTAGGAGTTGAGCTGCTATTCTAGCTGTCTCCCTTACTTCTTCACTGTCTGACATTTTACCGTCAGGAAGGTTATTTTGTTTATTTGCAGATCAGGTTTCTATGGAAACAAAGATTAGATGCACAATATTTTGGAACAGTGTATCGTTCAACATTGAATAAACCAAGAACCATACATAGGAGTCTCCTCCTACGAAGTTTGGCGGATTTACCTTTCACCCACTCCAGACGTCTTTGGAGTATTATGGGAAAAGGGGGTCTGTGTGAAAAAGCACGACTGAGTTACTCTAATGTCTTACGTTAGATTTATCGCCTATCCAAACACGTTGGGCGCCATGTAGTGTAGTTCCTAATATCCCAATAGGCTCTGCGCATTGGAATAATATCTTCAATAGTATAGACGTAGGACTCTGGTTAACTAGGTCTTCTACTGACGATATTAGACTTAAAGTTATGTGTGTGCCAGCTAGCTCAGAGTTCACTAGAAACTTTCTCGAATAGACAAGGAGGAGTTTAACCTCCCTGGATAGACAAGAAGGGATTTAGTTTCTGACAACCATAGAACATGACAACTTTGCTCTCCTCTAATCAAGAGTATATCTCTAGAGTCGTGTGAAAACAAAAGACAACTTATTTTACTCAGTCAGTACGTGCATTCTTAGTTTCACCAGATTGTAGAGAAAAGGAAGAGACGGGCGTGTTCAATAAAAAGGTGTTATTTATTGATCAGTCTCCTTTCTCATACAAGAGAAATGAATCGCTATTATTGCAATACTTATAGTTAAGTAAAGTGCATACAGTAAAAACAGAATTATAAAATAATACTGTAAAAGCATTGATATGGTTTCTTAGCCATATGATACTTAAAATGGATAAAAGTTATATACATTTTTTATTTTTTTTGTAAGACGTTTATTAATATTTCTCAGTACAGTACATATAGCATAGCCTACAACCCTTGGGGCCGGCTGCAACTTTTGTGTGTCCATAAGGGACCAAGGGGCGCAGGTTTCACATTTGCAATCTCATATCGGCCATCTAAAGCCACATTTAGTAGATAGTGACCTTCGCTCTAAAGGCGCTCCTATGTACAATATACTTTCAAATGACGTCTTTTTTTTTTTTATTTATTAAACATAGGAAAACATTTCAACTCTGTACATTGGACATTGCTCATCGGTGTGTCCCATTTATTCTGCTGTATCACCAAGGAACATGTCAGCGGCCGTTCAGCCGATACCTATAAGTATTGTGTGCTGACCTCCGATGTTTATCAATAGCGTGGGTGTACTTTACACTCGTACTTGGTCGGCCCGTGTCTCGAGGTACTCCGCCCTCTAAGGGACATTGGAGCCCCTCGTTTCATCCCTGCATTGTGTAGTGTTTCTCACGGGTAGTTGTATAGCCTATCAGTCAGCTAAAGAGACGCGACCTACAACGGTCCTAACTTCTGATTCGGTGTGCATGTATGTCTCCAGGTCCATGATCAATATATGGAGGGCAAGTATTCAGTACAGTTTAAACGGGGGGTGGATATACAGGAGGGGGGGGAGGGAGAGTGTGTGTAAGAGAGCGTCGCCGTGAATGGTGGCCAGGGAGACATTTTAGTGGGTCTTTGTGTTGTCATTGCAGTTTCAGGTAGACAGCCATCCTGCCTTCAGGTTGGCGTGTCAGATACTCTAAGGGCGCAGGTGTCAGCCCTCTGGGCATCCGAGGAGGCGGCAACCTCTGCTAATCTAGTTATGTCACTCGGCCAGCGCTCCGAACGTGTTTGTTACTATTGTAGGTGGGAAAGCTCTGTCCGCGCGCTCAGCACACCCTCCTCTATTCCGTCTGTGTCATCTCGCTCGTGTCGGGCCCTATAAGTGTCCCCTAGCAATGCCTTCTTTTTGGAGGGAACCCACAAAGCCATCCCAGAGCTGCGCAATTGGAATCTGCCTCAAGCCCGCAACCTCCTCCCTATGTAAAGCCACACTTTCTGCTCTGGCCCAATTGGTGAAGGAAGCACACCAGTATTTAGGGATTGGCGGCTCCCGTTTTTTCCAGTGTTTAGTGAATAACCGCTTGGCTGTGATGAGGCCTAGATCCCAGAACCTGGCTTTAGTCTTGTTTGGCTTATTTCTTCTATACAGACCTAGTATGCAGGCCTCCCAAGTGTGTGGTAGCCCCGGGCCAGCGCTGTGTGTTAAGAGAGATGTCACCTCCCCCAGTATGTGGCCAGAGAGGGGCAATTCCAGAGCATGTGCAAAATGTCCGCGCCTATCAGGTCGCATCTGGGACAGGCAGCGGTGTCGACCATAAAGTATTTGTTGATCCTGTCTGGGGACAAGTACGCCTGGTGCATGATATAAAATTGGATGGTTCGGAAGCGGGCGCTGCGCGGGATGTTCACTGGGCAAGCTAGAATCACGGTCCATTCCTTATCCGTCCATTCCCTACCACGGTGGGTAGCCCATTTGTCTCGTATCGGCTGCGTGGAACGTTGCGTGTGTAGGAGGAGGGCCTATGCCAGCCAGTGAATGATGTGTGTGCCTCTACCCATCACGTGCAGATACTGCATTGCGTGGTGCAACTGTGGCTCCTCCCGAACGTCTCCCCATGAGTCTGTGAACGTCCTCAGAATCGACGCATGTCTCAGGAATTGTCCCGCCGGCAGGCCCGTGCCCTCTGCCAGTTCCTCAAATGGGAGCAAAGCCCCGTCTGCGTAAAGGTCGCCTATCGTTTCCACACCCGCCTCCTTCCAGCTCTCTAGCGTGCGCGTCGTCACTGCTCCACCTCTTCTGGGTGTGCCCAACAGCGGAACCGCAGGCGCATATGGCTTGGTGTCCCGGGTCAATTTCAAACTGCGGAGGAAACACTTGCGGGCCACAGCCACATGTAGTGGCAGTGGGCGTGGTCCCTTGGTCAAGGGGTGGAACAGCGTGCATATCTGTGTGTGTGTCCATATGGACGTGGAAGTGGCAGTGTCGTCTAAATGCGCATCGCTCAGCCAATGTGTCACCCATTGCAGCTGTGCCGCCAAATAATACAGCTCCATATTAGGAACTGCCAACCCACCCTCCGTCACTGGGGAGTAGAGCTTCGTCAGGGCAACTCGGGGGCGTCCCGTGTTCCATATCAGGTTGCGGATCATCGTTTCAAGGTCCCGGAAGAGCCTTGCGGGGACGTAGAGCGGGGTGTTAGCAAAGTGATAAAGCAGTCTCGGCAATGCTATCATTTTAGTTAAAGCAATCCTGCTCGGCACATTTAGAGGCAGTGTCTTCCAGAAAGCCATCTGGGCTCGCAAAGAGGACACAGCTCGCCCTAGGTTCCCCTCCAGTATGTTCTCCGCGTCTCTATATATGTGCACTCCAAGGTATTTAAAGGTGGTAGGATACCAGGTCATCCTGACTCCACCCAGTTGCACGTTGCACTCCTGCGTGTCTCGGCTAAATGAATATACTCCTGACTTCGCCCAATTAACTTTGAGCCTTGACATCGTTTCAAACGTCCGGAAGATATCCGACAGTTCGCCCGGCACTGCTGTGAGGTCTCTTACGTATAGAAGCAAGTCGTCCGCGTATAGCGAAACTATGTGTGTACCATCAATCAGCGGGATCCCCCAGGCCTCCCCCCGTGTACGCAGCAGTGCAGCCAGGGGTTCTATTGCCAGCGAGAAGAGTAGGGGAGACAGTGGGCAGCCCTGCCGGGTGCCCCTGCGTACTCGCACTGCCTCTGAGAGTAGCCTGCCCGTTCTCACTCTGACACTGGGTCGCTGGTAGATCAGGTCAACCATCTCCTCGAATGCGTCCCCCAGGCCTAGTCTGTCCAGTACTGCTCCCAGATAGGGCCACTCCACCGAATCGAAGGCTTTCTCGAGGTCGAGAACCAAACAGCCCGATCTCGGCCAGTGCGTCACAGCGGCGTCTTGTATGCGGAAAAGACGACGGATATTGCGCAAAGTGCTCCTCGCCGGTACAAAGCCATTTTGGTCAGCATGTACCAGGGCCGGGACCTCCACAGCTAGACGTCGTGCCAGCAAAGAGGTGAAGATTTTGTAATCAGTGTTCAGCATAACCAATGGCCTGTAGGAGCCCACATTCGTTCCGTCTCTGCCTGGCTTCAAGAGCGAAACCAGGTTGGCCTCATTTAGTGTGGCTGGAAGTGCCGAGTCTTCTATCGCGGCATTATACATTTTGAGTAGTTCCGGGATCAGTACATCTGAACAGGATTTAAAAAATTCGGCAGGGAGGCCATCTGGGCCCGGTGATTTGCCATTGGAAAGGGCGAATATTGCCTCTCGCATCTCTTCCTGCGTGAAAGGTGCCCCCAGGTCTCCCCTCTGTGCGTCCGTAAGGGACGGTAGCGGGATGTTCTCCAAGTAGGTTGCTATGGTGTCCGACGAGACTCTCAGCTGGGACTTATACAGGGCCTGGTAGTGCTGCACAAAGGCCCCATGTATTGCATTTTGAGTGTACACGACCTCTCCCACTGCTGTCCGGATGGCGGACACTGGCTCAGTGCGACCCTCCTGTCTGACCAGCCAGGCCAGCAGTCTCCCTGGTTTGTCGCTGAATTGGTGCGTTCGCGCCGAGTGTGCCGCATAGTTAACGTTACGCAATCGTTCTAGTAGCGCCATGTGTTCCGCACGGGCCTCACCAAGCCTGTCGTCCGTTCCCCCTATTGCCTCCCGCTCCCAGCGGAGCAAGTCAGTTTCTACTCGGCGCAAGTCAGTCTCTATCTGTGTTTGTATGCCTCCCTGTGCGCCCAAACAGTGGCCCCTCACCACAACCTTGAAGGCGTCCCATTGGATCTGCGGGGAGGACGCCGTGCCTGAGTTGTCAGCAAAGTACTCCACCACGCAGGTCTGCAGGGAATCTCGGAAGGGGGCGTCAAGCAGTAGAGCCGGCTGTAAGCGCCATGTGGGGATGGGCGGGTGTGGGCGCTCCCAAGCAATGTGCAGCGTGTGCGGGTTGTGGTCAGAATGCGTTCTGCCCAGGTACTGCGAATCCGTTATATGTGGCAACAGTTCCGAGGACACCATATATCTGTCTAGGCGGACGTGTAACAAGTGTGCCCCTGAGTAGTAGGAGTATATTTTAGTGTTGGGGTTATGTGTGCGCCAGGCATCCCTCAGGTCCCATTGGGCCGCCCACTGCGTGAGTGCCCTTGTGGCTCCCAGTGATGTGGCATCTGGTCTAGGGGGGCCGAGCGGTCTAGTGTGGGATCCAGCACCGTGTTGTAGTCCCCCCCCAGAATCCAGGGGATTCCATGCCAGGGCGCCAGCTTCTCTAAAACGCGTGCCAAGAAACCCCCCTGTTCCGTGTTCGGAGAGTATATGGATGCCAGTACTATAGGTTGCCCATCAATGCGGCCCTTCACCAACACATATCTGCCCTCCGGATCAGTTTGGACATCAGTTAATGCAAAGGGGGTACCTGGCTTCACCCATATCAACGCACCCCGGGCAAACGAGGAGTACTCAGTAGCATACAGCTGCCCCCTCCACCTGCGCCGCAGTGCGACCACCTCCGCCTTGTTCAAGTGTGTTTCCTGCAGGAGTGCGATCTGCACCTGGTGCCTTTTCAAGAACGAGTATATCTGATAACGGCGTGCTGGAGTGTGCATACCTCTAATATTCCAAGTGCATATTTTGTTTGTCGCCATCATGTCATAGTATGCTCCCCTCCTCCGCCCTCGTAAACATTTGCCCTGCGCCCGTCCACCCTGCTCCCACCATTAACTCTCCCATGGACAACCCCCACACCACACTCATAAAGTTCTGGATGACTTCAATAAAGGGGAAAAAAAGAACAATTAGCAACAAAAACCAACAATGGGGAAATTCCCCTAAAATACCAAAAGGGCAGTAGCGAAACGGGCCACCGTCCATATCCTCAAAAGGAGAGGGACAACTTTTCAAGTCTGGGGGGATCGTGTGCTAATCACGGTCTGGACGGTTCAATCAGGTATATGAAAGGGAAAATCAGTGCCCTTACCTGGGCCCATTTCGTTATTGTACATGTGGCCATAATCAATGCACCAGAACCTGGCGTCGACAGTTCCATAAGGGGACCCACCCCTCCAGCCGGTCTATGTAGCGGGTGAGCATAGATCTGCCGACCCTTCGTAAATTCTGTATGGAGAAGTCATGTGGCAATGGGAGCTACTGCCTCCTCCGACCAGGTAGCAAAGCCGGGGGAGGTGGTGACATCGACCTGGGGGGGTGAGTAGGGGCAATCATGGCAACGCTGTTCCACCTCCCTCCTGCGTTCTCGAGGGCCATAAGTCTGGCGGAAGTACTCACTGTGTGACGAACAGGCCAACTGCCGCCCAGGCCCTGGGAGTCATTCCGGCAGACGACCAGTGTGCAGCTCATCCGACTGTCCCATCACTCATTACTCCATCCCCGTTAGTGCAACAGGGCATTCGATCTGTTTTGAAGCGCCATCAGTGGAGCATGTCCGCCGTCTGCGGCGTGACCTCTGGGAGTTCCACAGATACCTGGGAGTCCGGTATCCCATAGATGGCCTCATCGTCGCTGGTGATCATCTGCTGGCCAGGGTCCAGAGCGACCTCCGAACCTGGCAAATTGCTCAATTGGGAGATTCTGCGGAGCGCATCCCGTTGCTCCTCGAGCATTTGGTCAGCTGGCGGGGAGTGGCGCGATGCTTCCTCCGTGCGCCTGTTCTGTTGACCTTTGTTCCCACGGCGGCATCTCGGTCCTCGTGTTCTCGGCCTTGTCCCGTTCCCTGGTGCCTGCCGTGGCGTCGTCTCTATGCCGCTGTCCAGCCATTCACAGACCTCTTCAGGGGTGTTGAAGAAGTAGGTTTTGTCCCGCGCCACCACTCTTAGCTTGGCAGGAAAGAGGAGGGAATACTTCAAGCCTGCGTCTCTGAGTCTCCGCTTGACCTCAAGGAAGTCGTGCCGTTGACGTTGCACTTGGATAGTGTAGTCCGCAAAAAACATTATGTTGGCATTGTCTATGCGGACCTCCCCAAGTCGTTTGGTTTCCCGCAGCACCGTATCTCTGTCTCTATAATTGAGGATCCTGAAAAGGAGTGGCCTAGGATTCATGCCTGCGGTGCGGGGTCTCGTTGGAACTCTGTGCGCTTTCTCCAGTATCAGAAATCCACAGCTCCTATCTGGGTTTGCAGTCCTCACCCTCCCCGCCCCCACCTGGCCGTTCCAGGCCCTGGCCGTTCCAGGCCCTGGCCTTCCAAAATGGAACCCCCAGGCCCCTATGTTATATAAGTGAGAAATCAATTTTGATTCACTTTCGAATTTGTGACACTCAGTAAGGGAGCCTGCAGGATGTGCACAGGCCTGTTGACTTCTTAAGTGAACTTTAATTTTCTGTACTACTGCTACAACGATAAGGTCTTGAGAAATGATAATGTCACTAGTGTATGCGACAAGCTGCTGATAAGCTTAATTTACTGATTTCATAATCCAATGCCCATGTATATCCAAAGTTTTTGTTCTGATTAATGATTAAAAAAATGAACTGGAAAACCCTATTGTTTTGCTGAGCAACTGGCTTTCATAGGCTCAGTATCATTGTGCAATACGCATTGTAATCTATAAAACCAATGTTAACATCTGTATTTTGAGGAAGTCCAGAACTGTACTTGACTCCTTGCATGTGTCTAAGATAAAGTTACAGTTTGAGTCCTACTCCTATGCGTCTTTATGAAATGTCAGACTTCCAAACAAGCACCGACATACATACAACACAGTACAAACACGAAAGCATCACATGCTGCCTGACGCTACATACAGTCATCACGTAGGTCAAGGGTGAGTTACCACTCCGGGGAGCTGTGGGGGACAGTACAAAAGGAGTTTTCATATTACTGTCTCTCATGAAACACGAAATGGGTATGCCATCATCGCCATGTCACTTAACTCTTCGCAATAGCAGTAGCCCTATAACACTATAAGTGTAGAGGTTGGGGCACCATCCCCATTCTAACAAGACCACATTACCATGAGAGAGGCCTAGGTCACAGTGCACATGCATGAGCCGTGTTCGTCCATGACCCAAAATCAGGAGAGGTCCAGATATCAGATGGGGCACTCAGGGCAGGGGTGCAGATCCATCAGCATGCAGGGGACATTTACTTCCCCACAAGCACTAAAATATCAGGGTCTAAACACATTCAGTTACAGCCATGGCTTATGAAATACAATGACCTTCCTCTCTCTCAATGCTGTAGATACCTTGATATTGACTCTGGCAAGCTATGACATCTCTAGATTTGTTTAAGGTTCCCCTAGTGACTATCAATGCTCTTGTGCTCCCTGCAACCATGATTTCATACTATACCTTTAAACTATAGCACATAGACATCTCCTATGATGCAGGTGACATTTCTACAGCATCCCCCATATATCGTGAAATAGAAGAAGCCTCACAGTTTTATAGAAGGCCTAAGTGAGTTACTTGATATTTGAAAAGAAAATATAATCCATTGAATATAACAATCTAGTTTTCATATTGTACCATGAGAACTCTAAGATTATCAAAATGATGCACTAGTCAGGGTCAGTTGTTTATAACGTGTAGATGCCAACCCACCCTTTCTGGTCATGAAATGTAGAAGGGGAGTGAAGAAGGAGTTGCAACAAGGTGAACAGTTTCGATTTTAGAGGAACAGAACATAAATGGACGATGAGCTCTGCAACATAAAGATGCTTACTCTCTGCTCACTGTACATGATTTGTTCTCTTGAATCTGTCTATCCACTTCAACCCTCAGGGAACTCCACTGGCTACCACTGTACACTTCTCATCACATTCACGTTCCTTTGCACCACCTGAAGTGCTTTGCCCCATCTCTGTATCAGATGACCATGATTAGGATATGCAGTGGAACAGACATTAAGCACAAAGTTTTCGCCAAACTGCAAATTGGTAAATAGAAGAGGATTAGGAACAACACATACTTCAAACCCAACAGACTCCATCCTTTCTCCGCTTCCACAAAACTATAAAATGTAAAAACTAAAAAGTATCATCTCATCACATGGTAACTGCCCAGAAGCTGGAACACTCACTAAGAGTTCACCGTGTCACCCCTCACCACACCATTCCCTCCTCAAACACAACTCCCTCACCCCCTTAGTTACATGATCATTAGGCCTGGGTGAAATTTAAATTTGTGTAATTTTGTCAAGTTTGTGTTGCTCTTGTCATGCGAAACTCTCAAAATCATGCCATAAAGCCATTTTGCATAAGTACGTGCATAAGAACAACATAACACTAGTAACTGTTGTTTGTGGTGCTTTTGTGTTAGTGCATCTCCAAATATTTATGGAAGAATGCATATTGTGTGAGAGTTCCACGTGAAGTTACAGATTTGCATTTTGCTTACGTGAGAAAGTCAACCTTTTATTACCAGATAATCCCCCATTTTTTGCTTGCTACTGATGCCCCCTGACGCTGACTGCCACCCGGGCTCTGCTTGCCAGGTCCAGGGCAAGCCACCTGATTTTAAGTATATGTAAATTAGGAGTAATTATGCTTGCTACTGGCAGCCTAGCTGTGAGTCCCTAGTATATTATAGGGCATACAGGATTAGAGGCCCAGTAGCTCTAATGCACTTAAGTGTGCACTACTGTGGTGCCAGCTGTCATTTTGAAGGCAGCACTACCTTTCAGGCTGTCTTTACCTAACATTTATATGCCAATTCGACTTTGAATTTGAAGGTTCTTCCAAAGTCTCGAATTACCTTATTTGTACATATAAGTCACTCCTAAGGTCTTCCCTAGGTTCTTCAGGGGTAAGGTGCCTTGTAACTATAAGCAGGGACATTATAAAAATGTTTTATAAGCACTGGTGAGGGTAAAACTGCCAATTCTGTTGTTCCCCATGGTAGTGAATAGATTCATAAGCTAACATTGAGATATTTTATTTAAGTATAAATATTGACAGGAACCAGCTAAAATTTACTTCAAAGTATCTGATTAATAGTAAAGATAAATCCAACAGCTTGCCACAGTTAGTTATTAAACTTTCTTTTCTGTGTACTAAGATCCATCTTACCAGCAGCCCTTTCCTGGCTGAGCCAGAACTGATTGATGAGGTGTGAAGTGTCCTGTCAGAGTAGACAGTGTATTTCCTGTGTGTGGAGATCTTAAGCTGCAGAAGTCAAAAAGCAGGAAGAGGGTGGGGAGCCAAACTGGTCTTCAAAGGAAAAAGGACAGTTTGGACCGGCGCCGACTGACCCCAACATCCTGCACCCCTAGCCACACAGGAGCCTCAGTAATTAGATTAGTCAGAGGGTTGGAAGGTGTGTGTTAATGAAACGTAGCCACTCCAGTGTGTTGGCTTAGATAGATCTAACCTCAAAGGAGAGATTTTCTTCATGTTAGATTTTGAGAGAATAGTGCTTTCTGAAACAAGAATATGCCACACTTCGGAGGGAGTGGTCATACACCTGGGTGGCACCCTGATTTCCATTGGTCAGGGGGTCCGCCTGCTTGATGCCTATACACTGTAAATACATATGGGAGAGCTGCATAGCTTCCTAGGCCTCTGCCTGAAGCTGCAAGGAGTAGAAGGACTGCCTTGTTGGAATCTGGCTCTGCACCCAAAGGACTGCACTGTGAAGAACTACACCTGCTGCACAATCTGATACTATGGCCCTAAGGACGTTGCCTTGCTTCAAGAAGGATTAAGGAGTGGACTCCATACAAGCTACAGGTTAACAGAGCCCACATTAGTTTTACCATTGTCTCCAGGGTTTTGGAGATGGTAATGTGTGACAAGAATGCTTGTGCATATTTGTTGTGTGACATTTTGTTGTGAGGATTTCTTCTTCTGTTTTTTGTCCTGTAGTGTTTTTGTGCTACAATAGGGAAACATCCTTTACAACGCAACTTTTACCACGCAGTGCCTTTACGACGCAACTTTTACAACGCAAACCATTACAACGCATTGCGCTGGGGGGGCGCTCTAGGATAGGGAATAGATTTCATTTACTAGCCAACACCTTCCCTACTATCCACGGGGACTGGAGTTGGAATAGTAAATTAAACTATTTACTATCCAGCGCCCCAAAGCACAATGCGTTGTAAAGGTATTCGTTTTAAATACCGCGTTGTAAAGGCATGCGATGTAAAAGCATGCGTTGTAATGTCATACATCTGCTACAATATGATGTAATGTACAGTGGTTGTTGTGCTGCACTGTTTTACCTGTTTTGTTGTGATTTGCCCTGTTATGTTTTTTGTTTTTATGTGACTTTATATTTGTTTTTGTGCATTGTTTTATTGTTTATGTAAGATAACCCAACAATTGGTGCTACATTACCTATCAAATGCTGCACAGGCAGTTAAAGTTTATCTGACAAGCTATCATTTACCACTGTCAATGTGATCAAATAAAACTCTAAACCAGCTTCTCAACTAATAAAAACACCAGTCAGCCCAACACTATTGCAAAGATGGGGTTGGTTCACAAAACATTTTTGACTGACGCTATTAAGGTAGTTCTTAGTCTAAGCACCTTTTATTACAGTATTGTGGAAACTGAATTCTGGAGGTGGTAATGTGTGACAAGAATGTTTGTGCGAATTTGCTGTGTGGTATTTTGTTGTGCTTTTTAAGTGATATGTTTATTGTACTTGTTACAAAAAGAGAGTCAGGGAGAGTATAGAGACACTCTTGTTCCCCGGTCAGTATTTTATCAACAAAAGAAGAGTGTCCATGTAGAAAGGACTGAGCCAATCACAGGAGCATCAGAACAACCTCACTGGGATGTTAAGGAAGGCCCTCACTCACCACCTAGTGATGACATGCTTCATCATCGGGCCCCACCAAAGAGACCGAGTGTCTCTTTGGTGTGCTGCAACGCCAGAATTACTGCGGAGCGGGATGGTGAGGAGAGGGCGTGTTGCGTGCAAACTTAAACTAGTGAGTGATGGAGGATTAAAAAACGTCAGTAGTGTATCAAAGAACATTTTTTTATTAAATGATCACTAAAGACAATGGAGTTAAAAGTATGTGAGGGACCAGTCCACTTTTAATTGAGTGGTGGGTTCCTACAATGTTGTCGACATGTTTCTTGCCATAGAAACGGTGTTAATTTACCCGGCAATTCTTCAGGACTGGGTGTGCAAAAAACCCCGGCGGTATGGACACGCTAAGGCCCACCCTGACCAAGGGACGTGAATGTGAAAAGATTAAATTAAAGAGTGTAAAAAGTGCAAAAAAATTAGGAATAGAGACTTATCCCTAATTACTCCTGGTTTAGGAGGCTTCTGCTGATCGTTTCTGCACTTTCTGGGTGTTATAAATAAACACCATGGGTCTCAGGAGGGGGGTGGAAGCGTATTCGGCACACCGCCCTCGACGCTCGGCACCCGTGGTACACCTAAGTCGCCCTCAGACTGGACCCGGACGATTCAGTTTATTGTACTGACATCGTTTTGTGCTTCATTATTACAATGTAATTTCATTGTATTGTACTTTAGCTTGTGTGCTGTTTTCTGTTTTTGCTGTTTTGTTGTGATGAGCTTTGTTTCATTTTAATTGTGGTGTTACATTCCTTTGCGTATATTATTGTGTTAAGTTTAGTTGTTTACTTTATAAATGTCAACGAATGCTGTTATATTTCCAGCCAAGAGCAGAATATGCCTTTAAAGTTCATGTGAAAGTCAACTATGCATCACTTTCTGGGTGGGAAGATAGGGCTGCTTCAGCTCTTCAACTAATAAAGACACCAGTTATGCCAAAATTGTGGGAGCTGCCAGGGCTCACTTTATGTTATACTGCCGCTGATGCTCACCATGGTAACCCAGAAGCTGTTCTTTTCCACTCCTTGCCAATATATCTTGATTCACTGCACACAAAGCAAATAGAATCCATTTGGAAACATTCTATGAAAGCAAAGTCCAAATAAAAAACAAAATGATTGCACGCAGAAAGGGTTATGGCAGCAATCCTTTATTTTTATACACTACTTATTGTTCCTAAGATATGGAAAGAAAGTCATAATAGCATAACGCATGAACAGCCTCTCTTTTATAGAAATAAGTGCATTCTTCCCAGGCATTCGGGCTGCTATCACCTATTTTTATTATACTTTCCCACTTAGATTGCAAGCTCTCACCTTGCGGTTACAATAGCCAATGTGCAGTATTGAAAAGACGTTTATAACCAGGGATTAAAAATCCTTCTTTCTCTTGTCTAATCTATAGGGGCTGCACCTTGAATTGTGTACATTGGCATCGTGCAGCTATAGTATGACAAGCTTTAGAGAGGCATGCCCCAGTAGAAAAGCTGCTCTGATTAGGAAAGGAGACCTGCTGTAGGTGAACACATCCAAGGGGGCTGGCCTTCTCAGACTTAACCTCGAGGAAGCATAGAAGTCTGCCTTGTGGATCCCTGTCTTAGGTAGGGTGAGCCCCCTTCATCTGAAGTCCCTTGCAAAGTGCTGAATCCAGGATGTGCAGGCGCACTTTGGAGCTATGTAGTAGTTTCTGTAGACAGCATTGCTCTTGGAAGGATGTATGATGTTACAACGCAGGCTATTACAACGCCTGCCTTTACAACGCGGTTTTTACATCGCAAACCTTTACAACGTATAGCGCTTAGAGGTGCTGGATAGTGGTAAGTATAATTTTCTATTCCAACTCCAGTCCCCGTGGACACTAGGGAAGGTGTTGGATAGAAAATTAAACTTATTCCCTATCCTAGAGCCCCCCCCAGCGCAATGCGTTGTAATGGTTTGCGTTGTAATGGTAGTGCGTTGTAAAAGTTTCGTTGTAAGTGATGTTTACCCTCTTGGATGCCCACATATGTGATACAAAAAGTCATCCATAAACTAAAGTGTTGTAAAAGTAAATATTGCTTGTCACAGTCTGTCAGAACAGCATCCTTCCAGATCCTCATGTGCGTGGACCTCCTGGAGCACTGACACTTGACTCCAAGAGCTCTAACACCGGCTTCTAGGAGCTTTAACTAGGATATCTGCAGAACCTTCCACAAAGGCTGTGTAGAGCATTTATCCCTGGTTGGGAAGTGATGTCTGCAATGGGGCCACACAGCCAAAGGAGCACACGGGTCCACACATGTAAGCCACAGATCCTGGTACTGCAGTGTCTTCCCAGAGGTTTTCGCCCCGAGGGAGGTCTGAAGTCCTCGTAGGAGATTGGAGGTCTGTCCTTTGTAGGAAGATGCAACTTGGGTTGGTGGTTGAAGTTCCTTGCAATGTCAGGGTTCCAGACATGCATGCAGTATTCAGAAGCTCTAACTTTTAACCCATGGAACTTGCTGTAAACAATGACTGGTCTTGAGAGAACATGAATGCACCTGAAACTGAAAGTCGTATATTAGGAACCACACAATTCATGTCTCTCAGAGGCTTATGCTGGGAATTTATGACAAGCACTACAGACAAATTACTTCTGCCTTGTTCAGTGCAAAAAGCAGTGGTGTAGCAAGGTGGTACCCGGTGCGGAACATTTCTTGTCACCCCCGGCTTGACAAAATGGCAAAAATATGTGTTTAAAAACACATATTTTTGCCATTTTGTTTCCCCCCTCAGTGATGAAACTTGTCACCTCGGCTCAAGAAAATGGCAAAAATATGTGTTTAAAACACATATTTTTGCCATTTTGTCATCCCACTCAGTGATGACACCCGGGTGGCCCTCACTCACCTCACCCCCCTTCCTAAGCCATTGGCAACAAGATTTTCTCCTAGGAAAATAACCATTTTTTTTCCTACTTTGAACATCTAATATGATCTTATATGTGCAAGGTGCAATCAGTATCTGATGGTATTGATTTATTGTTGACCACAGATTTCATTAGGTACTGCGAAAAATCTTTATTATGGATTTGCTTCGGTACAACATTTCTGTTTTAGTGACAGGCAATGATGTATGTAAAAGATTTCTGATCATGAAATAGGCATAGAACACTCACAAACCTTATGTTTGCAGATTTTCACAAATATTTTTCAGGAGTGGGTCTCCTACTTAAGAGAAACTGTGTAATTGGTTGAGGGGTATGAAACCCTACTCAAGCAGCAACCACAATCATTGTGAGGGTGAGGAACAAGCAAACCCAAAATCTCTGGTAGGATGGCACGGAGCAGCAAGATTTAACTTAGAGGCAATATGTAAAGTAAGTATGCAGCACTTCAAACTTTAATAAAGTGGCAATACAGCACAAAGAAAATCCCACACCAATTTAGAAAAATAGAGTAAAGTAAAATATAATCAATGTTTTGACATCAACTTTATAAAAATACAATCAGTAGAACTGCAAATTTTAAAGATTTGCGTTGAAATAGCACCAAAAGCCCATACCACCACTCGCGGCTATCTGGTCATGAGCGACTGAGAGAAAGTCACTAGTTCAGCTCGTCTGCGATGGAGCATGGGTCAGATACAGGGGCAAGGTTAGTCTCGCTGAAAAGTTGCCTCTTCAGTTCAGGGCAAAAAGTCCCTTTCACAGTGGTTTGGCTGCGAGGAGTAGAGAAGAGTCACGGACGGTCACAGATTTAGTGCTCAGGTGAATGTTTGTAAATTTTGAGGATGCAGGGTTTACATCCTTATCCTTAGAGCATTACCTACGGTTAGATTCGGTAAATTTGGAGTACACAGCCTTGAGCGCCTGATTACCCCGTTCACCCCATTCAGTTTTCACTGATTTAGTGCAAACAGCAGGCCTGGAGTCATGGACTGTTGTTGCTGTAGCATACAGATCCTGCTGTTGTCAAGAACGCTAAGGCCGCAACTTTGTGGTGGCGCTCCCCGTAAGTGATTGATGCTGTAGCGCAAAGAGTCAGATTGACATAACTTTGCATTGGTGGGCTGCGCGAGCAACACTGTTTTGGCACCAACGGACACTATTGCAGTCACAACTTAAATCCACTGATGCCATACCGGATCACTGACTAAATATCGACCTACAGAAATAGCGATGCTGAAATATCGAAGGCAAGAATATCGACATCCTATCTAAAACATGGGGGCATATTATCAAGGGGGTTTATCTCCGCTTTTTTGGCTTTAAAAGCCAAGAAAGCGGAGATAAAATTATCTCCCTATTACCTAGCTGTCGCTAACACCAGTTAGCGACAGCTAGTAGGAGATAGCGACCATCTTGGGCCCCACTTTGCATGTCAGTGATATTTATCACTAATGACATGCAAAGTGGGCGTGCCAAGATGTTGGCGACTGGAAACAGTCGCTATCATCGCTATCTCCTATTACCAACTTTTGGAGATATTCGCGCTAAGCGCGAATATCTCCAAAAGCTAACACCTGCCCTGAGCAGTTCTTAGCCATGTTATCCAATGGGAGGTGGATAACATGGCTAAGAGCATTAGCTCGGTAATGCATGAATATCGCTGACTTTTCAGCGATATTCATGCATTGCGGCCGTTTTTTATCACATTTGCGATAAACCTTGGTAATACCAAGGTTTATCTGCGATAAAAATCGCCGCAGCTCAGCGGTAAAATTTTGTCTCTAACCAAGCAATAGCGATAATTATCGCTATTGCTTGGTAATATGCCCTATGGTAAGTAAAAAAATATCGAAAAAATATATAGATGTTAAAAATATCGACGTTAAAAATGGATTTTGTGGATTTTGTGGATTTTGTCAGCGCCTCGCCGGACCCGCTCCGCGGGTCCCGCAGCGCTCCGTGACTTGACCAGCCCTTGTTTTCCGGGAACTCTGCCTTTGAGGAGCGCGGGGTAGGCGGAAGGCCAGGCGGGGCTGCGAGCACAGGCAGGGACTCCAGTGTCCAGGAGTCCCTGCGCGCCCAATCCGCTACACCTGGGCTGCTCTCCCCACTGGCCACGCCCCCCGCCTATCAACCTATGAGCTTGCAGTAAACCTGTACAAAGCTATCCAGTACCTCCGCTTCGCGGGAGCGCGCCGGGAGAAGCCCGGGACAAGGGCGGGACCGTCTCTGGCCGTCCGGGGCCGAAGGAGGCCGGGCTGGGCCCACCCTCTTTCGCCTTCATTACCCGATTCTAGCTGAACTGAACTGTGCTAGAGGACTCTGCTATGTCCACAGCGGTCCAAGGAGGAACTCCTTCAAGGGCAGGGGGCAGTATTAATGGGCCCCTGGACATTTTTTTCAAACCAGCGAAGGGGGAAGGGGGAAAAGATAGTTCCCTAGAGAAGCGTAGGGGCGAGCGCCGTCGCTCCATTGAATCCATGAAAAATCGACCTAGTAGCGAAATAATCCCCTACCCTTTCTCCCAAGAGGAAAGTCCCCGTCAGGGCACTCCGGTTATATCAAACCAAGAGGATGTTCCCATACTCTTACGGGATATTGTTCCTAACCCCGACACACCTCTTGATCAGCTCATGGAAGCTACCCCACCACTAACTGACAGCAACACAATGGTAGATTTGATTACTCTTACATCTCCAGTAGCTAAAACTAAGAAAACCAAGCCTAAGCAGTCTGTGGTGGTGGAGATACATGGCCCCCCACCCAACAAACGTAGAAGAAAGACAAGGGGTGGGCAGGGGAAAAGTCAAAATAAAACTCCCCACTCTGACTTTGGGAAAAATCATAAGCCGGTGCAACCCCCTGATAGGCCCGGAGTGAATGTACAAGTGGTCGCTCCCCCCAAGAGTGACAATATACTCACTGCCGCTGTCAACAGTGACCTAGGGATTACCCTATCTAATTCACCATCTTCTGTTGTAACTCTTGGGAGCATAGATTTCTTACTAAAATCACTTCTAACGCCTATCAGTGAGAGTCTAAAAAAAATAGAGACCAGACTCACTACCTTAGAAGCTACCCTAGTCAGTCTGAATGCTGCGACTAGTAAACAGAATAAAGCTGCTGGGCCAAATCCCTCTGTAGGGTTCCCCCCCCGTTCAATAACATCCCATCTTAATGTGGGCCCCATGCAGGGCACTCCCGTAGTTGCCCCCCTGCAACCACTTATGTCTATTCAACTACCACCCCCGATGAGCAGCCCTAACACTGTCCCTCTTGAGCCACCCCCAGCAGCCTTACATGGTCCATCCCTTGACACAATCCATAGATCCCAACTAAACGTTAGTTCTTCCCCCCTTCAGGAAGGGAGGCTTGCACCAAGAACCCGGAGACCGGATTTGCCCCCGGAAGCCAACAGCTTTATGGTAGTACTGGCGGGAGCCCCTTCCCTGGAAAGTGGTGAAAAAGAAAATTTTATAACACTCAAGAGGAAAGTCATCAAGTGGCTTAACTGGAATAGGCCCTTACCTCCTCATTTTAATAAATGAGATCACCATGGTTAGAAGGGTACCCTGGCTGGGGAGGACGAAAACAATCATGGGGGATTGCATCATGGTGTCCTTCCGCGACCCAGGCACAGTTCTACATATTTGTGCAGGGATGAATAGATCACTGGACTCCACTATACAGTCTTTGCCAGTCTCCTTCTTCCCCCCCCCCACCCGTATGTACCAAGAGCCAGTACAAGGCAACTGGACAGAGCGGAGATCCAGATATCGGGAACATCCCGTACGTCCAGTTAACCAAATGCCGGATACCCCTTTCTTCCATTATAATCGGTTTAACTGTCTGGGGGGGCTGGAAGGGGGTTGATTGACTGTCTACAAACATTGCTCCGGACCTACTGCCTATAGAAAATGGCACCAGTGATTCTCCCGAGCCAGTTGGACCCATTACAGAAATTGTACCCGATGTAACAAACTATGATCCAACTGAGCCGGCCCAATCCGATATTCCCCTTCCCGTGACTTCTGACACGGAGTATCTGAGACTTATCTGTTGGAATGTGGCCGGAATTGTTAATAAGTTGTCTACCCCAGACTGGGTTGCATACATTGAGACAGGGGACGTTTGCATGTTTCAGGAGACTTGGGCCAGGGAGGAACATACCCACCAGGGATACCAGTCTTTTTCTATTCTGGCCAGGTGGGAGGGCAAAGGCCGCCCTTCTGGTGGATTAACAACATGGGTAGCTTCCCACCTAGGCTGTGAGGCTTCACGCTTAGTGATACCATCTGACGACATCCTTGTGGTCCTACTATCCTGGCCGAATCAAGTAAAACTTGCCCTCATCAACATCTACTCTAGGCCAGTGGGAGTAGCCAGGGAGTCACCTACGATTGATGAGCTCGCAGCCTACCTGGCTGAAATACCCGGAGACTTATCCTATATAGTAGGGGGGGACTTAAATTCCCAATTTGAGCCCCTGCCTGGCCTCCTAGAAGGCTTCCAGATGGAAGAAGAGGCCAGGTGGTCAGTACCACTGGTAGAAGCTCCTCCCCCGAAGGCTTGGACACCCGTAGCGTTACAGATCACAGCGCTAACCCTAAAGTTTGGAATTAGAGCCTGTAATGGGCGAATTAAGTCAGATGTACCCAGTAGAACAACTTTTAACAGAGCGGGAAGAAAATCCCGCTTGGACTATGTTCTGGTACAGATAACAAACTGGCCTATCATTAGAGATTTTAGGGTTACCGAACGGTTGGAAAGTGATCATAACGCATTAGAACTGGATTTCATACACCCTGGCTTTCAACAATCCCCAATAACGAGTGAGGGAAACTTACCTGAGTTGCTACTGGCCAACAACAAAAAAAGGATCAGGTGGGAAAAAATAGTTGCAAGCCAGGAGAAACTCCCGAAGCTTTATGCTGGGCTAATCCCTATCTTAGAGAGTGTAGGGGGTATGGACATCGAGAGGGGCAATACTGAAATACTTGGTAGATTATACCAGGCCCATGAAGATCTTATAAAGGGTACGACTCCCTTCCTGTATAGTAACGCACACAATGCAAGGAGGGGGCAAGCGCCAAAAACCATGTGGTGTAATACAGCCTGTAAAAAAGCAAAACAAGAACTTCTAAGAAACATCAAGGAGGGCTCAGGCGGGGAGACGGTAAGAGAAAGCAGACGGGCATACAAAAAACTACTCGCCCATGCTAAAACGGAATGGGAGGAGAGCCAATGGGAGGAGCTCAACAAATCCCTTGTACTGGGAGACCATAGAATGTTCTGGAGAATAGTGAATGGGGGGTCGGGGAATCTCTTTTCAGCTATCGAGCCCAACATCGCAGCTGGAGTTTGGCAGGCTCATTTTCAAACCCTTTATAGCTCGATGGGGGGAGATAGCATGGGTGACACTTGCAGTGCCCAGGTGGCATATGAGGGGGAACCAGTAACAGTGGGAGAGGTTAGGGCAGCAATAGCTGGTTTGGCCTCGGGTAAGGCGCCAGGACTCGACGGCCTGCCTGGAGACCTTTTTAAGCAGGAACCAGATGTGTGGGCCCCATATCTAGCCGTTTTGTTTAATGGAGTCTTAAGCGGCATGGAAGTCCCAAGTACTTGGCTGGGGGCAGAGGTGGTTCCCATATACAAGAAGGGCTCGCCCCTGCTTCCAGCCAATTACAGACCAATTAGTCTGATTGACGTATCCCAGAAGCTTCTTGGGAGGGTTCTGCTCAATCGACTCCAGGACTGGGCAGAAGAAACGGGAGTCCTTAGTCCCTACCAGGCTGGATTTAGGAAGGGAGTATCAACGGTGGACCAGGTCTTCCGACTGAACATCATTTACTGGAGGACAGTGGTCTACGATGGTGGCAGCTTATACACAATATTTGTGGATTTAAGAGCCGCCTTTGATCTGGTGCCCAGAGGCAAACTTTGGAGGGTCCTGGCAGAGATGGGCGTACCTGCGGACATTTTAACAATCTTACAGAGGTTACACCACAACAACTATGCCAGGGTGCGGTGTGGAAAGTCGGGGGAACTGACGGACAGATTCCCCGTTGACAGGGGGGTTAGGCAGGGCTGTGTGCTTGCACCGACCCTGTTCTGCCTCTTTGTCAACGGGGTAATCGCCCACTTGAATGGCATTGAACACACTGACGCTCCTAAATTGAACGGCAGCAGGGTGCCTGCAATCATGTTTGCAGATGACTCCCTGTTGCTGTCCAAAACCCCAATGGGGATCCAGCGGATTCTTGATTCTTTCGTGGCCTTTTGTATGGATAGGGGCCTAGAAATTAATGTTGGAAAAACAAAGTTCATGGTCCTGAATCCAAGTAAAAAATTGCGCCCGAATCCCCTACTGGGAGAGGCACGGTTGGAGAGAGTCTCCACCTTCGACTACCTAGGTGTAACCCTGAATGAGTCCATGTCGTGGGGGGCACACCGGACCAAGGCCAATCTCAAACTGGTACAGACCACCGGGGGCATTGCGCGGATGCTGAAAAATTCGACTTATCGGCCTCTGGGTCCTCTCATCCAGATTTACAAGGCGCAGGCCAGGGGCGCTACAATGCATGGGGCGGAATTGTGGGGACATACACCAACTCGCAGTCTGTCGGTAACTGAGAATAACTTTATCAGGCAGATAACTGCACTCCCGCCAAGCACCCCTCTCCTTCCCCTGAGGTTAGATCTGGGATTGAGACCAATAGCCGATGAAATAGGACTCAGACCCATAGTCTTCTGGCGAAGACTGTGGAGCAGTGAGGCACTCTATGCCTACAGGGCTGAACTAGGGGAGCTGTTATCCCACCCAAAAGCATTACAGATCCCCTGGTTAAAACATATTCAGAATCTATGTATGGTATTGGGGTTTCCTGACCTCTGATCCGATCCTGCTGAGGCTTCATTAAACATCTCACGCAGAGATTTGGTTAATGCTTATCACGCCCAAAAACTATCCTCGGCTATGGAAAATCAGCGAGAGGGATCACTGACCTCTATGTTTACCTTAGGTAAAGATATATACAGGATGGAAAGGGTGCTGGACGCCATGTCCCCCGTACTGGCCAGGAAGCTGTTCCTGCAATGGAGATACGGCATCTTGCCCTTGCGGGCTTTTACGAGCTCCTGGACAAATCCGCCCTCCTCCAAGCAGTGTCCAACATGCTCCTATGCTGAGGAAAGTGATCTGCATGTAGTTCTGTTCTGCCCCACGTACTCGAAAGCGAGGAAATACTGGCTCCTCCCACTTATTAGAAACCTTGGTGGTAGAGAGTATCTCCCAATGTATAGAATTTTAAAAACTGATCTTTCGAGTCCAACTGTGTTTGCACTGGCTAAATTTCTTATTAATGTTTGGCATATCCGTACCAGTTTGCTGAAGGCACAGGCCTGAGATAGCTCCAAGTCTTTTTAAATATAACCTTGATAGTTTTAATTTAATGATTTGAATGATTTTATAATGTATAAACATGTTTTATTGTTATTGATGATGTTTTATGGTGTACATGTTTTATGTGTTGTGTATCTTTGATGGCCGTATGGCCGAAATAAAGATTAAGTAAGTATAAGTTTTAATAATTATTTTAATAATTTATAAATTAATAAAACATATTATAAATTACAAATACATTTACAAACATAAAACAAAAACTAAAATAAAAAGTAAATAATTATATTTAATCAATTAATTTTTTTAAATATAATTTTAATATTTTTAAAATTAATTATATACTACATTATCTAAAATTATACAAAAAATATTAAATACCTAAATAAATAAAATAAAAAATACAGTATTACCATTCCCACTCCAGAGAGCGCAACAGTAGAGAAACCATTGGATAGCGTAGGAGTAAAAATTACTATTCCCAATCCAGAGAGTGCAACAGTAGGGAAAGCATTGGACAGCGTAGGGGAAAAAATTACTATTCCAACTCCAGAGAGTGCAACAGTAGGGAAAGCGTTGGATAGCGTAAGAGTAAAAATTACTATTCCCACTCCAGAGAGTGCAACAGTAGGGGAAGCGTAGGATAGCGTAGGGGTAAAAATTACTATTCCAACTCCAGAGAGTGCAACAGTAGGGAAAGCGTTGGATAGCGTAGGGGTAAAAATTACTATTCCAACTGCAGAGAGTATAGCAGTAGGGAAAGCGTTGGATAGCGTTGGGGTAAAAACTACTATTCCCACGCCAGAGAGTGCAACAGTAGGGAAAGCTTTGGATAGCGTAGGGGTAAAAATTACTATTCCAACTCCAGAGAGTGCAACAGTAGGGAAAGCTTTGGATAGCGTAGTGGTAAAAATTACTATTCCAACTCCAGAGGGTGCAACAGTAGGGAAAGCGTTGGATAGCGTAGAAGTTAAATATAACATACTTTTAAATATTTATTGTAAAAAAAATAATTAATAATTTAATTTTTAAACTAACTACATCATTTGCAAATACCCATTAATAATTACTAAAAATATAATTACAATTGAATAATTAATTAACAATAAATTAACAATAAATACCAATAAATATTAATTAATAAATAATAAATATTGAACACTAACATATTTTTCAAAACAAAAAACATATTAATATTTAAAAATTGATTAACAATTAAAAAATGGTAAACTATAAATTTATGTTTAAATCAAAAAATATTTTTATAAAAAATAATGACCAATTAATAATAATCATTTCCAATGAATAAAAAGTAATTAACAAATAAAAATATGAATTACCAATTACAAAAATGAATTACCAATTAAATAAATTAATTGCCAATTGAAAAATGTAATTACCAATTACAAACATTAATTACCAATTAGAATAATTAATTACCAGTTGAAATAATTAACTACCGATTCATAATTAATTAAAAATAACAAATTTATCAATACCAATAAAAAAAAGCATTACTTAATTAAAATTAAATTACTTCACATCCAATTCCCCTATAAACCCACAACCCGCTACAGAACTTAAACGTAAAAATTAATTAAAAATTAATTTACAATTACTAAAAATTATTAATTAATTTACTATAATTAAATGACTTCCCACCCTATTCCCCTATAAACCCACAACCCGCTCCAATACTAAAACATAAAATTAAATTAAAAATAACATTATTAATATATAAAAAATAGTACACATATGATTTAAAACAAATAAAATACTTAACAAAAAACATATAACCATTACATATAAAAAACATAATAAAATACATAACAACAAACAAATATCGATTTTAGTAATATCAATATTAGTAACATCGATATATTTGATATCGATATTACTAACTTCGATATTACTTACATTGATATAAAAAAAATCGATATTAGTTACCTTAGGGTCGATATTCTGTCCACCGATATTCTTTACCTCGATATTCTTCACCTTCGATATTTCTAACTCGATATTACTGTAGGTTGATATTTGGGAATCAATATTTAGACTGTGCACCGCCATACCAACAGTCCAGACCCTGAGGGGTACCACGTGGATCATGGGGCTGGCTCCAGCTAGATCTGGATGCTGGTTCAGATGATTGGGAGCCGGTTATGTCTCTGCGGCTCTGATTAGGAGGCCAGTAAACTAGGCCTTGGAGTCACTCTGGAAGTCCTGGGTTCAGGTGTCGGTCCAATCCCTCTAACTCAGACAGGAGGGCTGCAGGACAGGAGTCCAGCAAGGCAGCAGTCCAGAAAGGCAGTAGGGCAGCAGGGCAGCAGAGTGGTAGTCTTTTCAGCAGCACAGCAGCCTTTCTTCCTGGCAGAGTTGTTGTATAAGGTCCAATATTTATACCAGGTGCCACCTTTGAAGTGGGAGAACCTTCTAGAAGTGCCCAGGCTTCATACCTCCCATGACCGTGCTCCAGACTTCCTATAGGGGGTAACAGCAGGACACATTTTATACAGGTGTAAGTGGGTCTGTGCCTAACTACGGACCCCCATCCTGCCAGTGATAGCTGATCCAGTCACACCTAAGGACTCTAGTGCTACCAACTTGCTAAAAGTTTTTTTTTCAAAATTTGAATTTAAAATCCAACTTTATCATTAAAGAGAATGTTTCATTATAATTTAAAGACACCAAACATGAACTGGTTATCTGTTCCCATTTTGAACTTTCAGCTTATTAAATGCACTATTGTTACTCCAATGTTATCCTATGTGAGAGATAGGCCTTGCAATAGTGAAAAACGAATTTAAGAGTTTTTCAATACTAGGACATGTAAAACTTAAAATGACATGTCTTACTTTTTAGGTAAATTGCATCCTGACCTGTGGGCTGTTTATGGCCTACTCTAGGGGTGACTAATATGTATTAAAAAGTACGGTGTGGGCCTGGCACAAGGTTTATTTTCCCATGTCGAAATGGCAGCTTAAAACTACACAAACATGCTGCAAAAGCAGGCCTAAGACATGTTTGACGGGCTAATTAAGTGGGTGACATTACCAGTGCTGCAGGCACATAGTAGTATGTAATTTACAGGGCATCGGCTCATCTAGTACCACTTTACTAGGGACTTACGAGAAAACTAAAGAGGCCAGTTGGGTGTAAGCCAATGTTACTTTGCTTAGAGGAGCAAGCACAGCACTTTAGCACTGGTTAGCAGGGGTGAAGTGCACAGTCCTAAGACCAAATAAAGCGAATTCAGCAGAAAAGTGTAGGGCAAAGGAAAAAGGTTGCGGTGACCCTGCAGAGAGGGCCAGGTCCAACACTACCCAATTAAAACTACTCCTCCAAATGACTAAAGTGAAAGCATTGGTTTGGTAAGAGAACATGCCCAGACGTTATGGCATTTTAGTGAAACAGACTACTCCTAGAAAAAAATATTTTCCTATGGGAAGAAAGTCAGAAAATAAAATTGAGTGGGAATGCATACATCCTTGTTTCAATAAAAAAATACATTTTTTCAAGAAAAAAAAAAAGGTATGCATACATCCATTTCCATTACTCGTGGTATTTGTCTTGCTGAAAATCATTATGGTAAAAAAATACAGAGGATGAGTACACCTGGATCTTGGTGATATACATAGATATGTGTTGCATCAGGGGAACATTTTGAATCTCTAAAAATTTAGAAAATATGCAAACTGATTCAGAATACATTTAATTTCTAGTAGTACATTTATGATTTTTTTGATTTCAGACACACTTCAAAATATTTTAACTCAGACCATAATTGATTTAAGAAAAATCCTCTATTTCAAGAATTCTTGTTACCTTTTTTGTTCCTTCACATATGGCTGCACTTATTTTAAAAGGTGGTCTTAATCCAAAGGGAATATCCTTATGAAGTAATAGGAGTTACCATAATAAAAAGGTGCCTGGCCGCACCATTTCTGGTTACCGAACATCTGGCCAATAAAAGATTAACACCTACTGAACTAATATTACCACAACTTTTCTGCAGCCTTTCAAAATTTTAGGAGTTACTAGCTGTTACTGCTGAAAAACAGCCATGGTATTCCTGTGCTGTAATTTCCTGTTAGTGTTCTACTGTGGGGGTGGGCATACCACAAGCCCCAGCAGTGTTTGTGGCAGGAAGCCGCTTGAGGTGTTCCAGCGACCGGATGCGCCAGCGTTAAAACTCGGCCGGGTTCCCACAGCACAGGACATGCGCTGGGGCATGCCCGGACGAACAGCGGGCCAAAAGCGGGCCGTCTGCACCAGTCAGCGCCCGGAGGAGGCTGGGCTGGGCCTACCATGTTTGAAGTCCGGTTTCAGTGTCTCAGCAGCTGTATGTGATCTCTGCCCAGACTGGACATGTCTTAAAATCTTACATTTTATATCTTTTAGAATGGTTAAATGTAAGGCTCCTGGTGCTCGCATATCAACCCATATCACTACTGCGATTGACACTATGCTGGCTAAAGAAGTGGGGGCAATTTCAGATGAAATTGTATTGGTTGACGCAGGCTCTTTATGGTCTGGTGCACTGCTATAAACATTCTACAACTGATGCAGTTACTACTTCCCCAAGCATTACCTGCCCTGTCTATCATGTACACAAAGTACACCATTAATGGTTAATGGATGCGCTGACCCTGTATCACATATTGCCCCATCAAGCATAAACTCCTCAAAAACCTCGGATGCACATCAACCTGTTAAAAAAAGGAGGAAACCAGCTGGGGCTACTAGTGGAACTAGTGTTGTGGTTACATCTAAAAAGCAGTCACTGGGAAGCCACATACAGAGCTCAATCTTATACTGGCCTAAATTCAGCAGTGTGACTCAGACAACTCAAACAGAAGATTTTTCACAAGATGATGAACGAAGCGCTATGATTTCATTATACAGTTAAATGCTCAACCAAAAACTATGCACTATAATTAGGCTACTAGAATCAATTTAAAAGTTGTTAGTCAATTGTCATGAACCAAACATTGCAATCAAGGATAGGCCCATTGTATGCTCTAATCGAAACCCAACTCCAACTTATCCTACTCAACTGCAGACAAGGTTGACCAGTGGTACTGAATTAAAAAATAAGCCTCAAAGGGATCCTTTCTTTAACAACAGAGTATTACCTAGAAGGAACTTGATCTCGCAAACAGCTGTCCCTATTTTCAATCCAGCCAGGGAAACACTGCATTTGAGATCAAATTTTCCCGATTCTCCTAGAGGAGTCAAGGAAGTGTCTACCCCTCTGAAAGACTCATCGAGCCTCCCTTCAGCTGCTTGCCCATATGTTTTGATATTGGCCAGTGTACCTCCGTTGAAATCGGGTTCAGTTGAGACCTGGCAACAGTTAAAGATCAAAACTATACACTGGTTGAATAAATATAATCAGTTTGAGATTGAGAATGCATGGGAAATCATCATGCTATCCAAGTGTTATCAAAATCACGTCAGAACACGCAATTCAGTCCAGACTCTGCTTTTTGTAATAAAATTGCAATTTTTTTTCAAACTAAGATCCAAACGATCTATGATGACCTTCGGAATAACAGGCAGTTAAATGATAATGGTCTAATTACCACAATTGAGGACAAGATGCCGCACTCTCATTTTAACACAATCAGCACACTTACTCCTATTGATGTAAATAAAATCGTGCTATCTACCAAGTCAGCATCTTCAAAGGATCCGTGTGCACTGACTGTTATGCATGTGGTTTCCTGGTCTATTAGTGGACATTTAATTCCCATTTTAAATCAAGTGATAGAATCGGGGAGTTATCCGTCGTTCTGGAAAAAAGCCTGCATCAGACCAATCTTGAAAAAGCTTGTACTTTATCCAATAGAGGTCAAGAATTATCGACCTATCTCGTGTCTGCCGATTGCATCCATAATTCTTGAGAGTTCGATACACCAGGACCTGACGACTTATTTAGACACAAACAACCTGTTGGATTCAAGTCAGCATGGTTTTCGGTCATGCCATTCGACTGAGACTGCACTAGTCATGGCAACAGAGGAGATTCGGAGACAGGTGGATGGGGGGGAGAGCGATCCTCATCCTCCTTGACCTATCAGCAGCATTCCACACCGTGAATCACACAGTGTTAGTGTGGCGGCAGAAGGCGGTGGGGATTGGGGAGGCGGCTCTGTCCCTCCTCTCTTCATTCTTAGAGGATAGGGATCAGACTATACATTGGGAAAATTCACAATCTGAAGCTTTCCTTCGGCCATGTGGAGTTCCACAGGGATCGGCACTGTCACTGACTCTGTTCAACATCTACGTCTCCCCACTCGCCAGTCTCATCAGACAGCACGGTTTTTTGTTTGTGTCCTACGCAGGCGATACACAGATTATCATCTATGTATCAAAACAGTCTGAGCCTGTTGCCGCGAGTTTCCATGCGTGTCTGACTCACATCAAGAGCCGGATGAGCAACAACTATCTTAAAATAAACACAGATAAGACGGAGGTGATTGTGTTTGGTGGCAGTCCGTCCCGGTGGAATCACACCTGTTGGCCGATAGAGGCTGGCGTATGTCCAGCACCATCATCTAAAGTTAAGAACTTTGGGATCATTTTTGATGACCAACTAGGCTTTTTGGCCCAGATTAACCGTGTAGCCTCCACTTCTTTTTATATACTGAAGCTTCTCAGGAAGGTGTTCCCTTTTATTCCACAGGAGCTAAGAAAAACAGTGGTAGTGGCCTTAGTCTTATCCCGCCTAGATTAATGTAATGTTCTATTCATAGGCATTGACAAGGCGCAGAAGACCAAATTGTAATCTATACAAAATGCTGTTACGCGGATATTATTGAATATCCCAAAAGGCCACTCTACATCCGCTGCCATTAAATTGTTGCACTGGCTTCCAATACAGCAGCGCCTGGAATTTAAGGCTTTATGCCTGGTTCATAAGACACTTTATGGCAGACTATATGGCAGAGGGGAAGCTGATCTTCGAAATCATTTTCATTGGTATATTCCCACTAGAAGTCTCAGATCAGCTAAGTTTGGTCTCATCTGTGCCATTAAAGTCTGTAGAGCCATATGGGGTGGAAAGAGTCTATCGCACTGTGCAGTTAGACTGTGGAACCAACTGCCTATCACAGTGAGACTCCAACCAAACAGGATAGTGTTTAGGTAGCTAATAAAAACATGGCTGTTCCCCAGGGCATAAATCGGTCGGCACTGCTGCTGTTCCTTCCTCTTTCTTCTCACTGTAGCGCCAAGACGCCCTGGCATTCGAGTGAACTATAAATCTTAATCCTATCCTATCCTATGCCAAGGAGAGTTGGATGGGTGGGGAAGAGGCATGAGGATATTCCAGTAGACTGTAGTTCAGTAAATTTCAGAGCCATCATTTATGTACATATTCTTTTAAAATATGGAGCATCATTGTCACACACCAACTTGCAAATTGTGTTACTCCCCCTTGACTATTTTTATAAGCCCCCAACCCGTCAATTATCTGCAATCTCCCTATAAGGGAAGCACCCTCACTGAATTGTAGCAAACGATTTGAGGTTCTTAGTACCCTGGAGGACATAGAATGACTCCCAGTGGCTTCTTACCCTGCACACCCCTTGCCTAATTTCACAAAGTAGCCCACCCATGTCACCACCGCGCTGCGTATCAAGGATAACTGTTTGCACATTATGAGTTGGAATGTGGCAGGGATTCGTTCTAAGCTATTTGTACCAGAATGGCTTTCCTTTATTAAAAATGATGATAAAATGATGCTACAGGAGACGAAGGAGGTGACACCCACTTTTTTAGATGGGTACCAGTGCTATAATATTCCTGCCGTTGGTTCCTGTTCTGGTCGTATATCGTGTGGATTGTCACTATGGCTGAACATAGCCCTGGGTGGTCACATGGAGGTTCTGGAGACTGCCAGTACCATCTTTCAAGAGCTTTTTTAGAAAAGCTATTTTAATTTTGACTTAGTTTATTTTTACAATAATGATTATATTCATGTACCTAATCCAATATTTTTAGATCTAACTCATTTTCTTACTAAGTTATCTAATAGGGTTATTACTCAGGGCCAGGTATTATACCTTTGCCTTGCTAGAGATTTCAGGGCACACTTCCCTAATGGTAGAAACACTCTGGGGAACATACTGGGGGTGTTAGACCATAGAAGTCAGGAGCTAGGGTCAATAGTGCAATCCTATGACCTATTAGATATTATGGTAACTGATTGAGGGTTGATTTTATATTTATCACCCAGGGCTAATAACAAATCTTGCTTCTAGGGTCAGCTGTTGAATCCAACTTTAGTGACCACAACTCACTTGAGGCTGTTTCCTTAATGGCCCCAAGGAAAGCATACGAGAGGCAGATAGAGGCCAGCGATCTTCAACCTACAACCGATACGTTAAAACTGGTATGGAGAATGCGTGACCCAGTCCAAACTTTAGAGAAAATTATGAAAGAGAACAGGAGATCAGTGGAGGTCTGTCTGTCTGAAAAGGACAGTGCCATTAATATACTGGGCGCTTTTAACCAATTTTGTTTAGGCATAATAAATACTCTTCTCAGACCAATATGCTCACCTATTAAGCTACATCGTTGGTTTCTTCATGATTGTACAAAAGCTAACCAAGAATTAAGGATAGTACTGGGGAAAAAGCGCAGAAACAAAGTACTGATCACTGCCCCGAGGAAACACTTTAAGGCTGTTACGGCTAAACGCTGGCAGCTGGATCTCACAGATCAATTGGAGACACTAGCACAAGCAGCTAATATGACGGACAGCAAGCAATTTTGGGCCACAGTTTCTGACACTCTCCCCCCATCTCTTGTCATATCACCAGTGAAACATGGGAAGAACATTTAAGCAAAGTCTGTGTCCCTTGACCCCAAACACAGATAATTTCCCTATCGATAATAGAAGGCTCACAGATGTTAGAATTATGGTGGGGGAGGTAGAAGATCCCCTATCCCAAAGTAAGGGCGATAAATCGCCAGGGTCCACCGTAGTAGCAGTTGATTTACTCAAATCAAGTATCCAACTGTGGGCTCCCATTCTAACAAATGTGTTCAGTAAATTGCCCCATACAGATATACTAGACTCCTGGCGCACTTCTATTATCATTATTATATCTAAGAGAGGAAATCAATATAGTAATACCCTTGAATTTGTAAAGCGCATAGCTAAGTTGTTTCCCGGCACTGGCGGCCCTCGGGGAGATTAAGCGAGCTATTGCCCAGAGTCATATGGTGCTGGGCTGACCTGCCACCGGTGCCGGGGATCGAACCATGAACCCTGTGGTCCGGAGTCAGGCACCACACCTCTTCCACAAGAAGACCCCAGTTGTTATAGAGCAATATCGCTGATTGACACAACTGTGAAAGTCCAGGGCGTGCTGTTTATAATTGGATTCAGGAGTGGGCCCAAACAAATTCAATCTTATAAGCCTCCACAGTATGGATTAAGAAGCAAGGTTGGGACAACTGAGCAATGTGCCAACCTGAACCTTATAATAGGTAAGTACACAGTCGCTAAGCATGTGCCTTTATATATCGCATTTATGGACCTAAGCGCCACTTTCGACTGTGTGAATCAATCAAAACTATGGCACATGTTGATAACTAAGGCCCTGGATGCCCCCCTTGATCATTTTCTCGCATTTCTCCACAGGGGCATGAGAGATAGAGTTAGAATACATGATAACATGAATGTATCTAAGGGCATTGAGATTGTCAGGGGAGTTCACCAAGGGTGCATGTTTATACTACACTTTAATCATCTCCATCAAGCTCTAGCTCCCATAGCTAGTGATATTCCATCCGTCAAAGGGAAATCCCTACCTACACTTTTATATGTTGATGAAGCCGTTTTAATGGCTCAGATCCCCAAGGCACTGTGCCTTTTAGTGTCAGCATTCATCGATTTTATGTCTAATCTAGATCTCCGAATAAATTTTGCGAAATCTCAAATTATGGCATGTGGGCCACACTGCATTCAATTGTCTACAATGCAATTGGGCAATAATCCCCTAACAAGTAGAAAGAGCTTTACATACATAGGAGTCATGTTTGTGGCCTCTGGAGCTTGGTCACCTAATATAGCACATCGTAGAATGTGATTCTCAAAGGCAGCTGGCTCACTATTCTCTCTTCCTCAACCTCGTGGAGGGGGGCAGTTGATAGCCATGTTGGAAATCCATAAGTCCCAATGTGTCTCAATTGCCACCTGCGGTTCTGCAATCTGGGGGGGATGGGAGGGTGGAGGGGGGGGGGTGTAATTTGCAAAACCATACAATCAGAGAAAAATAGATTTTGCAGGCGCCTGTTGGGTGTACCATTTTCTTCCCACCATATCATATGCCATAAAGAGGTACATTTGTTATATATAATCAATTTTATCAGAGTGAAGTCACTATTATTTTGCTTATCCATTTGGAGCAGTGAGCAGGCATTACTTACAAGAGTCATAATAAATTAATGCATCTCTTGTGATAATGGCCTCCAAATTCCGTGGTTGGCATATATTAAATCGGAATTTGGAAAATTGGTATGAAGAGAGCTTCTACAAAGAGAGATTTATGCCCTACTTTTAATAAAAAGGAAATAGTCTAAGCTTTTTATGACCTAGCACGTGAAAGTCATTTTAGATGTCTAACAGTAAAAACATTGATAATTGCATATTTGTCCCAGAGTACCCCCCTGCTATCACCCGTCTATTTAGAAGCAGTCCTGTGGGAGATGGGAGCGTTCCTTGTTATTTAGGTTTCGTGCTGACACAATTAAATATTTATTGTGATTTCCTTCTGGGTACCAACCAAATCTTGCTGTTATTCCTTGCCCGTGCAATAATAAGTCAGGCTATACCTTGATAAATCCTTTACTGTTTTGTACATTTTATGAATTGTACACAAGGTTATTTTTGATCCCACTTTTAAAAAGGAGGAGATATTGTGATATTAGACAGAGCGAAGTAATGTTTTCATCAATTTTCCAACTGTCAGACAGTGGACCATGTTTACATGTAGGCTCATTTTTAAGATATGCTGTGAGGGCACGTGGCACTTTATTATTATAACAATTGACTGCTATTTTGTATTTATTAATTCTTGCTTTTAGTGGATAGTGTTATGTATAGATATGTTTTTATCTGATTTATAATAATTTGACAATATATTTATGCCTATAATTCGATGTAATGTTCACTGTTCTGTATGCGTGTACTTTTGTGGAAGGGTAATTCTTCCGAATAAAGTGACAAACATGAATGAGGTAATTCATATAGATATAAATGTTACAACAAAACATTTCTTCCTTTAAAAACTGATAACATTGTATCTAGTTTGTTGACCTTGACTGAACAAATAATTTCCTGAAAGGTTTGATTTTGACTCCCAACTTCTACCCTCCCCACCCTGCCTACCATTACCTCAAAGGCGCCTAAACCATACACACTCCCAAAGTCCTTGGTAGTACCCATAGAGAGAGAAAACAGTCCTGTGCCTGGAATGAGGGGAAATCAAGGCATCGATTTGTTAAAGAATCACCAACAAGTAGAAATATAACTAGCCTTGACAATGAACATAAAAGGAACCCTATGGAATTGGGCTATTTCTTTTTTTTTTTTTTTTATATGATAAAAAACTGATCATCTTTTAAAAATTATATAATGCTGCTACCTGTGTTATGGGACATTTTAAAACAAATCTTTTCTAAAATGATGTATTGCACTGCAATTGTAATTGTTTTTATTTATATGATGTGTTTTTGATATCTATGATGTAAATGATCATATATTTAATTGATAAAAAAATATATTTTTTTTATCAGGGACGCAAACACTGAAGTGGTAGTAAGGGTAAGAGGGTAGAGCAAAGAGGCTTGTAGGTATTGCCTTTCCTGTGTGGTCGCGTCAAATTGTTCACCTTTTGCTGGATACTATTTGTGCTGGATTTAGGACTTTGTGAACTTCATGCCTGATAAACAGAGACATTTTAAGGCATAGTCAAACTGCGCCCTGGCCCAGGGGTCCATCCTCTAAGGGGACCAATGATGGAGCCAGACCTTAAATAATTCTTAAACAGATTGTTTTAAATTCAAGTTTTCCTTTAATTCAGTTTTAATGTGGGTGTTGTGTGAGAGTGCATTACAGACATTTTCAGATAAAGTCTGTGTTTATGATTCATGCCACATCCCTAAAAAAGTTTATATAACCTCAAAATCAGACCTGACATAAGGGAAATGGGAGGGTGTCTAGGGTGCAGTAATTTTAGTGAGGTGCTGCTCTGTAACAATATTGCACTGTGAGTGACCTGGCCAAAGAGGGTATGAAAGAACTGAAATTGTATCGTAAATTCAAAGATATTCTGCACCGGGCCCCCAAAATACCTTTGTCTCAGGGCCCCCAAACTCCTTAAGATGTCACTGATGCTACATAAAAGTAAAGTGGCATGTTGAAATTGGCCTGAACCTGTCTGACATAATTACCTTTCCAGATAAGGGCATGGTTTATGGTGCAGAAAAACACCCAGGCATGGAAAGTTAAGTGTCACCTGTTAGACTAGATACCTTTGGAGTGGTATTCCCCCAGACGTTTAGCCTTCACTACCACGTTTTTGTTATCATTATCACTGTGTGCACTTTAGCCTTTAGCTGTAACCAGTGATACAGTGCTTTTGTTATCTCCCTTAAACATGGTAAAATGAGTATACATCCAGTTGGTACATTTATTTACTTATGGATGCCTAGTATATGGTACTACATGTACCCATGGCCTGTAAATTAAATGCTACAAGTGTGGCTGTAGCACTCTTCCTGCCACCCACTAAAGTAGCCATGTAAAACATATCGCAGGCTTGCCACTGCAACATGTAGGTCTGTTTGAAATTGTCATTTGGACCTGTCAGAATAAACCAACCTTTTGTCTAAACCTTCCTTGTTACTGCATAAAAGTCACCCACTAAAGGTAGTGCCTAAAGGCTCATTGGGCAGAGTGCATTGTAATTGAAAACTGGACATGTGGATTTAAATTTTAACTGCCCTTGTAGTGAAAAACTCCTAAAATATTTGTTCACTGTTGTATGGCCTATCTCTCCCATTGACTAACACAGGGTTACCTTATTACATTTAAAACGTGATAACTTTGGAAAGGGAGCAGACAGGGAACTTAATTGTATTTTTAAATCCTTTCTACTGGTAAAGTCAGATTTTAAGTCACAAATTTGAAAATGCCACTTCTAGATAGTTTGAATTTTCTTATTCTAACCATTTGTGCCTTCTGCCTGTGTCCTGGGTCAAATGACTGCGAATGGCTCTGCTGTTGGAGTTTGTGCATTCCTCTCAGACAGTAACATAAAGAGGATTATGTGTGGACAGGATGTGCCATCCTGCCAGCATGGCTGGGGGCGGGAGCTGTTCCATACCCCATTTATGCTTCAAGGGATTTGCCTCCAGTGCACACAAAGGAACCTGACAATAGCCAAACTTCTTGGATCCTTGACAAGGGAAGGAAACACATTCCCAAAACCAGTGGGGGGTGGGGGGAGCAGGATGTTCCCCCATTCAAAGGCTGACACCAGGTATTAATATTGGACCCTCAGAAAAAACTTACAGCACACTACTGGACCTGTGGACATTATAGAAGAAAGACTGCCCTGCCACCAGTGGATTGCCCTACTGCCTACTGCTACCAAAGGAGTGCCTTGCTGCTTCAAGCCTTGCATTCTTATAAGGAAGACCAGTCCTGCTCCCTTCTGCTGAGTGACTCCAAACGTTAGTTGGTTGACCTTCTGTCTTAGATACAGGAACATATCAAGCTCCAGAGGCCTCCCTGAAACTGTCCACTGACCTGCTCCACTGGACCTGCCTGGACCAGCAACTGGACCTGCCTGAGTCCTACTGATCTCTGCTGGAGTGAGTCCCTGATCTACAAAGAACCGTCTCCCCAGGCTCGGGACCTTTGGCTGGCATCAGAGTATACTACTGCTTGCCTAACTGTAGGTTTTATCAGAACTGATGCAGTACAATGCCACTCAACGCAGGACTTCCCACTCCAGCCCTCACAGCTCCTCATCGTAACCAATGCAACAATATGCAAAGCCTTTCATTAAAGGCATAAGGTACAACTGTCAGCGGAACTATTTGATCACTGTATCCGGCCCACACTTCATCGCATTCGGATTGAACTTGTGACTTTTCCCTGGTGTAGTACAACTAGATGACCATCAGCGGCACGTTGTGCTTAAAGGCAGTATTTTCACTAAAAACTTTAAAATTGACTAGCTCTGGCTCTAATGTTTGGAGTTTTCAAACTATTGGTATCATTGTATTTCTTAAAATCTCCTCTAGTTTCCTAAATTGGTTTGGGATTTTTCCTGCGTGTTGTTTTCACTTTAATACTGTTTGTTTGCAGCAAAAATACTTTAAACTATGCCTCCAAGTTAAGCCTGACTGCTTTGAGGCAAGCTACCAGAGGGTTACGCACAGGTTAACTTAATGGGTTTTGTGGATCACCATGACAATGACTGTGGTTATTGACTGAGTTGTGCTTCCAATCCCCTTAACGAATAACCTAATTTCTTACCGGTCGCTCCACTCGCAGCTCGTCCCTCCCTGCCTGGTATCGATCGTGGTATCCCCTGCATCCTGTTGCTGCCTGGTATCGTTGTATCGCCGTGCATTGCTTTGATTAGTGCCAGCCATTTGTGCCATTGATATCGCTGCATCTCCTGCATTGCTTTGATTAGTGCCAGCCATTTGCACCACTGTTTGTTTCTGGGCCCGTGACCTCCTTTGTGCCTGTGTCTTCCCTTATTGAGCCTGATCTCGCCCAGCATTGTTTAGCCGTTTTGTTGTGCCCTTAGCCCGTCCCTGCCGCTGCTCCCCCGCGGCCCCACCCCCGCTCCCTCCAGCTTCGACCGAGCCTCCCCACTCGCCACCCCGCTCCCGCCTCCCAGCTGCTCCTCCCTCCCTCCAACAAACAAACTCTAAACTGGTCCCGCGAGTCAAGGAGCTGTGACCGTCCTGACCTGGTCAGAACTGGTCGCTCCACTCGCAGCTCGTCCCTCCCTGCCTGGTATCGATCGTGGTATCCCCTGCATCCTGTTGCTGCCTGGTATCGTTGTATCGCCGTGCCCTCTCCACTCTCCACTTATGGCAGAGACACATTCGCGCAGCGTTCACGCGCAGCGGACGCGCCCCATGCGCGCCGAAGGCGCGCCAAAGGTAAGCCCGTCTATGCCCGTCCGCGCCAGGCCCCCGCAAATGCCATCCCTGCCGTCGAACCTACAACGCCTCAACCCTCACTGCACTCAACACCGGCCACCTCCAAGACTGCCACCAAGCCGCCCCAGGACGTACCCATGAACCCTTCACCTGCCAATCCTGCAAGTTCTCCTGCATCAAGACCCTCACTACACCCACAAACGCCAAACAGAGTTCCGACAATAACCACCTGAAGTGCATCCTGCTCAACACCCGCTCGGTCCACAGACACGCCATTGAACTATGGAACTTACTCGACACCACATCGCCGGACGTCGCCTTTCTTACGGAAACCTGGATGAATGCCTCTTCAGCGCCCGACATCACCATAGCCATCCCAGACGGTTACAAGATCATCCGAAGAGACCGCAACAACCAAACAGGAGGAGGCATCGCCATCGTCCACAAGAACACCATTCGCATCTCAACCAGCTCCGAAGACACCCTCATAGCCACCGAACACCTCCACTTCCAGATACACACCGACCCCAAGACCACACTCAGAGGCACCCTCATTTACAGACCCCCAGGACCCCGCACACAATTCAGCGAAGACATCGCTGACTTTATCAGCCCACACGCCCTCCCCTCCGACGACTACATTCTCCTAGGGGACCTCAACTTCCACCTAGAGAATAACAACGACAACAACACCACCACCCTGCTGGACAACCTCGCCAATCTCGGACTCAAACAACTGGTGAGTACCCCCACCCACTACGCCGGACACACGCTCGACCCAATCTTCTCCTCCAGCAAGCACATCTCCTTCAATCACGCCACGGGACTCCACTGGACAGACCACAGCTGCGTCCACTTCAGCTTCACAAAGACCACGACCTACCACCACCCGCAACAAGTTCCCCGCAGAAACTGGAACAAAGTTACCACCGACCAGCTCACCACATCTCTGAACCAAAACCCTCCCGCCATATCAACGGACCCAAATCAAGCAGCCATCAATCTCGCACAGTGGATCACCCACTGTGCTGATGAATTAGCACCCTTGAAAAACCATCACAACAATCCAGGCAACAAAAATGGTTCAACGACGACCTCAAGAACTCCAAAAAGAACTGCCGCGCCCTCGAGAAAGCCTGGCGAAGAAACCCAACCAAAGACAACATGACCGCCCTCAAGGACGCCACCCGCAAACACCACCAGCTGATCCGCTCCACCAAGAAATCAGCATTCAAGGATCGACTAGACAACAACGCCCACAACAGCAAGGAACTCTTTAGCATTGTCAAAGAGCTCAACAATCCCAGCGCCGGCACCAATGACATCACTCCCTCTCAAGACCTCTGCGACTCTCTAGCCTCGTTCTTCCACAGCAAGATGACATACATAACAGCTTCGGCGACCAGTCCACTCCCCTCACCACCGAACTGAAGCCCCTCTCTACCACCCTTCGCGCCTGGACCCCGATTAGCACCGAAGACACCCTCCGCTTGATGAACTCCATCCACTCCGGATCACCAACCGACCCATGCCCCCACCACATCTTCAACAAGGCCGACTCCATCATCGCACCCCAACTCCGGGACATCATCAACTGCTCCCTCAACACCGCTACCTTCCTGGATAGCTGGAAACACGCCGAACTCAGTGTCCTCCTGAAGAAACCTACTGCAGACCCCACCGAACTTAAAAACTACCGCCCCATCTCGCTCCTCCCATTCCCCGCCAAAGTCATAGGGAAGACCGTCAACAGTCAGCTCGCCGCCTTCCTCGAGTCTAACGGCTCCCTCGATCCCTCACAGTCCGGCTTCCGAGCCAACCACAGCATCGAGACCGCCCTCATCGCAGCCACATACGACATCCGGACACTACTCGACAACGGGGAAACAGCTGCCCTCATTCTCCTGGACCTCTCTGCAGCGTTTGACACGGTCTGCCACCGCACCCTTGTACAACGCCTCAGCAACGTCGGGTTACAAGAAAAAGCATTGGATTGGATCATATCGTTCCTCGCCGGAAGAACCCAAAGAGTCCGCCTCCCCCCTTTCAGATCAGAGGCCACCGAAGTCATCTGCGGCGTACCACAAGGATCATCGCTCAGCCCCACCCTCTTCAACGTCTACATGAGTCCCCTCGCATCCATCGCATCCATCCATCGCACGCCAGCACAACCTCAACATCACATCATACGCTGATGACACACAGCTGATCCTCTCCCTCACCAAAGACCCAAACACCACCAAAACCAACCTACACGAAGGAATGAAAGACGTAGCCGAGTGGATGAAGAACAGCCGCCTAAAACTGAATTCAGACAAGACGGAAGTCCTCATCCTAGGATCATCCACCTCGGCATGGGACGACTCATGGTTGCCACTGGCCCTAGGAAGTGCACCCAAACCAACAGACCATGCTCGCAACCTGGGATTCATTATAGACTCCTCCCTCTCGATGACCAGACAAGTCAACGCCGTCTCATCGTCATGTTTTAACATCCTACGCATGCTCCGAAAAATCTTCAGATGGATCCCAACCGAAACAAGGAAGACGGTCACCCAAGCACTTGTCACAAACCGACTGGACTACGGAAACACCCTCTACGCCGGAACCACATGTGGAAAATGACAATGTATATGTACATAAGCGGCGTTCATTTGTGTTCACCATACCCCTCGCTGTAAGCAGAACGAATACCGCGAAGCATTGACCGCATCATCCCGCCAGCATAGGCCCATGCACGCACGTACAAGACAGCCATTTTAGGCACCAAGGCCTCTCTGCCCGTTTGTTAAATCCCCAGCACGCCCCCCCCCCGTTGAACACCCCCGCTCTCTCATGCATAGGCCATAAAACCCTCTCCCTCTGCGCGACCCTGCTCTAAAAGTGACACCCCTGCCTGACCGACACCCCCTGCATTCCTCCCAGGAACACCCTTCCCCTCTTCTGATGACCCCCCCCCGGCTACACCTGGCCTCTCGACCCGGTCCCAAGTCATAAAATAAAGCCTCATGGATGTACCCCCCCGGCCCCGCATAGCAAAACGTGATACACCAACCGAAGTGCCCGATCTTATCGCCTGCCCAACCTTAGATCTGACCACCCCCTCTTGCCCTCGTGTCCTGTTGGAATGTCCGGCTGCAAGATTACAATCACATGTTACATTTGGGAGGGGAGGTATGGGAATAGGCCTGAAGCTGGGATTCCAAACGTGTCTTTTCGTACTTCAAAGTTTCTTTATTGCAATAAGGAATGTTTGTGCATCATAAACCTGTGTATAAAAGACGGAGCCTCAGAGAAACTTGTTAGAGCACCTCTTAAAGACATTGTGCGCGTGTCCGAAATGACAGGCTCTCCTCATGAGAAATAAAAATCTGTTCTTGCACTCCCGCTTCCAGCGCCCGTCTCTTTATTTGGTAACTGATCAAAACGGGAACTAAGAGGCGTCTTGTGCCAGCAGCCTGGGCATCAGTTGTAATTTGGGCTGTTTTCCCTCAATTGGCGTCCCAACGCGGGGCCCATCAGCGACATAAGGTCCGGTAAGAGAGGTCCAGACGATGGGGTGAACATTTGAACGATTGGAGTATACCTGCCTTGAGAGGGCCCTCGTCCGGCTGCCGATTGAATGAACTTCACCGATTCCGAACGGACCTCTCTCAAGCGACCTACTGTCCTGACTGGGATCCCACAGGAATGCTGCGGTAAAAACATGGAGTAAGAGAACGATCGGGCGCTGGAAAGGGAAGGCGAAGAACTGGTCACACGGTCCGGTCCGGGTAAGGTTAAGTAGGACGTCTTTACGTCTGATTGATAGGATGACTTTATCCATCTGATTGATTGAGTGATTGATTGTTTATATTGGAATCGGTATTTAAATACTGGTATTGTTCATTGATTGGTTCATTTAGCCTTGGTTGCTACTTGAAGTATTGTTTCTCTTTGAGACATTCTCTGTTTGCAAACAGCGACGAATAGGAACGTTCCTCTCTCTTTGCAAATAGTGAAGGATAGGTAATGCGGAATTTTGTCCCCCGTTGTAATCCGTCATGCCTGTTTTTCTCCCCACTGATTGATAGGTTGCTCTGTTGCTCTTTGAGACATTCGCTGTCTACAAACGGGGAAGAATAGGAATATTCTGTCTCCCTTTGCAGATAGTGAAGGGTAGGTAATGCAGACTCTTGTCCCCCATTGTAATCCGTCATGCCTATCTTTCTCCCCACTGATTGTTTGTTATCGATTTTTTTATCGATTATCGCTCTTTTGAGATATTCCTTGTCTACAAACAGAGAAGAATAGGAATATTCTGTCTCCCTTTGCAGATAGCGAAGGATAGGTAATGCGGACTTTTGTCCCACGTTGTAATCCGTCATGCCTGTTTTTCTCCCCACTGATTGATTGATTGTCTGGACATTTATTGTTCAAGGAATAGTTCTTTTGAGGTTGCAAATAACGTGGAATAGAAATATTCTGTCTAGTCTTTGCAAGTAGTGAAGGGTAGGTAATGCGACCTTTGTCCCCCGTTGTAATCTTTCATGCCTATCTACTCCCCACTGATTGGTAAACTAGTTCCACCCGGACCATTTATTAGAGGTAGATCATCTGGCTCAACCGGAGGGCGCCCCTAATAAAAAGGACATATGTAAAATACGAAGTAATCACCGTATCCTGTTAACAGAAACTTTAGCACGAAACACACTAGAAAAGGAAGGAAAAAGAAATCGAGCAAAATCAGTAGGCCACTGATGAGTTTTTTGACTTCGCTAGAAATAAGAAACGTTAGAAATAGCCCGCAATAAGAAACATGAAAGTGGTGAGAGAAGCCAAGCTTGACATCACGGCAGCCACGAGGTAGCTAGGCTCCGCCGCCCCTCACTGCTCCAAACATGTCTGTCCCACCGCCCGCCACGCCCAATAACGGTAACATAAGATAGATACAAGTCAGCAGATACCTACCCCCATTCCGGAAGCTCCCGAAGTGCAACAGGTCCTCGGTTACGCCCATCCGGAAGACGAGGCCTCGACACGTGCAGGGCGGGGCCATCGGCCGGAGATATCGTGGGGTGGATGGCCCGGAATGTACTGGTCTTCCCATCCTCTTCTGGCGCCTTGCAGGCCACGGGGGGGGGGATGTCTTGCTTATGCCTCCGACCCCCCCCCCTCTCTCATCGCCTGGTCCGGCCATCACGAATGTCAGTGCCAGGAGACGGCGTGGGGTGCACTGGGAGGGAGAGGCGGCGCGGACGAGCCTCTCCACCTCCCCAGGTGGAGGCCCTTCAGCTGCACCCCCAACGCTCCACTCACCCGACAAGGGTTCGTCCACTCTTGCGGAGCAGCAACGCTCCACCCACCCGACGGGGTCTCGTCCACTGTTGCGATACAACGGCACTTAGCCCGAACCAGCTGAGTTCCTCCCACTCTTGGGACATAGCGCTGCACCCCTGCGCCTCACTCACCAAGCTGAGTTGCGCCCACCCCTCTTGCGGTGCAACGCCACGCCCGACAGGCTGGAGTCCGTCTGCTCTTGCGATCCAGCGACTGCCGGTTGCCGCGGAACTCATAAAATAATGGTCGACTCTGCAGGATTGGGCCTGGCGTGCAAAGATGGCCTGGTCGCTTGTCAGCTAGAAAATTAGTCCCCCGTCCAGAAGCGTTCTCCTCAGCTTTGAAGATTCTACGAGAACTGCAGGGGCCCCCGACCCCCGCGGCCCCCCCTCCGATGGGGAATGACATGCTATGATTGCCCGCGGAACGACCAAGACGTAGCCACGAGACGTTGACGCTTTCATGCTGGCGCCAGCCTCAGTTTGAATGACCAAAATCCTGCAGACTACCAATTTGATCAGTTCCGGTGGAACACCAGTATGACCCGGTAGGAAAGATTGTTGCCTCCCTCCCCCCTTTTGACTGATGGTTCATATCGACGGCCCCTTCTGTTGCCCTTTAACGAAACTTTTGGACTGCCGAAAGAGGCTCTGGTCCAACCACGAGTTGGTGGAGACATTTTGACTATACTTGGACCTGCCAGACCTCACCCAAAATGGCGCCGGTACAAATGAAACTCGCAACTCCCTGTTGTGTTCCGGTTGCTCAGCCTTGATATCATGAGATATGTATGCAGTTTTTGAAGCGCATGGCGGGAGGGGATGGGTACTGATTGAACATTCGGACAATGAATTGATATTAAGTTCTGACGCGTCATTGATTACCGTATTATTGAAAGTTCGAATTTTCGACACTTATGGTACTTGCCCACAATGAATTTTCGATATGATTTTATTGCACTTGTCGCACCTTTATCAAATCAACGACCACCGACTCCGTTACGTTTTCCTCAAATAAATATCCCCTCATGTACAGTTCCAGTCTGCTCCGTGGCCGGCCCACGTGGTTGTAGGCCCGTATTTGTGCGCCAACATTTTTAAATAAAGGTTTTTTTGAAAAGCAAACATAGTTGTAGCGCTTAGATTGGTAAGTTTCGAATAAATGGCCACTGTTTCCGATATAAGTAAAATACAGGTGAAATGAAGCAACTCGATTACTTAAAGGTTAAAAAGCAAAGTACACAGAAATATTGCAAATGTGAATGGTCCAGGTTTGTTGTGTGTGTGTTTTTTTAATATTTTTTATTTTTGTGCAACGTAAAGCAATCGATAAAGGTCCCGGTATTTAGCCTTTACTTTATGTGCCACATGTATCAGGGAAGTTGGTTCAGAAGGAATGCCACCTAGCCCCTCTAGTTTCCGTGCCTGATGAACAAAAACTACCCTGTACCACTGTAGACCATCCCTCCTCCTCGAAGGAGAGCACGAGTTCACCCCCCACTTTACACTGACTGCCCTTTGTTTTGACCCTTCCCTACACACGATCCGTAATACCACACTTGGGCGATCTATGCAATACACAGTCCATCAATGATTATCTCTCCCGCACTACCGGTCCCTCTGGGCTTAAACGCCGAGATGAAAGGCACTGCATCCCGCGGAGATAGGTCGAGTATGTGGTAAGTAAAAGCATTTTCGGGTTTATGCGCGCTGATGTGTTTTAAAACGCTGCCCCCACCCCTTCTTTTTCCCTTCTTTTCTGCAGGTCACATCGGAACGTCGACTAGAGTATGGAGAAGACCTAAGCAACACGCCATGGTTCCGCACGGAAAAATTGTATATTGTCTATGGGGACTGCCCCTGAGAACGTGACGAATTTGTGTGATATGAATGCACGCGTGTATGCCCTGATGTGTATAGCTCGACTGAATACACGTTGCACACGTTTGGATTGATAAGAGAAATGTTTTATGTATGACTTAAGTGATGATCGAACGGCCGATGGAATGGGGAAAAGGGGTCTGAACATGGTGCCGATACATGACGAACAAACAAAGATATAGCACTCCCTTACTTAGAAACGACTGTCTCTCTCTCTCTGAACCCAGCGACTGGGAGGGTGGCCTGAAGCAGAAACTTGGCGGGTTATTGCAGTATGACAAAATATGACTCCAACCGGCACCCCAAATAATGCAACCAAGAATGACGTGCACCCATGAGTAAATTCATACGGTAACTAAATAGGGAAAGGTTCAGGAATATTCCGGGGAGAGGTTTACCCAAGTACCCTCCTCCTGGAAGACTAGGAATATTGTCAATGTTTAAGATTTACCACCTCCTTCTTGCACCCTCATAGACATGAAACTCAAAGCTGCCCCATTGTTCTCCCGACTGACACCTTCCGTTGCCTCAGCCTGGATACCCATTCGCTAAAAATGATTCGAAGATCCCACCGTGAGTATTAGCCCAACCAGATTAGTTCCCGAACAATTGACAAAGGTGTAAGTATTTGCAACCGAGGCCACCAGCAAAGGTATCCAGATGAATTAAGTAGGATACTAAGGATGCGCAGCATGCAGGAAGAAATCTTTTTGGCCAAGTACTGTTCTATGCTTTGTCTTGGATTTTTGTACTATTCCCCGCCCCCGCCTGAATTCATGTGTACGTAATGTATGGATCTACGTCGTCCCTCAGCCTGTGTTTCTATATAACTTGACCCCTGCTGTTCTGTGTTGTGTGCGCACTAAATGGCCTATTATTGTACACGTTTCTCTCTCTCTCTTTCTCTCTCTCTCCATGTCGTACGTGTACCAAATAGTTCGTTTAAAATGCGGACGACTCTCTCTCTCTGAGGGTCCCCCTGTTCCCTCTTCCTTTGTGTGGTAACGTTGTGCCCCGCCGGCACAAGCCTAATTGGTTTTTGAACACAAAGGTGAAACTAAAACAATTGTAATTTGCCATATTACTACCTCTCCTTTCTGTAAAATGATGGAACTTGAATTGGCTAAGAAGGAAAGGACAGGTAAGATGACTGATGTCCCCTAATCTGGCCTTTTTTATAGGGGGACTATATGTTAGTGGCCTTCTGTTCTCAGTTCGTTAGAAACACAATCCCCAATGCCAGATTGCCCCACCTCTCTGCACCCAAGTACGGATGTCCAAAGCGTCCTCGTTTCTCCCGATTGACCCCAGCTCCATATCCCGAAGTATAACTGATGACCCTGATTAACAGTTGCTCCCCGAGAAAAGAATGTTTAGCCTCTGTCCCTCTCTCATGATGATAGAAGACTGCCAGGGCTTGGGTTAGAAAGACGAGTCTCTACCGAAGGATCCGATTTCGAGTTTGATGGAATACGCAATTGATAGGAGTCTGACTTCTCTCCATATACGTCATGAATGAACGCCAAATAGACTTAGTACAAACTCAGTAGAAATGCCCGCATACATACTCCATAGTGATAACTTCTGACCGTGACCGATGAACGTATCCCCAACTACTTAAGATTGGGGGCGGAATTGAAATGTATAAATGTCTTCTCCTGCCAGTTCTCTAAAGCTTGTTTTGTACCCATTCAAAGATACACAAACACCGGAGGAGAGGGGCCGGACGTGACGCACAGCCTAGCCGCAGATCATGAAGCACATGTGACCTCGACCAAAGGTGGAGCCGCAGAGCAACGAGACGCGGGATGAGGCACCACTCTCAAACACGGAAAATGAAAGGATGGAGGGCTGCCTTGAAGCCCTCTGCTTGCTGACCCACGCGTGCCAGAAGTCCCCGCCCCTTTGAGCCCGATTGATGGGCCTGCCTGCTCGTTATCCTTTACTCCCTTGGTTTGTCTCAAAGATCTGATCCCACTCCGCCCTCTCTTCCCTCGATTATCCGACAACCCTCCCCCCTTTTTTCACATGGATTTTGACTCAGAGAAGAAGAACAGCATTTAGGTAGAATAGGGTTTGCCACGGAAGGAGAAAGAAATGCAGGTGCCCAGCATGATGCACCCTTAAAAAGATTAGTTAGGAAACAGGACTGTGGTCTAACAGCAGAGGACAGATCGCACCCTGCGACGTGTAAGGATGGATCCGAGCTGGACCTATAGCTCCACCGCCGGTGCTCAACAGCGCCAACTACTAGAGCCTACCAGTGATGGCTCGCTGCTAAAAAGACACTGTGGCGAAGACCCCCCCCTCCCCTTTCTGAACTTTCTACCCCCCCTGACTACTTGCTTGTATTGAACTGAATTCCTTCCTCAACCACTTTGTATTGCTTTCAAAATGTTTCATCGGTCACTTTTGACTGTACATTGATACCGCCGGAGAGAGAGTCAGAACATGGTTCCATAATGTGTCGGAACATTTCCTTGATTGACTCCGACTGAGTAGTATACCGATCTCTAGACTCGTATATATAACACGACAAATGTAAATTCATCTGTATTGCACCTCGTCTATCGCATCGACTGCACATGGTTATATGCAATCCGCCAGTATTGACAAACGCTATTTCATTGACCATACATGGCTATATGTACACCCCGTCAGTTATGATAAACACGGAAATGAACTAACTTACGTTAAAAAGCGGCGACTGTGGAAAATGACAATGTATATGTACATAAGCGGCGTTCATTTGTGTTCACCATACCCCTCGCTGTAAGCAGAACGAATACCGCAAAGCATTGACCGCATCATCCCGCCAGCATAGGCCCATGCACGCACGTACACGACAGCCATTTTAGGCACCAAGGCCTCTCTGCCCATTTGTTAAATCCCCAGCACGCCCCCCCCGTTGAACACCCCCGCTCTCTCATGCATAGGCCATAAAACCCTCTCCCTCTGCGCGACCCTGCTCTAAAAGTGACACCCCTGCCTGACCGACACCCCCTGCATTCCTCCCAGGAACACCCTTCCCCTCTTCTGATGACCCCCCCCGGCTACACCTGGCCTCTCGACCCGGTCCCAAGTCATAAAACAAAGCCTCATGGATGTACCCCCCCGGCCCCGCATAGCAAAACGTGATACACCAACCGAAGTGCCCGATCTTATCGCCTGCCCAACCTTAGATCTGACCACCCCCTCTTGCCCTCGTGTCCTGTTGCAATGTCCGGCTGCAAGATTACAATCACATGTTACATTTGGGAGGGGAAACGACATCCGAGCGGCAGGTATGGGAATAGGCCTGAAGCTGGGATTCCAAACGTGCCTTTTCGTACTTCAAAGTTTCTTTATTGCAATAAGGAATGTTTGTGCATCATAAACCTGTGTATAAAAGACGGAGCCTCAGAGAAACTTGTTAGAGCACCTCTTGAATACATTGTGCGCGTGTCCGAAATGACAGGCTCTCCTCATGAGAAATAAAAATCTGTTCTTGCACTCCCGCTCCCAGCGCCCGTCTCTTTATTTGGTAACTGATCAAAACGGGAACTAAGAGGCATCTTGTGCCAGCAGCCTGGGCATCGGTTGTAATTTGGGCTGTTTTTCCTCACACAGCCAAATTGCAGAAAAGACTTCAACGCATTCAGAACGCCTCCGCTCGACTCATCCTAGACATACCCCGCCACAATCACATACCCGGCCACCTAAGAGACCTTCACTGGCTCCCCGTCAACAAGAGAATCACGTTCCGTCTCCTCACTCACGCACACAAGGCCCTCCACGACCTAGGACCCAGATACCTCAACACTCGCTTGACCTTTTACACCCCCACCCACCAACTACGATCGTCCAACCAAGCCCTCGCCTCGATTCCACGCATCCGAAGAACCACCATGGGAGGAAGATCTTTCTCCTACTTAGCGGCCAAAACCTGGGACTCCCTCCCCACCCACCTCCGTCTTACACAGAACCCCCTCTCCTTCAGAAAACAACTCAAAACTTGGCTGTTTGATAAGTAGCGAACCCCTCTCCCTCAAGCGCCTTGAGACCCTCTGGGTGAGTAGTGCGCTATACAAATTCTTGACTTGACTTGACTTACACTACCCTATTGTGAATGCAGGTTTCTGGAGGCGGTATTATATGACAACAATGTTTCTACACATTTTGTTGAACAGCTTTTTGTTGTGGTGATTTCTTTTGTTTTGTGCTTCTGGGCATTATTGCACAGTGATGTTTTCTACTGTGATTATTTCCTTTCTGTTTTAACCGTTTTTTGTAATGTAGTGTTATGTTTTGTGTTATGATATTCTGTTATGTTCTGTTGTTTACTTTCGATGTGCCAATAAATGCTGCTACATTTTCAGCCAAAAGCAGGGATCACTGACATAATATCGACCTCAAAAATATCGAGATACCAAAATATCGAGTCTAAAATATCGAGGGACAAAATATCGACTGCCTATCTTCAAACAGGTAAGTACTAAAATATCGACTCCAAAATATCGACTTACAAAAATATAGACTGTAAAAATATCGATTTTTTTTAAATGTCTTAAAATTAAGTTAAAAATAATATATATAAATATATTTAATATAAACTTAGAAATAATTATTAAATAAATGTAATTCTAATAAATAATTAATATAAATTAAAAAATTATATCACCAAAAATAATACATATATATATATATAAAAAAACATATTATTAAATAAACATATTAATATAATATATTTTTAATTTAATTTAATTTAATTTCATTAAATTAATTTAATTTAAATTAAATTTTACTTTATTTTTAGACTGTACCCCTGTACCCCAAAAACCCAAAACTGACCCTGAACCCTAAAAATACCCCTTTATCCAAAAACTAAAAACTGACCCTGAACACTAAAAATACCCCTTAACCCAAAAACTAAAAACTGACCCTGAACCCTAAAAATACCCCTTTACCCAAAAACTAAAAACTGACCCTGAACACTAAAAATACCCCTTTACCCAAAAACTAAAAACTGACCCTGAACCCTAAAAATACCCCTTTACCCAAAACCTAAAAACTGACCCTGAACCCTAAAAATACCCCTTTACCCAAAAACTAAAAACTGACCTGAACACTAAAAATACCCCTTTACCCAAAAACTAAAAACTGACCCTGAACCCTAAAAATACCCCTTTACCCAAAAACCCAAAACTGACCCTGAACCCTAAAAATACCCCTTTACCCAAAAATCCCAAACTGACCCTGAACCCTAAAAATACCCCTTTACCCAAAAACTAAAAACTGACCCTGAACCCTAAAAATACCCCTTTACCCAAAAACTAAAAACTGACCCTGAACCCTAAAAATACCCCTTTACCCAAAAACTAAAAACTGACCCTGTACACTAAAAATACCCCTTTACCCAAAAACTAAAAACTGACCCTGAACCCTAAAAATACCCCTTTACCCAAAAACTGAAAACTGACCCTGAACCCTAAAAATACCCCTTTACCCAAAAACTAAAAACTGACCCTGAACACTAAAAATACCCCTTTACCCAAAAACTAAAAACTGACCCTGAACCCTAAAAATACCCCTTTACCCAAAAACCCAAAACTGACCCTGAACCCTAAAAATACCCCTTTACCCAAAAACCCCAAACTGACCCTGAACCCTAAAAATACCCCTTTACCCAAAAACCCAAAACTTAAATTTAATTTCCAAAACCAATTACTTTTATTTACGAAGTAAATTTTATTTAATGGTCAATTATTAATTAATTAACACATTTAATTAATTAACATATTTAATTAGTTATTATTAAATTACTCCCCACCCTATCCCCCTATAAACTCACAACCCACTACAGAAAATAATTGACTAATTATTATTTATTTATTCTTTAAATATTTATAATTACCAATTATATTTTAATTATTTACCAAATAATAATTATTTAACAATTATTATTAATTTACATATTTAATTAATTAAATTTAAATTACTTCCCACCCTATTCCCCTATAAACCCACAACCCGCTACAGAAAATATTTTACGAAAATGTAATTATTGATCAATTAATAAATTATTATTAATTACCAATTATATTTTAATTAATTAACAATTAATAATTAATTAACAATTACTATTATATTACAGATTTTATTAATTATATTTAAATTACTTCCCACCCTATTCCCCTATAAACCCACAACCCGCTACAGAAAATATTTTACGAAAATGTAATTATTGATCAATTAATCAATTATTATTAATTACCAATTATATTTTAATTAATTAACAATTAATAATTAATTAACAATTACTATTATATTACAGATTTAATTAATTATATTTAAATTACTTCCCACCCTATTCCCCTATAAACCCACAACCCGCTACAGAAAATATTTTACGAAAATGTAATTATTGATCAATTAATCAATTATTATTAATTACCAATTATATTTTAATTAATTAACAATTAATAATTAATTAACAATTACTATTATATTACAGATTTAATTAATTATATTTAAATTACTTCCCACCCTATTCCCCTATAAACCCACAACCCGCTACAGATTTATATTACACAATTATTACAAATTATAAAACACTTACCTTATTTTCGATATTTTTGTTGTCTATATTCTATCTAGTCGATATTATGTCTAGTCTATATTTTTGATTCGATATTTTGGCTATTAATATCGATAGTAATCGATATTTTTGTAGTCTGTATTATGTCTGGTCGATATTTTGTCTATTCTATATTTTTACCTCGATATTATGTCCAGTCGATATTTTTGTGGTCGATATTATGTCTGTTCACCCAAAAGCAGCACTTGGCTTTAAAGTTGCTGTGAAAGCAACTATTTGCCACTATCTAAGGTGGAACAATGGTGGGGTCTGATCACGAAATATTTTGACTACTGCTATTTGGTAGTGTTTGCTCTAAACATCTTTTACCACTGTATTAAGGAAACTGGATATTTTGGGTGATAATATGCGGCAAGAGTATATTTGCTGTGTGGCATTTGGTTGTGCTGGCGATGTGTTCTGTTGTTTTTTTGTACATCTGTCTTTTTGTGTTGCATTATTGCAATGTGATTTTGTTTAGTTGCACTGCAGTTGAGATATGTTATGTTTTGACTGTGAAGGGCCATGTTTTCATTGTGGTGTTATATTGCTTTGTGTTTGTTATTGGGTTATGTTTAGTTTGCTTTAGATATGTTAAAAATGGTGCTGTATTTCCAGCCAAAAGCCTCACATGCCTGAAAGTTCCTGTGTAAAGCAACCATACCACTTTCTGAAGTAGTAACATTGCCCTGCTCCAGGTCTCCAACCCTTTAAGACTCCTGTTATCCCAAAACTGTGGCCCGCCAGTGGTCAGTTAAGGTGATGTGGACAGTGACACCGACGCGCACATTGGTAACCCAAAACTTGTTATTTTTCTCTCCCTGCCAATATATCTTGATTCACACAAAGAAAAGAGAATCCATTTAGAAACAATCTATAAATCTACAATCTAAGCTCAATGAAACAACATGATTTCACAGAGAAAGGGTTATTACAGGAATTTTTTATCTTTGTACTCTATTCTTCATAAGTTCTGTAAAGAAAGTCATAACACCATAAAGCATCAACAGTTTCCCTTTTAGAGGCTGTCATCACTTCTTTCTATTATACTTTTCTACTTAGATTGTCATGTTTTCACACAGAGGGTAGAATAAATGATGTGTAGTTTTGAAAGCGCACTTACAGCCAGGGATCGAAAAATACTTCTATGGATAACAACACATTTGGAAACTGCAATTTTGTCTTTCTGAACGTGCTCAATGACATCTACCTGTTGGCATCCTAGAGCTATGACGTGGAGAGCTTTAGAGACACCCTCCCCAGTAGAAACATCGGGGCATATTATCAAGGACAGGCGATAAACTATCGCCGCTTTTATCGGCAGGAAACTGCTGATAAAGCGGCGATAATGGCCTTGATAATATGCTCTATGAATTCCAATCGAAGCCCATGTTAGATGGTTAGTTTAGATAAAAGCGGCGATAATGTATCGCCTGTCCTTGATAATATGCCCCATAGTGCCTATATAGGCAACCCCCCCACCCATGCAGAACCTAGCATGGAATTGGAATAAATAATCACACTACACAATTTTCTTGGGGAAAAGTTTGCTGTAGGTTATTCCATGCGAGTGGTGGGATAACTTATGGGCGATCCAAGGGAAGGCAGCGGTGACTCACCTACGCTGCCCTGCCCGCCTGAAGAGCCAAATTGCACTGTGGCCAACCGAATCGGTGCTATGAGGGGATTCCCCACTTGAATACCGTGAACCACTGGTCCACCACTTTACTCATGCCCTTTTAAGGATGGAGCATTGCAAGGCAAGCCCCTGGTTGCTCAGGCTTACAACCGCCCGAAGGACTAGTGGGGAGCCTATGATTCTTTCTCCAGGGTCCTGCCGTACAGACTCCTTGGGTTTGGCACAGGCACCCCTATTGTGCTCCTAAAGAGGTACCCTCCAATACCCTTCCACCTCCGAATCACCCTGCAACTCCGCCAATGCCTAGGATGTGGCCACCGTCATATCCAGGCCCCCTCACCATGGCATTCTCCTAAACAACCTGCAACCTGCCGTTAGCCCTTCAAAGTAGACTATTTCCTTATCTCCCACCAACAGATGTGCCCCATTCCAATCGGGTACCATGTGTGTTACATGAAAGAGGCCACACCTAATTTTACCCAGCCCTTCTTCTTTAATATTATATTTGAGTTGAACTATGCCCTCCCGCTTGGTGTGTTGTAGTTTGGCAACGATCGGGGTTAGCATTTAGCTGAAGCCATCTTGTTGTCAGCAGCCATCTTGTCTGCCATGTGCTCACCATGTGCTCTGTCCTACCTTACTGTTGTTTACTCTTGTACTCTGCTTATGGACAGACTATATTTAGACGCTGCTACTCTACATTTGCGCAGAAGACACAGTAACTGCTCACATATGTCTTAGTCTGTAACTGTCAGGGTATTTATACGGCAATTAGCAAACTGCTAAGCTCCGCCCTACTGTTGGCTGTGCATTTCTGTATGACCTTTTATGTATGTAAACCTTCTCTTCTGTACTTGTACCGCCTTCTTCTGAGCCCCTGTGTGGGTATGGAAGGACCATGTTCCTTCTGTTCAGTGTGCTACTTCATACACTACCTAAGGGTGTTGTGTGACTGTAGTTCCACCTTATGAGGTTAATAAACACTTTGTTTAATATTCCAGTTTCCGTGCCAACCTCTATTCTATCGGTCTGAGGACTTGTGCAGAGAAGGGCGAAACCCTAGCACTGGTAGGCCCAGCTGAGGCTCATCACGACAGGTGGGCTTGTCCATGGCTTTATTTTCCTTTCTGTTTGAATGTGATGGCCTCCCCAGAAGGGGAATCTTCTTTAAAGAGGACGCCAGATGGGCGGGGCAGGTATAAATACCTTTCCCCTACCCTCTGCGCACCGGGCTTGGGGACTCCTCCCTGTGGTCCCCTCAACTAGAGGGGTGGCGGTGTACCTAATGTGACACTAAGGTACGTGAGCTGCAGGCAGCCTCAATACCCTCGTTCGTGAGGGAGACTTTCTATTGATCACAAAAATACTTACAGGAGATACTAAGTCAAAACACGGAAAAAAGATAAAAAAAAAGATAAACGGAAAAATGGGACACACCAGAAATTACAAGTGGCTAAAAAACTCCCATCAGACCACCATAATGGCGGTGTATCGTCACTTGGGATACGGATGGTAGATCCAATCTTATCCAACCCATCAGGTGATGGTGTAAAGATGGATTCAAAAGTAACCCTCTAGCCAAATGTATTTCAATGTGGTGGTGATGGTGTACAAAGTGAAAAAAATGTGAGATAAAAATAACTACCGTAACAGAAAATATGTTTAATGGGCACTGTTACAGTGTTAAGATTAAAATGACGCTACATAGTGTGAAAATATAACTATGTAAAGGCGTGGTGCAGAATGGTCGACATGTTTCAGCTAAGGTTAAACTATATCCAGCTTTCTTCAGGACCGTGATGTTAAATACACTGCAGAAGGTCAGTGAAAACTAAATACTAAAAAAGTGAGGCAAGCGAAATATCAAGACAGGAATAATCCTACCAGGTACTTGGATCCTCAATGTTGTCTGGTGGAAAAACCAATAGATTATCCTCCCCAGCTTTGTGTGGGAAGTAGCCCCACCTCACCTGGCACGCGCTCGGGAAAAATGAGGCCCCGCTCTATCCGTCGGTACCTCTCGCCTGCTTCTACTTGGAAGCAGGCGAGAGGTTTATTCCTGTCTTGATATTTCGCTTGCCTCACTTTTTTAGTATTTAGTTTTCACTGACCTTCTGCAGTGTATTTAACATCACGGTCCTGAAGAAAGCTGGATATAGTTTAACCTTAGCTGAAACATGTCGACCATTCTGCACCACGCCTTTACATAGTTATATTTTCACACTATGTAGCGTCATTTTAATCTTAACACTGTAACAGTGCCCATTAAACATATTTTCTGTTACGGTAGTTATTTTTATCTCACATTTTTTTCACTTTGTACACCATCACCACCACATTGAAATACATTTGGCTAGAGGGTTACTTTTGAATCCATCTTTACACCATCACCTGATGGGTTGGGTAAGATTGGATCTACCATCCGTATCCCAAGTGACGATACCCCGCCATTATGGTGGTCTGATGGGAGTTTTTCATCCACTTGTAATTTCCGGTGTGCCCCATTTTTCCGTTTAGCTTTAAGATTAGTACATTACACAAGTGTTTTGACTTAGTATCTCCTGTAAGTATTTTTGTGGTTACTATTGGGTTATGAGATATTTAGGTCGTTAAACTTACCCTTAGACCCCCCCCCGACCCTTTTTTCTTCAGACTTTCTATTGATACCATGAAGGAAGATTAGCCTCTGCGTGCCCACGGGCCACCGAGTTCTAGGAGCCGCTTCCGGCACTGTGCATGGGCGGCGTGCCCCAGCTCTGAGAGCTTCTGACTGAAACCAGAGGGGCGTGGTGGGGGAGGGGGATCCCCATTTACTTTACTGCACACCCAGCCCCCCCAAGTTTTGATTCGCCACCAGGGGCAGACTCAGAAAGGAGGAAGAGGGTCTCCTGGAGCCATGGAGTTTTAACAGACTTTGTAAACTGAAAGCAAAATAGAAGTATGGCACATGCAGGTCTGCCCTGAGCAGGGGCAGGATATAGCTAAATGCACTGGTCACCCCAAGTGAGACGGGTATGCCCAGACGTGTGTCCTGTGCTCTCCATGCCACTGGAGTCAAGCTATCCTGGCTAAAGAGGGGTGTTACCCAGAAACCGGTCCCAGGATGCTTGTTTCCGGTCCAGGGAAGACATGGCTTGGCAGTATGTGCTGGACTGTTCCCATGAGGCGCAGGGTCAAGGCTGATTTGCATATAGCTATGTCTGAACGGTGGAGACAAAGTGAGCTAAAGAATGATGATGGATTCAACCCAAATCTGTGACTGGGGGTGAGTGTTTGCTTTCTTACATGTAAGACACCCCTCAAGTAGGCCCAGGGTACCTGCATGGGTAGGGTGTGGTGTATCTGAAATGTAGGACATGTACTGGTGTGTGTGACATGTCCTGATAGTGAAATACTGTGTAATTCGTTTTTCACTATTGAAAGGCTATCTGCCCCATGGGTTAACATGGGAGTTGCTTTATAACATCTTGCAAGCATAATTTTCCATTGGGACCAGATAGAGAAAAAAGTTTAGGCTCTCTGAACTCAGAACTTAATGACACATATTTAGGAAAAGATGGTTTTTAAACTGTGTGTGTTGAAAATGCAATTTTTAGAAAATAGGCATGTTCTTGTTTAACCATTCTGTGTACCTCTGCTGCTTTGTGTATTGACTGTCTGGTTTTGGAGTGACAGGGGCTGGGGATGTGCATTCACTCTAGACATCCACAAAGGAGGTTGAGGTGTGTCCTGCCTTTACTTGGTGACTCATAGCTGAGCTGAATAGACCTTGGTTGCATTTAGAGTAGTGGGAGGACTTTCACTTGCACCTGAATAGGCAGTGACTCCTCTGCACAATGCTATCTCCACCTCCTGTAGTGAGACTGGGCTATAGAGGGCAGAACTGGTCGGCACTGGGTTAAGAGAACTTTGCCACAAAGAGAACAAAGAGAAAATGGGGTATAAGTATTCGATATTAAACTCAAGAGAATTATTTCACTTCTGGAACCAAGAGGAACCTCTGTTAAGGGGAAGAGCTGGAGAACTATTCCCCTTTGCTGTGTGTGCTTTGCTGGGTTGGTCTGCAGTTCCTGATTCTGCCAAGGAAAGGACAAAGACTGGATCTTTGCTGTGAACCTGCTTGAAGAAGAATATCCAGGGCGTGTGTGTGCTGGCCTCCTGTTATGAAGTCTCATGGACACAAAGACATGATCTGTAACCCACTGACCAGCATCTCACTCTTCTGTGTACTCCTGTATGCAAAAGCTTCCAATTCCTGGTCCCTGAAAATTCTGTGGATGGTGCTGCAAAGCAAGAAAAAGAACTCTAGCGCTGTCAGCGATGCCACCAATGATGCCATAACCTGCACCAAGGCCAGGGGCACCGCTCGTGAATTGCATGATGCACCGCAGCTCCGATGCCCATTGATACCTACCGAAGCCTGCAGTTATCAGCCTTTCCGATGCCAGCACTCACACCGATGCCGTCACTGCCAGCATCCCGTTATCGCAAAACCGATTACCGATGAGAGTGAGTTCACTCACTCTTCGACTTCACACCACCTCTCCGGACCGACCCCTCACCACTGACGCTGATGACTTCCCCTGTTCTGGACTTGACACGTCTCCTCAACATGGACATGACACTTGCTTCCCCTGTGGCAACCAGGGAACTGGCCTCAGCCTCGGCACTGACGCCTCACTTCCACGATGCAGTGCATCGTCCATAGAGTTTGTTTTCCAAGGTACTGTTGTTTGGGGGTCCATGTGAGACTGCTCTCCCTGAGTATGCTGTGGTCCAGTAAACTGCTCATTGTGCCAAATGCTCCTCAAGAAGCAGTCTACAGTTGATGAATGTGGAGTCAAAGCGCAACTCCAGCTTTTGGAAGGTGCTCAAAGAAGGTGGCGGCCCTACCTAGAAGCACAGTCAGTGGTGAACAACACTTACAACGCAACTTTTACATCGCAGAGCCTTTACAACGCAACCATTACAACGCACACTATTACAACGCATTGCTCTGGGGGGGGGCTCTAGGATAGAGAATAGGTTAATTTATTATCCAATAACCTTCCCTAGTGTCCACGGGGACTGGAGTTGGAATAGTAAATTAAACGATTCACTATCCAGCACCCCAAAGCACTATGCGTTGTAATGGACTGCGTTGTAATACTTACGTTGTAAAGGCATGCGATGTAAATGCATGCGTTGTAATGTCATACATCCACAGTCAGTAAGCCTGCCAAAAATCAATAGGTAAGACTGAAAGAAGAGGTAGTATGCCAAAGCATAACCCCAATACAAATCAGAAATGCCAAAAACAATGTCAATCAGATACATAGTAGCACTCAAGGCACTGAAAGCCAGGTATAATGCAAAAAGTTAAGAGTGGTGATTAGCACATGCAAGAGGCGAAACCATTACCCACCATGAAGAAGGAAGATGGCGCCTATCGACCTCAGCCTGGGCGTGACAACCCGAGTACTATTGAGCAGGCTGATGTTTGCAGAGGTGCCACTGGGCCAAGAGATGCTGAAGGACAAATGCTATATAATAACACACTCTAGAACAACTGGAGAATGGGAAAGGCGCTAAATACAACACAGCCTTGTTTCTGAAACCACCATTTCCATTGGACACCACCAAAAAGCAGAACATTGATGGCAGATGCACTGCCTTTAAATTGAAACGTATGATGCTATAGAAGAAGGAGATGATGAACAGATTATCAAATACTTAAAGAACCTTGCAGTTGATGGGTTAAAAGAAGTGATAAAGAAGATACCACAAGTTATTGAAGTTTAATACTGCCACATCAATAAGACGTTTTAGCCACACTGCAGCACAAGAAAACAACAGTGCAAGCTCCACTTCATGTTTTCCAAGGTATTTCGTTGAGTGCATGCCAATTAAGCTTCGATACTGCTGCTGACATCGGACTGATCTCTATCAACTACTACTTGAATGCCCATTCTCAAATAGTGAGTCAATTCTCGACATTGTATCATGGACTCGCAAAACTTAAGACAATGAAGGTGCAGTTACACGTCAATGAAGGAATTATACCTGTAGCACAGTGATACCTACTAACTGCTTTTCACTTACAGGAAGCTGTTAAGAAAGAACTAGGAACGCAGTTAAAACAACATGACATCAATGAGCGCTCTACTGGTCCGACACCATTGGTTTGAAGGACGCACTTGTTGGGTCCATTAACAGCAACGTCACAGCTGCAAGATCCTGTTGTGACATGGGGGTGGGCATTTTGGAAGCAGCACTTTGGGTGCAGCATCGCAGCTGCGAAATCCTGCTGTGGCGGGGAAGCAGCCATTCTGAAAGTAGCACAGTGGGCACAGTCTGTCTGTGATGTCAGTGCATTCTGCTAACTGCAGCTAATTGGTTATTGAGGCCCCATAGCGGAGGGTAAGGGGTAATGCCCTGCGTGGGAGCCCGAAAGTCACTTTCAGACAGTCTTTCCATGTCAGAAAGGCTGAAATGGAAAGGCTTTGAGAAATGGACATCATATTCCCGACAGCAGTCCCGCCATTTGGGGATTATCTGTCCGACCAACTGTCCGACTGGATCTTCAATTCTGTCAGAGGCGTTGGTCTTTCCCTCAAGCTGTAGCAGTCTGACCTACTACATCGTAATACAGAGGTCAGACTGCTGAGTCTGATGTCGGGCAGATCTCCCCTGACAGCCTGTCGGTGGGGTTCCACCCAAAATCATAATCAGGCCCAAAGTCTTTTTCCTAATACCATGCCGCTGCCTACACATTTTCAAAGGTACACAATCAGTTTGAAAATGTCCCTGCAGATACGGGAGCTAAAAATGAGTCCCAGAGGGCCCCCAGACTATTTTCACAGCAAGGCTTGATCAGTGGCCCCAAAAAACATCTGAAATCATTCGCGCATAGTGTACAGCATAAATCCAAATGCTTTAACAAATCACATCTCACCGTGTTGTTTTTTGCTCTGATCATGTCTCGGATCGCTAAGGCAGTCAGTGCCAGTACAATGTAAAAACTAGTTTTCTACGCAACCTTCAGATGTAATGCTGTAATCTGCTGTAATCCCCACAGTCATGGTTAGCCAAAGAAGGTGAGATCCTGAACAGTCTAACCAATCTTGTTGGCACCAAGGTCTTGTGAAAATACCCAAGGCTGCAGGCTGTCAGTAATCCGGGGGGGGGGGGGGGGGGTAAACTCCGCTCCGTGAGCTGAGTTTACAGAGTTTGTACTACTCAGCTCGTAGGGTGAAGTTTAGCAAAAACTCTGCCTACACATCGGAGCGGAGTTCACCGGTGCAGTGGTAGACTTACCTTCCTCCCAATCGGTGTCCTACTCCTGCTGCTGGGCCTGGCTCCACTTCCGCTGCGCTGGTTGAATTATAGAAATAACTGCAGTGTGTATGGCATTCGGCATGAAAGCATGCCTGATAGGGTCAAACATGCCTTAACGCAGTACGCCATGTGCTCTGCAGTTCTTCCTGTAATTTAACCGGAGCAGAGGAAGCCTAGTGGAGCCAGGCCCAGAAGCAGGAGCAGGACACCGATTTGGGAGGAAAGTAAGTCTCTTAGTCTACCCTTTACTCTTTTACGCCTTCTTTTGCGTGAGAAGGGGCAGGGGGCCGGGGCTTTAAAGAGAGGGGGACGGCCCCAGGGTTTTAGTGGGTGGGGGAGCGGGTGGCTGGGGCTTTAGTGGGGAGTCCGGGGGTGGGTGGAGGGGCAGGGGGGCACTCCGCCAGGCCACGGAACTTCGCAGAATTTCACTGAGTTTTCCAGTATCTCCGTGGAATTTCGCAGAGTACCACTATGCAAACTCCACCTACCCATAGCTGTCAGACTTCAAGCCACTTAGGTCAAACGCCCAAAACCTCAAATCTGTAGGCTGTTTGTTGTAATGAAACCCAGTGGGGCATCCAGGACGCTGCTCAGGCTTCTCTTCAGTCTCCAACTAGATTCTGTTAGTGTCTTGTGCAGCTTGTTAATTCCTCACATGTGGTTCTTTTTCTCAATCATCGCCGCTCTTGTAAACAAAGTAAGACCGTTGTAGGTAATCAGTACAGCAACCGTCAGTGTAGAATATAACGAAAGGTTTATTCAGATTCAGTGACAGTTACAAATAAGATGGTAAGTACACCCCACCGGGAGAAGCATCCTACTGCTCAGCCCCTGTTATTGCAACATACTCTCATAAAAACCAGGCCCTTATCAACATTCTATTACATCACATACACATCGGTTAAGTAGCAGGGAACTAAGAGATAACAGGATATAACAGTACCCACTATGATTAGGTACCCCTATCCAAAGATGTCAGTCCAATTTTATCAACAGCCTTATTAAATAGTTCTCAGGCACCCCATGTGTATCCAACCACCTTTTTATTGGGCCTGCTTACTTCTGTTAATGTTAATGTTAATGTTAATCAGCATTTGTTGAGCGCTCGTACGCCCGGAGGCTTCATGGCGCTATAGAGAGGAACAAGGCGCGACAGTCAATTAGTAGAGATGAAGCAGTTCAGTGATGTGCCTGTGAGAAGAGCCAGGTCTTCAGGGAATGTCTAAAGCTGAGGATGTTGTCGCTCAGTTTTAGATGAAGGGGAAGAGAGTTCCAGAAGGCAGCTGCAAGGTGGTCAAAGCAGCTGCCTCCGAGACGCTTCCTCTTATACGGAGGAACAGTCAGGAGGGATTTATGGGTGGACCGGAGGTTGCGGGAAGGACTGTATCTTTTAAATAAGTCTCTAATGAATAGGGGGCCAATGTCATGTAAAGACTTAAATAGAATGCACCCGGCTTTGAAGGCCACGCGTTGCTCAACCGGCAGCCAGTGTAGCTGTTTCAGGCCAAGTCTGACTGATTGCCTCCTAGGGATGTTCAATAGAAGTCTGGCTGCTTGGTTCTGAACCAGCTGGAGGCGTTTAAGCTCTCTAGTTTGGAGCCCAAGGTAGAGACTGTTGGAGAAGTCCAATCTGGACAGAACCAAGGAGATGACGATCTGTGTAAGGGCCGCTGAGGAGAAGAAACAGGCAATTTTTGAAATTTTCTTCAACTGGAAGAAGCTGGAGGACACAACTGCTCCCACCTGTTTTTTTAAAGAGAGATCCTCACTAATGAAGATACCTAGGCTCTTGACCGAGGGTGACTTAGATGGGGAGGCGCCCATACTGGAGGGCCAGAAGCTGGGATTCCAACTAAGTGTACTCTGTCCAGGCAGGACCAGTTCGGTCTTGCCTGGGTTAAGTTTCAGATGATTGCAGCTCATCCAACTCAGAATGTGGGACATGGTGTTTTGAAATTCTACCACAGAGTCCTTGGTGTTCAAAGGGAAGATGAGCTGCAAATCATCAGCATAGTTGAAGATGGTTACCTTTGCTTTCCTGAGGGAGTACAAAAGGGGGCGTAGGTACAAATTAAAAAGCAGAGGAGATAACGAGGAGCCTTGAGGTACTCCGCAGATAGTGGATATAGTAGGAGCCGTGAAGGAGCCCAGTCTGACCGATTGAGTTCGGCCAGAGATAAATGAGCGGATCCAGCTCAGCGCAGGGCCCCTAAGGCCTGCCTGCTCGACACGGTCGACCAAGATGGCGTGGTCGACCGTGTCGAACGCAGCAGAGAGGTCTAGTAGCACCAGAGCCTGATGGATCCCTTCATCCGCGTTCCGCCTCAGAGTATTCTGCACCGAAAGAATGACCGCTTCGGTAGAATGGCAAGGGCGGAAGCCAGCCTGATTAGGTGCAAGATACTCTGATTTTTCCAGAAATGTGGAAATGCTGTCACAGACGTGAGACTCCAGAAGTTTGGCACAGTATGGCAGCAAAGATATGGGTCTGTAGTTGAGCGGATCTAGCGGGTTAGCTCCTGCCTTTTTTATAAGGGGGATAAGGAGGGCTTTTTTGAAGTTGTTTGGGACTTTACCCTGTGTAAGTGATCCATTCAGCATGGAAAGTAAGCACCCGGGGAAACTGGCGCCCACTTCTTTCAGAATGTGAGGGGGGCAGATGTCATCAGGGGTGCCGGATTTGACCTTTGTAAGGAGTTTGGATAAATTGGCATTTTCAATAGGGGGATAGGAGTCCAGGGTAGCAAAATTATAAAAACTGTCTGCAAAAAGAAGAGGAGGCTGAGTGGTAGGGATACTTTGTTTAATGGTACAGATTTTATCGAAAAAGAAGGAGTTTAGTGAGTTGCAGAGCTCCTGGGTGGGGACCATCGGGAGAGAGGTTCTGTCACTGGTGCTAAGGTTTTCCACAATATTGAACAATTCTCTTGATTTATTATGAGCCTTGAGAATTTTTTCCGAAAAGTAGTCAGTTTTGTGTTTCAGAATAAGCTTTTGGTAGTCCTTACGAGCCTTACAGTAGTTAGCCCTGTCTTGTTCTGAGTAGGCTGTTCGCCACTTTCGCTCCATTTGACGGACTTCGAGTTTAAGAGTTTTCAAATGAGGTGTAAACCACCTATGAGCGTCATTGGGGCGAGAGCGGGGAAAGTTGGTACAGGGAGCATGAGCATCAGCTGCCTGAAGTAGCCACTCAGAGAAGGCTTCTTCCATTTCTTCGATGCCCTGATCGAGTGAAGGAAGGGAGGAGGTTAAGGATCCAATAAAAGCGGGGATGTCAACATTCTTCCACATTCTAGTCTTTCCTCCTAGCTGGGGCAGGGGCTTTCTACTTCTTTCAGTGGTCATGGTGAAGTTGATCAGAAAATGATCCGACCAAATGCAGGGCGTGATGGACTTAATAGCCAGGGAGATGTTTTCAGACCAAATTTGGTCTAGGCTATGCCCTTTATCATGCGTTGAAAGGTGAATATGTTGGATGAGGTTCATGTCTAGGAGGGTCTCTTTCAGCGTAGCTGCCTGAGAGTCAGACTCAACCGAGTCCAGCCAGAGGTTGAAATCTCCCAGCAGCACGATTTTATTGTGGGAAATTATCAAGGGGGCAAGTTGTTCTGCTAGGGATGCCGTGAAAGTGGGCATATTTTGAGGGGGGCGGTATATGAGGATCAGAAGTAGTGATCCAGTATTCATGTCCATTTTAAAAATCAGGTTGTCTGATCCTATTAAATCAAGGGATGGTAAGGAAGAGACTTTATGGGTGTTGCGGATAATCGCAGCTACCCCTCCGCCCCTTTTACCGGCTGGTCTGTTGACATGCAGGATGTAATAGTTCGAGGGAACTGCAGCCAAAATGTCAGGCAGGGATCCCACATTAAGCCAGGTCTCTGAGAGAAATAAAAAGTCTGGTTGTTCGGCCTGGAGCAGGAGAAAGATATCCAAGTAGTGTTTAACCATGGACCTGGTATTTAAGTATAGACATTTGAGGGTAATTTCAGAGTCATGAGGGGTCAAAGGGGGAAACAAGGATTTAGGCTTGGGAGCTTTGTCAAGATTGAATTCAGGCTTCAAGATACCATAAATGGCGGCACGCTTTAAGATGTAAGCGGGTGGGGCGAGTCCAGCGCTATCAGAGGGTCTAAGTGACAGCAACGAAGAGGAGGAGTATTTGTAATTTAGGCCAGGGGTTCTGGCCCCAGGCCCCGGTCTGCCGCGGACGGGCGCAGACGGGCTCGACTTATGCGCGACTTCGGCGCGCATTCGTCGCGCCCGCTGCGCTCGTCCGCTGCGCTCCTGAATACACATTGTTAATATGGCCTGCCTCCCGGGAGAACTAGACCGCTAGATCTGGTCCAGCTCCACCCAAGATGGCGGCTCGCCTCACCCTCCACGCAAACGGCACCAGCCGCGATGGAACAGGGCGGGCTACAGAGGAATAAGCAGTACAATCGGTAGGTGCTAATAAAACAGTGCTTTTATCAATTTAAATGAAGATTAAAACTTTCAAACGCGCTGGCGCTTAAATCGCGCTGGAGCAACGACAGTGTCTGCCAAGTAACTGCGCTATCGGCAAAATGATTTGCAGGGTTCCGCGAGGGCCAGGCTGCTGCCACCAGCCAAGCGTTCTCGAGTGGCCCTGAACCTGGAAATGTTTTATGGCCTGCCTCCCGGGAAAACTAGACCGCTAGATCCGGTCCAGCTCCACCCAAGATGGCGGCTCGCCTCACCCTCCACGCAAACGGCACCAGCCGCGATGGAACAGGGCGGGCTACAGAGGAATAAGCAGTACAATCGGTAGGTGCTAATAAAACAGTGCTTTTATCAATTTAAATGAAGATTAAAACTTTCAAACGCGCTGGCGCTTAAATCGCGCTGGAGCAACGACAGTGTCTGCCAAGTAACTGCGCTATCGGCAAAATGATTTGCAGGGTTCCGCGAGGGCCAGGCTGCTGCCACCAGCCAAGCGTTCTTCTATTGCCCCAAAATGTATTCCTGATCATGTTTCCAACATTGAAGGCCTCTTTGTGTTTTCTGTAAACCATATAGTTCCTATCAACCCTCCATTTAATTCTGGCTTATGAATAAAAGTCCTAGGCCCTCATTATGAGTGGCCTGATACATTCTGCTATGTGCAGTAACTCCTGTTAGCGCATGTCAGGAATATGAATTTTGTGAAAAATATCAGCGGATCAAACCTGCCAAAATTTATTGTGGAAAAAATGCCGGTAAATACTGAACCATGTGGATATTGGAGCATTAAGCACCCACATTGGTTTGTTATCCCTCAAACACCTATGATAGGTGATGAATATAGAACACCTCAGTATTGTTTTTTACCCAGTGCAATAACTATCGCAACCAGTGGCGTCCAACTCTTAATGAGGGTCCCGGTTTCCATGGGGAAGGCATAAGTATTCAATTCTAACAATATTTATATGCATGTATGTCTGAATGTATGTTTATGTGTATATTTATTTTATTTTAAGGTTTTCAATAGTGCAAACTAGGCTCACATTGACATCAGTGCACTTTAAAAAAAAAGAAAAAGACTGGTAGTAGAATGGAGTAACTTAGTAGATGGATGATAATATGACTAAGAGAACAGAATAATGTGCATAGGTGGTGCTCCAATGTATGTAAGGTTTCCCCATAAAACAGTAATCACGCTTCAATTCATTCCTCAAAATACTGCATTATTCGGTCTGGACTGTTCCCATGAGGCAGAGGGTCAAGACTGATTTGCATATGGCTGGGTCTGAACTGGGGTGGCATGGTGAGCAAAAGAACAATGGATTTAATCTAGATCTCCATCCGAGCAGAGAGTAATTTTGGTGTTGTGTGTGTCTATGTGTTTGTAGTGTCCTTTTTCTTTTTTCTTTCCAGGGTCCCATTATTTTTGGTTCAACCTGATGTTTTTTCAGAGAAGCTTGATTCTTCTCTTTTAACCTGTGAATTATAGATCTGTATGTTTATCTATGATTTTGTCTCCACAGGTTCTTACGCCAATTGGGCGCAACGACATTCACTAACATATAACACTGTTAGGAACATTACACATTGTGGTAATTTTTATTGACACTTTTACATTTTACATGTGAGTAAGGGGAGGGTAAGTGCATTAACCCTTGTCCTGAAGAAGGGGGCTTTGACCTCCGAAACATGTTGACTTTTTGAAACAGTGGTCTGGATACCCTAATACGTATCTATTTAAACCACGCCCTGCACTTTTATTTTAATAATACCAGCCGGGGATTTAATAAAGTATTTTTTTCCCACGTGCCAGGTATTTTTTAACCATTCACTTTTTTTCACCTCACCTCACTCACACCTTTGTATATAAAACACACCCCCACACATAGTTCACTTCAAGTGCTCCTGCGTATTCGCGAGTCGTAGCACGCCGCATCCCGTAGAGGGGTGCGAAGGCCCCGATGATGAAGCATGACACCAAGGGGCCTGTTGGTGTGTGAGGGGCATTTAAACAACACTGTGTGTTCCCCATCACTCTAGGGATCACTATCACCCTGAGTGGATTCCACTTTGTTTATTTATATGACCTGGGAGACTGAATCCACTGACTCTCTCTCTCCCCCCTCCTGTTAAAATTTGCCTAATACTATCTGCATACATGAGATGGGCTGCCTGTGTAACATTCAGTAAGGGATATATGAAATGAGGAGTTGCGTTGCCCTTGCGCCAACCAATGGAGAGAAAGAGTAATGAAACTCTTAAGTTAGATTTATCAAGCCACGCAAGGCCACATTGCGATCCTCGATACATTTATAGTAGCGCAAATCCCTTTGTTGCTCTTCCATAGGAAGGCGTTCCATGGGTGGAGCGTGGATGTTCCCACACATTCACCTATGCATTTGGATGCATTCCCAGACCTGCAAATGCATCAAAATGCTACGTCTGATCAGGAGAGGCGTAACGAGGAAAACTGCATTCTGCAGCACACATAGAAAGAGTAGTATGCCTCAGAGGGTTATTTTTGTGCAGGAAGGTGCACCTTCCTACACAAAAAGAATCCTGCTAACCAGGCAGGCACCCTTTCACCAGCACATTGTGCGCCAGCGCAGGGAAAAAAACAGGAATGCGCCAAATTATGTTGAATACAGCGCATTCCTGCGCTTTCCCGATCAGGCAGCGCAGCATGGTGACTTGCTGTGCAGCGTGAGTTTTTTCATAAATAGGCCCTTGTGTGCGACACACTCTGTGACAGATCCTTCAACTGAGAGACTCTCTGGGAGTGGAAGCAGATGATCTGAATAACCAGTGCATGACACACATGGGGTATGCTAATGATGCAAAATCTAATATCCCATCAATCACCAATCGTAAAGCTTTCACTACTGCATATTACAGCATTAGGTCAACAAAGCTCTGCTTCATATTTTATCAGAATATATTTAAATGCTAACTTGGATGGCAATAATTCTTCCATTATGAGCCCTGAGGTATTGGCGGGTTTGTAATACCCCAACACAGGGATATCAGTATTTGTGGGATGCGGTATTATCCGGTGATTATAGGTGATCCCCTACAGCTAGGAAAAACGTGGAAATTGGTGTTACTGCACTCATTTCCACACTTTGGGGCATATTAGCAACAAAGTGGCGAAGAGAGGTGTTAGCCGCCTTGGCTTAACGCTTCTCTTCGCCACTTCGGAAACGCTAGGCTGCACCATATTACCAAGGATATGGTGCAGCCTAGCGTTTCCCCCTGCGATGGCGATAGGTTTTACAACTTAACGCCAGCGCAGGCAGGGAAGGTTTGTTTATGTGCAGGAAGGTGTTCCTTCCTGCACATAAACAAAGCTTAAATGCCATTTTGTAACTTACATGTGTGCTGCTTCATGCAGCACACATGTAAGTTACAAAATGGCATTTTAAAAAGAGATTTGTTTATGTACAGGAAGGGACAACTTCTTGTACATAAACAAACCTTGGCATTTTGCCTTCTCCATGTGGGCTGCACAAGGCGGCACACATGGAAAAAGCAAAAACGAGGAGAAATTAAGCATTTCTCCTCGTTTCGCCACCTTAAGAACAGGTCTAACCTGTTATTAAATTCGGCGCTGTGACCTATTATCACCAAGCTTGATAAAAGGTGGCAGCGTCGTGAATGGGTGTTGCGGTGGAACGCCCATTGCAACACCCACTGCACACCCGCTTTCACGTTAATTGACTTGACGCTGCCTTGATAATAGGGCAATGCAAATATTGTCACGTTATCAGCAGAAAAGTGCCGATAATGCGGCGGTAAGGGTCTTGGTAATATGCCCCTTTATTTTTTAAATTCAAATGCATCCTATCCGACCTAGAGAGTGTGTCTACAGAAACCAACAAGGTATTACTGAAATTGATAACACTGTAGGACACATAAATACAGCTCAAAATACCGTTTTGTTCAGAACATTCTTCCAAATCAGTATTTCGTCTCGACTCTTAATACCGCCGGGCCCTTGAGTCCCTTGTAGGGTTAAATTTAACAATAAGAATTGCTATCCCAGTCTGCAATACCGTTTGTGTCTGTTATCTGAAATCAAGGGTGCCTGACAAAGTTTGTGTAAAAATAATTAAAAACAATAGCAGTCCGCTGGCTGACTTTAACTGTAAGAAAGAAGTAATTGTTGAACTTAAATTCAGTACGAAAATTCAATATTAGGCGCTGGATTACTTATTTTGCAAAAGTCGAGTCAACATAATAAATCACACCATGAAAGGACTGGGCATCAGTTCATTAAAAGTCTGATGATTAATTATGGGGCCATTAAATATTTGATTAAACGAATCCTACAGTATTTAAACATTGTTCAGTAAATAATTTGCACTCATTAATTAGCATGGCTCAGCGCACAAATTAACGAGGAGTGTGGTGGCTTTCCTGCTACAAACAAGCAATGTGGATTAGACACTGTCACATGTATTCTGCACAAATAGCATTTTTATTGCTGCCACTACCTCATGATAGTATGTTATAATATCATGTCACTTTATTTGCATTCAACATTTACAATAGATACCTCTGCTTTCATGTCACTTGGAAGGTCATTTCAATTCTCTGGCTCCCAGTCGCCAATAGACAAGAGATTCAAGCACATCTGCAGACTACTTTCCAGTAATCTTTATTATCTTAAGTTCTACTTTTCGTTCATACGTTTTGGGTTAAGGTGTGGTCTCAAATTAATGACATATTTTCCACTACACACCCATTCCATATATCTCATATTTTTTTAGGTAGTATCTCCCCCATCTGGGATCACTGCACTTTCAGCATAAAAATAATTGACTTGCTTATTGCAGTAGCTTTTCAGCAGATTACCAAGGCTTGGAAGGACCTCACTAAACTCTCGTATCAGGCTTGGTGGTACGCTGTATGTTATAATCATAGGCTAGACACAACGTTTGTTTATCCACTTGTTTTGGCTGCAAAACTAAAACAGTTGTGGGACCCAGTCATCTCATTTTTTGATACATGTGCTCTCCGCTCTCTGCCTCAATCCCCCTTTCAACAGGAAGTCGCTAAACCTCCTTGAGTTCCCTTCATTGTTTTATCTACTTTCTATTAACAAATAATCTACCATTCTTTAGTATTTTCACACCTTATAATGGTTGCATATTTCATTATAGCTGGTTACTTATACAGTCTATTTCCTTTGGTATGTCTCTTTTATTTACTTTAGTGTATACTTTATCTTTGCACTGATGTTTTTATTTTGTATAAATGAATGATATGATTGTCAATAAACTATATTCTGAACTGAAAAAAAAAAGTTCTACTTTTCCTGACAATGTCAATTTAAATGTGGCGGAGCCACATCTCTGATATGGGAATGATGCAGATGCCAGCACCACCCAGTTATATTGAGTGCCATGAAGGTGGCACCTGTAATAAAGCCACCTCAAGGTCATGAACTATCCAAGCCAACAGAGCAGTGTGAGGCATGACACCTTGTTTCAGTCCTTACTGAGACATTCTGTGTTCAACTTTCGTGCTCCCAGTAAAAGAGGCACAACAACCCCACATATACTGAAACATTTATTAACTAGAAAATCCATGTAACTCAAAAAAGATGGAGATTCCTCTCGGGCCCTGAAGACAAGTTTTTTCTTTTTTTGGAGCTTTATATAGCACGAACTAGACCCGAAGAAATCAGGTATCAGAGCTCTTTACATGAGCACCAGTTTCGTTACAGATGGACACATTCTTTATATGTTTTTTTAGGCATGAGGAGATTAAGGAGCATATCAACAAGCAGCAGCAATAATTATCCCCGGCCGCTCCTAGCAAGAGGATTTTTATCGCTGGCTATCGCAGATAATTATCGCCGTGCTAGCACTATATTAAAAACGCCTAACGCAATAGCGATAATTATTCCAGTGATAGCGATGTTTTCCATGGAACATCGCTGATTTTCCAGCAATGTTCCATGGAAAACGGCAATATCCCTGGTGATAGGGCCTGTGGTCTTAGCCACACAATCCACCCCCCCATGTTAGGTATGCTTTAGTCAGGAATTTAACAGAATTTAACTTCCTGCTTTAAGGCATACTTAACGTGATTTTAAATATCACTAACCCGCGTTGTCAATATGATGAAGCTGGGTTAGCAATATTTTCCCAAGGGAGTCTTGTCAGGCCTGCCTCCTTTGCATCTCATTAGCGATGCAATGGGAGGGTTGTATGTCGTTTCAATGCATGCTTTTACCACGCATGCCTTTACAACGCAGGTATTACAATGCAAGTCGTTACAACGACTTCTGTTGGGGGCGCTGGATAGTGGAATAGTTTAATTTTCTATTCCAACTCCAGTCCCCGTGGATAGTAGGGAAGGTGTTGGATAGAAAATTAAACTATTCCCTATCCAACAGCGCCCTCCAGCGAAAGTCGTTGTAAAAACTTTCGTTGTAATTCCTGCATTTTAATGGTAGTGCGTGGTAAAAGTTTTGTTGTAAACGATGTTCCCCGATGGGAGGCGTGCTGACAAGGGGCGCTAATGCAAGGATACACGCACTAGCGTGTCCTTGTTGATAATGCAATAATATTATTGATGCCCCTTGTTAATATGCCCCTAAGTGATTTGTCCAGAAACACAGGATGTTGAGTGTTGATGCCGAGATTGAACCCGGTTCCCCAGCTTCGAGGTTGACCGCTCTAGACATTAGGCTACATCCTCTACCTGGTTAGTAACAAATGCCAGCTGAGGTGATCAGATCATGTTCTGCAAATATCTAAAATAGGAATGCTCTAGACTAGGGCCCACATTTATCATTTTTTTCATAAAACACAGCAAGTCATCTATCTGCACTGTGTGAAAGGGTGGAAATGCGCCATATATAACATTATATGGTGCGTTACTGTTCTTTTCTATCCCTGGCTCACTTTTCGCTGCCTAGCGCCAACGCATCACTATTGCGTCATGGTGCAAGAGTACCTGTGTTGTTGGAAGGCTTGTTTCTTGCAAGAAGAGGTACCTTTCTGCTCAAAAAAAAAATCCTCAAAAGCATTTTTAAAAGGTAAAATGCAGCATACGAAGGAAGAGGAAGAAATTAGGAGAAATAAAGATATTTCTCCTCGTTCGCCTCACCTGCATTTTGACGCATTCCTATGTATACTACTAATGGTAAATCTGAGAATGCGACAAAATCCATTGGTGGATGCATGGGAACACCCATGCTCCACCCATGGAACACACCGCCTGGAGCAGAGTAATTCCAGGCAGCGATTTGTGTTGCCTTGCAATACTCTAGATTCATCAAGCCTTGCAGGGCCACACTAGGTGGCCTTACAATGCTTGATAAATCTCACATAGGTTTTGCATCGACCTCACACCCCCTTGCGTCAAGGAAGGTAGATGCAAAACCTTCATAAAACAGTTAGTGGGAAATTATCTTTGCTTTCCATCATTATGTAAAATTTCTAAAACATTCTGTGCTATTACACAAGATATAAAAGCAGCATTTAATGCTATTCTCTGATGGAAAATCCATCCTAGCGGGATCAATTTCACGTTAAAAATATTGCAAAAAACACAAGTGCCACTAACAGCTGGTCAGATTCTTGTCATTCACAATGTTTCATGTTCTTGCAGTAAACTTTGGCCAAGTGGCAGAATTTAGGGAATTTTATATAAAGCAACATTTCCGAAGTTAGACGTAATTATACCAGCGTAACAGAAATGTCACCAGGGACTACTCTACATCCCTGCCCATTAGAGAAATTTGTCAAAAAATGATCAACTTTGCATGCCCCAAGTCCTGAGAGCTGGAAGAAACCCCATGAGATGATCTTTGTAGACAATATCTAAGCCACAACTATAGACAGCCATTAGAGACAACAGATGGCCCTCCACAACACCCAGGTAGGATTTTCAGTAATCTCAATGTACTGGGAGAGTGATCCCCCATCCATTGATGCAGTCCAATGTTCAGCACAGTGTGCAATCATATAACTACTGCTTTCTCCAGACGATGTTCTGGCATATGCTGATATGCCAGGAAGACTGCTGACAAATGCCAAGAAGGAATGGGATAGACTTTCAAGGAGAATCACAGCCTAGTATACTGTTAACAATGGCCTGTGAGGGGTGAGATTTCAGAGGAATTACCCTGGCTAATTAGATGATGTAGCAACTACCATTCTTGCCAAATACTGATCTCCTGGAGGAACAGAATGAGACCAAAGAACTCCTGAAAATAAGGTTTTAAATGTATATGTATTTGGATAAGAGTATGATGTATATGGGGTCTGGCCCAGATTATAGTCAACATGCATGTCATCTTGTGCCCTTTACACTAAGCCACAATTCTGCATAAGCCTAAACACATTTCTGGAAATCCAAAAGGAATTTGCAAAGCCTTACTGAACTTCCTGTAGGAAGCACCTGACCAAGGCCCGGCAAGTTATGGCTTCCTATGAAGCTCTACTCCACCTATGAAAACAGCTACCACTTTTCTCTTTCGAGGTGCTACCCATGTACTTGCTCACAAGTTCTTCACCACCACAGTGGACTTAGGTCATGCAGTGTCCAGTCATTGAAGTATTGATAGAATGTCAGACTCAGAAAATATATCACCGGGTACAAGTCTTTTTGTGATATACCACACATCAGACTTACAGATAAATATCTGGACCGTGATTTCAAAATATTCCTCCTGAAAGGCAAAGAACAGAAAGCACCAATCATGGTTAGAATATTGCAACTAGGTCGACCATCAGCGTGATAGTGACCATAAGGTGCCCCATAGTTTCCAGGGGGAACTTCCATTCATGTGTATTCATATTGAATAGAAGCATGTTGCTTGCTATTTTGAGTTTGATGAGCACCCAACACATTCTCTAGAAAACAGCTAACACAATGCAGCATAGTATGTATAGGAGGTCATGTTATCTTGAATATTCTTTGTGCATTTCAATTAGTAACCCACCTTGGGTTGAGTCAGATTTGTTTAAAGAAAGAGAGATACAGACCTCTCTTGACATCTCTTATTGTGTGGCTTCATGCTATACATGACTCCTTACTTATGGAACTTCTACAGAGTTTCTGATGCCGACACTTTTCTTGCTTTCTTGACTTAATAGGGTTTTCCCTATTCACAGGTTAGTGTATGGTTTATTAGATGCTGCAAATCTTTTCCAAGTAAGGGGAGAAGGAACAGAATTGTTTGTCCAGCCATCAAACTCTTTTCCTCATATTTTGTATCGTGGCTAATAAGATAATTATATGTTCTTTGTTGTTGAGGACCAATACTGTTAGAAGTTTTGGTTTATCTTTGATAGTTTTCTACTTTTACAATGTGTTCTTGATTTTGATTGATATTAGTCTGGCTTTGAGTTTGTAATAAACCTTTTAACTTCAAGTTACTGATTCTGACCTTTATTGTGTGGTCCTAATGATCATGCCGTCCCTCAAATCAAATCAAATCAAAAAATCTTTATTTAGATATAAAACAAATATCTTTAAAAGAGAATTTCCGGTTCATGTTATTTACAAATACTAAAAACAGTACAAACAGTCAAATGCACAGCGAAAATCTAAATGATCATCTCCTCGGTCTCCTAGTTATAAGAATTATTAAAACTGTTCCCCTAAGCTGTGGTTACATACATAAAACAAACCATGATCACAAGGAACTATTTAAACTATTCTTGTCGCTCATTTCCTACTGGTTTGAGGATTCCCTCAAGATTTAAACTGATTTTAACCCCTGTTCCTCTTAGGCTACTGTAAATGTATATTGTCCAAAGTTGAATTAGAAGAAATGTGCCAGACCACTCTCATTGGCCTTCCCACATTTCTAGCACATCCAACAGCTTGGTGGCTCTCTATCAAACCCAGTAGGAGTACGCCCTGCACCTGAACCGGATGCTTCACTAAAGCAACTAGGGTAAGGCACTACCACTCAGAACAATGAATGAAAGGAAAGCCTCAAGGTCTGTTGGTAGACAGACACTACACAGCGATGGAGGGTTGTGTAGCCTAAAATTCAAATGGAAAACATATGGATCTGGTGGAAGTGAGGGATTCTGTACCCCAAAGGAGAGTTTTTGCACAGACAGTGTAGAGGGAACTTGAGAATGAAGAAGGGAAAGAGGGGCCTTTGGATCCACATTGGGTGAAAACTAAGATTGCACCTGGCAAGTACACTAGAGCTGTGGCACTAAGTGCAGTGAGTGACTTGCAACAAAGCTCCAGGTTAATACATTTGTCTTAAACGTAGGATAAGTGACTGCACAAGGGGCAGGCTCTGGTGTATCTTGAGCACTGTGACTACCGTGATGTGGGGATCTTTGACTACTTTAGGCACAACTAGAATCCCCAGATCTAAGATGGTTGCCAGGCTATCACTTTCACATAGTCTCCATCTTACAATCCAATGGATTTCACAAATCAGTCAGTTTCAATGTGCAGTCTAGTTTTCCTGTTCAGCACCAAGTGCTCATCTTTTTATTAGCTTCTAATGACAGTGCACCAGAGGGACTCAGTGGAAAAGCGATTCCTGCTTCTCCCACTCCACAGTTTTTGGGGATGCATTTTGAAGAAGCATCACTCATGGTACACTGAATTCTGAAGCTATCATAACAGCTGTCAGAAATCTCATACAAAAACTGTGTTGCCAATCATCAATGAAAAAAGTAATTATCTACAGAATACCTGGCATATAGGAAACTTCTCACAAAACATGGCTGAGGGAACCTGACCCGATGCAACCGATGGCAGGAGGAGGCTAACCCAAAGCTGTGCATTGTTGCTGACTTAACTATGTAATGTTCTTTATGTATTACTCATTGTCCAGTACATGTGGATCAGAAATGTTGCTGCGCTACGTGAACAGTTAGTAAGTCTACCCAGTATTCTCAAAGGTGTTAGAACAGGAATAAGCCATAAGTGCATAAGTTACCAACTTGCAAGTTGTACCCTAAGCTGCACCCTAGAATCGGTTCACCATCTAATCAGTAAGGACCTCATTTATGGCATTTTGGTGTAGTGCAGCTCATCAAGGCACCTCACTGCACTGCTGTCAGAAAGTGCCCCTTTTTGCATCATTACCCTGTAACCTTTTGTCAGATAACTGATGCTAACTTGACTGGCTGTGCCTTGGGTCCCTGCCAATCAGGTTCCCTGGGCCCGTGTTCTTTCCCAAATCCGTACTTTTGTTTTCACAAGTGGCACACCTCTGGGCCACATGTAAGTCCCTAGTGAAAGTTACCCCTGGCACCAAAGGGCCTTTTGATCAGAGAAGGCCTCTAGGGCTGCAGCATGTATTATGCCACCCTCAGAAACTCCACACCTTAACACCCACACACTGCCATTGCAGGCTGCTTGTTTTGGTGCAAACTAATGTGAAGAGTCGACATGGCACAAATCCCTGGGTAAGGTACCACTCTAGCAGGTCTCATAGCCCTAAGGCAAGGTGTCCCAGTGGGCATAGCTGCATGAAAAAATGCACCTCCACTGTCTGTGCCATTCCCAGACATGGTAAGTGCAGTGAAGCCATTTTGAGTACATGGGCTGGGAGGTTTTGAACAAAAACTCCACAGCTCCATGATGGCTTTACTGAAGACTGAAAAGTTTGCTTTCAAACTTCTCACCATAATAAATCCACACTGATGCCAGTGATGGATTTCTTATAAAATACACTCAGAGGGCGTCTTAGAGATGCCCCCTGAAAAACGACCGACTTCTAGTGTTTTGGCTGACTGGTCAGCCACCACCAGACATGTTTCTGACCTCATGGGGTGAGAGCCTTTCTGCTCTCGGAGGTCCGAAACAAAGCCTGCTCTGCATGGAGGTGCTGCACATCCCGTGGCAGGAATAGCAATACTTGGAAGTAAGCCTCAAAGGCTCTCACCTTGTGAAGTGGTGATTTGGGATGCTCCCACTAGTGGAGATGCCTGCATCCCTGTCCAGACCTCACTGTTTGCAGCAGGAAAGGCGGAAAAATTAGTAGACAGAGTAGGAGTGTCCACCTTAGCCTAGGATCGCCAGGAGCTGAGGTGAACGGCTCTCTTAGAAACTCTCTATCTTGAATTGGAGAATTATGCCCAATAGGAACCATGATGTGCCCCTCTCCCCAAAGCAAGGGGGCACCCAAAGGGTGTAGTCACCCTAGGGGGCAGTATCCATTGGCTACTGCCCCCAACCTCAGTAACGCCCTTACATTTACTATTTAAGGGCTTCCCTGAATCTTGTTCCTCAAACTTCCGCCAGACCAGAAACTGAACCTCTGCAGATAGACCTCAGACAGAACCCCGCCACTTGTAGCCAGCTTAACAACTGGACCTGCTGCCCTTCCAGAAATGCTCCAAGGCCACCACGAAACCCCAGAGACCTTCCAGCCTTCAACCAATCTCCAAGAACCTCCATTTTGGACTACAGACTCTAGTACCCGGCGCCCGCCGGCACACAAACTGTACGAGCTGAGGACCGACACTTGTGTAAACATGACTCACTACTGCAAAAAAAAAAACAAGACCACAGCAGAAGAGGGCTGATACTTGTGTAGACACGTCTTTACCCTGTCAGAAGAAAGCACTGCAGCTGGACGGCCTCCACGCCCGAGAGGTATCCTCTCGGCTCAATCACCCAAGCTGGTAACAGCCCCATTTACTGAGAGTTTGTACCATCCTGCAAGTGGCCCTGTCAGCCTCCTTCTTCCCGCCCTACTCAACCACATCCTCTCTGAAACAGCCCAACCTCGGCGAAATCCTCCATCCCCTGCACATCTTCATCCCCACGACCGTGACTGCTGGGTTGGTTTTCCTCCCTTCAATCTACAGTGATCCGATAACTTTGACTGTGAAGGTACCAGTGTTGGCTGTCTACATTGCCGGTATCAAATGCTGCGGTGTAGCTACTGAACCCCAATGCTCTACAGGTGCTCCCAGTCTCCATTGTCTAACCTTGGCTCAGAGAACCCTGCACCCGGCCACCCCAGTGCCGCTGGTGGTGCATTACCTTCCGCAAACTGAACCTCCTTGCCCAGAGACTGGAAAAGTAAGTTGTCTACTTATCTGCGGAAGCATTACACTAATTTCCTGTTGCATTCTACCTGTTTCAAGTACTCAGTGTTACTGTTTCTGATTGACAAGCACAGAAGTATTTCCGGGACTTTAAAGCATTTCTTGCACATGCAAAGTATTGATTTATGCTATACAGATCTATTTCCAGTAATTTGAATGTATTGCGTAAAAGAACTTACATGTAACAGAGTACAACTTGGTTCCGAGAAATAAAAGTAACTAAAGTAACATTTTCTACAAACATTAGCATAGAGTCAGTCTTTAATGTATGGTTCTGCCAGTATGCACACCAAATGCATTCACATTACCCTCTAACTGCTCAGTCCAGATGCTTCTAAATTGAGAGTAAGGTATTATCTATGGTAACCTCGGCCATACCTGTGGGGACTCATTGGACCTTGTGCCCATTATACCTCTGTTTGGAATAGTATATATAGAGCCAGCTTCCTACAGCTGCCCTACACCAAAGTGAATGGGTATGAATGCACTGTATTAAAGCAATACAGTGCATTCCTGTTCATTCTGCCTGTTCTGTGCCATTTTGGCATCCTAGCACCAATGTAGGCACTCTTGCACCATGGTGCATGGGTGCCTCCATTCCATGCAGAATTGTTTTTTGTGCAGGAAGGGCCACCTTCCTACACAAAAACAAAGAAAATCCTTTAATGCATTTTTTTCTTTCGATTTATGCTGCAGAATGCAGCACACATAGAAAGAGGAAAACGAGGAAAAAAAGTGGAGAAATAAAAATATTTCTCCTTGTTACGCCTCTGTTATGAAGGATGAAAAGGATGTTGATGTATACCATGATATGTGCTGGCCCACAATAGCATTACCAATAAAAGTAATGTTAACATATGCCATAACCGATGCTTGCAGAACAATGTCAATACTACTGAATGCAATGTCAATGAATGCCATAAACAATGCCTTGGCAACAGTGTTGATACCGTTTGAATCAATGTCAGTGTATCTCATAATCCGTGCATGTAATAAAAATGCTGATATCAATAGAAGCAATGTCAATGTACACCATGATTGAGACGCACATAACAATGTCAATATCAGTAAAGGCAAAATGAATGAACTTTATGACAACTGTATGTACAATATTGAGGATGTCGGTAAAAATTATATCAATGGCTGCCACATTAATTGCAAGAGTTCAAACAAACTCGTATCATTGCTGTCGGATTCACCCAAGGTGACTTCACCATCATCCCAGAGTCAGAGATATGTGGCCAAACAGGCCCTGTGATACCCAACTCATGGTTATCAAGTGACAGGTCACAGGTGGGGTCTCGCTTAGCCCAAAAACAAACATGCTCCCAGAAAAACCATGATATATCAAACAAATAGACAGTTGCAGCACTAACAGGTCTGAGAAAACTGGCCCCAATAAAACACATTTGGCCGGAGGCACACATTACCCACAAATACCAAAAAGCTAGATGCCACATGTAGATGGAAACACTCAGCCAATCACGACACAACATGCACACCACATGTAGTGACACACGCTACCCACACTAGACTTCTGGACACATACACACCCAGACTAGCTCTCCCCAAGGTCGAGAGACAGCTGTTTCCCTTAATCAGATAAGAAAAACTGTTATTTTTGACTAAGATGCTTTTCCAAGAATGCAGATCTGTTTCATTGTACCACACGAGATGTATATTTTGTCGGGCTAAACTTTTTACAACGAGAGATTCTTCTCAGACGCACCTCTGTCAATACTCACCCGGCTGCTGCGTTTAATTAAACCAACTTGTTCCTGTTTTGCCAAACGCCTCTTGTCTTTTCATTTATTAAAGGTAAAATCAAATCCGGGCAGCATCTCACCTCGGGAGGCATTCAGGTTTGATGTTTACCCAGGTTTACATAACTTTTTAGTATTAAATCATTTTTATTGAAGGAGTGTTACAGAATTAGCATACACAAAATGTCTGTGACATTACTTGAAATGGCATAACCAAAGCAGAAAATACTAGATAGACTGCATCCAAGCATCAATCGCAGGCCAAAGCAGTGCATTATTTGAGAACATGTAACCCCCTCATTAAAGACATCAAAGAGTATAAAAAGCAAACAGAAAAAAAGAAGGAACACCCACCCCCGAACCCCTCCCCCCTTACCCCCTACTCTACCCGCCCCAACCCACCCCTCCCCCTGGTCCCAGTACACCAAATTAAGCCAAGTCTTTCTCTCCAACTCTATTTTCCACCATCCGTGTCAGAGAGACAGAAGAGGTGTGGCGCCGCGGCCAGGGCGACTGACTCCGGAATCTGGGGATCACGGTTTGATCCCCGGGACCGGTGGCAGATTAGCCCAGCACCATGTGACTCTGGGCAATAGCTTGCTTAATCTTCCCGACGGCCCCCAGCGCCTAGAGACCCTTACGGGTGATTGTGCGCTTTACAAATGTGGATTTATTATTATTATTATTATTATTATTTATTATTATAGAGGCACAACAATCTAAGGTACCCTGGGCAGGTGACCTCGCAAAACTCCGAAGATAGCAGGGACAAAAAAGGCTGCCATAATTCCTCATACTTTGCTCCCTCCCCAGCTGCTGTTAAAGAGAGTTTTTCCATGCCAAGCACCATCCATAGACGGTGGAGACATCCATGCATTGTGGGAACAATCGCTGACCGCCAGTGAGTTACAATGTTCTGCAAAGCTGAGCCCAGCGCAATCGCGATCAGGCGACCTCTACGGGAGCGCAACGGATACATCAGAGGATTAGGGACCCCCAACAGGACGTATGATGGAAGACGGGGAATCTCAGTATCAAAGTGTGTGTCCACCTCATCTAACACCTGTTTCCTGTAGCCCTTAAGATGTGTACAATCCCAGAGCAAATGCACCAGATTCCCCACCTGTCCACAACCCCGCCAGCAAAGCGCCTCCCTTGTATGATCCATTTCGTGAGACGTTCAGGGGTGTAATACCAGTATGTTACAATTTTTGTTAGGGTGTCTGTAAGTCCCATATGGTAGGCGGTATGACACGCCTTATAATAAATACCTTCCCATTCTGTGCAGGTAAAAGTCCTGTCCAATTCCCTCTCCCAACGAGCCCTACTAGTGCTGTAGACGTATGCGTATTTATTCAGTAGCATCTTATAAAGGTCATAAATTAATTTCTTGTCAGTCTTACGAGTAATTAACCAATGTTTGTAAGGAGTAAGCTGTCTGTCAGCCCCGGAGCGAACTTGCTCACTGAGAGCCCAATGATGTGCCTGCATGTAGCGAAGTCTTTCCCATTCCGGCAGCCCAAATTCCTGACGAAAATGAGAGAAGTGAATCACCCCATCCGCTGCATATAGTAAAGAAATCCACATCCTGCCGCTCACCAACCCGCGAAGGCCACGACGTCTAACCCCGGAGTAAAGTCCGGGTTATTCAAGAAAGGGGTAAGTGGGGACGGAAAGGTGGTGAATTTGTGGTTAGTGTTCGTCTTATCCCATATCTCCAAAGGAACCCTAGGGATGTACGAAGCGTACACATTGCGGGGTCTGTGGTGCTTACGTTGAAAGGGGACTTCCTGTAAAGGTCTACCAGCCACAGCCTGGTCTTGAAAAAGCCAGTGCTTTTTGGACTCCCATCTGCTCCATTCCACCAAGAGGCGGAGCTGAGCCGCCTGAAAATATAATGACAAGTCTGGGAGGCCAATCCCTCCATATTCCGGCGGGAGCATTGCTATTCGGAGTTTGAGGCGATGTTTTCTCCCATTCCGAATAAATTAGGCCAATTCAGATTGTGTCTGTTTTATCCAATCTTTGGGAGGTCGTAGGGGAATAGTGCGAAATAGATATAAAACCTGCGGAAGGACCGTCATTTTTATTGCTAACCCTGCCCAGCCAGGATAAAGGATAGTGCTTCCACTGCCCCAATTCCTTCCGGATCTTAGCTCGTAACTGAGCATAATTGATGTCCACCGTATCTCTCAGAGAGGCGGCCAGCTTGATCCCCAAGTATGGAACTGCTCCAGTTGCCCAATGGATGGGAAACTCCTTAGCTAGTAGCTCCCGGGTGCACTTCTCCAGGGATAGATCTAGTGCTACGGATTTGCTCAAATTGACCTTAATCCCGGAGACTCGGCCGAATGAATCCAAGTCTGCCATACAGGCCAGTCGAGCGACCGCGGGTTGCGATAACGATATCAAGACATCGTCAGCATACAGGCTAATCGTAACCACATAGCCCCCGAATTTAATCCCTGTGACATCTCTATTGCACCTAAGCTTCTGCGCCAACGGCTCCATAAAGAGAGCAAAAAGGAGGGGCGATAATGGGCATCCATGCCTCGTACCCTCTCTATAGCAAACCAGGGGAAGTGAAACCGTTAACTCGCACTGCCGCTGTCGGGTATTTGTAACAGTTCAGTACGTGAGTGCGAATTTTGGCCCCATACCAGCCTTCTCAAGGACCTTCGCCAAATAGGGCCAATGGACCCTATCTGGGCGTCGATAGCCAGCATCATGTATTCCCTAGGCATCCGTGTAGCCTTTTCAATAAGATGTAGAGCCCTCTTTGTGTTATCCGAGGTCTAGCGTTCAGGAAAAAAGTCAGCCTGATCCGGGTCAATCAGACCCCCAATATGTGTCCTGAGTCGTGCTGCTAAAATCCCCGTTAACAGTTTCAACTCAACATTGAGAAGGGAGATGGGTCGATATGCCTCCCAAAGTGTCCGGTCTTTTCCCGGTTTCGAGATGACCGCAATTGAGGCCTCCAAGAGGTCACTCGGGATCGCGTCAGTCTCTGAGAAGGAATTAAAAAGAGGCACCAATAAGGGAACAATTTGCGCACAGAATGTTTTATAAAAACTCGCTGGGAACCCGTCAGGCCCCGGAGTTTTGGCCGCTTTTAAGCGGGAAATGGCCGCTAAGATCTCTTCCTGCCTGATAGCGCTTTTCAGAAGATCCACCTGATCTTGCGAAAGTGTCTGAAGGGAAATAGAATCTAAAAAGACCTCCTCCTCCGCATCCCCGTGGGCTCACCAGCGTAAAGGTTGGCATAAAAATCCCTAGGCATGCCTCCCATCCCTCCTCACAATCTCCCGCACTGTCTGCCGCTGTCTGGTCTCCCTTAACTTATGAGCCAATAATCTCCCACATCTATCCCCACCTGTGTAGAAGGCGTGGCGCAAATGGAGGGCAGTAAACTCCGCTCTAACCTGGTCTAATGCCACTAATTGTTGCCGTACTGCCTTCAACTGCCACCAAATCCTGGGCGCCCCCGTCCTCTGGTGCATATGCTCTAGCTCCCTAACCTGCTGTGTAAGGTCATCCCGCTTGCGCTGCCTCTCTATATTATCCGCAGCCGAGATAGCTATAAATTCACCTCTGAGGACCGCCTTCAGGGCTCCCACTGAGTCGCAAGGGTGGTATCCGTGTTACTATTATGGGGGAGATAATCTGTGAGGGCGCGCTGAATTAGTGAGATCACATCCTTCCGATGCAGTAGTGTCTCTCTAAGACGCCATGTCCGCTGCGCTGGAGAGGAGGAAGAACAAGGCTAACGCTTACCGGGGCATGGTCTGATAAGGAGGCGACTCCAATCTCCGCCATCGTAGCTAAGGCTTGTGTGGGCAGTGTAGCAAGCAAGTAATCTAGGCTCGCATATGTTTTGTTTGCATGTGAAAAATATGAGTATTCCCGCTCCCCTGGATGAAGACTACGTCACAGATCCCTAAAACCTAATTCATGCAACCTGGCTAAACCCTCACCCGATATCGCTCCTGCCTGTGTGGTACGCTGGCAGGACCTGTCCAGAACATTATCAAATACCAGGTTAAGATCCCCGCTAACAGTATGTGGCGGCCCGATGTAGAAGTGGCCTCTGTAAGCATCGTGTGAAAAAACCTCTCTGGCCCCTCATTCGGTGCATAAACCGAGCCAATAGAGAAAAGGGTAGAGCCTAAAGAAAATCTATAGATAAGCAATCACCCCTTAATCTCCTCCAATTTATCCAGGACCCGCCCCTTAAATCTCTGAGACACAAGGATGGCCACCCATGCTGTCTTAGTGGTACTAGAGGAGAAAAGCTGTAGGGGAAACTTTCTAGACCGAGGACGCTGGCAATCTCGCTGTAAGAGATGCGTCTCCTGCAGGAGGCAAATGTCAGCATGAGTTTGTTCCAAGTAGAGTAGCACAGCCCTTCGCTTGACTGGATTATTCAGTCCCCTCACATTAAGTGTGAGTATTTTCAATTCCGCTACTGGCATCTAGTCACTATATATTGGGTGTCCAGTGAAGCATACTGACCGATGAGAGGCCCTACATCCCCTCCTGCATCCAATCCCCCCCCTGCAGTGGGCTTGGGTATTCAAAAACCTGCTTAGGCTCCTGATGGACTAAGGACCGTCCCTGTCCCACCAAACCCCCAAAAAAGAGAAAAACATTATTTCCGAATAGTGTGTCCATCATCCGCAGGTGTGTGGCAATACAACAATACGGGTAACTCAAGCAATCCCACCATATCCCCTCCCACCGCCGGCTATTGCCAGAAAAGAAATGTATACATTATAGGCTATGTAATCTGAAGATTCAGCCACATTGAGGCGAAGACAGCTCCGTCGCTGCCGTTTCCACCGCAGCCCGCTGACCCTCCTCGATCACCGCCGCAGAGGGCCGTCTCGCCCGTCGCCTCTTCCTCTGCTGTCGCCATTGCGGTCTGGAGTCATCCCCCTCTGCCGCCCGGTTAGGCTCCTCCTTGTCCTCATTCGGCATTTTGATGCCCAGAAACCTGCACGCCTCCGTCAGGGACCTCAGCTGGTAAACTTTATTGTCCCATTTAAACACTAGCCGAAACGGATGACCCCAGCTATAGGGAATATTGCGTTGCTGCAGTAGGGCTGTAACTGGCTTAAAGGTCCTGCGCTTCTGCAGAGTGAGGGCAGACAAGTCCTGAAACAGAATCGGTGAGTGGTCCCCAAAGGTAAGAGCGTTCAATTGACGTGCCTTTTGAAGGATCTCCTCCTTTGTGCGGAAGTCTTGTACACAAACTAATATATCAGGAGGTGGGGCGGAAGCTGAGCGTGGGGGGCCCACCCGATGTGCCCTATCAATACGCAGCTCCGCATCAGAGGGGTGCCCCAATATGTGATTAAACAGGTCTCGAGCAAAACGGAAAAGATCTTTAGTGTCCTCGGTCACTTTCATGCCTCTAATCCTGATATTGTGACGTCGGGAACGATTTTCTAAATCCTCCAAGTGTGTCTGAAGGTCCACTTGCTGGTCATGTTTGCGAATGATTTCCTGCTGCAGCGCCCCCACTTCCACATCCCGGCCTTCACATTTGCCCTCCAGATCCGCCACTCGTTCCCCTATGGCGTCCGTGTCCCATTGGACCTCCTTAATCTCCTCCTTGAGTTCCTGCTTCGAAGTGTGCATGTCATCTCGTAGGGTATTAAATAGAGATTCAAGAAAGGATTTAGTGATAGGCTCTGAACCGTCCGACTGGCCTGAGGTGGGCGGACCGGCAGCCATTGCCACAGGGTCAGTCTGCTTCTCCGCCGGTACTTTAGAGAACAGGTCCTTAATGGTTTTATCCCTCCATCTCTGGCCGTGGACATCGTCCGCGTCTGCCCCTCTCCGGGCTCTGGGCAATGCAAGGGGCACACTCCTACGCCAAACGGGCTGTGATTTCCAAGCACAGCCCGTCAATCTTTCCCTACCCAAAAGATATGATGCCGGAGGTTGTCTCCGCAGGCCAGGCCAATCCCACCGACTCTCAGGATGCTTAAACAATAAACGAACTAACGGGCCCCCAGCCGGACCCAGGAGGGTGTCCACCGAACCCCCAGTCCTCCCCTACCTGGCCTGGCGCCGTATCCACTTGAGAGCTCACGTCCGTTGAGCCTGCCGCCAGCTAAGCCGTCCCGGTCCCGCTGCACTCCCTTGCCGCCGACCAAGTTCCTCTAGCTCCCTTCCACAACCAGGGGTCCGCCTCCAGCGCAGTCCGCTTGTCCCAAGAGTCCCAGCTCCAAACTGAAGGATGGGGCCCTACACTGACACCGGGTCTCCCCAGCACCGAGGGCCCCTTCACTCCGCTTGTACCGCGTGTCCAAGATCGGCAGCCTGGCTCCAATGGCTGCCCACAGCACTCAGTTCCTCTCCTGCAAGGCCCACCGGAGCAGCCGACCTCAAGCGCCAACCAGGCACAGCCCCCACCAAACGCAATACACTGTGGGGTCTAGCAATTCCCAGGCCTCCCGGCCTATGCGAAGCGCGCAAACAATCCAAGTAAGGGGCGTAGGAGTGCAAAGCAGCTCCTCTGTCCCTCTCGGCCGACCACAAGAAGCCCCACTGGCCACTGCCTCAAGCGCGGGGTGGGCCGTACGCCGCCAGCCTCCGCAGCCGATCCCCAAACTGCCGAAGTGCTCCGTAGGCCGCGAGCAGCCTTACACACAGGCTGCCTGCCGGGCCGACCCACCGGGCCTCACCACCACTCTTCAGTTAGGGCTCTGGTCACCAACCGCCTCCGTCAGGACCGCCTCCAGTACCGTTGGGCCACCGCTCCTCTCCCCTTACATGCCACCGGTGGGATATCAGGAAATGGCGGCCGGTCGGCAGCAGCCATGTCACCCCCGCAGCAGGGCCTTGTGCGGGGGCCTACGTGGGTCAGATCTCGCCGCCGTCGGAAGGTCCGCAGCAGCTCCCAGGAGGTCCCACCTCCAGAGCCTCTCCCAGCACTCACGCGGGCCGGACTCACCGCCACTACCGCGTGGCTCGCCACCAACACCGCACATCGAGTCAAGCTCCTCCGGGGCAGGCACACCCTGGCTCGGCAGACTCGGGCCCGGCTCTGCCCACGCACCCTTCGTACCTCCGCGGTGGTGGCCGGACGAGCAGGCGGCGTCGTCGATCTCAGCAGACCAGCCCGCTATGCCCTCCTCCAACCATCGCCAGCACCAGGGGCAGTAAGGGACTTCAGGCGGCCGGCAAACGTGGCTGATGAAGGGCTCCAGAAAGCGATAAGCCCGTACTAAGAAAGGCAGACGGTGGGAGCACAGGAAATCACGGCCGCTCATGCCGTCATCTTGGCCACGCCCCCTTACATAACTTTTTAAAGGCATTTTCCTCTTTCTATGTCTGTTGCAACAAAGAGGAAAAACGAGACGAAATGAACATATTACTACCCATTACACCTTACCTCGGGATGTGTATGGATTTGACACTTCCCCAGGTTTGCACCACTTTGAAAATCTGGTATACTGTCAAATTCCATGGGTGTTGCGTGGGAAAACCCACTGCAACACACATGGAATGCCTTTCGGGCACAGAGTGAGGCAACGCAGCGATTTGCACTGCGTCGCCTTACTCATGATTTACGAGGCTACTCAAAACCACGCAGGGTAGCTTAGCATGGCTTTATAAATCTTTTTGAGAGTCCTGCGTCACACATGTACCACTTTACGTGATGCAAAGGTGATGAAGGGCTCTCATACATAACCCTCTAAGTGTTGCTACTACATCAACACTACACACCTATTCCCATTCCTTCTAACAGTTATTCTGTTTGGACAGGAAAGTTTTGCAAATAACTCAAGAAGTTGTATTTGGGAGGAAAACACGGTTGTAATTTATATTAGACATAAATTACAAAAATCATTGTTAATGCTGTACTGTGTGCTAACCACTTAATTTTTAGCTTTCCTGAGTAATGTGAAATGTGCCACCCCCAGTAGTGCCTCTTGGTTTAAATCCGGGGTCTCCAACCTTTTCATTAATGAGACCTACTTTCGTTCCACGAAAATCATCCTGAGCTGCCAGAACTATTAGTGTTATACACTTAAGACAGTACATTAGTGGCCAGCCTATGCAAGATCACCAGCTGTGAACACTTCAGTACAGAATTGCCAGCAGTAATCTAAAAAAGGCTTAGTCAGTTTGGAATATCTCTATAAGGGTAATACATAACAGCTACAGCTGCATTGCCCCAGCACAAAGGGAATAATGTTAGTATTATGTCTCCCAAGGCTGCATGATTTATCATTCACATATCAGCTTTAAATATACTTTTTAAATTATGGGTTCTGAAAATACATGTATTTTCGCTGCAATACACTTTTCAATATTGGTATACACATATTAATTCAAACAAGCAAAAGTTTCTGATTTGCTAGGCTGGGCTACACCCAGGGGAGCAATTCCCAGGTAGCTGGAGAGCTACCAGTAGCTCACGAGCTACTGGTTGGAGCAGCCTGGTTGATAGAGAAAGGTGTTACAGATGGTTTGCAGAGATAAAAACTGCTTTCACAAGCCCTACACCTTTTACTTTTTCAAACACGAGCAGCTCTTCATTCTAGGATGTGCTGCCGTGGGTTTTCTATAATTACCGATCAATACAAACATTGTTTGCAGCGATGATTAATGAGGAGCTTAAAGTTTAAATTAAGATAAATTGCTGAGGGCTCCCATGTGCCTGTACTGTTTGAGGCCTGAAGAAGACATAGAATTATCTCTGGATCCATGCTAAACAATTGCTAAGGCAATTATCCATGCAAGCACAAAAGGATAACAGGCACAGGAGGGCGCATGCGTGGCTGAGAAGCAGAGGGATGCCAGGAGGCTTCTGCAGGATGTGTCGGCTGGGGAAATGCAAGCTATTTCTCAGCTTTTGCTGGATAATTATTGTTGTCTTATTTTGCCTAACAAGTTAGTTAACACACTCGTCTCTCCAACTATCAGAAACCCAGTGAAGAGCCTCCCCTCCCTCCCGCCAAGTGTAACCTGATTCAGCTGTACATGGTCTATGCATACATTCCTATATATCTGTATATACAATGGGAAACATCCTTTTCAACGCGGATGTTACCCCGCCGTGCTTTTACGACGCGTCCTTTACAACGCAAGTCGTAACCACGACTTGCGCTGGAGGGTGCTAAAGGATAAAGAATAGTATATTTACTATTCCAACACCTTCCCTACTATCCACGGGGACTGGTGTTAGAATAGTAAATTATACTATTCACTATCCGCGCCCAACAACGCAAGTCGTTGTAATGACTTGCGTTGTTAAAGACGCGTTGAAACGGTACGCGTTGTACCGTCATACATCCATATACAATACGTGGTCTAACCACAAAAGAGGTCGCACACACTAGGAATACAGGGGCATATTTCAATAATCTGGCAGAGTGCGGTGTAGCGCTGCGCTCCCTCACAGGGATGCGCCGTATTCACAAGTTTGCAGCGCACCCCTGTGTTTTCCCTATTGCTGGGGCTAATTCTAGCTGCCTAGCATCAACGCAGGCATCCTTGTACCATAGTGCAAGATATCTGCTTTGCAGGGAATGATTGTTCATGTGCTGGAAGGTGTCCCTTTCTGCACAATAAACAATTACTAATGGCGATTTCCTGTTTCTATGTGTGCTGCAGCACATATAGAAACAGCAAAAATTAGGAGAAACTAATAATTTCTCCTCGTTTCTCCAGGTTAAGACCAAGTTTTCCCTGGTCTTATTGTTGCCACAGCCCTAGATTTGCGCCACCTTTGGTAATAGGGGTTAGCGTCAACAGCAACATCCGTTGCCTGCCCCTTTCACGCTAAGTGCTGCGTGAAAAGGGACTTTTTTTTGGGCGGCATTAGGCCATGTTAAGTGGCTTTATGCTGTCTTGTAATCAATGCGAAGGCTTATCCCACCAGGATGCATTAAAAAGTGACGTTCTGGTGGTGATAAGCCCTTTTTAAATATTCCCCACAGTTGAGCATGGTATTCCATATGTTGTTCTTTGATGGAAATGTGTGTGCTGTAGTATGGCCAGTGTGGAAAGTGTTTGGGTGTCATGTGTGATGACCAGAGACATAGTACTGTACCAGAGAAGTAGGGTCACAAGTGGCTGTGCTTAGTAAAAGAGTATAGCCAATAGGAGTAAGAAGAAGTTGATTTCACTCAAACATCATAGTTGTGTCTTTTTGGATAAGTCTGGGTTTATAGGGATCTGCATGAGAAGTGTTTTATTGTTATGTGTGCTGACCTTGCCAGTCTTTTTATTATTTGGTAGTGATGCTGTAGCTGTTCTTAAGCATGTAGTGGAGAGAAAAGGAACAAGGGGGACATTTGCATATCATACTTGCATACTTGTCAGTGACTGTTTCTACATTGTGAGTTGGCTACATGCTGGCAATGCTTGTGGTAGGATGTGTTAAGTTGGGGGAATAGCCAGGAATATACTGCTTTTCTGAATTTTTTGACATCTTGGATGGAAAGTTTGTAATGTGGAAAATTTTGAGAGACCCCTTAGGGGTTGTGTACTGTGATACAAACTGTACTTTTTTTCATATTTGTAATATTGGACATACTCTTTAGTTGCATGTACATAAGAATACTTCTTGTTTTCAAAAGTACATGCAGTGACTGGATATTGGCTTATTGAATGTTATTGGCGTGTTTAATATGGAGTTGAGGGGTTCTGTCCCTCAGCATCCTCCTGTCCGTCTTGGACAGCACTGCCTCACTATCCTGAGAATGAAGTGCTAAAGGAGGTAGTTGTCCCTTGTGTGAGGACCTGGACGGTATATTAGGCCCAGGATACCGAGATAAATGTACATTTTGATACAACTGCAGTCTAGTAACTTCTGATTGCCCTTTGACCTGCCTTGCATACATGACTATTTAGATTGCCTTACAAATGATAGCGAGGCCGACCAGGGGTTAATTCCGAAGAGCATTGGAGATACTAACTCACCTTCCTGATTGAATTCTAACTTTCTACTTGTGTCTTGATACTTCTTGTTGCTAACTGTTTTCAGCACTTTGGGGTTACAGAAAGGCTACACGCGGTGCTTTCCAAAACTTCTAATAGAATTAAAACACCAATAAACAAGCACCTGCCTACATTGGTGCCATTGTTGTTTTTCGGTCTGATCGAGTTGCAATGTTTCAAAGGCTAGTAAGGAGGCTAGGTGTACTTGAAATGTTGTAAGCTTCCAGCAAGTCATAGATATCATTGTTGTATGGGTCAGGAGAGTCTTTGATAGTGTGAAGACCAGTGAGGGGCTAGGGGGTATATTATCAAGGGGTTTATCTCCGCTTTTTTGGCTTTAAAAGCCAAGAAAGCGGAGATAAAATTATCTCCCTATTACCAAGCTGTCGCTAACACCAGTTAGTGACAGCTAATAGGAGATAGCGACCATCTTGGGCCCCGCTTTGCATGTCAGTGATATTTATCACTAATGACATGCAAAGTGGGCGTGCCAAGATGTTAGCGACTGGAAACAGTCGCTAACATCGCTATCTCCTATTACCAACTTTTGGAGATATTCGCGCTAAGCGCGAATATCTCCAAAAGCTAACACCTGCCCTGAGCAGTTCTTCACCATGTTATCCAATGGGAGGTGGATAACATGGCTAAGAGCATTTGCTCGATAATGCATGAATATCGCTGACTTTTCAGCGATATTCATGCATTGCGGCCGTTTTTTATCGCATTTGCGATAAACCTTGCTAATAGCAAGGTTTATCTGCGATAAAAATCGCCGATGTGCGGCGATAATTTTTGTCTCTAAACAAGTTAGAGACAAAAATTATCGCTAGTTGTTGGTAATATACCCATAGATGTATGTAAAATGTAGGTTTTCAGCAAGTCACAGATATCATCTGTGGATGAACATGGAAGGTTTGTAGTAGTGTGGGGAGTCTTAGTTATTTCAAAGAATGGTTTGCTAATGAGCAGGAGATGTGAACTTCTATAGCTCATGAAGTACATGAAGCTTTTGGGGGATCATGAAGGTTATTACTGTAATAAACATAATGAATCAGTAAGCCCCACCCCCATAAAACTAAAAAGAATGACATTCAAGAAATCTACCCATTGTTTCATCAAGGGCTTGAATGAATGAAGAAGAACACGCAGGGCATCAGAATATATTTAGGGGCAGACTTCAGATCTATATAGCTCTCGGATTTTCTTCAAGAACAAATAATTGAAATTTTGAAATTTTTGAGGTTAAATACACATTTCAAATCCAAGAAATTATTTCAATTTACAACAAAGAAAAACAAATCTCTTTCCCAGATGATTACTAATCCCACAGAAAAATGTGAGAAGTAATTCCTATCTTTTTTAAGGTAAAAAATAATAAAATTCCGTCACTATGAGTGCCAATTTCCCAGCTCCTAAATCAATGACCCAAAAGTCGAAAGAGCTATGGAACCCTACCAGTGAGAACTCGCAACATAACGTGATCACAGATTAACAGTCCTAAAGCAAAGCCCCATTTCTCTGTCCAAACACCTTCTCTTTACTGAAAAACATATGCTTGTCATGGAGCTCTTAATGGAATAACCTGCTCAATGCCTTTCTGATTGATGGGGACGTTCCGGACTATGTACGGGTCTGACAAGCAGGGCCGGACTGGGAACCACAACTGGCCCTGGCACAGTGCTCGGCCAGGCCCCTCACTCCCCTCTCGGGGGGGGGGGGGAAGGGGGGGGGGGAGTTGCAGGTGCTGCCGAGCTCTTTGCCACGGCCGGTTTTCAGCCTATTTTGGTACAGGGCCAATTTTGCAGCTATGCTGTAGAAACGGTCCTGTAACAAAAACGGCCCCCAGCCGTGCGGCGCACCGGGGATTGCCCAGTGCCCACTATGGCCAGTCCAGCCCTGCTGACAAGGTACTCAGTTTCCTAAAAAAGCTGATGCTGACTTTCAAACAGTGACTATCCTTCTATTTTGCAAAAGCCCTTGAAAGGAGTATAGCAATTGAGCTAAATTGATATGATGTCCTTCCGTGACAATTAGACCCGGGCCATATAAACTGGTGTTTGCGACCGCTTTGTGCACCCCCTGGGCACTTTGGTATTACAGAAGGGACAGCAGATACTTGTGCATCTCCTCTGTAATACAGATAGCACTGGTACACATAAAGTGCCAGTGCTATCATCAGAGGGTGCTTTCTCATTTGCATGGGGACATGTTCCCATATGAATGAGGGATTCCTTTGCCTTGCGCCGTAAAACAGACTCGGGCGCAGAGGCAAAGAAGTTGTCAGGAGGCACAATGACAGTGGGCCACCTTAAAGGTGGCCCAGTGTCAGTAAGCCACTCTGATGGCAGCCCTCTAGAGGGGGTAAAGAGGGTCCCATGGACCCCCCAGACATCCCCTTGCAGGTGGGTGCAGTCACCTTCCTGCAAAGGGATCTCTAATCCTCTTTCAAAGTGCAAGCGGGTTGCCGCCTGCACATGGAAACACAGAGCAGCGTCAAAGCAGCAGCTCCGTTTTTTACCTGAATGTGCTGCCCTGGGGGCAGCGTGAGTTTGTGTCTGCCCTGGGGGCAGCGCATTCACTATAATGTGGCGCACTCTCTTGGTTAGTGCTGGACTCTGCTAGAGTGAGTTACTGACCTGCTGCACTGGACATGCCACTGGACCTGTCTGAGCCCTGCTGGACTCTGCTAGAGTGAGTTACTGATGAAGGTACTGATGAAGGTGCACTCAGCGCTAACTAGGGAAATGCGCCGCATACCATACGTAATACGACACCTGGTTTTGGCGCCAGACCACGTTCTTGAAAATAGTAGACAATGCTTAAAGCATCCTTGATAATGATGGTTCACACTTTCTTAACCTCCTCGATCTATGACTCAACTCTTCTTATGATCCTCCAAGACCATCTGTGACTAGTTTGAACTGTCCTGAAATGGTTTGCCTGTTACCTCAGAAATTATATCAACAAATAAAATTTGCAAACTCTATCTGATCTTTTATGTCTAAAGCGATAAGGGGCATATTTATGAGCAGGTTTGCCACACTCTTGCACCACGCAACATGATGCAAGAGTGACGCAAACCTTACATGATGTGATTCATGAAGCCGCACAAAGCCACTTTGCATGTTCCTGAATGGCTCCATATGTCTGGAGTAAGGCAATGCAGAGCAAATCGCTGCGTTGCTTTACTCTGCCCTGGTTAGGTGTTCAAAGGGCATTGCATGGATGTTCCCATGCAACTCCCTTGGGTGTTGACGCATTCTTATAGTTACCACAAATGCTAGACCTGGAAATGAGCTAAAAAGATGCCTTCCCAGGTGAGGTATAACGAGGAGAAATATCTTTATTTCTCCACTGTATTTCCTCTTTCTATATGGGCTGCATTCTGTGGCACACAAAGAAAGAAGGATATGCCCTTTCCCTGACACACTGAGCAGCACAGCAAGATGACTTGCTTCTCTGCATTGCATGACTATCTCGTAAATAGACGCCTAGGTGTCCAAATCAAAATGCTACTATCACATTTACCATGTACCCTTTACTCTTCTGTGGATGCCCTGCCAGGGTTTACATAGGCTAGTATACATAATGCACATTCATGGACCCGGCTTCCTGTAACACATACTGACACTATCTGGAAACCTTCGCTCTTTACAGAACTCTGACACGCTTCACTTGGAAGCACATTCCTTCTAGAAATAAAGAGAACTTCTACAGTCCTAAAAACCAGTGCCTTTGGTATTTGTAGTCCTGTCCCTTCAAAAGATCCAGATTAACCCATCATATAGAAGTATAAAAGTAATTGAAACACCCAATATTCCACCATCACATGCAGATGTAAATTGATTCACATGACCTGAATCCACGAGTTGGTTATCGTTCCTCTATTTTTCTTGGAATCAGCTGGCTTGTATACATGTTCTGAAACCATAGCTGTATCTGTTGTTTATATTTGCCTTGTATGGAATTTATCGTTTGTAACATATCTATAACACTGTTTTAAATTTGTTTAACATCTGTGTTAGAAATGGGATCCCTGGCTGGCCAGGGCTTGCGCCAAAGTCAGTCAGAGACCACCATTCCCACGTCAGGGCAGGGGAGTTACACGCCAAGATAACCCCTGCTCACCCCCTTGGTAATGTGACACGAGCAGTAAGGCTAAACTCGGAGACAATGTGAGTTAAGTGTTTGAGCACGCACCCAGCAACAACACCCAAGGCCACCACAAAGGAAACTCCACACAAGGTTATGTATAAAAATAGCCTTTGTATTACACCAAAACAGATTAGATAAAAACACACACTTTACAATGTGCCAACAGAGACGGGCAGGATTTACAGGAGATATGTACAGGACAGAGCCACAGGGAAAACTGTCAGGAATATGCACTTGTAGATTTTAGAATAATAATCACTGTAGGACAAAAATGAAACATAGAGCACACAACCAGTAACTACTGGTAAGAGGTAAGTACCACGTACGCAACCCTAACCACTTTAGGAAAATATTACGCAGGGAACCAGGACCTCACTAGTAACACCTGTACTAGGAGAAAACAACCACCTAAGTATCACCATACATTTAGGGGTATAAACATGAGAACATTACACATGATGCATCACAACATTCAGAGGTGTAGAGGAAGAAAACACATGATGCATAAACATACATTCAGCGGTGTAAGGAAAGCAACTTTGTACATGATGCATAAAAACACATTCAGAGGTACCAGAACACAGAGTGCGCAAAACATACAACACACAGTACATTTCCTAGCACTCTAAGAAGCACATAACTCAAAACAAAGTCCAGGTTGCGCCACTGCGCCAAAAACCTAAACGTAGCAGCTGCCCACTACTTGCTGGGCAGCTGAAGACAGGGACAGAACAGGGCCTAAACGCTGCAGCTGGCACTAAGTGCTGCGCAGCTGGGGAAGGCCAAGGTTAGGGATGAAGGAGTGCGACTCACCCCTAAGTCCAAAGAACAAGTCACCTAGGAGAAAGAACCTAAATGGTGCAGCTGCCCACTACTTGCTGGGCAGCTGGGAAAGCAAATTGCGACAGGGGCTCTCACTGGCCCTAGGAACATTGCACCCAAAACGTTGGATCCCTTCACAGGCTGTGAAACATTTTTGTGCATGGAAGCCCTCTGGGTCCTTAAAGAAGTAAATGCCCAATATATAGAGCAAAGATTGGCCCCCAAATGCTGCAAAGCACACGGGCACTTTAAATAACTAAGCCCCAGGGAGGGAGAGAACTTGCCCCCAACAGAACCATCCGAGGCTCTGGAAAAATTATTCATAACGTTGAGGCGGCCCACTGCCATCCGGGGCCGCCCTAAATGCATCCAACGGTGTGCCTGACGTAGGCACCAGCAGTAGCCCTACGGAGCCCCCCCCCCCCGCCCAGCCACTTAGACTCACCGGGCTGCAGGCAGGACATCACAGGAGCAGCGCGGAGGGGCAGGCACCGACAATGTGCCTCGCGCCCCCTCCGCCGGGCGAAACGCTGCAGTCCTCCTCACGGGCGGCAGTCTGCGGGGCTCTCCCTTGTCCACGGGAACCCCGACTTGTCAGGTGCCACGTCTTCACCCGGTCCCCCATTTTGGGACCGGGGCTTCAAATGTGGAGCCCTCAAGGCTCCGGGCTGTCGTCTCTTTCGGAGGCGGGCGCCGGCCAATCACAGCGAGGCAGCGGGCGGGACTTCCTTCCAAAACCGGAAGTTCTGCCCCGCGTCAGGCACTACTGACTTCCTGTTCTGCAGCGCGAGGGCTGCGACGGTGATTTTCGGGGCACAGAGAGGGGTACGCACCCTCGAAATACAACCTAAATAGCGGGGTGAGCACCCGCTAGGGCACTGATAAGCGGGGTGGTACCCGTGAATAAAAATAAAATAAGTGGGGCATAGCGCAGGGTAGGCTCCTGCGCACTCGGGCACACAAAGGGCAGGAGCGCTTCCCTCCGAGGGAAAACGACAGCGCTCTGCCCAAGGACGACAAGATAAAGTGCTCTCAAAGCGCTGGGGGCACAGACAGCACCAGGGCCCTAAGGAAGGACCCCTTAGGCAACTAGGGCCCCAGCAACAAGGTCCTACTAGGTAAAGAAGGAATCCTGGGGTAGGGAAAGCGGAGCAGGCAGCTCCTAACAAAGAAAAAGTCCTCCAGTTCCCCCAGGCATGGCAGAAGGGTCCAAAAGAAGTCCATCAGCAATCCAGGGGCTGGGCAGGCCCCAGGGAGGCAAGCCTTCCCCTGGGCCCCAGCAGCAGCACGCCCCTGGCAGATTCAAGTGTCAGAAGAAGAACATTTTGTATGGGGACACAGCCCCTTTTTATACAGTGAATTAGTTTGTCTCAGGGTGCAGGGTGGAGGAAAAACCAGTCGCAGCTGGTTTTGGAGCACTGTGATGTGCTCAACCACCCTTTCCTTTCACTGGCCAGGCTAGGGGCATTAGACGCACCACAGGCGGCGGAGCCAGCATTGTGTGGGGAAAGCCCAGCCCTATTCAGGTCCCAGGTGCACCACTCCCTCACATCACACATGCTAATCTCAACACTCACCACCGGGGCAGACCCATCATGACTCATGGAGCCTGGCACACCAGCCATCTCCAGCCAATCACAAGCCAGCACATTCACTGAACAGACAGGCACACTTCTAGAAGTGGCACTTCCATATTAGTCATAAACACGCTGCACGCATCATTGCGCAGCATTCAATCACACGAGTCCGCACATAACAGACTCGAGCCTGCACACCCCACGCATCAGGAACTACCAGGGACACATACATTCCCCATGCATTCCTATGGGAGGGCAGGCCTATCTCACCACACGCACTCAGAGTGCGCACGCACTTTCCACTGGGACACAGTGAAAGTGCGCAGAAACCAAGAATCACCATCCCCAGGTCACATATAAAAAGCAAAAAGTTCAGGGGTGAACCTGACAGACGGGCCAAGTCCAACAATCTGTTATTATTTTTGTATACTGGCGGTATTTATTTAAATGTGTTTGCTGTGTGCATTTTTGTTATTACTGTAAAAGTGTTCAGACACAGATATGGTTTGGGCTGCAGTACATTGCTAATAAATAAAGGCTTTGGTATATATTCTCCAGCTTTTAGAAGTATTATAATTTTTTTATGTACAAGCATATTTTCATCTGCAGTAATATGTTTTGATGTGATATGCTGACTGACATTAACAAATCTGTGAAGATGGTGTTGCTCTATATTTTGATTGTCTTCTGCAGTTCCCCCTATCTTTATAATTTCTGGTGACATTTTGAGGTACCACAATTCACATGAGCGCCAAAACTGCTAATGTACTTGTGAACCCTAAGAATGTAGATGTCCATCGACCTCCACACCTCTGGTCCGTAGGCAGTATCCTTCACCCCCGCCCCCTGCTGGTCCTAGCCATAACCGATACAATGGTGATCATTTGTGTGGTATCAAGGGGTACTCTGAGAGCTGCGTGTAGGGAGCTCTGTGCACAATAAAGTGCAGAGGCTCCAGCCATCGAGGGATCTATTTTTGTATTTATAATGTAATTAAATGTAAAGCTCACAAACGTTACACACGACCATTGCTGGTGTAATTCCGTGAGAACATTAGTTGGTACGAATTATGATAAGGGGGGGTTGGAAGCATGACCAGTGCACATGAATTTAGGGTTGCACCTAATTAATCCTGGGAAGTTGATATATAAGGGTATTGCAAGATGTAAGGTGAGCCCTGTCCACAGAAGACAACTCCATCACACACTTCTTCAGGCTCCGACTTCATTTGTGGTAGTCTGGAGGGGATCCCCATAATTCTGGTCTGGAGAAGAGCCTAAAGTGTTCACCCAGAAATCTTGTACAGAGACAGAAGTTCCTTCAATTCTAAGAAGCAAAACCAGACCCCAGCCTGATTGTTCGGATCTTTGCAATTATAAAATGCACTGGATAGGGATAAGACATTGACGATTTGCCAACTCCCCACCTTAAACTATAACCTACATTTGCCCATTAGTTCCCTGATCATATCTTGAACTTGAACCTGTTGATCCTTGTTGATGAAATATATTCAGAGTGTGCTGTTTCCTTCTTCTTGTCTGAGACTAAGCTAAAGCCATATGTAGATCTGCTTGCCTGCCTTGAGGGTGCTCTAGCCTACCAGGAAAAATCTTAGCCATCCAAAGGATACTCCACTGCAGCTGGGAACTGGAAGATAGCTTTAGTCCGCTGTTCCACTCACCACAAGTTGCAGGTGGGCTGCCGAAGATTTGACCTTTTGGTGTACTGATTTTCGACTGGCTCCCTCATGTCAGCCAAGGTTTCAGGATCTGGGGTTGCACCTCTTGAGGATCAGGACTCACTCCAGCAGAGGCCTGCAGCAGGGCTCAGGCATGTCCATGCAAGTTTAGTTGCTGGTGGTCAGCAGTGCAGTTGCAGAAGGGCCTCTGGAAGCTTGCTGTGTCCCTGTAGCTCAAACAGGAAGCCAGTCATCTAACCCTTGGAGTCACTTCTGGGGATCCTGGGTTCAAAGCAAGCAGGGTCAATCTTCCATCATTAAACACCAGGGCAGTCCTTCTTCCTAATCTTCCAGAGATTCAGAAGTATGCTGTTGAGAGGTTCTGAAGGTGCCATCTTTATCCCCAGTGCAGACTGTGAGTGGGGGTGGCCTCCTTTGTCTAACCTTACACCTTTCCAGGGGTTGTCTCCAGACTGTCTAGGGTAACAAAGGGCAGACAGGCCTAGGCGTGGGCTGCATTTATCACTATCAGGAGGGCAGACTTTAGTGAATGGGGAAGCCCTGAGGCTACCATTTGAAGCTTAGGATGCTGAGTACAACCCCCCAGAACATCCTACTCAAGAAAGCAGCACCCTGCCACACACCCAAGGCCCTTTTGTCCCAATGTCTGAAAGAAATACACAAAACACCACAGGAGAGCCATTCACAGTCATATGACTCTGAACACTGGCCGAAAGGTACATTCGTTTAAGCAGAAAAAAACAAAATTTCTAAAAGTGACATTTCCAGAATAGTAACTTAAAATCCCATTTAACCACTAAAGAGGGATTTGAATTACAATTCATTTGAATGGAAGAACCATTTCTTTATCTGTTCCCTAACTATCACTTGTTATAGTTTGTTACAAATAGAACCCTCATACCTTCTCTTCCGTATAATCCTGGACCTGTGGATACTTACAGTAGAAGGTCTACCCTGATGCCAGACGACTACCCTGCTGTGAGAAGAAAGATTGGATCTGCACCCTTCATACCAGGCTACCGGAATGACTCAATACCTCCAAGGGCTGGTTAGTTGGCCTCCTGTTCTAAGCTACAGGGGAACAACAGGCTTCACAGGTCTCCCTGCAACTGTCCAGATGACCTGCTGATCTGGACCTGACTTGACATGCAACTGAACTCGTCAGATCCTTGCTGGTCTCAGTTTTACTAAGCTTCTGATCCCCAGCAGACGTGGCATCAGATGAACTTCTCCATGAAGAAAACGAAAAATCCTGAAGTTTTGAGCCCTTCATGAGCCACAGACTTGTCTCTTCGTACTAAACATTTGCTGCCCATGCTGACCACCAATGCAAAGCTCAGGTGAACATGACTCTCATGCTACAGTGATCTCCAGTGATAATAAAACAACACAAGATTTGCACTTCGAGCTACAGCATTGACAGCCTGTAATTACCACTGGTGTGAAAATCCACCAACGATATCTATGACGTTCAACTGTAATTTTGCGCCACAGCAATGACCATCTGCAGTGCAAGGCCTGCTCTTCGCACTACAGCCATGCAAACCCAGGACGCTCTCCCTGATCCTTATTGTCTTCGTCACCATGAATGGAATTCTTTGTGCTGAACTTTAGAAGGTAACTTTTTCAGCGGGACTAACCGGGTCCTTGTATCCAGCCTGAAATCCATCACAGTCGGACTGAGCTTGTGACTTTCAGCACGACCAACAAACCGTGAGTGAAGCTTTCGCTTCTCGATCCCATACTTATCATAAACCAGTGCAATCACATATCTCAGGGTCTACTGATTGGATTTTTGTAGTTTAGTGTACAACATTTTATTAAAATTAACTCTGTGTTTCTAAATTGGCGTGGTGTTTTTCTTGTATTGTGATTTGTCTCCCTGCATCTGCCCAGCTGACCTGCTGCACTGGACCTGCCACTGGACCTGTCTGAGCCCTGCTGGACTCTGCTAGAGTGAGTTACTGAACCCAAGAGGTGTCCTCCAGGTACTAGATCCTTAGTTTGGCATTGGTTGAGCTCCTCCTTGAAGAAAAGGATAATTCTTGAAGTTTTGGGCTCTTCAAGACCACGAACAGGCACATCCGCACCAAGATCTTTCTGCCAGTGGCTGACTCTTTGCGCTATAGTGACCGCCAGCGATGAGCAGCAAAGTGAGATCTGCACTTCCTGCTACAGCATCAACAGCCCCTGATGACTGCCCATATAAAGCTCCAGCAACAAACATACATGAAACCCTAGAGGATCTTTGTTTGCAACGCCCTGTCTCCTCTTCTCTCAACATCAATACCATCCATGACTGCCTCCCTGCTACTTTCTACCTCCTCTACTGCAAACGGAATGCTTCATGCTGTACTTTAGAAAGTAACTTTTTCAGCAGGGCTTACCTTTTCACTACCTCTGATCTGTGGTCCATTGTGGTTGGCATGAGCTTGTGACTTTCACCCACCTGGTTCCACACAAGCAGATACTGCATGTCTCACTTTGTGCTTTTAGGCACTATACTTACCATAAATATTTGAATTTGCATATCTCTGGTTCCACTGGTTGGATTTTTGTTGTCTTAGTGTCAAATAATGTATTATCTCACAAGTGTAATAAGGTAACCCAGGGTTATTTTATGGGAAAGGTAACCTTACAACAGTGAAAAATGACTTTCGGGGGTGGGGAATGGCCAGCCGAGCATGAGGATGGATGCACAACGCTAGTTCTGCAGTACTGTGGCTCCCATGGACACTGATGTCCTGAGACCCGGAAGATCTCTGCAACCACACAAGCTGGATTACTTCCTGGAATGGTGGGGTTAGGCCTCTGACAGGGCCACGAGGCTCCGGCAGGGGTGCCTTGAGGAGAACAGGAGAGGAACCTGGACTGAGAGAGCCTGCATGATAGCGCTGGCTGGACAGACCTAGGGATGCTGCAATCACCGGACTAAAGCGATACCAAAGGGGATGATGGATGGAGTGTTTGAGCAAACCAAACACTCACCTCCAGTCAACTGATCTGGGTTTAATCCATCATCATTCTTTAGCTCACTCCACCACCCCATATGCAAATCAGTCCGACCCTGTGCCTCATGGGAACAGTCCAGCCCAAACTGCCAAGCCATGTCTTCCCTGGACCGGAAACAAGCATCCTGGGACCGGTTTCTGGCTAATCAGCCGTCATCAGTAAGGCTAGCTTGAATCCAGTGGCAAAGTGAGCAAGGGACCCACGTCTGAGCATACCCTGCCAACTTAGGGTGAACAAAGCGATACCAAAAGGGATGATGGACGAGCGTTTGAGCAAATCAAACACTCACCCCCAGTCAAGTGATCTGGATTTAATCCATCATCATTCTTTAGCTCACTCCACCACCCCAGTTCAGTCTAGGCCATATGCAAATGAGTCCAACCCTGTGCCTCATGGGAACAGTTCAGCCCGAACTGCCAAGTCATGTCTTCCCTGGACCGGAAACAAGCATGCTGGGACCGGTTTCTGGCTAATCAGTCATCATCAGCCAGGCTAGCTTGAATCCATTGGCAAAGTGAGCAAGGGACCCGCGCCTGGTGTGGAAAAGTAAATTTTGCCATGTTCTGTGTCCCCACGCCTCATCCATCATATGTTATGTGTGCATGACCAATATGCATATGTTATTCCCCATGTCTAACTCAAGACGCAATTACAGTTGTGTCCACCTCTAGTATGCCAGTTTCCAGTCCTCGTGAATACTACGGATATCAGGCCTATGTAAAGCTACGTTGCCACGTTCCCCAGTGTGCACGTTATTTCATTATAAAGTCCCCGTTTCCAGGCCTCAACAGGGCCCGGACACTAGATTCAGCTCCTGTCTCCTGAAGCCTCGTTGAGGAGCGATACAGCCCCCACCTGTATCCTCGACCTTTCACTTGCTTCCTGCCTCACAGTGCCCGGTGCAGCCTGGCTCTGCCTCTGAGTCTGCCAAGAGTATGTTATGATTCCAGCTATCAGTTTAGTCCTCCTTCTCTGCATTCCTAAGCTACTGAACTGCATCAATAGTTTCCGTCATTGTCTAGCCTATGCGGCTCCATGTTAGAGAAATACTGTATTTACTGGTCATTTAATATTCTTCATCACGCACTACATGTAGAATAATGCATGGTCCAGTCTTAGAGTCAAGTTAGCTTTTCCCCTCATGACTTCTAGTTTATATCAACATGTTCCCTAAACATCAGATACTAGATAGGGTTTAGGTACATGTCGCTCCGACCCTCCAGACTTTAGTCTCTGCTCCTAGTACAGAGTTCATAGCCCCCAGCTTCTCCTCGTAACACGTCATTGCCAGTTTGCGCGCACCATCAGGTTAGAGGTCCCGGCTCTTTAGGTAGCCCCCTCCAATGTTTCCGCCCCATTCATGACATATTCTGTTTCGTTTGCACCACATGTCTATGTATACGCCCAGTTACACCTACTTTTACGGTTATCTTTCGCGACTGCTACGCGTCACGCCTTCTGCTCCACCCACTGCTACGCCTACTGCAATGTAATGCTATGTGTTTGCGTTATGTATATAAGTTCATGTATTGTTATTAAAAGTTAGCGCGCTCATCCCAGACCCAGCCCCGGCAGCTGCCGGGCCACTCTAGCCCTGCCATTCTGTTCCTATGCAGGTTGTCCTGATCCTGTCCTTATGCTGTAATAAACCTGCAGAAACTCCTACTACCTCGAATCTTGACTCTTATTTATTGAGCTATCTGTTATGATATATGCCTAGTCAAAAATAGGGTATTATTTATTTATTTACCACATAATGGCGCCCGAATAGGGACTTGCCCTTTCCCCACGCGTCGGTGAAGCCACGCCGACCCCCTGACCCTCTGCAGTCGTGACGGAACCATACTGGCCAAGTGCAGATATTTCTGCTTCAAGTATCCCTCAGGCCCACGGAGGAGACGGAGGAGGCGGTCCAGCATCCAAACGAGACGGTGGAGGAATGCGGCGAGTCCCGACCAGAGCCCAAGCCGAGAGTCCAAGGTCCGAGGTATCCGGAGGCCCACCCGTAACTGAAGTCCGAAGTTCGTCGCCATCAGTCCAGTCCAGTCCGAGGCTTTCCGTTCCGTGCTGCCCGGTGAGTACCATTGCTGGGGTAGTATCTAGACAGGACCAATCTAAATTGACTCCTGGTCCGTGGGTTGGTGGTACCCAGACTCACAAACGAAGTGTTCACCTAGGTGGATACGGGTCTTGATGCGTCCCTTTATGGGACCGGTATGTTCCGTACTGTTTCAGCAGTGCATCCAGTAACTCTAGTCTGTTCCGTTCTCGAGAAATTCTTGTATTTCTGTTCTCAGTATTCCAGGTAATATTCTGTCCGAACTGTAATGTTATGATGTTGTTCAATGTATTTTCAATGTCGTGGTATGCCTGAATTGTTTTCCCAATTGTTATTGTTCTTTGTGTATTGTATTGTGTTCCGATTCAAGTTTACAATGCCGCTCTTTTCCAAGTTACGTCAGTTAAAAACTAGAAAGGGTTTATTAGAAGAAGCAGTTCCTGTTCCGCCGAGGGACAGTCCAGGTCATTTTATGTATCAGAAACATGGCATAAGTGCCATATTGTATCTAGATTTATGGGTAGAGTATACCAAACAGTTAGAAGAAAAGTATAGATGGCCTGTATCGGGTACATGGGATGCCGAATGTATCATGCGAGTAGAAGAAGCATTATGGAAAAAGAAAGCCAGACAGTCACAGAAGGATGCCATCGAGTTATGGCGCAAAGAAGCGCATAGAAGAACCGAAAAGGAAGTCAGAAGGTCAGAGTTAAGTAGAGAATCCCAAGAACGAGCCCAAGAAAGAGAATTAATCGAGATAGGTGAACAAGTCAAAGCCGAACAGTCAGACAGACAGAGGCATGCCCTTATTAAGGGTATGTATCCTCTTCTTGCCGAGGGCTTGCCAAAAGCGACCCCAGAGGCATCCAGTAATTTCCCGCCACCATTAGTTCCGACCAAGCTACGTCACAAACAGACCGCAGCTGATATTTTTATTTCGTCCTATTTGGACGACACAGTCCCAGAATATGCAAATCCTGTTCGCGCTCCGCCAGTCCCTGTAAATCAGGCACTTCCCGCTCTTCCAGACACCGGAGTACCTGCTACGGTACCCCCGGTCCAGCCAGCATTTCAACTTCCCGCTCCGCCACGAAGAATGTCCGTCGATGATTCTAGTTTAGGGGTCGCAGGAGGAGGTCCTCCTCAAACCCCGCCGCCACACAAGCGTTTAACGTTAGCCGAATTACATGCACAAGCGTCACAGCGTACGCCTAGACATCAGACTGTAGCAGAAATAAGAAAATCCCTTGCCGAATGTGTCTATGATCCAGTCCCAGGCGAGGATAATATGGTTTTATATTCGTTCCGCGTAAGAAAGGTGGCCGAGTATCTAGTCACCTTACCGAATATGAAAGAAGATCTAGACAGAATATATCGTTTCATCCGTACAGGGGATGATCCAGAAAGTATTCACGAAGCCATGTCTCAAAGGAAAGCCGAGATCCAGCTCATGATATTAAAGTTTCTGATTAATTGTCTAATAAGAGAACAAGATTACCCGTCTAAAGATTCTGCCGAAATGAGAATCCTGACAAGGTGGAGTGATAATATAGCCGAGGGTAAGCACAAGACCGTCGGTGCTATGGAGAGTATGTACAAGAAAATCCGTAAAGAAATAATAAAGATACACGAACAGCGTAAAGCAGCACAAGTAAGCGAGAAAGAAAGTACCTCTGATCCTGAAGAGGAAGACGATGAGAATACCGCCAGAATAGCGTATGTAGGAAAATCTAGATTTCCAGATCGCCATTTACGCCTAGAACCCAAGTCTATTTTCCATCATTCAGCACCAGAACAAGGTTCTCTAGAACAAGTATTTCAAGCTACCGATCACATTCTGAAATCACGAATCGGTTACAGTGAATTAAGTACTATGCATGAACAAGAACTAGCCCGATCAGCAGTCCGATGGATTACTGATTCTACCACTTTTCCAGACGAAATAGTGGCACAAATGTTCCTGAAACTGCCCCCAGCCGAACAACGACTGGTGGGTATGTATATGATCCAGCACCTCATTACTCTGTATGAGGGTCAGCACTCTGATCCAGGCCCGTTACATGATGTCCTGAACGAGTTACTCCAGTATAAATGGAGAGGTCTAGGTACCGATTTAATTAGTGTCATTCTAGAACAACGTCACAAATATAGAACGTTCTTGAACCCGCATTTTGTTCATGTCTCACCCCCAGAAAGTAAACCATTCTACATAGACAGACAGAATCCGTTACGAGAAGTCCACCCAGTTAAAGGAACGGGTGGCGAAATGCAGCGAGTGTTTGTATACACTCCAATCACAAAGATGGAACTCCTTGAAATGAAGAAATTAATTCCCTGTCATGACAAAGATCCAGCAGGGTTCCATCGAGAATTAAAAGACATGCTCCGTATGGGAGAATACACTTACCCAGATATCATTAAAATGTTAAAGGTTCTGCTACCCGCAGGGGTGTATGAAAAGCTAAAGGAAAAAGAATGGGAGGTGGGAGAGAAAAAGATCGATTGGACAGCTCTAGAAGCTGAAGACAAGGCACGAGTACCAGGTACCGGTCTTGGAGATAAATGTAAAGAATTACCAGAATTATTAATTCAAGTTTTACCCAGATTATTAACAACGAGAAAAGAAGACTGGGATGCAATCTCAGCCTGTAAACAGAAACAAGATGAAGATATTAGTGATTTTTATTCTAGGTTTGAAAAATGTTTCAGTATTAACAGTGGCCTCAAGACAAGTAGTGAGTCATACCCTCACCTTTTCGTTACTAAATTAGTCGAGAACTCAAGTCCACAAATTAAAAACCGAGTTTTGAAAGTCGAAAGCACCTGGCAAGCAAATACTCCGTCCCAGATGCTCCAGATGCTTCAGTATCACCAGAATAGAATCAGGGAAGAGCAAGAACACGAGAGAAAATGTATGAAAGACACGAAAATGAAAGTGCTAGTTGCACAATCTGTTCCTCAAGACAGTCAGAAGAGGGGTCCGAATCAAGCCAGTCATCTTGCAGCTCCCGTTAAAGGGAACTGCAATTATTGTAAACAGCCAGGTCATTTTATAAACGAGTGTGCAGTTCTGAAACACAACATAGCTACTGGTAAGACTAAAGAAAGACCACGTCCGCCTAGACAAGAACAAGTTTCACAGATTCCTCAGCCACAGAATGCACAACAGACAGTTACCGCACCGCAGCCTATTGCTGCAACACAGCATGTCACATCACAGATGTACCAGTATGCGCAGTCTGAGTATCCAGAGTACCAGCCATATTCATGAAACAGCCTAGAGAGGGAGGTAGGCTTGCCTCTCATCGAGATACCTGTAGATCAAGAAGGTCCCTATGTTCACAGTCAAGTATTAGGGAAAGACAGAAAGTTTTTGATTGATACAGGGGCAAGTAGGACCACAATTAGTCATGCCGAAGTTCCAGGGGCTCCGCTCTCAGGCTCAAGAAATGTTTCCCTTGGATTTTCAGGAAAGCCTATCGTTAACGAGATATCTAAGCCAGTTACTTTAGAAGTAGGCCCATTGTCCCGCACTACTGATCTGTTACTTACTAAGTCATGTCCAGAAAATCTGTTAGGCATTAAGACACTGAAAGAGTTAGGTGCCGTTATATGTTGTTCCCCAGAGGGAATACGATTGTTCCTACGTGACTTTAAGGGTCACTATGTATTACGAGATTTTGATTCAAGACTGTCTAATGTTCCGCAGCATCTATGGGCACAAGGTCCAACTGATGTAGGTTATATGCAAATCACACCCTATCGTGTGACTCTCAAGCCAGGTGTAGTGTTACCACGAATCAGACAGTACAGATTGCCACCTGAGGCTGTAGCAGCCTTATCCAAAATTATTGACGAGCTCATTGTTCAAGGAGTAGTTGTAGAAACTGACTCCAATGTATGTAATTCTCCGATCATTCCAGTCATGAAACGTACTGATCCGAATGCATCCCCAGTATATCGATTAGTGATTGATTTACGAGAACTTAACAAATGTATTATTCCTCAGTACCCAGTTGTCCCAGATATTTCTTCCCTGTTAACTGCTATTGATTCCGAAGCCACGTTCTTCACTGTCATAGACCTTAAGAATGCATTTTTTAGTGTTCCCATTCATCCAGACAGCCAGTTTCTTTTCGGATTTTGTTTAAATGGAAGGAGCTATATGTTCACACGCGCTCCTCAAGGTTTCACAGAAAGCCCTAGTATTTACAGTCAAGCACTCAAGAGACAACTAGACAATATTCACATGCCAACTGACACTGCCCTGCTCCAGTATGTCGATGATCTACTGATCACAGCCCGTTCTGAACGTGATTGCGAGCGAGCATCCCTTACAGTTTTGTATTTTCTAGCCGAGATGGGGCACAAGGTGTCCCCTTCGAAGCTTCAATTCTGTGTCCAGCAAGTGGTATACTTAGGACACTTGCTGTCCAAGAGGGGTAGGCAGTTGACACCAGACCGTATCCAGTTAATAGCGAGTCTTCCCCAGCCCAGAACCCAGAAGGAGGTGCGTGCCTTTATCGGCCTTACTTCTTATTGTAGACAATGGATTCCCCAGTATGCATTTCTAGCCAAGCCACTGATACAGTTAACGACACAGGAGGCAGCCGTATCGACTGTCCTCCCTTGGACATCTGAACATACACTTAGTTTCAACGAGTTAAAGAAAGCCCTATGCCAAGCTCCAGTTCTAGCTACACCGAACTACAGTAAGCCTTTTACACTTTTCGTCACAGAACGTGAAGGTACAGCATTATCTGTTCTCACACAAGATCAAGCAGGTCAATACAAGCCCTGTGCTTATTTTTCGAGCACATTAGATCCAGTCGCCCAGGCGTTGCCTGCGTGCCTCAAGTCAGTTGCAGCCACAGCACTAGCTATCAGACAAAGTGATTCCATAGTTTTAGGACACTCCTTGACAGTACAAGTCCCACATTCCGTGGAAGTTCTTTTAAACCGAACACAAACTCAGCACTTGACAATTGCACGTTTAACAGGTTATGAATTGACACTGTTCCAGCCACACATAGATATTAGACGCTGCAACGTCCTGAATCCTGCTACATTGTTACCATCAGTTAATTCAAATCCTGACACACATGACTGTGTGGAAGTAGTCAACATTACGACAAAGCCAAGACAAGACCTGACAGACATTCCGTTATCAGATCCTGACCTGACACTTTATGTGGATGGTTCATGTATGAGAACTAGTACAGGAGAACTAGTCGCCGCGTATGCAGTGACTACTGACACTGAAGTTATTGAAACACACCGCATTGATACCCTGTCCGCTCAAGCAGCAGAGCTAGTTGCTCTGACACAAGCCTGTATACACGCCAAGAACCTGAAAGTCAATGTTTACACAGATTCACGTTACGCATTTGGAGTTGTACACGACTTCGGAGTGCTCTGGCAGGAGAGAGGTTTCATGACTTCTCATGGAACCAAGATTCAGCATGGTCTCCTTATTCAAGCTCTGTTAGATGCCATACACTTACCGACATCTATTGCTATCATGAAGTGCAAAGCACATACGAAAGTTACTGACATTATTTCCCAAGGTAATGATCTAGCAGATCGCACAGCCAAGCTTACAGCTCAGACTCCAGACATTCAAGCTAATCCGACACAGACACATACTCCAGATCCGATTACATGTATGACAGTTAAGGACCCTACACAAGATGTCATAGATATCCAGTTACATGCTACTCCCGAGGAAATCAAGAAATGGTCCGAACAAGGAGGGGTCCAGACAGATCAAGGATGGTTAACGAAGGGTAGAGCCACATGGTTTCTCCCCGACTCTATGGTTCAAGTCATTATTAATACCGCACATAGTCCAGCACATTTAGGAGAAAAAGCTATGTTAGACAGTATCCAGAACATTTGGTTCAACAAGCATTTACGAGCTGCAGCCAAGCAGAAAGTCCGTACCTGTATGATATGTTGTCAGTTTAATCCAGGTAAAAGTGTCCCGGTGGAACAAGGTGGTTTCCAGCCTCCTGACCACCCTTTTGAAGTCCTCCAGATGGATTATATTCAGATGGAGCGATGTCGAGGTTTCAAGTATGTCCTTGTAGTTATATGCGCCTTGTCCAGGTGGACAGAAGCATATCCAGTCCCAGATTACACAGCCGCGACCACTGCCAAGCAGTTGGTTCGTGAATTCTTCCCCAGATATGGACTCCCTAGAGTCGTATATTCTGATAACGGTCAGCCATTCTCATCTGAACTCATGAAGCACGTTTCCCTTTTGTTAGGGTACCAGTGGAAGTTCCATTGTGTACGCCATCCTGAAGCAGCCGGTCTAGTCGAGAGACATAATCAGACCCTGAAAATTCGAATCGCCAAAGTATGCAAAGAAAAAGGTGTGGACTGGCTAGTAGCTCTGCCAGTCGCTTTATTTTATATGCGCATGGTCGCACATTCCAGATCAGGTCTGTCCCCGTATGAGGTCGTTTTCGGCCGCCCCCCTAACATGTGGGGTACTCCTAGACCCCGAAGTATTACTGATGTTTCATGTAATATGCTGACAGATTACCTAGCTTCCTTGATGTCTGCCCTCAACTCATGTCGTTCACAGGTTGCTGCCGCCTTTCCAGACAATACCGAGGTGGCACCGCATGAAATCGTTCCAGGTTCGCTGGTGATGATCCGGAACTTTGACAGATCAAGTCCGCTGGAGCCTCGTTGGAAGGAGCCACGTCAGGTCCTCCTCACCACCCGTACAGCCGTGAAGTTGGAAGGCCGGAAAGGATGGATACATCTTTCTCATGTAAAACTTTTCAATGGACTGAAACCCGTTTCTAAAAACATTTCCAAGGATTCCCAGGATTTTAAGGACTGCCGAAATATTGCTCTTAAGGACTGTCCCGCAAAAGACATTGCTACAACCCCTTCCCTGTTAGAGAAAACTCCGCAGCAGGAGTATAAGCAAAAGTTAAGGTCTAGTAAATTAAGTCAGTCAGTTTGATTGTATAAGTCCTCCCCTAGGTGAAACGGTTAGACTGTTTCTGACATGTATAAAAAAGACCCCCATAGTGAGAGAGTTAGTCAAAACTCAATTCAATGTATCATTTTTCTAAGCTTCATATTATTCATCAGCATAATGATTTCCTGCACCAGTTATGCATTTTTCCTGTATTTTCCAATTCCTCATGTAAATAAGTCTGCTAATGTTACAGTAGAGCACACGTTTAGTGATCTGCCTCCTCACGAATATGCTTACCGCCTCGCTATGCGTAACAATTCATTTATCCGTATGTTACATTACTCACACCAGACCAGCAATGCCACTAATTGTTGGGTGTGTGGTCGACTCCCCCCTTTTCAGACACCGAAGGGAGTTCTGCCACTCTTTCCTTATCCTTTTTCACATAATGGTTCGTGTGGAGCATGGTCCACCTTAACGTCATCCTCAACAGATATGTCTTTTCTTAACAGTACATGTTTCCCAGACAAGCAAGGTTTCCCCCACAGAACAGGTTTAGATCTAGAAAATGAAGTGTATAATTTAGGTAATTATTCGTCGAATTTCATGGTCCTGAATGTTCAGTCTGATACTACTCCAGACTCACCTGCTATTTCAGTATTACCAGTCAAAGGCGAATTATGTGTCCGAAATAAGGGTTCCGTACACGTAGGACATAGTGATTGTACTACTATTGTCAAGTATAGTGACAGTGGGAAATCTATTTTTAAAGCTTCACGTCATTCTTATTTTGTTTGTGGTCAAACTGCATATGTTCATCTGCCCCTCGATTGGGAGGGAACCTGTTACATTGCCTTCCTACTGCCACCTGTTTTTCTAGCCCCACCTGACTATCATAGAAACACACATCTAGTACATACTAGACACAAGAGAAACCTCCCGCTTGTCGATTATACTGAAACCGCTGCAGAACAATTCATTGATATAGATAAAGGTGTGTTCCCTTATTTAGGTACAGTTTAAACAGTAAGCTAATCCGTAGATTAACAAGAACCCTTGAAGCAGTAGTAGATGAGACTGCCTCTGCTCTAGGTAACTTAACCGAAGAGCAATCCTTTATGAGAATTGTCGTTTTACAGAATCGTCTCGTCCTTGACGTCATACTGGCCGATAGGGGCGGGGCCTGTAGAGTTCTCGGATCTAGTTGCTGCATTTTCATTCCTAATAACGCGCCGTCTGTTTATTCAGCTATAACCAGACTTCATAAAATTGCCCATCTGTTACACCAAGATCCAGGCACCTGGACATGGTCCGGTTGGTTCTGGAATATAATTTCCGCATGGGGATGGAAAGTCCTGTCCTTTCTAGGTATTGCAGTAGCGATCATATTTAGCTGCTGCCTCTGTATACAATGTGGCCCTGCGATTTGCGGCATTTGTGCTACCTCTTGTATTCCTAGTCCCAAGCCCCGTTCTAAATCCCGTTTCAAGACAATTCGAGATGAACAAATGGTACTGTATGAAATGATAGATGGTATCATGAATATTGATGTTTCCTGATGAAACGTAGTGACAAGGAGGGAATGTGGAAAAGTAAATTTTGCCATGTTCTGTGTCCCCACGCCTCATCCATCATATGTTATGTGTGCATGACCAATATGCATATGTTATTCCCCATGTCTAACTCAAGACGCAATTACAGTTGTGTCCACCTCTAGTATGCCAGTTTCCAGTCCTCGTGAATACTACGGATATCAGGCCTATGTAAAGCTACGTTGCCACGTTCCCCAGTGTGCACGTTATTTCATTATAAAGTCCCCGTTTCCAGGCCTCAACAGGGCCCGGACACTAGATTCAGCTCCTGTCTCCTGAAGCCTCGTTGAGGAGCGATACAGCCCCCACCTGTATCCTCGACCTTTCACTTGCTTCCTGCCTCACAGTGCCCGGTGCAGCCTGGCTCTGCCTCTGAGTCTGCCAAGAGTATGTTATGATTCCAGCTATCAGTTTAGTCCTCCTTCTCTGCATTCCTAAGCTACTGAACTGCATCAATAGTTTCCGTCATTGTCTAGCCTATGCGGCTCCATGTTAGAGAAATACTGTATTTACTGGTCATTTAATATTCTTCATCACGCACTACATGTAGAATAATGCATGGTCCAGTCTTAGAGTCAAGTTAGCTTTTCCCCTCATGACTTCTAGTTTATATCAACATGTTCCCTAAACATCAGATACTAGATAGGGTTTAGGTACATGTCGCTCCGACCCTCCAGACTTTAGTCTCTGCTCCTAGTACAGAGTTCATAGCCCCCAGCTTCTCCTCGTAACACGTCATTGCCAGTTTGCGCGCACCATCAGGTTAGAGGTCCCGGCTCTTTAGGTAGCCCCCTCCAATGTTTCCGCCCCATTCATGACATATTCTGTTTCGTTTGCACCACATGTCTATGTATACGCCCAGTTACACCTACTTTTACGGTTATCTTTCGCGACTGCTACGCGTCACGCCTTCTGCTCCACCCACTGCTACGCCTACTGCAATGTAATGCTATGTGTTTGCGTTATGTATATAAGTTCATGTATTGTTATTAAAAGTTAGCGCGCTCATCCCAGACCCAGCCCCGGCAGCTGCCGGGCCACTCTAGCCCTGCCATTCTGTTCCTATGCAGGTTGTCCTGATCCTGTCCTTATGCTGTAATAAACCTGCAGAAACTCCTACTACCTCGAATCTTGACTCTTATTTATTGAGCTATCTGTTATGATATATGCCTAGTCAAAAATAGGGTATTATTTATTTATTTACCACACTGGGCATACCCTGCCAACTTAGGGCACACAAAGCGATACCAAAGGGGATGATGGACGGAGCGTTTGAGCAAATCAAACACTCACCCCCAGTCAACTGATCTGGGTCTCATCCATCATCATTCTTTAGCTCACTCCACCACCCCAGTTCGACTGGCTGGGGGGCCTTGGCTGTGACTGCAGATCTCAGGGGGGGGTTTTGAAATACCCCCTTAGGTGGAGTTGGTGGTTTGTGAGGGTAGTGGCTGCTCCGCAAATTTCCGTGGTTCAGTGGGGACTGACTGCCCTGCCCATAGCAGATCAAGAGGCGCAGGAGATGAATTCCGCACCGCTGTCAGGGCCGAGGTTTCTCCCCCCGCATTGCATTCTCCCTCTGAATTGTTCGAGCCGCCCACCACTCCTCCAGGCCTGTTATAATGGCTGGGATTCAGAGAAGGGAACCCATCCAATGCTGGGGTGAGTCATTGGAAATCACGGCGAATGGGCTCCCTCCTTGCACTTGTGTCTCCTGGCATGTGAGGGGTCAGGTGGAGGGGTAAAGGGCAGCTCCTATTGCCGCAGCTTGCTGTGCTCGAGTCTAGGGTGCCATCCATCAGAATAAGGTGGCCCTGTGATCTGCAAGTCCTCCCTTGTTTGCACAATATAATTAGAAGCCTGGACTGGGCCTTCTGAACTAGAGGCACAGACATTAACAAAAAGCCTTTCCAGGGCCTGAGGAATCTGGAAGGAGGCTATACATCTCAAATCTGGTGCAGGAAATGAGTAAACTGTTTACCTTGCCCGTTGTTGTGAGAAAGTCATCCTTTTTGCCTTGATCACCCCCAATTTATGACTCATAAAGGAGTTTACTGACTAACAAGGCCCAGGACCAGTGCTCTGTTTAAAAGGTATATGGTAATTAGGTTAAATTACAATTAGTCTGACAACCTACCTGTAAGTCCCTAAAATCTGGTAGAGCATGTAGGAATAGAGGCCCAGTAGATTGCATGCACTTAACTGTGCACTACTGTGGTGCCTACAGTCATTTTAAAAGCCAGCCCTGCTTGCAGGCTGCTTTTAAAATAAAACTATGTCCAGCTTCAACTTTGGAATTAAAAGTTCTTTCAAAGTCTTTAACTACCCTATTTTTACATGTAAGTCACCTCTAATGTCTACCATAGGTTAGATTTTTAAATAAGCAGGGGCATTATAAAACATGCTTTAAAAGCCCTGGTAAGGGAAAAACAGCCAATTTAGTGTGTCCCCATTGTAGTTCATTAGCTCCATAGGCTAACATTGGAAGGTTTTATTAAACTTAAGAAAGTCTAACTATGGGCAAGAGTGAGCTAAAATGTGAACTCAAAGTGTCTAAATAATAGTTAGGACAAATCCTACAACTCCCCAAGGTTAGATTTATTATAACTATGACAGAAAAGAAATTATAGAACTTGTTTTTCTTAGGTACCTTAATCCAGCTCTAGAACAGCCTCTCATGATTGGCCATCCTTTGACAGGTTGAGCTAAACTGCTCTAATGAGGTATGAAGTGGCCTAAAAGGCAAAAAAGAGACATCTGGTGGGAATAGATTTACAAGCTGCAGAGCAAAAGGCAGGAGGGGCCTGGGAAGCCAAACTTGTCTTCAAAGAGGAAAAGACACTTACGAAAGAACCCAGTCCCACCACAACTTCCTGCACCCCCAGCCAGATTTGAGCCCCTGAAAATGAATTAGCAGAGGGGCTGAGAGGGGAGTGTTAGAGAAAGTTAGTCACACCTGTAGGTTGGATTAACCAGACCTGAAGCACCAGGAGAGATTTTCTCATGTTTTTGTTTTTTGAGGGACAGTGCTTTCTGGGAGAAGAATATGCCACACTTCAGGTGAAGTGGTCATTATTGAGAGTGACAACCTGCACCCCATTGGACAGGGGTGCCCCCCTACTTGCCAGCCACCGTCATAAACTCATAAGCTGGCATGATGAGGCGCCTCGATTGACTTTGAGAGAAAAAGCTCCCAAAACATTGACTAAGACAGAAGGTAAAAACTTGACCAGGCCCTAATGCTCAGTGTATCCAACCCTCTCGCCATCAGGGTCAGCCTGAAACTTTGACTTTGCCCCAGTCAAGCGCTAACACATGTCCCAAGTTGGCACTTTTGGCTTCTATGCACTAGAAATAATTACATTTTTAAAAGTGCATATCTTCAGTTCCCTACATTAAATTGTTGTCATTTTCATAAACGGTACAAAAGGGGGTGGTGATGGACGGAGCATCTGAATCAATCAAACACTCACACCCAGTCAAAAGATCTGGGTTTAATCCATCAACGTTCTTTAGCCCACTCTGGCACCCCAGTTCAGACACGGCTATATGCAAATCAGTCTGACCCTGTGCCTCATGGGAACAGTCCAGCCCGAACTGCCAAGCCATGTCTTCCCTGGACCGGAAACAAGCTTCCGAGGACCGGTTTCTGGCACCGTCCATCACCAACCCCTTTTGTACCAGTTTCATCATAAAAACATTTTCTATTTTTTTATAAATTGGTGTTGGAGATATAATATGTGTTGTGTCTTACCTATGTACTGTTATTGAAGTTTTTAATGCTTTACACACCTGCCTCCTAAGTTTAGCCTGTCTGCTTGTGAGCCAAGCTACCAAAGGTTGAGCAAGGATTAATATTTATTGGGACTTGACTGGACCTTTTGTGATTGTGGTGTTCTTACTAGCTGTTGGTACATATCAGCACCGGATCCGAAAACACCTTCCAACATTTGGGGGGCCCGATTCACAAAAGTAATCTGAGTCAAAATCCTAACTTTATGACTTTCGGTATTCACAAAGGGCATTTAGGAGTAGTAAAGTTATGATTTAGTCTCAGTTTAACTTACGTTTTACTTAAGTTAAACTCAAGACCAAAACTTTAGTTCAACTGAAACAAAACCCTAACTTTACTACTCCTAAATGCCCTTTGTGAATACTGAAAGTCGAAAAGTTAGAATTTTGTCTCAGATTACTCTTGTGAATCGGGCCCTTGTAGTTTACCTGTGTTTAAACCAAACCATACAGTATGGGAGTGAGGAGCTTTAAAAATCCACATAATTAACAGAGAACAAAAAATAATTAAAACATTTTTTTAATTTGCACTACATTTTTTTATTTCATTTTAAATTTTTCTAAATCGTTTTATTTCAGTTTTGCAAAGTTTTTTGTGACCCAAAACTAGGGATACCATGAAGCTTGTTCTGGCTAACCTGCCTAACCTCAGTGAAACTGAGCTTAGGATTTTGTGCAGGGCTATGGGGCTACCAGCTTGAGGCCTGGGCAGAGATGGTTCCAGCTATAGAAAGGAAGAAGGAGGAGGATGACCCCTCCAGCAACCGCCAGGAGGAGGATGACCGCTTGTCCACTACTTCTAGCTCCAGGTTTAGGAGGGATGAGAGGCTCCCCCATAGAGATGTCCTTCAGAGAGCGAGATCTTGAGGCTCAGTTAGCTTACATATCTGTGAAAGAGAACAGGTGAGCTCTGGCCAATAAGAAGAGGGCAAGTCAGGAGAAACGAGGTAGTGTCTACAAAGAAGAGAAAGGTGGTGAAATGTCCTGGGCTGGTGGGTTTGGACCAAGATTACCTAGGGGGATTGTTCCCAAGTAACAAGGAGGGGATGGCATTGATAAATGGATGACACCATTTTAGAGGGCTCTTAGGATGAGGAGGGCTAGCTTTCAGTACTAGGGTTCACTCTGTGGGAGATGATCCCAGTAGCTGGGAGGGATATGCTCCTGGCTATCGACGGGGAAGCACCAAAATCTTACTCCTACATGAAGCAGTGTCTGATCAGGAAGTTTGATCTCACCACAGAGCAGTACGGGATAATTTTCAGTGACACCATAAAGTCAGCATCCAGGTTTGAATGGACTTTGTAAAGTGCTGGATACAGGATGACATGATAAGTACCCTATGAGGGGCTGTACAAATTGTTCATGAAGGGGCACATATTGACAAACTGTCCCTCAGAAAAGTTACACCAGTATCTAGTTGACTCTAAGCTTTCTGGTCCCAGGGAACCGAGGCAGTTGGGGCAGTTGAGGAGTGGGTAAGAACCAGGTTTCCAACAAACCCCAGAGGGGTGTTTAGAACAAAGGAAGACAGGTCCCCTCCAAAGGGAAAGCCCTGTGTAACCAAAATAAAATAGCAAAAGAGTCCTCAAAAGATCCACAAACACCTGTACAAGGGGGGATCTGTGATCCAAACCACTTTCTAGGTGTAGGTGCTTCAGTGGAAGCCATTTGACCCTGCCAAGGCTGGCAGGTTCTTTCACCCTTCAAAGTTTGGGAAGTGTTATGACTGTAACCAGCCAGGACAAAAAAGAAGAGATGCTGTCTGCAACAAAAGGCCCCCCACTGGTGGCAGGGCCAGGGTACTGTCAGTGTAGGTGTTGGGGTGGAAGTTGTCGCAGAGATGGGGAACCGGCTCACAGAGGCAATCTTAGTTTAACTGAGGGGCATGGAAATTGCGGTCCTGGCAGGCTTACCTCCCAGCATTGAGCGTATAGGCAGCAGCCTAAAAACAGTAAGCCTGAGGTGGAAGCTCTAAGAGATACAGGAGCCAGTGTGACTTTGGTCATAGAGAAACTTTTCTCTTCATAGCAGATTATACCTGGTGTGTATAACAATGTAACCTGTGCAGACATCAGAGCCAAACTCCATACCATGGCTATGGTGAGTTTGGAATGGGGAGGTCTGACAGGCTCTAAGAAGGTTGTTGTGTCTCCTGCCCTCCCAGTAGTGTGTCTACTGGAGATTACTTTGAAGCTTGTGACTGGTCAGGAGTGAAGGGGACACTCCATGCAAGAATGCTGGAGAAGAGTGATGTCAGTGGATTCCCCATATATACTGAGAGAATGGAGTTCTCTTCAACACTGAGGCCAGAGACCACAAAGAAGGGGATACCAGAAGTTTGGCAGTCCTCCAGAAGTACGAAGAATCCCTCCTCAAGTTGCGCTCTGACATCCCCTTGGCAGGATATTTGGGCCAGAGTAAGACAGGGGACAAGCCAAAGGCTCACTTGATCCCCTGCCAATGGTTGAGACTCCTTTTGAGAGGGTGGCGGGTGGACATTGTTGATCCTCTAGACCCACCAACTTCCTCAGGCAACAGATATATCTTGGTTGTAGTGGAGCATACTGCAAGATAGCCTGAGGCAATACCCCTCAGAACTGTCGCTGCTACCTCACCAGAGTGGGTTTACCAAAGGAGGTGGTGTCAGATAGAGGCACAAATTCCATGTCTGGCTATCTGAAAGCAATGTGGGATGAATCTGGTATTACCTACAAGTTCACCACCCCATATCATCCCCAGACTAATGGCCTGGTGGAAAGGTTCAGTAAGAAACTGAAGAACATGATCTTGGGTTTGGCTGACAAGCTCCGGGGATGTTCTCCTCTCGTGCCTGCTATTTGTATTACAGGGAGTTCCACCAGGAAGGGGTTGGTTTTAGCCCCTTTGAGTTACTGTTCGGGCACCCCATGAGAGGGCCGTTGTGTCTGGTAAGAGTCTTGGGAGAAGCCTCTCAAGGAAGCCAATAACAATGTGCTAGACAATGTACTAGGCCTTAGATACCGGATGGCAGAGTACACGAGGAGAGAAAGCTGCAACCTGGAGGCCAACCAAGAGCTCATGAAGCTTTAGTATGACCAGAAGGCTACTATGCCTGAGTAAAAACCTGGACAAGTGGTGTGGTTGTTGAAGCCTGTGACTCCTTGTGCTCTCTAGGTTAAGTGGACTGGGCCCTGTCTAATCTTACAAAGAAGGGCGAGGTTACCTACCAGGTAGATCTGAAAACACCCAGGAATCTCCACAGGGTTGTGCATGTGAAGAGATTGAAACCCCCACCATGCTGATGGTAACTGATGAAGGAGGAGAGGAGGAAACGGAGCCACTACTAGATCTCCACTCCAGTAATGTGCAAGATAGGTTGGTGGAGGGAGTTGTACTCTCTCCCAAGTTGACAGACCAACAGGATGAAGACTACAAGCAGGTGCTGGGGCAGTTTGCTGGTCCATTGTCCTTGTCCCTAGGTATCACCATCTGGTGTGTGCATTATGTTGATACAGGTTTTCAGACCAAGTCAGAGATACTATCAAAGCTGAAGTAGATAAGATGATTTGGGGTTAATTGAGCCCTCTGACAGTCCCTGTGCCAGCCTACAGGTGGTGGTACCAAAACCTAGTCCCTGAGTGGCAAAGAAGGAATTCAGGTTCTGTGTGAACTACAGAGGAATGAATACAGTCATCTACACTGATGCTTACCATATATCTAGAGCTGGTGAGCTCACTGATAGGTTAGGGGTTGCATAGTACCTGGGTACATTCAACTTGACTTCTGGCAACTGGTAGATTGCCATCTGTGAAGGAACAAATTAGAGGTCAACATTCTTAACTCCTGAGGTTCACTCTCAGTTCACAGTGATACCCTTTGGCTTAAAGAATGCACCTGGCACTTTCCAAAGGTTTGTGAACAGAGCTCTCTCTGGGTTGGAAACATTAGGGGCCAGATGTAGGTAAATATATTTTACCGACTCATAAATACCGAATTTTACCGATTCGGTATTTATGAATCGGTAAAATATAAGGAGGGAGATGTAGGTAAATCCAGATGTAGATTTACCGAATCTGTAAAAGTCGGTATTTACCGATTCGGTAAATACCGACCGGTAATGCCCATTCATTCCTATGGGCTTTGAAGCCCATAGGAATGAATGGGCATTACCGATTCGGTATTTACCGAATCGGTAAATACCGAATTTCACAAGGATGCAGGGGGTGTCACTTTGACACCCTCTAGCACCCCCAAAACAGGTTCGGGTGCCATGTGGCAGGCAGACCTGCCCTAAGGGCAGGTCTGCCTGTCATATGGCACAGGTGTGCATGCACACATGTGCATGCACACCGGAATCGGTATTTTACCATCAAATTGAATTTGATGGTAAAATACCGATTCTGTAAGGCTTGTGGGACTCAGAAGAGTCCAACCTACATATCAATTTTACCGAATCGGTAAAAATACCGATTCGGTAATTTACAGAATCGGTAAATTTACCGATCGGTAAATTTACCGATTCTGCCCCCTACATCTCAAAATCCATTTACCGGTCGGTAACGGCCGAAATCGGCCGTTACCGACCGGTAAAAGCCTACCTACATCTGGCCCCTAGTGAGGCTTATCTGGATGGTGTAGCTGCATACAGCTCTATGTGCGAGGATCACCTGGTCCACCTGAAGGAAGTGCTTCAGGCCTTGCAGCAGGTGGTCCTGACTATCAAGGCAAGCGAATGCCAGATAGGGCAGAGTTCAGTGGTGTACTTGGGCTAGCATCTAGGTAGAGGCCATGCAAAACCTCTCTAGCCCAAAATGCAGACCATTCCGGTTTGTGAGGCTTCCAAAACCCAGACACAGGTCTGGGCCTTTCTTGGCCTAACTTGGATCAATTGAATATGATCTTGCAATTATTATGGCCATCCATTGCGTAATACTGCCTTTAGCTCTATGATGCTCATTCTTGACTTATTGGGACCATTCTTCACATGATTCTGTCTCTCCCTTATACAATGGTAGGGATAATCCCTGCCATATAGGATAGATCCCTGGTATTTTATGATGAAAACTGACATTAAAGTCTGAATCTGCCCATGCATAATAATATATAAATAAGTACTTATTGAAAAATGACAAGATGATGAGTGGGGAGTAAACATTTTTTTCCTAGAAATTAAATGATAACACTGGGTACAAAGACATTTTTTATGAAAATGTCAATCTTTTGATTGTGCAAACTGAGCTTATTTGTAAAATTAACAGTTTAAATCCCTTGATAAAAGGTTAGCATTTTCAGACACTAGCAAGCCGACAATTTAGATAGTGATAAAGTATAAGGAATGTAATAATAAAATATTTAAAGCATTTTTTGTGGGAAACTAGTTCTGCAGTTAGATGGCATGAGGCTGATTTTAGTTCATCCGTAACAAAGAATGATTCATGCTATGGCTATAATTTTCTGGAAAGTTTGAAGGCAAGTAGGACCAGATGTCCTTTAACACTGGTATTTAGGTGACCGGGGTTGCATTTTGTGAACCGGACTAAGAAACAATAGGTCCTTTCCCAAAATACCAAATTAGAGTGGGTTACAATCTAAACTACATCCTTAACATTCATGAGCTAGGTCACAAATTGACACTCAATGTGATTGGACCACAAAGTCAGGGATGGGGACTGGCAACAGTAAGCAGACCATCATATGTATGATCATGTTTAAATAAAGTTTTTTTTAATGCAGTCAATTTTCCTTAATGAAAAGTAGACTGTGTTTCTAGTGAGTTCTCAGTCACAACAGAAGGCCGAGGATTCACATGTATTAGAGAAGGAAGGAACAATAATTTCAGAAAAGATCCTGTATACATTTTGAAAAATGATCCATCATCTGACATTTCATATTCAGCTTATCTGGCCTTCATGCACTGAATATAACGTTTTACCCAAAGTTTAGGGAAATTATGCAGAATATATCACAGTTAAGCCAATAGGTTTTAAAAATATGTCTTAGGGAGGGTTACTCCTCCTTAAATACGGCAAATTTGACATGAAACAAAATCTTGGAAGATTCCATTATTGCCATTTCAAAATCCTTGGAATTTTAATTAAACTATTTGGAACTTACTCTAAAAATGCACCCTGTGGGCCTAATTCGGACGGTATAGACTTAGGGGCACATGCATCAAACTCCTCATTTGTGTTTACCATTTAGCGATTTTTAAAGAATCGCTATTTGGTAATCGCAAATGCCTATGCATGTAGGAATCGCAATAAAAATTGTGATTCCTTAACATTAGCTAATAGCGATTCTGAAATTAAGAATCGCTATTAGCTAATGTGACTCCATTCATTCTTGACATACAGGCCCACAGGAATGAATGACAATGCATTCACAAATTGCGGTTAACAAATTGGTAATCGCAAATTGCGAATGCAAATTTAAGGGTGGCCCGAGGCCTAAGAGCACCTTGAAGCAACCCCCAAAAAAGGTAAGTGTGCACATGGAAAGCACACAAATACCCTAAGGGATTGTGTGCACTACATGGTACTTTGAAAAATGTATTTTTGTGCATTTTGTAAAGCGTGCACAAATTACTATCAACTTGAAGTTGATGGTAATTAGCATTTCCTAAATGCACAGTTCCCATTTAGGAAAGGCTACATGCATCACCTTTAGGGAATCGCTAAATACATTCGCAATTTAGGTGATCGCAATAAATTGCGATTCCCTAAATTGCCAATTGTTAAAAAGGTACATGCATCAGAAAAGACCATTTTATCATCGCAAACGGCTGATTTTTGCGAATCGCACTGTTTTCAATTGCAAAATAGTTTGATGCATGTGCCCCTTACTCATTTCTCATGTTCGTCTAGCCCAATTAGATTCTTACTTTAAAAGCTCAATAGCTAGCCAATGGATAAAATGTAACAACATTGTGTTGGTTTGTCTTCCCAGAATCAATATCTACTTGGTTCCATCTATGCTGGCTAATATACTGTCCTTCCTGAGCTCATTTTTAATACTAAATGAGGATATGAATGAGCTTGTTCTACCCTGGATGTGCTCTTGCTTGAAAACAATACTAGTGGTGTGGAAGGTTAAGCTTTCTTACAATCCCTGGATAATTTTCACATTTTGTAAGTAATCTTCACTTTCTGGGAGTATAAGGAAATGGATTATCAGTTGGGGGAATGTATATTCTACTCGAGCAATAAGTCCCAAAATTCTGTTGGGTGAAACATGGTTTTAATAATTTAACTTGGGCTCAACCCCTGATACCCATGGCACAGAGCAGGCAGGCTTAATGTGCAAATTATGTCCAGCATTTAGCAACACTAAAATAGTTTTGAAAAACCTCAAAACACAACACAATAGAAAATGACAATCCATTTATATAAATAAAAAAAAACTAAGATAATAAAAATTACACTAAAACTACTACAATCCGGTAATGGAGGCTGGAGATTTGAATTTAGAAGGTTTTCCCATCCAGAAATCAATACTTATGGTTGACCTGGATCTAAGTATAATTTTAGGCTGACCACAATGGAGCAATGGTCAGATATGCCAAAATGTATTATGTTTGATACATACAGCCTAATTACTAGTTACTTGGCTTTAATATCATGAAGATTTTCGTACATACTGTGCCAACATCCTCATGTTCCGGTCAAGAAGATTTCCACTCAATAAATATGGCAGGTTTGAACTGCGGATATTTATCACAAATCTCAAACTTATGATATGTGCAGTAACAGCAGTTAACACACATACTGGAATTATCTGTGCTGCGCCAAATGAGGAGCTTACCCTTTTCTGAAATGTCAAAGTCCTTCATCTGGGACAGATTGAAGGCTGTATCCGGCGAAGTTCTCTCGAATCCAAACAGCCGATGGACTATACTCTATACTATACTGTACTTGGTCCCACTCAAGCTACTGGTTTTGGCTGGAAAAACTTGGAGTCGTTAAATTAAACCTTCAGTGCTGCGAAAGTTCTCTCACCATGTACATGACTTTACCTGATCAAGATTACAACCTCTGGACTTAGCCTCTTTTTTGGAGCTCTGAATCTTCCTTGAGCCTGAAGCTATAATCGACAATGACCTTCCGAAATCAGACACCTTTGCTGCAGTGCCCCACTGAAGGTCTGGCAACCTTAGAAGGCAAAATATTTCTAAGTCTCAATTTTTAACACTTTCTGGGGCAGATCTTCTTAGCTAATTTCAGGGCTTTCAGGACTCCAGTGACAGTAGTTATGCTTGGGGACACACTCCAGCAGAGACCACCAGTAATATCTGATCCTGTTCCAGTTGTAACTGCTACACTGGTCACTCAATAAAATGGCCACTTGCAGATTGTTACATCCCTGCAGTTAAACAGGATATTACCTCACTGATCCTTAGAGTCTGCATTTTAGTCCTAGCTTCAAGTGGAAGCAGATCCAGCTGTTCAGTTCTCCACACAGGTTATGGAGAGCAGGTACAAATCTCTTCTGTTCTGCCACAGACCAGGAAAGTGTTCTGAGGAGCTGAGGGTGATGTGCAACTTTTTTTCAATTCACTAGCAGTAGGTGTGGCTGACCTCTAAACAATGCAATACATTTCCATATTTACAACACAGTGCACCATTTTTGTCAAATCTATCCTGACAAAATCTCTATGCACCTGTACGGAGCTTGTGCTACACCTATATCTCAATGCCTTCCAAAAATGAATGTGTTGTCGTTTTGTAACTGGTGCTCATGTAAAGTGCTCCAATACCTTCAGGTTGAGTTTGCGCTACATAAAATTGAAAAAAGGTAGATTGTTGTTGTATCACTTCTTGCACAAAACAATCCTGCAAGGGTGCCTGCATTGTTGCTAGGCTGCACATTGTGTACCAGTGCAAGGATAGGATAGGAATGCACCATGTTATGTTAATTACGTCACTTTCCTCATCATTCACAGCAGCAAGGTGGCTTGCTGTAGTGCTCTGCGTGAAATATTGATCAATGTTCCACTGACTTTCCTTTTTCAAGTCCCTCCACTGGCAGCACCTCATTGTCTACACGTATCTTTCTGCCTGGAATTTTCATCCACATTTTCAAGACTTGTGTTGTAGGAAGCTGATGATTGGGATTGTGTCGTTATTGAAGGCATTGGTATCTTTCATTCATCAAAGCATCGGGCATATATATCAAGCAGTTGCATGCCATGCAACCGGGTGCATGGGTGATGCGACTACTATGTAAGATTTATCAAGCCACACCAAGGCCACATTGCGTGGCCTTGAGAGGCATGATAAATCAAAAGCGATGCAATGCAGCGCAAATCCCAGCATTTCGTTACTCTGCCCTACAGCGGCGTTCCATACATAGAAAGAGAAAAATCCCTCAGAGGATTATTTTTGTGCAGGAATGTGTCGCTTCCTGCACAAAAACTACAACCCAGGCACGGTGCAAGGGTGCCTGCGTTGTAGCCAATGCGGGGAAAAGACAGCAATGCACCATATTATGTTAAGTACAGCCCATTCTTGCCCTTTGCCGATCACCTTGTTGAGCTTCGCTGCACTGCGCTGCATGAGTTTTTTAATAAATATGCCCCTCGTTTTACAGAAGCTATACTATCAGAGAACAGGCAGGCCTATTTCTAAAAAAAGTAAGCTTAAAACTTTTCACGTATTCCTACACGTGTGTGTACATTTTTTCCACCGGGAATTCTTAAACATCCACAGTATTGGTCTGGATTGCTGCGCGTACGTCTGTGAATAATCTGACATTTGCCATTTCCACATGGTGGAATTACATGCACCGGACAGCTCAGTATGGAGTAAGGCAGTCACCTTTGCAAATGCACATTTTGAACTTTTTTCATTGTTATTCCCAAAAGGAGAAATGCCCTTACACGCCCAACATATTTGGGAGTCTTCCATTCCCACTGAGTGCAAAAGGAGTTGCTCCAAATCTTAGCAGGAGTAATTTATTCAACCATTTCCAGAGAGGGAAAGGGAGAGATCAAGCTTGTGAACTACACAAACTCTCTGGGCACACCATGAATTGATTTGCCCACTGCCCACCTCTTACATATGGTCATTACATGGAAATAAGGCAGGCCCCTGCAGCCCCTGTGGAGCAGGGGGGCCCCAAACCTTCAGGAGGACCCCACTCAGTCAAAGACCAGGGAATATTTGTGAGATATGCGATATTCAGAAGCCCCTCATCACATTCTGTAGAGTGTCATCGTTTTTATTTACACCACTGATACACTACTTCTTAATTATACACATTCATGAAATACAGTTATGCAGTAATAAAACCATTTACAGGTTCGGAATCAAGAGTCGGTGGGATGGGGCTGAAGAATAAGGCAAGACGGTGGCCATGTGAAGATGGCTGTGCACTGTTCGCCAGTGCCGGCGTTTTTGCCTTCGACTGTAGCCAACGCCCTTCCCTCTCCTGGAGCATGACTGCTGAGTGTGCCTGATGGTGCTTGTGGTAGGCAGTGAGGATGCTCCGGTAATCAAGTGGGCTCAGCTGGGCTCCAGACCAGGAAGACATCTGCTCTGTATCCTATGCAGCAGTAGAGGGCCTACATGTGGCGGCAGAGATAGTAAATATTACAGATGAGCAGCAGGATCAATGGGTCCAAAGAGTGTGAGCATCCAAAGGCCCGGGGTGTGACCACTTCAGGGGCTGCTACTGGAGTAGGTGCCGGATCAGTGGTGGCTCCTCTTCAATAGCAGGAGCACCGCCCTACTGACCGGCTAACAGGCAGCAAATTTAAAATAAAACGATGTTCTTGCATCGTTTTATTCTGCATTTGCCGGCTCTAAGACGGCGGTGTTGGAAGGGGAGGGCCTGAGGCATGGAAGGGACGAGGAGGGGTGCTATGTGCACTCTACTCCCTAAGTTCTCATGTGTGTTTGGCCGGCCATCTAAGACCGACCAAAACACTCATGCGCACTTAGCTTTTCTCCAGCCCAGCTGCAATTAGCAGCCAGGCTAGAGAAACCCCACAAACTCCCTGGTCTGAGCATGGCGTCTTTCCTGCCCGCTCAGACCATCCCCACACTGCTCTGCTCTCCAATGCATCGTTTACAACACATGCCATTACCACGCAAGTGTAACAACGATGCGTTATTTCATAGTATGTTATTACAACGTAAGTCGTAACAACGACCTGCTGTAGGGGGCAGAAGGTGTAGGATTTGTTGGATTTTCAATCCAACACCTTCCCTACTGTTGCACACACTGGAGTTGGAATAGTAAATTATACTATTACAAACTCCAGCGCCCCACCCTACAGAAAGTCGCTGTTATTACTTGTGTAGCAATGGCATGCAGTGTAACAACACATTGTTGTAACGATTTGCGATGTAATGGCATGCATTGTAAACGCATGCATTGTTACATGTGCTATTCCTCCAGCGCGAGGATTGGACAGAGAGACTGTCCCAGGGGCTGCTGGGACCCAGGAAGAAGACGAGAGGCGGCACGATGAGACGAGACGCTGGAGGAGGCCGGCGACAAAAGGTACTTTTTTTAATATTGTATTTCTATTTCCAACCCACCCTCCGCTTTGGAGTTCTTCAATTTTCTCTTTGATGTTTCATGATAAAGTTTATAATGGGTGGGAGCGAGCAGGTTGACTAGACTTGGACACTTATTTAGTCAGGGCCAGATGCATTCATTTAGTGAACAGCAGCAATAATATGGTTTGGTCAGGAACATTTTTTTTAAAAGCCTACAGATCAGGGATTTTATTTCAAAGATCAGTACTGATTAATTCCCAGTTAGTAAAATCCCACTTATGGAAATTCTGAGCAGGAGAGCCTGAATTGGGAAAATGTAGAAAGTATTGGCTGCCTCAATGCCACCATGAGACTTAAGCAGCAAAATGGGAGACACGATTGGGGATCAGTGGTTTGAATTTGCAGACGCCACTTGAGGTGGGATGGAAGTATTAGTAACAGTTGAGGACCCAACTCTACAAGACCATATTATATTTGTATTATACACCTGCCAAGTTGTTTAGTTGGGGGAAGAGACCCGATTCTAGCTGTCTCTGATGTGGGGGGAATCAGGCAGAAATAGTCCTCACTTGTTTGTGCCTTGTGCTAAAAACTCTAAAAAGAAGGAATCAGTGCTTTCATAAGTGCTGCTCTCAAGGTGCAGGTGGAGCTCACTACAAACCTGTTTTTTTTGGCGTTTTAGGAGAGCAAAAGGGAAAATTGGCTTGATTTTTCTAGCCATTGTGGTGGCACGCTTGTGTAACTACAGTTAGTGTAGCCCTGTGCACCCAACCATGCATCCATGGCTGTCGCGATGATAGTCAATATATAATCGGCAAAAAAATCTATAGGATTGCAAAGGCAGTAGAGCAAGGAAACGCAGAATCTTGATATAGGCGCTGTTTGGCGAAATTGGTGGAGAACAAATACGGAGTAGTGGGCCGGTATAGTCAGGAGAAAAGATTTGGTAATCTATCCATCCAACAATACACAGGCAGAATGTCAATTGGCAAATTAATATTACTAGGAGGTGTGGCACATTTGCCAGAGTGGCTGACTCCAGAGCATTTTGCTCACTAAGGTGAAATGGAGGGTAGTAAGGGGTACTGTATGTGAAACTTTTGCATTTTGCAGTACAGTCAATGATTTTCATCATTTCTATCGGTTTTAATGTATATCTGTTAGAATTTTTCATGACTGACAGCCCCAATAAAACAAATAAGTAATTGAAAGTCCTATTCAGTGTGCACGTTTTGGAATTGAAAGACCAATCAAATGACTTTATTTGGCACTATCACAATTTTTTATTTTTTTTGCAATGCGCTTTTTCTACCATAGCTATGCAAAGTTTTGGATTAACAAGGAAAGAGGATGCCAAGCCAGCAGAGAGTTAAAATTAGCCAGGACATCTGGATGAGCAGCATAGCTGGAAGCAGTTTCCACGCTGCACTATTGCTTTTCATATCCCTGGAGCCGATAGCCTTCCGTTTAATTTATACTGTAATAAAATCTCCTATTGATTTCAATAAAATTGAAGACAATCATTTTGAATGAAATCCCCGCGGCGTCCTCTCCAGATCCAGACTGACTTTTCCTATTTTCTTTGTGCCTGTACATTACAGCTCGTGTCTGCTCGGCGAGGATACGCGCCTGCGTATTTTTTGGCTCGGAAAGTGCAAATATCATTTGAAGTTCCAAATGTTTGGACTATGATTAATGGCCCGCGCGTTCAGCCTGCAGTTTGGAGATGCTGCAAGCTGTAATCAGGGTTTAGGCTCGCTTGCCTTCAATCTTGGCCGTCGCCCATGGGGAAATGTGCCATTAACATGAAGGAGAACGTAACATAGAAGAAGGGCAACTCTAACAGTGCTCTTTGTGAGAGGGGAGGGAGAGAGAGTGGGGAAGACAACATTCTACATCACACCGAATTTTCATGCTACTTTCATTGTGTTTGAACTACAGATGTGTGACTCTGACCAGAGACTAAACAGCTTAATATAGAAAGCCTCACAGAACAAATAGGCAAAACTTAACACAGGGGCTGCTTTAGGGAGGTGCGACTGGTGCGGCTGCACTGGGCGCCGACATGGAGGTGGACCGCTAACCTCAGGGGGGTGCGCTAGTTTAGCAATAACATGCAATTTAAAAGCGCCTGCTGCAGAGTTCCTTGTGTATCTGTCCAGCTTTCAAGCAGCTCTAAAAATGACAAGATAACTCTTTTGATTAATGTCCCTGCTAGAGAGAGAGATTGGAGTTTTGTCTAGTGCTAGTTTTGACCCAACATAAAGTAGCGAAGAGGCTTAATATGCCTGCTGCATAAAACAGATCTGTATTTTAGGTGGATAGCTGAGTGGTTAGTAAAGCCAGCCTTTACCAGCACTTTAAAAAAAGGAAATATATGTGAGGGAGGGGCTATGGAGAAATAAGGAGCACTTTGGTCTGGTGGCAGTGAGGGTATCCAAGGAGGAGGTCATGAGGGGGCACCAACAAAGATTGTTGCACCAGGCGTCACCAGTGGTAAAGCCAGACCCAGCTTTACAGCAAGTGGTAGGTGATGGTGATGGTCAACAGGTGTTTCAAAGCTTAATATGAAACAAACAAAAAATGTCCAGGGGCTATGGAGAAATAAGGGGCACTTTGGTCTGGTGGCAGTGAGGGTATCCAAGGAGGAGGTCATGAGGGGGCACCAAAAAAGATTGTTGCACCAGGCGTCACCAGTGGTAAAGCCAGACCAAGCTTTACAGCAAGTGGTAGGTGATGGTGCTGGTCAACAGGCGTTTCAAAGCTTAATATGAAACAAACAAAAAATGTCCATGTGTTCCATATTTTTACTTAGACGGCTGCCACCCACTTCTCCTTCTGGCGAATATATGACGGTATTCCGCATGCTTTATGACGCATACATTCAGAATGCCATCTTTTGAACAAACGCATCTTTAGGATGCTTTTGTTCAGCACGCAAGTTGTTTTAATGACTTGCCGTAGGGGGATGCTGGATGTTGGATAGTTTAAATTACCATTCCAACTCCAGTCTGTGCAACAGTAGGGAAGGTGTTGGCCTTTAAATCCAACACCATTTCACCAATACACCCTCCTGCATGTTGTTGTTATGCCTTGCATTCGGAACGAATGCGTGGCAATGCTGTATTCGTTCTATTGCTGTGGCTGTGTTGGCACAGCGTGATTCTGGCGTCATCCATAATTATGTATCCCCCCCTCTGCCACCAGTCACTTCCACCGTTGGTGCCACCTACTTTGATTATTGACAAGGTCCAAGGCAGATTGGTGTGAGTTAGCCCGCCTTCCACATTGTGTGGTAATGGAGGAGTGTTGGCCAGTGAGAAACGTTTGAAACAGTCAAAGAGAGCCATTTTCAGACCCATTTATAATTTTTTTGCATATAACCTGGAGGGCACTCATGAAATATTGCAATATGTTCATGTTCTAGTGTTGGGAAAGGCAAGGGCCACATTACCTAAAGAACGGCTTTGTTCTGAAAGAGAGTAGTGAACTGCCCCCTCTCTGGCTCCATGAGACCCACCTTGCCATTCACCATCAAATGGACAGTGTTCCCAAGTTTAGTTGAAATTCTCTAGGTCCCACATCACAACACTCCTTCAGGTGGGAGGGACTGTATGCTGTGATGCTTGACTGGATGTCCCAGGTTTGACTCAGTACACCCTGGCAGCCTTATGACTAGGGGTATGATCTGGAGACAGCTAGGATCCTTGAGGACAACAGCCCCTTGATTCTCACTTGTGTCCATACACCTTTTCTACAGATTGATGGGTAATTATCCTGTTGTGGACCCCAAGTCTTTGACTACAAGATGCACCACTACACCTAGTGAACAACTGGTAGTTATTGCATTTGAGGACAAGCCTGCATTACATAACATAACTGTGCTGATTTTAATCATCAATATTTAGGTTAGGCTAACCTTGGAAGCTTGTTAATCTGCTCACCTGGGTTATGTCGATAAGGTCACCAACACACATGCTCAGTGGCAGTCCCTGAGATGGATGGCACAAAGTTGATCACGTAACACGGCCTGACAGTGGCCAGTGTGAAAGTGGCACTAGTTTTTAAACTGCAAGAAATCTAAGGATTTTTTGAAAGTTGGCAATAGATCCGAGATTCCATTCTATGATCTGGAAGGTATAACTGAACCTCTCTCCCTTTCACCTGCAACCCAATATTAAAACACGACTGACCATAAAATATTCCTCCCACTACAAGACAGCCTAGCTTGTGATATTCAGATTCACCATGTTAACATGTGCATCTGTCCTCTGCTTCTCTAATCTGTCCTAACCTCAGAATATTAATATGCAGACCCGGTGGTAAACAATAGGCAAATAGCGGTCTTAGGTCTATCACATATATATTTCAGTTGTGACAAAAAATCTGGCACGGTGCATTAGGTTGAGAAAAACCACCGAATTCCCAAATGTGTAGTCAACAGACCAGTCTACTGCAAATAGAAATCCTCTGCACGCGTTTAGAAATAAATACACATGAAGTTGCATCTACATTTCACAGTAATGCTTATCTTGTATTTTCCGAAGTCTTTAATTCAAGTTCACCTGTAAGTGAAGTTAATTCTGTACTCCACTTACACTCTGATCTCTGGTGAGGGGCCTTGTTATAGAACTCAGGTTTCAACCCCAAACAGAATGTGTGAGGCCATCTTCAGGACAAATAGCACAATCAAAAGCTACTAATACGTTCTAAAGATACAAAATGAGCCATCCTATAGAAATTAAAGATAATAGTAACAGTGTGTTGATACCCATATACACAGCAGACCACACTACAAAAAGCAGGGGTGCATGTGCTACAAGTCAGACCTAAAGGAAAAATAACACACAAGTCGATCAGGCAGGCAAGATACGTTTAATGGCAAAACATGCATGAGTGAGGGCACTGTAAAGTAGGCATGCATGTGATAGACGAGGGGCTAGCCAAGACACATATATTTCATGCAGACAATATTACACAGTAAATCATGAATTAAAATTGTAAAACTTGTAAGCTTGAAGGAGTTGCCTATTAAGGGGAAAAGACTCTTGAAAATAATTATTCCACAGGGTTCCTTAATGTTAAAGAGAGCAACCAGCATAAATAATAAAGCTTAACCTTGTCCCAAATCTCACATCATCAACAATCACCAGGGATAAGAGTTCCACAATGTTCGTTTGTGTGATGATTTCTGGTTTAAGTGTAAATGCCATTGTGACATGATTCTTCAGATGATCATTTAAAAAGAGTGAAATAAAAGCCAATTTAAGACTAATTAACAGTGTTAAAACAATTGTCCAGAATGTAGCATCTTGTAAATGAAGAAATGCTGGAACTTTCTGGTTCCCACTGTACACCATAGGCCTCAGTTGAAGACAGGCTTAGAATGTGGAATTTTGACTTGCATGCAGCAGAATGAAGACGTGTACACTTACTCTCCGTGTGTGGCTTGGTTACTGGTGAGAGTCCGAGGCTGGTAGGAAAGGACATCCCAGGATGTCATCGAGCCGCCCCGAAGCACACCCACGGACCCTTCAGCTGCCACGCCTGCAAGTTCACCTGCATCCGGACTCATCCTGCACCAGCACTCGCCAAGCCGAACATCAGCAGCACCCACCTCAAGTGCATCCTGCTCAACACCCGCTCCGTCCACAGACAGCCGTAGAACTCTGGAACCTCCTCGACACCACCGCCCCTGACGTTGCCTTCCTCACCGAGACCTGGATGAACGCCTCCTCAGCCCCAGACATCGCCATCGCCATCCCGGAGGGCTACAAGATCATCCGGAGGGACCGCACCGCCAACCTGACGGGAGGAGGCATTGCCATCATCCACAGAGACACCATCCGCATCACGACCAACACCGACGACACCCTAACCACCGCTGAACACCTGCACTTCCAGATCCACACCAACCCGAAGACCACCCTCAGAGGCACCCTGATCTACCGACCCCCGGGTCCACGCACACGATTCAGCGAGGACATCGCCGACTTCGTCAGCCCGCATGCCCTCCCCTCCGCCGACTACATCCTCCTGGGGGACCTCAACTTCCACCTGGAGAACAACAGCGACCGCAACACCATCAGCCTGCTCGACAACCTCGCCAACCTCGGACTCAAGCAACTGGTGACCACCCCCACCCACCTCGCCGGACACACACTCGACGCCGTCTTCTCATCCAGCAAAGACGTCACCTTCAGCCACGCAACAGGACTCCACTGGACGGACCACAGCTGCGTCCACTTCAGCTTCAAAAGAACGACGATCCACCACCACCAGCAACAGGTTGCCCGAAGAAGCTGGAACAAGATCACAGCCGACCAGCTCACCGCTTCCCTGAACCAGCACCCCCCCGCCAGCTCAGCGAACCCCAGCCAGGCCGCCGACAACCTCACGAAGTGTATCAACAACGGCGCGGACGAACTCGCCCCTCTGAGAACCCCGCCAAGCAGACCCTGCAGCAGAAAAACACCATGGTTCACCGACGAACTCAAGAGCTCCAAGAAGAACTGTCGAGCCCTCGAGAAAGTCTGGAGAAGGGAACCAACTACGGACAACATGACCACCCTCAAGCTCGCCACCCGGAAACACCACCAACTGATCCGCGCCACCAAGAAAAATACATACAAGGACCGGCTGGACAACAACGCACACAACTGCAAGGAACTCTTCAACATCGTGAAAGAGCTCTCCAACCCCAACGCCGGAAACAATGACATCATCCCATCGCAAGACCTCTGCAACTCCCTCGCGTCCTACTTCCACAACAAGATCGCGGACATACACAACAGCTTCAGCAACCAACCAACGCAAGCCACAACCGCAACAACGCCACCCACCACCACCCTCCGCACCTGGACTCCGATCAGCACCGAAGACACCATCCGCACAATGAACTCCATCCATTCCGGATCTCCGACTGACCCCTGCCCTCACCACGTCTTCAACAAGGCCGACGCTGTCATCGCACCCCACCTGCGGGACATCATCAACACCTCCTTCGACACCGCCACCTTCCCTGAGAGCTGGAAGCACGCCGAACTCAGCGCTCTTCTCAAGAAACCCACAGCAGACCCCACCGACCTCAAGAACTACCGTCCCATCTCGCTCCTCCCGTTCCCGGCCAAAGTCATCGAGAAGACCGTCAACAAACAGCTGGCCGCCTTCCTCGAGACGAATGGATCCCTCGACCCCTCACAGTCTGGCTTCCGAGCGAACCACAGCACCGAGACCGCCCGTCATCGCTGCCACCGATGACATACGAACTCTGATGGACAACGGAGAAACAGCGGCCCTCATCCTCCTGGACCTCTCCGCGGCTTTCGACACTGTCTGCCACCGCACCCTAGTACAGCGCCTCGGCAACATCGGAACCCAGGACAAGGCACTGGAATGGATCACCTCCTTCCTCGACGGAAGAACACAGAGAGTCCGCCTACCACCGTACAAGTCAGAGGCCACCAAAGTCATCTGCGGCGTCCCTCAAGGATCCTCACTGAGCCCCACCCTCTTCAACGTCTACATGAGCCCCCTCGCGGCCATCGCACGCCAACACAACCTCAACATAATCTCCTACGCCGACGACACCCAGCTGATCCTCTCCCTGACCAACGACCCCGCCACCGCCAGAGCCAACCTGCACGAAGGGATGAGAGAGGTAGCCGAATGGATGACGACCAGCCGCCTGAAACTGAACTCGGACAAGACGGAGGTCCTCATCCTGGGCTCCTCGCCCTCCGCCTGGGACGACTCCTGGTGGCCCCCCGCCCTGGGCACCGCACCCAAACCGACGGACCACGCACGCAACCTGGGCTTCATCCTGGACTCCTCCCTCTCCATGACCAGACAAGTAAACGCCGTCTCCTCGTCTTGCTTCAACATCCTGCGCATGCTACGTAAGATCTTCCGGTGGATCCCCACCGAGACGAGGAAGACGGTCACCCAGGCCCTCGTCACCAGCCGACTGGACTACGGCAACGCCCTCTACGCCGGAACCACCGCCAAGCTCCAGAAGAGACTCCAGCGGATCCAGAACGCCTCGGCCAGACTCATCCTCGACATCCCCCGACGCAGCCACATCTCCGGACACCTGAGAGATCTGCATTGGCTCCCGGTCAACAAGAGAATCACCTTCCGTCTCCTCACCCACGCGCACAAAGCCCTACACGACCAAGGCCCGAGCTACCTCAACAACCGGATCAACTTCTACACTCCCAAGCGCCTCCTCAGATCAACCAGCCACGCCCTCGCCGCCGTCCCCCGCATCCGAAGAGCGACAACAGGAGGAAGGTCCTTCTCCTACCTGGCCGCCAAGACCTGGAACTCACTCCCAACCGACCTGCGCCTGACCCAAGACCACCTCTCCTTCAGGAAGAAGCTCAAGACCTGGCTGTTCGAGCAGTAACGGCACCCCCCCCACCAACCCAGCGCCTTGAGACCCTACGGGTGAGTAGTGCGCTCTATAAATGACCTGATTGATTGATTGATTGATACAACTGGCGATGATATAGGGAATAGAAAACCCATATGCTGAAGTCTTTCTGGAAGAGCATTTTTAATGGTCTGGCAAACTGCTCTTGCATGGCACGTATGCTGCAGTCGAAGTGCAGAATTGACGCTGGCACTGGTAGATTCTCAGCGCAACGGTAGCCTGTGTAAGCACTTGAAGATAAATAAATTGGCATTGGAAGTCTACTTGTTGGTGGCCAGGAATTGAATGAACCAGACACAAATAAAAGGTACTACACCAATTAAATGCCATACTTAAAACAGAGTAAGAACGCTGAAGGCAGTTGCGGCCAGGTACCAACAGCAGCGCACCACAGTAGATCAGTACAGATCAAACTGAAATGCATGTGCTATGAAGGAGAAATTAACCAGGTGTTTGTGAAGAAACATTTAAGCAGAAAGCCCACCAAATATCATATTGCTATCTGCTTCCATGGGCAAAAAGTATACAAGGTTATCTACTTACCAAAACGGTTAACGAATCATCATTCCATAATGTTCTGCAAAGCGGCCGCAGAAGAAGGGTCAGGGGTTGTGCTAGTAGAGCACTCCCCGGACATAGCGGTTTTACCATCAAAACTGTCGCAAAGTGGCCCAGAACAATTCCCTAGACCGCCCTCAGGCAAGAATATTCAATGGAGGAACAAGGAAGAGAGCTAAGCTCCAAATGTCATGACCCTGAAGCTAGCACGCCACACAGCACTAGAGAAGCTCTGCCTGATTGATTTCCACAAGAAGTGCATGAGAGACCACAACTGTTCACTAACGTCTATACTACTGTCTTAAAACCGCCATCTGCATTTGATACTCCCAAGAAACACTCTTCTTAATAGTTGGACTGCATGGATAGAGACTTTTGAAGATTTCATAGATGCAATAGATGAAAAATGATATAAAAGGATCATAAAGTATCTGAAGAACATGGCTTGTAAATGAGTGAGAGAAGCCTTGAAACAGATACCACAAGAAGGTGAAGTGACGTATGATCAAATGTAAACAACCTTGAATGTCAAATATAATCCAGTGGTAAATGTGGATTATGAAAGATACATATTCAGTCAAGAATCCCAGAGACAAGATGAAACATTCGAAGAGTCTTTTGAGCAACTGGATGTTCTGGTGAAGCACTGTAGATTAAATGAGTTTAACAATGAGGAAGCTACCTGCCTCAGAGTCATTTATGAATGTTTATCGATAACGAAAGCTGAAGGAAATACTGAGCCCAGAACAAATCCTCAAGGATGCTCACACTGTAGAGCCTGCCGATCATCAAGCAACTGACATGGAGCCCCTTGGAATCCAAAGTGAGTCAGTGATGACCATGAAGAGTAAGCTAAAGTAGAAAGGATGAGGGACAGAAGGTGATTCCTCCACAGAAGAAAAAAACCTGTTGCAGATGTGGACTGTCACTTCCACACGAGGGCAAATGTCCTGCAACTGGGCACATATGCTCAGGCTGTGGTGCAGCAAACCATTACATGATGACTTGCAAGGTGAAGAGAAAAGTAGGTGCCTCAGAGCATGAAGACAAACGGGCCATCCGAGCACTACGATACCAACCAAAAGGAGTCCAACCGTGATCTGAGTAGCTATCTTCCCAGTCAGCATAGTTTTTAAGTATTCAAAGTAAACAATACGTTTTCTTAAAATAACCCTCCTCCACGAACATGTCCCTTGGTGTCATGCTTCATCATCAGGTTCTTCCCACCTAACTCAGGGATGGGGAGTGCTATGACCGACAGAGACTTGGGAGCACTTTGTATTGTGTGAACTATAATGTGATATGAAAGTTGGAGGGTAAGACTAGTGGGTTAAAAAATACCTGGCCTTGTGGGAAATAAGTTGTATTTAATCCTGTAGCTGGTATTATTAAAAGGGGGAAGAGAAGAAACACAAATTGATGGGTGTGTGTCTCACGGTCTACATATTTCAGGCATATCCCCTAAGGATTTTCATCAGGAACAAACTAAATGATCCCATGTACCAATTCTAGAAAAATACCATATTGGTCTTCTTTATAAATATTAAAGTGAGAAATTTTCATGCAAATACAATAAATAATAGATATATTTTCTGTGTTAGATATGGTTTATGTCAAATTTAACCCCGATGAGCTCAAACACGGGAGGGAAGTGAAATTGTAGTCAAACAGTCCGCAAAGCTCCACCTTCGACCTACATTTTTGCCTGCCCATGACTCCGAAGATGCATACTTTGCCTGACCGAGCTCTACTTCAGTGATGTTCGACATGCTCCCACAAAGCCAATCAGTCACAATAACTGAGGCAAATGGACACAAAACGACTTTGATTGCCATCTAGATCATCAACAAAGAGTTCCCCAGTGTCACTCTCTAGTGATAGTGACAATGACAATCATGCAATGTCGATATTTACTTCTGAAAGGCATGCCCTAGTCGGATGTGAGGAAGAAACAACATGAAAAGCTACCACAAACATTGTCCAAAGATCACTCTAAAGATAAGCGGGTATTTGGTGCCATTCATAATTGACAGTGGTGTGTCAATAAAAAGAGATGCCTGAGGAGAAGTGCCAAGAGTTATCTCTGTTACCTCAACTTACAATGTGAAAGACTAAAGTATAAACATCAGCTGACAAAACACCCTTAAAGTGTCAAGGTTTGTTTGTAGCTATGATATAACGTAAAAGCTGTAGTGCAAACACCTATTCATGTACTTCAAGGAACAGCATCAAATGTCTGTTTGCTGAGTTTTTACAGTGCTGCTGATATGGGACTGATACCAGTAAGCTACAATATGAACACCCATCCTGAAATTAAAGTCAATTTCCTTCATTATTTCATAGGATCGGAAACCTCAAATCAATTAAATTAAAGGTACATGTAAATTAATATGTTCATCCTGTTGCACAAATACCCAAATGAATTGCGTTTCACTGGCAAGAGGCTGCTGAAAAGGGACTTAATTTATTGCTTAAACATCACTGAACGCTCCACCAGTCCAACATCATGGGTTTCTCCTGTAGAAGCCATCTTTCTTAAATGATACCAAATGCTTGAAGTTTGTTCCTTAGGCCCTGCTTAGTTAACACAGAAATCTCTGCACAAATGGTTATATGTTTCCATTTTGTCTTAAGTAAAACTGTTATTGTTACGCAAAGCTTGCACAAGAGAGATCCAAAAACAGAAGAGCTTAGCTACACATATTTCAGCATATTGTATTTCAAAATGTTTCTGGTACGTGGTATGGAAAAGTACCAACATAATACATTGCATTACATTGGAAAGTCCCTGAGGCTGCCGACATAAGACATGTGGTCAGCAATAGAGTATTTCGGACTATAGATGGTATGGTGCAGCTTAGGCAGTTTCTAATTGGTCCAACGTCCCATGTTTAATTTGTGCTACGTATGTTATGATGCTACATCCTTTGTAATGTATGCCTATAAGGACTGTAAGGAACGTCACATTTCTGGCCATTCAGTGACTTTGCTCTCTGTCTCCGTGCTGCACATGTTTGCATTATTTGTTGGTCTCCAATAAATAAATTGCGCTATCTTTTGTGCTGACAGAGATTCGTATTTGTGATATTAATTTTATTCTTTATTTGAGCTCCAACATTTGGTGAGAGAATGCGGCTTCAGAATGCATGTCTTCTACTGCGGTGGTCTGCTGCCTTCCCCTTCGAGCGGAGGTCTGAGGTCCGACCACGACGCTTCCTTGCCTTCGAGGTCTCTCTCTCTTACTCCTCTCTGGGCTGAATGCTGCCGCTAGCCATGAGTAGTTGTCACATCTCTGGGCTGCTCTTGCTCCATGTTTCCGCAGGTTCTCTCAGCACATGATGATGTCTTTTGCGAGCCTCACCCTCATCCTTGTGGTTGGGGTTTTTGGCAATGTGTTCTCAGAATATTTTTGAGATTGTCCCCACTCTGTCGGTGGCGGCTCTGGGGTGTCTCTGAAAGAGACTGTGTCTCTTTCTTAGAAGTGCCTAAAAGAGACATTGATGGAGCTGTACACATATGTCTTGACATGCGTCAGGTCAACAAGACGAGAGAGACATCAAGGTCCGCACATTGCTGATGAGATAATTCAACTAAATAGTGCGAAATTCTTCTCTAAACTCGACTTAAATAAAGAATATCACCATTTGGAGCTTGAAGAAAAAAAATATGTACATTCCAACCTTTTCTACGCATATTGGTCTGTTTCGCTACAAGTGATCGAGTTTTGGTGTATCTGCTACAGAAGCTTTATTCGAATAGTCATACAGCCTGTAGTAAACACAGTTTTTGACAGAGCTTTTATACAAGCATGTCATTTGCTGACAGACGCAGGTTTAACTATAAATGCGGACAAATGTGAATTCCTAAAAAAAAGTTTGAAAATCTTTGGCCATATATTTTCCAATACAGGTATGAAACCTGATCCAGCTAAAATGCAAGCGTTGCCTACTGCCAGTCCTCCACAGGGAATTTCCGTGTTACGATCATTTCTTGGAATGGCCAGCAAAAGATGATGGATTTAACCCAGATCTCTTGAATGGGGTATATGTTTGATTTGCTCTGCATTCCGTCCATCATCTGTGTGTGTGTCTTTTGCCTTGTTAGGCTGAGCCATTTATCATCACTAATACCAAAGGACACATGGTGACTGTCCAATATCCTGGGAAGTCCCTTCAAGAGACTCTTCTCACTTTCGACATGTGGCCCATCACGTACCACACATCGATGTCAATGTAGCGACTGGGTCCAGACAGACTGTTGACTCTGTGTCTGCTGATGATTTTACCTCACCTGTGCAGATCACCAACACTTTGACTGCCAGTTCCTAGTTTCCAGTAGCCCAATCAAAATGTGTGAGTCATGCGCCACAATGATTAATTGAAGAATTATAATTGCCTGTATATCTATGATCATCAGTGTATTTATTCTTGTATTTATTCATATATTTAGTGTTTTATTTATTTTGAAAAGTTATAACTTTTTATTATACAAAGTGAAAGATGTAGAGTCTTGTAAATAAAGAATCGCTGAAACTCTTTTGAATCCCACTGTACACTGTAGCCCTATGACGTAAGCGTTGGAGGGATGAGTTGAAGACAGGCTTAGAATGTGAAGTTCTGACATGCACACATCAGAAGAAAGACATGTACAGCTACTTTCAATGTGTGGCTTCATTACTGGTGAGTACCATGGCTGGTAGGGCGCTACATAAAAGATACATACATTTGGGCAAATGAATCACAAATTATTGCAACAGTGAAACAAAGCACTCTGGTTTTGGGAGGTAAAATGAATGGCAGCAGGCAGGATACTGAATTCCAATTTGAAGATGAAAGTAGGAATCAAAAATATTTGCTGCTGCTGCACCAATAAAAATCAATCACAAGTACAGAGTAACCTGTGATGGCAGTGCCATCTTGTAAGATGCAAGGCCACTAATTTTGGCATCCTTATGCAAATCATTCAGAACACATGACAGAGTAGCATGGCCCCCCAGAAGACTAGAAGAGCAAACAAAAATAGGGAGGACTAGATATTGGGTAAAAGTAACAAATCTGAATTTTTAAAATAGTATTTAAAGTTTTATAAGAAATAAATGGTCAAAAACAATCATTTAACTAGATGATTGAGTCTGTGAGAGACTCGAGAGACTCTTGCAGGAGTGGCAATTTAAAAGTGGAGCATTCTGATTTGCCGAGGAAGCTTTATTCCCTTGGCGCATCATGCTTTGATGGGACAAGATTCCCACAGCAGCAAGAGCTCTGATTGGCTGGCAGCAACATGAGAACAATTATGCTGGCAGCCATTACAGGACTCAGGGACTTAGTTCCCTGTCCTGAACATGTTTTAAAAATATATATAAATGGGCAGGGAAGGTACACCGTGAACCCTAGGCTCCATGAGGGTGACCTAGAGGGACACACCCCCAGGCCAAAAGCAGTCAGCAAAAAATGGCACAATCCTGTGGGACTCACATGAGATAAAATAAAATGGCTCCATTTATTAAGTTTATGCCCCTGGGAGCTAACCCAAGGGCTGGATTCATAAAGGAAAGGGGGATGCATGGCCCCACTCGATAAGCCATTAAAGTCTCCGGGGAGCACACATCCAGGGTTGTAATCATCCAAATAGGGCAGGGGGATAGCCGCCTCCCTGCCCCAATCCATTAAAGGCCCTGGGGAGCACAGCCCCAGGGCCGAAATGTCCATGTCTGGCCAAAAGTTAATTTATATGGGGAGAAAGGCCCCACGGCCCCAGGTTTGGCTCACAAGCTATTTCTTAGGGAGCTCACCCTCGGGACATAGCGGTTTCCCTGCCCGCACCGGCACAGACAGGGAAACCTATGTTTGTTGTTGCTTGGCAGGAGAATTTTCAAAACATTAAAGGAACTACCCCTTGTATTCAAAACACTGTCACTTGAATTGGATTTGTAGTTTCACACTCAAGAATTGCCCAAATGGCCAGCTTGCATAAACAATATTACTGAAATGCCAATTGCGTGAAAAATTACCCAAATTCTACATCTTGCATTACAATTTTTTCCTGAAATGATGTGATATGATGAAATGTTGCAATCTCTCTAATTTTGCATATATGTTGTTATAAAAGTACCCACATTACACCAATTGTAATAGCATAAATACAATTCTAGGCCTACTATAGCAGTGCTAGGGAAAGTGAACAAGCTGGAAATGTAACGTCCATGGTCATAAACTCAAGGCAAGATTCATTGACTTGAGATAGGCCTGTTTCAGGGTTCATAGATCCAGCACCAGCAGGCTCAGGAATACTCAGCGCAACCCATAATATGTGCTCACAGTTAATAGCGAAGAGATTTTCCAGATTCAAAAACCCTAACATAAGATGTGAAAACTCTAAAAAATATCAAAAGAAATTGTAGCTGTAGACCAGGACTTGCTTCCAGCTCCCTTTGCAATCATCCAAAGATGCCCGAGGCAGATTGAGCACATAGAAATGCTATTGCACACTGCCGAAGGCTGTGCACAGTATAGATTTTCTCAAAATTGGAATTTAGGTGCACGCTACAGTTGAAAGTGATATATAATTTAAAAAAACAGAAAATCACAGAAAAAAGTTTAAAGGATAAAAATAAGCTAAGGTTAGCTTTGTTTATAAAGGATTAACAAAACCTCAGGAATTAACTGCTAAAAATACAGGTAAAATGACATCATGGTTGCTACTCAAAACCTAATACCACTGAAATTCACCAGTTATAGGTATTTAAGCTAACCATAACCTGCACTCCCTCATGCACTGTTTTTCAACTTAGACATGAAATCACTCATAGGGCCAGATGTAGGTCGCCAATTACCGGTCGGTAATGGCCGATTTCGGCCGTTACCGACCGGTAATTGGTTTTCGAGATGTAGGTGCCAATATTTTACAGATTCGGTAAATTTACCAAAACGGTAAATTTACCGATTCTGTAAAATACCTAATCGGTAATTTTACCGATTCGGTAAAACCCAGATGTAGGTAGCACTGTTTACAGTGCTACAGGCCTTCAGAATTTGGTATTTTACCACCCAATCCAATTGGGTGGTAAAATACCGAATTCAGGTGTGCATGCACACCTGTGCATGCACACCTGTGCCATGTGACACACAGACATGCCTGTGTGCCACATGGCGCAGATGCCTGTATTTGGGGTGCTAGAGGGTGTCAAAGTGACACCCCCTGCACCCTTGCTGAAATCGGTATTTACCGATTCTGTAAATACCGATTCGGTAATGCCCATTGATTCCTATGGGCTTCAATGTGTGTTAAATGACATCAAAGATAGCATCACTGATGACATTTTAAATGACATTGCTAGTAAAATCCATGATATATTATGTATGCCATTGTTGAATGCAGATCTTCTTTGTAATTTTACAAACGAACAGAAAAGGAGCCCATAAGTTGGAAGGAGAACATTCTTTGACTACCACATCCTCTGGAGGAGTACAGCAAAGAGACACAACAACCACCCAAATTAAAAGAATAACAATACTGCTTCTACTAACGGTCTGTGGGGATCAGGCTTGATTTATGGATAAAAACCCTGTCCAAATGACTAGAAGAAGTCCTTGGGTTAAAATATTCACAGTACTTTGGGTAGCTGGATTGGACATCCATGCTGCTGAGCAGAAATATATGGTTTACAACTGAAAGCAAAAGGCTGTGTGCCACAGGGCAGGCCACCAACCAACACGCTGATTAGGCTCATTATTATCCTACTGTATCTTGTGCAATAAAACATGCAAACATGTAATAACACTATTGGTGATTTCAACAGTGTAGCTATGGCTAAGTCATAGGGTCTGAATTCAGGGCCGGAATGGCCGTTGCAAGCATCGGGCGTTTCCCCGGGAGGCTGGAAAGGTAGGGGCCGGTTTTGTTACTGGGGGCTGGTTTTGCAGTAGTGCTGCAATATTAGATTTTTGAGCGAAGGGCACAGTGCCTGTCTACTGTTAGATGATCTGGTGAAATTACCGCATCTCACTCAAAGCAAACAATGGTACAGCCACTGCACGTTTTGCAATGGAATGCAATTATTGTGGCTAATTTGGTGCGAATGTGGCACAGAACATTGCTTAAAGTTAGCTAAACGATATACACAGGCTCCTTGTTAAATCTGTTGTAAAATAAAGATTTGCTCGGGAATATGGTGTTCATGATGACTTCAACCTAGTAATAGTTTACTATTTTCAGGTACAATTGTTAAAAGTTTGTTCTTTTATGGTACATTTTATTTCATATTATTTGATTTACATGATGGTATGTTGCATTGGGGACATTATCTTTTTGTTATGTAATATTGTTATGAATGTTCATTTCATGTTCAATTAATCAATCAATTTAGTTTTTATTCGTTACGGAACTCTTACGGAGGTCCACAAAAATACACCAGTAAAGTAAAAAAACATACTATAAATACTTTTTTTTTATATACACCAATAAATAAAAACAGAGAAAAAAAAATACTTTGTAGCGGATACAAAATTCTACATTGGCCAACCAGCAAACATACACATACCAACTAAACTCTTTAAAAATGTCCTAATAAATGGCCAGGAATGTTTTGAAAAATTGAAATATTCTATGGCATACCATTTCATTTGGTGGGGACAAGACAAACAATCGAGCCTCCTGAACAGAATGAATATTACATTTGGTAAATGAGGGTCTTAAAAACATGCGCTTTGCCCCTAGAAGTTCTGGACACACAAATAGCACGTGATTAAGATCCTGTATTTGAGCACAGCACAATTCGCAAATTCTCTCCTCTCTAGGAGTTTTTCCCCAAATGCCCGTCACTTCTCTCAAGGGCAACTGGTTGGTTCTTAAAAGTAGTATCAACCTTCTAATTCCATGTGGGACATTCCATGAAAGATAGGGCTCGGGTCTACTCCCCATCACACTCACACAGATCACCACATTGCGGGCTTAAGGTTGACTTAAGGCTGTGTCTCTTACTGTACTAATCGTGCTTATTGACTTCTTTAGGAATGACTTCAGTACAGGCTTAGACATGGGTGAATCACAATTTAAACTAAGCCCAAATGAGTGGCTTGCGTAGGCAAATGATCTGAAAAAAGCTGATTTATTTTTTAATTTACCAAAGATTTCCATCTTCAAGGCGGTCCTTAGGTTGCCCTCATCCCCTCAGAAGGGGAATTCCCGGACCTCAGGACCGCTGCCAAGGATGAAGTATAAGAAGAGACTAGATGGAATTCCAAGCGAAGAACATGTGGGGCAGCCAAAGAATTAAAATTACAAATTTGGCGGGAAAAACGGCCTTCAGCCTTATCAAAAGCAAGCCAGTAATTCCTATCCAATACTTCTGCAGCATATGTTAATGTAGGAGGGATTTTAACCTTAGATACTGACAGAACATGATTAAAATGACATCTCCCACAGGTCTTATAAAATCTATTTAAAGCTCCAGCCTGGGGGCGGCCTTACCAACACAGCATTTGATGTGCTCTGAGTCACGCTCGTTTTCTGAAAAAACCTTCCACAAATACAGATACGAATTGACAAATTCAAGTTTTTCCTGCCCCAACGACCACTTATAACCTTACTTTATTCTGAAACCTTTCTTGCGAAAGACTAAAATTTTGCTTTTGGCAATGTCGATTTTCAAAAAATGGTCCTCCGCATATTTGGTCAGGGCATCCAGAAGACGCTGCAAGCCAATAGGAGTTAAATCGAAAATTGGACGTCATCTGCATATAGTAGAGAGCCAATGGACATTGTACCAATTCTAGGATCGTCTCCCCTCACTGAGTTTAATTTGCCAGGGAGGTCATATATGTAAAAGGAAAACAAAAGAGGGGCCAACAGGCAACCCTGCTTAAGACCATTATATGTCTTAATCCTACAGGAAAGCCCCTGTGAGCTTCCCATCATCACTCAACACCAAGTGTCTGTGTGTAATTCTATTATAAGGCCCAGGAGGTGGTATGGCATACCAAGATGGGAAAGCTTTCTCCACAGCTTCTGACGATCCACTGGATCAAACGCCGTGGAGAAATTAATGAATGCTGTGTAGACTAACATGCTTCGTGAGAAAACATATTTCTCTACGATGGTCTTGACAGTCGCAATGTTATCCAGCGTTCCATTGTTCTTTCTGAAACCTGCCTGTTCTGGTGGTAAGATGTTCTGGTCTTGGGCCCACTGCTGCAAATGCTGAACTATACTTTTTGCAAATACTTTGCCCAAAGCATCCAGCAGCGCGATCTGTCTAAAGCTAGTAGGTGACCTTTTGGGCCCTTTTTGAACTACGGAACTATAATACTCCCCTTCCAAGAGGAGGGAATACTAATCGTTTGAAAACAGAAGTTAAACAGTGGCACCAGAAAAGCTCCCCATGCAGCTGGTTCTTTTATAGTTATCATAATCAGGATACCATGAGGTCCTTGTGCGCCGGAGGTTCTGGCATTCTTTATATAGCCCATCACTTCATCCCTTGACGGGGGACCATATTCAATAAAGACAGCCTCTTCTATTACAGGCATCTGTAAAAAGCACGTAGCTGTTAAGTTTATATAGTAGTGAAATATAGTCCTCCCACTCACTTCCTGGGATCGAAATGGGGAGTGCCCTCTGTCTAGAATCACAATATTCTACAATCAGGTGCCAATACTTTTTTGAATCTTTGGTTCTCGCGACTTCTGTCAACCCTATGAATTTAGCATCCATCTCGTTTCTCTTTGCTCTGAATTTATAACTGCTTCTAACTCGCTTAAGGCGAATCATTTCCTGTTGCCTACCCGTGGAAAATTGTTGATGTTATTTCCAAACCTAATGCTGAATTTCTTGATTTAATACCTTCAGGAAAGGGGGGACCTGATTTACCCTATGTTGGCCAGTGGAAGCAGAGCTTATATTTTTTATCTCCCTCATTTGGGCCTCAAAAAGTTGTATAAAATTAGCAGAAACATGGCCCTGCTGTTCTGAAAAAGTTTTTCTCACTATCGCACCTACCTCGGCGATATTTTTTTGTGTCCAAAATGAACAACCGTTAGCTTTATTAAAAACCACCAAGCCCTGGTACAAGTGCCCTTGATTCAGTGCAGGTAGATTATAGGCCAAAGTCAAGCTTATTTCACTGTGATCACTCAATACTGACGGGGAAACCTCTAAATTTTCACAGGCCCCAAACATTTGATAGGAAACAGCTACGCAGTTCAATAGGCTTTGTGTGCGATGAGATTGAAAAGTAAATTGTGCTGTTTTATAGACTGGCATCCTCCCGTTTAGAATGGCCAAGTCTGCACTTCTAATGCTATCAAGCAGTAGGAATCCCCGTTTATCCATTTTTATTTTATCCGGTAAAAAGGATTCAGGAATGTGCCTGATTTCCTATTTATCTGGGTTAGCATATATTTCCTGCGCGGAAATGGACATTTTTGCATGTAGGTCTCCCACTGATACCAATGTGGCATTCTTTCGCGGTGGCTTTCTCATTAATATATAAAAAGAGTGGGCTCAACAGATGGTCGAGATTTTTCCCAGGGGGGGTATAGAGATGTGCCACCAGAAAGAAGGTGGGCCTGCCAAACTCTCCCAGACATGCCAGCTTCAGGCAAATACAGAGATTTGGTGGATGGTGGATTCCAATTAATCGAGTTCTTAAGCAGAATGGAGACCCCCCACTAGCATGTCCCCTTTCGGAGTGCTTAGCATAGCAAGAGAAAGTAAAAAAAACATCACAATCAAAAACTTTGCATGCCCAAGTCTCTTGTAGGCATATAATCAGAGGATTTAAAGATTTTAAGAAGTTCAATTTTTCCTCATCATGCCCCAAGCCAGCCATATTCCAGGACAGAAGTAACCCCCCTGGCTACCTCAGAGGATCACTTCTTTCTACCTCTGGACAAATGGTATTCAGGGCTTTTGCTGTCCAACTCCACTGGGCGAAATCATCTTCTGTGTTAGGGGTCTGACGCGCAACTACATAATCAGACACCAAATTTATTAAGCGCCCCTTTTTATATAGTGAGACCATGATATTTTTGGCGTTACCCATAGCGAACTGAAAGTCCATAACCACAGAATTATCAGTCCTCATATCTTGTGAGTGCAAAGTTGTACCACACATGGTAGAATATTCCTCAGAATTTGAAACAGATGTTATGTCTACCCCTCGTTTTAAAAAGTGCTCACAGTTCTGTATGGCGAAATTGGCCACTAACAAGGAGCAGAAGGTAACTCTGGAGAAGAAAACATTCTCATGCTAAATAACAGCTTCAGTGCCTCTATTTCGGTAAAATGTTTGAGAATGAGTCCTCTATTTATCGGATCGCATTCAGTCTCAAATAACCAAATGAGATCTACTATGGGCGAAGAAGCGGTCTGCACCACACTGGCTTTCTTTACAGCATCTCTTTGGGGAATCCATAGAGGCACCCTATCACCATTATTAACCGCCTGTACCTCCGCATTGGACTTGATCTGCGTTTGAGACCCCACCTCTAGGTTACCATCTTGTCTAAACCCCAAGCTCTGGACCATGTTTGAAATATAGCGACCCCACCTCCCAGTATTGCACCCCTTCCCAAAGGAATGCCCCCCTCACTCAGCTTAAGAGGATGAGGTACTAGCGGCGACTGCAGCGGAGGACTTGATGGAGCTGCTGCTGTTCCGGTAGCCCCCACACTTCCAATAGGAGACAGATGTACTGTGGTGGGGTTTCTGGGTGCACCTTCCCCAATTAGCAGTTTAGGATCACCCTCCTCTATTATAGTCTGAACAACACTCTGGCTATCTGGGATCTATGGAAAATGTAACTTTGACAATTTTCGTTTAGGGAATCATCTTGTCCTTTTTTGTTTCTTTTTCCTATTTTCCTCTTTGTGGTTTGTTACAGAACCTCCCCTCTTCCCTGCTTTTGATCCTATTTTCACTGAGGAATTGGGAGGTTGGGCCTGTAAGGCGGATGGAGTTTTGGCTTCCCCCTATGTCTTTTCCCCACCTTTTTGCCCAACGTGTCCTCGATTTTCTCTGCTTCCTCAATGGCTCCACTGGCCCCCTTTTTTCCTTAATGAACAACGGATAAGGTTTTAGTGGGACGTTTCCCGAAGGAGGGCCCACTGCAGCCTCCTCGAAGAGTGAGCTTATACAAAGGTCTTCATTTTCAAGATTACAGAAAGGTTCAATCGGGGACAATGAGAAGAGAGGTGTTCCTGCTTGTACAGACATATCTCTCTGCTCTCCCCGGGAGCGAGTAAAGGGGGCCTAACATCAGTCTGTTCTTCCAGTCGCACAGGTAAATTAGAGGGGGGAATAATGGTGCTCAATTTTTTTACTTTTTGCACTTCAAACAACATTACGGAGATCATTCCCAGCATATGATCTGAGCTTAAGACAGATTTCTCCAGTAAAGACAGAATGGAACTTAATAGTCTTTCGATACAAACAAAGTATTCCGAAGGCACACCATCCCTCTCATTACCCAGCTTTGGTTGTAAACAAGGCAGAAATACATCATGAACATCATGAGCATCATAAACAGACTCCAGAGAATTACTGTTCAAGGGACTTGTACTACAATATAAAAGAGGCAATTAGAGACGCCTGGGGGGGGGGCGAGTTTACAATGGGAGTGTTCTTCACCCTCGGACTGCTCATTGGATAACCATCCTTCACAGGGTGAGCGCGAGGGGCTCCCCAGCCCCTTGTTCGAGCTTCAATGTCAATGTCTGGGAGTGTAAAGTCTTCCCTTGAATTGGATTTTTCTCAGACTAAAGCCTTATCCACCATTGCAGCGACATCCCTCCAGGCATCCTCCCGGAATCCTCTAGCACACCCAAGCGCAACCTCTTTACTGGATCTCTTGCCGGTGTTCCTCTCCATAGGGGCAACATATGCAGCTGAAGTCTTACTGTTTGTTTTTTTCCTATTCAATGAGATGGATTGATGACTCTGCTGGTTAAGAAGATGATCTGAGCTCATGTTTGCGTCCAAAGCAGCGCCCGATGCAACGGATGTACCAACAACAGAATGCTCCATTTTTGAAAGGTTCAAAGGGATGCTCTGTTGAGACTGTTGGAACCGTTGGACTGAGTGGTTACCACATAAACCAGGACCCACATTTTCACGTGAAGAGGTGTCAGGTGATAAGCTACTTGAGCCATCTTCCACGCCTGATCTTATCTGGCCCCTAGCCTCTTCACTGGACATTATCAGACTCCCCCCAGAATTATAGGGGTTTCCCTGAGCTTCCCCTGAAGACAGGAGGGGCGATGTTACTAAGGCAAACTTGGAAAATAAACTTTCTTGCCCCAATGTTGCCTCCACAGGAGCAGTCCGGGGAACTTTCAAAAGAAACCCGTAATGGTTGGGTGAGATTTATAACAAAGGTGCTGTAGATTTCTGGTTCAGCTATATGATCTCCTCAATTTCCTCACACAGCTAGGAGACGAGGTAAGTACGCATCCATAGCGTAATTTGCTAGAAGTCATCTCACGCACAAGATGGAAACTTTCGCCTCTCACCCACCACCACCACCACCTCCGCTCGAATGCTCGTAAAATGTCTCCCTGCAGCACTAAACACCTGTTGCTGCTGCTGTAACTGTAATTGTCGGCAAGCAGACAATCAAAGATAACCAGAAATGATGCCGCTGGAGAAAGCCAGAGAAAGACACAGAGTGGCTGAGTCTGATGCTGGGTCTGGTGCTGGTACAAATTCCAGGGGCTTTTTTCTCCCAGCAACCCAGAAATGTCACTGAGCGTCAATTACAGCACCGCTCAGCTTAGCTCAGCACAACGCCCAACAGCTTCTTTCCTATTTGTGTTCCCAAACAGTTCTGCTCTTGCTCTGTCCCCGGGTGCAATATTAGTTGATAGGTAATTGGTATATTGATATCTTTGATATATTTGTAATATTTGTAATACGAGCGGAGACACTCGCCTGCTGAGCTCACCTTTACGCCTCTTTGCACCAATAAAGCACCAGTAAAGCCCCCTTCCCTGTGCTGCGCTGTGGGGTAAAGTATGCCGTATCGGGGGGTGCCGAGTCAATGGTGCAGCTCCTTACAGCTCCTTGCCTCCAACCTTGCCCCCAAACTCCAGTAACACCAGTAACACCAGTAACACCTTCCAAGTAAAGGGGGCCCCGCTGTTTGGGCTGGTGGGCAGGTGAGGCGGGTGAATTGGAACCCTGGAAGGTATCAGTAGCAGCAGGGGTACCACACACTCATCCACGGCACCAAACAGAGGGATTCCCGCAATTGACTATAGAACCTATAAGCACCTCTCCAAGGATGCGGACAGAAACGCGGACGTGAGTCAACCCCGGCGGCCCCGGGGATTAACAACACCCCCGGTAGTCGACTCACTCTCGTGGCCACCGGAGGAATCAGCGGGATCAGCAGGAGCAGCTCTGTGACAGCACGCCATAGCACTGACAGCAACACCTTCCCGCCCAAAACAGGAAATCACTTGGCAGCCACTGACAAGATTAAAAGGGCCAACTGGAGCACTGTGGGGAGCCGAGACCCAACACACTCAGCCCCGCTAGGCTTGGCTGCCCAGCTGCAAGCTGCCTACAGTCCACGGTTAGACGCTAGCCCTTGTACAGAGATAGAGGCAGCGGTAATGAGCGGGGGAGCACCGGCTCGCAGCTCGCGGCTCCAGCATCTCCGGCGTCTTTCTGCTCCTGCTTGCTGCTTGCTGCTTGCTGCTTGCTGCAGTCGGCAATCGGCTAACTTCGTTTCATGTTATTTTATAAGATTTCTAATGCAATCACTACTAGATGTATAATTTCAAGGCATATTACCTAACTTATATGTGGATTTACGGGTGTTTCCAAAGCTTTACACATTAGCTTTTTGGCACTTGTGATTAAGGTACCAAGTAGTAGCATGAAAGAATGCTATAATTAGAAGGTATGGGTCACTCTGTTGCATATTCCCAGTGAAAGTTGCTCCCTTTATGTGTATTGTGCTATTATGTTATGTTTTTCTCATTTATGTGGTGTGCATTCTGCCATTGGTTTGGGATCACAGTGCCACATAATCATTGTACCAGCCATTCTTGTTGGATGAGAAAATGCTGTAGAAAGCAGGTTGTGCATGGTCTGCTCAGTACACGTAGACGGCAGAAGCACGTTCTACAGAATATATGTTGTAATTGGCTGCTGAATGGCAAACTGGTAGGGCCAGACTGGCCATTCTGCCACATTGGTATTACCTCCTTATAACAATCAATCAATCAATCAGGGGCTTGTGAAGCCCGCTACTCACCCGCGAGGGTCTCAAGGCACTGGGGGGGGGGGGGAGTGACGGCTCCGGATCAGTCGAAGAACCAGGTCTTCAGGTCCTTCCATATGTGTGCAGGGTTGGGGAGCGTCTGATGTTCACAGGGAGCTTGTTTCAGGTTTTGGCTGCAATGAAGGAGAAAGCTCTCCTGCCCAGTTCTGTTTTGCGGATTCAGGGGACTTCTGCCAGGGCGAGGTCGGCGGAGCCGAGGTTCCTCTTGGGTAGGTGAAAGGATACTCTCTCGTTAAGGTATTTGGGTCCGATGTTGTGGAAGAATTTGTAGGTATGAGTGAGGAGTTTGAAGGTGGCCCTCTTCTCGACGAGGAGCCTGTGGAGGCCTCGTCGGTGTTGGGTCATGTACTCATGGCGCGGTGTCCCGAGAATGAGTCTGGCTGTGGGTTACTGGATCGTCTGGAGCCTGTGCAGAAGAGTCTTGTTGATTCTGGCGTAGAGGGCCTTGCCACAGTTCAGCCAGCTATTAATGAGTGTATGAGTGACGGTCCTTCTGCAGTCGGGGGAATCCATTTGAAGGTCTTACGGAGGATGCGGAGGCAGTTGAAACTAGTGGAGGTGACGGCGTTGATCTGACAGTTCATGGAGACGAAGGAGTCAAGGATGATGCTGAGATTGCGAGCGTGGTCTGTAGGGGTTGGTGGGGGGCCACCAGGTGTTGTCCCAGGCAGAGGTGCAGGGACCGAGGATGAGTACCTTGGTCTTCTCTGAGTATAGCTTCAGGCAGCTGTCCTTCATCCAGGCTGCCATGTTCTTCATACCTTCCTGGAAACAGAGTCTGGTGTCTTTGGGGTTCTTTGTTAGTGAGAGGATGAGCTGAGTGTCGTCGGCATAAGATACGATGCTGTGCCCATGCTGTCTGACAATGACGGCGGATTGGATCCAGTCGAGGGTGGCTCCTTGTATTCCTGCGTAGTGCAATCTCGCCATGAGGGTGCGATGAGAGTCAGTGTCGAAGGCTGCAGAGAGGTCTAGAAGGATGAGGGCCGCGATATGTTCCTGGTTGAGTGGCTGCGAGGAGGGCTGTCTCTGTGCTGTGGTTGCTGCGGAATCCAGACTGGGAGGCATCCAGGATGGAGTTATCTTCTATGAAGGCAGTCAGCTGGACGTTTACGAGTCTCTCTGTGACTTTGGCCGCAAAGGGGAGGAGAGAGATGGGACGGTAGTTTTTCAGGTCCATTGGGTCAGCCGATGGTTTCTTGAGAAAGGGTTTTACCTCTACCCGTTTCCAGTCCTCTGGGCAGATGCCTGATCTGAGGGAGGTATTGATGGTGCGTCCTAGTTCGGTTGCGATGACGGAAGCGGATCTGTGGGAGATGTGCAGTGGGCAGGGGTCTGTTAGGCTCCTAAGTGGGTTTTCTTCGTAGTCGCTGTGATGAGTTCGACGGAAGCATGATTCCAGGATGTGATAATCCGCCTATTGGCGGTGGTGGGTAGGGGGGTGGTGCTTGTCATTGGTTCACTGAAGTTGTCGTAGAGGGCCTTGATTTTAAGATGGAAGTAGGAGCTGAGCTTGTTGCAGGGTTCCTGGAAAGGTTTGATGTCTGCGGCTTCGCAGGAGGGTTTTGCGAACTGCTGTATGACATTGAACAGTTCCTTGGTGTTGGCCCGTTGGTCTGAACTTTGTCTCTTATGAAGAGCCGTTTGGTGTCTCTTATGCGTTGGTGGTATTCCTTCATGGCGTTCTTATGGTCGTTCCTTGCTTCCGTAGTTTTCAGGTTTCTCCCAGTTTTCTCTAGGTGTCTGCAGGCGTATCTGGCTTCTTGAAGTTCTGTGGTGAACCATGCGGCTTTCAGCAGGCATTGGTTGGGAGGGGCGGAGGGGTGTGAGCTTGTTGGAGCAACAGTGAAATTCCCTGGCAGCAGAGATGGTGTCGGTTGTAGCGATGGGGGGTATTGACAGAGGGTGCTGTTGAGGTGCTACTCCGTGACCTTGCTCCAGTGCCGTTGTGGCGGGGGTGGGATGGGTTTGGGTGAAGTGGTGGTGTTGAAGGTGAAATGGACACAGTGGTGGTCAGTCCAGGGGGGCTGGGTGGCGTGGCAGAAGCGGATGTTTGTTCCTCCCGCGACCCGCTCTGTGGGTGCGTGTGTTGACAAGCTGCTTCAGTCCTAGGTTGACGAGGTTGTCAAGGAGAGTAGTGGAGTAGGTGTCATTGCCCGTTGTCGAGGTGGAAGTCCAGGTCCCCGAGTAGAATGTAGTCCTCGGAGGTGATGGCGTGGGGTGCGGCGAGCTCGGCGATGGTGGTTGTGTGGTGTGGGCAGGGTCCTGGAAGGTCTGTTGATGAGGGTACCGCATAGCGTAGTCTTGAAGCTTGTCTGGATCTGGAATTTCAGGTGTTCTGTGTTGGAGTGGGGGTGGACACAGCATGTTTGCTTCCTGTGGAAATGCCGTTTTACGATCAAGATACAGCATCTTGCAGTCAATCATCTGTACTCAGACAGACTTTTTTCAAAGAATGAAGAACAGGAAATTAATTTTCCTAGATTACAGTATTTCCTCCTCAACAGTAACTATAGATCCAGTACATGGTACTAGGCTGTCTCTTCTACCCTTTATAAGAGTCTCTCTTCTCAGCTATAATTTTCTTGTCCTGAAGATGGTCTGATGGACTACAGCTGAACAGACCGAAACGTCGACCTCATCCTCTAGTCCTAAGAAATTCTGTTATTCTGGAGCAATACCTATTCTCATTAAGAGATTTGTTGCTTATGATTTAAATGGAATAGTTGTTCAGTCATGTATTGTTTGATTTTACTTCTTTCCATGACTATTTGCTGAATGATTTTATTTACTTGTACTCCTTTTTCAAACGAAACATAAAATAAGATATATTTTTCAAACTACTAGGATCTCCCGTGTCTTTCATGTTAAGACATCTTTTTGCTTGATGTTGTCTAATGACACTTTGGCGTTTGTTCCATAAGGACCAACTCCCTGATTAATCTTTGAATAACAAAAGATCGTTGTAAATTAATTCCTTTGTAGGCTCTTTTTACCATTTATATTACTGCCCAAGCCTCCAACGATATATTGGGTTTCCCAAACTATTGATTGTATTGTTAATTGTAGCATATCGCACTATTTCCAGCTTAAAAAAGTGAAATGACAAGAATGCCACTTATCACCAATGTTATTTGTATTAGCACTAAGACTTTATATGAGAAGGATTATATAGAATATACCCCTTAGGTGTTTAAGTCATAGTAATAAAGATGTGTAATTCTCCCCAAGTTAGAATTACATTCCTTTTTTTCAAAAACATTAAACATACTTTATCCAAATTTTCAAAAAATCAAAACTCAATGAGTGTCACTTACAAGGTTGAAATATTTTAAATAGTACAGAGGAGAAACATTTCCTGGAGATTTTTATTCATGTCATTCTGTTAATACAATTAGACAATCTTGGTTTTGGTTCTTTATTGCAGAGTGGTACAACATATACTAATTAATATTGTACTATTATTAAGAATTGATAAATAGATTCTTTTTTAGAAAGAAAGTCACAGGGCATGTACTGAGTTCATCACTTATTTAATGATGATAATTTATTTTCATTTACCGAATTATTTTGTTTTGTGTATTTGTAAAAGGCACTATCATCCTCAAAGATAATGAAGGTTTTGAAAGAGTTCCGTGATCTTCCGGATTCTTTTCTGAAGCAATAGGCAAATACAAAGCTGGGGTGAAAGATAGAGGGAATTTATTAAGGGTATGCAGCACTGCTTGTCATTCAATGTGTAATCTTTTCTAAAACAATGTAAACACTGTCCTAATGCCTCACCGATGTATGCTTTACCCTTATCTCCTAAAGCTCAACAAGACAAATCTAAGATAAAAACAGAGTTGGAAAATGTTTTTAATTTTGTGTTCTCTGTTCATGCCTCTTCTGCTGCCAACACAAAACTTTGTCCTCTCACTGACCAGATATGTTTTAACAACTGCTCTGGAAAGTGGAATAAAAAATGCACTAAGGCAGCATTCTTTCACCAATGGTAACTATTTGTTGTATCGAATTAAAATTAAAGTTTATCTGGTCAGATTACAACTTTGCTTCAATTGTTTGAAATTGTGCGATTAGAACAGGATATTTGTCAGACTACGTAGCGGCGATTTGAAGCAAAACGTCCTGTTTTCAGCTAGTGGCCTTCCCCACCTGAAAGATCATAACTTTATATGGAAACATCAGCTTACTATCTATTTATTTATTTATTGCCTCGTCGTATAAATCTCCATCAGCAATAATACAAACAAAATTAGGGAAAAGGGCAATACATCCAGATTTATGCAGTTTCTTCAGTACAATACAACACACATCTCATCCTAAAAACATGATAAATGTAATCATATTTGCATGATTCAACTCAGCGTAACATAGAGCAGATTTAACAAAGTTTATCCCTAAAAGTGTCTAAAATACACTTGATAAAAATAATTGTATAAACTGCATCCTAAAATTTCAATTATCCAAATAAAAGCAAAAAATTGACTAATCTTAGACAGAAATACATCCCCTCCTCCTGAATCAGACTAATTCAAGATATTTAGTGACTGAAACATCAACTCAATGGCAAGTGTCAAATTTGCAAATCCTTCTGGCTACTTTATATGATTTGACACCCATTAATCTGCAAAGTGGGGCAATACATTATGACTGGTACTTTCGAAAGGCAGGACAAAAAACACAAAAAAGTGTTCTTCAGTTTCCTCCGTTAAATTGCAGGCAGACCAATCCTTTAAGGTACTCATCTCACGGATCCACTTATTCACATAGCTGGCCAATGGCAGTGTTGCCAACCTCACTTACATGTACAGGACCATCTTTGTAGCTGAGGTAATATTGTCCATAAAGCCTTCGAAATTAAGGTCCAATTTCATCATCAGAAATGCTCTTCTCAGGTTCCCCGTACATAATGGTCTTTGCCAGCCCTCCTTCTCACACTTCCAAAATCTGTTCTTATTACTTGTACATACAGAGGGAATACTAGCACAAGTATAAATCAATTATTAACAAAGGTATATGCAGAGGGAGTATTATCACCAGTATAAATCTATTATCAACATGTGTACTTACGAGGGATTACTAGCACCAGTATAAATAAATTCTTAACACTTGTACATACATAGGGTGTACGAGCACCAGTATACATCTATTGTCAACGCTGGCTCATACAGAGGGTGTACGAGCACCAGTATACATATATTGTTAACGCTGGCACACAGAGAAGGAGTACGAGCCCCAGTATAAATCTATTATTAAAGCTGGCACACAGAGAGGGAGTACTAGCCCCAGTAAAAATCTATTGTTAACGCTGGCACATACAGAGGGAGTACGAGCACCTGTATACATCTATTGTAAACACTGTCACATACAGAGGAGTGTACTAGCACCAGTATACATCCGTTGTTAACGCTGGTACATACAGAGGGAGTACGAGGACCAGTATACATCTATTGTTAACGCTGGCACATACAGAGGGAGTACGAGCGGGAAACAACCTTTGCAACGCAACTTTTACAACGCACTACCATTACAACAAAACTTTTACAACGCATGACACTACAACGCATACCATTACAACGCATGTCATTACAACGCAGTCATTGCAACCCATACCATTACAACACCTACCATTACCATCCAACACTTACCCTACTGTTGCACCCCCTGGAGTTAAACTACCTACACTATCCAATACTTACAATACATGCAATGTAATGTTATGCGTTGTAATGGTATGCGTTGTAAAGGTAGTATGCGTTGTAATGGAATGCGTTGTAAAGGTAGTTTTTAAAAATTTGTTGTAATGGCATGCGTTGTAATGGAATGCGTTGTAATGGATGTTGCGTTGTAAAAAATGCTTTGTAAATGTGTGCGTTGTAAAAGTATGAGTTGTAACGTCATACAACCAGTACGAGCACCAGTAGAAATCTATTGTAAATGCTGGCACATACAGAGGGAGTACGAGCACCAGTATAAATCTTTTGTTAACGCTGCACATACAGAGGGAGTACAAGCACCAGTATACATCTATTGTAAACACTGGCACATACAGAGGGCGTACTAGCACCAGTATACATCTATTGTTAACGCTGGTACATACAGAGGGAGTACAAGTACCAGTATAAATATATTGTTTACGCTGGCACATACAGAGGGAGTGCGAGCACCAGTGTACATCTATTGTTAACGCTGGCACAGACAGAGGGAGTACAAGCACCAGTATACATCTATTGTTAACGCTGGTACATGCAGAGGGAGTACGAGCACCAGTATAAATCTATTATTAACGCTGGCACAAACAGGGATTACGAGCACCAGTATAAATCTATTATTAACACTGGTAGGTACAGAGTGAGTACGAGCACCAGTATAAATCTATTATTAACACTGGTAGGTACAGAGTGAGTACGAGCACCAGTATAAATCTATTATTAACACTGGTAGGTACAGAGTGAGTACGAGCACCAGTATAAATCTATTATTAACACTGGTAGGTACAGTGGGAGTAATAGCCCTGGTATTATGCCAGAGTTCACTCAGCCCTTATGATGTCAATGTAAGCCTAACATGATTCAACCAAGAGATATTGGGTGCATGAGTTCTATTTAAAATACCTCTTAGGTACGCTCTGTCTGGTTCTAATTCTTTTGTAAACCAAATGCGAAGCCAGCAGAGGGCTGTCCTAAGCTTTGAAGACTGACTATTGCCTTAAGTGCTAGATCCACCCTCAATGGTATTAAGATTGTGCTTTTGGGAAGACCCAACATGTACCTGATAAAATTATTTCTACTGTCCGCAGTCCTTCCACTTTAGAGTAACCTCAAAGTTCTGACCCAAATACGGCTGCTGAAACTGCTTGGGCTCTATATATGTTTCTATTGCAGGAGAAGCAGGTCGTACTTTTGATCTGACAGCAAGTGGTATAATGGGGGAAGTCCTATGTTTCTATATGAGAGTACTCTTATTCATCCGTGGCTGCCAATGCTATGACTTAGAGTCTGACTTCAGGTTAATCAAATTTGATTACTCTTCCAGATTTTCTCCTCTCACTGTTACTGTATTCCTGAACATCTTGTGTGGGTTATATACCATGTTTTCTGTGTACGAGGAATCACTCAACGGGCCATGCAGTGAACAATACTTAGCAAACCTTTTTAATAGAGTCTACATCACTTTGTGGTTTTTGAAACCAATACTGTATCATCCGCATATGGAAGAGCAGGTGTTTTTAGACCAGCTATACTTGGGGAATCGTTCTCACAATTGCTTAAATAGCTGACACAGTTTATAAAAAGAAAAACGGTGGGGTCCACCACACAACCTTGTCGGACTCCATTATTGACAACTATCAGTTTGGTCACCTTCCCATTCGGACCCTCTTGAACCTGGGTGTACTTATAAGACAGCCATGCCCAACAGTGCAGGAGGGACTCACATCTCCCTGAGAACTTTACATAATATTTCTCTCTGCACCATATCTGAAGTTGACAAAGTCCACAAGCAGTCTGTCCTTCTTGATCTCAATTTCTTTCCACTTAATCGTAAGGAATCTAAAGACTTGGTCAGCTGTACTAATCATGGGGCAAATCCTGCTTTAATGTGGCTCAATACCTCATTATCTTCAATCCAGTTGGATGGCTTGTCTACGACCTGTTTACAAAATATTTTCTGAAAGTTGTCTATGTGGCTAATTGGACAATAGTTAAAAGGAGAAAGCACCAGCCATTTTTAAAAATTTATATTATTCTGCACCATTCCAAGAAGGTGGAACTAGGGCTCCCGAAGTCATGGCATTTGAGAAGTGGTTTATATAGGGAGACCAAGCTATGGATTCCCACCAAAATATATCTTCAGGGATTTTATTAAGACCTGGGGCCTTCCCTTTTTTCTGTGCACGGATGTCAGCATGAATGTCCTCTAAGGAAAAATAAGGATGAATATGACTAGTATCCTCTTTTAATCAAATTTCAACCTCTTAATCCTGCCCATCCTGTAGTGCTTCATATAATTCAGTAAAATGGATCATCCACTCATAGGGTGGTATATGAGTCTTTGGCTTCATGCTGAAATCTGACCCTCTAAGAGTCAGTATGCGCCAAAACAATCTAGAGTTTTGTGTTTTGCTGCCTCTAACAAATCTTCTCATTGTCCTGATTCCCAGGCATCAATGTCTTTTTTCAGTTGTGAATTATAACAACCCTTGCCAGCCCTGCTTTTAATTTATCTCCTGATCTTATGCAGCTAATTAGCTTGTAATTATCTGTTCTACAATCTTTGGTAAACCATGGATTTGTACCCTAAAATCTAGAACCTTTTTTTGGGTATTGTTCTAGTAAAGAAACTTTTCAACTCTTAATAAGGATGAGCGTGATCCTTCACTAATTGGTATTTATCGTCCAGGTTTTCACTAAAGTGACTGAGTGCTGGGAATAGGCTATTATAAATTTACCCTAAAATTGATGGACATTTGATAACCATTGCCCATCTTATAATCCTTCTATTGTTACTAATTATTATGGGTTCGATTACGATGCCAGTCGGATGTGGGTGGGACTAAAATTATTGCGATAAAGGGACCAGCCGACCGGTTGTCGGTGGTACTGACTGCCAAATTAGGCTCTGACCACCGTGGAGGCGGTCAGAAATATGACTCTTTGCATTGAAGCCATGCCTGTGGCCCAGAAAAGTGCCATAGCACAAGCCCCATTACCCATTACCAAAAGGCATGTTGTTAAACATCCATGCACCCTGTGGCATGCACCATAGGGGGGCCTATAGCGGAGGGCCACTGGGGCAGTGGCCCTGCTAGGGGCCGCAAAAAGCCTTTCCGTCAGCCTTTTCACTTCTGAAGAACCAACATGAAATGAATGGTGGAGAGGTGTATTGTAATCCCCACAGCAGTGCCTGAGAAGGCACCACTTCTATTTTGGGGAATGCGATGTGCCCAACCACTCAATATGCTCCTTGAACCCTTCAGAAGCTGTCGGTCGGTCCCTCCAGCAATGCAGTCTGACCGACTGCATCCTAATGCGGCGGCCTGACCGCGGACATAGATGTCAGAGGGACGGACACCGACGGCACGTTGGTGTTGGTCCCACCACCATCGTAATAAGGCCCATAGTCTTCACCCCAGGGTTCCTAGATCTGATAATCCCTTAATGATGTTGACATTTACAGTGAGGACCAGGGGATCATGGATCATGGTCACTCTCAACCCTTGGGATTACAGCCATGCGACCATGTCAATCTATTAAGATGTAATCAATATTGCTTCAATAGATTCCACTTTTGAAAGTAGGATTAGCGTTAATGTCAGAGGGGGGGACAGCCATTAGCTGCATGTACACCATTCTGAAATAATATATCAACAAGTTGCAAGGAGCTCCGTAAGAGTTATTTTCTGGGAGGATTAATCAATTCTGGAATCCCACTCTTCATCTTTAATCAAGTCCCTGAGTGCCAGCATATTGGAACATTCAGTTTACATTGACTCACTGAGCATCTCAAGCTGTTTTTAACAAAAGTACACACACCGCCAGCAGCTCAAATAGCCAGGGAACTGGGTGCTGGGATATGATCGGTTTTATGCCCCATCCCAAAGGGTATGTTTAATGCTAGCATTTCTTGGAGTAAACAAAAATCACAATTGTCCATAAATTTGGCCCAGTCCTCATTTACAAGCTTTGCCGTAATACCTGAGAAATACAAGCTCAGGAAAGATACTCTATCGGAGGGACTATTCTCAGCAACACATATATGGTTCATGTTAGATGTGATTAAAGGTATATTTGCATCCAAAGATGGTTCTTGAGTAATCTTCTCTGCTAAAAACACATGACTCCGATATTAGACTTTGTAACTTTGGGGCATATTATCAAGAACGACATTAAAAATTATCGCCGGTTTAGAGGCAGAAAACTACCGCTAAAGCGGTGATAATGGGCTTGATAAACTGCCCTTGAGAATTCCAATAGAAGTCTATGTTCTGGTGTGAACATGGGCTTCTATTGGAATTCTCAAGGGCATATTATCAAGCCCATTATCGCCGCTCTAGCTGCAGTTCTCTGCCTCTAAACTGGCGATAATTTTAATGCCATTCTTGATAATATGCCCCTTTGTATGGTCCAGATTGGTAATATTTCTTGCATCTTTATTCAAAGTCTCTACCCTCATCTTCTGTCAGTCTACTTCTATCAGGTTCAGCTCCCATCCAGGAGCCTTCGATAACCAATGTCTTTTGAATGCTTCATCTTAGAAATCGGTGATCCACTGTGTGCAAGGCCAAATGTAAACTGCATTTGCGAGCCTGACGATGGTATATGGCGAGCATCGTTATGGACAAGTCCATTTTCAATTGTTTCTGGGTTTACCATTATTGTAATTTGGTCAAATTCATCATGGGCAGTATGTAATGTCTTGATGCCTTCAAAATGTCAGGACAAATCACATCATAACAATGCTGTACTTCCCGAATCGAAAGAGTGCAGCACACATAGAAAGAGGAAGAAACAAGTACAAATAGAGATATTTCTCCTTGTTACGCCTCCTGTGGGCAGGTGTAAGATTGTTATGTATCCCCGGGTTTATAAGTTCTTGCAAGTCTAGGGATGCGTCAAAATCCATGAGAGTTGCGTGGGAACAGCCATGCAACACCCATGGAATGCCTTCTCAGAGCGGAGCAATGCAAGGCAGCGATTTGCGCTGCATTGCGCAACTCCAGATTTGTTTAAACCACTCAGAGCTATGCACAGTGGCTTCAAGAATCTGATTTAAGGTTTGCGTCAATCTTACACCACGTTGCGTGATAAAAGAGTGACGCAAACTGGGTCATAAATAAGCCCCTACATTTTGTCAGATTTAGATGTTTCATACTAAGTGGCAGATTTATGAAAAATTCACACGGTGCAACGCAGCAAGCCACCATGCTGCGCTGCACGGCATGACAGAGAAAGGGTAGGAATGTGCCATATTTAAAGCAATCTCCTTGATACCTGCCTTTTCCCCTGTGCTGGCACACTTTTAGCTGCCTAGCACCAATGCAGGCACCCTTGCACCTGCAAGGATGCCTGTGTTGTTTGCAGCATTGTTTTTATGCAGGAACACAAAGAAAAACAATCCTCAGAGGCAGATTCCTCTTGCTAAGTGAGCTGCACAATGCAACACACATAGAAAGAGGAAGTAATGAAGATAAATAAAGATATTACTCCTCATTACACCTCTCTGGGAAGGTATATCTTTTTGGCGCATTCCCAGGATTACCAACTCAGGCAAATCTGGGAATGTGTCAAAAACCATGGGAGTTGTGCGGGAACACCCATGCAACGCACATGTAACACCTCACTGATGCTGAGTAAGGCAACGCAGCGATTTGCGATGTGTTGCTTTACTCCACATTTATGGAGCCGTTCAGCACCATGCAAAGTGGCCTTGCGTGGCTTCATAAATCTCATTTAGGACTTGAATCATTCTTACACCACCTTGCGTGGCGCAAAAGCGATGCAACTCCACTCGTAAATATGCCCGTAGGGATCTGTGAAATCATCATTTTGCTGACAAAGTTTTGCAGAATTCATCATCTGCTCAAAGTCTTGCATAACGCGATAAATTGCATCAAACATTGGTCTTTGCGGCACGTTTTTACAGCAAGTTTTTTTTGGAAGAATGCATGGCTGACAGTAGTTTTTGATTTGCTCTTGGATATTAAACATACTTTTTGAGTATTTCTCATCTGCTCTTTTGTTTTTTTTCAGTAAGCAAAATTGGCAAAGTTTTAAAAGAAGCTTCACAAATTTAGTAAAAGCAATTTTTTCAAATTCTGCCCACTGATCTAAAAATATAAATCAATTGGTAGGAATGAAGATAAGAAGTGTCATCAGGAAATCCAAACTCTGCATGTTGTACGTAATCTCTGTGGCTCGCGCTACTTAATCTGTTGCCTGGTCGAATATCTCCCCAGTGCACACGATGATTGTGTTCACTCACAGCAGACCAAGACTGTGCTCCCAGATGCTTAAAAAAAGTGTGTTCTCTTCCCTGCCTGCAGCAACTCTCTGGGTAAGCATGGGAGCCTAAGGTAGCAAAATAGTGAACCTCAGAATGGTGTTTCAAAGCGCTACATCACATTTCACTGCCAACAACCATTGTTTTTTCTGTCCGGGAGAAACTTGTAAGAGATAAAGGGCCATATGTATCAAGCAAATTAGCATTCGCAAAGGCCGAAATTAGCAGAATTTCGGCCTTTGTGAATGCTAATTTGCTAAATGGTATGTATGAAACATTTTTGCTGCAAAATAAGGAATCGCAAAATTTGCTATTCCTTATTTTGCGATTGCATGCGATTCCTTAAATGCAAGGTATCAAAGTAAAAATGAATCAAAAATGCCCAAAAATGCCCATAAGGATTCGCAAATTACCACCAACTTCTAGTTGGTGGTAAGTGCCGAATTCTTTTAAAAAAGCAATTTAAAAAAAAAACAAAGGTGCCATATGACGCTCATACATGCCCTTAGGGAAGGTATGTGCGCCATATGCCCCCACATGTCATTTTCAGGGTTGCAGCAGGGTGTTCTTGAGAACACCCCTGCACCCTTCAAAATATTCCTAATTTGCGATTAGCAAATTGCTAATCGCAAATTTCCCCTTCATTCCTATGGGCCTCCTGGCCCATAGAAATGAATGTGAAATTTGCGATTAGCAATTTGCTAATCGCAAATTAGGAATGTTAAAGAATCGCTAAAAAGAAGCGATTTTTTACATACATACCGTTTTGCGAATTCTAAATAGCGATTCCTTAAAAATCGCTTTTTAGAATTCGCAAAACGGAACTATGATACATATGGCCCAAATACTCTTCAAAAGCCCAGGTGCAAAACCCTGCACTTTGGACTCCATATACAATTTTGTTCATCGGACCTTATTTTATTGGTTTAGTGATTTGACTTTGTTCGGGTGACAGCAAGCTAGTATATCAATAAATATGTCAGAATCCCGTGTGCTGTTTTCCACTTTTCCAGTTGCAGTGATGGAAAAAAGCGAGTCCGTCGCCGGCGGTGTTACTCGGGCAGCAGCAGCCGCTCCGCTGAGACGGGCACTTACTTGCTCAACATTAATTGCAAATGTGCTTCTTGGAAGGACTTGGCGCGCGCAGGCGGGCGATGATTTGCTGACATCTATAAAGCGAATGATTTATGCGTAGGACTTCAAACTGCATCAGACGGTTCGCGTGGGACTCTCGAAGACTTCTAGCTAATACTGTAAAAACACAAGTGTTGGCACGCCAAAACCGCAGTTAACAATATGCACTAGCACCGTTTTCAGAATTATGTTGTCGGAAAAACCGTCACATCCTTAAGGCCTAAGGAAGAACCGGTAATTGTTTGATTGTGCTAAGGAGCGGAGCTTTTACAGGACTTGCTTTTTACTCCGTGATAATTTTATTACTCTAGCATTTTCTACTTTACGTTAATATGTGCAGCGAACACTTGTGATTCTTTGAAGTGAGGTGTGGATAATAACTTGTTTCTTCAAACGCTGTAATTTATTTGACGTTCCATTATCGACTTTATTGGTGCTCAATTCACCCACCTCTAGAGGACAGAAGCTGTTATAATTTTTCCTGGGATTTGGAGGACGTGCTGGCAGCGAGGGTTTAACCCACTGTGCTATCTTGACAGCGCGTGTTTTTCTGTCGCTATACTAACGCTGATATTGAAATGTGCGTCCTCGTGACGTGTACTGGCACCACAAGGTATTTCAGTCCCTCCAATATTAGCAGTTGCTTGCTTCAAAGGCGAGGGCAGGATGTCCCAGTGAAGCAATTGGCCGCTATTGAAAAATGCTGTGAGGTGCGGGTTTCGAGGATTGAAAAACAGTGACGCCGACTCAGCTTTCAGTTCTTCAGAGGTCAGTGAGTTCAGCACTGTTAAATTATCCAACAGTAACGTGCAATATTTAAAAACCCTAGAAACAGGAAACACACCTAATTAAGAGCAGTGTGGTGACCTAATAGGATGTCCACCATCCCGCCCCCCTACAGAATGCAATGAGGTCCCCTGAGTCTTGAATATCTCACAGATATCCAATGGCTTTGGGCTAAATGTGAGCCCCTAGCACCTCAGGGGATTCAGGGGCTGGTTACGCCCTAGATGATGGACTATCAAAAAACAACTTATTGGAAGACTCAATGACGCACCTGTGCTTTGTGGAGAGGTACCCAGAACTAAAAGACACACACATTGTCCCCTACTCCTTCTCGAGGCCTTCTGGCGTCACAGCCCCACACCTTTCCTGACTGCCACCTTCACAGCTTCTCAGCTTCTTCAGTTCTCATCTCCATGCGCCCAAAATTCTTCAAATGCCTTCCGTACTCTACATGAAGGGCCTAATTTGGATGTCGGTCTGTGGTCGGAGGCTTCCCGACCGACATCCAAGATTTGACTACCGACCACCTGAAAACAATGTAGGCGGTCGGAAGTCAAAACGGCCAATCATTCCGTCTGGCTTCTGATGGGCTCAAGGAGCCCGTCAGCCAGTTGGAACCGGCACGTAAGCCCCTTATGGACGGCGTTTCTGCCATCAGGATTACGATGTCGGTTTCCCACCAGCTTCTCATGTCGACCTTTCCGACGTGAAAAGCCTGTCAGAAAGCAACTTTGGGGGCCTCTAGCAGGGTTACCATTCCTCTGCAGCCTCCAGTGGGGGCCGAGGTGCTCCCTGCAAATACCTGTGATTTTACACAACCCCACATTTCTCTATGGGAGCTTGTGCTGTGGGCGGAGACCGCCCGCAGCACAAGCACCCATAGAAAAATGGGATTTTGTGACTGGACCAAATGCGGTCGCATTGCAATTAGGGGTTCTGAACCGATGACCTACAGTAGGTCGGTTCCAACACCGACATAATAAGGCCCTATGTCTCAAATTACAGAACCTCAAACATTAGAAGTGAGACAAAGCATTCACTAGCTAATTCTCTACACCTGGTAGTGCTTTGTTCGAAACAATACATTGAGGCCCAAGCATAGCAACACCAACACTCTCTGCGATTTCAAACTAATCAGTCACTTGCAGTCAATTAATTTATCACACTCACCATTGCATCATTGTCAATCATAAAAATCACTCATACCATGATCAGCACATTTCCTCACATTTCAATTGCCAGTACCAGAGGAAAGAATTCCAAGAACGCAATGCTGTGTTTTAATTTCTTCCAATCATCTTGCCACCTTTCAGTGAACCAACATCTACTCCAGAACAGGCTAAATACCCCAGCTCACAAGGTGTCCAAAAATATTGTTACCACTCCTTCATAAAGGTCTGGAGTCTTCTATATAACCACTCCATTGTAGGTTTTAAGGTCCATCATCCAAATTCTGAACCCTGTCTCACTCCTTCAGTTGTCCCCACCCTGTGGTTTAGCTTTGGTGCACCCTAAAAGTCCAATGACACGTGCCTGCTGAATGGTCTTCGTGCAATTACCACTCTAGAGGCGAAATTCATGTGTCCTGGTAGCTGTTGAATTTTTCCCAGCTCACATTTTGGTTTGGCCAGATCTGAGTGCTTTGTCAATTACAAACAACCAGAGAGCGATTAGATGGGATTGGGTGGAGGGACATCCAGGGCATTAGATGTAGCTAAGAGCCAAGTACGTCTTCTAATGGAGGAGCTAGCAAATCAGACCATCAATACCAATGTGGAGACACTGGGCTCCAGGCCTAAGGTATTATACACAGAGAGAAGGGAACCGTTACCTAATCAGTGCAAACTACAGAAAAAGGAAGGGAATCACACACAACGAAAGCCACCCTGCAAGGGTACTTGGTATAATAAAGATTGTAGGCTCTCACAGGAACGCTTATATGGGCCATAAATCAGAAATCCCACCCAGAGGTTGTGGCCTGTAGAGTTAAGTATAGGCGGGCAATCGAGTCTTCAAAGAAGGAGTGGGAGGGCGCATTGTCCTCATTACGGAAAACACTGGTAGCCAAAGGTTCCAAGAGTTTTTGGAGCAAAGCAGCATATTGGCTCAAGGGTAGCGTGACATCTGTCAGGCAGCGGCGTGGGCATCCTTGAACACATTCACCAGACATTACTGCCTGGACAGCCAAGTCCGGAGGGACGGCTATTTTGCCCGTTATGTCCTCCAGGACTTTCTGGTGTGAACATGGTTTGAAGACCCTCCTTTAGGTTTTGTATTGCTGGGGCATCTATTCTAAGGTAATGAATCTATAACTAACTGTCTCTTTCAGATGAACAAGGTACTTACCTTCGGTAACGATGTATCTGTAAGAGACATAGGTTAGTTAAAGATTCCTTATCGCCCCACCACATCCTCCCTGCTCTGCGAACTGACTTCTAGGGACAGGGACTTCCTTGCAGGGCGATAGTTTTAGCACACCAGTGGACAGTGTGTTGCATGTCTCTGTGTTTCTGGCATGGAAAGTCCTGTCGGAACTGACGTAAGTGAGCAGGGATGGCATCTAAGCAGGCACCGTGACTTCATCACTGCGAACATGATGCCGATAACTGACGCAGAGTTGACCGATACCACCTACCGATGCGTAGGGGTACTCCTAAGAAAAAATTATTGGGATCCAGTCTGATGCCTGGGGGTAATTCTAAGGTAAGGAACCTATAACTAACTGTCCCTTTCAGATATACAGGCCAGGTCGCAGTTTGATGTTGGTGCCCTGACTCTCATCAAACTGCTGGTCATTTAATGGAGCTTTTTCCACAAGTTGTTCTAAACTTCTGGAGCTCCTTCCTGAAGTTCCTCTTGAGGGTTCAAAATGTCCAAAACACACATCCAAGGGTCTAGAAGCTCTGAGATGGTCTTTGGAAGTTTGGGACTACAGTTCCCACAATGCACCTTGCCAAAACCTTAAACGTCCACTGGATGCACTCCAGGCTTCTTGAGGGGATGTTGCAGGTGAGCTCTTTTAACCTGTTGCTTTCAGGAAGTCCACTCCTTAATCCTTTCTGAAGCAAGGCAAAGTCCTCATGGCTGTAGTTCCCCATGGGCAGCATGTGCAATCCTTCAAAGAGAAATCCTATTGAGTGCAGACCAGGGTTCCAGCAGGGCAGCCCTTCTTCTCCTCGTAGTTTTAGACAGCAGATCAGAGTTGCAATGCAGCTCTCACATATTTAGCCAATGCTCTGGGGAGAAAAGTAGGGAGGGGCACCTCTGACCAATAGAGCACAATGTGCCGCCCAAAAGCATGACAGCTTAATCCAAAGTGTTGTATATTATCGTCTCGCAAAGCTCTTTACTTTAAAATTCAAGATGGAGAATATCTCTCCTTGGGAGAAAAATCCGGCTAAGCCAACCTACTGGTGAGGTTCGCTTCCCTTAACACTCCTCTTTCAGACCTGGCTGGGGGTTACAGGAAGAGGGGGTAGGCCAGGCTGGAATTCTTTACTGTCCTGCTCTCTTTGAAGACCAGATTGTTTACTCAGACTCCTACCTGGCCTGTTCTCTGTAGCTGCAGAGTTCCCCCACCAGACACACTTTTCTCCTATGCAGGCCACTTATCACCTCATCAATGCAGTTTGGCTTAGCCTGTTAAGGGCTGGCGAATCAGGAGAGGCTGCTAAAAGGCTGTTTTTTGGCTCACAGAAATGAAATACATTCTTTCATGTGTTAGTTATGATAAATCCAACATTGGCAAGTTGTCCTTGAGATATTATTTTAGCTCAGTCCTATCAATAGTTGCACTGTTTTACAGTTTTCCCATGTTAGCCTATGAAGCTAAAATACTACAATCAGGAAAAACGAAATTGGTAACTTTTTCCTCACCAGTGCATACAAAACATATTTTAAAATGTCCCTGCTTATTTTTACATGGTACCCTACCCTGGGGGCACCTAGGGCAGACTTTAGAGGTGACATCTGCCTTCCGGGCTCCCATTATCATTCGATGATGAGCCTGACAACTCCTCCGAACATCTGCATATCCCTCAACACATCCCTTGATGATCACTTTCGGCCCTTCCTTGGGCCTCCTTGGTCTTCTATTGGTCTTCTAGTATTCATTGGGTTTTGCTATTGGTTATTGATATGATCTGTTAGAGAATGCAGTGATGTATGCTTTGGAATGTGAGTCAGCTGGAGCGGTTCTCCTGGGCCTTTTATACATGTAACGAAGGCTCCTTGTTTATGTTAAAAAAACTTTCTTAATTCAAAAACTTTGTTTGGACATTTGCACTTTCACAACATCCCTCAGGTGCATTCTAACCTAGGGACTGCTCGTGTGGCTCCCACCTGCCATGTTGATCTGCTGACCAGCTGCTCTGGTACCTTCTACTTATGTTGTCTTCTGCAGTCTTTGACTGACATCTCCCAACTTTCTCTTCTTGGTCTTGCACTACTGCTTACCTCCTCAGGTCCTGCCTCTGCACATTCAGTGCTCACTGAAATTCATGGCCCTGCTTTTTTGTGGGCCCTGGCATTGCTTTTCTCCTCTGCCCCTTCCCAGCCTCATGGACCTATCTCAAAGGTTGTGGGTCCTTTTTCCGGGGCCTGATCTGCATATTGAACAGGTCCCTAAAATTCCCGATTCCAGCCCTGGCACCACCACTATATCCCCTCCTAGGTAGCCTGATACACACTAGCACCACAGTGACACCCCACCATCTCTTCTATTTTGGGCCCAGCAGCTTGGAGGTCTCACTGCTACTCAGTTGAATGTGCTGTGTGCACAAATGCTCTGTAGGCCCGCACCTACTTCTTCATTGGCGCTCATTTTGCTGCAGAGAGACGTGCCTTTTCCCTCCATGCATGCACAAGCTGTTACTACCGATATTGGCACATCACCACATGTTCCTCCAATCCTCCTGCATAGGTGAAGGGGGAAGTTTTAGTTTCCCCTGCATGAGGGCCCATATGTGAACAACGGATAAAACAGCATGATGGGCGGATATTTCTTTTGTACCTTAACTAATAGTGCATACAGAAACAGAAATGCAGTTGGGTGTATATACAGCTGACACAGATTTAAATTTTAAGGCTGGTTACAATGAGGAATAAGTCTGACAGCCATTTTGGTTGCTATTATGCTGATGTGTGGCATATACTTTTCCTCATGTCTTAAGTAGGCTCCAGGAGCTGAGGCACAGATAACTACACATAAGTCATGAACTGCTAATTTCAAGAAAAAAATCCAGATTCTTTTGGCGTAAATTACATTTTTGTCATCCAGTAATTGCTGATTTATTTTACCAGCAAATTGTTGGTGATGATTTTGTTTTTGATTTTTTAGAAAAAAAACTTCCTAAAATTGGAAAAAAAGTGAAGTTGTAAATTTTGTACATTCCTAAACAAGTAACATTTTTCAGATGAGGCAGATATTTTTTACTGGGACTGTATTTTCCACTGTCAAACAAATCAAGGTATTTCCAGTCACATGTAGGTTTTAAAATGTACTCAGACCTCAACAGAATAGTACCATTCTGTACACCTTGCAGTTACAACAAAGGTTTTTTAACTACTGAAGACAAGATTTCAAGCAGTATTGTACTTTGTACATAGCTATTGTACAAATCAAATATTTGCTTTTGTCACATGTCGAAAAAGAGGCATTGCAGATATATTACACAATGCCTACAGAGCATTGTTTGTAACTGCCTTCACTTGAGGCTCAAAAGTATGGTGGCTCTCAATATTCACCTATGACCAGTCACATTCTGTATGTTGCACAGTGGTGGAAAGGTTAGTCAAGCCCCAAAACAAGGCCTGTGTTTTATCAGTATTCAGTTGTTTCAGTTTTGCATCACATCACATCTCAGCAACTTTCAAGTGGCATTCAAACAATCCCACAAATGGGTAGTGAATAAAGTTGGATGACCACATGCTCTGTAAGTTCGTAGGAAAGTTAGAGTAGTTGTTGGATCAATAAAAGGCGATTGGAAGTACATTTAGTTGTTGTTTTTTTTATACATTCAGTGTTGTCTGACTCATGGTAAGACAATGAATAAAATTCCTCCAATTTTTTGGGACGATAGCAAAAATCTTTTGGGCTTGGCTGTTCTTGTTTGAATCATTCTGAACTGCATCTAATCACCATAAACTTGGTTTACCTCTTTTCCATTTTCCTTCAATCATTGCCAACATAATGTTTTTTTTCAAGAAGTCTTCTCCTCTGATTATGTGAGCAAATGATTGTGCTTAATTATTATCATAAACAATGGTTGTGAAAGTTCTGGCTGGTCGGGTTAAGTATTGATTGATTCTTTTAACAGTCCATGAGATGCGTAAAAGTCTGCGGACACACCAGTGTATGAAGGAGTGAATTCTTCAACAAACATCTTTATTAAATCCGAAATCCACTGAACTTTCCTTGCAGCCCTAGCCCGGTGCTGCATAGCGGAATTGGTTGATCCGACGCCAGGGACACAGCTTGCCCCCTGGACCGAAATCCGGCCCGCGGGTGCGGGCCTGCCTTCGGAGTGGCGTTGCTGAGGAGACGCAGGCGGACCAGAAACCTGTGTGAGGGCCCGGCTTGCAGGCCTGGCCGGGCGAGAAGAAGTGCGGAAGGGCCAGTGTGGGGTCTACGGAGGAGTCTGCGAGGAGGTACCATCCAGCAGGGCCCCGGAGTACTGCAGGCGGACCTGAGGATCACGCGAGGCCCCGGAGTACGGGCCTGGCCCGGGAAAGTCGGAGAGGGCGGGAACTGGTGCCGGGGCCCCTGAGAGAGACCACAAGCCCCTGGTGTCTGCTGGGGGGGGGGGGGGCGAACAGTGTGCTGACGCGGAGGCCCGAGCCAAGTGAGCAGTAGGCAGAGGGCAGCGCCACCAGGCAACAGACACGGTAGGAGGACGTAAAAGCACCGGGAAGGGAAGCAGCACTCAAGGCTAGATATTGGCCACGGCCGGCAGCTGTCTGTCCTAGAGCAAGTCACAAGCAGTGTCAGCATCAGCTATCCTGGACACATGAGGCCTGGTGCGGTACGGCCTAAGGGACGCCTCCATCGGGCAGGCATCGCTGGATCCTGGTCAGGCCTAGTAAAGGGCCGCAGACTGCAGTGGCTGGTCACTTCTGCACATACTCCTAAATAGGGGCAAGTGATGTGGTGCTATTGCGCTGGCTGTAGGATCCATAGACTGTGGTGTTAAGCAGGGCCGGAACGGTGCGGACAGGACAGTTTTGCCCGTCACTGGCGCAACGTTGATAACGCAGACACTACGGTGATCCCATACACGGGCCTGTGACTGCCCCGAGGCCATCACACACCAGGGACGTATCTCTGCAACATGAGGCCCAAAACTGCTGTGCCTACACAATCCAACAAACTGGACAAGTATGCCGTTCAGAAGGGGACCCCCCCCCGAGGGGGGGGCACAGCTGGTGACACCGCTGCCCCAAAGGAACCATTGCTGACCTCCATCATGGTGGCTATACAGGCCCTGGGCACCAATCTGGAGACGAAAATAGACAGGGTCTCCATCGAGGTGAATCTTCTTCGTGCGGACCTCAGCAAAACCTCAGACAAGGCCAGGGCAAACGAAGCCGGAATCAGGGAGCTTCAGACATCGCTGAATACATTAAAGCACCGCGTCAATGAGCTAGTTCACCAGCACCGTCAGATGGCCCTCAGGCTCGAGGACCAGGAAGGACGGGCTAGGAGGAGTAATATATGCATGGTAGGCATTCCGGAGGAATCTGAATGGCCTGGTATGGAGCTGTTTCTAGAAGACTTGATCCTCAACCATCTGAAGCCAAAGCGCCTATCAAATATTTTCACCATCAAACGCGCGCACCGTGCGCCCATCCCCAAGATGAAACCAGGGGCGCCGCCCAGGACAATCTGAACTACCGACGCCGTCTTGCAGGTGGCAAGACAAAAGGGGATTTCCACTATGAAAACACCACAATCCGTTTTTTTCCGGACTTCACGCTTCAGGTGCAGAGAGAGAGACGTTCTTTCACAGGTGTAAAAGCAGCTCTGCACGACAGAGGTATAAAATACATGATGTTCTTCTCAGCCAAGCTCAAGGTCATTGCTGGGGGCAAGTCCCTCTTCTTTACCACGCCGTCGGATGTGCAGAGCTGGCTGGACGAGGAATCATCCCGGAATCCGGACCGACTTGACAAGGGAAGCTGGAGAAATACTCAGGTTGCCTCAACAGGGTCAATGGCCGGACAGTCAGATGCGGGATGGCAGAGTCAGCGCTCCTGGAGGTCGAGGTCGGCCAGCCCTCATTGGGACACTCTTCGTGAAGCGGAGGAGCAGTAGCAGTTACAGACCGGCGGGAATGAACCTCTACAAACTGTAACGTATTGCAGGGTCTAAACGTGGGAGTCAGGCCCTTTCTGTGAGGGGAGCATATGGGTGGAAGGAAATAGGCCGTCTTAACGGTACAGAGTGGGAAGCATTGATAGATAGAGACTGTCTGTATGGCTCCCCCAAGGTAATTTGACTCTGCGGTGCATACCGTCCCGCGACAGGCTGGGACACTACTGAACCGTGGCTGGGATGGGACCCATACTGATTGACATCATTTAATTCTGGAGTTGAAGTGTGAGTGGTACACAGTAATACTGTCAAGGGAGGGAGTGAGTGGCGGCTGGAGCTGGGGCCGGTCCACGCTCCTCTTAATACAAGGTTTTTTTAGGAGAGGGGAGTTTGTTTCCCGCTCTAGGTTGGGGAATTGTGCGAAAGGCGCTCTGCTAATTGGGGATGTGGGTAGTTCTAAGCCTATGGAGCAGGGAAGCATGGAGGGGGGTTTGTTCTGGTGGTTGGGGGGAGGATTCCAGTTTCTGGGATTTGGGGGGTGGCTCTGGTGTTTTGGGGTGTAATGGGGGGAGGTGGTGGGTGGGGAGAGTTGCTGGGAATGGTCGCACCTAAAATGTGGAACTATACATGGAGAGCGTTTTGGACTTTGCAGGATTGACATCACACTTAACTGTCTGGATGGCTACGAAGTGGGATAAGAGTATTAAAATCCTTAGTTGGAATGTTAATGGGCTGGGGGACAAGCTTAAGAGGACTATTGTACTGCAATTCATCAAGCGGCACCTCCCTGACGTGGTACTCCTGCAGGAAACGCACTTGTTAGGGAACACGTGCCACACGTTAAATAGATGGGGGTACTCATTGGCAATCCACGCTGGTTTTACTTCAGGCTCCCGGGGAGTTGGGATCCTCACAAGCCGGAACTTTCCCCTAGTCATCGACCACACTGATTCCGACCCTCTGGGGCCCTTTGCGGCAGTCTCGGGGAGGTGGGAGGGGCACAGGCTTAACCTTGTCAGCACATATATCCCGCCGGGCCTTCAAACTCATTCATTCCGGGACTCGGGCAGGCTTCTCCTTTCCCTTCCGGAAGGGCAATTACTGATAGGAGGAGACTTTAATGCCGTGGTCTTGGGGAACTCGGACAGACACCCACCTAGGGCCATAGCCCCGGGGCATATGTGGCTGTCTGATTTTCTGGAGGCGTTCGGCCTCCTGGACCTTTGGCGTCTCCACCATCTGTCTCACAATCAATGTACTTTCTTTTCAGGCCCACATCGCTCCTTTTCTCACATAGACTACATCTTAGCGCCAATGCATCAGGGCACTACCATCCAGGAAGTCGCACATCTTGTGAGGGGCCGTGTTTGCATCACAAAAGTAACGCAAATTGACACACAGGGGCTCATTACGATGTCAGTCGGATTTGCTTCGGACCGTCATTGTCGCTGTCTTGGGACCGATCAACATCTAGTCCGACACCGCAATTATGATGCAATTGTACATGGTGTGGTCACAAGCTCCCATTTCCCTATGGAGCTTGGGCTGTGGTCGGAAACTGGCTGCAGTACAAGCTCCCATAGAAAAATTGGACTTTCTGTTAATCCCTGCACCGCTTGCCAGCCACGGAGTGCAGCGATTAACAGGGGGCGCCATAGGTGCCCCCAAGGTCCCCAACCGGAGGCTCCTGATTCATAGGGGCCCTACCAGGGGCCTCCAAAGTCACTTTACGACAGGCTTTTTATGACGGATTGCCAGAAATGAAAAGCCAGTCGTAAACTGACATCATAATCCCCACGGCGGAAAGGCCGTCCATAGGGGATTATGTGCGGCCTCCAACTGGCCGATAGGCTTCTTGACCTCGTCAGGAACCAGTCGGTCCAGCCGGCTGGTTTAAACTCCGACCACCTTCTTTGTAATTAGGCAGTTGGACTTCAAACCTACGATGTTTGTCAATGAGCCGCTGATGAGCGGTCGAAGGCTCACTGACTGACATCGTAATAGGACCCACAATCTTTTTTTGCTAATTTACTTTCCAGCTGAAAACACTACAAAGTAACACAAAACAGTGCATTGCACTGCTTTGCACTACTTAGCGACAAAGGGGGTGTATAATGGATGTTACATGGGTGTTCCCATGCAACCACCCATGGTTTTTCATGCAAAACACTATTTACTTAAAAAACTAGACCGGGTTTTGGGGCAAAATACTGTGCATATTTCAGATAGGTGCTATCATGGAGAAATGCTTTTATTTTTCCTTTCTTCTCCAACTTTGCATGTGTGCTGCACAGAACAGCACACATACAAAGTGAGAAAAGTTTTAAAGTTGGTCTAAGCATCGTAGTTTGTAAATGTATCCTTCCAGTACAAAACCTATGCTAGACTCACACAGACACCTTGGCACCAAGTGCAAGGGTGTGCGCATGGCACACAGCAGCACATTTCAGGGCTAGTGTTAGGGAGAGGCAAAGAGAGTGTCATATTTCTATAAATATAGCTGCCTCCTGCTCTCTCCTTATCACGCAACGCAGCGCAGTCTTTTTGGCTGCTGTGCTGCATGAAAATTTTGTACATTTGTCTCAAAATGTAATCTGAAAAGATCGGTGTAAAATGTATGCATTCTGATGCACAATCTATGTAATCCGGCTCATGTTTTACTGACTTCAGGGAAGGTGACCTTCATAACTTTGAGTAAATCTACTTTTTTATGAGTGTCAATGAAAATTTCCTAGGTAATGTGTCACGTGCATACCAATACTACAGCATCTGATGCTAGTAGATTCTGAGTTTTAGCTGCTTCATTTCAGAACGTGCTGAAGCGTTATCAAGACAAAGAACAAAACTCATTTCATCTTTCAATGAGAGTGGGGTCACACTGCTATCTCAATTTTCTGCTATCTTCAGGGAAATGAGGACATTTCTTCGGGTTAGATTTACAATATAGTCAATGAGACATGAGCTGAATTCTGATTAGGGACCCAAAGGAATCAGACATCTTGATGTGTACTGTGAAAATATGTGAAAGTGAGATCTGGGCTGCAGATAAAGCTAGTTTTTTTCAGATCTGCCGATATATTGGCACTGCAATATAATATATTTTTAAAGTGTGATAACTTCTTAGATAGTTTGTTTACTCCGTTTTGATATTGTCCTAAAATTAAGGGAAGCTGGCTGCTGAGAAGACAAATCTAATGTTTTTAGAGAGGGAGTAATGTGCACGAGGTATAGAATTGGAGCTATTTACAAAAGAAAGTGGGGCATATTATCAAGGGGGTTTATCTCTGCTTTTTTGGCTTTAAAAGCCAAGAAAGCGGAGATAAAATTATCTCCCTATTAACTAGCTGTCGCTAACACCAGTTAGCGACAGCTAGTAGGAGATAGCGACCATCTTGGGCCCACTTTGCATGTCAGTGATATTTATCACTAATGACATGCAAAGTGGGCGTGCCAAGATGTTAGCGACTGGAAACAGTCGCTAACATCGCTATCTCCTATTACCAACTTTTATCTCCAAAAGCTAACACCTGCCCTGAGCAGTTCTTAGCCATGTTATCCAATGGGAGGTGGATAACATGGCTAAGAGCATTAGCTCGGTAATGCATGAATATCGCGGACTTTTCAGCGATATTCATGCATTGCGGGCTTTTTTTATCGCATTTGCGATAAACCTTGGTAATACCAAGGTTTATCTGTGATAAAAATCGCCGCAGCTCAGCGGTAAAATTTTGTCTCTAACCAAGCAATAGCGATAATTATTGCTATTGCTTGGTAATATGCCCCAGTGTTTTGTGGTCCATGTATTTGTATTCCTCTATCTGACTTTTTAGGGAGGATACATGGGAAAAGAGTGAACGAACTAAAGGGCATATTATCAACAACTAGCGATATTTATCGCTAAATAAGCTTAGCTACATTTTTTCTATCGCCGTACATCGCCTGATTTTATTGCAGAGATAATATGCTATTAGCAACGTTTATCTCAAATGCGATAAAATAACCTGCGATAGCAGCTTAATGCGTGAATATCACTGGAAATCCAGCGATATTCAGGCATTAACACCAATAGGGTCTTAACCTGAATATCCAACTCCCATTGGATATTCAGTTTAAGAAGTGGTCTGAGCAGGCGTTAGTTTTTAGCGATAATCACGCTTAGCACGATTTTTTTTTATCGCTACGTTGATAATAGGCGATAGAGATGTTAGCGACTGCTTTCAGTCGCTAACAGGTTGGGTACGCCTACTTTGCATGTCATTAGCGATAAATATCGCTGACATGCAAAGCGGGCCCCAAAACGCTCGCTATCGCCTACAAACTGTCTCCAACTGCTGTTAGCGACAGCTTCCTAATAGGACAATACATTTTCGCCGCTTTAGCGCGAAAAAGTCCCGCTAAAGCGGGGATAAGGCCTTTGATAATATGCCCCTAAGCTTGGGAGTTTCTAAACGAGAACTTAATTTGAGCAGGTGGTTTCCGGTGCTTGGGACCAGCACTTAAATGTCAGCACAGGCGCTTGTAACAGTCTCCCACAAGGTGGTGGTGTCTTAGAAATGACCACAACCACAGTCAATTATGGAGTGCACATAAAAAATTACTATTACCTGCTGCCCGAGTCATTCTTATCGCTTTGGGTTTCTTATCACTTTGGGGGCCTTACATAGTATGAATTATCACACTTAGAGGAGTGCGATGGTTAGTAATTGTGTTGTTACTATCATTGGCAGCATGGTAGGTGCAATCTGTGGCGCACGCTGCAGTGGCCTCCTGACGAGAGCCGAGGCTCTTATTTATTTTTACATATTAAGCACTGTCATGGATGGGCTTAACAGATGTGACCCTCAGACACAGCTGCTTATTAGCCACATTTTGAAGGATAGTGCAGCCAAACTGTTGATTCCTTTTTTCCACTGATCCGTACACAGTTTAAATAACATGGAATAATGGAGACAGACTTGTGTGAAACTGATGTACAAAACACCCTGTATGGCCAGGATTAAGCATTGTGGGTTTATAAAGAATGGGGATACAGTCAATTAACTGGGTCCAGTATCACAGGCTGTGAGCAGTTTTTCAAAATGTTCATCTTTGTCAAACAGGCACAGCTCAAACAAGTTGCCAAAATGTCCATGCACTGCATAAAGAAATATCCCTCTGGCTCCCTTGTATAGGCTGAGCCATGCACATCCTGAATTCCAGGAACTGAAGTCTGTGGGAGCGATAGACTTAAGGTTATTATAACCAAAAACAATAAGGTACCATGGAATAAAAAACAGAAGACAAGCATAATCGCCAGGTGTCATGTGCATGGCATCACCAATTTTCAAATATTTTCTATGCACTCATAGAAGCCAGACTGGTAAGCACCAAGCTGTCAATACTTTCTTACGACTGTAGATAACTGTGGAATTAAAGAACATTGGGGCATTTCTAATAGAGAAGTAGCAGAGTGTGGAAATAGACTCCTTGGCTTAACACCACACTCCGCCACTTCTGAAACGCAGGGCTCCACCATATTTACAACAATATGGTGCAACACTGCATTTCCCCCTGTGCTGGCGCTAAATTTAGCAGCCTAGCACCAATTAATGAACATGTTGTACCATAGTGCAAAGGTGTCTGCGTTGGGGATACGATTGCTTATATGCAGCACACACAGAAGTTGCAAAACACCATTTTTTTTCATTGATTTTTTGTATAGAGACACCTTCCTGCATGTAAACAATCAAAGGCATTTTGCTGTTTCTATGTGTGCTGCACAACGTAGCACACATGGAAACAGCAAAAACAGGGATAAATTAAACATTTCTCCTTGCTGCTCCTGTTTAAGACCAGGTTTTCCCTGCTCTTAATTTTGGTGCTGCCTCTTATTTACACCATCCCTGTAAATATGGGGCAGCATCAAAATCAATGGATGTTGCAGTGAAACGCCTACCATAACACCCATTGCCCACCGCTTTTGTGCTAAGTATAGTGTGAAAGGGAGCCTTATGCATAATGCGGTGTTAAGCCATGTTGGTGATTGCATAACTGAGAGGGTTTTCCTTATGATGAAGCTTGCGCATCTACACCATCTGAAAACCACCATTTCCTCACCTCTAAAACAGTCAAGGAATGTGAGGAATGAGAGGATGTAACAGCTGCAGCTTTATATAGTAGCTGCCTGGTTATTGCATACCTCATAATAAGGCTGTTACCTTTTACATCTTTACTGTTGTCTGAGGCCTGCTAACCAAATCGTAGTTACTAGGGGGCTTACTTATGAGAGGCTTCCACTGCCGGAGCAGCACTTTTTCTAATGCGCCAGCGGCACAAACCTCTCAATCATGTCTATGAGGAGACGCAAGCCACTGTGCCTAGCTTTGCATGACCTCATGACCTCATAGATATGGAGTAAGATAAAGCAGTGCAAGTCGGTTCCTTGCCTTACTCTGAATCGAGGAGGCTTTTTATGGGCATTGCAGTGGGTTTTGCCAACCAGCGCCCATGGATTCTGATGCTGTCCCGTATTTACTTAATCATGTAAACCTGGGGCCATGCCAAAACCTTACGCCTCTACAGAGCAGTTATAAAGATGAGAAATATTTGTATTTCTTCTCGTTTTTTCCTCTTTCCGTGTCTGCTGCATTTTGCAGAGGAAAACTCTTCTCTGGATTATTTTTGTTCATGAAGGTACCACTTTAAGCACAGGAATAATCCTGCCTGCAACTGAGGCACCCTTGCACAAGAGTTCAGGGGTGCCTACATTGGCGCTAGTCAGTGAATTGTGCGCAAGCCCCTGGGGAGAGGACATGAATGCACCTTATTTTATAAATACAGTGCTACCTTTCAGTAGCTTAGGGCAGTGCAGCATGAAGATATAAATGAGGCCCTAAATGTTTTCTGAAAAATTTACTTTACTGTGTATGTAGCTCCTATTAAAATAGAACAGCACCTGACCATGCCTGGCATACAAGCAAACACCAAATGGTGGCAGGTAAGGCAGTGTAAGCTAACTAAAGCAGTGAAAAACGACCTTTTTAGTTAAAAGTAGAATTAGTTAAGCATTTATGGTGTATGATAGGTTTTTCACCACAAAGGGTTTGCCAATAAAATAGATCTAACTGTTTAAACAGTCTATGTTTATTTATGGAGTGAGTATGCATATTTGCCTGAAAGACTTAGGGCCCCATTAGGATGGTGTGCAGATCGGCCCCGCCGGGCCGGCGGTAGACACCGCCGGCCAGGCGGGGGCGATCCGCTCACCATCCATGCAGCAAAGACCCCATGCCATATTAAAATGGCTGTAGGGTCCGCGGCAGATGGAAAGACTGTCCGCCGCGGGTTCAATATGGTGGCAGTGTCTAACAGCTATATTACAGTGTTGGCGGGAACATGCATGCGGAGTCTGCTTGCGTGGGGTGGGGAATGCACATGGGGGGTACCTATGGTAGCCCCCTGCATTTCAATGAACAACGTGGCAGGCACCGCGTGGTGCCTGTCACGTTGTGCCTTGAAAGGCACATCCTGCCTTTGTGGCATTGCGGCTGGCGGTGCTTTCAGCACCGCCCACCACGATGTTGCAAATGCAGCATGCACCCGCCAGTGTGGCAGGCGCATCCTAATTGGGAGTGCGGGACCGCTGCTCCCTCAGCAGCCGATCCCGTTTCCTGGGGGTATGCCGGGTGGACTTTGACCCCCCTTAGTTCTAGTTTATGCTTTGATTGGAAGTTTAGAGGGTTTGCTGATGCTGTACAATGGGGTTCAATAGTAGTTCAATATACATCTCATTTAATGTGGCTGTTTGGCAAGAAGATATTAGAAGAAGGTGGTTCACACTGTTTTAATGCAATAATGCACCCTTTTAAGGTTTGTACAGTGACTTAGTGCCTGATTATGAGTTTGGGTGTCCCACACCAGGCCGCTAGTCTTTAGAAAGGCCGTGCTGTGGGAGTGTGAATGCAGGTTCCTGCACAGAACGAAATGCACCATGACGTGCATTTTATCCCATGAAGGAACAGGGGGTACAGAAATACAGGTGGACACACCATGGCCCCCCTCCATGCACCTCCATGAAGAGATGCATGAAGGGGCCCTGTAAAGGCCCCCGTCATCCTTTCCATGGAGGGGCTCACTGCCATAAAAATGGTCACAGTTAGACAACTTATAATATGCTCAGGGGTGCTGCAGCAGCACCACCAGCATATTACAGCCTTAGACCGCTGTGCCATTTCCGCATGATCTAGGATCCCTGGTTGTTGCAGCTGTCTGAGTACAACTTCTCCATAATTACACTCAACAAAGTTATATTTCTTTTATTTATACCTTTTACAGATTCCACAGTATCCAATATAGCTAGGTACATGGCCTCACTGAAAGGGAAATCTCTCCTAACATACACGGGCACCATCAATGAGACAATACACTGGAAGTGCACACAATTTTACTCAAACAGCAACTATGATCATGCAACTACATTAATGACTCTGTGGAGATTGTAAAGTAAAATAAACATACTCCAAATATAGCAGAAGTCCAAATTCGTAACTCAGTGCAAGATATTAAAGAAACATGCACTAACTCTTTTGCACCAACAGGAACAATTTCAAAATAGTACTTCCCCAATGTTCCTGATGAGGTCATGGTACGGTGCCATAAATTGCATATCTAAAGAGAATAAGTACAAGAACCTGAAGAGCAGAAAGAAGAAGGCAAATATATTGTTTTAAGTGTTGTTTTTAATACCATTGTAAAACTATTGATTTAGAAAATATTGTTGCATATAATATCATTGATAAATTCCATTTTTATTTGTGTTTTTAGTAAGATCATTTACTAATTATGAAATTATTGACATTTGTCTTTTTAGGTATGTTAATGTATAAAACAAATGGATCATTTTTTTGTCATAGAACATTGGAGTTTTAGTGTATACTGGTGGGGAGTTTTTTTAAAAGTGGATATTTTTTAATGTGAATTTACAGTTAATTATTTTAATGATATGCAAAGAAATAATGAAAAACGTTAAATCTGCTTTCTTCCATTAATCATTTTTATAAACTATATTTTTTATATAATTATATAAATATATCAACTATACTAAATTTAGAAATTAATTATTTTGATTTTGATTAATAAATAACATGGACAAATTATCAAAATTAAAATATTTAAAATCTCATTTTGTGGTGAGATTCATAATGTCATTGTAGACATTTTTTGTTTGATTTTTATTGAAAAAATTGGTTTTCTATTTGTTTTAAATTATGAGTGTTATTTTTGGATTATGCTTTTATATTTTAATAAATAGTTCAACGTTTAGGAATAATAACAACTATTTTAAAAGAATTTATTGGTTAATAATAGTGGTAAAACATTGTAATTATATGTTAAGGTTTAATTACAAATATAAAGGTTTGTCATTTTGGTCAGTGAGCTTATTATGTTAACATATTAACAATTATGTGTGAGTATTGAGTATTGATTGTTTATATGTTTTAGGTTTCAGTCTGAATAGTAAAGGTCACCTCTTTGTTGTCCGACACCTTCAAATCAGTTTAAATTGGAGTGGGAATAGTAAATGCCACCCTTTAGTGTCCAGCACCTTCCCAAAATTGATTTACTTTAGAGTGAGAATAGTACATTTCGTCCCTTTACCGTCAAACACATTCTCTAAATTGGTATAGATTGGAGTGGGAAAAGTAAAGGCCACCCATTTACTGTCCAACACCTTCCATAAATTACTTTAGATTAAAGTGGGACTAGAAAATGTCACCATTTTAGTGCCCAACACCTTCCACACATTGGTTTAAATTGGAGTGTGTATAGTAAATGTCACCTCTTTAGTTTCCAACACTTTCTTATAAATAGTTTAGTTTGGAGTAGGAATAATAACTGTCACCCCATTAGTGTCCAACTCCTTCTATAAAGTGCTTTAGATTGGAGTGTAAATACTAGTGTCACCCCTTGTGTGTCCAACACCTTCTCCAAATTGATACAGGTTGGAGCATGAATAGTAAATGGCACTCCTTTACTGTCCAACACCTTCCTCAAAGTGGTTTAGATTGGAGCCATAGTAGTAATTGTCACTCTTTTAGTGTCTCACACCTTCTCTGAATTGATATATATTGAAGTGTGAATAGTAAATGTCACCCCTTTACTGTCTAACACCTTCTATAAATTGGGTTAGATCGGAGTGCGAGTAGTAAATGTTATTCTTATATTATGCCACACCTTGTTCAAATTAGGTAAATTGGAGTGTGATTAGTAAATATCACCTCTTTAGTGTTCAACACCTTCTCCAAATTGGTGTAGGTTGGAGTGGAAATAGTAAATGTCACCCTTTTAGTGTCCAACAACTTCTATAAACATGTTTCCTTTTGAGTGTGTATAGTAGATGTCACCCCTTCTGTGTCCATTACCCTCTGCAAATTCATATAGATTGTAGTGGGAATTGTAAGTATCACCCCTATACTTTCCAACACCTCCCGCAAATTAGTTTAGATAGGAGTCAGTATAGAAAAAATCACCCTTTTAGTGTCCGAAACCTTCCCAAATTGGGTTAGATTGGAGCATGAATACTAAATGTCACCTGTTTAGTGTCCAAGACCTTCTCCAAATTAATAAAGATTGGAGTCGGAATAGTAAATGTCACTCCTTTACTGTTCAATACCTTCAACTAATTAGTTTAGATTGTAGTGGAAATGGTAAATGTCACTTCTTTAGTGTTCAACACCTGCTCCAAATTGGTGTACATTGGAGTGGAAATAGTAAATGTCACACTTTTAGTGTCCAACACCCTCTATAAATAGGTATCCTTTTGAGTGTGTATAGTAGATGTTCCCCTTTTGTGTCCAATACATTCTGCAAATTCATATAGATTTAAGTGGGAATTGTAAAAATCACCCCTTTACTTTCCAACACCTTCCACAAATTAGTTTAGATATGAGTCAGAATAGAAAATATCACCCTTTTAGTGTCCGACACCTTCCCAAATTGGATTAGATTGGAGCATGAATGGTAAATGTCACCTTTTTAGTGCCAAAGACCTTCTTCAAATTAATTTAGAATGGAGTGGGAATAGTAATTTTCACCTTCCTACTGTCCAGCACCTTCCACAAATTGGTTTACATTGGGGTGGGAATAGTAAATTTAGTGTCCAACACTTCCTTAAAAATGGCTAACAGTGGAGTGTGTCTTTCCAATTTTACAATTTTAGTGTGAAAAGTTTTGTTTAATTTGTAGTTGTATGTAGTAGAAATAGTTTGTGGTCTTTAATTAGTATTGTCGGTGTTTACAAATATAATGTAAATAGGTAGTATGTTCATAATAAATTATATTAGTGGCATAGAGCAGAGATTTTTTCAGAATGGGCAGCGGGACAAACCAGGAAAATATTGACCAATACGTTTATTGAATGGTTACTGAAGACCTTCTGTAGGCAAGTCATAGGCAAGCTGACTGACTGGGTAGAGATTAATAATATTCTCCTAGATTTGCAAGTTGGATTTAGACCAAAAAGCAGCACCCTGGATCACATCTTGAGGTTTAGTTTTGTATATTAGAAGACAATAGTACTTGGAAAAGGCCATCTCCACATTGCTTTCATAGATCTAAAATCTGTTGTCAATATGGTTCCTCTCAGAAAATTGTTGGAAGTATTAGGAAGCATGGGAGTTCCAGTAAACATCCTACATATTTTTATAAGACTCCATGAAAACAACCAGGCCAGTGTTTGATATGCCAGAAAGGGGGAGCAGTCTGATTAATTCAGTACAGAGTGGTTAGTGCGCAGGGCTGCATTCTACCCTTGACCCTCTTTCCTCTACTCGTCATTGATCAGGCTGAAGCTCTGAATTTTAAACACGACGACATCCCCAAAATCGGCCCTATGATAATACCCACATTGTTATTTGCAGATGATACTCTTCTTATCTCTAAAACATCTGGGGGCCTCCAAACAATTTTAGATCACTTCTTGTTGTTTGCGCTGACTGTGGGCTAGAGCTGAATCTCAGTAAAACAAAATATATGGTGCTCTACCCCTATAGGTCTACCCAAACAAAATTACCTGTTCATAATGCACTACTGGAATTAGTAAATACTTTAGTTTACTCAGGGATGACTCTATCCCATGATTTTATTTGGAATGCTGAGGTAAAAAAGGGTACGTTTTAACTACAGCAGGAGACTGGGTCCATTCTCAACATGTCCGAGAGGTTGAAATCTGTTCATTTAGCTCTAGCCCTAGAGCTGCATACAAATAAAGGCAAAAAGCACCACTCTTCATGGCACAGAACTCTGGGGCCACTCAAGCACAAATGAGTTGACTGGGGTAGTGAATAGATTATTCAGGCACCTAGCTAACCTCCCGTAGAGCACTCCCATGCTTCCCTTGCTCCAGGATATGGGCTTGATCCCAATTATTTATACAATTCAGCTGAGACCTTTACTGCTCTGACACAGGATCTGGTCAACCCCTGAACTAGAATCATATGCCCAGTCACTGAGGGAGCTCTAAAAAATAATGGACCGCCTAAGAATTCCTTGGTTGTCGTACCTAAAGATCAGGTTTTATACTTCAGCCCTGGCAAGTCACCGGTATAACCCATTAGAGGCCACCCGGTTCCCACTACAATTGGTCAAAGACTGGTATAGGGTCATCTCAGGGGCAAAAAGATAAATATTTGCAAGTCAGGCAGCTTGTCAGACCAATCTCTCTTCCTTAAGATCATGCCATTCTGTGAAGCTTTGTTTAATACCATTCAAGGTTCCCTCCCATGGCATCTCTACCTGATATTTAGGTATGGGACGGTTCTAATATTAGAATTTAGTTCTAGATAGGAAAACCTTAATAGCCCTACCAAAATGTGCCCAGCATGTAACAGTGCCCTTGAATCTATTTCCCAATTTTGTCTTTTTCTGTACTGCTTACCGACTACCAGGTAAGAAATTTGGGGGGCATTAGAATGTAGGGTGGATCGCTCCAGCCCACACGGCGGTGGTGATCCAGCCTACATCCTTCCCTATCAGCCACCCATTTACCCCCGCCATATTAGTATGGTGGGGGTACTGCAGCGGATGGGAAGACCGTCGGCCGCTTTTCCGCCCGGTTGACAAGTCGACCGGGCGGGAAAGGGTTTAATATGCTGGCGGTGTCTGCTAGACACCGCCATCCATATTAGTATGGGGGTGGAAACATGCCTTTCCGAGGCGATGTTGCCGCCACGGAAAGGCATGCAGATTCTGCTTTAGGGGGCCCGTTGCGGGCCCACAGGGGATTGGGCCCTACGGTACCCCTCTGCATTGTCATGAATATGGTGGCAGGCACCTCATAGTGCCTGTTACCTTGTGCATGACAATGCATGCAGTGCATTCCCAGCATTGTGACGTGCGGTGCAGTGAGCACCGCCCACCACAATGCTGGGAATGGAGGGTGCCACTGCCATGGTGGCAGTGGCATCCTAATTGCTGGGGCGGGACCGCTGCACCACTGGCGGCCGGTCCCAGCACCGGTAGGGTGGCGGGCATACGGACGTCTGCTCGCCATCCTAATGGGCCCCATAGTATCCCATTGTGCCAACTTTTAGGCCTTCAGACTCCAGAGATGGCCCATAGACTCTTGAAATCAGACACAAGGGAAGTGATTGTGGTTGGCATTGCCAAATTCCTTCAGGCTGCTTGGTTCACTCAAAAGCGAATAGGAGGATCAACAATGTGCCTGCATGAGTTTTAGAAAGCAGGACACATTAGGCCAAATAGATTATTCAACTGTGGATTGTGTTTTTTTCCCTGCCTTTCGATAGCACTTTTACTCCGATTCTATTTCTATTATATTGAAAAGGCATTGTTCAGCAAACAGCCAACTCAAAAACAAAATAGATTTGCTGGAAATGTGTTAATCTCTTAAATTATATAGAGGTTTAATTAGTCTGGCCTTTCGCTGAACTGATGACATCCTAATGGAATTTTAACAAGATAGTAATTATTTTGCTAACTCTGTATGGTATGAATGCTTTTTAACAATTTATTTTATTTAATTGTTTTTAGTAGATGGAGTATGTACTTTGCTACTACTGCTGTGATCTATTTTTATATTTCACTGTATGTTTAATGGTAATCCGAAATAAACAGTACTGATGAGGATATTATCAATAATTACATATTTTTTATAGGATAAAGATATGTAACACATTTTTATAATTTTATTTATGTTTCCAAAGTTTAGTACATGTCTATTTTTGCTTTTTTAACCATATGTATCTCAACTTAAAAATAAACATTTATAAGTAGAACATTAAATAAAACTATTTTAGGGTATTTATACAATTGTATTTTGTGTTGTGTTCATTTTACGTGACGGATTGAGTTTGTTCTATAAGCTTTTTGGTTGGTGAGATTTACATTTATCATGTAAATAAAATAGATATTTTTTAAAAATCTCAGTTGTATTTAACATTGGAGTTTTATTTAATGTTTAGACTGATGTAATAAAATAATAAGTTAAATATTTACATACAAATTATTTGTGATGTTTGTTTGGGTCTTTTGTAGGTTACTATTGTAGTGTATTATTTATTATGTAATATGCTTTTGGCTATTATTTGTAAGTAATGTAATCCATTATTCTTTATGAAGTGTTTGACTCTAAATTGTAGAGTATCGTACATTCTTTTGGTTTGTTTGCTTAATTTAGCTGTAATTTGGCTAACAGATTGCCCCACTTGTAGTTATTGGTAGCTTTGTTCTTTTTGTAATGCTTCTATAAATTTATAGCATGTAGGTTGGGTTCTGCCTAGTGTAGATCGGAAGGTATTGTGTCATCCTTCCACTGTGTTGTTTGTTTTGGCATCCTGTACCAAGGTGTTGTCATAGACATTCCACCATTGTATTTGGAACTGGGTTGGCATCTGTGTCTGGAGCGAAGCAGTCTGCCAACCCATGTGTCTTCGAAACAGTCCATTAGGGGGCTTAGTTTGTCTTCATTTTGTGGCAGAAAAGACTTTCTATTAGTAAATTGTAGTGGTCAGCTACCTCTGTGACAAGGATATAGGCTAGTGCTATAATTTTTCATTTTAAAGGCAAATTAGCTGTTTGTGGAATATTCTCCACTTAGGTCCTTATTATGAGTACGGCAGTCCCAAGACCACTGTTTACGAGTTTGGCAGTTGGACGGCCACTAGCCCAACACAAGACTGCTGCCACTGATAGGATGCTGGATTCTGATGGGATGGTAGTGGGGAAAGTGGTGGTCTATGGTAGCGGTGTTGATGCTGGCACTGCTGTGATGATTACGGGGTGGGAATACTGCCATGAAAAGATTGGTGGAAATTCAGGGAAAGGGGCCCCAAACAGGGCCTCTGGATTTTTTAGCCCCTGCGGGGGTGCATGGGGCACATATTGTGCTCCCCTCTGCTTGCACTGTGGTGCGTACATTGTGTGTCATGCACAACATGGTGCATGGTACACAGTGCACTGACCTGCAAGTGGTGATGTCAAAGCAGCGGCATATGCTACAGGCTCTCCATGATCCAAACTATGCTGCTACCATGGCACCGCCACCACAACACCGTCAGTCTGGCGATGTTCTTTGAATATGGTGGTCGGGCTGCCATTGGCTTGATGCCGTACTCCTGACTCCCACAATGGCGGTCTGGCAGTCAGGCGGCTAAAACTTATAATCTGGCCCTTAATGCATATTGTTGTAGGCGTCACCATATACTTTGATTCAAATGATATTAGCCACCTTGTATGGCTGTGAGTGGGTAGATTTTTAAATTGGTTCGAATCATGGCTTGTCAAGGATTCTTTTTTGGTGGATTGTAATTATTAATTTTATGTTTAATGTGGTGTTAAAGGTCATAAGTGCTGCTTGTTTACTTGGTAATAGGGCATATATAAAAGGGATATTAGTGTTTTGATATTCACTATGTATGATGCATTCTGAGGGAATGATTTGGGACACATTTTGAAGGTCCAATCCATCAGCCAAGTTTGACAATGGCTTAGTTTTATTAAGCTATCCACTGTACAGAATATTACGATTTGTTTATCATTGTTAGGTTGGCAAATAAAAGGAAAAGTTTGTAATTATGCGTCAGAGTTAAATATTCAGATACTTCTAAGCCTTGGTATCTTCTAGGGGCAGGAGGAGCATCGCTGGTGACTTTTATAGTTCGTGCAATTGAACATGTTAAGGTAGGTATAGGAGGCGAACGAAACACAAAGCTATCAGCAGCCATAGGTTCCGCACTACAATCCCCTTCATATTTATTTAGCAAGCAGTCCTGTGTATCCTCCTCCGGCACCTGCCGCTGTTTAGTGCCACTGTAAACCAGAGAAATAGATATAAGAAAAAAGGAAGGTGCACCAGAAATAGAATCAATATTGCCAGTGTCAGTTCATCATCTCCTTTTATTGAAAATGATTGAACATATACTTTAAAATCAGCCATCAGCCAACGCGTTTCGTTCCTTTTTCCAATAGGAACTTCATCAGGGCTCCAACTAATAAATAGTATATTGACACTTGTAGATAAGAGTTGTAGTAACAGCACCAGTGTTGTCACTCCAGAATGAGGGTATAAAGTAAATTCCTGTCCTGGCTTGAAATCTCCAGCTATTAAATAGTATATTCACGCTTGTAGATAAGAGTGGTAGTAACAGCACCAGGATTGATTTGGGGTGACAAACCGCCCAAAAAAAGTACAACACCAAACAGAAGTCATTGTTCATGGTTGACTGAGTATCAAGCATGATTTCAAGCTGATAGCCTGAAGAAGAGCTCAGATATGCCAAGCAGGTCACACCAGCCAAAGTTTTTACTTTCTGACTTAGGACCTTATTTACATTTGGTAGGCATTATATATAGTTGATAGCTCATCCACCACATTACAAGTAAAATGTGCTATAATGCGCTCATAATATAGTGAAAGGAATACTCTTCCTTTTTGTGATGGAATATCTTTTCTGTCAAACTCTAAATAAAGCCCTTCAGGCAAAATGTATAAAGCCTTTTTGTGGTCACAAAGGGTCCAATTTGCAGAATCGGGACAAAAAGGCCTTTTCTTATGTACGAAGTTAAATTATGACCGTGTAACATTTGGTATATGCAAATGGAATGGTTAGGGCATCCCTTCCAAATAACGATCAGATTGATATGTATTAATATTTTGCGACTGAATTCTGGTCACAATCATTCATGTATTACCACCTCCTCAAAGAAGGTGGCAAGCCACTCACAAACTCCTTCCCCTTTGTGAATGTTGACAAAAAAGGCTTCTGGCAGCTTCCTGTGTTCCTGTAAACACACAGGAGATCATCCAGTTAACCCCTGGAGTCCACTTGTTAGTTCTGAGTGCAAATGGGAGCTAGTCCAGTTTGTCAGGTTTCTGCAAGGTTCACAAACGGCTGGTCCAGTACTCTTCTATTCATTCACATGTAAAATAGTTTTCTGAGGAGCTGGGGTAAGGTGCCACTTTTGTGCACTTCAATGACTAATAGGTGGTTTTGTTTACTGGCCACTGCCTGGACAAAGAGATAAAGGTAAGTAAATTAGCCCCACATAAAAAAGTTATTAATCATAGAGCACGCCCGTCAGCATTCAGGATTTCTGAGAAATTAAGACAAAAAAAGAAAATCTTCTGTAAGAAGGAAAGGAAATAGATAAATATTTATGCCCCAGAGGAAAGATTGAGATACAAACAACAGATTCAGGAATATAAGAACCTGATTTTTGCTGGGATAGATTCAGATCTGCAACAAATTTGTCCCTTGAGGTGTTTCAGACGGTATCTACTTTATCAGCCCAGTCTTTCCCGCCTATACAGACCTCCTCACAGCTGTTTTGTGACAACGTACCAAGTTTTTTAAAAAACAAAGTAGAGGCGGTTTATAATGACCTTATTCTTAACAATGCGGTACCAAAGGGGGTGGTGATGGACGAAGCATCTGACCGGAAAGAAGCTTCCTAGGACCGGTTTCTGGCATTTCAGCCGTCTTTAGCCAGGCTTGCTTGAATCCAGTGGCAAAGTGAGCAAGGGACTCGCGTCTGAGCATACCCTGCCAACTTATGGCGAACAAAGCGGTCATAAAGGGGGTGGGGATGAACGGAGCATCTGAACCAATCAAACACTCACACTCAGTCAATAGATCTGGGTTTAATCCATCACCGTTCTTTATCCCGCTCTGCCACCCCAGTTCAGACATGGCCATATGCAAATCAGTCTGACCCTGTGCCTCATGGGAACAGTCCAGCCCGAACTGCCAAGCCAAGCCATCCCTGGACCGGAAAGAAGCTTCCTGGGACCAAAATCTTTTTGACTGGGTGTGAGTGTTTGATTGGTTCTGATGCTCCGTCCATCACCACCCCCTTTTGTACTGCTTTGGCCGCCATAAGTGTGGAAGGGTATGCTCAGACGTGAGTCCCTTGCTCACTTTGCCACTGGATTCAAGCAAGCCGGGCTGAAGACGGCTGGAATGCCAGAACCCGGTCCTCGGAAGCTTGTTTCCGGTCCAGGGAAGGCATGGCTTGGCAGTTCAGGCTGGACTGTTCCCATGAGGCACAGGGTCAGACTGATTTGCATATAGCCATGTCTTAACTGGGGTGGCAGAGTGGGCTAAAGAACGGTGATGGATCAAGCCCAGATCTTTTGACTGGGTGTGAGTGTTTGATTGGTTCTGATGCTCCGTCCATCACCACCCCCTTTTGTCCTCCCTTGAAAATGGCAGCTATAATGTGTGAGAGAGTCAACCTTTTGGCCCTGATCACTCTTATTTTTTGATTCATACTGGTAGTAACTGACTCTAATTGTGCCCTGCGCTCTGCTTACTAAGCCCAGAGCCAGTGCTCTACTTTAAAGGTGATAGTGGTTAGGTATATTTACATTTGGCAATGACAGATCCTTGTAAGTCCCTTGAATACAATAAATCAAAGGAGATTCAAGGTACCTATAAGTCCCTAGTATATCACAGGGCAGGTAGGTTTAGAAGCCCAGCAGATTTCCTGCACTGGAGTGTGCACTACTGTGTTGCCTTCTGATATTTTAAGGCAGCCCTGCCTTGCAGACTGCCTTTAAAATTAAATGATATGCAAATTCGACTTTGGAATTAAAAGTACTTCCAAAGTAGTAATCTACCTTATATTTCCATATGTCACCCCTCAGGACTCCCCGAGGTGCACCACTACTTATCACTACAAATAAACCACTTTCCAACAAAGCGGTATTGCAGTCTTATTCTGTTTCAGGGTCAAGTAATAAATAGAGTGAATAGGATAATCTGAAGAACCACTGGTGCTTCAGTTCCGCCTGGCTTTGTTGAAGTCTATCCTGCAAAGTTGCACAAATTGGCTAGATATTACCGACTAGCCCCCAATAAGAGACAATCATTCAACCTACTGCACTGAAAAGCACTTTTTTCCTCTTACATTTTTCTAAAGTTTTAGCTCCTGTAACTTAAGTCAGAATAGTTTGTAAATCAAATGCTTATGCTGCATTAACCTGCAGTTGTTCTATTTAGCTTTTTTTTAAACACAAAGGGTTATTCTGACAAAAGTTTCAGTTTAGGACCAGATTACTACTCATGGAGGCGCAGCGATGGTGGTCCAGCCACCGCCACACTGGCGATCCAACTGCACCATTAAGACATAAGACTTGGGCGGTTGGATCGCCATGGGTCCTCCGAAGCTGCCAGGGGTGGAACTGCAGTCCTGAGCCCACAGTATGCTTGGCAGGACCACCATGTTTCCAGCAAGCATATTACGAGTTTCCTCTCCACCAAGATTTTCAAGCCAGTGCCATCGCAATGAAAACCGTGGTTGAGAGTTAACAAAGGCTGCCCTACGGGGCCTTATGGTCCCTCACAACATGTTCCCCCCTGTGTTCATACACCCCAGTTCCTGAATGGCATGGACTTTTACAGTACAAGCCATTCAGAGTTAGTTTTTGGCATATCCATTGCGGTGCCCATTTTTAGAGGCACCGCTGTGAGAACCCCAAAAACCAGCTCCTAATCTGTCCGGAAGCCCGAGCACGGCTTTAACGCTGTGGAAGGGTGGGGGTGGCGTACTGCCCGCTCCCGCTGCACCAATAGTCATTATCTTGCCCTTAATGTTCCGTAATTTCTGTTGAATAGATTTTAGACTTTACTTGTGCATTTTAATATGTTACAGTTTATTTCGTTTTACGATTGTACAAAACGCTTGGATGAATTGGCATAAATCTGTCGACCAAATCCTTCTGTTTCACTTTTGCAATAGTGTTAATTAACTGTGCAAATACATATTTGATCTGTGAAAGTGTAAGATATTTTAACAATCTTTTTGACTTTATAAGGTGAAGAAACATTCATTTTATTAAAATATAATTAAATCACTTTAATTACATCTATACATTACTTTTAATAATTGTTACATTGATTTCTATAATTCCTCAACATAGTCCTTGAGTTTGTCCAAAATTGTAGGATGGTTGATTATTCCACTGATGTTATAGATTTAGTAGTACTCAACAGAAATATCTTGATGTGCTGTATGTTCATCCTCTTAGAAAGGAGAGGATCATGGTAGGTCTGTCTTTTTTTAGGGGAATGGTGTAGCCGCCAATCTCCACTATACTAGGATAGTGATGAGAAAGAACGACAATCAATGCAATGAGATTTCCAATAAGGGCATTACTCACAATTATAATGACACACCGCAGCAACTACAAATTCGCAAATTGCTATTTACCAGCAGCGCCCATGCAAGTAAGAACGGTGAGGCTGGGTGGAGGACGGTTTTGACAGAAGACCACGAGGGAAAATTAAATAAATAATACATTTTCCTTTATTGCCGTCTGTTGAATACCGCCCTCCCCTTCCCCCACCCGGCCCCAACGCCCCACCTACACGACCGCTGATGCTATTTACATTATGTATCTACTGTCCTCGATTATAACAGTTTTTTGGATTTGTGCACCTCAAATATATGTTTGATACACCAACTTTGGGTGTGAAATACTATTAGTGTGATCTTTCTGCTGGTGACAGAGATCACTCAAGCTGCTACAGAGTTTAAACGTGTTAACTCCTCTAAGCTTCTTACGCCATCCTGTGTGTTTATTTCAGGACATTTTATGAAAAGATGTGCTAAAATCCTAGAGCCCTCTAAAAGCGACAGGAATGCTTTCCTATCTATTGTAAATCCCCCTGAAATAGGCTTAGTATAAAAGTCACTGCTGTAAGACTTATGCTGCACATTGTATTGCAGCAAAAATGTCATCCAAATTTGCAGGTTAGACAATATAAAGCTTCTGTTTACTGCTATGTCCTCAATCCTTGTTGTAAAAATATGTGAAATATAACAACGCGCCCTTGTTTTACTTGGTAAAGTGCTGCAGGCAATACAATCAATTCCATATCCTACGTTTTAAGAGCAGATGCGGTGTAAAACAGTGCACCATATGGTTGATCAGATTTCTACTGTTTCAATGGCTGTAAAAAGAGTGTTATGGCTGGGAGTAAAATGCAGCCTTTGGAAGGAAAACATATTATTTGAGAAGCACTTTCAAGGTGAGAGAACGATTATTGAGTTTTAAAGTGAAGCGTTAGTGCTCAGAACTGTATTTTGCAATATGGAACTCCTCACAGGTTTGTAGGTGAATATAGATTAAGATGAAGCTCAGATGTTACTTTCAAAAGGCAGTTTTCCTCAAGAGGGAATGTTCAAATGAATGAATAAATAGACAGTAGCATGAAACTCTGCAAATTATACAGCATCAAGGTGACATTGGTATGGCACGACGTGTGCATAAACACATGAAAGTGTGAGTTGTCCATAAAGTTGAGATATATAATGTATAATGTTGGTTAATGTGGCGCGTGAAGGTCGTGTTTCTTTTAAGCTCAGCAAGCAATCACATAGGTGTTCAATTTATAGAACAGGTTCAATATGAATAAATAATAATAAACATAGAGGATTGGGAGTGAAACAAAATACATTTTAAAGACGCTGTCCAGTTATCATTTTACACAAATAAAAAAATAAAAATTTGAATACATAGCATAACATACCAAAACCGGGAATAATTAAATTATATCTCTGGTGGCTCTCTGTATATCTGCAGCCAGGTCCTCATCAGGCTGGAGGCAAAGCAGTATGAAACAAGCATTGGTGAATGCATTAGGTTTCGTCTATGTGAATAATAATGAGCTGCTTTTCGTTGTAAGTTGTAGCTTGCTGGCCAGTTGGAAGTCAGAAAGTAATTTCAAGGGTGGGCTTTTCTGTCCAAGATGCACGTTTCCGACATGGATTCCATGCCGGCCTGTCCGACATGGAAAACATGTCGGAAAGTGTGTTTGGGGCCCTTACCAGGGCCCCCTTTGGTGCACAGTCTCTGGTTGGAGGCAGAGGGTTCACCTATGGTGCCCCCCTGTTTGTGCCTGCCACGGGGTGCAGGGATGAACAACACCTCCCATTTCACTATTGGAGTATTCATTACGTCCGGTTTACAGCTGTAATCCATGCTCCAATAGTGAAATATAGGAATACGACTGAACAGTATTCGGTCGAATCCAAATGAGGCGGTCGGGACAGCTGACCGTTTGTCTGTCGGTCCTGGAGCCGAGTCGGTGTCGGGCAGAAGAAATTTTGCCCAACATCGAAATCAGGCCCTATGAGTTTAGAGGAGTTCTGTCAGGGGTTGGGCCCGGAGCTATTGCACCTGCTGCATCATTCAAATCATGCACCTATTACCTGCAAGAGAACTGCATTTATGACTTCCTGTTTAGTGGTGAAATATATCAATATAATGTGTTTAGAGAAGTTCTGACAACTTTTGGGCCCGCTGTCCCTGCACCTGCTGCACTAATAAATGTATACCCCTGGAGCCTGCAAGATAACTACATTTGTGACTGCTTGTTTAGTGGTAAAATATAGCAATATTTGGTGTTTAGAGGAGTTATGACAACTTTTTACCCAGGTGCCACTGCACCTATTGGACCTTTGTCTGTAAGGTAACTGCTGTTGTGACTGCCTGTTTAGTAGTAAAATGTTGCACTATTAGGTGTTTTGGCGGGGTTCTAGATCTTTGGGCCCCAGTGTCACTGTGCTTGCTGCACCATTGAAATCATGACACTAATGCCTTCTAGGTAACTGTACCTATGACTGTTTATTTAGTAGTTAAATATAGCAATATTTGGTGTTTAGAGGAGTTCTGACAGCTGTTGGCCCCAATGCCATTGCACCAGAAGCACTATTGAAATCATAGTCCTAGTGCTTGCTAAATAACTGCACATGTGACAACAACCTGTTTAAAATGTGGTAACATTTTGCAATATTCTACGTTTACTGGGTTCCCTAGAGAGTTTGGCCCCGGTGCCACTGCACCTGTTGCAAACACAACAGTGATGGACAGAATGTGGAGTGGAAAAACGATGGATTTGGGCCCAGATCTTTTGACTGGGGTGAATGTGTGACATTGATCCACATTCTGTCCATCACTGTTGTGTTTGCAATTACCGCTCTAAGTGTACTGGGGATGCTCAGACGTGAGTCCCAGACACTCCACACCACTGGAGTCAAGCTAGCCGGGCTGATGAGAGGTGTTACCTCGAAACCGGGCAGGTCCTCGGATGCTTGATTCCGTTCTGGGAAGGACATGGCTTTTGTAGTTCGGACTGGACTGTTCCCATGGGGCACAGGGTCAGCGCTGATTTGCATATCGCCATTGTCTAACCCAGGGTGGTGTGGAGTGGAAAAACAATGGATTTGGGCCCAGATCTTTGGACTGGGGTGAATGTGTGACATTGATCCACATTCTGTCCATCACTGTTGTGTTTGCAATTACCGCTCTAAGTGTACTGGGGATGCTCAGACGTGAGTCCCAGACACTCCACACCACTGGAGTCAAGCTAGCCGGGCTGATGAGAGGTGTTACCTCGAAACCGGGCCGGTCCTCGGATGCTTGATTCCGTTCTGGGAAGGACATGGCTTTTGTAGTTCGGACTGAACTGTTCCCATGGGGCACAGGGTCAGCGCTGATTTGCATATCGCCATTGTCTAACCCAGGGTGGTGTGGAGTGGAAAAACGATGGATTTGGGCCCAGATCTTTGGACTGGGGTGAATGTGTGACATTGATCCACATTCTGTCCATCACTGTTGTGTTTGCAATTACCGCTCTAAGTGTACTGGGGATGCTCAGACGTGAGTCCCAGACACTCCACACCACTGGAGTCAAGCTAGCCGGGCTGATGCGAGGTGTTACCTCGAAACCGGGCCGGTCCTCGGATGCTTGATTCCGTTCTGGGAAGGACATGGCTTTTGTAGTTCGGACTGGACTGTTCCCATGAGGCACAGGGTCAGCGCTGATTTGCATATCGCCATTGTCTAACCCAGGGTGGTGTGGAGTGGAAAAACGATGGATTTGGGCCCAGATCTTTGGACTGGGGTGAATGTGTGACATTGATCCACATTCTGTCCATCACTGTTGTGTTTGCAATTACCGCTCTAAGTGTACTGGGGATGCTCAGACGTGAGTCCCAGACACTCCACACCACTGGAGTCAAGCTAGCCGGGCTGATGAGAGGTGTTACCTCGAAACCGGGCCGGTCCTCGGATGCTTGATTCCGTTCTGGGAAGGACATGGCCTTTGTAGTTCGGACTGGACTGTTCCCATGGGGCACAGGGTCAGCGCTGATTTGCATATCGCCATTGTCTAACCCAGGGTGGTGTGGAGTGGAAAAACGATGGATTTGGGCCCAGATCTTTGGACTGGGGTGAATGTGTGACATTGATCCACATTCTGTCCATCACTGTTGTGTTTGCAATTACCGCTCTAAGTGTACTGGGGATGCTCAGACGTGAGTCCCAGACACTCCACACCACTGGAGTCAAGCTAGCCGGGCTGATGAAAGGTGTTACCTCGAAACCGGGCCGGTCCTCGGATGCTTGATTCCGTTCTGGGAAGGACATGGCTTTTGTAGTTCGGACTGGACTGTTCCCATGGGGCACAGGGTCAGCGCTGATTTGCATATCGCCCTTGTCTAACCCAGGGTGGTGTGGAGTGGAAAAACGATGGATTTGGGCCCAGATCTTTGGACTGGGGTGAATGTGTGACATTGATCCACATTCTGTCCATCACTGTTGTGTTTGCAATTACCGCTCTAAGTGTACTGGGGATGCTCAGACGTGAGTCCCAGACACTCTACACCACTGGAGTCAAGCTAGCCGGGCTGATGCGAGGTGTTACCTCGAAACCGGGCCGGTCCTCGGATGCTTGATTCCGTTCTGGGAAGGACATGGCTTTTGTAGTTCGGACTGGACTGTTCCCATGGGGCACAGGGTCAGCGCTGATTTGCATATCGCCATTGTCTAACCCAGGGTGGTGTGGAGTGGAAAAACGATGGATTTGGGCCCAGATCTTTGGACTGGGGTGAATGTGTGACATTGATCCACATTCTGTCCTTCACTGTTGTGTTTGCAATTACTGCACCTGTTGCGCCACTTAAATCAATCCCCCTTTACCTGCAAGATAACTGCAATTGTGTCTGCTTGTTTAGTAGTCAAATATATCAATAGTATGTGTTTAGAGAAGTTCTGAGAACTTTTGTGCCCCTTGCTAGTGCACCTGCTGCACCATTCAAATCATTACCCGCTGGCAAACAAGATAACTGCACCCTGGTTGCCTGTTTAGGCATAAACTATAGCAATATTAGGTGGTTAGCGGGGTGCCTGGAGCTTTAAGTCCAGGTGCCACTGCACCTGCCGCACTATTGAAACCATGACCCTCCTGCTTGCTATATAACTTCACTTATGACTGACGCTTAGTTGTAAAATATAGCAATATTATGTGTTAAGGTGGGTTCTGGGCAATGCTGTGACTTCGTCGTGGATCCAGCAGGAGATTCGCTAATTTGTAATTGTACTGCTTCATAGCCAGCACATTGGATGTCCAAATAAAAATGGAAAAATAGCGGCCCAAAATATACGCCTCAGCATGCATTAAAGGTGGAACCCGATTGAAGGCTTCCATGAGGATTAAATCTGCACTTTTGCCAATGCGAGAGCCATTGATTGCTCTTAGCTGGCTGTGTCTCATCAGCTGATAGGACTCCTGACACACGCTGAACATGATTGCTAGTAGTCGCTGGTAAAAGATAACCCCCGGCCACTTCATTTGAGATTCATTTTTATAATATTTTGGTCCTGAGGAAGGTAGTCTGATTGAAGATCCACCGAAACGCGTGTTGACCAGCAACATATATTTGGAGAGGTCCTCTAGAGACAGATACACCTGAGGCATCTGATGAGTGTGATTTACATCACCAACAATTGTGGAACCTGTCTCTACTAGATTGATATTGGATCGCCCCTATGTTTGGATCTCTTTTATAAATGTGTGTATGTTCGAATGAGTAGGTTTAAATGGTGGGATTGATCTGTTGATGGCTCATGTGGGGTTATGTATTTATTTACTCATTGACTTGTACTGTATTGTATTGAATTTTTGACCAAATGTATATGTAGAAAATTATGAATTTGCCTTTCAAAGTATTTGTATAATGAAAAAACAATCCCCCCAAACATTTTTGTATAAAGAAAAATTAAAGAAACTTTAAATAAAAAAATACATATTTGCACAATAGTGATGTTGGGATTGTGGCAATCGTGAGCTATATATGGCCAAACCAATAGAGATACAGGTCAGTCTAGAGGTTTTTCTTGTTTGCCTGTTTAGGAATGAAATGTAGCACTAGCACTATTACGTGTTTAAAGGGGTGTCTGGAGCTTTTGGTCAAGGTGCCACTGCTTCACTATTGAAATTGTGACCCTAGTGCTTGCTAGATACCTGCACTCATGAATGCCTGTTTAGTTGTAAATTGTATCAATATTGAGTGCTTAGTGGGGTGTCTAGAGCAGTTGGTCCTGGTGCTACTGCAACAGCTGCATCCTTCAAATCATGGCCCTATTCCATGTAGAATAAATACACTTGTGACTGACTTGTTTATAGCAATAACCTGGGTTTAGTGGGGTCCCTAGAGTGTTTTTGCCACCAGAGCCACTGCACTTGATGCACCATTCAAATCAAGTACCTTTTAAACCTAGGTAACAGCTATTGTGACTGCCTGTTTAGTAGTCAAATATGGCAATATTGTGTGTTTAGAGGAGTTCTGACAAATTCTGGCCCTAGTGCCACTGCACCTGCTGCACCATTTAAACCGAGTCCCTTTCAGTTGCAAGGTAACTGCACTTGTGACTGCCTGTTCAGTAGTAAAATATAGCAATAATAGTTGTTTAGAGAAGTTCCAACAACTTTCTGGCCCGGTTCCTACTGCCCCATTCAAATCAGGACCATAGTGCCCGGAAGATAGCTGCACTTGTGACTGCCTGTTTTGTAGTAAAATATAGCAATATTTGGTGTTTAATAGAGTTATGACAACTTTTCGCCCCCATGCCACTGCACCTGCAGAAGTATTTAAATCAAGTCCCTTTCACCTGCAAAGTAACTGCAATTGTGACTGCCTGTTTAGTAGCAAAATATAAAAATATTATGTGTTTGGAGGAGTTCTGCCAACTTGTTGGCCCGGTGCCACTGCACCTGCTGCACCATTCAACTCATGACCCTAGTACCTGAATGATAACTGCACTTGTTACTGACTGTTTAGTTGTAAAATATAGCACTATTGGGTGTTTAGAGGAGTTCTGACAACTTTTGGGCCCTGTGCTACAGCACCTGCTCCACCATTCAAATCATGACCCTGTTCTCTGCAAGGTAACTGCACTTGTGGCTGCTTGTCTACTAGTAAAATATAGTTTAGCTCTTGTATACTAACATAGGGCCCTATTAGGATGGCGGACGGACCAGCGTCCGTCCGCCACCCCCGAGGAGGAGGGACCGTCCGCAGGGGCTGCGGCGTTCCCTCCCTCGGAATTAGGATGTGACCGCCACCCTGGCGGTCACATCCCCTATATTTAACATTGCGGTAGATGCTGCTTCAAGCAGCACCCGCCGCAAGGTTAAATGTGCATGTTTTCCTTTGCATGCACGAAGCGGCAGGCACCGCGTGGTGCCTGCCGCTTTGTGCATGCAAAGGCAGGGGGGTACCACAGGTACCCCCCATATGCACCCCCTACCCCCCAACACCCCTGGGGGCCCGCAACGGGCCCCCATACTCAAACTCCACATGCTTTTCTATGGCAGAAAACCCGCCGTGGAAAAGCATGTCTCCGCCGGCATCCTAATATGGCTGGCGGTGTCTGAGAGACACCGCCACCATATTAGAGCTTTTCCGCCGCGGTCGGAAGGCGACCGCGGCGGAAAAGCGGCGGATGGAAAAATGACCCCCCAGCCATCCTAATCTGGAGGGGGGTCTTTTCTGTGTCTGCCGCGGTGAATCCGCATCCTCCGGGCCGGCGGTGGCGTCCGCCGGCCCGGAGGATGCGGATTCACCGCGATCCTAATCGGGCCCTTTATTTTTAACGAGCAATTTTTGCAAAATGTAGAATTTGATCATAATGACAAAATAGATTACGTTGAAAAAATAACTTCGATAATGCCTACAAAGTGCAAAGAAAGGTACAGAGGCACGACTAGGAAATGCCACAAACATTCTAAGGCTAAAGCATCTGATTTACACAAACAAGTAATAAAAGCAACCATTCCAGCATAATGTTCAAAGCTGTCTGCCTCTTCTGTGGGAAATATCTTTTCTTGACAGTGAATGAGGCTTAGACCTTGTGAACAGCTTTAGTAGAAGCATCATAAAAGCGTGCAGCCAGGGGAAGTTAAAACAAATCTTTCCGCACAAAAGTGAATGAACAAAAGCGAATGAACACAACACTTTGGCAATGGGAACTGAAAGGAGCCCCTTTTCAAAATATCTTAAATAAAGGAGATTTCACAAGTGCTGTGAAGACGCAACATGCTTTCTTTATCTTTGCACCCTAGATCTGGAACAAAAAGTTTCATTCATCAATACCACCCAAACCTGCCTCAATTTAGGAGAGCCGGAGACGCCAATCATCAAAGAACTCTACTATCGGATGAAGTAACAGTACACTCGTCCTGCCAGAAACCAGCTGCTTCTCCTGTGGCTCTCACTGTATCCTTGCCTTTGCCCTACAGCACTCCACTGACTCAAGGCTAGGTCAGCCCTATACAAACAAAATATACAAGCTGCTGCAATATGTAATGTTAATGAAAAAAGAACGATTCTTTCCAACATTACCAATAAGAGACATGTTGCGCTTTCCAATTTTTCACGATAATGATCCTGCTCATGATGACTGCATTGAGAATGGATTTTTCTTGCCTGTGGCAGAGTTCTGGAATCACGACTCTATTTAATATCTTTCTGAGTGCCTGTAAGCTAGGAGTGGTTTGTGAGTGTGTGCAGGCTGGGCAAGGTGTGAAGTGGGGCACCACTTACGATATCTTTGCTGTGGTTGATACATGTGGTGATGTTGTTTGAGTGGTTGTTGCTAAGAAGGATATAGAAATGTGCTCTTTTCTTAGGTGTATTCAATGAAATAAATCTTCTTTTACCTGAATGTCTCCTTTATATAGGTTTATGGATATTAACTCGTGCTCAGATGCAGTTCACATGCATTGTGAGGCAGAGATCTCATCTTCAGGGGCCTTGTGTTAGTGTGCTGTGGACAAAAGAGAAAGGAAAAACATGCAGCATCTTCTCCCATTGAAGGAGAGTCCTTTTGTAAATGAGAATTAAACTCAGAGTGCATTCAAGAAACCAACAATACAGACGCTTCATCGTTAAAATAAAGGTTTGAAATATAATCTGAATGGGAAAACTATTGGTATAGAGTTCAATGCTGCACCAAGATCTATATCTACTTCATAGTATCCTGGAAACATTGACAGTGACTCAGACGTGGACCTAAGCTACTCAACAGGGCAGGTGATGAAAATGCCTCAGGTTATCAGGGGTGTTTCAATAAATACATTTCTTAGTATAAGCCACACTAGTACAAATCAGTTGCCCTTTTGCAAAGAAAGAATGAATCATGCATATGCAACTTGCTCATGGGTTTTGCCTCAGTCCTGAATTTGCAGGAAGTCGAAGTTGCTCTGGTAAAATCTATGCACGTTTCACCCACGCGTCAGAATGCTGGAGGTCACTTTGCTGACCTTACCAAATTGTGAAGAAAAACAGAACAAATCCAAGTGTGTCTTGGCGGATCACCAATAAATTAAGCTGGATCGTGTTTCTGACACAATAATTGCTGTTGTCCATACATGATATGGAACGCGATGGACATGGTGGTGTCCCATGAAAGATAATACGAAATGTGGAATTTGTGCAGCTGATTGCGCTTAGCCCTATGGACATTTAGCCCTCTTTATCCTGTTACATTTTCTGAGTTTGGAGGGAAGCATATAAAAATCATTAATGATGTGATGTTAGTTGATATTTAAGGTACCTTGATTAAAGCCTGACTAATAGCTACCTCCCTTAATGAGAGCCCTAGTCAATAGGCCATTTCTTCTATCAAAGTAAAGATAATATTGGCCATAACCTTTGAATCACCCACCTTTGGGTTGAGATGGGGGAAGGGGGCCTCTGATCGGAGTGGCCCTTGACAAAAATGAAACTTGCCTTGATGTTTTCTATCACTGGCACTGGCTGCCAAAATGTGCCAACATATCCCCCTAGTCTTAACAATGACTCATAAAGTATAATAACCTTTCCTTTTATAGACCCGATGTTGTTCATTTTGCCACATCAGGGCAGTGGCTGGTTTGTGTGTGTGTTATGGGGGCCTGCATGGACTAGCTCCGGAACCAGGTGCAAGACAGCAAATCACTCAGGCCCCGTGATGGCTGGTAACCAACTTCCCGGAAGCTCAGGCTTTTTTATTCACTCCATTACATCCCTTTTGGACCATTCCACAATTCCACAATTGCTCATCACCGAGAGTGAATATGTTAACTCCTAATACGAGAATGGGTGCCTCCCTTCATCCCGGGAGCACTGCCCACTAAATTCCAGCGTGCACCACAAAGAAGGCAACTGAAGTGACATTGTGGTCAGAAGTGAGTGTGACACTGTTGAAGAGACCCTAAGCTTTGAATCACCCACAAGTGAGTACCGACTTCTCGCTGGTTTGGTGTTTCACAAAAGTCAACATCAGGAAGGATGTGCCCACTTCATCTGCAGAACTAAAGCTTATCCCTCATGATTGCCCAATGTTTGCCTCAAGAGTGTACGTCTGTCTGTTACTCTGGTTATGTTGTTCTTGTAGTTAGACACTGTGCTGGTCACCTGCCCCACTGAGGGTGGGGCCGCCTGAGATCTCTGAAATTAGCAGATTATTTTCCATCTTTTTCCCACATATTGTATAGAGCAGGTGTAAAATCCAATAATAGAAAAATGATTCCTTAGTTGCTGTGTCCAAGGGGTAGATTTATTGATTAAATGAAATTACAGGGTAGACAGGTACAGCATGTAATATAGATGGTAAGTTCTAGTAAAGGCCCCACCTAGAGCAGCCACCCTGCTGCTCAGCCTCAGGAATAACTGACAGTACACTTAAACATACACAGATAGAACAGTGAATGTCCTCACTGAGCAGCAGAGTACAAGACACTAAGAAAGGAAGGAAGAGCAGGATACAACAGCAGGCTTTTAGAGAGACTAGATGCAATAAAGAAAGGAACATTTCCCTCCCTACTGAAACAAGAGAACGATGCCACCTTTCACCTGTGTTTTCACTGTCTTCCCTTATTTGACCCTGAGGCGTAAGCCAGCACGTAAATTAACTGCAGGAGGGTGTAGCAAGAGATAATTTGGACAGGCTGAAGACATTAAACAAATAGTATATTTATGTGTGCACATGACCAAGAGTACCACCTCAGTTGCTGTCCTTGCCAATAGTGCATGACTGTAGGAGACTATGGACCTGTGGTGGGTCTATCTACTGTGAGTGCTGCTCCCACCACCTTTCCTACCATCAAGGTGTCATTTAAAAACTAGGACGAAAATGTATTTGTTACACCAACTAATAGGAAAGAGGAATGGTGCAGTGGAGCTACCTTGATAACCTAGAGGTAGCCTTTCTCATTTCTCAACTCTTTTCTCCACCCATAAGAGTTCCACAGATCATGCCTCACCATCTAGGGGCCATGCCTATGGCCTGATTTATCAAGGGCTTGGGTCGACTTTGCACCACACAATGTGACACAAGGTCAACTAAAGCCCTTAAGTGAGATTTACTATGCCACACAAGGCCACCTTGCATGACTCTGCTTCGCATAGTAAATCTGGTGCAATGTAATGCTGCGCAAGTAGCTGCCTTGCATTACTTTGCCATGGGAAGGTGATCCATGTGTGGGGCATGGGTGTGTCCACAAATTCAGCCATGGGTTTTGAAGCATTTCCAGATTTCTAACTCTAGTAAACCTGGGAATGAGTCAAAATGGTCCGCCGTCCCAGTGGAGGCGTAACTAGGAGAAATCAGCGACGGCCCGTGTAGAGCGTTCCACCAGGCGGTGACGTGGGGCAGGGGAGAGGCAGGGTGGGGGGGGGAGGGGGGCGGTGTCAAATACGGGAAACGGACAATTACAGCTAAGTAACGTAAAAAATAAATAAAATGAATTTCGTTGCGCGCACTGCAACGCCAAATGCGATGAGGCGAGCGCAACAAAATCCAGTGGAACGCCCTTCACGGGCCGTCGCTGGGAGAAATCTGTTTATTTCGCCTTCTTTTTCCTCTTTCTATGAATGATGCGTTCCAGAGCTCACAAAGAAAGAGGACTCTTCAGAGGGTTCTTTCAGTGCAGGAAGATGTACTTTCCTGCACAACAATAATCCTGCCTGCAACGTAGGCAAGGGTGCCTGTGTTAGTGCTTGGCAACTCCTAGTGTTCCAGCACGGAGAGAGAGCAGGACGATGCCACATCTTAGTATATATGGCACATTCCAGCCCCCTCTACTTAACACAGTGCACACAGTTGTTTTGGTGTGTTGGACTGCATCAAATACCAGTAAATCTGGCATCGAGTGTCAACATTTACCACTATTATTCTTTTCACAATACTATTCCAGTCTTCATGTCTATTTTATCATCCTCTATGCTATGTGTTATTAAGATCACGACTGCTAGATAACACAATATTGCTTGCACCAAGGAATCATTATTGGGCATTCACAATGCCTAGGGGGTTAAGAAAAGCAAGGAAGGCTTGTAATTCCAAGGAAGACAGGAATTGCTGTAGTGTTCACCAATATTTAACTTAGAGATGGCGGTGAACTTGTAGATTCTTCTGAAAATGGAAAGTAGGCATTACGAGACAGTGAATGTCAAGACAGGATTTGGTTGCCAATATTGAAGTTGTGAAGATATAAGCACTCCATCCTGGGCAATATCCCAGTTTAACCTGTGCTGTCCAGTCCTAGTCCTCTAACCCAACATACACCCACCCATGGCCATTCTCCAAGCTCTTCTACCTAGATTTGGCTGTTGCCCAATGAAAAACGTGATGAGTTCTTTACTTGTAAGTCAACGAAACAATTCTGTTATGAGTGAAGGCTTGAAAAGAATGTGACCACAAGTTAATGGTTCAGCAAATCGCTTGCTGTCGTATTGACCTTCACTGGTACCCTTTTCACCACGCCAGTCATGTTTCATTTCATCTTTTTATTTATTGTTCTTTTTTACTGAGCTTGTATAAACTTTGGTTATACTTTGCATGAGTCTTCTGCCCACAGCCTTAATAGTGACATCAGCATTTTCCTCTCTCGCCCTCTTTTACCTAAAAATGTACATGCTCTTTATGCTGTTAGCTCACTGAACACTCCAAAAATGAGTTACACTAAGCCTGAGCTAAGTAAAGGCTGTGATGCCACAGTAGTATCCATTTTCTTACCCTGTAGGAAAATGCCTTTTTTTTTATGTCCACCCCCATTTTTTCTAGATTGATACCGCTGGGTGTTTTATACCCTGCTCACTGGGGCTCTGCTACCAGGCCCCAGTGCACATGCTTTGACCCATAAAACATGTTGAAATAGGCTACACTTCTGATCGGCACATTTAACTTATCTACAGGTCTCTAGTATATAGTACAAAAGTGTTCCCAGGGCGTGCAAATTATTGGACTGCAGCACCTATTGTGCCACCACTAAAGTGGCAATGCAAAGCTTGAATCTAAGCCTGCATTTTTAGCCTGGGTAGGCCGTTTTAAATCTGGTAATTTCACGTGGCAAAATAAACCTTTTGACATGCCTAATCCTTCTTTAACCCTTTAACCGCGGCGGAAATTCCACCGCGATGCGGGCGAAATAAAAGGTGGGCGTGGTTCGGACGGCCCCCGGCCATCCTCCGCACACGCCCACCGGAATGTATAGTGTCATGCCATTCTATGGGGGAAAACTCATACTCCAATTCTGCTTCCCACCTACAATGCGCAGGAGACTTACTTTGCTTCTTTGGCGCATTTAGGAAAGTACAAATGTCTGACAGTTAGCACCTATCGGATGTCCTTGAGATATACCACAGCTCAAACGTAGTCAGGGGGTGTCCTGCGTGGGGGTACACCTGTGGCTGGGTCACACAGTGGCGGAGAGCAAGATATTGCAAGCACACCTTCTGGGGGATCCCGAAGCCTGCAGTGAGACTAGCAAACTCCAACACTCCTCTCTCATCAAAGAGGTCTCCAATGCGTTTGCAATTGGCCTCTTGTCATTGGAGGTAACCATTTCCCATGCTTACCGGGGGAAGTCTGTGTTTCCTCTAAAGTGGGTCAGAGGGATCATAGGGGTTGAAAGGCAGCACTGCTCTTGTACCATATCCCACACTCTCAGAGTATTTCTCAGTACTGGAGACATATATAACCCAATGGGTCGGTGCCTGTGAGGGAGCCATGGTATTTTCCAGATGTGCATTACCGCTATTGAGCATTCGATGAAGCACCAATGCTTCTACCACTCCAGCTTGTACCACTCGAGCATATTTCTAAGTTGTGCCACCTGGAAGTAGCGCTCCATATGCAGGGCACCGAACCCCCATCAACATGCTTCAGATATGTCAGGTGTCAAGTCATTCTCGCCCCCTTCCCTCCCCAAACAAAGTTTCCTCAAAAACCTTTATTTACTTATCAAGTATTTCACAGAATATACAGCCCACTACCCAGCGTTCGGCAGCGGGTCTTTGCAACTCGGCTGAGCTGCCCAGTCGTATCGTACACAGCCATTTAGCCGACAACCCGGAGGTCCGGCGGCGTACCAATAAAGTTTCGTAGAAGCGTCTCAGCAATCACGTTCTATTTTAAGGCTGCACCTTTTCCCTTTTCCCAGCCTGTGTATCAATCGTTCATGTGTTGGTTCACAATTATTGTACTATCCCAGGTAGGCTGTAGACCTGTTGCAGTGTTCTGAACGTTTCAATCGTAAACTCTACCCCCAACAATCCCCCCCACCCACAATACACCAGCAGCTCTCCTCCCGCCCAACTCTATGCGCACGCGACATCACACATCTCTTCCTATTGACTACCAGGTAAAATCCTACACTCAATCCCGATTCAATACTACATTACCATTGCACACTCCCATTAGACCACCCCTTCGTATGTTAGCTAAATCAGAACAACCCGCCCCAACACTACATTTATGCAGTCATTCGTCCCGTCTCGCGCCCCAGTTACCCCCTCTACTGGAAATCTGTGAGGACCTAATCATGCCCAATGTCCCACTCAACCAAGTCTTGTGCGTCAAGTTCCTCACCCTGTGCCTCACCCTGGTCAGTTTCCTCGTCATCCCCTGTATTTAAATGAGCTCTATATAACCCCCAGAAATTCTTGGGCCGACTCTTCGGGGGGAGCAATTCGCTGTACGCTTCCGATTGTGTGCTGCAATACAGCATATCCCTAGCCCACCTCCTCTTAGTTGGGAGCGGTCCCCTCATCCAACATGTCGCCACCCCTCTCCTAGCTATTAGCAAGGCTATGTCCGCCAGGCGTCGCAGTGTCACCGGAAGCGACTTGGAATATCCCAGCAGTGCTAGTGGTGGACTTGCTGGTATCTCTGTTTCCAGTATCAGGCTCAGCTCCTGAAACACCTCCTTCCAAAACTTATAAATTCCAGGGCAGTGCCAAGCCATATGCATGAAGTCCGCCACTTGACAATGACAGCGTTCACACTCCGCCGTTTGCCTAAGTCCATACCTATGCAGCCTCTCTGGTGTGTAATAAACACGCTGCAAATATTTAAAGTGTATCAATCTATGTCGTCCATTTAGCGACAGCTTCCTAGTGCTAGCACAACAGTATTCCCACATCTCATCAGTGATTGGCATTTGGAGGTCACGCTGCCATTCTGTCCTTGCCTTGGAGTATTGATGCTTCTTGTGCTGATTCCCGATTTTATTGAGATTTGTAACCAGCTTGGACGACGCCGCCGTTTAACCAAACAAAGTTTCCTATGAGGCCTTGTAGTTGTGCTAAGATCTTGGGTGGCAGTCATAGCGGTAGTGTTTGTATTACTATAGGATGTGGGGAAGGATGGTCATTTTAATGGCTGCCAATCTTCCCAGCCAGGACATGGTGTTCCTCTTCCGTTCGAAAGTTCTCCCCTGACCTCCATCAAGAGATTGGAATAGTTCACTTGGGCCCAGGTACGGGATGCCGTTGGCTGCCCAGGCAAATGGGAACTGTGCCATCAAAGCCTGTTGTTCAGTCTTAAGGAGAATCAATCTGAGGGACTGTATTTTGTGGATATTAACTTTGAAGCCCGAAGCTCGGCTGAAGCACTCAAGTTCCTCCATTAAGAGGGACAGTGAAACAGTTGGGTTAAAAAAAATACCACATTGTCCGCGTAAAGCAAAATGTTATGCTCCTTGTCACTGATTTTGATCCCGGATATAGCCGGGTTTTGGCATATCCTTTTTGCAAACAGCTCCATATATAAGGTGAAGAGCAGGGGCGATAAAGGACAATCTTGTCTTGTCCCTCTTCTAATACAAAATGGTAGGGAGGTCATCCCGTTCACCCTAATCCGTGCCTGTGGGTCCATGTATATGCAGTCCACCCATCTTAGAAATCGGCCCCCGGCTCAGAATCTGCGCAAAACCTGTTTCAAGTATGGTCAGTGGACCTAGTCGAACGCCTTCTTGGCGTCTATCGAGAGAAGCACCATGAGTTGCTGAGTATGCTGGGTTTTATCCAGCGAGTGGCACGTCCGTCTTGTACCGTCGCTGCGGCTACATTCTGGACTGAACCTAGACTTATCAGGGTCGACAACATCCTGCATATAAGGTGCCAGTCGAGCGGTCAGGATGCTCATAGGAGCTTCAGGTCAACATTCAATAAAGAGATAAGGTAATATGATGCGCAGTCCAGTGGATCTTTGCCCGGCGTAGGGATCACGACTACTTTGGCCATGGCCTAGGTCAAGCTACCGGTGTCACTTAAGGACACCGGTATAGGGGCCCGATCGTGGGTGAAAGTCTTATAAAAGTCGTTGAAAATCTATCCTCCCCAGGCGACTTCCCAGTTGTGAGCTCTCGAATGGCTCTAAATACCTCAACCAAGTCAACATCTGCAACTAGGTTTGTCACCTCCAGTTGGGGGAGAGACGCCACCGGAACATCCCGCACATAGTCCTCGGCAGCCTCCGGGTCTAGTTTGCCAGCTCTACATAAGTCAGTATAAAAGGGCTTGAACATGTCTGCTATAGCGCAGTCCGAGTGCAAAATTTCATCCTGGGTGTTTCTAATTTCTGCAATACGCCATGCGTTAGTTTGGGCCCAGAGTAGATTTGCCAGGCTTTGTTTTCTGGCTTTGTTACCTTCAGCGTGATAACGCTGCTTGGTCCGCAGGAGAGAGTATTCTGCCCGGTCATAGTCTCTTTTGCTGCTTTTCGAGTTCCGTGGGTTTTGTGGACTTCCCTCTCCCAGTCCTTCTACGTCTTCTTGTGTTAGCCTGTCTCAGAGAAGACACACCAGACCGTTGATGGCCTTTGGGCTCCTCTTCTTCCAGACGTACGCCAAGTATTTCCTGCGTCTCCTTCAGGGATCTCACCATTCGCAGCTCCTTATCCCATGTAAAGCACAAACTGAAGGAATGGCCCCAGCGATAGGTTATTCCTTTTTCCCTCAAGAGGGAAGTAGCTGGCGTCAGAGCCCTCTGGTGTTGGAGAGTGAGTGGTGAGAGATCCTGATATATGCCATCTCGAGACCCTCAAATGTAATAGTTGCTTTGTCTATGGTCACATGCAGGATAACTTCCTTCTGTCGGTACGAGTGGAGGCAGGTAAGGATGTCTTGCTGCTGTCCTGGGCTCATCGCTAGTTGACCCACACGGTGCGTGTGCGGTCCAGGATGATCTCTCCATCCCGAGCTCCAGGGCTGTATGACGGAAAAAACGCACCACCCACTCTTCCACCTTCCCTCCATCTGCCTGCAATGGCACCCCCTTGATGCGGATGTTGGACCTCCTTGAGCGATTCTCCAGGTCTTCCAGGTGGAGGTGTAGCTCTTCGTTGCGATCTCTGAGATCCAGAAGCTCTTGGACTTGATCTGTGATTTCCTCGTCTCTGGGGTCACCTGCCCGCTCGAGGGACTCCACCCGATCCCTAATCTCCTGGACATCCACCTTGAGCTGTTTAACGTCGGAGGCTACCTCCAGTCAGTGGGCCACAAAGTCTTCTTGGAGTGAACCAAAACTTTTTTCCAGGAAGCCCCTTGTGATTGGCTCCGCTGTCTGGTCACTTACTGACTCCGTCTCTTTCTCCAAGAGCGGCTGCTTAGGCCCATGCATCTCAACCTTCTTGGAGTTCAACTTTTGTGGGAGGTCTTTAATTGTGGAGTCCTTCCTTGCTCTATGGGTGGACATCCCGGTGGCTAGTTATATAAAAAAGCATGGTGCAAGGTTTGATCAGGGGATCTTCCCATTTCGTGTCCTAATCGCATCTGTGCCTTCTCGCCCCAAGCCAAGCTCGTCCAGTTATCCTCCTCCAAGGCCGACTCAGGCCAACACCATGTCCTGAGGCAGTCTGGTTCCTCTTGCGCAGCAGTTGTTGTAGATCTTCAGGTTTCCGGGCCTAGGTCACCCTTGCGTCTCTGGACTGCTGGCCTTGTCTCCCCACCGGGGCCCGAGGGGCACTCTATCGGCGCCAACCAGGTCACCACAATATCTTTATTTGTGAGGACCTTCTCGCGCTGCAGGCAGGCTCCTCCACCCCCAATGTGGTGTCTGCGCCGTCTGGACTAGGACTCACTCACAAGGCCTCGTGCACCATACAGCAGGACAGGCCTTCACTCGGGCCCCAACGAGCCTCCTCCAGCTAGGCACTGCTTTGGGCCCAGTCTGCTCTTTGTAACTTCCCCGGGCAGTCTCAAGCACCATCTGCCACCTTATCACCCTTGAACTCGATGCGGGGGCTCTCAGCTCCTTTCGCTCACATTGCTGTCTGAATTCCGGATCTGCTCCTCCATCCAGTATGGCCCTCTTCTGCTCACTCTCAGCTTCCCCAGTAGCTTGGCCTGCCCCCTCCCCGCCTCGTCAGCATCAGGTCGCCTCCGCAGCCATCTGTTGCCCCGTGCGGGCTGGACTTCAGGACCGATTCACAAGGCGTGGTCCCGGCATCAGGCCTGAGCAACCGGGTCTGAGGGGCAGGGAATTCAGTCACTCTCCTCCACCAGCTGCTACACCAGGCCGGGAGGCTGTCACACACTGTCCGCGCCTCCTCGCAGTCAGACGAAGGCCCAGCGCTTATTTTATTTAAAGATCATTTATGTACTCAATATTGTCAGTAGTGTATGTTTCCTTGCTTGACACAGCTCTCCTCAAACAAGTTAGAAGAAGTGTGTACCATGAATTCATGTCTTATATTTTCATTGTATACTCAATAAATGTCCAATTTACGGATACAAATCGCACATATATAGTGATTGCCTCATTTCACTTCGTACACTAGACATCCTTTTAGAAACGTTCCAAAATTACATTTGGTTTTGGCTGAAAATGACCGTCAAACAACCTCATAGTCTTATTATAAAAAAGGTATATGATCACCTCTTCTCTCACCTTTCAAATAGCTAGTCACCCTGCTGACCCGCACAATGTTAACATGTTGTTCAACAATTTTTCAACATCAGATGTGCGCAAATAAACGGTGGACGCTTCCACTCACGCTTTCCATGGTGTAGCTGTCTCCAATGGAAATTTAAGGAAACTTGGTAGCCACATCAATTGCAGCATTTTGGACCTCTCTATTGCGTCCAATGGTTATTATTTTTGCAGAAAATATTTATTTAATCAAATTAACCATTTGCGCTTCTATCAAAAAGGACAGCAGAGCTCTTTTGGAAATTCTTCAAAATCTGTTTCTTTGGAGGGGGCTCTTGGGCTTGTTACCACATTGAGGTTAAGAGAAGGGTTTTGTAAAGGGTTAATTCAAGTTTTTTTCAGGAATTTGGAGTGATACCCTCAGAAGAATTGAGGTTGTACATAGTTGGTCTTGCTTGCCAAAGAGCAAGATAATTATTCTTGAAGTTTGAGGAGAGTAACAGTAACCAGATGAGTCTGAGGGTCTGTTTCCATAAACTATTCCACAGATTATGTTAAGACATTTCAGTAACAAAAAGGAGGGAGGTAGAGATGGAAGCCATAAAACCATACGATCAGAGGAAGGTGGATGGAATGAGTAGGATGCATCGACGAATACCACAAATGTAGTTAAAAACTCCCTAACGGCCATAAATAAATGTCTTGACCATGCTACATCCAATAAAGAAGTTATGATCAAGTTTGCGATCATCACTAAAACAATAAAAGAAGCCCTCTCCGCAAAATTAAAAGCCAATAAACCGAAGAGTAAAGGAGGATGGTTTAATAGCAGATGCACAAAAGCTTATTCCTAACTAAAAAAAGGCCCTCCGAAAGACAGAAAGGGATGTACAGGAAATTGCCACTCTTAGAAGGGAGTACAACCTGGTAATAACATCTAGGAAAATCGAATTAAAAAGAGAACTTTAGGACAAACTCCACAAAAGCTGTATTTTAAGAAACCACAGACATCCGAAAAATTTTAATCGCAATAGACGAGCAAATATGGGATGACCACTTTGCACGGATATTTGGCATTCTATCGAAAGGACAGGAAGTACAGACCGACCTGGTAAAAAACAATTGTGAATTGGAAAAAATGATATTCCCCATAGCCCTAGACATAACGCTTGGCGAAGTCCAGCAGGCCTTGTTGGCGAGTAAAAACGGAAAGGCACCAGGACCTGATGGGGTCCCAGTTGACCTTTTTAAACACAATATGGAGTTGTGGACCCCAATTTTGACAAGAGTTCTCCAATCTACATGTGCTGTAGGACTTGTAGATTCATGGACGGAATCTATTCTCGTTCCCATTTTTAAAAAAGGGGGATCATCAGTCTCCTTCTTGTTATCGCCCCATTTCCCTGCTGGATTCCCTGGGGAAAGTGGCGGGTCGAGTTATCCTCGAGCGACTCCGGCATTGGGCGGATAATAACAAGATTATATCAGACATCCAATTTGGGTTTCGGGAAGGACTCGGTACCATAGAACAATCCCTTAACTTGTCCCTTTTGATGGGAAAATATGTTAATGCTAAGGGGGTAGCATTGCACATGGCGTATGTCGACTTATCAGCAGCCTTTGACTGCGTAAGTCACTCTAAACTCTGGTCTATCCTACTAGACAAGGGGGTTGAGCAGGCTCTAGTTAACTTCTTGCACGAACTTTACTCTGACGCTACAGCAAGAGTCAGGTATGGAGTCGGGGGGGGACTTACGGCGCCATTCAGGGTACAGAGGAGGGTCAGGCAGGGTTGTGTCCTGGCCCCCTTTCTTTTCACCCTTTATACTAATGGTTTAGAGCTGGAAATGATCAAAGGGTCCCAGGACTTGCCAACAATTAATAAACGTCCAATACCGGCCCTACTATATGCCAACAACGCTGTAGCTCTTGCACGTACTCCTCTTGAATTACAACGCGCCTTATCAAGATATAACAAGTTTATGGCTGATATGGAATTGCACGTTAACATAAAGAAGACTTTTTTCTTGTCAGCAGGCCCTATTATAAAGAAAACTAAGGCTATTTTTATAGACAACATAAAACTAGAGACCACAAACACTTATTCATACCTAGGAGTCTTAATGGATGACAAATCATCTTGGAAGCAGGCCATTGAATCCAGAAAACTGCTCTTTACGAGGGCAACTGCCGCATTAGCTAATTTCTCCCGAAGACTAGGACAAAGGCCACCCACAGAGCTTTTACATATATATATGGCAAAATGCATACCCATTGCACTTTACGGGGCTGGAGTGTGGGGATACGGAAAACTGGCTGGCCTACAAAAGGTTGAAAATAGCTTCCTAAGGTTTCTCCTAGCTGTACCACAAGGTACATCGACTTACGCATGCCATTTGGAATTGGGTCTCTCATACCTGATACACATAGCCAAAATTCAACCACTTCTTTTAGGCATCGTATTTGGACGTCTGACAAGACCATCTTCTGTCAAGGGTTTATAAAGGATTGTCTTTTGTTAGATAATGCTTACAAGATTGGGTGGATAGCCTATATTAAAAGCTTCTTTTACGATCTAGGAATGGCTGATTATTATCACTCTCCCACATCAATCTTGGAATACTCTAGGAAATCTTTAAAAAAATTATGCTTGACGCATTCTGAACAATTGCGCCTGACAAATGAGGTTAGCAAAACATCAGTCCAACACATGCTAACTACTCAAACGGCTATGAGTATTCAACCCTACCTATCGTTTAATCTGTCGAGGTATGAAAGATTTTTATTATTAAGCTTTAGGTTGGGTACGTTTTATCGCTTAGTCACCTTTCCTAAAACAACTGATTGGCAGCGATTTTACCAACTTGCCCTTGTGATAATGATTCTTTTCAATCTCCAATCCATGCAATCCTATTCTGTAAATTCTATAACGAACCAAGAAGACGTTGGCTGACCCCAATTTTAAAGGTTATGGGTTTCCGTAGATGCCGTCCCGCTTTTCTTTCTCTCCAATTTTTGGAAGAGGAGTGCATTGCAAAAGATATAGCAAAATTTCTGGAGTTTGTTGTCAGACATAGGCCAAATTTAGAATAGGTTTGTCAAAAATGGTATTTTTATACTATTATCATGTTTTAGACTGATTTTAAAGTGACCATCTTTCTGTATATCATATAAAGTCATAACTCTTAATGAATTATCATCTGTATTTTATTAGAAATAAAAATTGTAAATATGTATTTTAAATGTCAATTTTCAAAAGTACTTTTATGGTTTTTTCACATATTTAAAAAACCGAATAAAGAGTCTTTGATTTGATTTGATTTGATTTGATTTGAGTATGGTGCCTTGATTTGACAATTTTGTCAAAGAAGATGTTTTGGTGTTGAATTCCTCGATTGTTTGAGGACGAGTCATGTGAAGAGGAAGTTTTGAAGATTCCTATGACTGTGGTAAATAAATAATTAATTACCGGTACTATTTTTGAATACAGTGAATAAAACAGATAGCTCAATAAATAAGAGACAGGATTCGAGGTATCGGAGTCTGACAGGCTTTAATCAGGCATAGGGGAAGGGACAGGAACGGGATAGCCTGCATAGAATGGATGGCAGCTGCCAGGGAATGGGGATGGCAGGATCTGGGTAAGGGAATAACTTTCAGTAACAGCACACAATATATATACTAAAACAATTACATTACATTCAATACAGTAGGCGTAGCAGTAGGCGTAACTCGTAGCAGTCGCGAAAGATAAGGGCAAAATGATGTAACAAGAAGGCGTGTACAGGGCGTATACATAAACATGTGATGTAAACGTAACAGAAGTGTCATAAACGGGGCGGAAACATGGAGGGGGCTACCTGAGCAGCTGGGACCTTTAACCTAGTGGTGCGCGCAAACGGGCAATGACGTGTTACCAGGAGGAACTGGGGGCTATGACTTCTGCGCTAGAAGAAGAGACTAAAAGTCTGCGGTGTCAGGACGACATGTACCTATGGCATATCTAGTATCTGGTGTTATGTGGTACATGTTGATAGAATCCAAAAGTTATCAGGGCAAAGGCTACTTGACACTAAGACTGGTGCGTGCATAATTCTACATGTATTGCGTGTGCGAGGAATATTCTATGAATATTAATACAGTATTTCTGTTACATGGAGACAGAAAGGCTAGACCATGACTGAAACTATTGATGCGATTCAGTAGCTTAGGAATGCAGAGAAGGAGGGCTGGACTGATAACTAGAAGCATAACATACTCTTGGCAGACTGGCAGGCAGAGCCAGGCCGGGCCGGGCACTGTGAGGCAGGAAGTAAGTGAAGGGTCAGGGATGCAGGTGGGGGCTGTATCGCTCCTCGGAGAGGGTTCAGGAGACTGGAGCTGAATCTGATGTCCGGGCCCTCTTAAGGCCTAGAAACGGGGACAATTCAATGAATTAACGTGCACACTGTAAAACGTGGTAACATAGGCCTAATACTCGTTGCTTTCACGAGAACTGGAAACTGGCATACTAGAGTTGGACACAACTGTAATTGCGTCTTTAATCGATCATAGGGGATACATGCATATCGATCATGCACATATAGCATAAGATGGGGAACACGTAGGCACATATAACATGGCAAAATTTACTTTTCCACATTCCCTCCTAGTGCCCTACGTTTCCATCAGGAAACATCAATATTCATGATACCATCTATCTGTTCATATAGCATCATTTGCTCGTCTCGGATTGTCTTGGAACGGGATTTAGGACTAGGAATACAAGAGGTAGCACACATGCCGCAAATCGCAGGGCCACATTGTAAACAGAGGCAGCAACTGAATATGATCATTACTGCAATACCTAGGAATGACAATACTTTCCATCCCCAGGCAGATATAATACTCCAGAGCCAACCGGACCATGTCCAGGTGCCTGGATTCTGGTGCAACTGATGGGCAATTTTATGAAGTCTGGTTATAGCTGAATAAACAGACGGCGCGTTATTAGGAATGAAAATGCAGCAACTAGATCCAATGACTCTACAAGCTCCTCCTCTATCGGCCAGTATGACGTCAAGAACGAGACGATTTTGGAGCACAACAAAACGGATTGGTGTCACTACAACGCATGCTTTTACCACGCATGCCTTTACAACGCGGTTTTTACCACGCAGTCCATTACAATGCATAATGCTTTTAGGCGCTGGATAGTGAATTATTTAATTTACTATTCCAACTCCAGTCCCCGTGGATAGCAGGGAAGGTGTTGGATAGTATATTAAATACATTCCCTATCCTAGAGCGCCCCCCAGCGCATTGCGTTGTAATGGTTTGCGTGGTAAAAGTTGCGATGTAATGGTAGTGCGTTGTAAAAAATTCGTTGTAACCGTGCTACACCCAACAAAACGCATAGCAGATTGCTCTTCAGTTAAGTTACCTAGAGCGGAAGTAGTCTCATTCACTACTGCTTCAAGGGTTCTGGTTAACCTACGTATTAACTTACTATTCTGGACAGGACCTATAAAGAAAAAGAAACCTTTATTGAAGTCTTGATATTGTTCTAGAGTAGTTTCAGTTTGATCGACAATTGGGGACTCGGTCTCCCTTCTATGTCTAACGTGTACTAGATGTGTGTTTCTGTGATAATCAGATGGGGCTAGAAAAACTGGTGGCAGTAGGAAGGCAATGTAACATGTTCCATCCCAATCGAGGGGCAGACGAACATATGCGGTCTGACCACAAACAAAATAAGAATGACGTGAGGCTTTGAAAATAGATTTCCCACTGTCACTATACTTGATAGTAGTAGTACAATCACTATGTTCTACATGTGCGGAACCATTCTTTCTGACACATAATTCGCCTTTGACTGGTAGTACTGAAATAGCAGGCAAATCTGGAGTAGTATCGGACTGAACATTCAAGACCATGAAATTCGAGGAATAATTACCTAAATCATATACTTCATTTTCTAGATCTAACCCTGTTCTATGGGAAAGACCTTGCTTGTCTGGGAAACATGTTCGATTCAGAAGGGACATATCTGTGGAGGATGACGTTAACGTGGACCATGCTCCACACGAACCATTATGTGAAAACGGATAGGGAAAAAGTGGCAGAACTCCCTTCGGTGTCTGGAAAGGGGGGAGTCGACCACACACCCAACAATTAGTGGCATTGCTGGTCTGGTGTGAATAGTGCAACATTCTGATAAAACTATTATTACGCATAGCAAGACGATAGGATAGCTCGTGAGGAGGCAGATCACTAAAGGTGTGCTCTACTGTAGCATTAGAAAACATATGTACATGTGAAATAGGAAAACATAAATGTAAAGCATAACTTATGCATGTAACCATAAGACTCAAAAATAATAAAAAGAATAGAACGATAATACATCTTTTAGAGTTTTGACTAACTCTCTCACTGTGTGGGTCTATCTCATACATGTCAGGAACCTGTCTAACCGTTTCACCCGAGAGGGACTTAGACAATTAAACTGGCTGACTTATTTTACTAGACCTCAACTTGGCTTTATACTCCTGATGCGGAGTTTTCTCTAACAGGGGAAATTTGACTTCAGAGTCTGTCTTTAGGCAGTCCTTAGAAATAGGGCAGTCCTTAATAAATGTCTTTTGTCGTAATCCATGGAACTTTTTGATGTGACTGGTGTGGACCCATCCCTTGCGGCCTTCAAGCTTGACTGCAGTCCTTGTTGTCATTAAAACCAGCTGGGGCTCCTTCCACCGGGGCTCCAACGGACTTGAACGATCAAAATTTCGCACCAGGACATATTCTCCCGGAACGACTTCATGCGGTTTCACCTCAGTGTTGTCTGGAAATGCAGCGGCAACCTGTGAACGACAAGAGTGTAGGGCAGACATCAAGGAAGCTAGGTAATCTGTCAGCATATTACTGGAAACGTCTGTAATACTACGGGGTCTAGGTGTACCCCACATGTTTGGAGGGCGGCCGAATACGACCTCATACGGGGACAGACCTGATCTGGAATGTGCAACCATTCTCATGTAGAACAGAGCAACTGGCAGAGCTACTAGCCAGTCTACACCTTTCTCCGTACACACTTTAGCAATGCGGATTTTCAAAGTCTGGTTATGTCTCTCTACGAGACCGGCTGCTTCAGGATGGCGTACACAATGGAACTTCCACTGGTACCCTAACAGAAGGGAAACTTGTTTCATGAGCTCGGATGAGAATGGCTGGCCGTTATCTGAATACACGACCCTAGGCAATCCATAGCGGGGAAAGTACTCACGAACCAACTGCCTGGCAGTGGTCGCAGCTGTGTAATCTGGAACTGGATATGCTTCTGTCCACCTGGACAAAGCGCATACAACTACAAGGACATACTTGAAACCTCGACATCGCTCCATCTGAATATAATCCATCTGGAGGACTTCAAAAGGGTGGTCAGGAGGTTGGAATCCCCCTTGTTCCACCGGGACACTTTTACCTGGGTTGAACTGACAACATATCATACAGGTACGTACTTTCTGCTTGGCTGCAGCTCGTAAATGCTTGTTGAACCAAAGGTTCTGAATACTGTCTAACATAGCTTTTTCTCCTAGATGTGCTGGACTATGTGCGGTATTAATAATGACTTGAACCATAGAGTCGGGGAGAAACCATGTGGCTTTTCCCTTCGTCAACCATCCTTGATATGTCTGGACCCCTCCTTGTTCGGACCATTTCTTGATTTCTTCGGGAGTAGCATGTAACTGTATGTCTATGACATCTTGTGTAGGGTCCTTAACTGTCATACAAGTAGTCTGATCTGGAGTGAGTGTCTGTGTCGTGTTAACTGGAATGTCTGGAGTCTGGGCTGTAAGCTTGGCTGTTCGATCTGCTAGATCGTTACCTTGGGAAATGATGTCAGTGACTTTCGTATGTGCCTTGCACTTCATGATAGCAATAGCTGTCGGTAAATGTATTGCATCTAACAGAGCTTGAATGAGGAGACCATGCTGGATCTTGGTTCCATGAGAAGTCATAAAACCTCGTTCTTGCCAGAGCACTCCAAAGTCGTGTACGACTCCGAATGCATAACGTGAATCTGTGTATATGTTTACTTTCATGTTCTTGGCACGTATGCAGGCTTGGGTCAGAGCGACTAGCTCTGCTGCTTGAGCAGACAGGGTGTCAATACGATGTGTTTCTATAACTTCAGTGTCAGTAGTCACTGCATACGCGGCTACTAGTTCTCCTGTACTTGTTCTCATACATGAACCATCCACATAAAGTGTCAGGTCGGGATCAGGTAATGCAATATCTGTCAGATCTTGTCTTGGCTTTGTCATGGTGTTAACAACTTCCACACAGTCATGTGTGGCAGGATTTGAAGTAACTGACGGTAACAGTGTAGCAGGATTTAAAATGTTGCAGCGTGTGATTTCTATGTGTGGCTGAAATAGTGTCAGTTCATAACCTGTTAAACGTGCAATTGTCAAGTGCTGAGTCTGGGTTCGGTTTAAAAGAACTTCCACGGAGTGTGGAACTTGTACTGTCAGGGAATGTCCTAACACTATGGAATCACTTTGTCTGATAGCTAGAGCTGTGGCTGCAACTGACTTGAGGCACGCAGGCAGCGCCTGGGCCACTGGATCTAATGTGCTCGAAAAATAAGCACAGGGCTTGTATTGTCCTGCTTGATCTTGTGTAAGAACAGATAATGCAGTACCATCACGTTCTGTAACAAAAAGTGTAAAAGGCTTACTGTAGTTCGGTGTTGCTAGAACAGGTGCTTGGCATAAGGCTTTCTTTAATTCATTAAAAACAAGTGTATGTTCCTGGGTCCAAGGGAGGACAGTCGATACGGCTGCCTCCTGTGTCATTAACTGTATCAGTGGCTTGGCTAGAAATGCATACTGAGGAATCCATTGTCTGCAGTAAGAAGTAAGGCCGATAAAAGCTCGTACCTCCTTCTGTGTCTTGGGCTGTGGAAGACGTGCTATTAACTGGATACGGTCAGGTGTCAACTGCCTACCCCTCTTGGACAGTAAGTGTCCTAAGTAGACCACTTGCTGGACACAGAATTGCAATTTGGAAGGGGACACCTTGTGCCCCATCTCGGCCAGGAAATACAGAACTGTAAGTGACGCCCGCTCGCAGTCACGTTCAGAACGGGCTGTGATCAGTAGATCATCGACATACTGGAGCAGGGCAGTGTTAGTTGGCATGTGAATATTGTCTAGTTGTCTCTTAAGTGCTTGACTGTAAATACTAGGGCTTTCTGTAAAACCTTGAGGAGCTCGTGTGAATTTATAGCTTCTTCCATTTAAACAGAAACCAAAAAGGAACTGGCTGTCCGGATGAATGGGAACACTGAAAAATGCGTTCTTGAGATCGATAACTGTGAAGAACGTAGCTTCAGAATCAATGGCTGTCAATAGGGATGAAATATCTGGGACTACTGGATACTGGGGTATGATACATTTATTAAGTTCTCGAAGATCAATCACTAATCGATATACTGGAGGTTCATTTGGATCAGTACGTTTCAGGACTGGAATGATAGGAGAATTACATACATTGGAGTCAGTTTCTACAGCCACTCCTTGAGCAATAAGCTCGTCAATAATTTTGGATAAGGCTGCTACAGCCTCAGGTGGCAATTTGTACTGTCTGATTCGTGGTAAAACCACACCTTGCTTCAGAGTCACACGATGGGGTGTGATATGCATACAACCTACATCAGTTGGACCTTGCGCCCATAAATGCTGTGGTACATTCAATAATCTTGGATCAAAATCACGTAATACATAATGACCTTTGAAGTCTCTCAAAAACAGGCGGACCCCCTCTGGGAAACAACAAATTACTGCTCCTAATTCTTTCAATGTTTTAATGCCTAACAAATTTTCTGGACAAGATTTCGTGAGTAACAAATCAGTAGTTCGGGACAATGGACCGACTTCTAGAGTAACTGGTTTCGATATTTCATTAACAATCGGCTTTCCTGAAAATCCAAGGGAAACATTTCTAGAGCCTGAGAGCGGAGCCCCTGGAACTTCGTCATGACTGATGGTAGTCCTACTTGTCCCTGTATCAATCAGAAACTTTCTGTCTTTCCCTAACACTTGACTGTGTACATAGGGACCCTCTTGATCTACAGGTATCTCGATGAGAGGCAAGCCTACCTCCCTCTCTAGGCTGTTTCATGAATATGGCTGATAATCTGGATATTCTGACTGTGCATACTGGTACATCTGCTGTGTAACATGCTGTGTTGCAGCGATAGGCTGCGGTGCTGTAACTGTCTGTTGTGCATTCTGTGGTGGCTGGGAAGTCTGTGAAACTTGTTCTTGTCTAGGCGGACGTGGTATTTCTTTAGTTTTACCAGTAGCTATGTTGTGTTTCAGAACTGCACACTTGTTTATAAAATGACCTGGCTGTTTACAGTAATTGCATGTCCCTTTAACGGGAGCTGTAGGATGACTAGCTTGATTCGGACCCCTCTTCTGACTGTCTTGTGGAACAGATTGTGCAACTAATACTTTCATTTTCGTGTCTTTCATACGTCTCCTTTCGTGTTCCTGCTCTTCCCTGATTCTGTTCTGGTGATACTGGAGCATTTGTAACATTTGTGACGGAGTATTAGCTTGCCAGGTACTTTCGACTTTCAATACTCGATTTTTAACTTGTGGACTTGAATTCTCGACTAGTTTAGTAACAAAAAGATGAGGGTACGATTCACTACTTGTTTTCAGACCACTGTTAATAATAAAACATTTTTCAAATCTAGAATAAAAATCACTAGTGTCTTCGTCTTGTTTCTGTTTACAAGCTGAAATGGCATCCCAATCTTCCTTTTTCGTGGCTAGTAATCTTGGCAAAACTTGTATCAATAACTCTGGCAATTCTTTAGCTTTCCCCCCAAGACCGGTACCTGGTACTCGTGTATTATCTTCAGCTTCTAGAGCTGTCCAATCTATCTTTTTCTCTCCCACCTCCCATTCTTTTTCCTTGAGTTTTTCATATATGCCCGCGGGCAACAGGACCTTTAACATTTTAATGATATCAGGATACGTGTATTCTCCCATACGGAGCATGTCCTTTAATTCACGATGGAACCCTGCTGGATCTTTATCGTGACAGGGAATTAACTTCTTCATCTCTAAGAGTTCCATTTTCGTGATGGGGGTGTAAACAAATACTCGTTCTAGATCACCACCCGTTGTCCTAACTGGGTGTACTTCTCGTAACGGATTCTGTCTGTCTATGTAGAATGATTTTCTTTCTGGGGGTGAGATGTGAACAAAATGTGGATTCAAAAACGTTCGATATTTGTGGCGCTGTTCTAGAATGACACTAATTAAATCAGTACCTAGACCTCTCCATCTATACTGGAGTAACTCGTTCAAAACATCATGTAGAGGACCTGGATCAGAATGCTGTCCCTCATACAGGGTAATGAGGTGCTGAATCATATACATACCCACCAGTCGCTGCTCGGCTGGGGGCAATTTCAGAAACATTTGTGCCACTATTTCGTCTGGAAAAGTGGTAGAATCAGTAGTCCACCGGACTGCTGATCGGGCTAGTTCTTGTTCATGCATTGTACTTAGATCACTATAACCTATCCGTGATTTCAGAATGTGATCGGTAGCTTGGAATACTTGTTCAAGAGAACCCTGTTCTGGTACGGGAGGAGGAAAAACTTTCTTGTGATCTAGGCGTGAATGTCGGTCGGGAAGTCTAGTTCTACCTACATACGCTATTCTGGAGGGATTCTCGTCGTCTACCTCTTCAGTAAAAGAGTCGTCTTCTTTCTCGGTTACTTGTGCTGCTTCTCGTTTCTCGTGTAACTTTATTATTTCCCTACGAATTTTCTTGTACATACTCTCTATACAATTTTGTGTCTTGTGTTTTCCCTCGGCTATATTGTCACTCCACCTGGTCAGGACTTTCATTTCTTCTGGATCTTTTCCTGGATTATCTTGTTCTCTTATTAAACAGTTAATTAAAAACTTTAAAAGCATGAGCTGAGTCTCGACTTTTCTCTGAACCATGGCTTCGTGAACACTTTCTGGATACACTCCTGTACGGATAAAACGATATATTCTGTCTAGATGTTCCTTCATATCGGGCAGGGTGTCCAAATAGTCGGTCACCCGTCTTAAACGTAATGAATATATGACCATGGTACCATCGCCTGGGACTGGATCATAACGACATTCGGTAAGTGCTCGCTTGATATCTGTGAATGTATGAACTTTTGGCGTACGCTGTAACGCTAGTTCATGTAGCGTCATACGTCTGTCTTGAGGCGGGGTACCAGGAGGACTTCCCCCCGCGGCTCCTAAACTGGAATCGTCGGTGGGTACTGCACGTGCTGGCAGAGTGACTGATGTAGCGGGTACATGTACTGTCGGCTGGGCCGGGGGTGCTGTAACAGATGCTGTAACGGGTGCGGTAACGTGGACTGTACCCACGGCCCCGGTGGCTGGAGGAACAGGAATTACATTATTTACGGGAGCAGGCGGAATAGGATTTGCATATTCTGGGACTGTATCGTCCAAATAGGACGAGAGAAAAATATCAGCTGCGGTCGGTTTGTGACGTAGCTTAATCGGGACTAATGGTGGCGGAAAATTACATGGTGCCTCCGGGGTTGCTTTTGGCAAACCCTCGGCAAGAAGAGGATACATACCCTTAATAAGGGCATTTCTCTGTCTGTCTGACTGTTCTGCTCTAACTCGTTCACCTACTTCGATTAATTCCCTTTCTTGGGCTCTTTCTGAGGATTCCCTACTTAATTCTGTTTTTCTGATTTCTTTTTCGGTTCTTTTATGAAATTCTTTGCGCCATAACTCGATGGCATCTTTCTGGGACTGTCTGGCTTTCTTTTTCCATAATGCTTCTTCTACTCGCATGATGCACTCGGCATCCCATGTACCTGATACGGGCCATCTATATTGCGGTTCTAATTCCTTGGTATAGTCCGCCCATAAGTCTAGATATATTATGGCATCTAAGCCATGCTTGTGATACATAAAATGACCTGGGCTGTCCCTAGGCGGGACAGGAACTGCTTCCTCGAGTAACCCTTTTCGGGTTTTTAACTGACGTAACTTAGAGAACAGAGGCATGCTTAGACTTGAATCCGAACACAATACAATACACGATAAACACAGTAATGACTGGAAAAACAAATCACTCATACCACGACATTGAAAACACATTAAATAACATTTAGAATAACAGTCCGGACAGAAATATTACCTGGTATACTGAAAACAGAGACATGAATTTCTCGAGAACGGAACTTACTAGAATTACTAGATGCACTGCTAAAACAGTACGAAACATACCGGTCCCATAAAGAGACACGTCAGGACCCGCATCCACCTAGGTGAACACTTCGTGCTGGATCTGTGTACCCAAACCCACTGGACCAGAGACAAATTAATTGACCCTGTCTAGATACTACCCCAGCAACGGTACTCACCGGGCAGCAAGAACGGAAGGCCTCAGACTGGACTGGACTGGACTGCTACGACGTCGGACTACGAACTTCGGACTTCAGTTACAGGTGGGCCTCCGGATACCTCGGACCTTGTACTCTCGGCTTGGGCTCTGGTCGGGACTCGCCGCGTTCCTCACCGCCTCGTCTGGATGCTGGACCGCAACCTCCGTCTCCTCCGTGGGCCTGAGGGATACTTGAAGCAGAAATATCTGCACGTGCACGGTATGGTTCCGTCACGGCTGCAGAGGGTCAGGGGGCCTGCGTGGCTTCGCCGGCGCGTGGGGAAAGGGCAAGTCCCTGTTCGGGTGCCATTATGTGGTAAATAAATAATTAATTACCGGTACTATTTTTGAATACAGTGAATAAAACAGATAGCTCAATAAATAAGAGACAGGATTCGAGGTATCGGAGTCTGACAGGCTTTAATCAGGCATAGGGGAAGGGACAGGAACGGGATAGCCTGCATAGAATGGATGGCAGCTGCCAGGGAATGGGGATGGCAGGATCTGGGTAAGGGAATAACTTTCAGTAACAGCACACAATATATATACTAAAACAATTACATTACATTCAATACAGTAGGCGTAGCAGTAGGCGTAACTCGTAGCAGTCGCGAAAGATAAGGGCAAAATGATGTAACAAGAAGGCGTGTACAGGGCGTATACATAAACATGTGATGTAAACGTAACAGAAGTGTCATAAATGGGGCGGAAACATGGAGGGGGCTACCTGAGCAGCTGGGACCTTTAACCTAGTGGTGCGCGCAAACGGGCAATGACGTGTTACCAGGAGGAACTGGGGGATATGACTTCTGCGCTAGAAGAAGAGACTAAAAGTCTGCGGTGTCAGGACGACATGTACCTATGGCATATCTAGTATCTGGTGTTATGTGGTACATGTTGATAGAATCCAAAAGTTATCAGGGCAAAGGCTACTTGACACTAAGACTGGTGCGTGCATAATTCTACATGTATTGCGTGTGCGAGGAATATTCTATGAATATTAATACAGTATTTCTCTTACATGGAGACAGAAAGGCTAGACCATGACTGAAACTATTGATGCGATTCAGTAGCTTAGGAATGCAGAGAAGGAGGGCTGGACTGATAACTAGAAGCATAACATACTCTTGGCAGACTGGCAGGCAGAGCCAGGCCGGGCCGGGCACCGTGAGGCAGGAAGTAAGAGAAGGGTCAGGGATGCAGGTGGGGGCTGTATCGCTCCTCGGAGAGGGTTCAGGAGACTGGAGCTGAATCTGATGTCTGGGCCCTCTTAAGGCCTAGAAACGGGGACAATTCAATGAATTAACGTGCACACTGTAAAACGTGGTAACATAGGCCTAATACTCGTTGCTTTCACGAGAACTGGAAACTGGCATACTAGAGTTGGACACAACTGTAATTGCGTCTTTAATCGATCATAGGGGATACATGCATATCGATCATGCACATATAGCATAAGATGGGGAACACGTAGGCACATATAACATGGCAAAATGTACTTTTCCACATGACCTTAAAGATTTGCCCTAAGAACATTAGAAGCATAACATCTCTAGAGGCAAGCTGATTCATTTTGAGTGTGTTGAAGGCCATGGTGTTACATTGTGAGAGGAACCTCTAGTTAAGTTGGACTTGTAGTAGGTTAAATTGTATCCCTTTATATCACTTGTAGTTCTTCTTAGAACATCAATCCTTTTTTAGAATCAGTTAATTTTAAGGAGCACAGTGATAACCAGGCTCTCCATGGCTGTGGAATTGAGTATGAAGAGACCCACATTAACAGAATGTTAAATGATTAACCTACCTTGCTGTATATATCAGCAAAGTGAAGGGGAATGTTTGATATTGAGAAACTAAAAAAGGGTGAGGAGTCATTAGGGTCATAGATGGGCCTTAGAGGAGTTGGCAGTGGGGAAAAAGATAGCCATACCCAGAAAAGAGAGTGAGTGGTATTATAAAGTCCATCGAAGACAATGACAAGCAAAACAACCACGGCAAGAGGCACAAGAAATAGAATGGTAGTTATGCAGGAGAAAAGGAGAATCTTCAATATGGCCCCTCATAGTGTCAACACACTAAAATGCCTCTAATTTACTTCGAAAGTGTCCTGGCAAATTGGACCTGAAGCATTCCTATTAGACTCTTTGGTGCTCCCCCTGGACCTGGCTCCCTTTTGTTGTTCTAATCTCTAGTCATAACACTGAGAAAGGACAATGTTCTGCTCAAAGAACGACAGAGGAGGGACTAAAGTTTGAATATTTACTCAAATTATAATAACTACAACAATTCTCAATCATGGCCATGAATTAGTAATATCAAAGCATATGGATTCAAAAGGGAATGAGAAGTCAAAGAACCTAGTAGACATCTAGCAATGGCAAAACTGTCATAGATTTGCCTCCACAGAATGGGGGAAAGGGTCTCCTCCTTGTATGGAGACATCTCTTTCTTTTATAAGACTCTAAACAATGGATCTCATACATTCAGTACAATAATACATGTTTCAAAGGGTAGTAACCAATGAGGGGCAAGCAAAGTGAAGCATTTTATACAGAAAACATGCAGGGCCTTATTACAACTTTGCAGGTCTTCCAATGGGAACGCTACCATGGCAGTCCTAGGAAGACCACCAAGGCTGTGGTGACCCCCACCTGCTGGCACCCGGTGCAGTGGCGGTCTCACAGCGGAGGCTGTGTCAGGCTCATAGGAGAGCCTTAACAGCAAACTGCTGATGTGAGAGTGCCTGCATCACGTTCCTGCGTGGTGTGGCATGCACCATATGTTGCATGCCACACCATGCAAGAACAAATATGCAATTCCAGGAGGGAAAAATAAGTGCCCCCTAACATGCAACCTCATGCCCAGATTGGTCCAGGGGGCCTGTTAGGGTTGCCTACCATGAAAAGGGCGGTGGATATTCAAGTCATATTATGCTTGGCGGTGCTGGCATTGGTACCGCCAGCATATTCAGGCCCCTTTCTGCACCACCACCACCAGGAAGCAGGCAGAGGTGGCAGTCTTGTGGCAGTTCCACTACCACCATCATAATTCGGCAGGCAGGCTGCACCATCGCGATACGGAGGTTCCAGGATCGCTGCACTCATAATAAAACCTTCAGTAATTTTCTCATCATTCTACTAGATTGGTGTGGGTATATCATAGCTTCTACACACGAAATATAGTATGTCATTCAGTCTATGACCTTTAGCTTATCCTTGGAAAGGTACATTTCACCGGACCTGGCTGGGAAAGTCTCCTTCTCACTATATATAAGCCTTAAACAGCCTGATTCATCAACGGGCCGTTTTGCGAGCCCCTAATAGCGAATCATAGCGAATCGCTATTAAGGATTCGCAAAACGGTATTCATGTAGGAATTGCTAAATAAATAGCGATTCCTACACATTCCTTATTTGCGAGTAGCAAATTGCTAATCGCAAATAAGGAATACTCCCCATTCATTCCTATGGGCCAAAAGGCCCATAGGAATGAATGGGGAGTATTCCTTATTTGCGAGTAGCAATTTGCTTCTCGCAAATAAGATAGCGATTGAAAGGGTGCCAGGGGTGTACAAAGGACACCCTGTAGCACCCCTGAAATGCAAATTGAAACAGGTGTTGCGCACACACATGTCCAAGGGACATGTGTGTGTGCAACATGCAACTTAGAAAATTGCTTTTAAAAGCATTTTTCTAAGTTTTTGCTATTTACCGAGAGGTCTGACCTCTCGGTAAATAGCGGCGCCAAAATTGCAAATTCGCAATTTTTAAATGTGTCATGAATAGCATTTAAGGAATCTCTAATAGAGATTCCTTAAATGCTAATCCTCGCATATTTGCTAATTCTTTATTAGCGATTTTTGCATTTGGGATGATGAATCCCAAATGCAAAAATTGCACTCGCAAAGGGCCAGATTCTGAGAATCTGGCCCTTTTGCGAGCGCATTTAGCTTCATGAATCAGGCTGAAAGTTCTTTATTATTGAAGAGAATAAACAGCATTAACAATCCTGTGGTGTACAGCAATGTCTCATGCAACACAGAAGCTTAGTGGTCCTTTTCGCCTTCCACCCATTAACATTTGACCGTCTAATTTCACAATAGTGCACTGTGAGAAGCCTAGTCGTTTGCTATGGGATTTTATTTTAGAAAAAAAAGTTTTAAAAATGGTGTTCCAAAACTATGATAGCACAAATATCAGCCAATAAAATATTGACAAGATAAGAATGTATAGATAAGTACAGAATTATTATTATTAACTCATTTCTACTTAGCTTGAAGATATAGATGAATATATTGTCAAAGTGCATAAATGTTGAACAATATTAATCCTAAATACTTGTGTTCACTTCGATTAGTCTGTGCCTCACAGCCTCAAAACAAATGCCTAAATCACTAAAGGACAATTACACAAAATCGCTGCAGACATCAATCAAGCTTACCCAAGCTGCCCTTTGACCTTCTGCTAGTACCAAACTTCGAACATTCTTTTGCTAAGCCCTTGGACTCTGCACTTGCATGTAACATCTCACCTGAAATGCACTGACCAAGATCTCACTGTCTCAACCCACAACTCTCCCCTCTCAATCAATCCATATGTTGCATGTATCTACAATGCATGCAATGCAGAGCTCAGGGTCCATAAAATGGCCTGGACCACAGACACTCTGCATGCGAGCCAGTGATAGTTTTGTATCTGAAGAAGTACTGTCATCATATAGGTAGACCAAGAGCCAGAGATGTAGTCAAGTAGATTTAATGGTTCATGTAAGTTGGTACAGGGTGCCCCACCGGGAGCAGCATCCTGCTGCTCAGCCCCACTCAATCTAACTGATCACTCATTTAAAGCATGCACACACACCGAACATGCTATGACATCACACTCATGCAGGCTGAGCAGCCAGGATGAGGAATCATAGGATATAACAGACAGACCTGTTGAATATTCTGTCACTGATAAAGATACAAGCACAGTAAGTGACCTCTCTGGTCCAGTGATGGGGTTTGTCCCTGGTCAGAGTGGCCCCCTTGTCTCATCCCCCCCTCCCCCTTTGAATGCACGCTGGTGTTACTGCCGCAAAGCACTGAGTAAATGCGCAGCCCGTCTTAAGTGGTCACATGAGCATTTGTGTGCGCTTAGCTAGATATCTGCCCCTTAGTGTTAATCTGGCTGGGCTGGAGCACATTGAAAGTCATCTTTGCTAATGACCGTATTTTCACCGCATTAATGTTTAAAGCCAGCCGCGGCCGAGACGCCCCCAAGGAGCCATAGCAACTGTACTTCACATACAAGGAAGTGCCTACTCTGCATTTATTGAAATGACAACGGCTGTAAGCTGTCAGGGCAGCTTACAGGCGGCGTACATCACGCACGGCCCTAAATGCACCAGGGAGACATCAAGGAGAGATGATGAATCCTTGACAAGAGGCAGGAAGTCAAGAACCAATTCTGTCTGTGTCCTGGAAGTAATGTTATTATTCTAATCAGATGGTAACTTTCCCATTTCCTAACAGATCTTTTGAAGGAGCCTGGATTTGTTTTTCCAGAATCGTATGAATTTGAGCTGTCTGCTGTTAAAGATGCACCACCGTCAGGGTCGAATACGTCTTTTTCCCACCAGGCATTTCTCATGTGGGCTGGAGACCTTGGAAAACGGGTTTGAAAGCCCGGGACTGCTCCAGGTGCCTCGCTCACTTGCCACAGATCCAGTAGATAAATTGTAGTAGGCTTGGGGAGACTTTAAAAGAAAGAGAGAGAGAAAGACAGGGAGGGAGAAGAGACAGGAGAGAAGGGGGAGAGAATGAATGGATGAATGCATGGATGGATCGGTTGAAGGATGGATGGATGGGTGGATGGATGGATGGGTGGAAGGATGGATCGGTTGAAGGATGGAAGGATGGATGGATGGGTGGAAGGATGGATCGGTTGAAGGATGGAAGGATGGATGGATGGGTGGAAGGATGGAAGGATGGATGGAAGGATGGAAGGATGGAAGGATGGAAGGATGGATTGATGGATTGATGGATGAAGGAGGAGTTGAAGGGAACCGGGCTGATTTGATCATTTTCTGCCTGGGCTGCTATTGGTTCCCTAGTCCAACCTTGGCACAAGTCTATTTATGGTATTAGAGTTATGTTTTGGGTCAAAAGTTTACACTTGAGGGCACATGCATCATTTAAAATACCGGTCGCAAAGGGGCAGTTTCGCGGAATCTGCCCCTGTGCGACCAATATTTTTGCATTTGGGATTCATCAACCCAAATGCAATTTTGCAATAAAGGGAATCACATATTTTGCGATTACCTAGATTTCGAATGCATTTAGGCAATTGCAAATTGCGATTCCCTGCAATGCATGATGCACTTCAAAATTGCGATTTCGCAATATGGAATCGCAAATTACCATCAATTTCAAGCTGATGGTAATTTGCGAAAACTTTGAACAATGCACAAAAGTGCATTTTTCTAAGTGCCATGTTGCGCACATACATGCCCTTGGTGCATGTGTGTGTGTAACATGTGATCACATGATAATTTCAGGGGGTGCATCAGGCTGGCCATTTGGTCCCCTTGTGCCCTTGAAATTGCATGCGCAATTTGCGAGTACCTATTTGGTACCCGCAAATTGCACATGCAATTCCCAGAGGCCCATCGGAATGAATGGGAAGCTATTCCTTAATCGTGAATTGCAATTTACAATTAAGGAATATGTAGGAATCGCTAATATTTTAGCGAAACCTACATGCATAGGTAATTGCGATTCCATAATTTTGATTCCTTAATAATCGCAATTATGATATCACAATTGCATACATTGACTTGAAAGTTTGTGAACATCCACACATTTAAGAGTTTGTTGGCACTTACAAATTCCTATCCAAGTACCTTCCACCCTGGAGATTTACCCTGGAAAAAGGGAGGTGTTACTTCCAAGGGGGTAGCCAGTAAATTACCTCCCCCACACAGTAGAACTATGACTTTGCTAATACAGAGAATATGAGGCAAGCAAATCCTTCCCTTATTAGGAGAGTTACCATCACCCATAATCATCCATAAATACATCAATCCTTTCACGGATGCACCCATAAATGTGTCCACATATAAATCCATGCATACATTCATCGATCCACCTTTCCAATTCCCCATCTTTCCCCACTCATCCACACTATAAGCAATCAATCCTGCTGCTCTCTCATCCATCCTCTCACCTTTTCAGCTATCAATCTTTTCACATGTTTTATCTTATTTCCTTTACCTTTCCTTCCTTTCATCCTTCCTTTTCCTCCCATTCTTTCTTTCCGCCTTCTATTTACCACTTTTTTGTCCTTTACCAATACTTTTTCTTTCATACCTATCTCTTATGCTTACTTTTTCTATTTGACCCTCTTTGTTTTCCCCTATTTTCATGATTTTATCTATTTTCTTTCTTTATTCCTTTGCTGTGCACGTCTGCCTGCCTCCATAAACCCTCTGTCATTTATTGCTTTACAGTATTATTTCTGAACACTTTGGGGTTCATTAGTATAGTCCGCCCGCCATAGCCCCGGGAAACGGTACCGCCCACAATGCATGCGGCGGTCCTGGACCTCCAATTAGGATGCGCCCGCCACACTGATGGGCGCATACCGCAAGTTGTGCATTTCAATGCACAATGTGACAGGCATCGCGCAGTGCCTGCCACGTTGAACATTGAAATGCAGGGGAGTACCATAGGTACCCCCCATGTGCACAACGCTCCCCCAGAATCCCTGGGGGCCAGCTACAGGCCCCCGATGTTGAAGGCTACATGCATTTCTGTGGCAAGAGATGTCCCCGCATGCATTCTAATATGGATGGCTGTGTCTACCAGCCACCGCCACCATATTAACAGCTTTTCCGCCCAGTCGACTCATCGACCGGGCGACAAACCGGCGGACGGTCTTTCCGTCCGCCGGGGTACCACCCACCATTGTAATGTGGTGGGGGAATTTGCATGCAGGCGTAAGAATATGTTGGGTGGATCACCACCACCATGCGGGCAGTGGCGATCCGCCCAACATACTAATGGGCCCCTTTGCCTCCAGATCTGCAGACAGAGAAGGCCAATAAACAAGAAACTAATGTTTACTGTGACCCACTTCACCAACCCATGGCATTCAGTGTCAGCCTCGCTTAGCTGCTTAAGTGGGGGTTCCCTATGCCCCCGGTTACTACACTTTCATGGTAAGAAGACAAATGGAACATCCCAAACTTCAAGGGCAAGGGATTTCTCTATTGGTGTAAAATGGTTTCCACGTGGTGAAAAAAAATTGAAAAATAAAAAAATGTGAATTTACATGTCAGTCTGCATTTTTGTATTGCAGATTTTTTCTCTGTGCTTAACTATGCATTGGTAAACTAGCAAAGTCACATGGCATTCTCAGTGGCACTGTAACTAGTGCAGATTTCTGGTCATACTGCTAGGTAGGTTTACAGTAAACAGCTTGAGTATATAAAGTCGAGTTACACAGAAAGTGTACTAAAACATGTAAAATTAAACATAAATCTTATGATATGTGAGACACTCCTAGAACACTGTGCTGACCTCCTAGCCAACTTACATTTGGAGTTTAAGGGTACCCCGGCCTCCTACACATGGCGGGGTCAAACTCAGTGGATACGACCTAGGTACCAAGAAGTCAAGGAGATGCTGGCAAGTAAGCTGAATCTCCGAAAGGCCCTAAGGCAAGATGGAGAGGCAACAACACATCCCCGGGCCAAGACCTCAAAGCCCTCTGAGCAGAGTACAAGAAAAGAGCCAGGGAGCAACGATCCAAACAGTTAGAAGCAGAATAGCAAAACATGTCTCCCTCCTCAAAGAGAAAAATCTTGCCATATTCTGGAAGCACATCAACCAACTCAGCAACCACCACCAGTCTAAGGGGAATGGAGGAGTAGACAGCACATGGGTTAATTACGTTAAACACTCTACAGCTCAGACCCGGGTGATACACGAACACAGTGCTTTACAATGACATCAAATCTCCTTGTCATACATGACCTTGAAACTCAAAATATGCAGTTACTAAAACCATTAAACAAATGAGAAACGATGGAGAGCCAGGACCTGATGGAATACCAGCAGCACTGTTTAAATCACCCCTAACATTTTGGCCAGGGCTCCTCACACCTCTTTTTAACAAGGCCTTCTTCACAGCCACAATTTCGCCAACATTACAAGTATCAATCCCACACCCAATTCACAAAAAGGGAGATAGTATGAAGCTTGCCAGCTATTGGTTGTTTGCTTTACTAGACATCGATGCCAAAGCCTTATCTCGTATTTTACTGGGTGAACTGGAAACCTGGGCAGCTGAAAATAGTAGTCTCCCTGTTAGATCTGGGGGTCTCTAGTTGGCAGAGGTAGGTACCACTGTCCAAATAGGGATCCTTGCTTCTAGTCAGGACAAGGAGATAACTCTCTGAGATAACCCCTGCTCGCCCTCTAGGTAGCGTGGCCTGAGCAGTCTAGGCTAACCAGAGGCAATGCGTAAAGTATTTGTACCAACACTCACAGTAACACAGTGAAAACACCACAAACTGATTCCACAACAGTTTAGAAAAATAAAGGTATTTATTCTAAAACTACACAAGACCAAAACGATAAAAATCCAACATACACAGTTCAAGAATATGGTTTCAAAACGAGTTCTTAAGGTTGCGTTAAAGTTCTTCAAGTTGCGGTAAAATAAACCACAGATGCGTGAAAAGTTCACAGTTGCGTCACGTTTACTCACAGTACCTTTAGTTGCAACAAAGTTCCAAAAGCAGAAGCTGGTGCGGTGGAAAACAAGCGATGCGTTGCTCCTGAGACCCTGGGGAGGCGATGCGACAGCCCCGCTGCAGCAGCGGGCGTGTTGCGACGAATCCGGTCTGTATGGGGAGGAAGGCCACTTGTATGGATTCCGGTGCGTAGGTTCCGTAGGAAGTCTGTTCTTGCAAAGGCACGATGCGACGATCTCGTAGGGGCTGCGACGATCTCCGGGGCGACGATGCGCGGTCCAGCGGGGATCTTCTCCCTCACAGCTCCTCGATGCGTTGATTCTGCGACGACACTCGCAGCGATGTGATGCGACCCGCAAGCAAGCGGTGCGGCGATCTCACCCAGCGACGACAGGCTCTACGACGATACTCGCAGCGATGTTCGATTCTCCCGCACCGGTCTGGTGCGTCCCGCAAACGAAGAATGCGACGTCTCTGGCAGCGGCGTCAGGCGCTGCGACGATCTCGACCTCCGTAGCGGCGGGAAACTTCTCGCACTGTCGGAGATGCGCTCCGCAAGCGAGCGATGCGACACTTTTCAGTTTCAAAAGTCACTCAAGCTTAATTTCAAGCTTCCCAGCACAGGTCCAACCTCCAGAGGCCCCACAACTGGATCAAGCACTCTAGGAGGGACAGAACTCTCTCAGCGGAGTTCAGGGAAGCTGGGGGTGAAGTCCTTTTGTTCCTGGGACTTCAAAACAGGGAGCCAGCTCTTCTCAGGCCCTTGGAGATTCCTTCAAGACAGGGGACACAGCACACAGCAAAGTCCTTCCCCTCTCCTTGGCAGCAAAGCAACAGGTCAGTCCAGCAGAGCAACAGCAGGACAATCTTCCTTCTTCAGTTTCAGCTTTCTCCTTGGCAGAGGTTCCTTCTTGATTTCCAGGATGATCTAATTTTCTGTTGTCAGGGGTCCTGTACTTATACCCCTAAAGTCTTTGTCCTCTTGGTGCATGTGGGCCCTGAGCCCGGTCTGAACCAGTTCTGGGTGGATCCTGAGCACTTTGTTTTGCTGGCTGCATCTTCCCTTTCAGAGTGAGGGGCAGGGTCCTCAGCCGCCCAGCAGGGGGGTGGAGCCAGCATTGTGGAAGGCAGGCACAGCCCTATTCAGCCCAGGTGCTAACTCCTCCCACCACTCCAGTTGCAACTGCAGTCATTCAGCCTAGTGCTGACTCATCCATCCTGCTGGGGAATTCCCCAGCCCCTGTCACTCACAAACCAGACAGTCAATACACAAACAGGCCCAGGCACACAGAAGGGTCAGACAAGAGAACAGCAACTTTCTAAAAGTGCTGTTCTCAAACACAGGATCTAAAAACAATCTTTCCTAAAAGATGTGTTATTAAATTCTGAGTTCAGGGATACTAGATACTTATGTCCTATCTTGTTCCTATGGGAAGAAATGCTGTTAACCACTGTAGCCAGCATCCCCCATGTTAATCTATGGAGCAAGATAGCCTTACAATAGTGAAAAACGAAAATGGCTGTAATTCACTACCAGAACATGTTACCTGCACCAGTGCATGCTCTACCTTTCACATACACTGCACCCTGCCCAGGGGGGGGGTACCTTGACCCTTCCATAGGGGTGACTGATGTGCACGAAAAGGGAAGGGTTAGGCCTGGTCAGTGGGGACACTGACCAGGAGGACATGGCAGTTCTAAACTGCACACAGGCACTGCAGTGGCAGGCCTGAGACACCGTTTTAGGGCTACTTATGTGGGTGGCACAATCAGTGCTGCAGGCACACTAGTAGCATTTGTCATCACCAGCCCTGGCACACCCAGTGCACTTTACTAGGGACTTCGTGGTGATACAAACATGCCAAACATGTATATCCAATCAGAATAACAATTTACATAGAGAGCATATGCACTTTAGCACTGATCAGCAGTGGTAAAGTGCGCAGAGTCCTATTGCCAACAGCTACGGGTCAGGAAAAATAAGGGAGGAAGAAGCAAAAAGTTTGAGGATGACCCTGCAAGAAGGGCCAGTTCCAACACAACCCCCTTCCAGCCTAAAGCCAGGGTAGACCAAACGATACCTCGATGGTATTCCCTGCTTAAGGCGATAGAACACGGAAACTGGCCCACACAGCAGGGCAGTCCTGTTCTATGCCGTCCTAAACTCAGTTGGATCACTCTATCCATACTCTCAGGGTCCACCATGCCAATCCATGTGGAACCCTTCTCCTCACCTGTGGACACCACCTGTGCAGTACCTAAACTTAACTTGCGCACAGGTGTGTCCCAACAGACCGACAGCAAGCCACAGTGACCACCGCCAGTGATCAGGGATGAGACCCAGGCCTTATGCCTCTCAGTGCTCTCAAACCCCTGTGGCGTCAGAGGGTGGGGGGCAGTAGCCCCAGGTGCTTGGCACCCTTTGTCCACTCCCTCTCTTGTCATGTCAGGTCTAACATCCTGGCACTGACCCACCAGTCCCGGACCTGTATCCGGCGGCTGGACAGGAGGCTGAGGTGGGCTTCTCCACACCAGGTCCTCCTCTTCCTTGGGGCTCTGTACCCTCCCACCTGGAGCGGTACCCCTTCTAGAATAGCCAGGGCACCTGTGGCAGGTGTCCACCACCATTCATCCACCAGTTCAGGGGTGCTATCCTGCAACTGGTTTTCCAGGTCAGGGGGGATACCCCGGGCCTGGCCCTCAAACCTAGGCTCCAAAGCCTCCAGGTCAGACAGCACCTGAACCTGGCTTCCCAACCCAGGGACTAACCCCTGCAGTGGAACACTTGCCTGGCACGGCAGGACTTCTGGGGACTTACATAGTACCCCCTTGAGGGTGACACACAACTCATGTGTCCTGTGACAGTCTGCCTGGCACAGATCTCCCGACCCCTGTCCACCTGACAGCGTGGGAAGATCCCCCAGGACAGAAGTGAGGTCACCATGGTCACTCACTGGGGACTCAGCCCTTCTGACTGGTCCCTGACCCACTGGTTCTCCCACTGGGGACTCCTTCCCCCTCTCACCCCTCAGTCTCAATCAATCAATCAGGTCATTTATAGAGCGCACTACTCACCCGTAGGGTCTCAAGGCGCTGGGAGGAGGGGGGGGGGTGCTGCTACTGCTCGAACAGCCAGGTCTTGAGCTTCTTCCTGAAGGAGAGGTGGTCTTGGGTCAGGCGCAGATCGGTCGGAAGTGAGTTCCAGGTCTTGGCGGCCAGGTAGGAGAAGGATCTTCCTCCTGTTGTCGCTCTTCGGATGCGGGGGACGGCGGCGAGGGCGTGGTTGGTCGATCTGAGGAGGCGCTTGGGAGTGTAGAAGTTGATCCGGTTGTTGAGGTAGCTCGGGCCTTGGTCGTGTAGGGCTTTGTGCCCGTGGGTGAGGAGCCGGAAGGTGATTCTCTTGTTGACCGGGAGCCAGTGCAGGTCTCTCAGGTGTCCGGAGATGTGGCTGCGTCGGGGGATGTCGAGGATGAGTCTCGCCGAGGCGTTCTGGATCCGCTGGAGTCTCTTCTGGAGTTTGGCAGTGGTTCCGGCGTAGAGGGCGTTGCCGTAGTCCAGTCGGCTGGTGACGAGGGCTTGGGTGACCGTCTTCCTCGTCTCGGTGGGGATCCACCGGAAGATCTTACGTAGCATGCGCAGGATGTTGAAGCATGACGAGGAGACGGCGTTGACTTGTCTGGTCATGGAGAGGGAGGAGTCCAGGATGAAGCCCAGGTTGCGTGCGTGGTCTGTCGGTTTGGGTGCGGTGCCCAGGGCGGGGGGCCACCAGGAGTCGTCCCAGGCGGAGGGCGTGGAGCCCAGGATGAGGACCTCCGTCTTGTCTGAGTTCAGTTTCAGGCGGCTGGTCGTCATCCATTCGGCTACGTCTCTCATCCCTTCGTGCAGGTTGGCTCTGGCGGTGGCGGGGTCGTTGGTCAGGGAGAGGATCAGCTGGGTGTCGTCGGCGTAGGAGATGATGTTCAGGTTGTGTTGGCGTGCGATGGCCGCGAGGGGGCTCATGTAGATGTTGAAGAGGGTTGGGCTCAGCGAGGATCCTTGGGGTACGCCGCAGATGACTTTGGAGGCCTCTGACTTGTACGGTGGTAGGCGGACTCTTTGTGTTCTTCCGTCGAGGAAGGAGGTGATCCAGTCCAGTGCCTTCTCCTGGATTCCGATATTGCTGAGGGGCTGTACTAGGGTGCGGTGGCAGACAGTGTCGAAGGCCGCGGAGAGGTCCAGGAGGATGAGGGCCGCTGTTTCTCCGTTGTCCATCAGAGTTCGAAGGTCGTCGGTGGCGGCGATGAGGGCGGTCTCGGTGCTGTGGTTCGCTCGGAAGCCGGACTGTGATGGGTCGAGGGATCCATTCGTCTCGAGGAAGGCGGCCAGCTGTTTGTTGACGGTCTTCTCGATGACTTTGGCCGGGAACGGGAGGAGCGAGATGGGACGGTAGTTCTTGAGGTCGGTGGGGTCTGCTGTGGGTTTCTTGAGGAGAGCGCTGAGTTCGGCGTGCTTCCAGCTCTCAGGGAAGGTGGCGGAGTCGAAGGAGGTGTTGATGATGTCCCGCAGGTGGGGTGCGAGGACAGCGTCGGCTTTGTTGAAGACGTGGTGAGGGCAGGGGTCAGTCGGAGATCCGGAATGGATGGAGTTCATGGTGCGGATGGTGTCTTCGGTGCTGATCGGGGTCCAGGTGCGGAGGGTGGTGGTGGGTGGCGTCGTTGCGGTTGTGGCTTGCGTTGGTTGGTTGCTGAAGCTGTTGTGTATGTCCGTGATCTTGTTGTGGAAGTAGGACGCGAGGGAGTTGCAGAGGTCTTGCGACGGGGTGATGTCGTTGTTTCCGGCGCTGGGGTTGGAGAGCTCTTTCACGATGTTGAAGAGTTCCTTGCAGTTGTGTGCGTTGTTGTCCAGCCGGTCCTTGTATTCATTTTTCTTGGTGGCGCGGATCAGTTGGTGGTGTTTCCGGGTGGCGAGCTTGAGGGTGGTCATGTTGTCCGTCGTTGGTTCCCGTCTCCAGGCTTTCTCGAGGGCTCGACAGTTCTTCTTGGAGCACTTGAGTTCGTCGGTGAACCATGGTGTTTTTCTGCTGCAGGATCTGCTGGGCGGGGTCCTCAGAGGGGCGAGTTCGTCCGCGCAGTTGCTGATCCACTTCGTGAAGTTGTCGGCGGCCTGGCTGGGGTTCGCTGAGTTGGCGGGAGGGTGCTGGCTCAGGGAGGCGGTGAGCTGGTCGGCTGTGATCTTGTTCCAGCTTCTGCGAGCAACCTGTTGCTGGAGGTGGTGGATCGTCGTTCTTCTGAAGGTGAAGTGGACGCAGCTGTGGTCCGTCCAGTGGAGTCCTGTTGCGTGGCTGAAGGTGACGTCTTTGCTGGATGAGAAGACGGCGTCGAGTGTGTGTCCGGCGAGGTGGGTGGGGGTGGTCACCAGTTGCTTGAGTCCGAGGTTGTCGAGGTTGTCGAGCAGGGTGATGGTGTTGCGGTCGTTGTTGTTCTCCAGGTGGAAGTTGAGGTCCCCCAGGAGGATGTAGTCGGCGGAGGGGAGAGCGTGCGGGCTGACGAAGTCGGCGATGTCCTCGCTGAATCGTGTGCGCGGTCCCGGGGGTCGGTAGATCAGGGTGCCTCTGAGGGTGGTCTTCGGGTCGGTGTGGATCTGGAAGTGCAGGTGTTCAGCGGTGGTGAGGGTGTCATCGGTGTTGGTACTGATGCGGATGGTGTCTCTGTGGATGATGGCGATGCCTCCTCCGGTCTGGTTGTCGCGGTCTCTCCGGGTGATCTTGTAGCCCTCTGGGATGGCGATGGCGATGTCCGGGGCTGAGGAGGCGTTCATCCAGGTCTCGGTGATGAAGGCAACGTCGGGGGCGGTGGTGTCGAGCAGGTTCCAGAGTTCTACGGCGTGTCTGTGGACGGAGCGGGTGTTGAGCAGGATGCACTTGAGGTGGGTGCTGCTGGAGTTCGGCTTGGCGGGTGCAGGGAAGGTCCGTATGCAGGTGAACTTGCAGGCGAGGCAGCTGAAGGGTCCGTGGGTGTGCTTCGGGGCGGCTCGGTGACATCCTGGGATGTGGCCGGTGTTGAGTGCGATGAGGTCGGCGGCGCTGTAGGTTCGTCGGGTCGGCTTCCGTCGGTGGGGGCCAGGGGTCCTGGCGCTGGTCGCGATCCGGTCGCGGACGGGCGCAGACGGGCTTACCTTTGGCGCGCCTTCGGCGCACAATCGGCGCGCCCGCTGCGCGTCAACGCTGCGCGTTCGCACGGTCGCCATATAAGGCGAAGTGCGCGGGTGGGCGGAGCAGCTGGGAGGCGGGAGCGGGGAGGGAACAGAAGGGAAAAGGGGCGGGGTCGGTGGTAGTGGCGGGAAGCGGGGGCGGCGAGGGAGGCGGGAAAGCGAGCGCCGACACGGGTAGAGGATAGAGAATCTGGACAAGCAGACAGGAATGCAAAACAGGCCAAAACGGGGAAAAACGCCTAAAAACAGGCACAAGTGACTGACAAAACAGCTGAACACGGAGGAAAAAGCCCAAGAGAAAAATACAGGCACAGGAGATTGACAAAATAGCTAAACACGGAGGAAAAAGCCTAAGAGAAAAATACAGGCACAAGAGATTGACAAAATAGCTAAACACGGAGGAAAAAGCCTAAGAGAAAAATACAGGCACAAGAGATTGACAAAATAGCTAAACACGGAGGAAAAAGCCCAAGAGAAAAATACAGGCACAGGAGATTGACAGAATAGCTAAACACGGAGGAAAAAGCCTAAGAGAAAAATACAGGCACAAGAGATTGACAAAATAGCTAAACACGGAGGAAAAAGCCTAAGAGAAAAATACAGGCACAAGAGATTGGCAAAAACAGGCTGAACACGGGGGAGGGATTTGAAAAATAAAAACAAGCACAAGCGCGTGGCAAAGGAAGGCAAACTGACGGCAGCAGGGTCAGTCGGCAGCGAGGCAGCGAGGCAGCTAGGAACAGTTAGGGGGGCACACGCAGCAGCTGGCGGCCGTGCGGCGCGGGGGTGTCCCACAAGTGGGTCACACTCACCTGTGTCGCACGGTCGCCATATAAGGCCAAGTGCGCGGGTGGGCGGAGCAGCTGGGAGGCGGGAGCGGGGAGGGAACAGAAGGGAAAAGGGGCGGGGTCGGTGGTAGTGGCGGGAAGCGGGGGCGGCGAGGGAGGCGGGAAAGCGAGCGCCGACACGGGTAGAGGATAGAGAATCTGGACAAGCAGACAGGAATGCAAAACAGGCCAAAACGGGGAAAAACGCCTAAAAACAGGCACAAGTGACTGACAAAACAGCTGAACACGGAGGAAAAAGCCCAAGAGAAAAATACAGGCACAGGAGATTGACAAAATAGCTAAACACGGAGGAAAAAGCCTAAGAGAAAAATACAGGCACAAGAGATTGACAAAATAGCTAAACACGGAGGAAAAAGCCTAAGAGAAAAATACAGGCACAAGAGATTGACAAAATAGCTAAACACGGAGGAAAAAGCCCAAGAGAAAAATACAGGCACAGGAGATTGACAGAATAGCTAAACACGGAGGAAAAAGCCTAAGAGAAAAATACAGGCACAAGAGATTGACAAAATAGCTAAACACGGAGGAAAAAGCCTAAGAGAAAAATACAGGCACAAGAGATTGGCAAAAACAGGCTGAACACGGGGGAGGGATTTGAAAAATAAAAACAAGCACAAGCGCGTGGCAAAGGAAGGCAAACTGACGGCAGCAGGGTCAGTCGGCAGCGAGGCAGCGAGGCAGCTAGGAACAGTTAGGGGGGCACACGCAGCAGCTGGCGGCCGTGCGGCGCGGGGGTGTCCCACAAGTGGACTGGACTGGACAAGTGGACTGGACTGGACTTCTGTACCCTCCCAAATGGAGCGGCACTGCCAGACACCAGAACTGATGGAGGCCTGGTTACAGACACTCCCCGTTCAACAGACACTAGGAGATCCTCCTCAAATGGCCTACAAGTACAGTCTAGGCCCCCAACCTGGTGTTCCCTTAAGGAACCCTCCAGGCCCTGAGACTGGGTTTCGGGCACCGTGAGACACACTGTCCCACACTCATTCCTTCTCCACTGAGACCGGACATGAGCCCCTACCCCCCTCCCACTACACTGGGACCTAACTGGGTTACACTGAACCTCTTCCACCTCGCAGGTCTGGAAGATATCTAAGCCACTCCTTTTGGGATCACTCCCCAGTGCCTCCTCAGACCCTTGGGACTCCACCAAGAGGTCTGCCTCCAATGCAAGCTCTCTGGGGTCAGAAAACTCACACTCCACCGGGTGTTGGCATAGCTCTGGAAAACAGGGACTTAAAATATGCTCTCCAACAAATGAATCACACAGCCCCCCACAGTTGTTAACCAAGCTACCCTTCGCCTCACCCTCCAGTGCCTCACACAAGTACCCCACACCACTCTCCTGAGACTGGCAAGACAGTATCTGACTGCCTCTGTCACACAGCCCACACTCTTCGGGCTGGTCTTCACACACACACACCAAGGTTTCTACCATGGGGGAACCCCTCTCCCTGTACCTCTCATCTAGAGTCAGTAGAGTGTCCCTCCCACCACTAGGAATATGGTCCCCTGTGCCAGTCCCCCAATCTACTTCAGGGACAATGCACTCCACTGGAACTACATCATAAACCTGCACCCCCTGGTGTATGTCGACCCCCTCCCTCAAGTCAGGTGCCACATCTCTGGGTGTTTGTACCTTTCTCTCAGCACTAGATACCATAAACATGCTGCCACCATTTGAGCTGGACTCCACCTCCAACTCAGCAAAGCTCACCTCTTGAGCTACCCATGTTTCTTCTTCAGCTGAGACCCTCATGGCCTCACGCCTCTTGAGCTCCAACTCAAGCTTCCTCATTCTTAATTCATGGGCCAAGGTCAATTTCAATTCCTCTAGGGCACGGGCAACTTTGCTCTCCTCCGCCGCCCTTTCTTCCTCCATTTGCTTCATCTTTAATTCAAGCCTCAACATTTCTAACTTATGATCTCTCGCCCTTTGGGTTTCCTCCAACTCCTCTGGTGAAAAACTGTCAGCTGAATGGTTGCTGCCAGCCCTTGAGGCTGCTCTGGACACAGGCAGTTCCTGTGGCCTGAAACCATTCCTTTGTGCATCCTCATCCACTTCTGCATCATCTGTCTCCCCAGCCTCTTTGGTTTCCCACCAGGCCCTTAAGGCCTCTTGTAGCTCCGCCTTCTTGGAGCAGCGCTTCATGGGGCATCCAAAGTTCCTGCAGAACTGCCTGAGTTGACCTACTTTGTAATCACTTAACATTTCAATATCAAACTCCAGTTCTGCAACATCACCTGCTGGTTTATCATTCTGAGAATTGATGCTTGGATTCTTTCAGGGTTATGATCAAAAATAGAACCAACCAAAAAAACAGTAGTATGCGGTGGCGTAGTGGTCTGCACTCACTAGTGATGTACACCAATCACTGTGGGTCAAGTACAAATACAAGTTCAAATCCCACCGCTTGACCACCAATGTTAGATCTGGGGGTCTCTAGTTGGCAGAGGTAGGTACTGATAGAGCGCGCAAGGTCACCCAGCCAATGATTCCGCCGTTTCCGGCTTCAGGGCCCATATACTTTCAATTCACACTATTCATTGACAGGGCGACTTCACGGGCTGCTACCAATGTGTGTGTGTTCCCTACTGGTATTACTCAGTGTACCCGATTTACCATCCACCGACACGGGTACCTATGACCTCAACGGATCAGGGGCCTAGCTGTAAAAGGAAAGGCAGCAAATGCAAATTCAAATGACATTCAATACTGTTGTAAAATGACCACGGACAACTGGAAGTTTTAAAAGCTTTATCTAAAGTTCGTTTTCATCAAGCATCAAACTTACAAGAATAAGGCAATCGATAACCAAGATAATGAAAAGTACATAACTATAGAGAAATAAAGTCAGGGTAATCATGAAAATACTAATATGAGATGCAACAAGAAACGCTATGCATTTTAGGGCAAAAGTTCTTTGGAAAATTTAAGTAAGGCCATTCTAGACCATATCAGAAAATGACAAACTGCAATGCAAAATATGATTTCTAAAAGGTAGGATAACATAAGAACAATTTAAGAAAATATGCAATTGACTTTATGATTCAATAGTTGCGGCAAAAGCATGGAAAAATCAACATGTGCAAAGGTGTGTCTTTATTAAAGCAAAAGACAGAAAATTAGAAAGGTGCAAGTTTAAAGAACTTACAGCCTGATTCATGAAGCGAAATAGCGCCCGCAATGGCTGCGAAAACGCAATTGCGGGTGCAAAACACGGAATCGGCATTCAAGTACGAAATAGCGAAATCGCTAAAAAATAATAGCGAGCGGAATAGCGATTACGCTGTAATAGTCGCAGACTCCGGGAAGTCGAGCATTAGCGATACTGAAATAGCGACCAACCACGGAATCTGCGAATTGAATAGCGAAACGCAATATTGTCTCAATCGGCATTCATGAAAGAAATACATTAGCGAAAAAGCGCTAAATCGCACATTTGCGCGGCGCAATTTAAGGACAACTCAAAGCAGGTGGTAACCATAAAAGCCATGATTAACCAAAATTTGAAAAACTGTTAGCCAATCACCAACAGGTCCAGGCCTGACCAATCACACATAAGGACATTCAGCAGCAGCAATAGGCGTTCCACAATGCCTGGGATGTACATGGTGGTGAGGCGGCGAAGGCTACAGCGAGCAGCACGGAGGAGACGCATGAGGCAGGCAAGGATTTACCGGCAGCGGCTCACCTTGCTGGGGCAAACCAGAGAACAGATTTATGCTAAATACAGGCTGAATGGGGAAATGATCACCTGGCTGATACAAGAACTCGACCCCATCATGCAGCACCCAACAAGGCGAAACAATTCTGTGCCCACACATGTGCAGGTATTGTGCAGCCTGCACCTCCTGGCATCCGGCAGTTTCCAGGGCATAGTAGCCGCTGCTGGGGGGATATCCCAGCCCACCATGTCACGCTGCCTCCACACTTTTGTTGACGCCATGCTCAGCCAGCTCCACCGGCACATCACATTTCCCACGAGCCAACAGGATTTGGACCTCACAAAACTACAATTTTATAATGTTGCCCATTTTTCCCATGTCCTTGGCTGCATAGACTGTACCCACGTCGCCATCTGCCCACCAGCTGGCACGGAGTATATGTACCGCAACAGGAAGTCGTACCACTCCCTCAACATACAGATGGTCTGCAATGCCAAGACCATCATCACTGACATTGTGGCCCAGTACCCAGGGAGTACCCATGACTCCTTTATCTTCAGGCACAGCGGACTCCACACACGACTGATCAGGGGAGAGTTTGGGGAAGGACACCTACTTGGTAAGTACACTTTGTCGACAATGTCACATTGCTATGAAGTAACTGCGCTGCACAGGCAATCAACATCTGCTCCTCTCATTCAGGTGACAGTGGCTACGCCCTACGGGAATACCTCCTGACCCCTTACCTCAACCCTGCCACACCTCAGCAACGCCGCTACAATGTTGCGCACATCCGGACAAGGAACTGTATTGAAAGGACATTTGGCCTGCTCAAGAGCAGGTTCCGTATACTGCACAAGACAGGTGGGGCCATGTATTACAGTCCTGCAGCGTGCTGCCGCATTGTGGCTGTCTGTGCAATGCTTCATAACATTGCAACCAAGCGCCAGATACCAGTTGACATCTCAGGCAGTGAATCTGAGGGGGACGACCGGCCACCAGCACATGCGCACCATGCACGCGGGGAGAACCCAGCTGAAGGCCACAGACGTCGCAACCACATCACAGCTAACAATTTCTAGCCCACCCCCTTCCCCCACCCCACATATCACAATTGCATGCAAACTGTAATGATTACACAAGGCGTATGTGTGCAGCAAAATAAATGTATTTGTTTGAATCACAAAAAAAAAGGGTCATGGTAACAACTATTTACAAAATGCAGTATTCATGCATACTGCATGAGACGGTTCATGGCAGGCTTAACTTCAGCCTGCGCCTGTGTCCCTGACACAATGTCATTGGCGCCTCCGGCGCACAATTCCCAGGCGCCTGTGAGGCTCTTCCTCATCCTGGGCAGCTGTACCAGGCGTAGCCCTGGTGCTGCGCCTAGGTGGGGGGGCCTGCGTGGCAGAGTGGCTGCTGACACTGGAGGCACCCTCACTCGCATCATCTCCCCCCACAATGGCCGGTAGCACAGGTGCATGCAGTGCGGTGACGGCGGTGGTCAAGTGCTCCAGCACCCGGGTAATGTCCTCGCAGCACTGCACCAGTTGGTGCTGCTGGGTCAACGAGCGCCGCGCAAGCTGGGTGGTGGCATTTGCGGAGACATAATTGGAGCGACTATAGGTGGACAGCCGGCTCAGCAGCTGGTGGTGGCGCCTGCTTGCAACACTGCGGTGCTTCACCAGCGCTGCAGTGTTGTCCTCCATAGCCGCCGTCATGCGGTCCATGGCCGCCGTCATGCGGTCCATCCTCTCGCCAACTCCCGCCACATTGCGGCCTATCTTATGCAGCTGGAGCTGGATGGCTCCTTGCTGCTGCGACTGGCGCTGGTGTATGCGGAGCATGCGCCGCTCCACGCTCATGCAGGCATGGAGATGCCCATTGCCCCGCCTGCTGTTGGGCCGCTGTGCAGCGGATGTGGCTGGCCCAGATCTTGTTGGCCGTGCTGCAGGTGTTGTAGCAGCTGGTGTTGCAGGTGCGGCAGGCACTGGAGGCACATTGGTGGGGTGCCAGGCTCTGGCAGCCGGTGGGCCTGCAGATGTTGCAGCAGCAGAGGCGGGGGGCCTGGCCTTGGCAGCCGGTGGGCCTGCAGATGTTGCAGCAGCAGAGGCGGGGGGCCTGGCCTTGGCAGCCGGTGGGCCTGCAGATGTTGCAGCAGGTAAGGTGGGGGGCCTGGCTGCTGGTGTTGGCGCTGCCGCAGGGGCTGGTGGCTGGGCATCAGGTAGGGATTCCTCCTCCTGGGCCTCCTCATCGATCAGCAGCCTCTCGCTGTCACTGCTATCACCCGCACCTGTGAGGGTAAGTGGATACTCATTAGGTGCATGTGACTGTCAGACGTGCAGATGTAACATGCATGCTGGGTGTCATTCCCTGGGTGGCTGTGTATTTGCGCACTTTGGAACCTTTCTGGCCGCATTGTGGTACTACTACATTGTGGACATACTACGTCTCCCACAATGCTTCAGGGCATTTCCTGATGCACAACATAGGCATGACTAAGGGCCAATGAGTGAGCCTATTTGGTCAGGGGCGGTCATAGGGGACAGGGTCGCAGTCGCATGCCACTTACCTTGGGTGTCTTGGGTGGGGCGGGAGGAGTCCAGAGGGGTCACGCCAACACACGCCTCCCTCTCCAAGGTGTCCTCTACCTGGTCCTCCAGGGGGGTGTTGGGTGGGACAGTCGGTCCACCACCTCCGGTGCCTGATGCCTCACCAAGGCGCTCCGCCACCCTCTCCTTGGCACGCCCTCGGAGGTCGTACCACCGCTTTTTGAGCTCCTCCAGAGACCTGTCCGCAACGCCCACAGAGTTGACGCTGGAGGCAATCCCCACCCATATCCTCCTCTTCTCCTGCTCTGGGACCCTCCGGGAGTTGGCACCAAACAGCTGGTCGTGGTTGGCCACCACCCCTTCTATTAGGTTCTCCAGCTCCTGTTCGGAGAATTTCAGTTTGCGCTTGCGGCCAGCGCTGTTGCTGGGGCCTGGCTGGGGTTCGTCGGACATGGCGGTCGCTATTTCGGCGGGGTCGGGAGTCGCTAACGGCGGTTTAGCGGCAGCTTTCGGTCGTGAACACTCGACTGATAGCGTCACTGTGTTGTTTGGGGGTGGGATTTGGCTGCTTCCTGGTTGTGATGTCATCACGGTGCTCGAAATGCGTCTTCCCGTTTTCCAGATCCCGCGAGATTGCGACTCGCATTCCCGATCGCACGGGATTGCGAGTCGCTATCCCGTGCGATCGGGATTGCGAGTCGCTATCCCGTGCGATCGGGATTGCGAGTCGCTATCCCGATCGCAGGTAGCCGGAAATAGCGATTTTTCTGCGTTTTTTGTAGGTCGCTAACGCCTTTAGCGCCCGCGTGCGAGTCGCTATTTTTTCCCCGAAAAGTACATGAATGCCGTTTTGCGTTTCCTCAATAGCGAGTCGCTATTAATCGCTATTAGGGACACGCAAAACGGCCCGTACATGAATCAGGCTGTTAGAGCAGTATTTACCTAGACTGGTGTGGAAACCAAACCCTGGCCACGGGTCAGTTTAAGGACAGGAAACCCTCAAGGAAGGATACCCCTCAAAGGACAGCAGGTGCAGAATGGACACCCAGGACAGGACAGGATACCCTCAGATTAGGAATCAGGACAGGACCTCAGGACAGGACAGCAAACCCTCAGGACAGGACCGCTCAGGACAGGACCGCACCCGCAGTTTGGAAGCAACGCCTGCTCTCCACCCTCTCTGCAGCTATCGATCAAGACCCCGATTGGGTCAGCGAACTCCCAGCAAAGTGCTTCGCCAGCACTTTAAAGTTCAGTAGAACCTTAGTCTATGGTCAATTTCGGACAGAGTGCTCCGCAGCGCTCTGTATCTTCAGTCACCTATTGAGTACGATGGGTCAGTGACAGGTCAGCTAAACCAGACAAGTCGGACGATTTCCCTAGGTGAACCCAGGGTAGATATACAGTTTGGGGACGGTGTACCACCCCCCAATGTTGCAAAGTGTCAGAATCCCTCAATTTGGATTGGTCCTAAGGTAGGATTTGGGTAACACACCAATCATAACACTCTATTTGGATGCTTCATTTACATATCTGGGTACCGCCTAGCGAGATTGGGGTTCCCATGAGAAACTGCAGAGAAATACAATAGAGATTTAACATTGTTTCGGAATAAGGACATGTGATTCCGTCCTGCTCGGGTTGCAGGTCAGTTCTCAGGAGCATCTTGCCCATCACTGCCAACTGGCGGTGTTCCATCAGCCAAGGTTGTCGGTGCCCCAGAAAGTCGCACATGCGTAGAAGGGACCTCCAAGATGGCTTTTGGTGCAGTCAGACCCCCATTCCCCGCGGTACATGAAAAGTAAGCGAAAACAAATTAATACATAGAAATAACATTATGAAAACACATCACAGGGTTTATACTTTCAACTTATCACTAAGAAATATACTTATGCAGTCTAAATGTTAGCTACATATCAACGGACACAAGAGCAGTGGCACGAGCAGTACCACATTATTGGCAAAGCTATGTATTACGCATGCGCATAAATTTCCCTCCAACTCTGCAGACACGTCAGGACACGTGAGTGTGACTGACGCATGCGCAGTAACTAAATACAAGCGGCGGCCATGTTAAATGACTCGAGTGAATTATTTTAGTAAAACACATATGCAAGCATCAAGAAACCTCGTTCAAACATAAAATAACGTTAGTAAAACGTACATGTGATTACCTTGTTACACATAGACGAGGTTCATGACTTCGGCAAGTCGCAAAATATGCGAAGCTTTGCTTCATCAATCCCCTCTTTGATGATATTTACTATCATCACAAAAATTTAATGGAACCAGATGCCAACTTTCTTTCACACTTTATACAACTCTATCTCTTCCAGCAATCGCTCCAGGTTTTCTCTTTCAGTTTTGGTAGGGTGAGAATTCTTCACCTTTTTATAGATCTGATTATTCACTTCCTCCAATTCGAGCTCATCCACACTTCGTTTCACCCCTCTTGCATTCACTTCATGCTTTCTGGTGTGCTTACGACATTTGCAACAGACAAATATGAAAAATAGGATGAGACCTATAATTCCAATTGGCATCAGTACCTTGAGCAATAAGCCTTTACCTATGCTAGCAAACCAATGACCTACATTTGAGAGACCATCTACCAGTCTCTTCCAGGCACTATCAACCTCGAGTGGTCTGAGTTCCTTTGCCAAATTAGTAATGTTTTTCACATATCTTTTGAGCTGTACACTTTTATCCGGAATATAAGTGCAACAATGTTGCGCCTTCAACATCCGGCAGACTCCGCCCTCTTTCGCCAATAAGGTATCAAGAGCAAGTCTTTTCTGCAAAACCATTGATCTGATCGCAACCATTTCGGTATTGACCAGCAGAAATCCATGAGCTGTCTCAGTAGACAACACATCCACTATAGTGGACAATTTGCAAATTCTGTGAGTGTTCAGAACCACTCCCACTCCAGGTATCAGTGCACTGAAAATACTACCCATAATTTCACCTATACTTTCTCTTTTACTACGCACTAAGCCATTAGTATTTTCACTGCTTCCAGCAACTCCATTCACATGGTATATTTTCGGGAAGACAATGCCAAAATAGCAGCTTCCATACCAGTGATCCGGCAATTTGAAATAAGCCTTGTCTCCACAAATATAATAAATTCCAGGAAACACAGGCTCTGACCCATTTTTGAAACCCCAACCTCCAATTACCTTGTAATTATGTTCGCATTCACTGGAACCAATGAAAATGTTATTATAATAGCTAGTCTTCTCGCGGTGAAGACATAGCTTGCCTTTCTTTTCAAAATCCAGCAACAGAGCAGGACCCGCCCCACCAGTTGAGGTGCCTTCCATGTTCTCTGCCCATCTTGGCTTTTTCTGACTTTCGTCATTAGCCTTCTTTTGTATTTTAATTCTCCTTTTCTCTGCCATGTTCAGGAACATCTTTTCCTGCTCACGCAAAGAACAAGTCAAGTTATCTCTGTGTGCGTCAGCTATGTCGATATTACCTATAGTCAGAAAGTAGTCTCCCATATATTGTATTACGTCACTTTTGGTATGTACAGGATTCAAGTTCCCACGTATAGGAAGTTCAGAAAAGATCACGTCATTGTTAGAGTAATAGTACTGTAACGGTCCTCTTTTGTAAAATAAACTAGCTAAAATGCTACAGGAGATTCCATATGTCAGCGGTAAGTGATGGTATGTCACGCCTTCAGCTACAGAGGTAGGTAGCTTCATGCAGACATAGCAATCTTCAATTTCCATAGTCTCTAGATAGTGTATTAACAAGTTTGCGAAAACATTTAAGTGTGTCCTGTTTTTAATTCCATGATAATGTAGTCCTCCCTCATCTGCTGCTTCTAAGTCTTGCTTTGTTTGTCTCAGTGCTCTCTCATGTCTTGCTACACTCTGTGTTGTCAGCTCCTCACTGTCAGTATTTACAATTTCAGTAGGGACAATATTAGTATCTTTACTTACAGCAAAGGGAATGAAAATTGTTAGTCCTATCCAAACTAATATCAGGACAACTACACTACAGACACATACCTTGCAGCATGTTTTGCAACAGCTGCGACTAGGTCTACCATTCACGTTTAAATCAGACATTTTGGCTCAGAAGAAGTTTTTCGACCCCTCTTTGTGACTTTACACGAGTATCTTACTTTGTGCAAATTCACGGTGGCTCTTCTTCTTCTTCGTCAGAGTACTCAGGGACGGGCTCTCCGTCGCTTACGTCAGTGATATCGAGATCTTCAAGTTCTTCCAACACAAGTGTCCATTCAGGTGACTTGTACTTTTTGTTTTGTCTTTTTATTCGATCACTCCTTCTTTTGGAAGTACCTTCTTGTTGCTCTGCTATGCGAGCACTTCTCCTTTCTTCTGCACGTTTTTCTTCCACCGTCTTCATCCTTAGTCTTAATTTCTTTACGAATCTAGGCTCAAGATGCTTTCTTTTCTTAAGTCTTTTGGTTGGTACTAGAACCTCGTTTCCTTCTCTTGCCCTTTTGTTCTCATTAACTGTTGGCAATTCTGTCTCAGTTTCTTCTTCTTCTATCTGACTAATTCCAGGGCTAGCATCTGTTTCTTCTGCCTGGGTACTAATCTGGCCTGGTTCAGGTAAATTGTGTGTTTGCTCTTCAAGTGTCTCTGACTCTGTTTCCTGAACACGTTCTTCTAATTCTATCTGATCCTGTTCAAGCACTTCGATCTCTGGACTTTCTTCTGCTCGAACTATTACACTATGTCTAGTCTGTCCCTTCCCAATATCAGGTGTCAGTGGAGGAGTATCAAACACTTGCTCTGTATCCTTTACTTGTTCAGTATCGAGCACTTGTTCTGTATCCTTCACTTGTTCTGTATCAATCACTTGTTCTGTATCAATCACTTGCTCTGTCCCTGTCTGACCTTCTCCTTCCTCAGTTTTGATGTGAATCTCAAGAGTCTGAGGATCTTCGCCTGTGCCTTGCTTTTCCTCTCTAGTCCACTCTCTACCCTCCCAAAGTCTCTCACTTGTTCGAATGGGGTCTTCGGTGAGATCAATCAAGGGAATCCACTCCTCTGGCCATATACTTGGCAGCTCGTCTTCAGCTACTTCTGGCTCAGCTTCTTGGACCCCTTCAGCAGGCTGGGCTCTTGGTAGTTCGTTATCAACTATTCCTGGGCCAACGTCTGCTGATTCTGTAGCTCGACTGGTACTGGGCTGTACGTCGTCAGCTACTTCTGGTCTGGCTCTTGCAGAGTCCTCTGCTGGACGTCCTTCTGCTTCAGGCACCTCGTCTGGTGGTACCTTCTGGGTGTGGCTGGCGTGTACCCAGCGTGGAACTCCTGCACACTTTACTGCTGTGGTAGTTACCAGGATCACCTGACGTTTTTCTCCCCACCTTGGCTCCAGGCAGCTCTTCCGAGTATGCTTCTTTATCTTCACCCAGTCCCCCGGGACCAGTTTGTGGAGAGGAGTCGTTGGATTGAGGATGGCGTCTTCTCCGATCTGGCGAGAGATAGAACGCACTTGGTCACCCAATCTTTTGCAGTATTCAAGCACCAAATCATCAGTAATACTCAACAGTTTGCTTCCTGGCACCCATGCTTGTCTCATCACTCTTCCCATAATGATTTCATGGGGACTTAGGCCTGTCTTGCGGTCAGGAACACTTCTGAGTCCCATCAGGACCAGGGGCAGGGCCTTCACCCAGGTCAATTTAGATGCATCACACAGTTTTGCTAGTCTGTTTTTGATAGTTCCATTTATTTGTGCCACTACTCCAGAAGCCTCTGGACGGTAGGCACAGTGAAGCTTTTGTGAAATTCCAAAGGCCTTACAGAGTTCGTCGATCACTTCATTATGAAAATGTGAGCCTTGATCTGATTCAATAGTGACTGGAACCCCGAACCTAGGTATCAGTTCTTTCAATAAACACTTAGCTACTGTTTTTGCGTCATTTTGGGGAGTAGGGAAAGCTTCCACCCACTTTGAAAATAAACAGACCATGACAAGGACATATCGCTTCCCTTCACAACGGGGCATGGTGATGAAATCAACCTGTATTCTCACAAAGGGACCCCCTGACCTCCCAATTTTTCCCAGTTCAACCACAGTCTTCTTCCCTGGGTTCATCTTTTGACATGACAGGCACCTCTGGCAGAGGGACTCTGCTACGATCCTGAACTTTTTACTGTACCAAGTCTGTTGGAACACTAGAATCATGGCGTCCCTACCAATGTGTGATCCTTCATGTATCAATCTCGCCATTGTGCTAAGTAAGTGTCTAGGTAACACAGGCATACCAGTTGGGCCCAAAATGACACCATCCACACGTCTTGGTCGACACCCATCTTCCTTCCATTTCTCTCTTTCTTGCCAAGGTGCCGACTGCTGCCACTCTTTCACTTCATCCCATGTAGGCACTTCTTCAAACACCTGAAGCTGGCAGCTGGTTCCTGGCCCCCCTCGTTTTGGATTTACGATATACCGATCTCTGGCGCACCATTGGGCCACTCGATCAGCATAATCGTTTCCCAGTGATACAGTGTCCATGCTCTTCTTATGAGCAACACATTTTACCACTGCCAGTTCCTTTGGTAACTGGATTGCCTCTAAAAGGTCCTGAACAACTTTTCCATGTCGAATAGGGGTACCTGATGAAGTCAGGAACTCCCTCTGTAGCCACAACTGGCCAAAGTCATGCACAACCCCATAACAGTACTGACTGTCAGTATACACTGTTATGCGTACGTTCTTTCCAATTTGGCAGGCTTTTATCATAGCGATCAATTCGGCTACTTGTGCAGACTTTATGTGATACAGATAACCTGCTTCTTCAATTTTGTCTAAGGAGACTACCGCATAGGCAGCACTCAGGCCTCCTTGTTCATGCCTTAGACATGAACCATCCACAAATAGTTCCTTATCATGCACAGGCAAGGGCGTTTCTTTTATGTCCGGGCGTGGCTTGGTGTTGAATTCTGTTAAATCAATGCAATCATGTTCATCATCCACCCCCCCTTCCATATCCTTTGGGTCGGGAAGTAAGGTGGCTGGGTTCAGAATACTGCACCTAACAATGTTTACATTTGCAGCACCCACAAGAATCCTCTCGTATTTAGTCAGCCGACTAGGGGTGAGATACTGAGTTTTTGTTCTGGTCAACAAAATTACCACTCCATGTGGAACATACACAGTTACCGGATGTCCCATGACAATTGACTCACTCTGCTCTAAACTTGCACAGGTAGCAGCTACTGCTTTCATACAGCCTGGTAATCCAGCAGCCACTGGATCCAGGGTGGCAGAGAAATATGCCACAGGCCTTCTCGTTGTACCATGATCTTGTGTCAGGACTGACAACGCACAATTATCACGAGTGTCACAGAATAGGGCAAATTCTTTGGAATAGTCTGGCATTCCCAATGCAGGGGCTGTACACAGACAGTCTCGCAGTTTGGTGAAGGCTGTTAAGCTTTCATCATCCCATTCTACAACATCTGGTGTTCCTCTCTTGGTCATTTTTATCAAGGGCCTAGCTAGGACTGCAAATCCCAGAATCCACTGCCTGCATTATCCTATCACACCCAGGAACATTCTGATCTCTTTCTGAGTACGGGGTAAGTGCATCTTTTGTATTATTCTCACTCTTTCTGACGTTACTTTCCTGACCCCTTTTTCTATCTGGTGCCCCAGATATTTCACTGATTTTGCACAGAACTGTAATTTGTCAGGGGCCACTTTATGTCCTTTCTCACTCAGGTGATTGAGGAGGGCAATGGTGTCAATCACACAATCCCTATGACTTTTAGACGCCACCAAGAGGTCGTCTATGTATTGCACTAAGACAGAGTTTCCAGGTAAGACCAAAGTTTCCAAACATTTTTTCAAGATCTGATTAAAGATAGAGGGGCTCTCTGTGTACCCTTGAGGGACCCGGTTCCAGCAATACACGTGACCATTGAAGGCAAATGAGAAAAGAAATTTGCTATCTGGATGCAAGGGAATGGAAAAGAATGCATGACACAGGTCTATCACAGTGAACCACTCAGCATCCCAGGGAATCTGATACAGAATCACTGCTGGGTTCGGGACAATAGGGCAACAGGGGACCACTATCTTGTTGACTTTTCGCAGGTCCTGCACTACCCTGTACTTGCCACTAGGCTTCTTAATGCCCATAATCGGGGAGTTACATGGGCTACTCATTACTTCCTGTATGATGTTTCCTTCTAGCAATTTCTGTATTTCCAGAGTAACACCAGCTTTCACTTCTGCATTCATTCTGTAGGGTTTAGTATTGGGGTATACTGCATTGTCCTTGATTGCTATCTGTATGGGGTCCACATTTTTCATTAACCCTACATCTTTCCCAGTAAAGTCCCATACCTCTGGCTTCACTGCTTCTTGGAGTTCTTTGGGCAAATCCTGCATGGTCATTCGTTTAATTTCCGAGTCAGGTCTGACTAACATTAATTTATAAATGCCGTCTTCATCTGGGGTCTGAATTTCAACACCCTTTGGTGTGCAAAAGATGGTACAGTTCATTTTGCACAGCAAATCACGTCCCAGTAAGTTCACTGGACTGGTGTCGCAAACGACAAATCTATGCATTTCCTTAAAGTTTCCAATTGAGATCTCCATGGGCTTGGTAACAGGAGTACTAATCAATTGATTAGATACACCCACTACTTGGATGGCTTCTCCCGAGAGGGGTAGGTTTGGAACGTCCACTGTCCTCACAGTAGAACGGGTAGCGCCAGTGTCCAACAGAAAGGTGACATCATTTCCGTCAACCTTTCCTTCAATGTATGGTCCGGACTGGTCTACCGGCAAGGAGGCACCAAGTACGCACTCCTCGTCCTCCCCTCTCAGGCCCCGTCAGTACTGGTCATCACAAAGGAAGGTATCATTCAATAGATACTGCGAAGTTGCTGCATTTCGGTTCTCATTGCTCTCCCAGACTTCTATCTCATCCCCCTCGGTTTGTTTTCCCTTGTATACTTGCTTTGGTGCTCGGGGCACCTGAACTGTTTTTACCTGTGGTTGAGTCTTTCTTGGTCTTTCTTTCTGCGTCTGTGGAGTTAAATCAGGTGTTTTGGGATTATCATCCGGCAAGTAAGGACACTCGTTACGCCAGTGTCCAATTTCGCCGCACTGATGGCAGGGAAATTTCTTCATAGCCTCCTCCCTACTCATTTTGGGCCGGGGCTTACCTCCTCCCCCACTCCCAGGATTTTGGTTCTGACTGTTTTTGACCATGTTACTCAACTGTTTTTCCTGCTGTTCTGCGAGCTTCACCTGAGCCCACATGACCTTCTCCTTGAGAGCCTTTTTCTTTTCTGCCATCTCGTCCTCGCAGTACTTTGCGTACCGCAGGACCTCATCTACCTTTTTGGTATGCCAACAGATTTTATTATCCTTTATCCACTGACAAATTTCGGGTCTTAAACCATTTACAAACCTGTAAATGAAATGCGTCATATCCTTCATCTCGATGTTATCTATACCACTGTATGTCTTAAACACCTGCAACAGCCTTTCATAATAGGAGTGCACTGTCTCCTCTCTTTCCTGCGTTGTTCTATCTATCCTGGTCCAATCAGTTTCCTTTGCTGGCACCTTATTTTTCAAATGCTGAATCACTTGTTCATATTTTTTCATCACTTCAATTGACGGCTCCCCTGTGGTAGAGTCCCTCGGGTACTCCTCACTAGGCCAGCCTATCGCTATTTTACACTCGGTCCATAGATTGACCGGGACCACAATGTCGAAAAACCCATCCAGGTCTTTCCACAGGCATTTTTGCACCTTTACGAACCTTTCCACTTGCCGGTACCAGTCAACTGGCTTTTCGCGCAACTTCGGGAAATCGTTAGTAAAGGACACAATATCCTGTCTGGACCATGGAACGTGCACATACCTCCCACCTGGCACTTCACGCATGGGACATAATGTTTCGGGCTTGTCTACTTCTCTCAAAGGGAACTCAGGGGTAGCTTGTCTGGATCGAGCCTCATCTTTCTTACGTGCCCACCTGCTTCTTCATTTTTCCACGTCTCCCCATTTCTGCAAAACTGCAATCAACTCTTTAATCTGCACCTTCTTCCCTGATACATTCAGGTTCTCTAAATCCTTGTCTGAGAATTCAGCTCTGTAAGGTTTTTGTAAGGGCTTAGATCTTGAAATATCTACCCCCATACTAGCTGCGGTGTCTGTCAGCTTTTCGTGGAGCACCCTGGTACTTCTGGTAAGGCTTTTACACATGAACAGCAATTCTTCTTCAGAATAGGTGTTTAATCTGTCTAACCCCACATTTCCTGCCATCAATTCCTCTATTTCTACCCTCAGCTTGTAGAGGTCTAAAGGTTTCGTTTGCGGAGCCTGTTTTTCTAATTCACGACTCCAATTTTCAATTTCTTCCGGGGTTACCAAAGAAACACTCCTAGTACCTGTTGCTGATTCTAATTTAATTTCTTTCGCATCAAAAGGATTATGCCTCTTCTGCACTCCCTTCCCGGTCTGTTTGTTTGGCAGGTCCAAGAACACAACTTCGGACTCGCACTCACTGGACTGATCGTCTATCAGTAGGGGCTCTTGCCTCGGCGGGGCCATTATCGGGTTCATAACTGGAGGGTTCAGACCTCCTTGATTATTCCCATACAACGGAACTACGGGTCCGATTGTTACCGGAATAGTCAAAGCTTCAGGACTGGTATTTAACTGGGAGATCTTCTGAATTATTTCTGTCCTCTGTCTAGCTATGGCCTCTTGCTCCCTTTCATCTAATACTCTTCCTAAGTTTCGGTCAGGTATCATCTGTGGGGTCAGGTGAGGCGTAAAACTTGGGGCAGTAGGATGCGTTTCACTTGGTCCCCCACCATAATTCGGTTTTGGGAACAAGGTTCCTGTGCCAAATGACCTGCGCTCCTCCCCATATGGAGGCTGCAAAAAGGGCATTCCTGAACTTAATGGCTTTTCTTCGTTTTCATAAAGAGGTCCGGGGAAAAAGGCTCTTTCACGAGAATATTTTTCCTCCGAGCTCACGGGCACTCTAGGATATATATCTCGTACCTCCGCGGGTCCGGGATTCTCAAAATAGGGCAACACTTGACCACCTCCCCCCCTACATAGGGATCTGTCCTCCTCTTTAATAGATGGACGCTGGGGATTCTCTCCTGCACTGGAAGGTCGGGCTCCCTCATTATAAGGGGGCGGACTTCTCGTAAAGATGTCATCTAACAATTCATCGTCTGACTCCCCAAGGGCCCCCCAATGCTTACTCTTTTCTGTCCTTTTCTCTCCCCCAGAAGGGTTACCTGCTGGCATCATGGGAAACAGACCCTCAACAATCATGCTCTGCCTCCACTGTTTCATCCTTTTATCCCTGGTCTCTTGTTTCAGCCTGGGGTACCACTTAGTCAGACCTTTGTCCATTCGGGGTTTCTCTCTTTCAAAAGCCTCAATCTCCCATTCCTCTAATGCCTCATACTGCGTTAGTCTTGGTCTGGGATGCAATTCATTCATTCGGGTTCTCAAATTAAATAAAATTCTGCCATTGAAAGTACCGTCTAACGGAAAAGCCAATATTCCGTCATCTTTTGTGTACTTTACCCAATTCTCCAACCACACACAGGTATTGTACCCTCGGTCAAACATCATGAATGAGGCGGGAGTATTCGGTGGCGGGATAGTAACGCCCTCTCTAGACTTAATTGGTTTGTCCGTTTTGAAATAATTCTTTACCCTATTTACAAGGGACATCTTTCTCTTAGCTCCGTACATAATATCGTATCTATTAGCTTTCCACTGATCCCTTTCAAACCCTTGGTTTCTTGGATCGGGTCTAGTCTCTGGACAATACGAGTGCCACATACGATTTCCACGCTTAACTCTGTTTACAAAGTCACCTCCAATCAGAACGCGTCTTGCACTTCTGTGCGACCAATGGGGTGCACGCGTTCAAATAATTTCGGCCAATGGGTGCGCGGCCCCTTCGTGAGACTGTCCTCACGCTCAGGCGCTTCACCCCTCCTTTACAATTCCAGCCCCGCTACCCGCCAGCTGCTTCTACCAATCCCAGCGCGGCACGGAGTGACGTCAGAGGCGCTTCGCGACTGACTCAATCCCTTCACAAGGTAACGGAAACTTTCTTTCTTTTTAAAGTGCTAGTGCTTGGTTATTTAACAACGAATACACATTCGCCACAGTGCTCAAGTGTCTAGACAGAAAGATTTCTTTTACTGCAAGTAAACTACTTCCATTTACTTTTCACGCGCTGCGGGTAGATCTCTTCCGCCTACCCTTCACTCTAGCATCGGTGAACCTGTTATTCCCCTAAACTCATCCAGTTCTCCGGGATATATCCGAGTCTAAGGTTTCCCAGCGGACCCCTCTGCTTTCACCCTAGCTCCGAGGAACCTGCTACTCTTCCGATGTGACCCTTACTAGGTTACGCCACTATGGGAATTTTGCCAATGAACCTCGTTACTGACATTTATTCACACATGTATTCAGAAAACCCTAGTTAGTGCTTCCCGGTTATCCTAACCTGCACCTAACTTTCCTTAAGCCTGTGACCTCAGGACAATGGATTCTATTCACCACTTGCCCTTTCAATTCCCCGGGGAGTTCGTACAACACTGACTGACACGGTTTACAAATGCATGGATTAATACATATAACAAGATAAGAACAAGAATAACAATAATACAATAATTCATGAATTTTCAGCAGCGTATTCACAAGAGAGTGATCGGGTCCCTCGGAACAGCCGCTCTTATAGCAGCATTCATGTACTAGCAGCTACCGACTTAACTAGTCTAACTAGTCCTACCTAACCTTTAGCTAGTCCCTAACCATCCTCTGATCTACCAGAAAACTGATAGAGCGCGCGAGGTCACCCAGCCAATGATTCCGCCGTTTCCGGCTTCAGGGCCCATATACTTTCAATTCACACTATTCATTGACAGGGCGACTTCACGGGCTGCTACCAATGTGTGTGTGTTCCCTACTGTTATTACTCAGTGTACCCGATTTACCATCCACCGACACGGGTACCTATGACCTCAACGGATCAGGGGCCTAGCTGTAAAAGGAAAGGCAGCAAATGCAAATTCAAATGACATTCAATACTGTTGTAAAATGACCACGGACAACTGGAAGTTTTAAAAGCTTTATCTAAAGTTCGTTTTCATCAAGCATCAAACTTACAAGAATAAGGCAATCGATAACCAAGATAATGAAAAGTACATAACTATAGAGAAATAAAGTCAGGGTAATCATGAAAATACTAATATGAGATGCAACAAGAAACGCTATGCATTTTAGGGCAAAAGTTCTTTGGAAAATTTAAGTAAGGCCATTCTAGACCATATCAGAAAATGACAAACTGCAATGCAAAATATGATTTCTAAAAGGTAGGATAACATAAGAACAATTTAAGAAAATATGCAATTGACTTTATGATTCAATAGTTGCGGCAAAAGCATGGAAAAATCAACATGTGCAAAGGTGTGTCTTTATTAAAGCAAAAGACAGAAAATTAGAAAGGTGCAAGTTTAAAGAACTTAGAGCAGTATTTACCTAGACTGGTGTGGAAACCAAACCCTGGCCACGGGTCAGTTTAAGGACAGGAAACCCTCAAGGAAGGATACCCCTCAAAGGACAGCAGGTGCAGAATGGACACCCAGGACAGGACAGGATACCCTCAGATTAGGAATCAGGACAGGACCTCAGGACAGGACAGCAAACCCTCAGGACAGGACCGCTCAGGACAGGACCGCACCCGCAGTTTGGAAGCAACGCCTGCGCTCCACCCTCTCTGCAGCTATCGATCAAGACCCCGATTGGGTCAGCGAACTCCCAGCAAAGTGCTTCGCCAGCACTTTAAGGTTCAGTAGAACCTTAGTCTATGGTCAATTTCGGACAGAGTGCTCTGCAGCGCTCTGTATCTTCAGTCACCTATTGAGTACGATGGGTCAGTGACAGGTCAGCTAAACCAGACAAGTCGGACGATTTCCCTAGGTGAACCCAGGGTAGATATACAGTTTGGGGACGGTGTACCACCCCCCAATGTTGCAAAGTGTCAGAATCCCTCAATTTGGATTGGTCCTAAGGTAGGATTTGGGTAACACACCAATCATAACACTCTATTTGGATGCTTCATTTACATATCTGGGTACCGCCTAGCGAGATTGGGGTTCCCATGAGAAACTGCAGAGAAATACAATAGAGATTTAACATTGTTTCGGAATAAGGACATGTGATTCCGTCCTGCTAGGGTTGCAGGTCAGTTCTCAGGAGCATCTTGCCCATCACTGCCAACTGGCGGTGTTCCATCAGCCAAGGTTGTCGGTGCCCCAGAAAGTCGCACATGCGTAGAAGGGACCTCCAAGATGGCTTTTGGTGCAGTCAGACCCCCATTCCCCGCGGTACATGAAAAGTAAGCGAAAACAAATTAATACATAGAAATAACATTATGAAAACACATCACAGGGTTTATACTTTCAACTTATCACTAAGAAATATACTTATGCAGTCTAAATGTTAGCTACATATCAACGGACACAAGAGCAGTGGCACGAGCAGTACCACATTATTGGCAAAGCTATGTATTACGCATGCGCATAAATTTCCCTCCAACTCTGCAGACACGTCAGGACACGTGAGTGTGACTGACGCATGCGCAGTAACTAAATACAAGCGGCGGCCATGTTAAATGACTCGAGTGAATTATTTTAGTAAAACACATATGCAAGCATCAAGAAACCTCGTTCAAACATAAAATAACGTTAGTAAAACGTACATGTGATTACCTTGTTACACATAGACGAGGTTCATGACTTCGGCAAGTCGCAAAATATGGGAAGCTTTGCTTCATCAGTACCACTATCCAAATAGGGACCCTTGCTTCTAGTCAGGACAAGGAGATAACTCTCTGAGATAACCCCTGCTCGCCCTCTAGGTAGCTTGGCCTGAGCAGTCTAGGCTAACCAGAGGCAATGCGTAAAGTATTTGTACCAACACTCACAGTAACACAGTGAAAACACCACAAACTGATTCCACAACAGTTTAGAAAAATAAAGGTATTTAATCTAAAACTACACAAGACCAAAACGATAAAAATCCAACATACACAGTTCAAGAATATGGTTTCAAAACGAGTTCTTAAGGTTGCGTTAAAGTTCTTCAAGTTGCGGTAAAATAAACCACAGATGCGTGAAAAGTTCACACTTGCGTCACGTTTACTCACAGTACCTTTAGTTGCAACAAAGTTCCAAAAGCAGAAGCTGGTGCGGTGGAAAACAAGCGATGCGTTGCTCCTGAGACCCTGGGGAGGCGATGCGACAGCCCCGCTGCAGCAGCGGGCGTGTTGCGACGAATCCGGTCTGTATGGGGAGGAAGGCCACTTGTATGGATTCCAGTGCGTTGGTTCCGTAGGAAGTCTGTTCTCGCAAAGGCACGATGCGACGATCTCGCAGGGGCTGCGACGATCTCCGGGGCGACGATGCGCGGTCCAGCGGGGATCTTCTCTCTCGCAGCTCCTCGATGCGTTGATTCTGCGACGACACTCGCAGCGACGTGATGCGACCCGCAAGCAAGCGGTGCGGCGATCTCACCCAGCGACGACAGGCTCTGCGACGATACTCGCAGCGATGTTCGATTCTCCCGCACCGGTCTGGTGCGTCCCGCAAACGAAGGATGCGACGTCTCTGGCAGCGGCGTCAGGCGCTGCGACGATCTCGACCTCCGTAGCGGCGGGAAACTTCTCGCACTGTCGGGGATGCGCTCCGCAAGCGAGCGATGCAACACTTTTCAGTTTCAAAAGTCACTCAAGCTTAATTTCAAGCTTCCCAGCACAGGTCCAACCTCCAGAGGCCCCACAACTGGATCAAGCACTCTAGGAGGGACAGAACTCTCTCAGCGGAGTTCAGGGAAGCTGGGGGTGAAGTCCTTTTGTTCCTGGGACTTCAAAACAGGGAGCCAGCTCTTCTCAGGCCCTTGGAGATTCCTTCAAGACAGGGGACACAGCACACAGCAAAGTCCTTCCCCTCTCCTTGGCAGCAAAGCAACAGGTCAGTCCAGCAGAGCAACAGCAGGACAATCTTCCTTCTTCAGTTTCAGATTTCTCCTTGGCAGAGGTTCCTTCTTGATTTCCAGGATGATCTAATTTTCTGTTGTCAGGGGTCCTGTACTTATACCCCTAAAGTCTTTGTCCTCTTGGTGCATGTGGGCCCTGAGCCCTGTCTGAACCAGTTCTGGGTGGATCCTGAGCACTTTGTTTTGCTGGCTGCATCTTCCCTTTCAGAGTGAGGGGCAGGGTCCTCAGCCGCCCAGCAGGGGGGTGGAGCCAGCATTGTGGAAGGCAGGCACAGCCCTATTCAGCCCAGGTGCTAACTCCTCCCACCACTCCAGTTGCAACTGCAGTCATTCAGCCTAGTGCTGACTCATCCATCCTGCTGGGGAATTCCCCAGCCCCTGTCACTCACAAACCAGACAGTCAATACACAAACAGGCCCAGGCACACAGAAGGGTCAGACAAGAGAACAGCAACTTTCTAAAAGTGCTGTTCTCAAACACAGGATCTAAAAACAATCTTTCCTAAAAGATGTGTTATTAAATTCTGAGTTCAGGGATACTAGATACTTATGTCCTATCTTGTTCCTATGGGAAGAAATGCTGTTAACCACTGTAGCCAGCATCCCCTATGTTAATCTATGGAGCAAGATAGCCTTACAATAGTGAAAAACGAAAATGGCTGTAATTCACTACCAGAACATGTTACCTGCACCAGTACATGCTCTACCTTTCACATACACTGCACCCTGCCCAGGGGGGGTACCTTGAGCCTTCCATAGGGGTGACTGATGTGCACGAAAAGGGAAGGGTTAGGCCTGGTCAGTGGGGACGAGATGAGAGTCAGGGGCAATGCATTGAACTGGCGTAGGAGCTATCTAACTGATCGACCTTCGAAAGAAAACATTGGTACTTTTGTCTCTTGCAGCCAAGTGAAAGAGAAGGGTGTCCCGCAGGGTAGTACAGGGTTCTATTCTAAGCCCCACTATCTACAATCTGTACGTGACACCTGGAGCTAGAGTGATCAGATCGTATGGCTTCGACACTGTTTCGTATGCCGACAATACACAACTACTAATCACGCAAGCCCAGATCCAAAGGACACCAAACTCCAATTTATGAAGTGCATGACTGATATTCACATCTGGATGCAAACCAATCATCTGCAACTTAACGCCACCAAGATGGAAATCATCCTCTTTGACAAAGTTCAAACCCTGTAATCGAGCGATTGGTGGCCTCCCAATCTTGGCCTCTGTCCAACTCCCATGTCGGTGGTTTGTAACCTTGGGGTGATGATTGATAACAACCTCTCCATGACAGATTATGTTAACCATGGGCCAGGCATTTGTATGGACTAATGCGCAGTCTACGTAAGATCTTCCAATGGGTTCCAATGGCATCTCGGATGTCTCTGGTTCAACGATTAATCATCAGTCAGCAAGATTATGGAAATGCCCTAATGACCTCCATGAATACAGAGGTTCTCACCAAACTACAGGTGCTACAAAACATAGCTGCCAGACTTGTATTAAATTGACCCTCCTGACCCCCCTCGACACCAAGTTTGAGAGCTCTACACTGGCTTCCAATCAGGAAACGTATACTCTTTAAGATCAACTGCCTGGTCCACAAAAACATCTATGGGAATGGACCACACTATCTTGCAAACAAACTGATCTGGTACAACCCCACCAGAACTCTCAGGTCCTCCAACAAATATCTTATCCCTTTTAAGATCTGTACCACCAGGAATGGCAGGAGATCTTTTTCAAATCTTGCCCCCACCCAGTGGAACTCACTCCCTTTGCATCTACATATGGAAACCAACCACAGAAAATGTAGTAAGAGTCTTAAACCCTAGCTGTTTTGATCTCTCCTCTCTCTGTCAGCTCCCTTCGCTCTTCTCCTTCAAATTCTTGGGTTAGGCTAGCACATTAAGACCCTCGGATGATATGTACGCTTTACAAAATCCCATGATATGATATATATGATAAAAACAAGGCTGTGTGTTAGCTTCGCTACTTTTTAATCTCTATATCTCTGATCTGCCAAAACATCTGGAAGGTGCAAGTCTAATTACGCCAAGAATAGCTGATGCCTACAGACTTTGCAATACGCAGATGACATCACCATCATGGACCAAACAAGAACGGGACTACAGAGAGCCTGTAATGCCCTGTATAGGTTGAACACGGTGAACAAACTCCAGATGAACCAGTCAAAAACCAAAGTAATGGTTTTCTGCAAATACCCCAGTAAGCAAAACATGCAATGGCAAATTGGTGAACAGTGAATATCCACCTGCACCAGCTACAACTACCTGGGTGCCTGGTTCAATGAAAGGACAAACCCAGCGTCCACCTCAAATATCTCAGGTCAAAGGGAGCCAGATTTTTCCACAGCTTGAGTCGCTTAAATCATCAACTACATAGTCCAAAAGCCAACCCAATTTTAAATGATCACATAGGGCCATATATATGAAGCGAAAATCCTGTCGCAAACGCTGTGAATCGGTAAAAATAGCGTTTGCGACAAAAAAATTGCTAATCCCAATGTATGAAGGCGAAAATGCATGCAAAAGAAGGAATCACTATTTAGCGAGTTCCAAACCTTGTGAAAGTGCAAAACTGCGAATTCCATTGTGAACCCCAAAATTGCGCTGAAACCGGTTTGCGAAAATCGCTAATCTGGGAATCGCAATTAAGAATTCGCAATAGTATGTATCAACCATTCGCAAATAGCGATTTAAGGAAAATCGCAATTTAAGGAATCGCAATTACCATCAAGTGGGAGCAGGTGGTAAGCAGGTGCAAAATATAAAATGAAGCCCAGAATGCAACACACTCTTTCCCACAATGTCTGGGCTCTACATGATAGTGAGGAGGCGAAGACTGAGAGCTGTGGCGCAGAGGAGGAGACGGCAGGAGAGGATATTCTGTTTGCGCACCACCATCTTCCAGCGCACTGAGGAGGACATCTACACCCATTACAGACTGGAGGAAGAGAGCATACTCGATTTAATTGAGGAACTCAGGCCCCACCTCGAACACCCCACCCGCAGGACACAAGCCATACCCACACACATCCAAGTCCTGTGTTCACTACACCTGCTGGCCTCGGGTAGTTTTCAGGGGGTCATAGCCTCAGCAGAAGGGGTGTCACAAAGTGCCCTGTCGCGATTCTCCCATGCGTTCCTCGACGCCATGACACATAGGATGCAACACCACATATACTTCCCCAGCACCCCACAGGAACTAGCACAGACCAAGCAGGACTTTTACAACATTGCCCAATTCCCCCATGTCATAGGATGTATAGATGGGACACATGTTGCCGTTTCACCCCCCTCAAACGTAGAGTATGTATTCCGGAACAGGAAATGCTACCACTCACTTAACATACAGATGGTGTGTGATGCCAAAAACATCATCACAGACATAGTGGCTAAGTATGCTGGAAGCACACATGACGCCTTTATATTCCGTCACAGTGGGCTATACCGTAGACTCTCAAGAGGTGAATTTGGAGAGGGATACCTACTAGGTAAAAGCACCCAATGATAGGCCACATATCCAATGACTAGCATGTGCATGACAGAGACTGACCTTTAACATTTCCACCCACAGGGGACAGTGCCTATGCAGTCCGGGATTTCATCCTGACACCCTACCTAAATCCTGCCACTGCTGGGGAGCGGCGCTACAACCGGGCACACATTTCAACAAGAGGCACCATCGAGAGAAACTTTGGCATATTGAAGAGCAGATTCAGATGCATACACAAAAGTGGTGGAGCCCTCCAATACAGCCCTCAAACGTGCTGCAAAATTGTAGTAGCTTGTGCCATGCTGCACAACATCGCAACCAGGAAAGGGACACCAATGGAGTTGAGTGACTCATAATCCTCCGACTTGGAGGGACCTGGACCTGTACACATGGAAGCTGGCGTAGCTGTTGCTGCAGCTGGGCGACAGAGGCGTGATGAGATCATGCGCAACTACTTCTAGGTGAGTAATAATAAGACAATGACAACTTAAGCCTTTGCTAATGTGTTTAATTTGCTATAGCAACAATGTCACACATCCAAATATACCGAAATAAACTCTCCCAATCCAAAGCACATGTTACAATCACAGTGCAACAATTTTAGTGTAATGACAGCAAAGGCAACACTGTTGCTGGCCCAATTTACCCCTGTGAGTAATTGTCATTTGGCAGCAGATCCTATTGGTGTGTGGCAGGCCTGGTGCTCCTGCCACTACGGCGCCTCTCAACAGTGGGTGGTGGGGTGTTAGAGCTCCGCATTGACTGGGAGTCCTCCTCACTGGGGGTCAGCACCCCTGGACCAGTGGTTCGCAGGGCACGCAGTTCATCCAGGGCAGAAGTTGACTGCACTACAACAGTGGCGATATCCTGAATTCCGTGAGAGAACTCACGCTGGGTCTCTATGGTACACCTTGTCAGCATATTGGTAGATGAGGCCAGCCGGTTTATTGCGCGAGTGCAGTGGTCCATGCGGGCCATCTCTTTGCGCCTGGCTGCGCGTTCTGCAGGCAACTCGGCAGTTAGCTCCTGCACAGCCCCCCTGATTTCTTTGCGCATTTCCCTGTACCTTGCCCTAATCTCTCGCTGAATTGCCTTCATATGTTTTGCTTGTAGGCGGTGTACTTGGAGCATGTGCAGTTCCAGCCCAGCAAAAACAGAATCATCATGATGCTCACTGGAGCTGAAGACCGTGCGGGGTCTACGCCTGCCTGTGACCTGTGGTCTTGACTCCTGCTGCTGGGAAACTGGTGCATCAGACTGCACTATCTCAATGTTGTCCTCATCCTCTTCTTCCATGATTCTCAATGGCCTCACGATCCTCCTTCTGTGTCCCTGTGGTGGGATGAAAGGACTGTCCTCCCCATCTGTGTCCTGGCCCTGGCTAGCTTCTCCAGAGGCTTGGGGTCCTGTGTCAGTTGCACTGGCTGTTGCCTTTTTAGTTGCAGGTGCTGTGGATAGAATAGCACACACTAATTTTTTTTGCTGTCATATGATGTTGAAATAAATTATTTCACAGTGTTCCCTAACTTTACTTGTGTCATTCACCTTTCCTGACCTGAACATGTGAAAATTGCATGAGATGGATGCTACTTCCAACATTACTGACTATTGTGACTACATCTTCCACAATGCATTGCTGTGACTGCCTGTGTACTTGCTCTAGGCTGACATGTGGTTCCCCTTATCCCTAGGGCGCTGCAGGGGGTTGCTGGGGGTGGTTTAGGGTGGGAAGGCATGCTACTTACCTGGTCTTGCAGCTGGTTGGGCTGAGCTGTCTAGCACGGACACGCCCGCAACACTCTGTGGACGCAGTGTGCCCTCTACCAGTTCTTCCAGCGGTGTTGAGTCTGAGACATTGGAGGTTCCCCCATGGTGAGCTGGGACTGCTCAAGCCTGGCAGCCAATTTTTCTTTGGAGCGCTGGCGCAGGTCGCACCAGCGCTTGCGCAAAACTTCTACACTCCTGTGTGTCACTCCAAGGGCATTTACTTTGGCTTGTAAACCTTCCCAGATGCGTCTCTTTGTAGCTTCAATCACCTTGTGTGAGCTCATCCCAAATAAAATGTCATGGTTTGACAGCATCTCTGTGATGAGGGTTTCAAGTTCTGCCTCAGAGAACTTCAGCTTTCTCTTCCTGGATGCTTCCCCTTCTTGCTGCTCCTGCTGGCTTGCTGGCACATCCTTATTCCCACTTTCTGCCATGGCTCCTGAATAGCAAACAACACTCTCTCACAATCAATCCTGAAGCCCCATGGGAAATCACTCACTTCCTGGATGGTGATGTCGTCAAAAAGCATCAGGATTGCGATTGGATGTTTCCGGAAAATCGCAATTTTGCGATTTTCTCGATGCGATTTCGCATTTTTGCGTTTTTTTCTGATTAAGGAATCGCTATTGTCCTTCACGCAAATATTTAGCGATTCTGGCCTAATCGCTAAATATTTGGGATTGTGTTGATACATGCCGATTTGAGATTCTGATTTTGCGATTCGGTAAAATAAGCAAATTCAGAATCGCAAATCGGGTTCTTGATACATATGGCCCCTAGAGAGGAATCACTGACCAAAAAATTTGAATTACTCAGAATGAGAAGATCAGCAGGAAGGACTTAAGCCAGGACCAGAAGTAAGCACAGGAGCAAGTCCGAGCACACAAGGTGTGAAGAAGTAGATAGTGATGGACTAATTGGCACCTAACACTCGCCGTGAGGGGAACGGCATTGCTGCCAATTTCACCGCTGTGAGGGGAACGGCTCAACAATCACCTACATTGGACTACATGTCCCAGCAGCCCCTGGCTGGCGCGAGTATCCAGCGTCATCCCTGCCCATGCAGCCTTCTCAAAAGCACTGCTGCCCTTCTGCAGTGCGGGACGCGCTAATTGGCGCCTAACACTCGCCGTGAGGGAAACTGCATTGCTGCCAATTTCACTGCCGTGCCAGGAACGGCATTGCTGCCAAATTCACCGCTATGAGTGGAACGGCTCTGTAATCATCTACACCGGGCTACATGTCCCAGCAGCCCTGTGGAAAATTACTAAAATTAGGTATACATAAGCGGCGTTCATTTATGTTCACCACAGCCACTGTTGAAAGTAGAGCGAAAATCATGAAACAGTAGCCACGCCATCTTGTCCCTTTTAGGCCCCATCGCGAACGTAGGTGGCAGCCATTTTGTGTGTCATGACCTCTCTGCCCACTGCCAATAGCCTGCGCGTCTCTCCCCCTCACTCCCCAGCCACGCAAGCATTCCCCCGCGCCCCGACAGCCCCCGGTCTCTCCTGCCTGGGCCATAAACGCACCTCTAACGCGACCCTGTCTCCGAGCCACATCCCGTGCTGAACCCCCTCGCTCTTTCACCCCATTCATGGAACAGGCCCTTTTGATAACCTCTTCCTCCCTGCACGATTGTCCGGCCTGATCCCAGGCCATCACCTAGCCCGACAGATGCAGTTTATTGCCCCCTACAGTAGGACCTCGCCTCACACCAAAGGAGCGGTGGTTAATCAATACCCTCACACCTCCAGAACCGACCGATCGCCCACTTTCCCATTCCCAGCGGAATGTCCAGCTGCGTGACAACTACCACATGCTGAGATTGGGGTGGGAACTCTACTGTAGATGTGTGTGGGAACGGGCCTGGACCGGGGATTCCGAGGATGTCTTTCCTGGCCTTCAAAGGAACATTACGGGTTAAATGTATGTAATAAAGCCATAAACCTGTGTATAAGAGGCCAGGCCTCAGAGATGCGGTTAGAGCACCTCGAGAAGATACCCCGTTGTCTGATTTGACGTGTTCTGCTCCGTCGGAATAAACTTCTGTTTCCTGCCTTCCTGTCTCCAGCGCCTGCCTCTTTGTTTGGTAATATTGAATGGTATGAGAGGCGGCTAACGCCGGGCAAACACTGAAGGTTCTTGGTCGACATAAGCCCAACCTTTCAACAATTGGCGTCCCAAACGTCGGGCCCATCAGCGACACGTGGATCCAGTGGGAGAGGTCCCAACGACAGAGTGAACGACTGCAACGATCGGGAAGTGCACCTGCCCAATAGACCCTCGTCTGGCAGCCGATCATCCGAACTTCACCGGTTCTAAACAGACCTCTCTCGAGTGCTCTACGGTCCTGACTGGGAACCATCAGGAGTGCCACAGCAATTACGGAGAATAGAGGACGATCGGGCGCTGGAAGCGGAAGATGAGAAACCGTCCATGCGGTCCGGGTAAGGTCGTGTAACACGACGAATTGCGAATTGATTGTTTGATTGTTTGAAAATACTAGTATTACTCATTTGATTGTTTCTGAGAGATTCTCTATTTGCAAACAAGCACAGAGTCGCCATACTCTGTTTAGTCTTTGCAGATAGTGAAGGGTAGGTAACGCAGGCTTTTGCCCCCGTTGTAATCCGTCGTGCCTACTTCCCTCTCCATTTGATTGATTGTTATCCAAGCATTTACTGTTTTGGAATTGGTTCTCTTTGGATCATTCTCTATTTACAAAAAAGCACAGAGTCGCAATACTCTGTTTAGTCCTTGTGAATAGTGAAGGATAGGTAACGCAGGCTTTTGCCCCCGTTGTAATCCGTTGTGCCTATTTTTATCCCTCATTTGATTGATTGTTTGACCGAACATTGATCGTTCGGAATTGGTTCTCTTTGGGTTATTCTCTATTCACAAATAAGCACAGAGTCGCAATACTCTGTTTAGTCTTTGCGTATAGTGAAGGATAGGTAGTGCAGACTTTTGTCCCCTTTGTAACCCGTCATGCCTATCTTTGCCCCGTTTGTTGGTAGTTGGTTCAGCCCGGACCGTTTATTAGAGGTAGATCATCCGGCTCCACCGGAGGACGCCCCTAATAAAAAGGACATAAATATAAAAAAATGCGGATTAGCCGCCGTATCGTGCTAGCAAACAATAACATAAAAATCGTTAGGAAAAACAAAAGGAATCGAGCAAAATCAGTAGGCCACTGATGGGATCTCTTTTTGACTTCGCTAAAATAGAAACATTAGGAACAACCCCTCATGAGAAATATGAAACTAATGAGAAGAGCCGAACCATGATGGCTGCAAGACAGCTCGGCTCCACCGCCCACCCCGCCCAAATAACGACAAACCCTATGCAAATATTATAAATAAATACAACACTCCAGCAAAGTAACATGTTAAAACGTTTTATTATACAACTATTTATTAAACAACTATTTACATAGCAAACGGCTGCAACAACAAACCCAAATGCATTTGCCGCCTGCTTGACGCTGTAGCAATGTTGGGCTACTTTTTAGTAGGCTTTGGGCTATAGAAAGTCTACAAAAGCCATCAGCCGGCGAGGTAGCGTCGGTGGAACACCGTTGTGCGAATAGCCCGGATGCGACACCACGCGCCAAGGCCCGTCCCCAGGACGTCCAGAGGTGGTGCCCAACAAGTTGTGTGCGGGGGGATGCCCTGCTGATGGCCCTCCTCAACCCCCCGCACCTTTTTGTTGCCTGGTCCAGCCATCCTATAATGCTGCGCCGAGAGACGGCGTGGGGTGTCCTGGGGGGGGAGGCGACGCAAACGGGCCTCCCCCACCTCCCCAGGGGGAGGTTCCTCAGCTGCAGCAGGGCGACCCTTAGCGTTTCCCTCGCCGGCCAGCTGCAGCAGGACAACTATTAGCGTTTCACCTGCCGGACGGCTGCACCAGGACTGCCATTGGCGTTCCACTCGGTTGGATGGCCGGAGGACCCGCCCCGGTAGCCGGGGTGAAGAGCGGCTGCTGCTGCGGAACGCTCAAAATGGCGGCCGGCTCCCTGGATTTGGGCCTTGTGCACTAGAATGGCTCTGGACTACTCTGGAACTCGAATGCTTGCCTGCTCGGGCATGAGCCACACTCTTGAAGACATTGTCCAAGCTTTAAAGGTTCTACGAGAGTCGTTGGCCCTCGACTCCCGCGGGCTTCCGGTGGGGGCAACCGCCACTGTTGCTCGACTATCCCCCATGGATATGCCGCTGCCCCGGGTGACCGCCGCCTTGTCCACATCTGGTGCCGTGGGAGAGGTTGATTCAGCGCATCGGTGGAGGGACACGCCTGCTGTCCCGCTCTCTGGAGTGGCCACAACGTTACCACAAGATGGTGGTGCTCTCGTGCTGACGCCAGCTTCTTGTCCAAATTACTAAGAGACACTGTAGACTGTCAATTCGATCAGCTCCGGTGGGACTTCAGCGTGGCCCTGTAGGGAAGATTTTGCCTTCCTCGCTTTTAAGTCGCGGTTCATGCCGCCTGTCCTTTCTGCTGACATTAACGGAATCTTTTGAACTGCCGAAAGGGATTCTGGTCCAACCACTTGTTATTGGAGGCATTTGAACTATACTCTGGGCCCGCCCGGCCTCGACCAAAATGGCGCCAGTATGGGCGGGACTCGCAATTCCTTATGACGTTCTAGTTGCTTAAACCTTGATGTTATGGGATATGTATGCGGTCTTTGTACACGTGGCGGGCGGGAACGGGTACGGACTGAACATGTGAACAACCCTATCGATGTGTTTTCTTTGTCATTTTTGTATTATTAAAGCTCCGAAATAATGTTACTGATGATACTCGCCCTTGGTGTACGTATGGACGATTTTATTGTAACTGATCCTGTTATATTTCCAACTATAAAATAAACCTTCAATGGTCCTGCAACCGTTAGTCGCGTTTAGTTTTTCAATTAGATGGCTCGTCCTTTACTCACTTCTATCCTACAGTGTAATGTCTCCTTACCTCGTGCGTTTCCCGTCTGCCCCGTGGCCGGCCTACATGGTTGGAGGCCCGTATTCGAATGCTGACATCTTCACAAATAAAGTTTTTTAAAATATGTGGAACTAGCCTCATAACAGTCACTTCGATTGGTAGGTTCTCGGATAAAGGCTACTATTCTCAAAATAAATAAAGGGCAAGTAAAATGAAGCAATTTTGGTTATGAAAAATTAGAAAGGCATGGTACATACGAACAATGCAAAAAGAATAGTCAGGATCTGTCGTATTTTGCATTTCTGCAGCATAAGTAATAGGTAAAGGATCCTGATATATCTATGAATAGGACAATAGACCAGTTCCTCTGGGCTTCAATGCCGAGATGCAAGGTACTGCTTCCCAAAGAAGATAAGTTAGGCACGTGGTAGGTAAAAACATTTTCGTGTTTTTGCACGCTGATGTGCTTTGAACGCTGTCATCCCCCCCCCCCCTCTCTTCTCTTTCTCTGCAGGTTAATATCGGAATTTCAGCTGAAGTATGGAGAAGACCCAGAATGCGCCGTGTTCCACGCAGAAAGAAGAAGAATTGTATAGTATGAATGCGCACGTGGGCCCCGATTTGTGTTGTATGAATGCTTATGTGTGGCGCACGTCTGGGTTGACGAACGAATGCTTTTTGCATGACTGTGGTGTTGATCGAACGGTCAATGGGATAGGAAAATTAAGCCCGAACATGGTACCTGCATGTGAAAAACGAATGAAAATATAGCACTTTCCTTACTTAGGAACAACTCTCTCTGGAGCTAGCGAGTGGGAGAGTGGCCTACGCCAGAAACTTGAAGGCCTATTTCAGTACGACGAACCCAACCCCAACCGATATCCCAAATGTACGCCCTAAATGACGCGCACCAGTGAGTCAATTTATGTGCTGACAAGATAAGAAAAGTTAAGAGTACTCCGGGTTAGGGTTCATCCAAAATCCACCCCCACAGCCCAGAAATTAGGGAGATTGTTACTTTTTAGATTTACCCCTTCTTCTTCCGCCCTCATAGAAAAGTCAGAATTGTACCATCGCACGTCCGACTGGCACCCCTCCTTTACCTCAGCTTGGATCGTCACTTGTTAGATGTTGGAAGACCCCACCGTGAGTATAAGCACGACTGGACTAGTGTCTCGACCAATTAAAAGGAGTAAGTATTTTTGAAGCGAGGTTACCAACAGAAATTGTCTGCTATTAGGAAGGAAGGAGAACAAAGAGCTCGACCCCCAAATGAATTAAATGGAGTACTGAAAATATGCAACACGCATGAAAAGGCTCTTTCGCCAAAAATAGCCCTCTGTTTTGTCTTAGGTTTTCGTACTTGATGTATGTACTGTCGCACCCTATCTGGTATTTGTGTATACGTAAACTATGGATTTATGTTTTCCCTCAGCTTGTGATTTATACATGAAACTGACCCGTACTGATCTATATGTGTGTGCACTGAATAGACTATTATTATACACGTTTTTCTCTCTCTCTCTTTTTATGTTGTACGTGTACTAATAGCCTATTTTGTGCGCACGTCGCTCTCTCCCTCTGAGGGCTCCCTTGCTCCCTTTTGAATAAATGACGACACTGTACCTCGCCGGTACAGGAATAATTGGCTTTAGACACAACAGTGTTTGGACAAATTGACAGAAACAAAACGATCGTATTTTGCCATATTACTACCTCTCCTTTCTGTAAAATGATGGAGTATAATTGGCTGAGAAAGAAAGGACAGGTAAGACGACTGATGTCCCCTAATCTGACCCTTAAAAGGGAACTATATGTCAGTGGCTTTTGTCTTAGCACTTTAGTGACACCACCCTCATCATTCGGATTACCACCGCCCGTTGCACAAAAATAGAATGTCCGATACGTCCCCGTTTCTCCAGAATGGTCCCAGTTCTGTACCAGCCGTCCCAGAAAATCTTAAAGACTGTAGCTATAAGCCCATGATAATAGCATTTCACACTTTTTATAAATTAACAGACCTTGAAGAAACATATAGCTCAACAGGATTTTGTTTTAGACAAACGCGAGTCTCTACTGAAGGAGCCGGTTTGAATTCGATAAACCGTGTAATTTTTAGATATCAGACTTCTTGCCACTTTCGCGAATATAACAGGAGTAGAACACCAGACAGACATGATGTTTGAAAATAGAAAAATGCTTGCCGACCTGCACTACAGCAATGATGCATGAGTTAACAAAATACACCGATGTAAGGATTACTAAGCATCCACCCTATCGTGACCAATGACCGTTTCCCCAACTACTTGGGGTTGGGAGAGAAATTAAAGTGTGTAAACGTCTTCCCCTGCCAGTTCTCTAAAACTTGTTTTTTTATACTCATTTAAGGATAACGTACAGTCGTCGGAGGAGAGGGGCCGGACGTGACGCACAGCCTGGCTGCAGATCGGGGAATATCTATGACCTCGACCAAGGTGGAGCCACAGAGCAAAGAGTTGCGGGACAAGGCACCATTCTCAGCGTGGAAAGTGAAGGAAAGAAGGGCCGCCCAGAAGCCCCTGCACGTTGATGAGCTCGTGCCGAAAGTCCCAGCCCATTGTTCCCAATTGATGGGCCCCCTTGCTTGAAATTTCTGCCCTCCTTGGTCCGTTTCAGATCTGATCCCACTCCACCCTCTCTTCCCTCGGCCTCCCAAAGCACGCCCCCATCGCCCCCTTTTTTCCATACAGAGTTTTTCTTTGAACTTGACTTAAAGAAGAAGCACAGCACAAAGATAGAGTAGGGTTTGTCACAAAGGAAGAAGGGAATGCGGGTACCCCGCCTAAGGTACCTATGATAGATTACTTAGGGAACAGGACAAACACGGGACTGTGGTCCGAGAGCAAAGAATGGCCACACCCTGCAACGCGAGATCTGAAGTAGAGCTGGACGCATAGCTCCACCGCCGGTGCTCAGCAGCGCCAACGAAAGAGGAAGAACGATGCGAGCCTACCAGTGATGGCTCGCTGAAAATAAGACACTGGGAAGACGAACACTTTTTGAACATTGCCACCCCTTGACTGTCCCTTGTATTAAGTTGGATTCCTCTCCCAACCACTTTGTATTCATTAACACCCAATTGAGCTTTTCGTAACCTTACATCGGTCACCTTTCAACTGTACAAGGATAACTAAGAAGGCGTTAACTCTGTACCTTGATGATTGTAGAACACCAGTTATGCACATGAACATGCTGTCTAGTTTTGACCCCCATGGAGTCCAGACCTCAAGAAATGTACTTAATAGCCCTTATTCGGCCAGAACATTTTTTTTATAACATCATGTTTGTATTCGAACGAAATCCCCTGCATCATTTAAGTAATGTCCCCATCTCCAGGTCTAATCTATGACCCAACTAATGCAATCTTGTATGCACTGCCTCCCCGCTCATCACATTGACTACGTCTGGTTGTGTACGATTCTGTCTACATTGATAACAGAATTATCTCCATCTGCCTGTAATGCATATGGGCAACCAAAGCAAATTGTATAACTAATGTCAGCTTGTACATCCTCACCTATGATATGAACAGGAAGGAACTAACTTATGATAAAAACTGGGGACTGTGGAAAATGACTAAAATTAGGTACACATAAGCGGCGTTCATTTATGATCACCACAGCCACTGTTGAAAGTAAAGCGAAAATCATGAAACAGTAGCCACGCCATCTTGTCCCTTTTAGGCCCCATCGCGAACGTAGGTGGCAGCCATTTTGTGTGTCATGACCTCTCTGCCCACTGCCAATAGCCTGCGCATCTCTCCCCCTCACTCCCCAGCCTCGCAAGCATTCCCCCGCGCCCCGACAGCCCCGGTCTCTCCTGCTTGGGCCATAAACGCACCTCTAACGCGACCCTGTCTCCGAGCCACATCCCGTGCTGAACCCCCTCGCTCTTTCACCCCATTCATGGAACAGGCCCTTTTGATAACTTCTTCCTCCCTGCCCGATTGTCCGGCCTGATCTCAGGCCATCACCTAGCCCGACAGATGCAGTTTATTGCCCCTACAGTAGGACCTCGCCTCACATCAAAGGAGCGGTGGTTAATCAATACCCTCACACCTCCAGATCCGACCGATTGCCCACTTTCCCGTTCCCAGCGGAATGTCCAGCTGCGCGACAACCACCACATGCTGAGATTGGGGTGGGAACTCTACTGTAGATGTGTGTGGGAACGGGCCTGGACCGGGGATTCCGAGGATGTCTTTCCTGGCCTTCAAAGGAACATTACGGGTGAAATGTATGTAATAAAGCCATAAACCTGTGTATAAGAGGCCAGGCCTCAGAGATGCGGTTAGAGAACCTCGAGAAGATACCCCGTTGTCTGATTTGACGTGTTCTGCTCCGTCGGAATAAACTTCTGTTTCCTGCCTTCCTGTCCCCAGTGCCTGCCTCTTTGTTTGGTAATATTGAATGGTATGAGAGGCGGCTAACGCCGGGCAAACACTGAAGGTTCTTGGTCGACATAAGCCCTACCTTTCAACAGCCCCTGGCTGGCATGAGTATCCAGCGTCATCCCTGTACATGCAGCCTGCTCAAAAACACTGCTGCCCTCCCGCAGCAGTGCGGGACGCGCTAATTGGCGCCTAACACTCACTGTGAGGGAATCGGCATTGCTGCCAATTTCACTACTGTGACAGGAACGGCATTGCTGCCAATTTCACCGCTGTGAGGGGAACGGCTCTGCAATCACCTACACCGGACTACATGTCCCAGCAGCCCCTGGCTGGCGTGAGTATCCAGCGTCATCGCTGCGCATACTGCCTGCTCAAAAACATTGCTGCCCTCCCGCAGTGTGGGACGCGCTAATTGGCACCTAACACTGCTGTAAGGGAAACGGCATTGCTGCCAATTTCACTGCCGTGACGGGAACGGCATTGCTGCCAATTTCACTGCCGTGAGGGGAACCGCTCTGCAATCACCAACACCGGACTACACGTCCCAGCAGCCCCTGGCCAGCGCGAGTATCCAGCATCATCCCTGCGCCTGCAGCCTGCTAAAAAAAGCTGCTGCCCTCCTGCAGCGTGTGACGTGCTAATTGGCGCCTAACACTCGACGTGTGGGGAATAGCATTGCTGCCAATTTCCCCACCATGAAGGGAACGTCATTGCTGACAATTTCACCTCCAAGAGGGGAACGACATTGGCTGCCAATTTCACCACCGTGAGGGGAAGGGCTCTGCAATCACCTACGCCAGCCTACACGTCCCAGCAGCCCCTGGCCGGCGCGAGTATCCAGCGTCATCCCAGTGCCTGCAGCCTGCTCAAAAACGCTGCTGCCCTCCCACAGTGTGGGACGAACGCGGGCCCATCCTTGCCCATCCTTGCCAGGAAGAGGCATTACATTTTAGGGCCCAGGTCTTCGTCTTCCACTAGACTCAGCTGAGAGGTACTTTGAGATTCTTCTTTAACTGCCCTTGCATTTGCAGTTGATATTTCCCCCCACATAGACATTTAGAACTGGTATGTTCCGTAGCCAAGATGACTGGGCATAACATTAATAATTACCTTCTATTCCAGCGTGGGCTGATTGGACCCTCTGGGACCTGCTATACACTTAAAACCAGGACATTCTACAAAGCACTTTATTGACATTAAGCACGTCACACTTTTTTCCTCTGGAGCAAGGTCTTGTTAGCCTCTGTACTTTGCACTTTTTGGTATGTGTTTACATGCCCTTTTGCTGCCAAATATATCAAGCATATAGCACTTTTGTCCTTTGGGGCCAGGTCTTGTTAGCCTCAGAACTCTGCACCTTCTGGTCTGTGTTTACATGCCCCTCTGCTCCCAAAGATATTAAGCACGTTGCATTTTTGCCCTCAGGGTCAAGGTTTTGTTTGGCTTCTGATGAATTCTGAAATCCAGTTGATTGGGTATTTGTCAACCCAACTCTGTTCACATAGTGGCCTTTTTGTGTTATTGTATCATTGTCTCTCCTCTTGCTTTTGGATATGGGGAAAATAAATCCTTTGGTATTAATACCGGCCCTACTCCCCCAAACTTCAATTGATAGGATGCTTCAGAGAGCTATCGGGGCAGTCTCGACTGAAATCGAGCTTACAGAGAGGCGACTATCCTTAACCCCAGACATCTTTCTTCAATTCTCTGAGCCACCTATTTCTGCCTAATCTAGTCAGGGTTCTATCCTTAGCCCACTAAAATCCTTACCTGGACCAAGCAAGACTTTTTTATCACCCCTAAAACCCTCCCCAGCAAAACCAAAAACCTGCAAAGGTATAATAAATACTACTTTACCTAATGCCATGAGGCGAACAACAGGCAATGGAACAGGATCAAACAAAAAGACCAGTCCAGAAATTAGCCTCAGTGAGGGCGAATCAGGCAGACTGGGAAGAGTGGTAGAACCCCCCTCAAACTTTTACAAAAATCCTGACTGCCCTTCATGGGAGAGGAACTCGATAATGGAACTAGAGGCACAGATGATAGCCATCATTAAAGAAGAATTAGCGCTCCACCTTGGGAAAGAGAGTTAGCGGCCAGATGTCTGCCCCGTGTGTACTCAGCAAGCCTCTGGTTAATATTTGCTGGCTCCAGTGGAGAAGAAAGACTGTAGTTCACAGCCTGACAAAGTATGGCAACCTCCACTAGCTAGAGCTGGAACTTCCATCATTCCATCACGCCCAGCCCCTATAAGTGCTGTCAAGACAGGGGCTCCTAGCGCTGCCCAAGAGTGTAATGCTCACTCTCCTGTAAGGAGGGACATTCCTAGCACCAGGGATCCTAGCAAGCATAGTGCGAGCTTCCATACTGCCCAGATGATAGATAGGGAAGTGCCTATCTCAGCAGATAATGTGAACGCAGGCCCAGTCGACCCGATCTTGCCAATAATCGATTTACCCCCAGTCTCACTCCCTTGTGAGGTGTACCTGAAATAAAAACTGGACAGAAAGAAACACAGCTGGATTTGAGAAACAAATGCCTTTTCTCGTCACCAGGCAGAGACAGTTCTCCTATGACAGGGCAGGCGAGATACTACTAGTTTGGAGAGTGGGTTGGGTCGGCAAGAACCCTAAGACAATCAAAGGAGACTGTATAGTTATTAACTTCAGTAATCCCCGGAAAGTCCGAATTTGGCTAATTAGTGTCCCAGCTTTCATGCACCGCCTACAGGGATCCAACTACACACCTTGGCCTTTTTTTTATTCCTGTAACTACCCATCACCATGGACCCCTTGCACTAGAGCTCGAACACACTGGTTACAACCCCATCCCACATATGGCCAATCCTCCAGAATACGGTATAATATTGCAGTAGGTTTGGGGCCCTTGAAGAGGTAGATTGACTTTCGACTCCATCTGATCCCTCTTGTACCCAGGGGCTAGGGGGGACCAAAAGAGAGCCTAATCCGAAAATCCCTGGGTTGCAGTCCCTAAACAATGCAGGTGTGACACAAGATGCTTCAGGCGAACCCCATCATGAATCTCACCAGGGACTCCAAGGTTCTGTAGATGCTACCTTAGATGTATCAAATAATCAAGCCCCACTTACCTCTGAATTTATAATCACATCTATGGACAGGAACGGATCCTTAGTGGAAGTGGGAGTACCAGTCCCCAAGATTGAGCCAGACATCACACAAACTCCAAACCCCACTGGTCCTATTGTGCGTGATGCCATCTCAAACTTGGGCCTTCAGCTGAGGGTGCTTACGTGGAACATTGCCGGTATCAAAAACAAACTTCAAAATCCTGATTGGATACAATTTGTACAAAATCATGATGTGTGTATGTTCCAGGAGATTTGGGCTAGAGAGGACTCTGTCATGATGGGCTTTGCAACTTTTAATGTTATGTCATGTTATGTTATTGTCATTTTTATTGCGCACAGATGCTCCAGCTAAGGAGCGTCCTGGCGCAGGGAATGGTGGACATAACACAACACTAAAAGAAACGAAAAAGTAAAGGAGATAGAATTTAAAACAGGAGGGTTTTCAGGGCCTTACGAAATACAAATAAGCCCTCTAACAGGCGGATTTCTAAAGGGAGAGCATTCCAAAGGATCGCGGCTCTCACCCGAAAGGAACGACCGCCCATCCGGCTAAGTCTGAAACACGGAACAACCGCAAGAGATTGGCCGAGAGATCTGAAGGGGCGGGTCGGAACGTAAGAAGATACCAGATTGTTAAGTATCTCTGGTGCCGACCTTTTTACAATTTTAAAGGCAATGCTGAGAGCCTTAAAGTGGATTCTGCTTTTGATCTGTAGCCAATGTAGGGACCGTAAAGTGTTAGATGTAGGACAGGTCCGTGGCAAACCGACCACTGCCCTCGCAGCCGCATTCTGTACACGTTGTAAGCGAAGGATCTCCGATTGGTTAGCTCCCAATAGGAGCAAGCTGGCATAATCCAACTGGGAGATAATCGTCGCTTGGATGACCAGCTGTCTTGACGGGGCATCAAAAAATTTGAGCACCGGCCTTAGCCCACGTAAGACACCAAAACAACCTGCCGCCACTCTCTTGGTATGAGTCGTAAAGCAAAGGGTATGATCTAGCCACACTCCCAGGTTTCTGAGTTCCAACACTGGTGAGGGGGCCGACCCCAGCTCAGGCGGCCACCAACTGTCCCCCCAGCAATCCGCGTCTCTTCCAACGATCATCACCTCAGTTTTTTTCGCATTCAGCTGGAGACAGTTGTTATTCATCCAGCTGGCCACCTCTCTCAGCCCATTTCGGAATCTGAGGGCATCCTGCTCGGCATCCCCGCTGATCGTGACCGCTAGCTGCGTGTCGTCAGCGTATGAGACCATGGTTAGGCCCCACTGCCTGGCGACATCAGCCAGCGGCTGCACGTATAGGTTGAAAAGCGTGGGACTCAGCGAGGAGCCCTGAGGGACCCCCAGGTCCAATGGATGGTATTTGGACTGAAAAGGAGGGGTGGCAACGCAAAAGGAGCGATCACTAAGGAAGGAGCGGACCACTGCAGAGCAGAGCCACAAATGCCAATGCCTTCCAGGCGGTGTAGAAGGATGCGATGGGACACAGTGTCAAAGGCAGCACTAAGGTCTAATAGAATAAGCGCTGCCGTTTGACCTGCATCCAACACAGTCCGCAGATGTTCTACCACTGCCAGAAGGGCCGTCTCCGTGCTGTGACGAGCACGGAACCCATTCTGCATGGGATCGAGGACATTGGCCCGGGTCATATGCTCAGAGAGGGCCAGGTTGACATGAGCCTCCATAATTTTGGCCGGCCAGGGAAGCAAGGAGATGGGGCGGTAGTTTTCTGGTTTTAAAGGATCCAAAGATGTTTTTTTTAGGATCGGGGAAACCACCGCCTGCTTCCACTTGGCAGGAACAATACCCGAGGTCAAGGAGAGGTTAATCAGTGAGCACACTGTCGTGCGCCCCTGAAAGGAGTGGTCTCTAAAAAGGGCAGATCTTAGAGGGTCCGCAGGAGAACCAGATTTGACTCGCTGTGCCCGCTTGACAAACTCATCCCAGGAAAGAGTGGGGAGAGAGTGCAATGCCGGACAGCTACGGGAGCCGTTCAGGGGAATCGAAGGCAGCGTCGTACTAGGGAACGACTGATAAATGTTCTTGACTTTGTCCAAGAAAAAGACGGCTAGAGTCTCACAGTGGGAGATGGAACCATCCACTTGCGGAACAGCTCTCTTAACCATCAGATCTTTGATAGTTTTAAAGATGGTCTTAGATGGATTGAGGCTGTTACGGAATTCCGTCGCGTAGAACGCCGCACGGGTTCTACAGATGGCTCGATGGTAGAGCTTGACGGAAGCCAAATACGCAGTTTTTTTAACGGCATCATACGTGTTCCGCCACTCCCTTTCTGCCCGTCTACAAGAACCCTTCAAAGCGCGAAGAGCACTGTCATACCAAGGGCTCGCCTGCCGGGAACTGGATTTACTGGAGATGATAGGCACCAGAGCGTCAAGCGCCTTGGTAATCCAGCTACAGAACTGGTCGTAGCCCGAGGTAGCATTAAGCAGAGGGCCTAATGGCTCTTCAGCCATGATGTGATGTAGGTCCTCTAGCCTAAGCTTATTCCAGTGGCGCCGCGGAATCCACTTGGGAGGTGGAATTGTAGGGGTTACAGGAAGGGGTAGCCAGACGGACACCAAAAAATGGTCGGTCCATGCCACAGGAGAAACAGCCAAAACTTGGACATCCGTTAAGTTAGTAAAAAACGGATCCAAAATGTGACCAGCCACATGTGTGGGTTGGGAAACAAGTTGGGTCAGCTGAAGGGCCTCCAAGTCCGCCAAAAAACCACTGCTAGCCACAATCTCTTGCTTGTCAAAGTGGAGGTTGAGGTCACCTAAGATAGAAAAATTGGAGCAACCACTCGCCAGCGTGCTCACCGCCTCCGGGAAAGCTCCCCTGAAAGCTACATGACTGCCTGGGGGGCGATAAACAACCATCCCTGACAACGAGAACTGGGGGCTCATAGTGATCTTAAACAGGGCGCTTTCGCACCCAGCAATATGCAGACCCGTCCAGGTGCACGCAAAAGTAGATTTTATAACTAGGGCGGTACCTCCACCTCTAGACAAGCGGTTCCACGTAAAAAGTGAATAACCTATTGCTATTGGCTTTTCCAGTACTGTCACATTTTTGCAAGTATTGGCAAAATGAACAGTATCAACTGGTGGAAAGGAAGAAATAGGTGGTTGGAGGAGTCTTTGAGAACAATGAAGAAAATGGGAATAAGGAGCAGAGGAGCTGAGGACGATTTAGGGATACAGAGAAATTGGGAGTGACACACAGGGGCAGTTTGGAAGGGGGGGACACAAAATACATAATAAAATAAAATACACTTACTTCCCTGAATGACGTGATGTTCTCCTCCTTCTGTCTTCCCTGAAGTACGGCTCCAACGCGGGACCCAGCCAACTCCCCTAACCAATCCTGGTGCTACTATCACCAGCATTAGCACAGCACCAGTATTCGAAGGAGTGGCCTCACTCAGCGCTCTCCAAAGCATTGGAGGCCTGCACTTACTCTGACCCAGCTGTCTAAGACAACTAAGTTAGAGAATATTTCAAATGCGCATGTCTGACTGGCGGTCGAAAGACAACATGCCAAAGAGATATACGTCTCCCTACTGTCCCTCTGCAGCACTGGCCTCACCCTATCCTGGCACTCAGTTCGGGATGGGACAGTTTTAAAAAAACCAAAATGCTAATAAATACACTACATTACTATTTTATTTTTCAGCTCTGGCCTTTGGCTTTTCTTTATGGGGTGCTTTTCCTCCACTCAAACATCTAGTGAGATGCATCACGTTGTAAAGCCCTGTGCTACATTATACCTGTGTCAGGTATAATGTATGCGGGGTGGGCCTTGTAAAAGTGACGCAGTCATTTCAGTGAGTCACTTTTTATGACGCCACTGCATCAAAAACTTGCGCCTGCTTAAAGCAGGATGCAGCATGATGGAAATAGGCATCCCTCACCATTGCATGAGTTGCATTTTGCTTACGACATGACTGCAGCAATGAGCTGCCTTTCCTCCAAATGATGCATCATGCATCTGTCTATCCTTGTGCCACCGTGTGCCACATTATAAATGCGATGCATCCATGCTGCTGAAAGGCTTTTTTTCCGTCACGCAATTTAGCTGACGCACCTCTACTAAAATGCAGAGATGCGCCAGTTCTTGTGAATTTTCTCCTGAATACTTCCTAGGTGCTGTGAATAACTGCCTGTATCATCTGTCTCTCTTGAACCAATTGCCATTGCCATTGCACTTTATAATGCCCTACATGCTCCAAGTTTTCAAACTGTATCTGACGCAAAACCCTCAAAGGACCCTTTAAGTCATCAGCCTGTTTGTTCGGTGCATTTTTAAGTTTACAACCCAAATTGCTTCAAAGATCACCAGCCACTATTGCTGCTTTCTTACTGTTTGCACTTCTAATTGTGCTCTTTGTTCTGCTTTAGAAGATATTCTTGTTTTCTCTTGCAATTTTAATCTTTTTCTCCCCAAATTATAAATATATATCAATCCCTAAATATGTAATGATTAATTATGTTTAAAACTTCCATTCCACATTCCTCATATATGTTCCAATACAATTAACTTTAACTCATTTTAGGAACTGTGAGTGCACTGGTAATCCTGATGGGGTCAGAAACAGGAGTTACCATAAGGATTGCCAGTAAGGTGGGAGCACTGTAGGTCTGAGTGGAAATATGGGGGGAAATGGCAAAATGTATGCATTATATGGAGTGGAAACCCCAATTCTTGTGTGATATTCTCTGATGATGAGGATGATATGAGCCCTACATTCTCATCAGCACATTTTTCACCCTACACTCACACCACTCATGATGCACTCACTCACACTAATCACCATCACCCAGCATTTACATTAGCACACCTCTTACGCTGCACATATAAAAATTACACAACTCTAATGAATACACACATATTTCTACAAAGGCACACACAGAATACCATAGTACTAGATGCCTACTAATTCCATATGCAACAAAAGGCCTTGTGCAAGACAGGAGAGAGGACTAAGGAAGCGGGATGGCGCAAGGAAGGAGTCTAGGGCTGAGACTTTGTGGTATGGTGCTGGATTGGGGATCACGTGACACCTTCAGCCAGTCCTGCCTTTCCATTCACCATAATGCTTCCTTTAGGGACATATAGTTTTATTCTTACATTGTAAGTTGGGTCTGAAAAGCCCAAAATGCAAGGTGTTTCTGGATAAAATTGACAAGACAATACGTTATTATTTTTAATAGAGGATATGTTTTTATTAAACTTCACTAATGACAAGTCAGGTATAGCAGAAGCAACCTGGCAATCTTTTCTAACACAATACAAACAGATTGAAAAATGGGAGTGTGAGTGACAGTGTGTGTGTGCCTATGAGTGTGAGAGAAAGAATGTATGAAAAGGTACAACAGATAGAGTGAGAATGAGGGTGAGAGTGTGGGAAACTGAGTTTGTGTGAGAATGTGTGTGTGTGAGTATGTGTTTGTGAGTCAGTGTTCTAGAAATGGGGTCTCTAGTTGGCAGCGTTATGCACCCTGTCCAAGTAGAGACCACCACTCTAGTCAGGGTAAGTCAGATACACAACCTAAGTTAACCTGTGGTCACCCTCTAGTAATTTGGCATCTGTTTAGTACAAGAACAAATTGACATAATTCCAATAAGTAGAAGTCGGGTATCAATTTGTTAAAGTATAATCTAAAAACACTTCTTATTAGTCAATGGTGGTCAAGAGGTTACTTGAGGTCACAAGGCACCGATGCACAGTCAAAGTTTGGGCCAACCACAATCGATGGCAGGCTGGCAACTGGACACAGACAGGTCTCACTGTAGAGATACATTGGATGAAGCTTTTGTCGATGTCGAGAGTCACATATCCAACAAACAGTTAAGAAGGGTCTAAGGGCGGGTTTACCGACCAACCAGGTATGTGCCCCAAACACAATGTACCACAACAATTAATACCTGGGGGTCTGAAATCATATGAGTAAGTCAAACAGATAGGATCACAACACCAAGACTACGCAAAATAACACCAGTGAGAAATAGTTGGTAACTGCAGGCCTAATCAAGGCTCAAGAGCACATGGAGAGAAATATAGTTCCCATCAGAAGCCACACTGTACCGCCCTCTTTGTCATCATTTGGGTTCTCCTTACCCAGGAGATGAAACGGCCGGTCAGTTGTTACCGTGACCGAAAAATGTGATGAGTGGGAAGTACAGAAAAAATGCTAGTGGCTAATGAAAAAGCAGTGTATAGTGATTAGGGTGAAAAAGTGAGTGGTAATAATAAAATTAGGTGAACTGGGTAGAAAAAGAAATGTATTAGTATCTCCCAATCCCTAAGATTAAAAGGCAGGTGTGAGTGCGGGTTTGAAATAATACCCACACTTTCTAATGGTCAACATGTTTCTGCATTACATAGAACAGAGTTTCTAATGCATTCTTCAGGACCTTGTTGGAAATACACTACTGCTTTGTGAATAATAATAAAAAAAGATATCACCTGAGAGTCCCAGGCGTGCTCCACCGTATACTATGTATGTTGGTTGAGAGGCTTCACCCCACCTGGCTGCAGCGCAGGTAAAAGGAGCACCGCTCTTTCTGTCGGTGTCTCCGGGCAGTCTTCGGTACTGCTTGGGGGGGCCGTGTCGAGAGTCTACTGCGTTGTCATCGAACCACGCAGAGGAAATTCTCACGCAGTCAAGATAATGAGTCACTTTTTGCAGGAATCAGCTGCAGAAGTCACTGCTGAGGTTCAGGGCTGGAGGGGAGACCTCAAAGCAAGGGTAGGACTCCCACATTGCAGAGCCCAGGATGCACAAGGAAAGTTGTGGAAAATCTTTTGTGACCTTGAGATTTCTGAAAACCAGAGGCAAGCCAGGAGCCCTTTTAGGATTCAAGGGTGTAGAGAGCAGGTCCAGCCCCTCTCACTCCCAGGCAAGTAGCAGCAGGCAGTGGGCAAAAACAGCAGAGCAAGTTACAAAGTGGCAGTCCCTCCCAAGATACAGAAATCAGCAGGTAGCAGGCCAACACAGAATACCAAGTAGCAAAATGGCAGTCCCTACTGCAGCACAGCAGTTGTTCCAAACAGAATGTCCTTTGTTCCAGGATAGTTCTGATTTGGTGGTGTAAGGGGTCCATTACTCATACCCAAACGTTCACAAGGTGCCTGCATTTCCTACTCTGGCTCCAGATACATTACAAAGGGGTATGCAGCTCTTTGTGTGCAAAAAGCACATCCTTATTTAGGTGCAAGGATCAGCACCTCCCTCTCAATCTAGCTCAGGAAGGCCCTTCAGCCTGATGATGGGCCATCAGGATGCAAATGTCACACCCCAGCTCCCTTTGTGAGACTGACTAGCGGAAATGCAGAAAGCCCAGCTGTCTCCCTAACCAAACATGTCTTTATAGACAGGAAGAGGCAAAGAATGGTTAAAGTAATTAAATGCCAACTTTCTAAAAGTGATATTTTCAGACCAGCAATTCAAAAACCAACTTTACTAAAAGATGTGTCTTGAAATTGGGGAGTCCCAAAACACCAAACTCCAATTTTCTATCTGCTCCCTATCTGTAATTACACTTAAATAGCAATCCCATGTTAACATATGGGAGAGATGGACCTTGCGGTAGTGAAAAACAAATGTGGCTTTTTTTTACTACCATGACATTTAAAACTCCCAATTACTGTCCTACCTTTTAAATACACTGCACCCTGTTCATGGGGCTACCTAGGAGGCCTTCAAACAAAGGCTCCTTCTATAACCAATTGTTTCTAGGCAAAAAGATCAACATCAAGGGAAATATCTACGTTCATTGAAGAAGATAGCCTTCTCTCAGAATATCAAAACAGATTCTGGTATTACAGGGGCACAAAACCAGCATTAACCTTCAAACGAGAGGATTTAAACACTGCAATGGATTCAAATGGAGAACCAGAACACCTATCCTTGACCACTCCCTTGCATTTGATTCTTTTAATTCATGCAGGGCATTGCACCAATCTCCCTAAAAAACATAACTTTATTTCTGTACTATAGCTAGCCCTCAACCATTGAGGTGGGCACCTCTGTACGTAATAGTCCCTGCTCGACAACTTTTTTTGCCAGCTCGTGAATAACAGCCTGGTGCATTCCTGTATGGATGAGGCCCATTTTTGCTACAGATATGGGAATTGCTCAGTGTGGCATTGTAACAATAACTATTGGATTTCTATTTAGTGTAGCACAGGTGTGTGGCATTACATTTACAGGCAGTAACTCATTGCACACACTTAACTCAAAAAGAAGGAACAGTATTTTGGGAATTGAATCTGTGACTTTACAGTCACACACCCCAAACGTAAGATGTTGTAACCCACTAACCAGCCTGTAATGTTCACAATATAAATGCTGAGACCCTAAGTCTTGTTCAGGAGACTGTACACAGCAATTTTAAATGTTGTGAGAGCAGAATACCAAAACTGCCTAGACGTGATTCTACTGTGTGCCACTTTCATCCATCACAGGGAACTTCCTGCCGTTCTAACTCACTCTTGCAGTTTACTTCTCATCTTTGCTTTCTTCCTTTGTCACAATTTTGACATCTTTCTCTTCCTCGTGTCTACCTTTTGCATTTTCTTGCCTCCTGTTCTGTAACAAACTCTCATGAGGAAAAACATGTGTGGGGCCCTGAAAATGAGTGCAAGTGGGTCCACCAGCCACTACCAGTTCAAATTAAGCACTGCTTCTAAGCCTTATATTTTGAGGCCTGCACATAAGGGCGACCTTTCCCATGAATATTTCACATCCCATTGGGTAAACTAAAACTGTATCTTCAGTCAACAATGGGTCAGGAGCGTTTTTCTGGACTTTCAATGAGCTGAAAGCTAGTACCAGTGTCAATTCTTCTTAAAAATATGTTTGTTATGATATTAGGTTTTCCGAATATGTTTAAATTGCACTATTTCCCACGTCTGTGGCCCACATGCATCAACAATGCCATTTGCGATTCCTTATTAGCGAAAAATAAGGATTCGCTAATAAGGAATAGCAAAAGGCTATGCATGAAGAAATCGCTAAAGAAATTGCGATTTCTTAATATTACTTAATTGCGACTCGCAAATTGCGAATTACAATTAAGGAATACCTCCCCATTCATTCTTATGGGCCAAGAGGCCCCTAGGAATGAATGGGAAGACATTCTCAATTTGCGAATTGCAATTAGCGAATCGCAAATTGAGAATGCAATTTCAAGGGTGCTGGGGTGTCCAAAGGACACCCTGTTGCACCCCTAAAATTGATATGTGCACATATGTTGCGCACACACATGCCCTTTTGGCATGTGTGTGCACAACATTAAACTTGAAAAATGCACAAAAGTGCATTTTTCAAAGTTTTTGAAAATTACCACGAAGTTGAACTTTATGGTAATTACCATGAAGTTAAACTTCATGGTAATTTGCTACTCCTATTAGCAAAATCGCTAATTGTTTTACTTTCATGCATAGCATTTAAGGAATCTCAATTTGGGATTCCTTAAATGCAATCGCAATTCAAGGAATCTCAATTTAGAGATTCCTTAAATTGCGATTTAATGCATCCCAAATGCAAAAATACCGGTCGCAAAGGGGCAGATTCTGAGAATCTGCCCGTTTGCGACCGGTTTTTAGCTTGATGCATGTGGCTGCAAGTCCTCATATAAGGGCTAGGAAGGTAGCTGCAACCTCATAATTGGAAATGCTTGTCCGGACACTTTGCTGGGAGCGTTAGCACCCCCTTCCCCGAAGGTCAGGTCTAATTGTGCCCCAGTTGCTATTTCTTTGCAAATTTTCTAAATGATAGTTAAGCGCAGTATTTCCTGAGAGAAGGATGGAGAGGTCAACTGGACCTATATTCGCTAGTCCTGGGAAAGGAGTGTACACTTGAAGGTAGTACCTGTTGCCACCTTATGCCCTGGAGGTCATCAAAGAGATGTTTTTGTTACTCCCCAAGGGTACTGTTCTGTAAAACTGTCCCATACTGTCATTGCTGGTGATCTGGAGAACTCAATATATGAAGATGGGGGTGGGGGATGTGGAGGGGGGCACTGTAAGGCAGGATACTGCAGAGAGGTTGAGTTTCGCAATACTGAGCGACTATAGTATTGAAGTATATGATTGTGTTATAGTATTTTAGATGCCAATCTTTATACGTGCGACCAATCAGAAAAGATTGACAGCTACAAATAATCCACGCAAAACCTGTGCAGATTCAATACAAACAAGAGATGTTTTCTGGCTCCGGCAGTAACTTTAATTGCACTTGCGGCTTGTTGTTTTCTTATTTCAGCGTGTTGTCTCAGATCTCCTCCAGCTCTGTCAGAGACCATGGTCCTCATTTATGAGGCCTTGCGTCAATTTTGCGCTTCTGATGCGTCACTTTTTGTGACGCATCGGCAGCGTAAAACATGCCTTCTGCGCGCACTATTTACAAAGTGACGCATCTAAGCAGATGCTTCACTTTGTACACCCCTGCGCTACATTAAACCTGCGTCAGGTATAATGTATGCAGGGTGGGCGTTACTCCGCAAAAAGCCTCTTAGAAGTGACGCAGTGAAATCTATGAGATTTCACTGCGTCACTTCTAGGATGCTGTTGCGTCAAAATCTTGCGCCTGCCTCACAGCAGGCGTAAGACTGACGCAAGCCCTTTCACATGGGGCTTGCCCCATGTGAAAGGACGCATTGCTGGAGTTGCGTCACTTTTGTGACACACTCCAGCAATGCGTCACTTTTGTGCCTACAGATACGTCAGAAATACTGACGTATCTGTAACTCCTTGCGACATGATGCGTCATATTATAAATATGACGCATCAATCATAACGCAAGGAGTGCGCACTGAGAAGTGACGCATCGCTGCTTTCCCGCAGCAGCGATGCGTCATTTCTCATAAATGAGGCCCCCTGTGTCGGGGGCAGACCCGGCCCGCAGCATCTGTGCGAGGAAGCTTCCGCCTGCTCCGGGGTTGAGGTGTTCAGGTGGAGCCCGCTGCTTCGAGCCGGGCCCGCTTCGGTCTTTGCTGTGCTCTGTATTTCACTTGTAAAGATGCATCCTTAGGAAGACTGTGGCAGGATAAAGGACCTAAGTCATATAAACAGAGGCGAGATTGACTGTAGGTATGATTTCCTATCCTTTTCTAATATTTTACAGGCAGTGATTTTTTTTATTTGATTATTTCTCGTTCACCTTTCCTTACTGCGCCAGTCGCTCAAACGCGCGCATTCATCAACAACTTTCCGAGAAAATGTACGAAGAATTTTCCAATAGCAGCTTTCAGCCCGACCGCCCTCACTGTCAACTCCTCCGCCTCGACATTTTACTGGGCTAAGTTCGTCACCCCTGACTGCTGGGAAAATACAATCGCATTATATCATTTAAAAGGACACCGCAGTTCACAAAGTACCGCGACAGGTGCCAAAGCATCAAGTGAAGAAAGATGGCTCCGGGAATCCTTAGCACGTGTCTGTCTGCCCAGGGCATCCCTTTACGGGCCCGAAAAGAGCACGGCTTTTGCCATGTTATTGTCATTGTGTGTGTTCCTGAGTGTGGCACCGAGCTCTGGGGTCTGTTTTTACCGTTCTCCAGGAAGACGCCAAACTAGTAATCATGCCCTTAGTTTCTATGAGGATTGTTTGACTCATCCTTATTACATTAACATAAACAGAACACCTTCCACAGTGAAAATGAATGGGATATTATTGCATGTGCATGAAACACTTTTTTCTATTACAAAATAGGTCATTTTTGATTTATGTAATGCTGATTTAAACTCTTCATGTTAACAGTGCTATTTTGAGGGTTATTTGAAAATGTTAATGAGTTTTTGTTAGGTTTAATGTTTTCTTGGGTATGATGAGATCTGAAAAAACTTATTTATGATGAAGCTGATGGTTGGCCCCACTGAAAGCTGATTGTCTTTAGGATGAGTTCATTTTCTGACATGTAACCAAAAAAAGGGGACGGCGGGCTTTTATATAGGTCCAGCATAGGTGCTCAAAATTAATCCAACACCAAGGATATGCAGTTCCTGACGGGAAGGGATAATAGATTGATTAAGTGTCAAACAATGTACACTGAACGTGGGTAGGAAAAGGGGAATTCCTCCTTTCGGAAGAAGTGCCCTCACACACCCAGCCAGCTAGGTGTCATGCTTCATCATAGGGCGTGCTCTTCGTCAAGACAGTGCTGCAATCCCCTCACCACCACTGCACCAATACAGCAAGGAATAAAAGATCTCCACCGAAGAGACCCTCGTAGGGTGCACGTCAGGTATTGCATTGCCGACTTGACGGCAAAGCAATACCAAATGCCTTCCACACCTCAAGCCTTTTGTCCACTCTCTGGGAGGAATTCACATCTCATCACAGGAGAGTCATTAACAGTCAGATAACACGGAAGACCGGCAGAAAGACAGATTTGGCTCAGGCAGGACACGGACCTTTTCCAGTAGCCAGACACCGTTTGTTTGGAGATTAGTTCTGGCTTTTAGAAAATAAGACGTTTCCTTGATTGAGTGGTGACGGTCAATTATTATTTCCCCAAGCTCAATATCCAACATTTGAGGGTGAGATTCCATATCCTATGGTTACCCCTATGGTGGCCCACAGAACTAGGCAAGCCCCCTACCCCGGCGACCAGAGTCAAGAACCTCGGAGTGTACCTCGAACAGTCCCTAACCATGAAGAAACACGTGACACACACACCGTTAGCTCATGCTTCCACATCCTAGGCCTACTAAGAAAAGCTTTTCCTTACCTCCCCGACTCAATCAGAAAGACCTAAACCCAGACCTTGGTACTGAGCAAGCTGTATTACTGCAACGCCCTTTTGATTGCAGCAAATGAGTCCTCATTAAACCGCCTGCAAATGATACAAAGCACTGCCGGCCGCTTGGTCTTAAATGCCCCCCACAGATCAGCCTCCTCTCCTCTCCTTCACCAACTACACTGGCTGCCCATACGATGACGTATGAAATGTAAGATTTGTTGCCTTACACACAAAGCAATATGGGGAAACAGACCCCCCTCTCTGGTGGGGAGTCTCCACCACTATAAACCACACCGGGCTCTGTGCTCCAGCTCCAAATCGCTCCTAAAAATCCCTAGGATAAAAAGGCCAGAACCGGAGGCAAGTTGTTCTCTTACCTAGCCCCACTCATCTGGAATCAACTTCCTCTTGCCTTAAGACAGTGCCAGGACCACCGGAATTTCAGGAAATTCCTGAAAACCGCTCTGTTCTAGCCTCTTCCCTGACACTGCTGCATTTCTGAGTGCTGAGATACCCTCTCAAGGGTGATTCAAGCACGATACAAGACTATAAATCAAATCAAATCAAACTCCCCTAAACAATCCTGGTGCTACTCTCACCGGCATTAGAGCAGCACCAGGATTCGAAGGAGTGGCCTCACTTAGCATTCTCAAGAGCTTTGGAGGCCTGCAGTTTGACCCAGCTGTCTAAGACAACTAAGTTAGAGAATATTTCAAATGCGCATGTCTGACTGGCGGTCGCAAGACAACATGCCAAAGAGATATACAGCTCCCTACTGTCCCTCTGCAGCACTGGCCTCACCCTATCCTGGCACTCAGTACGGGCTGGAACAGTTTTAAAAAAAAAAAAAATGCTAATAAATACACTTCATTACTATTTTATTTTTCAGCTCTGGTCTTGGGCTTTTCTTTGTGGGGCGCTTGTCCTCTGCTCAAACATCTAGGGAGAAGCGTCACGTTGTAAAGCTCTGTGCTTCATTATACCTGCGTCAGGTATAATATATGCAGGGTGGGCGTTCCATCTCAAGGAAGCCTTGTAAAAGTGACGCACTGAGTCTCTTTTTTTGATGCCACTGTATCAAAAACTTGCGCCTGCTTGATGCAGGCATAAGGAGTGATGCAGCATGTTGGGAATAGGCATTCCTAACCATTGCTGAAGTTGAGTCGTGCTTATATGACTCCAGCAATGCGCTGCCTTTCCGCCAACAGATGTGTCACGCATCTGTCTATCCTTGTGCCACGGTTTGACGCATTGTAAATGCGATGCATTCATGGTGGCGCAAAGCTTTTTTTCCGTCACGCAATTTAGCTGACGCTTCTCTGCTACAATGCAGAGATGTGCCAGTTCTTGTAAATTTGCCCCAGAATATTTCTTAGGTGCCGTTCAATAACTGCCTGTAACATCTGTCTCATTTGACCCAATTGCCATTGACATTGCACTTCATAATGCACTAAATGCTCCAAGTTTTCAAAATGTATCTTACGCGAAACCCTCAAAGGACCCTTTTAGTCATCAGCCTGTTTGTTCGGTGCATTTTGTAAGTTTACAACCCAAATTGCTTCAAAGCTCCCCAGCCACTATTGTTGCTTTGTTACTGTTTGCACTTCTACTTGTGCTCTTTGTTCTGCTTTAGAGGCTATTCTAGTTTCCTCTTGCATGTTTAATCTTTTTCTCCCCAAATTCTAAATATATATCAATCCCTAAATATGTAATGATTGATTATGCTTAAAGCTTCCATTCCACATTCCTAAAAATGTTTCAATCAAATTAACTCTAACTTCTCCTAGGAACTGAACTGTGAGTACCCTGGTAATCCTAATGGGGTCAGTAACAGGAGTTACAATAAGGATTACCAGTAAGGTGGGAGCACTGTAAGTCTGAGTGGAAATCTGGGGGGAAATGGTGAAATGTATGCATTATATGGATTGGAAGCCCTGATTCCTGTGTAATATTCTCTGGTGATGATGATATGAGCCCTACACTCTCATCAGCACATTTCTCACCCTACACTTGCACCACTCATGATGCACTCACTCATACTATTCACCATCACCCAGAACTTACATTAGCACACCTCTTACGCTGCACATATACAAATTACACAACTCTCATGAATACACACATATTTCTACAAAGGCATAAACAGAATACCGTAGTACTAGATGCCTACTAATTCCATATGCAACAAAAGGCCTGGTGCAAGACAGGAGAGTGGACTGCAGAAGTGGGATGGCATGAGGAGGGCTCAGACTTTGTGGTATGGTGCTGGATTGAGGATCACGTGACACCTTCAGCCAGTCCTGCCTTTCCATTCTCCATAATGCTTTTTTTAGGGACATATCGTTTTATTCTTACATTGTAAGTTGGGTCTGAAAATCCCAAAATGCAAAGTGTTACTGGATAAAATTGACAAGGCAATATGTTATTATTTTTAATAGTGTATAGAGGATGTGTTTTTATTAAACGTCACTAATGACAAGACAGGTATAGCAGAAGCAACCTGGCAATCTTTTCTAACACAATAAAAATAGATTGAAAAATGGGAGTGTGAATGACAGTGAGTGTGTGTGCATGTGTGTGTGTCTATGAGTGTGAGAGAAAGAATGTATGAAAACTTACAAGAGATAGAATGAGAATGAGTGTGAGAGTGTGTGATACTGAGTTTGTTTGAGAATGTTTGTGTGTGAGTATGTGTTTGTGAGTTAGTGTGCTAGAAATGGGGTCTCTAGTTGACAGCGTTATGCACCCTGTCCAAGTAGAGACCACCACTCTAGTCAGGGTTAGTCAGATACACAACCTATGTTAATCTGTGGTCACCATCTGGTAATTTGGCATCTGTTTAGTACAAGACCAAAAGGACATAATTCCAATAAGTAGAAGTCGGGTATGAATTTTTTAAAGAATAAGCTAAAAACACTGCCTAGAAGTCACTAATGGTCAAAAGGTTACTTGAGGTTGCAAGGAACCGATGCACAGTCAAAGTTTGGGCCAACTGCCATCGACGGCAGGCTGGCTACTGGACACAGACTGGTCCCGTTGTAGAGATACATTGGATGGAGCTTTCGTCGACATCGAGAGTCTACTGCGTTGTCATCGAACCACTCAGAGGAAATTCTTACTCAGTCAAGATAATGTATCGCATTTTGCAGGAATCAGCTGCAGAACTCACTTCTGAGGCTCAGGGCTGGAGGGGGGACCTCAAAGCAAGAGTAGGACTCACAGAATGCAGAGCCCAGTAGCACCAGGAGAGTAGTAGTAAGTCTGTTGTGACCTTGAGATTTCTGAAAACCAGAGGCATGCCAGGAGCCCTTTTAGGAACCAAGGATTCAAGGATGTAGAGAGCAGTCCCAGCCCAGTAGCAGCAGGCAGCGGGCAAACACAGCAAAGCAAGTTACAAAGTGGCAATCCCTCCCAAGGTACAGAAATCAGCAGGCCAACACAGAAGACCAAGTAGCAAAATGGCAGTCCCTCCTGCAGTACGGGATTAGATCCTGTTAAAAAAATCAGGAATCATAAAAACTGTTCTTTAGACAGTAGCTGTGATGAATTTAGACAGAATGTCACATAGGATCTATATATACAATGTTACCACACTAGCACCGTAAATAAATGCAAGAAACCAGGATTTTATGTTGTCTGAAGATTATTATTTGTTTTCAAGACAAAGCGTATATATTTTTGTAAAAAAACATTTTCATGAAATAGGGTACATACAAAAGTATTAATTAGATATTCAAGGTGTAAATTATTTCTTCCTTTGATATATCTAAACAAGAAGTCCAGACTGTTAAACACAAAGTAAAGTAATGATTTCAACTAAAAAGAAGAAAATCAAAAATTGTACAATGGGTTACACACAGAATTGGACTAGTAAGTCGACGTTTCGGTCTTGTAGGGATTTTTCATAAGACCATCATCAGGACAATGAATTTCTACATACAGTAGATGACCCTCTGTGAAAGAAACAAGATTCTATTTTAATATATTTAGACCTGGTTAAAAAAGCTTTTTACAATTTCCTTTTTACAATTTCTTACAAAACAATATTTTTACATTGATAAGAAAACATTTCATATCTATGTTATATACTTGTGCAGTCGGTGTGGCGGCTGCACTAGATTTGAGCAACAAATTATTTGTCATGTTTTCATCCGGAAATGTAACAATCAAAGAGTTGTATTTTGCAAGCATCAAACACTCACTTTTACTCAAAGAGATACCTCCTTTATCTATTCGTACAAAGGTATCAGCGAATCCACAAGATTTTCGTTGATTTTGACGACACGGGACAAAGAAATTAATTTCTTGTGGCAGGATTACTATAAAATAGAAAAAGTGAAAAAATAATAAAATCGGATCTCAACTGGTTACAGTCTTCAGACACGAGCGTTGCCATTAATTGTCAGCACAAAACAGGGGGGTACTTCATTTACCTCGTGTTTTTAGTTGAAGTTGTTTCGATTGTTCAACACAGTATCAAGTACTTGGAGTTCGTTGAGAGAACACCCATTCGATTATATTTAAAAAGATAGACGTATCATCGTTTAGAGTGTAATTTCTTATCTACATAGTCATGCAATTATTTAATACACATGACTGTATTTATCTAATTATCAATCAAAAAACTAGAGATTAGTATTGCTTTATATCTGTTGGTTTCTATATCTCTACGTTATAAATTGAAATTAACCATTTGACATCGCATAACGTTTAGACATGATTTGGCAACATAATTTTTAGTTTTCGACGATTATGAAATACATGTATCACTCCAAAATTAAGTTTTGGACGGCGGAATTTGCTTAGTCTACGACATACTGAATCTTCAAATCGAGATTCGATTTGCTTGGTCTACGACATGCTGAATCCTCAAAATGAGATACACAGCCTCACAGCGTTGTATTTATTTGTAAAGCAAAACGACTAACTAAAAAGTTTTAATTTTTATGTTTTACTAGAGCTAAGTTGTATTCTAGTTTGGATGGAAAAACTTTTAGGAGTCACAGTTAGAAAAGGGTCACGTATCCAGGCTAGTGACGAGCTATTCTAGAGATGGATCTCACTAAATCGTTTTGGCATGTTACTTACTTGGCATAGATGAAAGGGAAAGCGTCTCTGTGATGTACGCGTCGGACCGTAAATAAATTAGGTTCAGGCTTGCAACATTATTGTTGAAAATTGAGCTTGCTTTTAAACGTATTAGTGCACGTCATGTTAGTCTGAAGTATCGCGAGATTGCGTGTTCTAGAGAATTCGCCGTGTATATTAGAGTAAATCGGCGGCCATCTTCGTCTATGCAAGTTATTGATGCTGTTATAGGTTAAATAATGAACGAGAGTCGTCCAGACAATCTTAGCACATTTTGGCGATATTGGTACATTATGCATTGATTGTTGTGGTTTACGTAAGTGAAAAGATAAATTTACGATCGGGTTGAATTGTAGTGCTACTTTTTCCGATTAAATTAAAAAAGATACTACGGTAGAGATGTCTATTTCGAAACCTGATATGTGTAAATATGATGTATTTTACAGATGGAAGATTATAGATACATACAGCAACAGGTTTTGTTTACATATCATAAAGTGATGCACTGTCGCATGAACCGGGCGCTCACAATCTCAACCATCATTATGGATTCATTAGTAACTTTTGTTACGTCATACAAGCTGTTATACATCCTACGGTACAATATGTATCAACATAGTTTAGACACTGGTTGCTGACAGGTCAATACAACGGTCAACAAAAGAGACACGGAGAATCATATGGATACAGCAAAAATATTTAAGTTAGACATGCTAGAGTATGCCATTCTGTGCAAGAATTCATTCCGTTTTTTACGCTGTCTGCGATTTCAATCCAGCGATTCTCTTTAATGGTTAAGATTTTATCACCATTTTTTTGTCTAATTGATGGTTTGACAACATCAATAACCCACCAGGTCATTTCTTTTTCAGAGTGCTTGGCACGAGAATAATATTCTACGAGTGGAGCATTTTCAACAGTACATCGGATACGAGATTGATGTTGGAGGATTCTTTGCTTAATCATTTGGGTGGTTTTACCAATGTAAAGTTGTCCACATGGACATTTAATACAGTAGACAACATTACTTGTTCTGCAGTTAGAAAAATGTCTGATGGTAATTTTTCGCCCATTAATGGCAAAACTTTTTATGTTGATAGTAGTGGTGCAGGCAGTACAGTTGTTGCATTTGTAATGACCTTGTACTGGGCATAGCTGTTTCATGTTGTCTACTGTATTAGGAACCTGATAGTCATAAGCATGTACTAGACGATCTCTCAGGTTGGGACCACGTTTGAATGTAAACATTGGTCTCTCTTTTAGTTCAGGTAGTTCTTTCAACAAGGACCAATTTTTTGTTACAATTCGTTTTAGTTGTTGACTAAACGTGCCAAATGTTGTTACACATACCAGTGGCGTCTGGTTATTCTTTTGTTTGGTCTGAAGCAGTGCCTCTCTATTATTGTACCAGGCTCGTTTCATGGAATTTTTGAGGAGCTTATTTGGATAACCTCTATCATGTAGCTTAGATTTTAGAATTCTTGCCTCATGAAAGTAGTCAGTCCGTTTGAAGCAGTTTCTACGCAATCTTAGAAACTGTCCAAAGGGTAGCCCATAACGTAGGGATTTAGGGTGATGACTATTATATTTCAACAGAGTATTACGTGTAGTTGGTTTTGTATACAACCATGAAGAAACACGTGACACACACACCGTTAGCTCATGCTTCCACATCCTAGGCCTACTAAGAAAAGCTTTTCCTTACCTCCCCGACTCAATCAGAAAGACCTAAACCCAGACCTTGGTACTGAGCAAGCTGTATTACTGCAACGCCCTTTTGATTGCAGCAAATGAGTCCTCATTAAACCGCCTGCAAATGATACAAAGCACTGCCGGCCGCTTGGTCTTAAATGCCCCCCACAGATCAGCCTCCTCTCCTCTCCTTCACCAACTACACTGGCTGCCCATACGATGACGTATGAAATGTAAGATTTGTTGCCTTACACACAAAGCAATATGGGGAAACAGACCCCCCTCTCTGGTGGGGAGTCTCCACCACTATAAACCACACCGGGCTCTGTGCTCCAGCTCCAAATCGCTCCTAAAAATCCCTAGGATAAAAAGGCCAGAACCGGAGGCAAGTTGTTCTCTTACCTAGCCCCACTCATCTGGAATCAACTTCCTCTTGCCTTAAGACAGTGCCAGGACCACCGGAAAATCTGCTGTTTGAACAGTGTTTCGGTTTCAATAAGAACCGCATTTTCAAAGGTTAGAATATTTTTAGAAACCGAGGGGCATATTATCAAGGACGGGTGATACATTATCGCCGCTTTTATCGGCAGGAAACTGCCGATAAAACAGCGATAATGGGCTTGATAATATGCTCTATAGAATTCCTATCGAAGCCCATGTTAGATGTCTTCACATCTAACATGTGAAGACATCTAACATGGGCTTCGATAGGAATTCTATAGAGCATATTATCAAGCCCATTATCGCTGTTTTATCGGCAGTTTCCTGCCGATAAAAGCGGCGATAATGTATCACCCGTCCTTGATAATATGCCCCCATGTTATTTGAGGGAAAGAAAGTTGAGGGTGGATGGAGACCTGTCAAGTTTCTTTCTTGTTTATCCATTTTGGAGGCAAAATTTTTTTTCAACCTTATCGATCGAAAGAATTTGTATAATTCCCATTTGGTTTGAAATTGATTGTTCCTATAGGTTGGAACAAATGATAATCCAGATGTCAGAATGGATATTTCTGTTTGGCTCAGAATGTGATTGGATAAATTAAAGATCGGAATAGTGGCCATGTTATTTACCATTGGTAAAACTGATTGCGGGTTTGCCGTTGGCCTGGGGTGTATTGATTTCTGTACCACCCACGTCTCCCTCCCCTGGATCTCGGCGGGGGGCCTCTCCCTCTCCTGTTGTCCTGGCCTAAAAAAGCCTGGTGTGAGGTAGATGGTTGTTGGTCAAAGGACGATGTGAAATGACCTGTTGATAATTGTTCACCATCAGATTCAGAGCCTGTCTCTGAAAATGTTGTTCGTTTATATTGCTGCTGGTTGGAGTTGGATCCTCTAGAGTTGTTTTGGGCTTGATAAAAATCTTTATATAAATATGGGTATGTTATCTCTTTATTATATTTACGGATATCTTTCTGAAGTTTATCCGTTTTTTTTAAAGAGTTGAATTCTTCAAATTCTTTGATTGTCTGTGCTATTTTCTCTAAAAGAGTTTTTGCGTTGGTAATACTTGAGTCACTATTGATTTTGTTTTCTAGTGCCTCAATCTCTTTTAGTAACAGCTTAATTTGTTTAGCAGCAGTCTCTATGCTCAGCACCATCCAGGAGCGTGAGCATTTGTTAGCTGCGTGACTAAAACCCACCTTAAATTCACTGTCTTCAGTGAAGATAATGGGGATGTTACGAATTTGTAAACCAGTAGGGATAATGTTAGCACTGAGACAGTCTGTCAGAAACTTAGCGTGAAGTTCGGTCCTGACAAGTTTTTTCCGCAGGCGTTCTAATTGATTTAAATCAGATTCTACTGGTAGATTCACAGCTACACTTCTATTACTTAGCAAAGATGGTCCAGATGCTATTTTTAGAATGTAATCATCCGTATATGACAGAGTCTCTGCTTCAGACATAAAAGCTTGAAAAAGTTAAACTTTGTCAAAAATGTAAAAAATAAATGAACTGTTAATTCACAGTTTTACCACTTAGAAATGGCTCACAGCAGAGATTATCTGCGCAAAGTAGATAAGGTATGAAGGTGAGCAACCCAATATACCCTTGCGGGCTCAGGCAGTACTTGTTATAAGAAAATGGGCCAGCAAGGGATTTTATTCTGTTGTTGATTATCAGCGTGTTTAGATCCTGTTAAAAAAATCAGGAATCATAAAAACTGTTCTTTAGACAGTAGCTGTGATGAATTTAGACAGAATGTCACATAGGATCTATATATACAATGTTACCACACTAACACCGTAAATAAATGCAAGAAACCAGGATTTTATGTTGTCTGAAGATTATTATTTGTTTTCAAGACAAAGCGTATATATTTTTGTAAAAAAACATTTTCATGAAATAGGGTACATACAAAAGTATTAATTAGATATTCAAGGTGTAAATTATTTCTTCCTTTGATATATCTAAACAAGAAGTCCAGACTGTTAAACACAAAGTAAAGTAATGATTTCAACTAAAAAGAAGAAAATCAAAAATTGTACAATGGGTTACACACAGAATTGGACTAGTAAGTCGACGTTTCGGTCTTGTAGGGATTTTTCATAAGACCATCATCAGGACAATGAATTTCTACATACAGTAGATGACCCTCTGTGAAAGAAACAAGATTATATTTTAATATATTTAGACCTGGTTAAAAAAGCTTTTTACAATTTCCTTTTTACAATTTCTTACAAAACAATATTTTTACATTGATAAGAAAACATTTCATATCTATGTTATATACTTGTGCAGTCGGTGTGGCGGCTGCACTAGATTTGAGCAACAAATTATTTGTCATGTTTTCATCCGGAAATGTAACAATCAAAGAGTTGTATTTTGCAAGCATCAAACACTCACTTTTACTCAAAGAGATACCTCCTTTATCTATTCGTACAAAGGTATCAGCGAATCCACAAGATTTTCGTTGATTTTGACGACACGGGACAAAGAAATTAATTTCTTGTGGCAGGATTACTATAAAATAGAAAAAGTGAAAAAATAATAAAATCGGATCTCAACTGGTTACAGTCTTCAGACACGAGCGTTGCCATTAATTGTCAGCACAAAACAGGGGGGTACTTCATTTACCTCGTGTTTTTAGTTGAAGTCGTTTCGATTGTTCAACACAGTATCAAGTACTTGGAGTTCGTTGAGAGAACACCCATTCGATTCTATTTAAAAAGATAGACGTATCATCGTTTAGAGTGTAATTTCTTATCTACATAGTCATGCAATTATTTAATATACATGACTGTATTTATCTAATTATCAATTAAAAAACTAGAGATTAGTATTGCTTTATATCTGTTGGTTTCTATATCTCTACGTTATAAATTGAAATTAACCATTTGACATCGCATAACGTTTAGACATGATTTGGCAACATAATTTTTAGTTTTCGACGATTATGAAATACATGTATCACTCCAAAATTAAGTTTTGGACGGCGGAATTTGCTTAGTCTACGACATACTGAATCTTCAAATCGAGATTCGATTTGCTTGGTCTACGACATGCTGAATCCTCAAAATGAGATACACAGCCTCACAGCGTTGTATTTATTTGTAAAGCAAAACAACTTACTAAAAAGTTTTAATTTCTATGTTTTACTAGAGCTAAGTTGTATTCTAGTTTGGATGGAAAAACTTTTAGTAGTCACAGTTAGAAAAGGGTCACGTATCCAGGCTAGTGACGAGCTATTCTAGAGATGGATCTCACTAAATCGATTTGGCATGTTACTTACTTGGCATAGATGAAAGGGAAAGCGTCTCTGTGATGCACGCGTCGGACCGTAAACAAATTAGGTTCAGGCTTGCAACATTATTGTTGAAAATTGAGCTTGCTTTTAAACGTATTAGTGCACGTCATGTTAGTCTGAAGTATCGCGAGATTGCGTGTTCTAGAGAATTCGCCGTGTATATTAGAGTAAATCGACGGCCATCTTCGTCTATGCAAGTTATTGATGCTGTTATAGGTTAAATAATGAACGAGAGTCGTCCAGACAATCTTAGCACATTTTGGCGATATTGGTACATTATGCATTGATTGTTGTGGTTTACGTAAGTGAAAAGATATATTTACGATCGGGTTGAATTGTAGTGCTACTTTTTCCGATTAAATTAAAAAAGATACTACGGTAGAGATGTCTATTTCGAAACCTGATATGTGTAAATATGATGTATTTTACAGATGGAAGATTATAGATACATACAGCAACAGGTTTTGTTTACATATCATAAAGTGATGCACTGTCGCATGAACCGGGCGCTCACAATCTCATCCATCATTATGGATACATTAGTAACTTTTGTTACGTCATACAAGCTGTTATACATCCTACGGTACAATATGTATCAACATAGTTTAGACACTGGTTGCTGACAGGTCAATACAACGGTCAACAAAAGAGACACGGAGAATCATATGGATACAGCAAAAATATTTAAGTTAGACATGCTAGAGTATGCCATTCTGCGATACTTCAGACTAACATGACGTGCACTAATACGTTTAAAAGCAAGCTCAATTTTCAACAATAATGTTGCAAGCCTGAACCTAATTTGTTTACGGTCCGACGCGTGCATCACAGAGACGCTTTCCCCTTCATCTATGCCAAGTAAGTAACATGCCAAATCGATTTAGTGAGATCCATCTCTAGAATAGCTCGTCACTAGCCTGGATACGTGACCCTTTTCTAACTGTGACTACTAAAAGTTTTTCCATCCAAACTAGAATACAACTTAGCTCTAGTAAAACATAAAAATTAAAACTTTTTAGTTAGTCGTTTTGCTTTACAAATAAATACAACGCTGTGAGGCTGTGTATCTCATTTTGAGGATTCAGCATGTCGTAGACCAAGCAAATCGAATCTCGATTTGAAGATTCAGTATGTCGTAGACTAAGCAAATTCCGCCGTCCAAAACTTAATTTTGGAGTGATACATGTATTTCATAATCGTCGAAAACTAAAAATTATGTTGCCAAATCATGTCTAAACGTTATGCGATGTCAAATGGTTAATTTCAATTTATAACGTAGAGATATAGAAACCAACAGATATAAAGCAATACTAATCTCTAGTTTTTTGATCGATAATTAGATAAATACAGTCATGTATATTAAATAATTACATGACTATGTAGATAAGAAATTACACTCTAAACGATGATACGTCTATCTTTTTAAATAGAATCGAATGGGTGTTCTCTCAACGAACTCCAAGTACTTGATACTGTGTTGAACAATCCAAACAACTTCAACTAAAAACACGAGGTAAATGAAGTACCCCCCTGTTTTGTGCTGACAATTAATGGCAACGCTCGTGTCTGAAGACTGTAACCAGTTGAGATCCGATTTTATTATTTTTTCACTTTTTCTATTTTATAGTAATCCTGCCACAAGAAATTAATTTCTTTGTCCCGTGTCGTCAAAATCAACGAAAATCTTGTGGATTCGCTGATACCTTTGTACGAATAGATAAAGGAGGTATCTCTTTGAGTAAAAGTGAGTGTTTGATGCTTGCAAAATACAACTCTTTGATTGTTACATTTCCGGATGAAAACATGACAAATAATTTGTTGCTCAAATCTAGTGCAGCCGCCACACCGACTGCACAAGTATATAACATAGATATGAAATGTTTTCTTATCAATGTAAAAATATTGTTTTGTAAGAAATTGTAAAAAGGAAATTGTAAAAAGCTTTTTTAACCAGGTCTAAATATATTAAAATAGAATCTTGTTTCTTTCACAGAGGGTCATCTACTGTATGTAGAAATTCATTGTCCTGATGATGGTCTTATGAAAAATCCCTACAAGACCGAAACGTCGACTTACTAGTCCAATTCTGTGTGTAACCCATTGTACAATTTTTGATTTTCTTCTTTTTAGTTGAAATCGTTACTTTACTTTGTGTTTAACAGTCTGGACTTCTTGTTTAGATATATCAAAGGAAGAAATAATTTACACCTTGAATATCTAATTAATACTTTTGTATGTACCCTATTTCATGAAAATGTTTTTTTACAAAAATATATACGCTTTGTCTTGAAAACAAATAATAATCTTCAGACAACATAAAATCCTGGTTTCTTGCATTTATTTACGGTGTTAGTGTGGTAACATTGTATATATAGATCCTATGTGACATTCTGTCTAAATTCATCACAGCTACTGTCTAAAGAACAGTTTTTATGATTTCTGATTTTTTTAACAGGATCTAAACACGCTGATAATCAACAACAGAATAAAATCCCTTGCTGGTCCATTTTCTTATAACAAGTACTGCCCGAGCCCGCAAGGGTATATTGGGTTGCTCACCTTCATACCTTACCTCCTGCAGTACAGCAGTTGTTCCAAGCAGGATGTCCTTGGTTCCAGGATAGTTCTGATTTGGTGGTGTCAGTGGTCCATTACTTATACCCAAACTTTCACAAGGTCCCTGCCTTCCATACCCTGGCTCCAGACACATTACAGAGGGGTATGCAGCTCTGTATGTGCGAAAAGACACATCCCTATTCAGGTGCAAGTGCCAGCACCTCCCTCCCAATCTAGCTCTGGAAGGACTTCAGCCTGGTGATGGGCCATCGGGATGCAAATGTCACATCCCAGCTCCCTTTGTGAGACTGACTAGCGGGAATGCACAAAGCCCTAACCCAAACATGTATTTAGAGACAGCAAGAGGCAAAGAATGTTTAAAGTAAGAAAATGCCAACCTTTTAAAAGTGGTATTTACAGACCTGCAATTGAAAAAACAACTTTACTAAAAGATGTGTCTTGAAATTGGGGAGTCCCAAAACACCAAACTCCAATTTTCTATCTGCTCCCTATGTGTAATTACACTTAAATAGCAATCTCAGTGTTAACCTATGGGAGAGTTGGACCTTGCAGTAGTAAAAAACAAATGTAGCTATTTTTTACTAACATGACATTTAAAACTCCCAATTACTGCCCTACCTTTTAAATACACTGCACCCTGTTCATGGGGCTACCTAAGAGGCCTTCAAACAAAGGCTCCTTCTATAACCAACTGTTTCTAGGCAAAAAGATCAACATCAAGGAAAATTTCTACATTCATCGAAGAAGGTAGCATTATCTCAGAATATCAAATTAGATTCTGGTATGACTGGGGTACAAAAAAAGCGTTAACTTTCACAGAGGATTTAAATACTGCAATGGATTCAAATGGAGAACCAGAAAACCTATGTTTGACCTCTCCCTTGCATTTGATTCTTTTAATTCATACAGGGTATTGCAGCAATCTTCCTAAAAAAATTACTTTGTATCTGTACTATAGCTAGCCCTCCACCATTGAGGCGGGCACATCTGTACGTAATACTCCCTGCTTGACAACTTTTTTTTGCCAGCTCGTGAATAACAGCCTGGTGCATTCCTGCATGGATGAGGCCCATTTTGTTACAGATATGGGAATTACTCAGTGTGGCATGGTAACAATAACTATTGGATTTTTATTTAGTGTAGCACAAGTGTGTGGCATTGCATTTACAGGCTGTAACTCATTGCACACAATTAACTAAAAAAGAAGGAACAGTTTTTTGGGAATTGAATCTGTGACTTTACAGTCACACACCCCAAACGTAAGATGTTGCACCCACTAAGCAGCCTGTAATGTTCAAAATAATAAATGCTGAGACCCTGAGTCTTGTTCAGGAGACGCGACACAGCGATTTCAAATGTTGTGAGAGCAGAATACCAAGACTGCCTGGACGTGATTCTACTGTGTGCCACTTTCATCCATCACAGGGAACTTCCAGCTGCTCTAACTCACTCTTGCAGGTTACTTCTCATCTTTGCTTTCTTCCTTTGTCACAATTTTGACATCTTTCTCTTCCTCATGTCTACCTTTTGCATTTTCCTGCCTCCTGTTCTGTAACAAACTCTTATGAGGAAAAATAGGTGTGGGGCCCTGAAAATGAGTGCAAGTGGGTCCAGCTGCCACTACCAGTTCAAATTAAACACTGCTTTTAAGCCTAATATTTTGAGTCCTGCACATAAGGGCGGCCTTTCCCATGAATATTTCACATCCCATTCAATCAATCAATCAAGACATTTGTATAGCGCGCTACTCACCCGGAAGGGTCTCAAGGCGCTGGGGGGGGGTGAGATACGTTACTGCACGAACAGCCAGGTCTTGAGTTGCTTGCTGAAGGAAAGATGGTCCTGGGTCAGCCGAAGGTGTGTGGTGTTGGGTTCAAATCAGGCCTACATACTCTGCTAAACTCTCGAACACCTTAGTATAGAAGTTGGCACGGACACTGGAAAAGGCAAAAGACAAGTTTATTAAGACCCCATGGGGTGGTGATACATACCCACAGCACCCTTCGGCAATGTAAAAAGTAGCACACCGAACATCGGTGCGCGACCTCTTTTATACAGTTTAATAGCAATAAAAAGATAGGCGGTTACAAGTTACACATTTTAGGTACATATAAGGTCATTTTTGGAACACAGTCAGCAGGTGGGAGGAGTTCAATAGTACTGGTCAGTTAGTGCTAACATTCCTAAAGAATGACCAGTTGATGCATAGTGCGCATGTGCGCTTGACCAGTACTAAAAATAGCCTGTTGCCGAGCAGAATAGATGACCATGTGTATCGAGGAAGGACGAAAGGGCACACTGACCACGAGGCAGCGTGTTCATAGAAAATGGAAGCCAGAAGGATTCAAAATGGCCCCCGTTCGTTTTGGTCAAGTTAACGAAAAAGACCGTGTAGCTGTGCTAAACGCTAACTCAGGAGCTGCCAAAACACGACAGACGGCCCTTTTAGCGTTTAGCAAAAGCTACCTCATAATGAACGTAATCAGAATGTTCATCATCAATGTTGATAGCCATTATTTTCAGTACTTCATCATTGATCAGTTTCTCTTGCTTAACAATAGCTCTTTTAGACCGCATACAGGCTGTGATACATACAGAACATAATGTAGGGCCACATTGAATACATAGACAAAGGGAAAATAGTACTCCAATAAAAATACATAGAATCGTTAATAATTTCCAACCCCAAGTACTAAATAAGGTCCAGAACCAACCAGAAAAGGTCCATGTTCCATTTTCTGGGTGGATCTCAGCAGCTATCTTATGTAATTTCGTAATCGAATCATACACGGAAGGTGAGTTATCTGGCACGTACACACAGCAACTACTTCCGATAATGCGGCATGCTCCGCCCCTATCAGCTAGTATCACATCTAGAACCATTCGGTTCTGGAGCTCCACAATTCTGGTAATTTGCAATTCCTCAGTAATATTCCCTAAAGCAGAGGCAGTTTCATTAGCGACAGCTTCCACCACACGTGTAAGCCGCCTTATCTTCCTGCTATTCAGTGCAGCTCCTACAAATGAAAATAAACCCAAGTTGAAATCTACATATTGCTGTAAAGTGGTATCAGTTTGGTCGATTTCATCAAGATCTAATGTTCGTTTAACTCTGTTCAGTACGAAATCATGGTACAGCACGTAATCATTGTGATACATAGGAGGAGCAATAAATACAGGTGGTAATACAAAAGCTATGTAACATGTTCCTAACCATCCCAATGGCAGACGATGGTATCCCTTATTTCCACAAATGAAATATGTGTTACTTGAAGCTATGAATGCAATTCCAGTTGGCGTATCAAAGGTAAGTGTAATATTACATTCACTGCGGCCTACAGGGATTATACCTTTATTTCTAATACACAGATCTGCTTTTGTATCAATAACTGTTATCATATGCAAGCTCGTTACATTTATAAGTCTTTGATTCATATATACACGAGGTGCAGAAACATTGTCCGGACGATACTCTTCCCATTCAAATTTAGTTCCTTCAGCGTGTGGATAACCATCTTTGTCGTTATAGCATATCTTGTTTAATCGAAAAAGTAGTCCACCTTTCGTTGGCCATCGCAAGGTGAAAAGAAGAGTGTACCAAGCATGGCAAGAACCATTATGAGAAAACGGGAGAGGAATGAGTGGAGTTCCTCCCCTCTTCTGATGTCCGGGCAACATTTCACATACCCAACAATTGGACGTATTGGTCATGTTATGAGTATAATGCAAAATCTGAATAAAGCTGTTAGTCAAATAAGTCTGTCTATGTCTTTCTTCATGAAAAGGCAAAGTAAAATGAAAATGTTCAGATGGGCTTGGAGTGGTGGGCAGCAAATGTTCTCGTACAGGAAACAAATGTTCTATAGTCCAAGCTACTACTGCGATCACCACTATGGTCAAGACAAACAAAACAGCACCAATAATTCTCCCTTTTCGTGTCGAAGGAGATGCCATAGTTCACAAAACAATAATCTTCAAAAACAACACTAAACGGAAAAATAAAAACAATGGTTCTCGACCGAGGCTGCCGTTGATTTGTTCTCCAGGATTCAAGACGGGTGTCGCTACACTGGGCAGAACTGATCCCCCCCCCTTGATATTCCCGGCTTCCGTTTCACAAACCTCAGAGCGGTTACCAACCAGTTTCAAAAATGCAAAAAGAAATCTTATTTCCTGGGACGTAGATTGTACTTCACTTCATCAGAAACAGTGTGGTCCGGGAAGGCTCCCTCCAATTCATCAGGCGTGACAGCTGGGCTCTTTTCTGTATCCAAAATCTTTCTGTAATCGGATAGCACCACAGGGCTCACCAGATCCGGAGAGAAACGTCGGCAGTGCGTTGAATGTATCCACCGCTTCTTATTGGTGACTCGCACAGCCGTCCGCGTTGCCAGCAGCACCTGCTCAGGGCCATGCCATCTCGGTTCCAAACTGCTGGATCGCTCAAACACCCGGACCATCACGTGGTCCCCAGGACGAAGATCGTGAGCCTCACCAGTGGAGTTATCAGGGAGCGCTTCTCGAACCTGTTGATGAATAGAAAGCAAATCATTTGTTAATCGTGCCAAATAATCGTTCATCATTATACAGGGCACATCATGTATCAAACGAGGTTTTGGAACTCCCCAAATATTAATCGGCCTTCCAAACACCACTTCATAGGGTGTGAGGCCAGATCGAGAATGTGGCACTGATCGAATAGACAGCAATGCCAAAGGCAAAGCATCCGGCCATTTCAGAGATGTGGATGCCACAATCTTTGCTAGTTTCAGCTTCAGAGTTGCATTGTACCTTTCTATCAAACCTGCTGATTGTGGATGAAAGACAGCATGGAATCGTTGCTTGATTCCCAATCCTTTCAGGACGTACTCCACTACTTTCCCAATAAAATGAGGACCGTTATCATTCCACATAAATTTACAAACACCATAGCGCGGGAAGTACTCTTTGAGTAACACCTTAGCTGTTGTCAATGCTGTATTGTCTTTCGGAGGGTAAGCCTCAATCCATTTGCTGAAGGCACACACCACCACTAGGGCATACTTGAGATTATTACAGCGTTCCAGCTGGATGTAATCCATTTGCAGTACTTCGAATGGTGCAGTAGGTGGAACAAACCCTCCTTTAGGAGTATGAGTCCCTTGTCCAGGATTGTGCTGTAAACATATCAGACAGGTCTGCACTACTCTCTTAGCCGTGCTAGCAATTTCAGGATTCTCCCAAACTCGTGTAAGCAATTTAGTAATTGCGAAAGCTCCAATGTGTGCCAGCCCATGTGTCATTTGCACCATTGTTTGTAAATAGGCCATGGGTAGTTTCCATCTCTCCATATCTTTACTGCGCCAGCAACCCTCATCATCCAATACTCCTTCAGTGGCCCATTTCATAAGTTCTGCCTCAGATGCTGACTTCTGTATATCTAGTATTTCTTCTCTAGCATCATGCCACCGCTCAGCTTGTGATTTCACCACGTACATGGGGAAGTTATTTTGTAGCATAGCGGTCTCTCTCGCAATGCGATCTGCGAAAGCATTGCCTTGTCCTATTTTGTCCGTCACCTTTTTGTGTGCACTGCATTTGACTATTGCTACTTTCTTTGGACATAATAGTGCATTCAGGAGATCGCGTACCAATTCTCCATGCATGATGTGTACTCCGTGTGAAGTCAAGAATCCTCGTTCCTTCCAGAGTAGGCCAAAATCATGTACTACTCCAAAAGCATAACGACTATCCGTGTAAATGTTCACACATAGCCCAGCACTTAACTCACATGCTTTCGTTAAGGCTATCAATTCAGCTGCTTGAGCCGATTTCTGGGGTATTCGTGCTGCTTCTACCACTGTCTTAAGTGTCGTGATCGCATAAGCTGCGGAAGTCGTACCATCTGGCAACCTCACGCACGATCCATCAACCCACAGTTCCCCATCTACATCTGGAAATGGTGTATCCTGTAAATCGATACGACCCTTTGTCTGTTCCTCAGTCAGAAAAACACAATCATGTTGCTCTTCCTTCTGAGTCTCAGCAACAGGATCCGGCAGTAAAGTAGCAGGGTTCAGTGTCGCACATCGTTTTAGTGTGATGTGCGGAGCCAACAACGTTAGCTCATATCCTGTCAGACGGGCACTAGTTAGATGCTGTGTTTTCGTTTGATTCAATAACGCATCTACCGCATGGGGAACTAACACCAACAATTTGTGTGACAAAACTATTCCCTCACTTTGTCGTATCGCTACTGCTGTTGCTGCAACTGCTCGAAAACATCCAGGCAATCCTCGAGCCACAGGGTCGAGTACCGCCGAGAAGTATGCACAAGGCCTCTGTTTGTCTCCGTGTGTCTGCACTAAAACTGACAATGCGCACCCATCCTTCTCGTGTACATATAATGTGAAAATCTTCGTGTAATCACGTGTACCTAACACTGGTGCAGAACAAAGAGCTTGTCTCAATTGTTCAAAAGCATTCTGACATTCATCCGTCCATTCAATGGGGATCGGTGTATCTTTAGACAACAATGCCAACAACGGTTTAACAATGTGTGAAAAACCCAATATCCATTGTCTACAAAAAGACGTCAAACCTATAAAGGCACGAACATCTTTCTGAGTGCGAGGGACTAGTGTGTCTAAAACTGCTTGAATTCGATCTGGTGTCAATGCACGGCCCTCCTTAGACAAAAGATGACCGAGGTAGGTCACCTTGGGTCTACAATATTGCAGCTTTTTCTTTGAAACCTTATGATTATTTTTGGCTAGGAAGGAAAGCAAGGAAAAGGTACTTTTCTCACCTTGTTCTTGTGTGTCTGCAGCAAGTAAGATGTCATCCACATACTGAATAAGAGCCACTCCATCTTGTAATTCAAAGGAATCAAGCTGCCTTTTCAAAGCCTGACTATAGATGCTAGGACTTTCAGTATAACCTTGAGGAACTCGACAAAATCTGGACGATTTATTATTCAATGTAAAGCCGAATAGATATCGACTATCAGGATGTACAGGAATCGAAAAGAAGGCATTCTTCAAATCGATGACTGTAAAAGTAGTTGCCGTCGGTGGAACCAACGTAAGCAACGTGGTGATGTCAGACACCACCGGGTACTGAGGCACTACTATCTTGTTGATTTCCCTCAAATCAATAATAAAACGGTAAACCTTAGCATCTGTATCTCTTTTAAGGATCGGTAAAATTGGGCTGTTGCAAACATTGTAGGGGACTTCCTCAACTACTCCTGCCAAAATCAAATCGTTCACAATGTGTATCAAAGCAATTTCACCTTCTCTCGAAATCTTATATTGTGGGACACGTGGTAGAGATACTCCCTCCTTTACAGTAATACGTACTGGAGGAATTATCATCTGCCCTACATCAGTGTCAGAAGTGGCCCACAATGTTTTTGGTAAGGAGGCTAATATTTCAGATTCATGGAGCACACACACACGCTCAACTTCTGGGTAATTCTCATTCAACACAACTCGTACTCCTTCTGGGGCACAGCGAATAGTAGCTCGAAAGTGTTTTAACATATTGAGTCCCATAATATTATCTGGTGTATTTGGAGACAACAAAAAGGGACAACGGGCAGCAAATTTATCAACATGAAATGCAACGGGTTGAGACAGTGGGCTAGAAGTAGGCGTTCCATCGAACCCTATAGCTGTAATTACCTCGCCAGACAGGGGAGCCCTTGGAACCAAGTATTTGGACAAAGAGCTACGAGTAGCTCCTGTATCGACCAGAAATTGATCAGTAGAACCCAAAACATGTGCTTCTATATATGGACCCCTCTGATCAACTGGTACCTCAACCGATTCCACACCCCATCCTACGCAATCCTATGCATAGTGCTCATCACGTGGCTCAGCAGAACCACCCTCATTTATCTGATATTGATTGCGATTATCAAATGTATTATAATCTGTCTGACCATGACCCCGTGCTCCATATCCTCCACGATCATTTGTTCCATATCCTCCACGATCATTTGTTCCCCATCCTCGTGGCCCTCCATAATTATTCCTAGACCTTCCACTTCCTCTTCCCCTCAAATTACACTGTTCTCGAAACACCGGACAGTCCGCAATCCAATGCCCAAACTGTTTACAGTATGCGCATTGATTCACAGAAATGTCAGAACGAGGGGGAGGAGCGTTATTGTACAATCCTCGTCCCCCTCTATTGTTCCCTCTCGTAGCCTGAACCTGAGCTAACATTACCTTCGTCTTCAAATCCTTCGCTTTCTTCTCACTACTTTCCTTTGCCTCCAATTCCTGTCGTTCATAATATTGAGCCATAGTCAAGAGAGAAGCAGGGGTTACTGTGGTCCATGAACTTTCACTCGCCTTTAATCGTTTTGCAATTTCCGGTAGGAGATTAGCCACGTACTTATCAACAAATAAATGCCTGCCTGTATCTTCTATTAATGATTGCCCACTGTAATCATGGAACGCTTCCTCAAAGCGAGAGAAAAAATCGGAAACCGATTCATCCGTTTTCTGCTTACAAGAGGCTAATATAGTCCAATCAATCTTTTTAGCGGGAGCAAGAGTCTTCAATTTCGTTAGTATCGCCCCTGGAAGGTCTAATATTAATTGACAAGGCTTACATGCTGGTTCCCTATCCAAATCGGCTCGAACTAGATCTTTCCAAGTGGCCCCGAGAGTCGAATGGTCATCAAACTTACGAATCGCTCTCCACATATCAGGGGGCAATATCAACCCGAAAAACAGGTCAATATCAACTAACGTCATAATACATGAAGAAATTGCACTTTCAACACTTTCATAAAAAGCCGCAGGATTTTTACGGGGATCAGGCAAAGCATTCTTAAGCGCCATAACATCGGCCCTATTCCAAGGCGTATAAACCCAGTTATATACAAAATACCCTTTCGCGTCTTTAGAGCTTTTATCATCGTCTGTGCCATCCCCTTTGTGGGGGACATATAAAGGCGCAGCTTCTCGCATAGGTCTAACATTAATCGCAGCGATCTTATCTGTTCCAAAGATAGGGCATTCTTTGGATATCCCCGTCGCTCCGGACGCAGGCAGACCCTTCGATTTTTCCAACTCCCGTAGTCGTGTCGCCTCATTCCGTAGATGAACCAAACGTTTGAAAAATTCATCCGCATCTGAAAGAACAAAAAGACCTTTACGAAAGTTCTCACGACCCTTGGATATATCCTTGGGTTCTAACTCTAGAGAATATTTTCTGAACCGATCAACAACCTCATCTCCAAAATGATCTAAGAAATACAGTCGCTCCTGTTCAGACCATTGTTCCATTTGCTTACTAATTTCAGAAACAGTAACAGTATTAGTATTTAACTTTCGTGCAAACGAACGCAATTCCGCAGCTCGTTCCGCATGTAACCTTGTACGCTGTGCACGATCATTATCCTCATCTGATTCCTCATTCGGAGCCGTAGGTGCGACGTACGGAGGCGGACAGCGATCTAATAATGAAAAATCATCTGTTTCATTAGTAAGGACCGGATAAAGAGGACGCCTGATAGGGAACTGACCATTAACCTGTAAATTGTGTTCTTGTGTCTCCCTCTCTTTCTTTTCCTGTAATTCCTTCTCCTGTAGCTGCAAAGCTTTATCATGTGCAGCCTTCCGCTGCACCTTCTCCGCCAAGGCTTCCTCACGCTTCACTCGTTCACGCGCCTCTTTCTCCCACATACGCACGCAATCAAACATATCATGTCTAGACCTTCGCTGAAACAAACACTGCTCTACATACTGAACCTTTCGAAGATGAAATGACCCATGTAGTGGCCACTGTAATTCACGATCAGTTTTAGTATACTTATGCCATAACGTGCTGTACATTATTGGTGGAATACCGAATTTAACATACATCTCACGATTTGGAGTCCCCTCTGGGGGAGCCGGCTGTGATTCATTTAATCGATAATTGGTACCATTTTCAAAACAGCACATCCTTCGGAGCGTGCTGAAAACAGGCATGTTCAAAAAGTACCACGAAAAACGCGATACTACACAAAATGGCACCTAATGTGCTTCATACACGGTGTGCCGTTCAAATCAAATAAATCAGAGAAATATCCCTACATGCCTGCCTATGTGAGGTGCACTTCACATATTCAAATTCAAATTCAAAGATTCAAACGTTAGCTAACTTCAAACAAATTCAAATTCAAATTCAAAATTCAAAAAGCCACAGTAAGTGTCAGTAGACTACCTCACCAGTCAAAAAGCCAAGTTCTGTAATCGAATCAGCCAAAACGGCACATCACGACAATCCAAGATCAGAATCTCAGTCGAAGACCGGCGCCACCTGGAAGGTCAGATCAGAAGGAAGGAAAGACACACCGTGGGTGCCAAGACTCGGGTCACTCAATGGCAGCGATCGCTTCCATGGCGAGTTTCCAAACCTTCGTCACGACCTCTCCTTCGGGCATCCGAGTCGCCGATGAGTCCCTTCGTGGTCGCCAATTGTGGTGTTGGGTTCAAATCAGGCCTACATACTCTGCTAAACTCTCGAACACCTTAGTATAGAAGTTGGCACGGACACTGGAAAAGGCAAAAGACAAGTTTATTAAGACCCCATGGGGTGGTGATACATTCCCACAGCACCCTTCGGCAATGTAAGAAGTAGCACACCGAACATCGGTGCGCGACCTCTTTTATACAGTTTAATAGCAATAAAAAGATAGGCGGTTACAAGTTACACATTTTAGGTACATATAAGGTCATTTTTGGAACACAGTCAGCAGGTGGGAGGAGTTCAATAGTACTGGTCAGTTAGTGCTAACATTCCTAAAGAATGACCAGTTGATGCATAGGGCGCATGTGCGCTTGACCAGTACTAAAAATAGCCTGTTGCCGAGCAGAATAGATGACCATGTGTATCGAGGAAGGACGAAAGGGCACACTGACCACGAGGCAGCGTGTTCATAGAAAATGGAAGCCAGAAGGATTCAAAATGGCCCCCGTTCGTTTTGGTCAAGTTAACGAAAAAGACCGTGTAGCTGTGCTAAACGCTAACTCAGGAGCTGCCAAAACACGACAGGTGGATGGGGAGGGAGTTCCAAGTCTTGGCTGCCAGGTAGGAGAAGATCTTCCTCCGGTGGTGGTTCTGCGGATGCGCGGTACGGCGGCGAGGGCGAGGCTGGTCAATCGTAGCTGGCGGGTGGGCGTATAGAAGGTCAGGCGGTCGTTGAGGTACCTGGGGCCCAGGTTGTGAAAAGCCTTGTGTGCGTGGGTGAGGATCTCTTGCTGACGGGGAGCCAATGCAGGTCTCTCAGGTGGCCGGATATGTGGCTGTGTCGGGGGATGTCCAGGATGAGTCGTGCGGAGGCGTTCTGGATGCGCTGGAGTCTTTTCTGCAGTTTGGCTGTGGTTCCGGCGTAGAGGGTGTTCCCGTAGTCCAGTCGGCTGGTGACGAGTGCCTGGGTGACTGTCTTCCTGGTCTCGGTGGGGATCCAGCGGAAGATCTTACGGAGCATGCGCAGGGTGCTGAAGCACGACGAGGAGACGGCGTTGACTTGTCTGGTCATTGAGAGGGAGGAGTCCAGGATGAAGCCCAGGTTGCGTGCGTGGTCCGTTGGCTTGGGTGCGGAGCCCAGGGCGTGGGGCCACCAGGAGTCGTCCCAGGCGGCGGGCAATGATCCCAGGACCAGGACCTCCGTCTTGTCTGAGTTCAGTTTCAGACGGCTGATCTTTCCTGGAGGCTGGCTTTTGCGATGGCGGGGTCATTGGTGAGGGAGAGGATCAGCTGGGTGTCGTCGGCGTCGGAGATGATGTTAAGGTTGTGTTGGCGTGCGATGGCAGCGAGAGGGCTCATGTAGATGTTGAAGAGGGTGGGGCTGAGTGAGGATCCTTGTTGTACGCCGCAGATGGCTTCGGTGGCCTCGGATTTGAACGGGGGGAGGCGGACTCCCATTGTGTCAACTAAAACTATACCTTCAGTCAACAATGGGTCAGGAGCGTTTTTCTGGACTTTCATTGAGCTGAAAGTTAGTACCAGTGTCAATTCTACTTCAAAATTATGCTTGTTATGATATTAGGTTTGTCCAATTGGTTTAAATTGCACTATTTCACACGTATTTATCCTCACATAAGAGCTAGGAAGGTAGCTGCGACCTCATAACTGGAAATACTTGTCCGGACACTTTGCTGGGAGTGTTAACACTCCCTCCCCCGAATGTTGGGTCTAATTGTGCCCTGGTTGCTATTTCTTTGCAAATTTTCTAAATGATAGTTAAGTATTTTCTAACAGAAGGATGGAGAAAGTCAACTGGACCTATATTCGCTAGTCCTGGGAAAGGTATGTACACTTGAAGGTAGTACCTGTTCGTACCTTATGCCCTTGAGGTCATCAAAGAGATGTTTTTGCTACTCCCCAAGGGTACTGTTCTGTAAAACTGTCCCATACTGGCATTGCTGGCGATCTGGAGAACACAAGATATGAAGATCGGGGGCGGTGGTGAGGGGGGGCACTGTAAGGCAGGATACTGCAGACAGGTTGAGTTTTGCAATACACTTGCTGAGCGACTATAGTATTGAAGTATATGAAAGTGTTTCAGTATTTTAGATGCCAATCTTTATACGTGCGACCAATCAGAAATGATTGACAGCTACAATGGGGATTTGGGGGGGTGGCCGACCAGCGGGAGGCTCGCCCCCCCGGGGAATTTTGGGGCACCAGGGGAGGGGGGGGGTTAGGTAGCATGTCACTCGGGTCTCGCCGTAGCTGGCGTTTTTGGGCTGGTTGGGCTGGTTAGGGGGTTTTGGGCTGCTTTTGGGCTGGCTAGGTATTTAACCGGCCATTTTGTGTCACTGCACACGGTTTGGGTGCAGTGACACAGCAGCCATGGTCGACAGTTTTTGTGTAGGTGTGGTAGTGGGATTAGGCGGCGGTTCGGGACCTTCGGCGTCAATTTGTGAAGGGCCGAGGCGGTTGCTGCGGTGTGCGCGTCGTGCGTGGTGTTTTTGGTCGGTCTTTGGTGGCGTGATGGCGGAGGGTGATGACCCGCGCGTGGCGGAGAGCACTGCGGCTGTTGCGGGAGGCGGCCCGGCGTTAAGGTAAGGCCGCAGCGGCGCGCTGCTGACGGCGCGGCTGCGGCTGTGGTGGCTTGTGATCCGCCGCGGTCGCATCTGCGGCCGGCTTCGCGAGGAGGGAGGGGGGGCGGGGGCGCGAAGGGTAGTGCGGGACTTGCTGAGGCGGCGCCGCGGGGCAAGAGGAAGGGTGGCGCAAAGTGGACCGGGCGGAAGGGGAGGAAACAGCCCCTGGTTTTTATGGAGGTGGTGGGGGAAGGGTGCGGGAGCGGCCCGCGAGGCAGGGTTGGACCTGGGGGGACGGGGGGAGGGGGGGGGAGGGGGTGAGTGGAGAGGTACAGGCAGCCGAGCCAGGGGAGGGTGGGGGCGGTGGTGAGGGGGGGCGGGTGCCAGCGGTTAGAGTGGACCCTGTGATCGGAGGGGGAGGGGGGGCGGGGGGCGGAGGGGGTCCGAGGCAAGGGGAAAGCGTGGGGCGGCCGAATGGAGAGGGTGGGGGGGCGGTTTCACCCCTATTGATTGAGGAGACCGATGTGGAGGAGGAGGTGGGGAGAGGGGAGGGGGAGGACACAGAGCTGGACTGGGGCTCGTCTTCGGCGGAGGAGGGGGGGGCGAGGGGGGCCAGGGCGGTTCAGAGTTCGCGGGAGTGCGGGGGAGGGGTGGCGGGAGGGGTCGGGCGGAGGGGCGTGGCAGATTGGTGGCGGTGGGGGAGGGGCTTGGGGGTGGCGGCATGCCGGGTGGGAGGGGTGAGTCGGGCATTGGCGGGGGAGTCAGTGGGGGTGGTGGAGGCGTGGTGGGGGGCGGAGTCGGGGAGGGGCGTGGGGGTGGCGGCGGGTCGGGTGGGAGGGGTAGGTCGGGTAGTGGAGGCGTGGTGGGAGGCGACGAAGGGGCGGGGGCAGCGGCGGGCAGTGGGCGGGTTACGGGGAGGGGGGGGAGCAGGGAGGCAGCTTGGGGGGGCATGGGGTCCGGGACGCGGGGGGGTGCGGGCCCGAGTTGGGGTTACGGGGGATGGGGTGGGTCGGGGGACTGGGAAGGGGGTTGGGAAATGGGGGGCGGTGGGGTCCCGTCGCGGGGCGGGGGTCATTCGGCGGGTTGGGGCGATGGGGTGGGGGAGTGGGGGAGGTGGCGGCGCGTGGGCGGGGGATGAGCGTGGTTTTTACCCTGGCATGCTGGACTCCACCTTTTTTCCTTGGCAGGAGCTGTTTGCGAGGCGCTCGGGGGAGCAGCATGCGGCTCCCACCCACCGAGTGGATGGGCCAGCTCTGTTTGGTGCGGACGGCTGTGCTCCAGCGAGGGACCTAATTCATGACCATGGCGAAAGGAGGCGCGGTGCGTCTCCGCCAGCCCCGCCCGAAGGGTCTTTACGGCCGCCGGGGGTAGGGGAGCGAGGATGGATTTACATGTCTCTGATATGAATGCGAGTGCGGAGGATGGAAGGGCGAGTGTGGACCTGATGGAGTTGATGCGGGTGTGTCGGGAAAGAGCGGGTTTGAGCCGGCTGGAACCCCAAATGGGGGGCCGGATTGGTGTGGTGCCGGCTATTGATGAGTCGGAGGAGGAAGGGGAACTTCGGGAGGACGGGGGGGCTGGTAATGTTGTTGGAAGTGTATTGCAGGTTGCCAGCAAGGCAAGAAGCGCCCAGAGTGACGGCCCCCTCAGATCCACTGGTTAGGCGGCGGGATCCAGCAAGGACGCCGACCTTGACGCCAGGTAAGACGAGTGATGGTGCGGGGGGTGCCAAGAGGCGTTGTGTGCAGGTTTCAGTGGGGTCGGGGGGCGAGGGGGAGGATGGGTGGCGGCTGGTGCGGGGTCGGTATGTGCAGGACGCGGGAGTTGGCACAGACGGCGCGGCGCCGGGCGGGGGGGACCCAGCGCGGGCGACGGGGCAGTGGCGGCGGGTGAAAAGGAGGCGGCGGGGGGAGGAAAGGAGAGTTGTGTGGTTCCGGTGCGGAAGTTGCCGTACATGGGGCTGACCAAGCCGCTGGGTGCCCACCTTTCGGCGGCGACTAAGGAGAAGATTTGGAAGGGGGAATACATTGATATCCTGAAGCTGCTGCACAGGGAGTTGACGTCTAAGGAGGGGTCAAAGGAGGAAGAGCAGGAGCTGGCGAGGCGCCCGAAGGTGCCCCTGACTCTAGACAACTGGTCAGCGGCTTTCCTCATATACGCGAGTGTGTATTGCGAGAAGTTCCCGGACCGGTGCGTCGCGCTCTTTAAATACATGGATGTGGTGCGGAGGGCGCAGGTGACCTATGGTGGATATGCGTGGTCACTGTGGAAAATTAGTACGGTTTGGTAAACATTATCTGCGCCATCTTGCCTTTTCCCCTGATGCCACACTTTTTGTCGTGCGCACCCGCCATTTTAGGTGCCTCGATCAGAACCACCCTCTGCACGCCACTGACCCCCAGCACAGCTCTTCGTCCCCACAAGCCCCCCCCACGCACTGGCCACCCCCGCTCTCACACGCCTTGGGTCATAAACCCCTCTTCAGCGCAGCTCTGCCTCGGAATCCCATCCTGTTCCCAGCGCGACACCTCCCTTCATTCCTTTCATAATCCCAGGTCCTTTGATACAAACCCCCTTTTCCTGTGTGCCCGTTTGTCTTCCTCGTTCCCAGGCCGCCACCTGACCCTGCGGATACCCATGCGGGATAAAGCCCCCTCTCCATGAGATCCGATCAACCCCACACATTCCGTGAATCGGCGGAATGTCCAGCTGCGCGATAATCATCACCTGTTGTGACCGGGGTGGGGACTTCAACTGTAAATGTGTGTGGGAACGGGCCTGAAGGGGAGATTCCGAGGATGTCCTTTCATACTTCAAAGCATTGCAAGAATGTGTTACCTGCAATAAAGATCATAAACCTGTGTATAAGAGGCCAGGCCTCAGAGATGCGGTTAGAGCACCTCGTGACGATACTTGCTGTCCGAACTGATGTGTTCTCCTCCGGAGAGAATAAAACCTTGTTTCCTGCCCTCCAGTCTCCAGCGCCTGCCTCTTCATTGATTAATATTTTGTGGGTGAAAGAGGCGACACCGCCGGGCAATACTTAAGGATCTTTGTTTATTGGTTGTCCTGAACCCTTTTTTACAATTGGCGTCCCAAGTGTGGGGCCCATCAGCGACACGTGGATCCAGTGGGAGAGGTCCTGACGACAGAGTGAACGACTGCAACGATCGGGAGAGCTCTTGCCCAATAGACCCTCGTCTGGCAGCCGATCATCCGAACTTCACTAGTTCCGAACAGACCTCTCTCTCGAGTGATCTACGGTCCTGACTGGGAACCATCAGGAGTGCCGCGAGGAATACGAGGAAAAGAGGACGATCGGGCGCTGGATTCGGAAGACAAGAAACTGTCCATACGGTCCGGGTAAGGTCGTGTAAACACGACGAATTGCGAAATGATTGTTTGATTGTTTGGAAAATACTAGTATTGCTCTTTGTTGATTTGTTTGGAGATTCGCTGTCTGCAAACGGAGAAACGACAGGCTCTCTCCCTTTGCAAGCAGTGAAGGATAGGTAACGCAGCCGTCGTGCCAATCTTTCTCCCCCACTGATTGATTGATTGTTCTCGGGAGATTTCCCTCTCCCACACTGATTAATTGTTTTGACCCCGAACTACTGTTCGCGGATTGTTTTCTGGAGATTCTCTGTCTGCAAACAGGAAAGAACAGGTTCCTCTTTGCAGATAGTGAAAGGGTAGAGGACGCAGACCTTTGCGGGCCTACTTATTCTCCCCACTGATTGTTTGATTGACCGAACGTTGACTATTCGATATTGGTCCATGAGGTATTCACTACCTGCAAACAACGTAGAATAGAAATATTCTGTCTAGTCTTTGCACGCAGTGATAAGATAGGCAGTGCTGACTTTTGTCCCCGTTGTGATCCGTCATGTCTTTCTTCTCCCCACTGATTGGTAGCCTGTTTAGCCCGGACCGTTTATTAGAGGTGGACCATCTAGCTCCGCTGGAAGGCACCCCTAATAAAGACATGTTCACAAAGTATGGATTAGTTACCATAGCCTATAGTAAGCTGTGGCACAAGTATACCAAAGAAAATCAAGAGAAACAGTGGCCACTGATAGGATCCTTCGATCTTGATAAAATAGAAACGTTAGAAATAGCCCTTTGTAGTAGAAAGACAACGCCTATTATGCTCGACAGTCTCGGTATGTGGCGCAAAGAAGCAATGCAACGAAAGAAAAGAGACGAAGTCAGAATAGGTAAGGAAACGCGACAGACAACCTTCCAAGCATCTGGTAGGCAAAAGGAAGGGATAGCGGCAACACGGTTCCAAGGAGTAAACGCAGGAAGGGAACGGTGTAAAGGAATATACCGACAGGACAACCCCAAGACACAACGACCCGAAAGTAATCCCCCGACACTACGCACAGGACGACCAGACTTAGGGCAAAACCAATGTGCTTTTTGTAAATATTCCGGGCACTGGAAAGCCCAATGCCCCACTCTACTGAACAAGGGTAAGAGCAGAGGGCCGACAGAAATAACAGGCCGGCAGAAAGGGAAAAGGCGTGAGACAAAGATGAATCAGACTGACACGGACAGGCCGGATAGAACCACCACGTTTGATTACGCCCGATGGCACAGATTTCGCCAGACCGATTTCAGCGACATGTTCGAATCCTCATAGATCGAACAACGCTAAGACGGGAAACCCAGTCTAGCTCTAAGTTACCCTGTGACGAACCCCGTACTACCGCTACTGTTCCCGAACACAAAAGCCACCCTTTCGGATAACATACAGAAACAATACACAGAGTAGTCTCGGACAGATTAGTATACATTCCATTAATGAACTCAAACTTCGAGTGCAATGGGACTGATTACTCTCTGTTGCCCCCCCACTCTGTGAAAAGAAAAAAAAAAGCAATTACAGGCCTGCATAGACAACCCATTACCCAGACATGCCTGTCCAAACAAAATACCTACCCCCACTCCGGAAGTTCCCGAAATGCAGCAGGTCACCGGTCACGCCCATCCGGAAGGTGAAACACACAGCACGTGTGGGGCGGGGCCTACTGACAGCCATCGATCGAAAAGATCGCCAGTGGGATGTCCAGGAGGCACCACGGGCCCGGCATGAAATGGCCCTCGCCATCCTCTTCTTCCTGGGGCGGCGTCCCCCGGGCCACGAGTAGGGAGGGAGCAGATGCAGATGACCCCCTCCCTCGTATCTCCTGGTCCGGCCATCACAAATACCTCCGCTGAAGAATTGGTACAGGGTGGGCTGGGAAGGAGAGGCGACGCGAACGAGCCTCTCCCACCTCCACAGGTAGGAGGTTTCCCAGCCCCGGCCCGGCGCCGAAATCCTCCAGCCGGGCGGCGGCCATACTTCCGCAGCACAGGACATAGAATGGCGGCGGCCATACTTCCGCAGCACAGGACATAGGATGGCGGCGACCATACTTCCGCAGCCCAGGACATGGAATGGCCAGCAACCATACTTGCGCAGCAAAAGACATACGATGGCCCTCAAGTGTACTTGCGGAGCACGGGATGTAGGGTGGCCATCATGTATACCCGTGAAAAGGGGCGGCGTGGGGTGCACTGGGGGAGGGAGACGGCGCGAACGAGTCTCCCTCGCCCCCCAGGTGGGGGCGCCACAGCTGCACCCTAGCCGAATGTCCTGCTCCTACGGCACGGTGTTCCATTTTTTTTCGCCCCAAGAAGTCTCTTCCACTCTTGCAGACACGACGAAGGGCGGCTGCTGCGGGGTCTCAAAATGGCGTCTGGGCCCCCTGGAAGGCGGGTCTAGGCCGCTAGAGTAACTTTGACCAGCAATATAACTCGGACGCTTGCCCACCGGGGCACGAGCCCCCACCTCCGACAGCATCCCCACAGCCTTGAAGATTCTGCAAAAATCCCAGGAGCCCTCGGCCCCTGCAGGCTTCCGGTGAGGAACAACTGCCTTGATCGCCGACGAAATAACCACGACATAGCCACCCCTTCTGTTAGCACAAGTTTTTTGAACTGCCGAAAGGGACTCTGGTCCAACCGCCGGTTGTGGGAAACATTTTGTCCCTGATGCTACTTCCGGACTAACCCGGCCCCGCCCAAAATGGCGCCGGTGTCAATAGGAACTTACGAACACCTCGTGGTGTTTTTAGCTAATAAGACTTGATGTTCGGAGATATGTCTATGATCCTTTGTACACTTGACGAAAAGGAGGGAGGGTTCACTTGACGAACATGTAAAAGGATCCCGTTAAAATGTTGGTTTCAATGTACGATTTATTATGATATTATTGTAACTGATACATAACATCGCTTATGACACACGCCTACGGTATGCATCTAGGAAATTTGATTGCAACTAGTCTGACTGTGCTTCCAATTATGAAATGAATGCCCCTTGATCCCTCAACTATTGATAGACGTTTTTAAGTTTCCCGCAAATGACTAAAATAAACCCTTTTTAAATGTTTTTAATGCTGAAAAATAGCCCCCTACTGTACGCGCTTCAGCCATCGCCGTGTCCGGCCAAATACGATTGCACTCTCATATCTACATGCTGAACGATTGTGCAAATAAAGGTTTTCCAAACTATGAACAGGTATTGCATACTTTTGTAAAATGTGGGATCAGCGGGAGAGTTTTTCTGTGCGCTCTGCTTTGTTCTCTTTTTAAGGTTATTAGAAAATGGTTGCTCAGCCTCGGATTGAGGATCGAATCTAAGGCACGATACTCTGCCTCCAAATATGCGACTGGCTCAGGAACAAACGCATGGAGAAGGACCTCGACTTCTGAGGACGGGTAAAGTGAAGCGGTGTAAATGATAGAATGTTATAAAGGTATGGTACTCAAAGGTACTAGGGAACAGGGTTGGCCGAAGAGCTGATATGCCTTAGGACATCACAGCGTTGGAAAAGATTTAAGGACCACGATAGCTAGATATATCTACAAACTAGATACCTCGCACTAAGCGCCTCTGATTTTTTTAACGTTTCCCTACACACGGCCTATAGTGCCACACTGCCCGCCCCCCTGGCTTCAGAAACCAAGACCCCAGGGATTATATCCCGAGGAGATAAGACGAGTATGTGGTAAGTAAAGGACTTTCGTGCCCATGCATTTGATATGCTCGAATGTTGTCCCCCCTCCCTTCCCCTCTTTTCCTCCCTCTACAGGTTACAATGGAATCACGACGGAGGTATGGTGAAGATCTGAAGCCTCGCCATGTCTGATACATGAAGCGGACTAATGCTGCAAGGTGGCACCTAGTGACACCCACAAACTACTCTTGTAACGAAAGAGCCAATAAGTTGTATGATATTACGAAACACGATCTCCCCTAATCCGTGTTGCGTGAATGAGCACATGTCACGTATGTCTGAAACTATGAGAAAATGTTTTTTATGCGACTAAAGCATTGACTTAACTAGTCAAAGGACCGAGAGTGCGAGAAGTGCGACACCATGATGCCTTTTACTCAATGCATGTCCCTTTGTACCCGGCCTAATGCTCGTCCCTCCCGAACTGCATGCTTTCGAAATTCTAACACAGACCCGTAATGTCTCAATGTTGTTTAATGCGCTGAATAGCCTATCTTAATACACGGCTACTCCCCATGTCGCACGTGTACTATTTAGCCTATTGTTGCACATCTCTCTCTCTCTCTCTCTCTCTCTCTCTCTCTCTCTCTCCCCTCCGCACTCTCACTCTCCCTAACGACTGACACCTAATTGGCAAACCACCACCCCTGGTGCACCACCCAATTGGCTCCAAATACCGCGAGTATTTGCACAAATTTGTCTCAAATAAAATCACCTTGATGCCATGTTACTACCTCTCCTTTCTACTAAATATTGATGAAACCTAGAATTGGCCAAAAAGGAAAGGACAGGTAAGACGACTGAGGTTCCCTAATCTGACCCGTAATAAGGGAACTACATGTCAGTGGCTTCTATGATAAAAATGCCTCAGGTAACGCGACCTTCCCCGTCCCGAATTGTCTCAATACCCAAACAGTAAAAGTGATCGAAGCATCCCCGTCTTCCCAGAACGCCCCCAGTTTTGTATCAGCTGCCCCGGACGAGAGTTTGAAAAAAAAAAAAATGTCCCTCACCCCCGGTTGTAAGAGATGGGTCGACTTACAACTAACACAGGCCAGCCGTTGTTCCTAGAAATGATTTGTTGATGAGCAAGCTACAGAGTTTAGAATTCGAGAAATGTCACTGAACGCTTACCAACTGAACTGTGGCCTTCTGCTAGATAACGCCCTCATGACACAAAGCAAGACGATAGTCCCTCACCCCAGTTTGCTATGTTCCTAGTTGTTTTCCATAAGACCCCGGTCACCCCAAGGATGAGTCGAATAGTTATCGCAAGCCCCCCCCCGGTTTTTAATGAAGTGGTCAGGTTGTAAGAGACTATGTAGAAATTAGAATGATGTTTGCAAAGTTAAGATTAGGCCAAAATGAAGAAATTGTTGCAGTAAACCCTGTTGAAAGTAAAATGTTTAGCTGAAAGATAGGATGCATTGATATAATGGAAAATTGTTTAGCCTATGTTCATTCCTCAGAAAGATACCTATCAGACCATGGTGATAGCATGTTGCACTTTTTCGTAAAATACAAAGCCCTGGAGAACGGTATAGCTTCGTAAGCCTCGTACTAGGAAAGTGGGTCTCTGCCAGAAGAACTGACGTGACTGTAATAAACAAATGCAATGAATAGGTATCAGATCTCGTACCACGACAATGAATGTAATACCAACAAACACCAAAGAAATAGTTACGAAGGAAAGTTATAGGAAATCCAGCAAACCCATCATCAATTATTTATATGTTGGTTGTAAACCCCAATGTAACGGATGTTTCTCAGTTGCTAGGAGTTGGGAGAGAAATAGACTTATGTGATTACCTTCCTCTGCCAATTCTCTAAAGACTGTCTTTTCAAACTCATTTAAGGGTACCACTGTCGGAGGAGAGAGAGACCGGATGTGGGAGCACGCGGCCTGACTGCAGATCGTGGAACATCTGCGACATTGGCTAAGGCGGGACCGCAACAGTAAGGAGTCGCAGGACGAGGCACTGTTTCCGACAAAATGAGAGGAAAGGGCTGACCTGATGCCCCTGCTCGATGATCAACATGTGCCGAAAAGTCCCCGCCCTCTGAACTCGGTCATGGGCCCGCCTACCTGAAGTTTTCCGTCCCCCTGGTCTGTTCCCGATCTGGCCCTGCTCCATCCCCTTTTCCTCCGACCTACCCTAAGGACTACTCACACACCCCCTTCTTCCACCTGAACTCTTTGACAATCGTCTCGAAAAAGAAAAACTGCGATCAGATAGAATAGGGTTTTGTTGCAAACTAAAATGAAACTTGGGTGCCCTGTCTAAGGTACCCATGAAAGAATAGTTAGGACACAGGGCGAAAAAGGACCTTTTTGACCAGGAAAGCGAGGAAAAGGTCATCCCCTGCAACGCTGGACCTAGAATAGAGCTGGACATAGCTCCACCGCCGGTGCTCAACAGTGCCAACAGAAGACGACAAAGAATGCTGAGAACTCACTAATGATGGTCCACGACAATAAGACTTCCCCTTCGAACAGTGACACCCCTGATTATCGTTTTTACTACGTCTCATTTCTCTCCCAGCCACCATTGTATTGATTATGCTCCAACCGAATACGAAATGAACTTACATATGTAATAACCTATCAGTTCCTATTCCGAATGACTATAAGCATCTATGAAATGTACCCAACGCTCTCACTACAGAATCGTTTTTGTCCGATATTGCATTACTATGACTTTCCTGCAACGAGCTTAACGATAGGCCCGCCTCCTAGGATGAAAGATTTTAAATGTAATGTTTACAGCTCCTTCACCTGGGTTCCTACTTCTTTACTTATGACCGCCACAGTAGACATGGATAGGAAATAGGCCAGCAAGATGTCTTGGGAATGTTAAAGGGAGGACTGTGGAAAATTAGTACGGTTTGGTAAACATTATCTGCGCCATCTTGCCTTTTCCCCTGATGCCACACTTTTTGTCGTGCGCACCCGCCATTTTAGGTGCCTCGATCAGAACCACCCTCTGCACGCCACTGACCCCCAGCACAGCTCTTCGCCCCCACAAGCCCCCCCCCACGCACTGGCCACCCCCGCTCTCACACGCCTTGGGTCATAAACCCCTCTTCAGCGCAGCTCTGCCTCGGAATCCCATCCTGTTCCCAGCGCGACACCTCCCTTCATTCCTTTCATAATCCCAGGTCCTTTGATACAAACCCCCTTTTCCTGTGTGCCCGTTTGTCTTCCTCGTTCCCAGGCCGCCACCTGACCCTGCGGACACTGTTTACTGCCCCCCCGTACAGTAGGAAGCTTCCCCCATTAAAGGACCCTCGAATTGATCAAAGCCCCCTCTCTATGAGATCCGATCAACCCCACACATTCCGTGAATCGGCGAAATGTCCAGCTGCGCGATAATCATCACCTGTTGTGACCGGGGTGGGGACTTCAACTGTAAATGTGTGTGGGAACGGGCCTGAAGGGGAGATTCCGAGGATGTCCTTTCATACTTCAAAGCATTGCAAGAATGTGTTACCTGCAATAAAGATCATAAACCTGTGTATAAGAGGCCAGGCCTCAGAGATGCGGTTAGAGCACCTCGTGACGATACTTGCTGTCCGAATTGATGTGTTCTCCTCCGGAGAGAATAAAACCTTGTTTCCTGCCTTCCAGTCTCCAGCGCCTGCCTCTTCATTGATTAATATTTTGTGGGTTAAAGAGGCGACACCGCCGGGCAATACTTAAGGATCTTTGTTTATTGGTTGTCCTGAACCCTTTTTTACAATCACACTACGATGAGGAGTTCCGGGCGCGCATGGCGGGGGACCCGGAAGCGCAATGGGGGGAGCTGGATTCGGACCTTTATCAGCAGACGATGGGAGGGGCCAAGTTTGGCCGCACCATCAACACAGCAAGCGGTTTGCCGCTTGCTTCCCCCCCCTTTGCGGCTCGTCCCACCCGAGGGGGGGTGGGTCAGGGAGCTTCGAGCAGCCAGACCGCAGTCGGAGCCTGCTGGGACTTTAATAGGGGGGCCTGCGGGCGGGCGGCTTGCCGTTTCCGGCACGAATGCTCGTCGTGTGGACGGAACCACCCAGTGCTGCGTTGTTGGGGGACCGGGGGCCCTCCGGGACAGCTGCCCGGGCAGGGAGGTGCTCTTGCCAGAGGGGGTCAGGGTGGGGGCAGGGGAGGGGGCAGAGGGGGGGGAGCCGGGGCTCTGGGCAAAGGCTCGTACGCCGGTTAGGATCGAGCGGATGGAGCCCTGGTTGGTGGCGTATCCGCGGGCGGAGGATGCTACAGTGCTGCGTCGGGGTTTCCGGGAGGGTTTTCGGCTGGGGTACGAGGGCCCTCGGATTGCTCGCTGGGCGGACAATCTGAAATCGGTGAACGCACACAAGGGTGTGGTGAGGGAGAAACTGTTCAAAGAGGTCAGGGAGGGCCGGATGGCGGGCCCCTTCACGGTACCGCCGCTGCCGGGACTAATCATTTCACCCATCGGGGTGGTGCCCAAGAAGGAGGAGGGGCAGTTCCGACTGATACAGCACTTGTCCTGGCCGGAGGGGGAGTCAGTAAATGCCTACATTTCGGCGGAATTGGCGTCGGTGACTTACTCGTCGGGGGCGCGCTGATGGCAAAATGCGACGTAAAGTCGGCCTTCCGGCTCCTTCCGGTGCACCCGGCGGATCACCAGTTGCTGGGGATCCAGTTCCAAAGTCTCATCTTTGTGGATAAGGCGCTGCCGATGGGGTGCTCCATTTCATGCGCGCTGTTTGAGCGTTTTAGCTCATTCCTACAGTGGGTCTTTTCCAGGCGCACAGGCTCGGAGTCAGTGACGCACTATCTGGATGACTTTTTCCTGGTGGGGCGGCCTGGTGCGGAGGACTGTCAGCGGCTGCTGGATGGTTTGGCCGGGTTGATGGGGGAATTTGGGGTTCCCTTGGCGCCAGAGAAGACGTGCGGTCCCAGTACGGTGTTGTCCTTTCTCGGTATCGAACTTGACTCGGTCGCCATGGAAGCACGCCTGCCGGGGGATAAGAGGGCTGCGATGTTGGTTTTGGTGGATGGAGTGTTGTCTAGGAGGAAGGTGACAGTGCGGGAGGTGCAGGTGTTGTTGGGGCATTGGAATTTTGCCTGCCGCGTGGTACGGGCGGGCCGAACGTTCTGCCGACGGCTGGGTTTAGCGTTGTCCGGTTTGCCTTTGCCCCATCACCATGTGCGCCTTTCCGCGGGTATGAAGGAGGATCTGCGCATGTGGCGGGCGTTCCTGGAGAGGTTCAATGGGGTGCCAATGGCGCCGGCGGAGGACTGGGAGTGGGATGTCACCATGTACTCGGATGCGGCGGGCGGCGGCCGCTTCGGTCTGTATTGGGACGGAAGGTGGTGTGCGGAGCTGTGGCCGGTGCATTGGCAGGCAGGCGGGAGGAGCATCGCGTTCTTGGAGTTGTTCCCGTTGGTGGTGGCAGTCACCGTGTGGGCAGGGGCGTTGGCACACAAGCGCGTGTTATTTCGAGTGGACAACATGGCTGTTGTGCAGGTGGTGAACAGGCAGTCGGCGCGGGACGCACAGGTGCTGAAATTGATGAGGGTTTTTGTGCTGCGCTGCTTGGAGAATGACATACTGTTTCAGGCGCGCCACGTGCCGGGCGTGGACAATGACATTGCCGATGCTTTGTCTCGTTCACAGTGGGAGAGGTTCCATGGGTTAGCCACGACAGCGGAGGAAACCAGGACACCGGTGCCGGAGGACATGTGGTCGGTGGGCGAGGACGGGTCTTTCGGCTGGTGAAGGCGTCAGTCGCTGTGTCTACGTGGAGGGCTTACGAGCTGGCATGGGTAGAATTCCTGCGGTCAGGTGCGGTGAGGCAAGGGGACAGGTGGCGGCGCGAGGATCAGGTGGTAAGGTTCATGCTGGCGCTCATGGATAAGGGTCTGTCGCGGGTGTCGATTGCGGGCAAATTGTCGGTGGTGGCATTCAGGGCAAGATGTGGTGGGGGTATTCCCCGTCGGCAGGTGAACTAGGAACCCGGCTGCTGGAAGGGTGGGCGAGAGAAAAGGGTGCGAAGGTGCGGCTGCGCCGTCCGATCACGGTCGACTTGCTAGAAGGTGTAATTGGTGCGCTGCCAAGGGTGTGCAGGGATGAAGGCGAGATGGTACGGTTTTCTACCTTGATGTCCTGGCTTTTCTTCGGGGCCTTTCGTGTGTCGGAGTTGCTGGGCGCGAACGGGAGGCGGGGGGTGTTGTGGGGGGACGTGGAGGTGCGAGATCGGGAGGTGGCGGTGCGTTTGCGACGCTCGAAGACGGACCAGCGAGGGGTCAGGACCTGGGTGGTACTGGGGCCGGGCAGACGGGAGGGGGTGTGCCCGGCGGAGTGGGGTAGGAGGTTGATGGCAGGCGGAGGCGAGTCGGAGAGGGAGGTTTTTGGACGTGGGGAGGGGGACGGTGTGACGGCATATCAGGCTTTGTGGGTTCTGCGGCACGCCCTGCGGTACATGGGTGAGGACCCTCTGGCGTCCGGGACGCACTCCTTCCGGATCGGGGTGGCGACGGAGGCGGCGCGGAGGGGTTGGGGCAAGGAAGAGATACAGAGGCTGGGGCGGTGGAAGTCGGATTGTTACCGGACATATGTGCGGTTGAGGGAGGCTGAGGGGTTGTAGGAATAGCTGTGTTGCCCGATTTTGACATGTGTGTCTTTACAGGTGCTGTGGCGGGGCCGGCAGTGGCTGTTCTGAATGTATATATTGTGGGACATTCATTCATCAAGAGGGCAGAACAGGCGGAGTGGGACAGTCATCGGACACTCAATTTGGGATTGGACGTGGGGTTGTACCGTTGTCATTGGAGGGGGAAAGGGGGTAGGCGTTGGCACGAGTTGTTGCCCTTGTTGAACACGGTGGTAAGAGGGGGAGTGTGCCCAGATGTGGTGTTGATTCATCTGGGTGAGAACGATTTGGTGCAGTGCAAGGGGTTGGCGCTGCTCAAGCAGATGAAGAGGGACCTGAGGGAAATTAAGAAGCAGTGGGCGGGCTGCCATATTATCTGGTCTGAGTTTATTCCCAGGCGGTTGTGGAGGGGGGCGGAGCGCCCGGGGGCCATTGAAAGGGCCCGGAGGAAGATTAACCGGGAGATGCGGGTATTCTGTGCCAGGGAGGGGGTGGGGCGGATGGAGCACCCGGAGTTGCGGTATGGCGCAATTTACTTTTTCCGGGAGGATGGGGTTCACCTGTCCAGGTATGGCATGGAACTGTACATAATACAGATGAAGGAGGCTTTGGATGCGGCTTTGGGGGTGCTCAGGTATCCCAGGAGGCAGGAGTCCTAAGGGGGGGTCGAAATTCGTAAACGAATTTCGAGTGGCGCTTTCCTAAGGAGATAGGGTGGTTTTGCGGGAGGCCTGGGACTGTATGGTAGACGGGGGTGAGGTCATGGAGGTCACTGTGGCAGTCAGTAGAGGGGTAGGTTGTGAGCGGACGTGTGGTATTACAGTGCAATGTTGGGATTAAACCTTAGGGGTGGGGGTGCGGGGTTGTTAGGAAGTTGTTATTTAGTGAGCAGTAGTTTTGTTCGGCACAGGCCAGGCGGGAAATGTTTTAAGTGCACCTGATTCCAATAAAAGTGGCCTTTTTCACACACAATTTGGGTCTGTGTCAATGCTTCCCCCCCCCCTCACCTACTGGTGTGCCCCAATGGGGATTTGGGGGGGTGGCCGACCAGCGGGAGGCTCGCCCCCCTGGGGAATTTTGGGGCACCAGGGGAGGGGGTGGGGGGGGGGGGGTTAGGTAGCATGGAACTGTACATAATACAGATGAAGGAGGCTTTGGATGCGGCTTTGGGGGTGCTCAGGTATCCCAGGAGGCAGGAGTCCTAAGGGGGGGTCGAAATTCGTAAACGAATTTCGAGTGGCGCTTTCCTAAGGAGATAGGGTGGTTTTGCGGGAGGCCTGGGACTGTATGGTAGACGGGGGTGAGGTCATGGAGGTCACTGTGGCAGTCAGTAGAGGGGTAGGTTGTGAGCGGACTTGTGGTATTACAGTGCAATGTTGGGATTAAACCTTAGGGGTGGGGGTGCGGGGTTGTTAGGAAGTTGTTATTTAGTGAACAGTAGTTTTGTTCGGCACAGGCCAGGCGGGAAATGTTTTAAGTGCACCTGATTCCAATAAAAGCGGCCTTTTTCACACACAATTTGGGTCTGTGTCAATGCTTCCCCCCCCCCTCACCTACTGGTGTGCCCCAAATAATCCAGGCAGAACCCGTGCAGATTCAATACAAACGAGAGATGTTTTCTGGCTCCAGCAGTAACTTTGATTGCACTTGCAGCTTGTTGTTTTCTTATTTCAGCGTGCTGTCTCAGATCTCCTCCAGCTCCGTCAGAGACCATGTGTCGGGGGCAGACCCGGCCCGCAGCATCTGTGCAATGAAGCTTCCGCCTCCTCCGGGGTTGAGGGGTTCAGGTGGAGCCCGCTGCTTCGAGCCGGGCCCGCGTCGGTCCTTGCTGTGCTCTGTATTTCACTTGTGAAGATGCATCCTTAGGAAGACTGTGGCAGGATAAAGGACCTAAATCATATAAACAGAGGCGAGATTGACTGCAGGCAGGATTTCCTATCCTTTTCTAATATTTTACAGGCAAACAGGGATTTTTTTATTTGATTATTTCTCGTTCACCTTTCCTTACTGCGCCAGTCGCTCAAACGTGCGCATTCATCAACAACTTTCAGAGAAAATGTACTAGAATTTTCCAATAGAAGCTTTCAGCCCGACCGCCCTCACTGTCAACTCCTCCGCCTCGACATTTTACTGGGCTAAGTGCGTCACCCCTGACTGCTGGGAAAATACAATCGCATTATATCATTTAAAAGGACACCGCAGTTCACCAAGTACCGCGTCAGGTGCCAAAGCATCACGTAAAGAAAGATGGATCCGGGAATCCTTAGCAGGTGTCTGTCTGCCCAGGGGATCCTTGTGCGGGATGGAAAAGAGCACGGCGTTTGTCATGTTATTGTCATTGTGTGTGTTCCTGTGGCCTGAGGGTGGGACCGAGCTCTGTGGTCTGCTTTTACCTTTCTCAAGGAAGACGCCAAACTAGTAGTCAGGCGCTTAGGGGCGGATTTATGTAGGACTTGCGCCACGTTTACGCCACCGTTGCGTCACGCAACGCCGGCGTAAACGTGGCGCATCCCGGCGACCCATTTAGAACGTGGCGCATCTAGGCAGATGCGTCACATTGTAAAGCCCTGCGCCACATGTGGACGTTCCGGCGCAGGGTGTGCGTTCCGGGGCAGGTGCGCCTCGCAAAAGTGCCTGCGTGAAATCTACAAGATTTCACGCAGGCACTTTTAGGCCAATGCTGCGTCAAAACCCTGCGCCTGCTTGAAGCAGGCGTAAGGCTTGACGCAGCATTGGACAGATAGGGCCCCCCTGATCATTGCTGGAGCTGCGTCGCGCTTGCGACGCAACTCCAGCAATGTGCCGCCTTTACGGCACAGATGCGTCACGCATCTGTGCCATTTTTGCCCCATGGTGCGCCGCATTGTAAATGCGGCGCACCATGAGTGGCTGAGCTGCGGCGCACAATAACTGGCGCATCCCTGGGGATCTGCCAGTTATTGTAAATCTGCCCCTCAGTTTCTATGAGGATTGTTTGACTCATGCTTGTTAGATTAACATAAACAGAACACCTTCCACAGCGAAAATCGATGGGATATTATTGAATGCGGATGAAATACTTTTTTTCTATTAGAAAATAGGTCATTTTTGATTTATGTAATGCTGAATTAAACTGTTGTTGTTAAGAGTGCTATTTTGAGGGTTATTTTAAAATGTTAATGAGTTTTTGTTGGGTCTAATGTTTTTGGGGGTAAATGAGAACTGAAAAAACGTATTTATGGTGAAACTGATGGCTGGTCCCACTGAAAACTGATTGTCTTTAGGATAAGATCATTTTCTGACATGTAACCAAAAAAAGGGGGGATCATGGGCTTTTATATAGGTGCAGCATACGTGCCCAAAAATAATGCAAAACAATGGATATGCAGTTCCTGACAGGGGAAGGGATACTAGGTTGATTAAGTGTCAAACAATGTACACTGAAAAGGGAAGGAAAAGGGGAATTCCTCCTTTAGGAAGAAGTTCCCTCACACACCCAGCCAGCTAGGTGTCATGCTTCATCATAGGGCTTGCTCCTCGTCAGGATGGTGCTGCAATCTCCTCACACCCACTGCACCAATACCACATGGAATAAAAGATCTCCGCCGAAGAGACCCTCATAGGGTGCACATCAGGTATTGCATTGCCGACTTGATGGCAAAGCAATACCTAATGCTCTCCACAACTCAGCCTTTTGTCCACTCTCTGGGAGGAATTCACATCTCATCACAGGAGAGTCATTAATAGTCAAATAACACGGAAGACCTGCAGAATGACAGATTTTTCTCAGGCAGGACACAGACATTTTCCAGTAGCCAGACGCTGTTTGTTTGGAGATTGGTTCTCCCTTTTAGAAAATAAGACGTTTCCTTGATCGAGTGGTGATGGTCAGTTAATATTTCTTCCAGCTGAATATTCAACATTTGAGGGTGAGTCCCCCTATTTTGCAACTCTGAGTCCCGAGGATGGTCCTGCAGTCCTAGGTCGCCCTGAAGAAGCCTTTGATTGGCCGAAACACGTTGGCTGTTCTAAACAAATGTAAACCAAGTGTACCTGAAGTAAAGCTACAAAAAGATTTTCACCAACGACTGTCTATTGTTTGTCAGCTTGTATACATTGCCTCTCTTTACCTGTTACTCATTCATATAGCCTCTTATCCTCCCTCTATACATGGACTTATATGTAAGTTTAATGGGGTGTTAGAAATCGGGTTTCTGTTTTGCAGAATATACACCCCGTACAAGCAGGAACTACAATCATAGCCAGGTTAACTTAAGAGGCGATGTGTAAAGTATTTGTGCACACAACATGCAAAAACAGTGAAAACAGAACAAAAAGACTCCACACCAGCACACAGATAGTTAATTCCATCTTTAGTATGCTCCCCCTGAGAATGCCTCATTCCCTGCCATGATAGGTTGACAATATTTTTAGTATTTGTATGGGACCGCAGTAGGTCAAGACTCAAAGCAGCCAAATTCTGTAGTAAGCATGGGGGCTTGCATTTGCCCAATGCGGCGTCCTCTTGGTATGCTGAAAACATACAGTGAAACTCCTCCATTCGTTCTCATGGAAAGACATATCCGCAAGACAAAAGGAGACCTGAGGTACATTACACAGACCATGCCCAGACATGCCTTACCGTTAATTGCATCCTTCACTCTTCACAATATGCATGGAGATGTCACACAACTGATGCAATCGTCCAACACAATCCCCCTAGAAATAGAATTATAACTTTATAGAAATGTAAAAGTGTAGGTAAGGAAATAGACTGGTCTCTGTGCAAACCCAAAGGAATACTATGTCTAGGTGACTTGATACGAGAGGGCGAAATTCTCTCACTTGAATCTCTGGCGCAACAATACTGCCTCCATCACAGTGATGGTAATATCTCCAATGTAGCCATAGTCTCCGGAAAGCTTTAGGTGTCCCACCATATGCTGTAGAAGTCGACACACTCTTACACTACGTTGTAAAATGGAAACAACACAAGTGGATGCTGTTGGAACTCTACATAACGCTGACAGACATTCTTATTTCCCAACCTACTGAACAGCATCTTCACCACTTGTGAGAGGCTAGATTAGGTATGGAAATCCCTGCTGTAAATGGATTTCCCTTTTAGAGGACCACAACAAAACATTGACGGAAGACAGACTAAAATTCAGTTACTTTGTGATCCTTCATCAATGGCAATGGTCACCGAAGAGGCTCCTAAGGGCCACATGCAAATGGACTCTAGGTGCTGGAAATGCTCTACCCAAGATTGAGACATTTTGCACAACCTATGGAAATGTACAGCATTTTTGCATCATTGGTGGGATATCTGAGCCCTGCCTGAAACGGAACTCAGATGGACAATACCACTGATGGGGAAACTATTATTGAACATGGCACCTTAAAACTAATCTTCTTGCCTTACCACTCTAAATGGTGGATCTCTGCAGCCTTAGCAGTAGCCAAAGTGGAGATATTACACCACGATAAAACCTCTACACTACCTTCCTTTCATGCATGGCTCGAAGGCATGCACACTACGACTGTGTACAAGAAAAAAAATATTGACTGAATGACGAAATGTAGAAATTGCTGGCCCTATCCTATGCTGATGACATGCAAATTATCATATCCTCACTAAGGACATTGAGGTTAGGGCTACCAACTTAAAGAAGTGCAAGCAAGCAATAGCGACTTGGATGAGCACCAATTACCTCAGACTGAATGGGGATAAGACTGAGGTCTTGATTTTTGGCAACTAGTCCTCCATCTGGAATAATTACTGGTAGCAAGAAAGACTGGGGGCATTGCCTAGCCCAGCAGACTGAGCCAAAAAATTTGGTGATCTTGGTGTAATAGTGAATACCAAGATATCATTTGACCATCAATCATTCAATCAATCAATTAATCATTCAAGCAGTAATCTTATAAAGTGCGACTACTCAACTGTGAGGGTCTCAAGGCGCTGGGTGGGGTGAAGTGTCTGTGTTTCAGTCAAAGAGCCATGATTTGAGGTCCTTTGTCAATTGCTGCAGCAACCACCTGGTTAACTGTGCAGTGTCCACTTGTTTCTGGTCCATCGGGACCCGGATGAAGATGTTTCCCTTTTGTTCTCATAAAGGCCGCAAGCAGGTAGTTCTGGCTGTGATTTCTTATAGGCAAGACTACTGCACTGAACTTTATTTGGGATAAATAAATCCCTAACTGCTAAAGTTCAGTTAGTTCAAAATGCGGCCACAAGTCTGATACTTGAAATTCCCAAATACCAATCAGTCTCAGCAGTGATCTCCAAATTTCATTGGCTACCAGTTAACAAACACATTACCTTTAGGGCCTTATGCATTTTTCATGGGGCAGGGCAAAATATTGGTCCCAGAGGACTGATTAGGATGTTCGAGAGATATACTCCTACCAGACATCTTCGCTCGGCTAGCTATATTCTTGTAGTTGTTCCTAAATTTAGGAAGACCAGGGGGGTTGTAGGGCATTTTCCAAGGTTGTAGAAAAACGTTGGTATTCCCTTCCAACTGATATCAGTGATCTTTTCGGAAAGCATTGAAGACTTGTCTCTTCACTCTTTAACTGCTTGTCAGTGCTTTTCTTGAGATTATTTTCATTTTGGGTCTTTCTCGCTTGAGCTCTTCCTGGTATGGGGCCTTGACGCCTCATTTGGAATTTGTGCCCTCTATAAATGTTTGGTTTGTCATTTCATTTCCATAACAATACAATCATGTATAAAGACAAAATTGCATCTTTATTGACTAATTCACCAGTTGTGAACTCCACGTCAACCCCAACTCAGAAATATGTAGTTAGGAAGGCCCTGAGAACCAGGCCTGAAGTCACTGGTTGACAGATCACAGGTGGGATGGCATGTAGCCAGCAGACAAATGTGTTGACAAGAAAACCTAGATCGATCCCACAGATAGGTGATGTGACACCAGAATGGTCCTGGGAAATTGGCCCTAAAAAAGCTCACATGACAGAAGGGGTGCAGGTGTACCCAAAACACCATAAAGTCAGATGCCACATAAAATTGGCAACACTTAGCAAATCTAGACACAGCACACGCACATAGTACATGCAGTGATCACGCGTTCCCCATGCCGGACATCAGGACATGATACTCACTGCCCACATTGTGTCCACGCAAGATGAGGCCCACCTGGATTCCTCATCGAGTACCTCGATATAGGGCTCCAAAGTCAGAGGTACACTTTCATTACAAATTAAGGATTGCCTGAACCATTTTATTGTTTTCAGTGATGTGTATAAAAGTCTATGTGAGACCGACTGCAAATTGAGACAGTCCTCAGACTCTAAGCCTGTGATTGTGCTATGGGCAGCCTAACATATGTACTTTAAACCTCTCCACCTGAGCTGTCTTAGACAGCTGGGTGGAGAGCAGGCACTCAGCCAGCCCGCTCCAACCAATCCTGGCGTATCTCTCATCCTGTTTAACAATATGACAAAAGTGTCTAGATTAGTTAAGGGAGTTGATTCAGAGACACCTTGCTGCAGAACTGTGACTGGAGTAGGTTAGTATTTTTTTTTATTTAGTAAACTGTTTACATTTTTTATCGCTACCAGGCACTTTGTGAAACTTTCACCGCCTTTAGCCTCAACTCCAGAGCTGTTAATCGTGGCTTGTTATAAACATTGTTTATAATGGACAACAATTAAACTTTGATTTGCACCTAAGGGCATTCTGGAGTGCCCGTCTGATCGACCCACTGCCTTAAAAAGGAATAAGCCACCAATCTTATTTTGCCAACCTCCCACTGGTACCCCTTCTGCAGTTTCTTTCTTGAACTTAACTTACTTAAAAATGGATATATGAGGAAATTATCACCGTTGGATAGCCCTGAAAAATGTGCAATTGCTTACTGGAGAGGGTGGATTGGGCTCCCCTTCATTTGAAGCCTACTTTCTGGTGGCACAGCTGCAGTGGATTACTAGGTGACTAGCAAACTGCGATCTCGTGGTAGCGTGCCACAACTCAACACACTTTACCGCCACCACCGTTCGAGGCTTCCTACTCCCAAGGCTTGCAGCAGACTCGAAGGCTCACTACCTGCCATACTTTATGGTTAACAAGGGATGAGAAGCCTCCCACACATGTTGTTCTTCAAACATTTCTCACCATGGAGGGAGGGTGGCCATCTGATCACGTGGCTATACAGGGTGATCCAGGGTCACACTGGGAACTCCCTGGGGCACCTCCATACTATGTAGGAAGAAAACATGGGAAAGGCACTGAATGATGCAAAGGGGGTCCATGAACTGTCTTTTACCAACACCGTCTCAAGAAAGGCCAATTCAAAAAAATATCCAGTTCCATATCCTTCATCGTACATATTTAGGCCCCACACAACTCAACCGCTATTTTCCAATGGCAGACATACAAAGCCCCTACTGTAAATCAAGAAACGCGGACCTCTAGCACATGTTATTGACCTGCCCTGTCTGCTTACCTACTGGCAGGGTATACATATACTGCTCCATGAAGTATCAAACACATGAACATATATGGGAAGCTTGCAGCCTCTGTATTTTCAAATGCAAGAAAAAACACTCTCTGTGTACACACTTGTCTGTGCTTGCCCTTTTACTAGCCAAGAGAATGTTTACACTACAATGAAGGGCATCCGCCTCTCCACCACTAGTAGCATGGCAGAGTGTAGTACTAAAATAGGGGATAACAGAAGTAACCGCCCTCCACCATGAGGAAGTGTGCCCCATACACAAATACTCCATATCCCCAGAGTGGGACACACTTCTGGCACAATGCCTTAACCTCATGCCACAGGATGATCTTCCCCCATGAATTAAATACCATAGCACACCACCCTTGGGATCCCACTATGTACACACTCCCACAATTTATTATCCCTCATATCCACCACATATGAAGCCCACCTTACCCTCCTGCCTTCACCGTTCTTTTTATCACATTCAAGCCTCTATCCAGTCCACATTGTTCACTGCTACATTACACACCATGTCTGTCTCCAAGCTTGCCCCCTCTCAAGTTCTAGGTACCCAAATTACACGCTACAAGAGCAGAGCATTAATAGTTGACATTGGCTCGCTGACTAATTAACCAATGATAGAGAATAACCGTAGATCACTAAAATGGCTTAGTGTTATGAATGACGCAGATACTATGATTACCATCTACTATACTTTCTCTGAGGTACTTGAGGAACACTATACAAGTTGCCCTACACCAGCTTCAATTATCACTACCCACCAAACTCATACATTAGCTAAGACCATTTCAACAAAAGCTCTGGTTACAAAGATGCATCTAGAACTGAGGAGAATAGATCCATCCAATCCATGGTACTCAGACAAATGCAAAGAAGCCAAGAAATCTCTCCTCTAAAGACTTAAGAGTGGGGAAGCATCTTTGGTAAGGGAAGCAAGGGCCAAGTATAAAAAAGAATTACTGAATGCACAAAAAACTTGGGAGGACTCTACTTACTAATCTTTATGCAGACCCCACCCATCTTGAGCACAATGAACATTTATTTCAGGACTTCATAAATGATACAAATGATGGACGGGTGCTTTACTTTAGCATAGTAGATACAGAGCGAGTTATTGAGGCCATGAAACCAGAACAAGCACCAGGGTTGGACAAGAGCCTAAGGAGTCTGCTTGAACATGAAAAGTAAGTATGGGCACCCTACGTAAATATGCTATGCAACAGAATTGCATCTGGGGCATGGGCCCCTCCATTGTGGAATGGGGCAGAAATAGTAAAAATCCACAAAAAGGTAACGAGTGCGAGCCTGAGAATTATAGGCCAATAAGCCTTATAGACGTTATGCAAAAAATCTATGCCCACCAAAATTTGGACAGACTGAATGAGTGGATTAGCAAATATAACATTCTCTCACCTTCCCACGCAGGATTCAGGTCCCGTACCAGCACCATTGATTGGTCGTGTAGACTTATATGCAAGCTATGGAGGTATATAAAGCTTAAGGAGGGACATATTTACATAGTATTCAGAGATCTAAAGGTGGCTTTCGGTTCCGTACCAAGAGATCTACTGTGGACAACACTAAAGACCCAGGGTGTCCTAGAAAAAATTCTAACCCAGATAATTAGGCTACACCAGAACAACTTCACCAGGGAGTACTAGGGCCAACAAGGCAAGCTTACAGAACAGGTCCCTATTAGAAGAGGAGTGAGACAGAGCTGTGTGATGGCACTAACCCTGCTCTAACTCTATATAAATGATGTTGTGGATCATTTAACCCCTTTAATGCTAGGTCTTTTCCCCCCTGTGCTAAGCCTTTTTTGGCTATCCGAGTTAGTTTGCGCTTAGGCCACTGTAAACTTTTGAGCATATAAGTTATCCACACCAAATTGGATTTGTGTCCTTTTCTTCCAACATAATGGGGATTTTAAAGATACCCAGGCTTTGTTGATTCCCCTGGAGGAGGCCCAGAAATTAACCAAAATACAGCTATATTTTGTTTTCTTGGGGAAAAATGAGATAAAAGTGCTCCAGAGGAAAGCGGCTTTTTCTCCTACAAATAGTATCAACAAAGGGTTTGTAGTGCTGAAATTACCATCTTCCCCGCATTCTGGGACTGACAGATGTTTGTCAAAAACCCACCATTTTGTACACAGTTTTGGCATTTTACTTGGTCATAGCCTATTTTTGCTGTTTTGGTGCTTTCAACCTCCTTCTAGTTCATGGTAGAAATGGGTATGAAAGCACTAATGGATCCTGGAAAACTAAACATTTCAGAAACGTAGACAAAATTCTGAATTCCGCAGAGTGTCATTTGTGTAGCTCCTTCAAGTTTTTTTAATAGAAACTAGCAGCTGAAAATAGGAAAAATTGCAAATGAATTGAAAAAACCAGTCATTTGTGCCAAAGTTTTCACCTGTAACTTCTTCAACGTATGACAGATATTTGAAAGCAATATACCGTTACATCCGCTGGACCCTTCTGGTTGTGGGTATATATAGGACTTGTAGATTTACTAAGAACCAGATGAACCCAGAGCCAATAACTGACCAGTGTCTTGAAATGGTTTTTTATTGTGTACTGGGGGTTTTAGCAATTCATTTGGGAAAATAAAAACAGTGAAAAATCTGTATGAAAACACCTTTGTATTTCCAAAATGGGAACACAATATAGAGTTTCGAAATAGTAGCTATTTGCATATCTCCAAAATTGTGGGTACTCATACTAGTATGTGAATTATAGAATATTTTTCAAAGTGACTTCTGTTTTTACACATTTTCTTACATTTGGAAGGCAGAAATGCCCACAACAGGAAATGGCACAAAACGCACAATGGACACTCCAAATTTTTACAGTGAAAACATACCCTATTTTTTCAACATGCCTAGCTGTGGATTTTGAACCCTAGCTCAGCCGGCACAAATGTTCTACCAGGTCGCGTTCCCCTTGGTTTCCCGAGTAAAATGATACCTCACTTGTATGGCTGTGCAATGCAGAATCATCTAAACACGTTTTTCTTTTTATAAATGTAGCGCTTGAAATTTGCGGAGCTATACCCTTAATCCTTAGGTTTTTGGCCCTTCCATGTCACAGGCCTTTGGCCCACCCACACAGGTGAGGTATCATTTTACTCTGGAGAAAAAGGGGAACACTGGGGAGTAGGACATTTGTGCCGGCACAGTGATACCACACACAAATGTGTCGAAAAAGTGATTTTTTCAGCTAAATGTAAGATTTCCAGGGCATTCTGGCTAGAGAAACGTTGGGGATCCAGGCAAGCCATACCTCAATGGACTCCCCAGGGTGTCTAGTTTTCAGAAATGTGTGGGTTTGGTAGGTTTCCCTAGATGGTCGCTCTGTCCGGGGCCAAAAACCCAGGTACCCACCCCCTGCAAAACCATGTCATTTTATGATAGGAAATTTTGATGTCTCCACAATACGTTTTGGGCCGTTGCCTGTACTTGACCCACCCACAGTGAGGTACAATTTTTATCGCGAGACCTGGGGAAATGCTGGGTGGTAGGAAATTTGCATCAGCCCGGTGATCCAACAACTTTTCCACACAAAAATGAGAGAAAGAAAGACTGTTTCTATTCCTTTGGGAGTGTGTGGGCATTGGGATGCCACCTCTATGCATTGCCCACCCCTACTTATAAAAAAGCCAGCATAATCGCTGGCACCTAGTGGGCTCTCTGCCCATCGGGGGCAGAACGGGGGCTCCTGCCCCATCTGCATCCTGTGGGGGCAGAAAGACTGTGGCATCTTTTTTTGGGGGTGGGGGCTTTGGCATACCCATTCTGGGCAGCCCTCACCCCTGAATTTTGAAATAATATATCCCTGTTTCCTTGTGGGCGTTATGCCCTTGAGAGGGCAGATAAGGGGCTATAGTGCCATCTGCCTCCCGGAGGGCAGAAAGACTATGGCAATTTTTTGAGGGTTGGGGCATTGCCATGCTCCTTCTGGGCAGCCCCCACGTATATAAAAAAAATCCCTGTTGCTTCGTGGGCTTTCTGTCCCTCCCGGAGGTAGATCAGGGGCAGAAATACTGTGTCATTTTTTTGGGGAGTGGGAGCATTGGCATGCCCATTCTGGGCAGCTCCCGCCCTGAACTTTGGGAGAACAAACCTGGTGTCTAGTGGGCTTTCTGCTCCTGGGGGACGGGCAGATCAGAGGCCATGGCCCCCATCTCCCTCCTGGGGGGCAGAAAGTCTGTTGTTTTCACTGGAGGGGTAGGGTGGGGGCATTGGCATACCCATTCTGGACACCACCAACGCTGGCCTAAAAAAAGAATCCCTGGTGTCTAGGGTGCTTTCTACCCGGGGGGAGAAAGATTGTCTGTAACAACATTTTATGGGGGGGGGGCAAAGGCCCTTGCCGAAGGGGCTGATAACCCCTCCATGGTGGCTAGTGGGTGGATCCCTGCTTGGGGCTCCCCTTTCCAATGATACCTCTCCCAAGTGTTTCGGTGCTTGGGGGCGGAGAAAGCCCCACAAGCACTGAAACATTGAAACTAAAGTTTCAATTTCATTTTCAATGCAATGACAATCGTCATTGCATTGTAAATAAAAAACGGACTCGGGAGGTTTATTTTCTACGCTAGCGTTCGGCAAATTGATGTTGCTGATCGGGAACAAGGAAAAAGTCTAGACGGAATGTCATTTTGCTTGCTCGCGGTCGCCAACTTGACGTTGAGGACCGTGAGCAAGCAAAAAATTACGGCTGCACTACGCTATGCTACGCCTGTTTGCACTGTGCTACGTGCAGTTCGCGTGGTTCGACGTAGCACAAACTTCGCCAACTACGCGAGCGTAGCGAAGTGCTCTGCCCAGGGTTACTTGATAGTTTATATATCTACTGCACGAAGAAGGGATTGGAAATGAATACAAGAAAGACAAAATTTATGACCGTGTTAGACCTGGCATCCTTGGCGTGGTTTCTCCTGACTTTTTGCCTCTACCTCCTGTATTTTTGGACACTGTGCTGGATTTTGTTTTGCTGGTTTAGATGTTTTGGACACTTTGCCACTGCTGATCGGTGCCAAAGGGCAAGTGCTTCCTGGTTAAATTATTACTGTGATTGGCTATCCATTATTGGCATATTTGTTTTACCTGTCAAGTACCTAGTAAAGGGCACTAATTGTGCCAGGGCTGGTAATTTAAATGCTACTAGTGGGCCTCAGCACTGATTGTAGCCCTAAAAAGCTGTCTCAGTCCTGCCACCCCAGTGCCTGTTCGCAGTCTGTTAACTGACATGTTGTCCTGGCCAGTGTACACATTAACCAGGCCTGACTCTTCCCTTTCCTTACACATTGGACACCCCTATGGTAGGCACTAGGGACCCCCCTAGGCAGGGTGCAGTGTATGTGAAAGGTAGAACATGTACTAGTGGGGTGACATGTCCTGATAGTGAAATACTGCCAAATTCGTTTTTCACTATTGAAAGGCTATCTTGTCCATAGGCTAACATGGGGAATGCTGTGTATCATATTTTCCTGCATATCTTCCCATAGTGGCAAAATAGACATATGGAGTCTGGTATCCTTGAACTCAGAATTTGATAACGCACCTTTTAGGAAAGAGGGTTTTTAAATTCCATGTTTGAAAATAGCACTTTTTAGAAAAGGACTATATTCCTGTTCAACCTTTCTGTGTGCCTCTAACGTTTGTGTATTGACTGTCTGGTTTGTGAGTGACAGGGGCTAGGGTGGCTGCAGGGGGCAGGGGGAGTCAGCCCTATCTACACTTAGAGTGGTGGGATGAGTTGCACCTGGGCCTGAGTAGGATTGTTTTTGTGCAGGAAGGCATCCACTGAATGTTCTGAAGTCAATATGTAAGATTGAATTTTTGATTTTGATCATGCATATGTTCCCAGTGCAATCTTAATTCATGTGTTTGGTGTAAACCTCAAGAATGTAAAAGAAGTATGTGGTTTCAGCATTGAGTACTAGCATATTTAACTAGAAGCTATCAAGGGCCTAATGTAGGAGCCCAAATACCGGTCGGTAACGGCCGATTTCGGCCGTTACCGACCTGTATTTAGGAATTGGCATGTAGGGGCCATTATTTTACAGAATCGGTAAATTTACCGATTCGGTAAATTTACCGATTCTGTAAAATACCGAATCGGTATTTTTACCGATTTGGTAAATCCAAATATAGGTGACACTCCTGAGAGTGTCACAGGCCCTTAAGAGTCGGTATTTTACCACACAATCCTATTGTGTGGTAAAATACCGAATCCAGGTGTGCATGCACATCTGTGCATGCACACTGTGCAATGTGACACACAGACATGCCCTAAGGGCATGTATGTGTTCCACATGTCACACATGCCTTTACTTCGGGTGCTAGAGGGTGTCAAAGTGACAACCCCTGCACCCTTGCAACATTCGGTATTTACCAATTCGGTAAATACCGAATCGGTATTTCCCATTGATTCCTATGGGCTTCACAGCCCATAGGAATCAATGGGAAATACCGAATCGGTATTTACCGAATCGGTAAATACCGAATGTTACCGATTCGGTATTTCTATTTAAAAAAATACCTGCATCTCCCACCTTCATATTTACCGATTCATAAATACGGAATCGGTAAAATTCGGTATTTATGAGTCGGTAAATGTCCCTCACCTACATCTGGCCCCAAATGTTTACGAAATTAATTAACTTAATAGTGAGTAAACTACTACGTTGCTAGTGGTGAGACATAGCCACCAGTGCTTAAATTGTAAAATAAGTGCCACAATTCCTTATGAGGCTACAATACACTTCCCACTTTCACCAGGGGTGCCACCCAGTTCAAACATGTGTCTTGCCCACTATTTTGTATGCTAGTGCCGTGACCTGCAAGAGATAAAAAGGAAAAGTCTAGCTTGAGCTGATAAAGCCCTGTCCAGACATGGAACTCAAACAATTCCAGACTGGCTTTGACTTTTGTGCTGCATCAGTGAGGTGCAGGTTGAAGGCCATATTTATGGACAAGTCATGCAGTGCAGTGCAGCAATTCACTTTGCTGCACTGCACTTCATGACAGGAAAGGGCAGGAATGCACTGTATTTAAGTGAATACAGTGCATTACTGCCTTTTGCCTGACGCTGAAGTCCTTTTGGCTGCATAGCATCAACCCAGGCACAACTGCACCATGATGAAAGTAAGCAGGATTGTTTTTGTGCATGAAGGGGCACCTTACTGCACAAATATTATTCACAGAGGCTGTTGGTGTATTTCTATGTGTGCTTCAGAATGCAACACATGTAGAGAGAGGAAAAAACAAGGAGAAATAAAGATATGTCTTCAATTTTCACCTCACCTGGGGAGGCATATGTTTTTGGTGCATTCCCAGGTCTACCACTTCTGGTAATTCTGGGAATGTATCAAAATCCATGGAATGTGTGTGGGAACACCCAAGCAACCCTATGAAAATGGCTCCCTTGCACAGAGTAATGCAACAAAGCACTTTGCGTTTCATTGTATTACTCAAGATTTATAAAGCCCCTCAGGGCCACGCAAGGTGGCCTTGTGTGGCTTCTTGGAATATCATTTTTAAGTTGCGTCCCTCTTGAATAACATTGCATGGTGCAAGAATAATGCACAGGGGCTGATAAATTTGCCCCTGAGTCTAAGGGCACAGTAAGCATGGAACTCATATCACATACCACAGCTTACTGGTTGCACTTCCTTAACCCCTTCGACGCTCATGACGAGCTGGGCTCGTCATGCAGTAGCCTCCTGCTACGCTGATGACGAGCCCAGCTCGTCATGTAAAGTGGTATCTGCACATTCCCAGCAAAGGAGAAAAATCCCCATAGCGTTCAAGGTGTTAAATGCAACTCTCAAGCGATAGATTGAATGCTGGCACCAATATTATTTGAACAGGCTGTCTCGGTTTGGAGCGAATTGTGGGCAAATAACACCGTGAACTTGAATGCCCTGCCTTGAGGGAACCTGGCTTTGCAGTTTGGGATGGACTTTGCCTATCGTACCAGGTCCATAGAGGTTCTCTGTAGAGAGCAACAAAGTGGGCAATTAATGATGGACTGGAATATGTCCATGACAAATTGCTAGTGACTGAGATTAATTCAAGCATCTATTCCACCACTGTGCTGTTTATTGCTGAGTGGTGAAGAGGTGACTCCATCCCATATTTTGAAGCCCTAGTACAGCAACACATTGGCAAATGTTGATCATGGCTTTTCACTCATAAGTAACTGAAAGAATTTTGTAGTCTCTTCGCCATGGCCTGCATAATGTTTAGGTGTGAAACAAGGGTGTATTTTGTGCATTTATCCGAAAACTCAACAGTCTTGTGCCTTCAGCGTTGTTGACCACAGGTACTCTGCAGTTAATTATGTTTCATATTTTGGCAAACAGATTACTCTCAGCCCTCTTCGTAGCTGCAAGGCACCATGTGTAGGACACTCATGTAATCATTGAGTTTCTGCAGGGTGTAATCGCTGATATCTGTAGACTGAGAATGTATTCACTAACTTCTCTAGCTTCTGCTCTACCAGCAGATACTAATCGGCATAGCGATAGCTGGAGCCTCACAAGGACCCTCACTGCTGCCTTGCTCTTCTCCTTGGGTCTATGAATTGGGTACCCCTGCTGACTCAATGAGGCCCAGTGATCCAGGAACTGAAAACCAAATGTGAGAATACCAAGCCTGATTTAAGATTGGGGGAATTCCACTCTTTTCCTAGCAGTGCTGTCTGGGGAGTGGGTCAAGCGTCCTCTCTGGTGGGAGCTATTGTGTGGGGCTTCTGATTTTCACACAGTAAGATGACAATTGCCTTGCTCCTGCAAACGTCCACATTGTTGTTATCGATAAGCGCAGTACAATTTGGCTAAGACAAATGCATTGTAACAACTAGGCATAGGTGGATATCAATTATGCCAGAGTAATCAGATTTATTTGGGAAAATTCTCCATTACTCTTTGACTTGGAATTACAGATAATAATGCGCTTACACGTACTTGCATAGTTAAGAGTAATTTTGGGGAAAAAGTACTACCGCAAGCCCACATTTAGCAAGTGTGAGTGGCTACTTTGGCTCCTAGTCATGTTCTGTTGTATTTGCTCTATTTCTTATTGAAAAATGCATCCTCTCATCCAATTTTTGCGCTAGGAAAATAGGGCTAAATGCAAAATTACTCTTCTAGTTCAATGTAGTGTAATCACACAGATTTTTTGCGTAAATCTTCTTGATTATGCTATGTGGAATTATGTGAGTTATGCCCACCCTAGTCACTGAAGAACTGAAATCTTCATTCTCAGGGGTCTCACTAATACAAAAGAACTTGGCACAGAAGCTGAAATATTAAAAGACATTTTTATTAAACTTAATAAGTGAGACTACGTCGCACAGGAGCCTTTAGCACCTGAATGAGACAGTCTAAAGAATACAGAACACAGAGGTCTTTTATATGCTGAGGATTTACAAACTCAGCATAAAGAAAGGGGCAAGCATACAAAATACCTAATATGGACATACAAGATCTGCAAAATAATAGCCAATAGAAAAACATCATGTAACCAGAATGTCCCCCTTATGTCGTGTTTCTGCCCAACCCATAAGTTAATCAACTTCAGCACTTATAGGTTAATCAGTAATGGCAGAACATGTCTGTATGCAGTTAGGCCAGCTAGTGTCTGAGATTGCTTTCAAAGCAAGGACAGAGGGGGGTTTTCTACATGTTGCAGTCCAAAGGGCAGAAACACTTCATGAATAGAGCAGTCTGTGTAAAGGCAACACAAATTGATGACAAATGTAAGATGGAGTCAAAATTAAAGAACCTCAGACCCCCCTTTTGCCATTACACAGTCAAATCCTAAAATTATTTTGCAAACATTATGTATTTCAGTGACTATTGACAATGCCAGTAAAACAATAAGAATCAGTTTCCAAACACCAATTCTATACAATCGCACGGGAAATACCCAGAGTCCGTCAAAGCCTCTTCTGGCAGGCTACTATTGTCCATCAAATCCTGTTTCTGTTGTTTTCTTCCGCATGGGCCTCTTCATTCAAGCCTTTCATGAAAATGATGTTACTCAGTATCCGTTGGAGTGCCTTCCTGGCAAACACTCACAGCTCACTTGAAAGTCTCAATGTCTCAATGCAGTGCACCAATATTTCCTGTGCTGCAGGCACTACAGATAGTGTGCTCTTCATTGATCAAGTATTACAAAAAACAATGGTCCCAAACGTTAGAGACAATAAAGCAATCCAGATAAATATAGACCAAAATTGGAATCTATATTTTACTGTCCAGCCGGACAGACTTTTTAATAGCATAAATAGTAATATATATCAAAATTTTGTCAGAACAATTTACAAGCGGGACGCAACCTGTGTCCAGCTATCACAAATACAAAACCAAATGACATACATACAAAGGCAAAAAAAGGGGGGGCAGTCTGCAAATATTCCACAGTTATGACAGACAGTGATATAAAAAGTACACTTTTCTGTGATCTTTCTAGTACAGTATTCCAATCATCAAGTGTAACAATGTCGACAACGTTTCGATCTTTTAAATTTCAGATCATCATCAGGACTTATGAATACATGCCTAAAATATCAGTTGCCCAACAAAAAACAACACAATATAAATTTCATTACATCAGCATAACATACAACGAGAAAAATAATGGTGAATAACCAGTCATTACAGCGACACAACATACCAAAATAAGGAACGTCAAGGGAGAAAAAGGGGAAACAATAAACATGTTAAAATCAGTCAAAGTCATATGTTACGTCTAAGTAGTCTGACGCAATTACCAGAAGTAGTTCAAACGAGTGCAGGCCCAGAACCCAGCCTGAAAAAACATAATATAAAACATCTAGAGCGCATGCTGTCACCTGAGTGAAAATGCGGCAGATATACTATATGGGAAAGGTGGTGCTGAGTGTAGTTATTAGCAAAGATACAGTGAAGCAAAATCGTAACCAGATGGTCCCAGAACACAATATACGATAGTCAGTGAAGCGAGGGAATAGGGAAAAAAGAAGAAAATAGTGCAGTCACTTGGAGAGCCACTCAGTCAACACTGAAAAAATGGCATACCTCGATGTTAGAACAAGGGGACAGGGTCGTCATGGGGATAGATATGGGACCCGGATAATTATGTCCGATATCTTGTCCTAGTTTTTGAAAAAAACGGGGGGTAAGTGACTCCTAATTATGGAATAGTATTAATAATATCATAAACATTCCCATAAGGCTTACCAATTCTCTGTTCCAAATTAAGGGAACAGGTCCTGAAATACAAAAAATGCAACAAATCCAGGCTGTCAGCACAATATCTGAAACTCAGGGGACAGAAGGGAACTAAGCTTCAGCAGTCAGAATGCTTACCCATATTCATGTGAGTTGCCAGTCGAAAACAAATGAGGAGACCTGGCAAAATAAACAGGACAATCACTAAGTGATCTGGTTCCCAAAATGCATGAATGCCTAATATGCAACAGACCGTGGGGAAGACATAAGACATCAGGAGCTTACAGCAGTATGGCCAAAGTCCGCCGCAATAGGGGAATCTGGAAGTCAAACGAGTGAATACTCGCAGCGTGGTCGAGTCCGAGAGGGCTGAATTTTGAATAGAACGCTATACGGGATCCGTGGTCATGTGACTCGCGGACAAGCCGAGATCCAAGCGTAAAGGCGCGGCCATCTTGTAAGGTGCCGGTAAGCCATAGCGATAAGAGGGAATGATAGCTAAACCGGGACAGAACTGTATTTCAGTTTAAGACGGCGCTCAGAAACATTAATTCAAGAGAAATCGCCACTGCTCAGGATAATCTGTTCCCATGGCAACCTCATAAATCTATCCCAGAAAAAGGGTTCGGCCATTTTGGAATGGGTAGTATTGATAGGACTGAGACAACACAGAAAAAAGACTGTAGAGAGCATGTTACAAGGGAATAGTGTGAGAAAAATATATCATGAATGGAATAGCGTATTTACAAGTCAATGGTGTGACTTAAGTGTATCGTGAGTGCATATTAGGAGACTATTTTACACAACCATTGTCAGAAGAAAGAACCTAAAACTTTTAAACACAGATTAACATTTTACAATTTACAAACGAAAATGAACTCCAGAATTACTCCCAAAAGCAAAGGGAACGTAAATGTACACCAGTATTTGTACAGTTCTTACACATATCCATCAAAAAGGCAAAATCAATGGTAAATATATACCAGTGTTTGTACAGTTCTTACGCATATCCATCAAAAGGACAAATACGACATTTTCTAAAAAATATATATTCTCTTAGAAAATATATAACTACTAATTATTGCACATCAGGAGTCCTACTCTAGAGTGTACATCCAGGGGACACATCAAAAGGATCGAACCAAATGTCTTTACAGCAAGGAGGTCCAATGCTCCAACTGATTCAGTCCAGTATGGATACTTTTAGTTCTCAAAATCCACTTGAGCTACTCTTTGTTAAGCAGGGCACCCAGGTCGCCTCCTCTCGGAGTGCTTTTTACAGCATCAATGATTGTCCATTTTAGTTCAGATTCACTGTGGTTCTTTGAAACAAAATGGTCCACAAGAGGTTCATTAGGTGTCCTGCATCGAATTCTGCTCTTATGTTGTCCAATTCGCAGTCTTGCTTTTTGAGTTGTTTGTCCTATGTATATTAAATCGCATGGTCAGAAAATTGCATAAACTACATTAGAGCTGTTGCAATTAATAAGATGTTGTCTTCGAAAGAGTATCTGTTCAAACAAGAAATCCTTTCCCTCAATTGTGCTATCACACACACTGCAAGAACCGCATTTTACATGCCCAATTACTTTAGGGAGCCCCCATATATCCTCAAGCGTGTTTCTGTTATTCGCCGATGGCAGTACTGCTCTTACAAGATGCTCTTTGATGTTTTTCGATTTTTTAAAAGCGAATAAAGGGCGCTCAAGATTCAGAACGCCTACATTGATGGTATGCCAGTGCTTATTTATGCTTTTCTTGAGAGCATTTGAGATTGGAGAAAATGTGGTAACACAAACAATGCGGTTTTGCGACTTTTTTTCTTTTGGTTCAAGCAGTGTTTCCCTAGGGCAATACCAGGCCCTTTTAAGAGATCGTCGTATCAGTTTTTTAGGGTAACCACGCACGGTCAATTTATTAGTCAAGATGTTAGCTTCCCTAAAGTAGTCTTCTTTATGGAAACAGTTCCTTCGAAGACAAAGGAATTGAGAAAATGGAAGAGAATCACGCAACGCACTGGGATGATGACTCTGATAACTGAGTAATGTATTCCGTTCCGTTGGTTTACGGTAGAGGCTTGTGACCAACCTCCCATCATTGTGAATAATGTTTAAATCAAGGAAGGGAATTTCCTGTTTGTTAGTGGTTAACGTGAATTGTGGACCATTTTGTTTCAAAGAACCACAGTGAATCTGAACTAAAATGGACAATCATTGATGCTGTAAAAAGCCCTCCGAGAGGAGGCGACCTGGGTGCCCTGCTTAACAAAGAGGAGCTCAAGTGGATTTTGAGAACAAAAAGTATCCATACTGGACTGAATCGGTTGGAGGATTGGACCTCCTTGCTGTAAAGACATTTGGTTCGATCCTTTTGATGTGTCCCCTGGATGTACTCTCTAGAGTAGGACTCCTGATGTGCAATAATTCGTAGTTATATATTTTCTAAGAGAATATATATTTTTTAGAAAATGTCTTATTTGTCCTTTTGATGGATATGCGTAAGAACAGTACAAACACTGGTAAATATTTACAATTGATTTTGCCTTTCTGATGGACATGTGTAAGAACTGTACAAATACTGGTGTACATTTACGTTCCTTTTGCTTTTGGGAGTAATTCTGGAGTTCATTTTCGTTTGTACATTGTAAAATGTTAATCTGTGTTCAAAAGTTTTAGGTTCTTTCTTCTGACATTGGTTGTGTAAAATAGTCTCCTAATATGCACTCACGATACACTTAAGTCACACCATTGACTTGTAAATACGCTATTCCATTCACAATATATTTTTCTCACACTATTCCCTTGTAATATGCTCTCTACAGTCTTTTTTCTGTGTTGTCTCAGTCCTATCAATACTACCCAATCCAAAATGGCCGAACCCTTTTTCTGGGATAGATTTATGAGGTTGCCATGGGAACAGATTTTCCTGAGCAGTGGCGATTTCTCTTGAATTAATGTTTCGGAGCGCCGTCTTAAACTGAAATACAGTTCTGTCCCGGTTTAGCTATCATTCCCTCTTATCGCTATGGCTTACCGGCACCTTACAAGATGGCCGCGCCTTTACGCTTGGATCTCGGCTTGTCCGCGAGTCACATGACCACGGATCCCGTATAGCGTTCTATTCAAAATTCAGCCCTCCCGGACTCGACCACGCTGCGAGTATTCACTCGTTTGACTTCCAGATCCCCCCATTGCGGCGGACTTTGGCCATACTGCTGGTAAGCTCCTGATGTCTTATGTCTTCCCCACGGTCTGTTGCATATTAGGCATTCATGCATTTCAGGAACCAGATCACTTAGTGATTGTCCTGTTTATTTTGCCAGGTCTCCTCATTTGTTTTCGACTGGCAACTCACATGAATATGGGTAAGCATTCTGACTGCTGAAGCTTAGTTCCCTTCTGTCCCCTGAGTTTCAGATATTGTGCTGACAGCCTGGATTTGTTGCAGTTTTTGTACTTCAGGACCTGTTCCCTTAATTTGGAACAGAGAATTGGTAAGCCTTATGGGAACGTTTATGATATTATTAATACTATTCCATAATTAGGATTCACTTACCCCCCGTTTTTTAGAAGACTAGGACAAGATATCGGACATAATTATCCGGGTCCCATAACTATCCCCATGACGACCCTGTCCCCTTGTTCTAACATCGAGGTATGCCATTTGTTCAGTGTTGACTGAGTGGCTCTCCAAGTGGCTGCACTATTTTCTTCTTTTTTCTCTATTCCCTCGCTCCACTGACTATCGTATATTGTGTTCTGGGACCATCTGGTTACGATTTTGCTTCACTGTATCTTCGCTAATAACTACACTCAGCACCACCTTTCCCATATAGTATATCTGCCGCATTTTCACTCAGGCGACAGCATGCGCTCTAGATGTTTTATATTATGTTTTTTCAGGCTGGGTTCTGGGCCTGCACTCGTTTGAACTACTTCTGGTAATTGCGTCAGACTGCTTAGATGTAATATATGACTTTGACTGATTTTAACATGTTTATTGTTTCCCCTTTTTCTCCCTTGACGTTCCTTATTTTGGTATGTTGTGTCGCTGTAATGACTGGTTATTCACCATTATTTTCCTCGTTGTATGTTATGCTGATGTAATGAAATGTATATTGTGTTGTTTTTTGTTGGGCAACTGATATTTTAGGCATGTATTCATAAGTCCTGATGATGATCTGAAATTTAAAAGATCGAAACGTCGTCGACATTGTTACACTTGATGATTGGAATACTGTACTAGAAAGATCACAGAAAAGTGTACTTTTTATATCACTGTCTGTCATAACTGTGGAATATTTGCAGACTGCCCCCCCTTTTTTTGCCTTTGTATGTATGTCATTTGGTTTTGTATTTGTGATAGCTGGACACATGTTGCGTCCCGCTTTGTAAATTGTTCTGACAAAATTTTGATATATATTACTATTTATGCTATTAAAAAGTCTGTCCGGCTGGACAGTAAAATATAGATTCCAATTTTGGTCTATATTTATCTGGATTGCTTTATTGTCTCTAACGTTTGGGACCATTGTTTTTTGTAATACGATATACCCCCAAAGGTCCCAGACCAATTGCTACTTTTGGGTTCCCTTGTTTCTTGTAATGCTTCATTGATCAAGGGCACAGATCATCTCATGCAGACCCAAGTACTATTAATCGGGGAAGAGCAACAGACTGTCACTCTCAGCAACACTTTCAGGCTCCAACACTCTCTTATTCAGTGTCAGAGGATGCTCGGGCTGCTCTTTCATGGGAGGCTACAATACACTTCCCACTTTCACCAGGGGTGCCACCCACTTCAAACATGTGTCTTGCCCACTATTTTGTATGCTAGTGCCGTGACCTGCAAGAGATAAAAAGGAAAAGTCTAGCTTGAGCTGATAAAGCCCTGTCCAGACATGGAACTCAAACAATCCCAGACTGGCTTTGACTTTTGTGCTGCATCAGTGAGGTGCAGGTTGAAGACCATATTTATGGACAAGTCATGCAGTGCAGTGCAGCAATTCACTTTGCTGCACTGCACTTCATGACAGGAAAGGGCAGGAATGCACTGTATTTAAGTGAATACAGTGCATTACTGCCTTTTGCCTGACGCTGAAGTCCTTTTGGCTGCATAGCGTCAACCCAGGCACAACTGCACCATGATGAAAGTAAGCAGGATTGTTTTTGTGCATGAAGGGGCATCTTCCTGCACAAATATTATTCACAGAGGCTGTTGGTGTATTTCTATGTGTGCTTCAGAATGCAACACATGTAGAGAGAGGAAAAAACAAGGAGAAATAAAGATATGTCTTCAATTTTCACCTCACCTGGGGAGGCATATGTTTTTGGTGCATTCCCAGGTCTACCACTTCTGGTAATTCTGGGAATGTATCAAAATCCATGGAATGTGTGTGGGAACACCCAAGCAACCCTATGAAAATGGCTCCCTTGCACAGAGTAATGCAACACAGCACTTTGCGTTTCATTGTATTACTCAAGATTTATAAAGCCCCTCAGGGCCACGCAAGGTGGCCTTGTGTGGCTTCTTGGAATATAATTTTTAAGTTGCGTCCCTCTTGAATAACATTGCATGGTGCAAGAATAATGCACAGGGGCTGATAAATTTGCCCCTGAGTCAAAGGGCACAGTAAGCATGGAACTGATATCACATACCACAGCTTACTGGTTGCACTTCCTTAAATGCAACTCTCAAGCGATAGATTGAATGCTGGCACCAATATTATTTGAACAGGCTGTCTCGGTTTGGAGCGAATTGTGGGCAAATAACACCGTGAACTTGAATGCCCTGCCTTGAGGGAACCTGGCTTTGCAGTTTGGGATGGACTTTGCCTATCGTACCAGGTCCATAGAGGTTCTCTGTAGAGAGCAACAAAGTGGGCAATTAATGATGGACTGGAATGTGTCCATCACAAATTGCTAGTGACTGAGATTAATTCAAGCATCTGTTCCACCACTGTGCTGTTTATTGCTGAGTGGTGAAGAGGTGACTCCATCCCATATGTTGAAGCCCTAGTACAGCAACACATTGGCAAATGTTGATCATGGCTTTTCACTCATAAGTAACTGAAAGAATTTTGTAGTCTCTTCGCCATGGCCTGCATAATGTTTAGGTGTGAAACAAGGGTGTATTTTGTGCATTTATCTGAAAACTCAACAGTCTTGTGCCTTCAGCGTTGTTGACCACAGGTACTCTGCAGTTAATGATGTTTCATATTTTGGCAAACAGATTACTCTCAGCCCTCTTCGTAGCTGCAAGGCACCATGTGTAGGACACTCATGTAATCATTGAGTTTCTACAGGGTGTAATCTCTGATGTCTGCAGACTGAGAATGTATTCACCAACTTCTCTAGCTTCTGCTCTACCAGCAGGTACTCATCCATGGAGCCATAGCTGGAGCCTCACAAGGACCCTCACTGCTGGCTTGCTCTTCTCCTTGGGTCTATGAATTGGGTACCCCTGCTGACTCAAGAGGCCCAGTGATCCAGGGCCTGAAAAACAAATGTGAGAATACCAGACCTGATTTGAGATCGGGGGAATTCCACTCTTTTCCTAGTAGTGCTGTCTGGGGAGTGGGTCATGAGTCCTCTCTGGTGGAAGCTATTGTGTGGGGCTTCTGATTTTCACACAGTAAGATGCCAATTACTATTCTGGTGCAATGTTGGGTACTCATACAGGATCTTTGGGTAATTCTTCGTGATTATGCTACTTGGAATTATGTGAGATGCCCACCCTACTCACTACCTCTTAGAGGCAAGCCAGTCATAACAGCACATGAAAGCTGATCTGTCAACTCTATAGAACCCAGTTGGACTAAAGCTACAGATTCATTCTTCTTTTACGAAATAGTGCGGCAAGTGAAGTAACTCCTCATACATCTCTGTGCAATAAACCTTAAACTCCACCCCAGGAAAAGTTGGCCTCATGAGAAGGTCCTGTTAACCCCTTCAACGCTGATGACGAGCTGGGCTCGTCATGAGGTAGCCTCCTGCTACGCTGATGACGAGCCCAGCTCGTCACGTAAAGTGCGCTTTGAAAAATCTCAGCGTACGAGCGGAATTCCGCCCGCACGCATGCGGTTAATTATCCGGGTTAATTACACAGTGTGTGATGTAATGGAACAATTGTATGTCAGAATAGCGAAATGCACCAAATGAAAAACGAAATGTTGTCGAACTAAGTAGAGCAGATTTACAAGCCCTCAGAGCCATGAGAGTGTCACTTTTTGTGACAAACTGGTGGCTCATGTTACCTCTCCATATTTACAAGGACAGGAAAAGCCACCCTGCATGGCTTTTCCCGTCCTTGTAAATATGGTCCCTTTACACGCCGCACTTTGCGTGAAATGGGCGGTCTATGGGTAGTACTGTGGGTGTTTCCACGCAACACCCAAGAACAAGACCCATGTCTGGATTAACGAGTAATCGTAAATCTGGAAATGCGTTTGAATGCTACGCCACCCGAGGGGTGGCGTAGCGATGCACAGCAATGATGAGAAATGTTTTTATTTCTCCTAGTTTTTTCCTCTTTCAATGTGTGCTGCATTCTACAGCACGCATTAAAAGAGGAAAATTCCTGTAGTGATTGTTTTTGTTCAGGAAGGTGCCCCTTCCTGCAAAAAAACAGTCTCCCCATGACGTAGGTATCCTTGCACCAACCATGGTGTAAGGGTGCCTGCGCCGGCACATGGAAGCTGTTTGTGCGCCAGCGCTGGGGAGAGAACAGGAATGCAACATATTATTGTAAATATCTTGCATTCCTGTACTTTGGAAGTGCAGCAGCGTGGTGGCAGCCAAAGAGCTTGCGTTGCGGTGCTGCAGCACTTCCTTGTAAATTTGCCCCTAAGTATATATAGGTTATATATACCAGATAGTATAGATGTCTTAATCTCACATGTACCTATCCTGATGCTATATGCATATATCGTCAAGATACATAAATGTTATTGCCTGTCAATGTCGCCTTTTCAACATTTTGGTTGTTGATTTCTTTTGCTGTAATATTTTTGTTGCACAATATTCAAAACTCGATGTTCTGGTACCATGCCACGTTTCTCAGCTCTAGCAAACATTATTATTAATTCTGCACTCTACATAGCACAGGCTGGGTAGTCCAAATGATTATTCATTGTTTAAATGTTACCTGTAGCTAACGTTCAATGCATACCTAACACTTCAAAAATAAACACAGACTCAAAGACTAAGAAGTATTGGTAATGCCAATAGGTCAGGCTTTAAAGCAATATTACATGATAATGTGAAGCATTACAAATAAATAGCATGAGAATGGATATGATTTGTTTAGAAGCAAATAACTGTGGAATAATATTGGTGTAAGTCAGGTGATAGTTGCATTGTCAAGCCAGACCTAAACATCCTTGAGGGTTAAATGACTATACCCTCATCCCATCTGTGTTGCTGCCAGAAAAACACACCATAAATTAACTAGTTATCTAGGAAACTAAGGGCCCGATGTAGGTGGCCCATTACCGGTTGGTAAACCCGAAATTCAGTAAATTTCAAGCTTACCGACCGGTATTGAGCCTTTTCTGATGTAGGGGATGATTCGGGGATGATTCGGTAAATACCGAATCGGTATTTACCGATTCTGTATTTATTGAATCATTATTTACCGATTCAGTATCTACCGAATCGGTAAATGGCATGTAGGAAGCACTTTTAAGAGTGCTTATTTGCTGTAAGGATTCGTTATTTACCACCAACTATTAGTTGGTGGTAAATATCGAATACCTTTGAAAATGCAAATCTGTGCATTTTCAACAATGCCATGTGGCAGACATACATTACATGTATGTGTGCTACATGTGCACACAAGCACTTTTCAGGGGTGCAACAGGGTGTCAATTTGACACCCTGCCACCCTTGAATGTTTCCCTATTTTACCGAATCGGTATTTACCGATTCGGTAATTCACATTCATTCCTATGGGCCTCTGGGCCCATAAGAATGAATGGGAATTACCAAATTGGTAAATACCCTTTTGGTAAAATACCGAATTGTACTGATTCGGTAATACTTACCAAATGTTTATCTACATTGCATTTACCGATTCTCAAATAACGAATCGGTAAAAATTCGGTATTTTAGAATCGGTAAATTTTCATTACCTACATCTAGCCCTAAGACTCTTAATATTCATTACCATGTCTTGAATGCACCACTGAATGTTCAAGCTCACACAACTAGATAAATAAGCAAATTGATCACACATGTGTGGAGGGCATGTGCTTTATTGTGGAAGCTCACAATTTCTGTCCAATTGACACATGTACCCCTGACTCCCACATGCGCATGGAGCCAAAGCCCCTCTCTAGCGATGTAAATGTAAATTGATACTTGTATAGCGCACTACTCACCCACAAGGGTCTCAAGGCGCTTGTACGAATACCGCTGTGGAACCCATCCTGGCTTTTTCTGTGAGGTGTCCACTCCTGGGCACCCCCAAGGTGGAGGCCAGGCATCCTTAGCGTTGTGGGGATTAAGCAAGCTATTGCCCAGAGTTGCAGAGTGGGACCCATGATTAGAATAGGCACCGAGACGAGAATTATCAGGTCCTTGGAATTTTGAGTCCAAGACCCGCCGAGGCGGGGAATTGAATCCTGGTCCCAGGCCAGACCTCTGCATCAGGGTCTGCCGCTCTAACCATTGAGCCACACTTCTCCACATAATTGTCTGGCGACAGCTGTGCTGTGCTGCCAAACCAGACCATGATGAGGAGGTACTTTGTACTCCAGTCACCTGGCAGTAGCACCTTGCCCCTAGGTTCAAGAGACAAGACGCACTGCTTGTTACAAAAAATGCCCTATTGCAACTGAGTACTCAAGGTACTGGTTCACTTGCCTAAATGCATTTAACTAACAATGTTTCGATACACATTAAACCAGCTCTCTTCGAGCTGGTACCACTTGGAGTTGCTAGACTACCTAAATGTTGCACTTCCCAACCTCTATCTAACATAAATAGGCTCAAAATCTGAAGGGATTGTGCATAAATGAATATCAGAATGTGGAGACATGAAATTTAGAATTATTACAATATTGTGAGATACTTATTCGTGGCATTGTATTGATACTGATGATTTAGTTTCTTTAACTGGTAATTGTCATATTACTACACATGTAGAGTTTAATTGGAAACAACACAGAAAATGTACTGATGTCCGTTTTTTGCCGTTAAAGGTGCAGCTAGACACGTGCAGCTAGCTGTTCGGTGTTGGACAGAACATTATCAACATATTTTTTAATGCAGTCATGAACAAGCCATTGATAAATAAAAGAAAGCATCGCTCTTTGGGGCATATTACCAACGATTAGCGATATTTATCGCTAACGATGCTTAGCAATGAATTTTTTAACGCTAAGCATTGCCGGAAATTATCGCAGAGATAACTTGCTATTAGCAAGGTTTATCTCAGAAGTGATAAAAATCCTCGCGCTAACTGCCAAATGAAAGATTATCGCTGGAAAACCAACGATAATCTCTCAAAGTTTGGCGTTAGCTTGATGATAGGGGCTCACAAACTTAGCCATGATATCCACCTTCCATAGGATATCATGGCTAAGTCAGGAAAATACCAGGGGGCATATTATCAACACAGGCGATAAAATTATCGCTGCTTTTATCGGCAGAAAACTGCCGCAAAAGCGGCTTTAGCGGCAGTTTTCTGCCGATAAAAGCAGCGATAATTTTATCACCTGTGTTGATATTATGCCCCCAGGTGTTAAAAAAGCAGTGCTAACTGCGGTTAGCGCTGCTTTTTTTTATCACTAACAGGGTTAGCTGAAATCCTTGATAATAGGAGAAATGTCGCTTAACAAAATTTCTCCTATTATTTTTCTCTGGAACGCCCCCTTTGCATCTCATTAGAGATGCAAGGGGAAGCGTAGAGAAAAAGGGTGCTAACATGCGAATTTGCGTGTTAGCACCCTGTTGCTGATAGGGAGATAATTTTATCTCCACTTTCTTGGCTTTTAAAGCCAAAAAAGCGGAGATAAATCCCTTGATAATATGCCCCTTTGTTTTAAAATATTACTTTTTAATAGCACAGGGGCATATTATCAAGGGGGTTTATCTCCACTTTTTTGGCTTTAAAAGCCAAGAAAGCGGAGATAAAATTATCTCCCTATTACCTAGCTGTCGCTAACACCAGTTAGCGACAGCTAGTAAGAGATAGCGACCATCTTGGGCCCCACTTTGCATGTCAGTGATATTTATCAATAATGACATGCAAAGTGGGCGTGCCAAGATGTTAGCGACTGGAAACAGTCGCTAACATCGCTATCTCCTATTACCAACTTTTGGAGATATTCGCGCTAAGCGCGTATATCTCCAAAAGCTAACACCGGCCCTGAGCAGTTCTTAGCCATGTTATCCAATGGGAGGTGGATAACATGGCTAAGAGCATTAGCTCGGTAATGCATGAATATCGCTGACTTTTGAGCGATATTCATGCATTGCGGCCGTTTTCTATCGCATTTGCGATAAACCTTGGTAATACCAAGGTTTATCTGCGGTAAAAATCGCCGCAGCTCAGCGGTAAAATTGTGTCTCTAACCAAGCAATAGCGATAATTATCGCTATTGCTTGGTAATATGCCCCACAGTGTTTAAGAAACGTATTCTGGAATAGGCACTTTGAGATAGTTCCTGCAGTTTGGGTTACCTGCAGTGTCAGACCTGTGCGACCGAGAACGTGTTTTTATTGGCCTCTTCCTGAAGGTGACCTTCAACCGAGGCCGGGGGTGTGTTCCATTTTCTCTCTGCGGCAGCCTGCTGCTCGGGCTCAAAAGGCGCAGAACAAAAGCCGTGCCTATCAAAGAGGAGGAGACAGCCAGCCCCCGCTACCCACTGGGTTCCCGCCGCCGCCAGAATACCCCAAGGTGAGGATCACTGCTTCGCCTTGAAATTGAGCACTCCCGCCAGAACACCTTGAAATGGTTTTCAAGCGTTAAGCTGTGAAAGGAAGTCTAGTGCCGCGTGGGCCTAGGGGAGGGAGTACAACTGAGACAAACATAAAAGGTTGGTGCCCCTCATCTTCTTCTAAGGCTCTGAGATTCTCATTTTGCGCTCGTCCTTTGCAAGAAAAGTAACTCCGACAAGAATAAAAAACTGTCAAGGAGAAAAAGACCACGAAATAGGAAAATGAAATCAATGTAATTCAATTGCTTTTTTTTAGTAATTTTGTTGTAGAGCATTGAACTGCAACATTTACAGAGCGTTTACTACCCATATATGGGGAGCGGAAGCGCTTGCCTGCATGGGCTGTACGCTACACCGTGTAGTATATGTAGTTTGAAGGACATTGCCTCTGTTTTGATCCTAAGTGGGAAGTGTTTCAATGTTGTGTGTGAGTACCACCGAGGTGTGGTTATTGTGTTATGGGACGCAGCGCTTAGCAGTGTGGTGGATGAAGAGGTGTAAGAGATAGACTCACACTTTAAGGTTTTCAGTAAGCTCGCAGCTCTGGGCAGTTTTGTAGGTCGCTTTTTGGTACTTCCATAGCTGCCAAGGTTTCAGATTGATATGTGTGACATTGTCATGAATGCAGTGTAATTATGAGTGACATTTCAGCGACTATGAGTGACACATGCTCACAAGCAATATAAAGCAATGAAGATAAGGGAAACATAAATATCGGAAATTACACCAATTTGAGCAACAAGAAAGGCTAGGTTAACTGCTTCAAAGCACAAGAAATAATTGTTAAACAACTAATTTATCAGACTGTAGCCAAAATTGCGGAAAATAGATCAAGCAGTCTGGAAGACGTTCATAATTTATTGTAACCAGATGAGTGACTCGTTCACTCCCTCGATTGACGCTGACCACATGAGCTGTAAGCAGGGCTGCATTAGAAAGCGGAGCGTGGGAGGCCCTCTTTAGGTCACAGCTAGGTTGATAGCATAGTCTCACTGACCTGACACTTTCAGAACACTTCCCTTTGAGGAAAGCGACGAGCCAGCACTGCGGTAAAGATTATGCTCAGTCCTGATGGCACACACGCTGTGATGCATTTTTGGATTAGGATTTGCACATTTACTATTATTCCAAAAAAAGGTACTGGCACAGGCCTTTACTTTCACCCACGTCTGGGGCCTCATTTATGAGAAATGACGCATCGCTGCGTGAAAGCAGCGATGCGTCACTTCTCAGTGCGCACTCCTTGCGACATGATTGATGCGTCATATTTACAGTATGACGCATCATGTCGCAAGGAGTTACAGATACGTCAGTATTTCTGACGTATCTGTAAGCGCAAAAGTCACGCATTGCTGGGGTGTGTCACAAAAGTGACACAACTCCAGCAATGCGTCCTTTCACATGGGGAAAGCCCCATGTGAAAGGGCTTGCGTCAGTCTTACGCCTGCTGTGAGGCAGGCGCAAGATTTTGACGCAACAGCGTCCTAAAAGTGACGCAGTGAAATCTCATATATTTCACTGCGTCACTATTACGAGGCTTTTTGCGGGGGAACGCCCCCTCTGCTTACATTACACCTGACGCAGGTATAATGTAGCGCAGGGGTTTACAAAGTGACGCATCTGCTTAGATTCGTCTCTTTGTAAAGAGTGCGCATGTTTTACTCCGCCGATGCGTCACAAAAAGTGACGCATCGGAAGCGGAAAACTGACGCACGGCCTCATAAATGAGACCCCCGGAGTTTAGACCACAGTAATTGCCAAGTTTTTTCTGTCATGTTTTACTTTTCCAGCCAGAATAGAATTTTAACCAAATGCATATTACATTTTCGTGCTAGTCATTTCACTTGTAACACTGAAACACTGAGCTGCCCTGCGCCTCCAGATTTACTGTGTCTCAAAGTATCAGATCATGATCATCTCTGCATTGTGTGTGGTGCGCTCCGCGCTGTGACAAGTTACAACTGATGAGAGTGGACTCAGAGGGCCATCTGAGGAAATACATTATTGTGTGTGAAATGGATGCGTGCGCTGACCGCGACGCTGTGTGTGACAACAACCTACTACACCTGTATCACTATTCTGCCTCGCACGCAGTGTTCGGCCAAAGTACGCTAACTTAATGAACTGAGACTGCTGTGTGGCTCTGCGTCCAAGTAAGTCCGGCCGCGACGTAAGCCGCACTGGGACCTGCACGGCCGCACAGCACAGCACACTGCATGATGTAGTCTTCTGCCAGCAGCAGCTGACTGACTCGTCCCCCGCCCTGCGGGCTGCACTTCTTATTTTGTGCCCGCAGCGATCTTCACCACAATGTTAATGGCGCCTCTGATGATGCGCCGGGGCCGGTGGCCATGAAAGAGTCAGATCAAGTAAGTGACTAGTCAATTCACTTGATGCTGGCCGCCTCCCGCTAGTCCAACGCAGGTTTTATTGGGCAGACAGCAGCGCACCACTACCAGGACTCGCCAATTCTTGAATCCCCCGCTGCTTCTCCGACCTGCCTACCACCTTACCTCTCTTCCTCCTGGCTCCTCCAGGACGTGACGAGGCACAAGTTCACATCCAATCCCGGGACCCACTACATTGCCACAGCTGCCAGTAGCAACCAATGCTGAGGGCAGGCCCCGCCCACCCCAAGTCTGATGAGAGTGTGAGTCAGTGTCATCTGAAAGCCGCGCAGGAAATTAAATGCAGCCAGGCAGCAGGGGAGGCAGATTGTAACATTGTAGCACTCTGGTTCCAGTGCTGAGCAGTCAGATCTTTAACTATTAACTTACTGAGCCAGAGCGCTGCTGGCAACGCAGGTCTGTGGAAAGCATCAGAGCTGGCGCACAGAATGCTACAATCAACGGCGGCACGCGCTGGCCCGGCCCCGTAGCCAGTTTCAGAGTGGCATGAGTAAAAATGCATGACAATGCATTTCAGTGCGGTGATGCGGTACACCACACTAAAATGTGTTATTGTCACACTCGTTGGGTGATACTTGGCAGGCATGTACTTCTTATGCTCATAGTCCACTTAGCTGGTTACTGCACTGGGTTTTCCATTCTGAGATATTTCGTTTAAGTTTATGATCCTGAGAAGGGTTAGGTTCAGTGGGAGAAGTGGTGAAAAGCTCTTTCCTGAATTGGACTTTATTTTTTAAATTTCTTTTTATTTGCATTTTTAAGAGAGAAACAACAACATCAGTTACAAACAGCCAGTAGTCCCACCCTGTAAAATCAAAACAGCATCTGCATCATTAATCGTATACAAATTACATTCCGCCCACATCCTGCCCCCCAACATGATATAAAATTCACAAAGTACTTTGGCAGCATATTGATGAAGTCATAATTAATCATATGAGCACCCAGTGGTGAAACCAACTGGGAGCGGGGCATCGACAAGACCAGGGGCCCCTTCTGAAAGAGCACAGCTCTGACAGCTGGCTCCTGTTTCCATATGTTGGGCCTATTACGCCGAGTCTTTCCCCTGATTCCACTCGGAAGACTCTGACCCTGGCACTTATACTGAGCTGTCTGGACTACTGCAATGGCCACTTGGCCTCGGCCACTGAGTTCTCGCTCTGCAGATTGCTGCGGCGCAACAGGTCCTAAATGCACCTCCCGGACTGCCTCTCGTCCTCTCCTACTTCAGCTACACTGGCTCCCAGTATGTGAGTGGGTTAAGTTTAAAGTTTGCTGTACGGTACACAAAGCTTTAAACTATCTCGGCCCACCTATCTGGCCGAGAGATGCACGCCGTATACACCATCTAGACCACTCTGCTCCAGAACCAAATCCCTCCTCGTGGTCCCCTGGGTTAGGAAGGCCAGATTGGTGGAAAGGCTTTCTCCCACCTAGGTCCTCTATACTGGAACCAGCTCCCCTTGTACTTGAGACAATGCCCTAACCACCTCCAATTCCGGAAGCACCTTAAGACCTTTCTTTTGTGTCTCTGATCATATGCTAGTTCCTCAGCTTTCTGTGACCTGTCCGCAGCGCAGAGATACCCCTTTGGGGGTTGATTCTGGAGTTATATAAATAAATAAATAATAAATGTGATGCCCAAAGTATGTAGTCCAGAACAGGAACGAAAGCCATCGGCCCGACAATTAAATCATTAGAAAAAGGAGAACCCGATGCCTCTCAACAATCCAACCCTCTATTCCCTAAGCAGCCTGTGTGTTATCTTTAGCCGCCTGTCTCTCCCGGGCCCAAGTGAGAAAAAGTTCCCATATGTCACGCGGTCGTGATGTGGGAGTCATAAGTTCCCAAAAGGTGGTAAGCTGGGAGTGTCCATGCATAATGTCCCTGATCCACTCCTTTATGGAAGAAGTGGACTTTGTTAACAGCATCCCAAATCTGACTGTCATTGTGAGATACCAGGAAGTGGCTATAGTATGTAGCTAGTCAGGACTTGCATTTGTGGACTAAAGTAGAGTCCTCCGTTGACCAGCAGTATGTGGCAGATCTCTTCAGTTATTCCACGCCCGATCAGAGGGTAATGGGTAGTGTATTGTTGTGGACTAGTACACTACTGGGTGTTGCATATGACACTTAGCAGTTCTTTCTTTTGTGAGTGTAAGAGAATCAAGCAGTAAAGGGAGAGGGTATTATTAGGCAGCCTGTATGAACTGTAATTGACTGAGTGCTGAGTGCTATGATATTCATTTTCATAAAAGGTATATATATTGTATTGATATAGCATTACATTGCACTTACTACCCCTGATGAGACATTGTGGTGCTTTATGCTGGGTAGCATGCTACTCCATGTCCCAGGGTTAGTGTTTTTATAGTTATTGTTGGTTATCGGGATTAGTGTTGTGCTTTAAAGAAACCATTCTATGCCTTTACTCCAGTTTCTATGTGATCTATTACATTAGTAGCAAAGTTGGTATAATATTTAGTGGGAGAGGTTGTGATCTTTGAAATAAGCTGTGGGTAGCTTGCAGAGGTACAATAATATAGAGTTGTTAGATTTGGGGGTCTCTAGTTGGCAGAGGTAGGTACCTTTGTCCAAATAGGGACCCTTGCATCTAGTCAGGGTAAGGTGGTACACTCCTAAAATAACCTCTGCTCACCCCCTTGGTAACTTGGCACGAACAGACAGGCTTATCTCAGAGGCAGTGTGTGAAGCATTTGTGAACACATACAGTAACCCAGTGACAACACTACAGATGGACACCACACAAGTTGTAGTATAAAAGTAAGTATTTTTATATAGACTTAACACAAGACCAGAAATGACAAAAATCCACAATACTGCCCTTAACAAATGGTAGAAATAGCTTAGTTCTCTTTAGACGTAAAATGTGACATTTTGAGTTAAATGTACCTTTGGATGCGTAACGCTATACAACAAAATTGTTGCAGGTTAGGTGATGCGTCGGTTCCTTACACTGCTGTGTAGGGGATGCGTTGGTTCTTCTCCGCATGGGGAGGTGATGCGTCACTTTCTTACTGCACCTCCACGGATATGCGACCAGCAGCGCTGTATAGGATGAAGATCCGGTACAATGAAACAAAATGGCGTCTTCTACTCGATGCAATAATGATACGTGCATGCCTGACGGCCGTGCGGCAAATCAATGATTCTCCTGAGCCGCGACTGGCCCTACGATACGCTTCTCCGGTGATGCGATGGCGTCTGCTGTGACACTCTTCTCTGGTGATGCGAGGCCCTACGGGTGATGCGATGGCGACAGCGGCGGCATGCTTCTGCGGTGATGCGATGCCATCTGCTCCGACGGCGACACTCTTCTCCGGTGATGCGAGTTGGTTTTTTCAGATTCTTTATTCATTAGTCTAATATCAATCAGGTTACAGAATTGAAAAAATAGTTAAATTATCATTAATACAGAACATATTACAGTCTGCATACAAAGCATTCCAAGTGGGAATAAAATGTGGCGCAAAATTGTCAGTCAGAAACTCTTAAAGAACTCCTAAGAAAAGAGTGATTTTTTGCAAGGCATTTATAATAAAGCTTAAAACATTGAGAGAACATATTTGAACTAGTTGTTGTTGAATGGTTGCACAGATTGATGCTGTGGTGGCGCTGAGTGATGTTGTGGTGCCCCTGAGTGATGCTGTGGTGGTGCTGAGTGATGTTGTGGTGATGTGATATATAGAGTGAGGGCGATAGATAGATAGAGAAAGGGCGATAGAGTGGGGGCGATGGATAGAGTGGGGGCGATAGATAAATAGAGTGAGGGTGATAGATAGATAGATAGATAGATAGATAGATAGATAGATAGATAGATAGATAGATAGATAGATAGATAGATAGATAGATTGATAGAGTGAGGGCGATAGATAGAGTGAGGCGATAGATAGATATAATTATGTGGCACTGAGTGGTATTGTGTGGAGTGTGTGTGTTGCATTCAGTAGAGTGTAATTATGGGGCGTGTAATTATGTAGCACTGAGTGGTATTTGGAGTGTATGTTGTATTGAGTGCAGTGTAATTATGTGGCGTGTAATTATGTGGCACTGAGTTGTATTTGGAGTGTATGTTGCATTGAGTGCTGTGTAATTATGTGGCGTGTAACTATGTGGCACTGAGTGATATTTGGAGTGTATGTTGCATTGCGTGCAGTGTAATTATGTGCCGTGTAATTATGTGGCAATGAGTGGTATTTGGAGTGTATGTTGCATTGAGTGCAGTGTAATTATGTGGCGTGTAATTATGTGGCACTGAGTGGTATTTGGAGTGTATGTTGCATTGAGTGCAGTGTAATTATGTGGCGTGTAATTATGTGGAACTGAGTGGTATTTGGAGTGTATGTAGCATTGAGTGCAGTGTAATTATGTGGCGTGTAATTATGTGGCACTGAGTGGTATTTGGAGTGTATGTTGCATTGAGTGCAGTGTAATTATGTGGCATGTAATTATGTGGCACTGAGTGGTATTTGGAGTGTATGTAGCATTGAGTGCAGTGTAATTATGTGGCATGTAATTATGTGGCACTGAGTTGTATTTGGAGTGTATGTTGCATTGAGTGCAGTGTAATTATGTGGCGTGTAACTGTGTGGCACTGAGTGGTATTTGGAGTGTATTGTTGCATTGAGTGCAGTGTAATTATGTGGTGTGCAATTATGTGGCACTGAGTGATATTTGGAGTGTATGTTGCATTGCGTGCAGTGTAGTTATGTGGCGTGTAATTATGTGGCACTGAGTGGTATTTGGAGTGTATGTTGCATTGAGTGCAGTGTAATTATGTGGCGTGTAATTATGTGGCACTGAGTGGTATTTGGAGTGTATGTTGCATTGAGTGCAGTGTAATTATGTGTTGTGTAATTATGTGCACTGAGTAGTATTTGGAGTGTATGTTGCATTGAGCGCAGTGTAATTATGTAGCATATAATTATGTGGCACTGAGTGGTATTGTCTGGAGTGTGTGTTGTATTTAGTAGAGTGTAATTATGTGGCGTGTAATTATGTGGCACTGAGTGGTATTTGGAGTGTATGTTGCATTGAGTGCAGTGTAATTATGTAACATATAATTATGTGGCACTGAGTGGTATTGTATGGAGTGTGTGTTGCATTGAGTACAGTGTAATTATGTGGCTTGTAATTATATGGCACTGAGTGGTATTTGGAGTGTATGTTGCATTGAGTGTAGTGTAATTATGTGGCATTGAGTGGTATTTGGAGTGTATGTTGCATTGAGAGCAGTGTAATTATGTGGCGTGTAATTATGTGGCACTGAGTGGTATTTGGAGTGTATGTTGCATTGAGTGCAGTGTAATTATGTAACATATAATTATGTGGCACTGAGTGATATTGTGTGGAGTGTGTTGCATTGAGTACAGTGTAATTATGTGGCTTGTAATTATATGGCACTGAGTGGTATTTGGAGTGCATGTTGCATTGAGTGCAGTGTAATTATGTGGCATTGAGTTGTATTTGGAGTGTATGCTGCATTGAGAGCAGTGTTCATATGTGGCGTGTAATTATGTGGCACTGAGTGGTATTTGGAGTGTATGTTGCATTGAGTGCAGTGTAATTATGTGGCATATAATTATGTGGCACTAAGTGGTATTTGGAGTGTATGTTGCATTGAGTGCAGTGTAATTATGTGACGTGTAATTATATGGCATTGAGTGGTATTTGGAGTGTATGTTGCGTGAGCGCAGTAATTATGTAGCGTGTAATTATGTGGCACTGAGTGGTATTTGGAGTGTATGTTGCGTGAGCGCAGTAATTATGTAGCATATAATTATGTGGCACTGAGTGGTATTATGAGGAGTGTATGTTGTATTGCTGTCAGGATCCTGTGTGACCGGGACACTGCAGACAGGTGAAATATGCCCGCCCTTCCTTCCCCCTAAGACAGCTATAGACCTTTTATTTACAAATTGTACCAAGGCTGTACAGTGTATAGCCCCACTGTAGGGTGGGACAGCCCTGTGTCATTAGTGGTTTCTGTGAAAAATATGCTCCCGTTCGACACTACACACCTCCCCCCAGCCGCTGACAGTCTGTAAGAGTGTCACTCACTTTTCCTTTGGGTAGCAAACAGCCCTGCTCCCAACACAAACACATATATCTTTATATACACCCCACGTAGAGGGTTTTAGACCCCCTCCCTGGGCTTTGGCAAACCTACAGGGCTATAGTTACCTGGATTACAGAGCATCAGTGCGTTGTAGACACCCCACCCCTATGGAATGGGATGTAAACACGACCTCTAAAGGATTCAATACCCCCATGCCCCCATGAACTCCCAATTTATTGCACAGCAGTTCTTTAGTAATTCGTAATTTGTCACATATATTCATATTTTTGTTTGTAAATTCTGTGCTTGCTGTGTTTGATATGGTGTTCCTTTTGACTGCGTTGTTTTGATTCTATGGCCTGCTATTTTTGTTTGTTCCATTTTTTGTAACCGTTCTCTCATGTAACATAACTGGTTCTATTGTACAGTGCTCTGACACCTTCGGGTAAAGTCTGCGCTTTATAAAGATGCATTAAATAAATAAATAAATAAATAGACCACTGAATTGCAGAGCATCTAGGGGAAGACACAATTCCTTTGACGTGGTTGGCGTGTGCGCTCCCGCTGCCCCTTTCCACCTGACAACCCCTCACCACCTCAAGGGTGGCAGACTCCCCAGTCCCTTCACCATCTTTCAGTGTAGACTCGGAGCTCCTTGTGGGCTGCAGATGCAATAACCCATTTTCAGTTTCTTCCAGCACAGTCCGCCTCCTTTATTATTCCACGTCCAAAAGTGGTATGTAGTCCAGTACAAGTGAACACCCTGTCCTCGTACCCAAGCGCATGTCATCAGCGATCACCCATAATAGCGTTCCCGGAACGTTTCTATGTTTGACACTGGTTGTGTTGTAAAATGTATTTTAACATCACTTAACGTGAAGGCCCTTTGTTAAGAACCGGTAACCGTTTTAACCCCTGCTCCATAATGTAATCAAATAGCCCACAGTTACTCTTCCGGTAATGATAAACAGTGTATTCATATTGTATTGGAGCGCCTTCTCTTTCAACATATACAACAACCCTGCATGCTTATGCAAATGCGCATTGTACGAATGTAAAGGAACAGGTTAGTTTTGTTGTCGATCAGGCTGCTCAAGGGTGTGTGTTGCTCTTTTCACCCACAACCGTCTCTGCTTTGCTTGTGTGGGTGGTTGTCCGCCTGAGCACCCTTGTATGTTTTGTCTGGGGGACCGGTGGTGAGCAGTGCCATTCATTCTCTTAATGTTATCAGTGCCTCGTTTGTATAGAAATAGTACCGGTGCTCAAAGCTCTGCTCAGAAGTCACCGGCTCAAATTAAGCACTAAATGTAATGTACTCCTGGTGTTGCCCCTTTAATGCTGTTCGCGTCCTTCTAGTCTACCGTCTCGAGTGACCACACCCGGGTATAGCTCTCTGTCAACAGGCGGTGAATGCCGTGCTTGCGCTGTGATGGTCACATCCTTGGGAGAATAGGGGAGGCCTGTTTTATTGTTTACTTTGAATAGTGTAAATTTCCATTGTCGTTTAACCCTGCTGTACTGCAAGGATACAAGGTGTGTCTGGTTGTGCTGAGATAATACACTGTGGACCGGATTACCAATTAATCTTTGGCTTTAATTTGGGGTTTGCGACTATGTTTACAAAATAAATGTTTAATACCTTTGCCGATCGTGAAAAATCCCTCCTTTTTATTCCGCGTGCTTTTCTTGGGCTGAATGAAAATGTTATTATTGACCATAAAAACTGTTGTACTGGAGATGTTCTAGTTCGAAACAAGAGCAACGAATGCTAATCTATGATTTTTTGATGTTGTTAAAAGACCAATTGAAGTTAAAAGAAAATAGCAATAGCTTACATTTTAAAATAATGCAATTCCTTGTTCAGATTTGTTTCTGGTAACTGTGATGCTGCTCTTCTGGGTGTTTTATTGAACAGAACCCCCAACCAACTTCTTTCCCTCAGCCTCAGTCCCTTAGCATTCGATGAACTGGTATTTTCTGTTTTTACGACATGTGGTCCATAGCATCGACAGTGGTTCCAGCTTGTGGTCTAGATATGGGTAGTCAAGGGCAGTTCTCTAAGCGAGAGCCTACCTCGCTGTACTGTGGACGGGAGACGCTGTGCCCGCCTCCCTGCTCGGGGCGGCGCTGTCATTGGCGGCCGCCGAGGCAGGAAGACAGGCAAACACGGAGGAGACGTGGGCGGGGCCTGATCGAGGTTTCCGCTTCCCCCTGCCTGGGGGAAACTTTAGCTGTTGTTGCCGGTCTCCCATGCGGTGGAGGGAGACCGGAGTTGCTGCAGAAAGCCCCGGGTCCCAGGAGGGGGCACGGGTGAAGGTGAAGCCGGTGGAGCTGCGCGGGGCTCCTGTATGACGGAGCGAGCCCCGCGCTACATGACGAGATGCCGCCGCAGGAGCCCCTAAGAACGGGAGCTCCAGAGCAGACCGGCAGCCTACCGGTAAGTGGGGCCGGTGTTGTGGTAGCAGAGGGGGGCGTTGGGGCACATTGCCGGTTACCTGCGGCCCCCCCCCCCGTGTGCTCTCTCTCCCTGCGGGTGCCCGTGTTGAAGACAGTGTGCACGGCGCTGTGCGTGCTGGACGTGCGCGTTCGCGCACCCAAATCCAAAAGGAAAAGCTTGTAACACCCTCTTGTCCCTCCTTCCCCCGAGACAGGCAACATTAGGTCTCCAGCTGGACGCATCCTTTGGATGCTAACTCCAGCTCGACCTAAAAAGCCACCCCTCCTACTTGTAAGCCATATTTTGAGCAAAAGTTCACGTGCTTGGGCCATGTAGCTGGTCCAATCAGAATTTCAAAACATATCATCTCCCCATGGGGTGACTGGATAGGGCAGACGTGTTCCTGTTCAAATTTTACTCTTGTGTTAGATGACTTCACATCCTTATACTTTAAAAATAATTAAAATTTTCTGTAACAAAAAAGTATTAATTGTTAGTTTTTCTCTTCACTCCACTGTTTAAACATGCTACAAAAAATATGCAACATAGTGAAGGTCGAAGCGGAAACAGGAAGGCAAGATTTATTAACAAAGCCTTTTCATTGCAAGTTGGTAGGGAAGAGGAGTACATTCCATTCTAATCTTCAAGGGCAAAAACTGCAGTAAGCTGAGTCCACCAAAGCAAACTGAGATCGCTTTTTTTTCTGCCCTGAAAAACACAATTCAGCACATTTCTACTCTTGCACAAAAAGACATGTTAATTCAGTTCAATTATATGCTGTTCTGAAAATACTAATATATTTTCTAAATTAATGTGCATCCTATAGTAAGATTACATATTGATTAATCACATTTAAACATGGCTGTTTAATTAATTGAGCATGTTTTTATATGAAAGCACTTTTAAACTGAAAGCATTCTGACCAGGCCTTATTTCATATTTACACTTGTAGGCACCAAAAGTGATAGCCCTTTAATAGCATCTGATTCATGTTTTCACTTTTCATGCACTAAATATGCCACTTAAAAAAGAATATATTTGACTAGGCCGCATGTTTTCTGCGTGCCATTTTAGAAATGCTGTCAGCAGCTTTTTGTCATATAATAATGCATACATTTTATAGGTGAAATCTGAGCTCCATCACCACACACTCCAGGGCATGTCCTACCTTTTACTTACAATGCACCCTGCCATTGGGCCTACCATAGGGGTGACTAATATGCAGAAATGGGAAGGTTTAGAGACTAGCAAGTGGGTGCACTTGTCCAGTCAACATGGCAGTCCCGGACTGCAAACAGGCTCTGCAATATCAGACCTGAGACACACTTTACAGGCTGATTCTGTGGGTGGCACAACCAGTGCTGCAAGCCCACCAGCAGCATTTGATTTACCAGGCCTGGGCACCCGCGGTGCACTGTAATAGGCTCTGACAGTAAATCAAATAAGCCAATCATGGAGTCACTAATCCATACATCAATTTACAATAGGGAAAGCATATGCACTTTAGCACTGATCAGCAGTGGTAAAGTGCCCAGAGTCATAAAACCAACAAAAACAGGTCCGACAAAATACAGGAGGAAGGCAAAAAGTTCAGGGATGACCCTGAACATGACGCATCTAGGGAGATGCGTACATTGTAAAGCCCTGCACCCATTAAACCTGCATCGGGTTTAATGTATGCAGGGTGGGTGTTGAGTCAGAAAAAGGCTTGGAAAAGTGACGCAGCGAAATCTACAAGATTTCACTGAGTCACATTTCCGACGCCACTGCGTCACAACTCTGCGCCTGCTTGAAGCAGGCATGAGGCGTGACGCAGCATGTTAGGTATGGGCAGCCCCTGAGCATTGATGGAGTTGCGTCGCGCTTGCCTCACGACTCCAGCAATGCGCCGCCCTTATGCCATCAGATGCGTCACGCATCTGTTTATCCTTGCGCTACGATGCACCGCATTGTAAATGCGGCGCATCTATAGTGGCACAAGGGTAAACTTGCGTGATACATCTTACCTGTCGCATCCCTGCTGATATGCAGGGATGCGTCAGTCCTTGTAAATCTGCCCCACAAACCTGTGTTATGTATTTGTTGTACAGTTAACTGTTTCACAGCTTTAATGTTTGTAACCAGGCTTAAGTAACATGAGCACGAAATGCCACAGTTGAAAGTAGATTATTTTGAAGCCTTTGTGAGGCGTTAAAGATATAGGCGATAGAAACTTATTGCAGCTGTAGAGGTTCAGTGTTTGTGTTCAAAAGGAAATCTTAAAAAAGAAGAGTTTCTTAACGCAAAATCAGAAAAGTATCTGCATTTTAAACCTGCTATTTAACTACAGTAAAACACCCCAACAATATCAGTGTCTGCACATAGAAGCAATATTTTGAAAAGGTGGGCACTGTCTCCCAATCATTGGCTCAAAAATACTGTTGTAAGAAGCTTAAAAGATTGAGGGGGATGCACACGTATTTGTCAGTAGACGTTTTTCAGTGTTATGCTTATTATAAACACACACATAAGAAGTAAAATACGTGTGTTGAGTGATAAATAGGTATTGATATTTCCGTATTTTGCTTGTGGGTGGAGTTACACTGCTCACTTGTCTGTCCTGCCTTCCCATTCCCAGGGCGCTATGGTAAATGAAGCACAAGGTAATAACCTGCACTTTTTCTTTTGGTCACTTGAGTGTTGAACCATAATTGCTCGTCTGAAAGCTTGAGAACGGTAAAGGGTCTGTTGGGGACACTTGGATAAGGAGATACTCATGCAACTGATCACAATGAAAGAGGTCACAACTGCCTGGTGTTAGGCACTTGGAGCAAACAGGCTCTGGGCAGAATTTTATCGAACTTAGGGGCCTATTACGATTGCGGTTTTTCAGCATCCTCCGGGCCGGCGGAAGCCACCGCCGGCCCGGAGGATGCGGAAAAACCAGAGTGGACCCACCAAAGGCCCACCGCCACATTAGGATGGCTGGTGGTTCCTGGTTTCCGTCCGCAGCTTTTCCGCCGCGGTTGGCTTACAACCGCGGCGGAAAGCTCTAATATGGTGACGGTGTCTCTCAGACACCGTCAGCCATATTAGGATGGGCTGTAAAACATGCTTTTCCACGGCGGGTTTTCCGCCGTGGAAGAGCATGTGTAACTTCACTGCGGGGGCCCGTTGCGGGCCCCCTGGGTGAAGGGGGGGTGTGGGGTGCACATGGGGGGTTCCTATGGTACCCCCCTGCAATTGTATGCAGAAATCGGCAGGCACCGCACGGTGCCTGCCGCTTTCTGCATACAAATGCAATGTATGCATTTTTACCATTGCGGTGGATGCAGCTTGAAGCCACACCCGCCGCAATGGTAAAAATAGAGGATGTGACCGCCAGGGTGGCGGTCACATCCTAATTGCACAGGAGGGAACTCCGCAGGCCATGCGGAGGTTCCCTCCTCCTCTATGGTGGCGGATGGACTCAGGTCCGTCCGCCATCATAATGGGCCCCTTAATTTTTGACCTGGCACCGCTCTTCAAAATGTTGGTGGAAGTGCATATTGTCGGGAAAGTTACACCGGCCCTTCAGGAAGCAATATTCATCATGCTTCAGTCAAACCTGAATTATAATGTGCATTATTCTGGCCCTTGTTGTCAATAAATATTATCATCAAGAGCTTTGCTAAGATTGTCAGCAGCCATCCATCCTCTGCTATGTATGGTGGGGCTTGTTTGACCAATCAACAACGTGTATCTGAGGAGCCTTCTTAGCATCAGTAGACTTACTCCACTGGAACTTAAAGCTTGCTCGGTCTTTTTTAACTCAGAAAAATGGTTGACTTACTAGAATGGGATGCCTGTGCACTTGCTAATAAGGCTGTGTTCATGTTGATGTTCTCCCTTCTTTGTAAGAAACCCATTGCTAGAGTTGGAAGACACTGAAATCAAGGGACACTCATTTAGGCTGCTCACTGCCCCCTCTGTTACTTGCAGAGCAATTAGTGTGTGCAATGCATGAATGTAAATCCCATAGGACTATATGCTTTACAGGTATGTGTGTCACATTTTCACAATGGATGATATTGGGGTACATGTGCAAGATTCAGGAATCAACTGATCCCCTCTTATATGCAAAATTGTGGACTTTGGTGGCTGAAGAACAACTAGGGATATTATATTATGTTATTGTTAACACAAAGCTTTTCTCATCGTAAGATTCAATTCCATTTCCAGTGGGTTTAAGACTCTCTGGCACTTGGGTGTCAAGATGCATAATGGTCAGTATTGAAAGAAAACTACTGTGTAGCATTGAAAAGGATTTCCATGCTTTACAGTAATGGTTACAATTGCTCCTCTTCCTGGCTGGACAAGTTTCCCTGACAAAATTGACTATCTTCCCCAGTTTCTCACATCTATTCACCAATATCCCTATGGTCTTGTGGAAATCTCTTTTCACTAGCTTAACATCCTTAATAAATGTATTTGGATGGGTGAGAAAGTGATCTAGAGTAGCCTGGTGCACAATAACTCTACCATTTGGAGCAAATGCTTCTCAGCCCCAGGTCTTGAGCTGTAATTTTCACCTACTCTGACACAGCTTGTGCAGTACAGGTTTAACAGGCTCCAAAACATACTGTAACCTATAGTGCAAAAGGAGGCAGAATCTCTCAGTCCATTAGATACAGAGATGCTACTTCTGGATAAAGCGCTATGTATGAGACGAAGTCTGTGAGATCTACATCCAATGTATTTACTAATTGGCAAAAGGTTGTACACCAGCACCTTAATTCCCTTTTATACCCATCTCTGATCATCCCTGATTTCTCCCTTTCTGTAAAGACAAGTTTAAGCAGCAACTGAATATATCCCGACTGGATGATCTCCTCTTGGAGGGATATTTTTAGACAATGGAACCCTTTTGCACTGATGTTGATGTTCGGGTACAACTATACATTTTCTTATATTGCAGAGTACATGGGGTTTTGCTGCTCCCACTCCTACGAGTGACACTGCCTTTTTTAAAAAGTTCAAAACCTGATAAGTCTTCTCATGTCCAGGGCCCGATTCACAGAATGAACTTAAGACTAAATCCTAAACTTACTACTATTTGGTCTTCACAGAATGCACTTACTACTTTCGGGATTCACAGAGTGAACTTACTACTTTCGGGATTCACAGAATAAATGTACTACTTTCGGTATTCACAGAATAGATTTAAGACTACTAACTTTACGTCCGCACTTGGGCTGGAAATTCCGGCCCAGAGGCGGAGATTCCGGCCCGGAGGCGGAGTTTCTGGCCCAGGGGCAGAGCTTTCGGCCCGGAGGCAGAGCTTCCGGCTCAGAGGTGGGGATTTAGCCATGGCTGAAATCTCCACCTCTGGGCTGCAAGCTCCACCTCTGGGCTGCAAGCTCCACCTCCGGGCCGGAAGCTCCGCCTCCGGGCCACAAGCTCCACCCCCAAGCCGGAAGCTCCACCTTCGGGCCAGAAACTGCGCCCCCGGGCCGGAATTTCCGGCCCGCGTGCAGACGTAAAGTTAGTAGTCTTAAATCTATTCTGTGAATACCGAAAGTAGTAAGTTTATTCTGTGAATCCCGAAAGTAGTAAGTTCACTCTGTGAATCCCGAAAGTAGTAAGTGCATTCTGTGAATACTAAATAGTAGTAAGTTTAGGATTTAGTCTTAAGTTAATTCTGTGAATCGGGCCCCAGGTATCTACATATCTATAACTATATTGGAAGAAAATAGGTTATTTGAAATTAGGAAGAAGTAATAAATCTTTGGTTGTGGTGGTAAGTGGACACTTATACATCTCTATACATACGTCCAGCTACCCAGATCGGCCCACAGGGTGCCACAACACATAGAATGCACAGTTCTCATGGGTTAGGATATTAGGAAGAAGTAAAAATTCTTTTGTTGTGGTGGTAAGTGGACACTTACCACCACAACTAAAGAATTGTTACTTCTTCCTAATTTCAATTGGAAGCAAAAGAGACACACCAATTGTAACACCAAACAATGCATTTACATGCTCAGGTGCCCTTGTGGACTGATGTATATAGGGATGAGGATGCGACCTATAAAAACACGGATCGCTGAACATAGAAGCAACATCCGCTGTCTAAAAAGTACGACGAAATTGTACACTCACTACAAAGAGATACCTCTGTAGTGTAGCTCCTATTTTCCCAATAGGCTCTGCGCATTGGAATAGTACCTACAGCAGTAAAGGCCTAGACCAGACGTTAACTAGGTCTACTACTGTCGATACTAGACTTAATTTTTGGGTTTGCCAGCTAAGCTCAGAGTTCGCTAGAAACTTTCTCGAATGTTCAAGGAAGGATTAACTCCCCTGATTAGACAAGAAGGGATTTAGTTTCTGACAACCATAGAACATGACAACTTTGCTCTCCCCTAATCAAGAGTCAATCTCAAGAGTCGTGTGAGCACAAGGCAATTATTTTACTCAGTCAGTACGTGCATTCTTAGTCTCATCAGAATGTAGAGAAAAGGAAGAGACGGGCGTGTTCAATAAAAAGGTGTTATTTATTGATCAGTCTCTTTTCTCATACATGAGAAATGGATCGATATTATTGCAATACTTATAGTTAAGTAAAGTGCATACATTAAAAGCAATAGTATAAAATAATACTGTAAAAACATTGATATGGTTTCTGAGCCATATGATGTTTTAAAATGATTAAAATATATTTACATACACATATACATTTGACTAAACATACTCAACTGGTGTTTCTAAATACGCCTACCCCGTGTACCTGACCTAAGTCTAATGCGTGGGCGGGAATAGAAAGTTACAGTTTAAGTTAAGTTTGTTTTTGCCAAGTGAATAACTAAAGAATTCTCTGTGAGGGGTTATTCAGTTCTGTACCTGGAAGTTTGGATGAATGAGGAATGGTATCTCTTTCTCTGCTCTCGATATTCCAGGCTGCCTGCGAGGGCTGCCCAGAAGCGCCGGTGCTGGGTCTCTCGGCTTGAGATAGCAGCGCGTCTCTCAGCGCGTCAGGAAGGCGGGGCTGCTGCCTGCGGGGTCTGCTTCTGCTCTCGGCTTCGGCAAGTATGGCTGCTCCGTCTTGTCACCACGCGTGTGTTTGCATAGGGCAAGGTCGGCAATATTTATACCTTAAAGGTGCCGGGATTGACGTAAGGATGGACATAGGTACGTCAATAAAGATGTCATACGACTTGCTCGTTAGCACATTCTTTACTAAAGTTCTCTGTGAAATCAAAACAATGGCCGCACGGATTATCCAGGTTGTCATAGGTTTGATTTGTTATGAGAACGTCGTATGCCTTATCAGGGGCTGGAGGAATGTCGCTTGTCTAATTAGATCTCAAGCGTTATGACCTAATCAGATAACACGTTCCTGTGCCGTAGTGTGACTGCGTCAGATAACGGTATCTGCATCATGGGGGCTGTTCTTGCCTCATGGGCTGACTGTTAGTTAACTAGCTAGTTAGTTTAACCAGAATAGGGTCAGGAATAGGGGGATCGATTCAGAACCTATAGAAATACACGACACCCACTCCACGCTAACTATGGTCATATCTACTAATCTATGCATAGTATAACATAGTACAACATACTATAGAGTATAGTGTATACCTTACCACCCCAAAATACATAAATGCATTTCGAAATTTTCAAATATACTGAAAAATTGCAGTCATATATATTGTATGCACTTAAGCTATGAATTAAATGCAAAAGTAAACACGCATTTTTATGAGTAGTACACATGAAATGGCTCTTAATATGGCTATACAGAAAGGAAAGTCGAGACCATTTCATCACATAATAAAATATTTGTGAACATACCAGCGGGCAGCTAAAGTCTATATAAAGTATCTAAAAATAGAAATCTTAGTTCTCTAGGAATAGTTTCTCACTTTAAGCAGAAGATCAGTGTCCCGGAAAAAAAAATATATAGAAAAATATTTTAAGGGGCTTGCTGAAAAAGGTTGCTGTCCGTGAACTGGATTGTAATTGTTCATGTGACTTTATTTTTAAAGTTGAAGGCCGAATTCAGGGAACGCCGTGTGCGAGTTTACTCAAAAGTCTCTATTTCTGTTCTGGAGAGAACATCATATCATTCAGGCTTTCGAAAAAACTGTCAACAGCTTCATGGGAAAGTTCCACTAAGTCGGAAATAGGGGTAACCATGCATTCATGCGCATGATTGTCTCCATTGACATTCTGATTTGCATTGCTGACAGAAGGTCGTACCTGTTCGATGCTGCTTTCACCTTGAACTTCACTACCCTTCAATCGTAGTGGTGAAGATTCCAGGAATGCCGTCATCAGGATTGGCAGCCTTTGAGGGCAGCACAAAGCGTGAACCTTGGTAGGAACCACCAGTGTATCTGCATCCACCGGCGCATCCGATTTTAGCGTCAGACAGGTGTCTAACACGCATTCTTCTCCGCATAGCAGACACCTTAGTACAGGTAAAACACACCTTTGCCACATTGGTCGAAATGATAGAAACCAAGTCATGTTTAGGTCTCTAAGCCGGGAGAGTCCCAGGATTTTTGATATCCGGTCCCGGTATCCAATGGCTAGGATCGTATCTTCCATTGTCGCGAGAGTTTGATCTGTGACATGGGTTGCCATAACGAAAAATAAGGACTAGGAATAGGATTCCTGCAATTAGTCCCAGGATCAGGGGAAGTCCGCCAAAAATCGAATGGACGAAATCTGGAAAAATACCCAGTATGGCTTTGAATGGTGTTAATGCCATCGAAAATACTGTCTTAAATACCTTTGAGACCCCTGTGGTATCAGAAATATTTAAGATTTCGCTCAGGATTTCCGCGAAATGTACGGGGGAATTGGTTGATAATAATGTATGTATCTCTGCAGTCGTCCTTGCGACTTGTAGATCATACGTTTCTTTTGATGACGTGAGCCTTGTAGGCGTCTGAAGAAGCACTGTTTTCATTCTGCTTAAAGTGTCTATTCGAATAGAAGTAATTTTCAAACCGGGCCATGCCCTTGCCTCCCTGTCTGGAAAGGAGCTGGGGAACAAAGAACGTCCACAGCACTTGACCTTCGCCGTCGTAGTGACGAGATAAGGAGTCCCGGGCATAAGACTACAACATCTGCGGTCTACAATAAGAATGTAACTCCCATTATAGAGTCTTTGAAAGAATGGTTCTATTTCAGTTGCAGGTGCGCCTTGCTGGTGACATGAAAGGTTGTATGAATTCCCCTCACAGGCTCCGTGCAAACTAATACCGTTACACAGAAGCGTGCCGCTTAGTGACATAGCACAATTGTTGCCACTAAGAAACACTTTCTGTCCTTTATTACTGACACATGCATGTGAATAGGGCAGGTTCCAAGTTGTTTTAAGGTACCCCTTTCCCAATTTCTCGTACATGCCAGCCTGTATATATTTTTGGCAGTATTGAAACCTGAAGGTTGAGATTGGAATATTTATGATTCCGTGGATTATCCATTCACTGACAGGTCGTTCTGACATTGTCAACGGTAATCTTTCTAGTTTTTCAATGCTCAAGATTGTATAATCAGCACCCTTTTGTGCCATACCGATTTGTCTATCAGTAAGGTTAAAGATTTGGAATAGTGACGTTGTGTTGATTAAACGCCAGGGCACATAGCCTGAACGCAGATTTTGTAACGTCCAGCCAAGCTGTACAATAGAACGCAATTGTGACTGACCATGTTGTAATAACAGTAAGTCTTGCGATAATATATCGATTGCTGAAGACACAATGCTGTCCAATGAAAAAATTCTGGAGGACAGAGTCATTAACCCATTGTCCACTACAGAAAGTGATTTTTCCAAATTAATACGGTCAATTTCCCGTATTCTTTCTGCTGTTTCAATTTGAGTAACCTTCCAGGCCTCATTGTATGCTGCATATACAGAGGCTGCTATGAAACGCTTTTGACGCTGTTTGCGTGGTCCCAGTATGAAATCACGCAAGTCAGCGCCATCAGTAAGTAAAGTTAGGTGTTGCTTAATTTCAGGCAGTGTGGAAGTCTGTAGCCATTGAAGGCATAATTTGCCCACACTGTAGGTTGTTACTATCCCTGGGTGATGTCTTTGGGGATATCTAGGGTCTGGCCTGTTCATTTTGAAACCCTGTGTTTTATTCAGGAATCTATCTTGACAGTTATTTGTATCTGTGGGCCAGATCAACCATTGTTTCCAATCAGGATGTGTTCTGTTTTGGTTAAGTATATGGTTTATGTCTATTTCTTCATCTGTATCAGAGTTATTGCTAAACATTGTTGGCTTTGGAATAGACAGGTTATTTAAATCTTTGATTTTGGCTAAGCCAAGACAGGTGGTTTGTTGAACAGTGTCATTTAAAAATATCATTTGTTCTGGGATCATGCAGGCTCTAAACAAAGCTTCTAAACCCTGTACTTGCCATTCTTTTGTACCCCAAACACTTTTCAAATCAACATTTTTGTCCCAATAATCAAATCCAAAAGTATTCATTTTTTCAAAGAATGAATCTGAATATATCAATTTTGTGTTGGTTATCATGGTTTTCATCCCTGTCTTGTTTGACAATTTATAATAAAATGTTTCAGCATTACTAGTGTTAAAACCTTGAAAGTATGAATATTTGTCATAAACGGTTCTTGAACTCCCTTTTGGAGGTGTTGCACAATGTTCCCATTGATTATAATTTAAAACATTTCTAGGTTGTGCAGATTTATGCAAGAAATGGTTTCCATAATGGTTATAGCAGTACATACTATCATAATTTGTAGAACCTTGCAAATAATCATGTTTTGTAAATTTAGCAGACATTACTAAGTCAGACATCATATTGTTAATACTTTCAAAGTCCCAATCATCAGCAAATGAGTTTGGTTTTGCAAAGTCACTCAAGGAGATCTTGATTTGGTGTGGATATTTCAGGATCTCGACCGGACCATAAATTTCATAGTCAGTGTTGTCCCAGGCTACCCCACCAGGTATTGGAATTGCTGTGAAGTTGGTTGAAGAAAGTTCTGAGGAAAGTTCTCTTTTCTCGACGTGTGAAGATGTGTGTGGTTTGAGGACCAAGTTGATGTTCTGACTTGCTGTGTCCATTTTAGCATATTTTCCCTCAATGAAGCGTCCCAAAGTAAATACCATGATGAGCCAAAGTATGAGGACAAATGCACCAAAACCCACCCAAAATTCAATCCATGGAGAAACCAGATATCTTTCTTTCAGTTGTTTCAAAAGTTCCTTAGCTTTGTCTTTAAAGGATTTTGATGAAGACTGTGTCTTTTGTTCGCTGAAACCATCAGAGGAATCATCGAAGTTGATGAAGTAACCAGATGCAGTTCTGTCAATTGTTCCAATTGGTTCAGGATTTTTGTTTCTTGCATTTTCACTTGGTACTTCATTGTAGATTGGTGTGTCTCTGCTAAATGTTTTTATTTGGGTTTTCAGAGGTCTGAGTTCTATTGCATTGTTGCATAGTCCTTGTTGTTCTTCTGTAGGCGTTTCGAATGTGATGAGCCTCTTTGTTAGGACCTCTGTACTGGTAGCAAACCTTGGTGTTCTGCTACTTATTGGGAGTCCACTTGGCCTACCGTTTGTTATCGGCCACATGTTGTGGTTTTACCAGGTCGATGGATACAACTCGGTTCTCCTTTTTTCCAGCAAGTGGCGGTAGTACAACTGATCTTGTCCCGTTGACAGACAAGACAGGAACTGCTTTTCTGTAAGAAGGCCCAAATTCCTTCTTTACCGCGATCTTCTCCCTGACTAGATCCCCGACTTTTGGAATCCAGACAGGTCTTGCTGGGACAGGTGGTGATTCTTCAGTGGTTGTTGGCTGTTGTTTCAATTGTATGTTGCTCAGGTCTTTTCTTGTTTTGTTTAAGTCCTGCAAAATAGCCAAACGGTCTTTGACATCAAAGCTTTTTTCTATTACCACTGAAGTCTGACTATCAAGGTCAGAGATCAACATCCTAGTTCCGAATAATAATTCGTACGGACTGAATCCCTTCAGAGAATTTCTTGGCAAGTTATTTAGACTACGTTGGACACTTATTAGATGTTTGACCCACCCAGCTCCCGAACCTAATATCCTTTCTATTATAGATTGCTTTCTGCCTTGGTTTTTTCTTTACACCATCCCATACCCTCAGGAAGGAAGTGAGAAGATTCCCGCTGGGCTGTGCTCATTTGGCCATGTTTCCCCCCCAGGCTGGATTGCCTGAGTGAAAAGAAATGGTCGAACGTAGCATGCTCTTAGCGTATATGCCATTTAGACTCGCAAATCTTGTATAACAGTCCGGACGTCAGCCGAGTGCTGTGGATCTACATTATAAGTGGAACTAGCCTGTATATGTTAATCGCAAGCCATTCTTTTTAGTGGTAATGTTATCTGCCTTGATACGACGAGGTATTAAACTTTTTCTCTCCCCACTGCGATTTCTGTTGCAGTTTGGGCAGTTTTTTACAAACCTGGTATGATGTAGGCTCATGCCTGGCCACCAGTACCGTGATTGTAAATCTTCCAGAGAATCTTTTAGTTTGAGGTGTCCAAGACCCTCGCCCATATGTGCGTCTGCGATTAACAAGTGTCTCCTGTCCATGTTTGGAATCACTCTATCCCCCACTCCAGGGATTCGAGCAAAAGGAACGGAGTTTGCATCTATGATGTATGTGTAATTGAGTGGATAGTTGATCGGTAACGCTGAGCAGTCGCCTTTTGATGACGTTTTTACTGCCAGCAATGTTTCGCCGTCAATGTATTTTAATGCACGCTTTTTTCGATCTACGGGAGCCAGTTTAGTGGCTGCCGTTGCGGCTGCTTCAGCCAATGAATTCCCTACAACGTGAACGCCATCACGCTGATGACTCAGTGAGTGTGTCACGTGAGTCTTTGGTAGTTCTTTTTTCAAAAGAGCTACTTGTTCCCAGAGCAGTCTCTGCTTTATTGGTGCATCTGTGTCATCTTTGTAACCGTTCTGAATCCATGTCTGCAAATCGCTGTTATATGATTTGACGCAGAAATATGAATCTGACACTATAAGTGTCGGGAATTCGCGATCCGCATTATCTAGCGCCATTTTTAATGCGATTATTTCAGTTTGTTTTTCTGAATTAGTTTCTACTGAGTGTGATTTTGTTAATAGAGGTTTTAATTTACCTCCGCGCCACACTTCTTTTGTAATCTCACATGTGGGGTTGTATGCTTGTTCTCCCCAAACGGATGGTTGAGCATGTCCGTCTGTGTAGATTACACAGGCGTAATGTCGTAGAGGCAGAATGTCGATTGGCAGAGGATACGTATTTTCATATTTTAGATTTTTTAATTCTTCTAGTTCTGGATCAAAGTAGTAGTCTACTTTGTCCGTTGTGATTGAATTCACCCATTGTATCCATTCCGGATTCAATGTTGTTGTTGGTAAATTACACGGTGTTGTTAGTGCCTCGAAGGCTGATTCAGCTGTTCTGACTGTGATATGTCTACCGTCAGCTATGTCTTTTTCCCTAGCTATTGCGGTTTGAACTGCACGAATGATTTTTTCTGTATTACTGAATTTCTGTTCAGCTTCTGTGTACATGTGTGATTTGAATGCAATTGGTACCTTATCTCCCTCATTAGAGGTTAGGTATGTGAATCCGCATCTCCCTGGGATGACTCGGATCACAAGGTTGCGTGTGTTATCACGTGTTTCTAATTTTGTTTTAATTAGCATGTCTGTTTGTAAGGATCTCAAAATTTCTGTGTGTGCTTGAGTCCAACTGGATCTTTTAAAGTCTGGTTTAATTAGATCATAAAGGGGTTTGACCCTTGCTGCGTAATTTGCAATGTATGTTCTTCCGAAATTTAGGAAGCCTAAAATTGACTGTAGGTTTTTTAGTGTTTTAGGAGCTTGGATTACGGCACATTTCTCTAGGAAATTGTCTGCCAGGCTTTTACCTTCACTTGATAGCTCATATCCTAAGAATAGGACCGTCAGATGGGCAATTCTGGACTTTTTAAAGTTGAATTTGTAACCCTCTGCAGCGAAACCAAGTATTATAGTGTTCACCCTTTTCAAGTGAGTCTCCAAGTCATCATCTGTTAAGTAAATGTCATCGACATAAGATAATGCTTCATCATCATATAGTTGTAGTAATTCTGTTACTCTCGCTGAGAATACCCCCGGGCTGTTCTTGTACCCCTGGGCTAACCGACAGAATTGTTTTTGAGTGCCATTTACTGAGAATGCAGTTAAATGTCTGCTCTCTGGTGCTATGTTTTGACAAAAGAATCCATTGGAGATGTCCAAGGTTGTTTTGTATTTTTTGCGCACTATGTTATTCATTAGTGCAGCACTGTGTGAGTTTTGCAGTGCAAACGTTTTGCAACATGTGTTAAGGTGTCGGTAATCCAAAACTAGACGGTATGAATTGTCTGGTTTGGCGACCGGAAACAAGGGATTGTTCATTTGTGAGGTGCAAGTTTCAATCACCCCTTGGTATTCTAGCTGATCTAGTATTTCATTTACCTGTTTTTTAGCTTCTTGCTTAATTGGGTACTGCCTTTGTGCAGTTGGTTGTGATTTTAACTGGATTTTGTGAGGAGGAGAATCCTCATCCCATCCTACATGATTTTTATATAAAGCAGGTGCTAAGGCCACTGCCCACTTTCTAGCAAGTGTATATTTTTTATGAATCGGTATTTGATTCGAGAAGGCAGGCATAATTACTTCTTCGCCATGAGGGCACTCCCTGACAAACTCTGGTGGCCAGTCTTTTTCAGCTAGAAGGATGTCATAGCCCTTGGATAGGTTATCCCAAAATAGTCCCCTTATTTTCCTAGTCTTATCTCCCTCTATACGTAATGTTATCTCGTATATCTTGTGGGGCTTGCTAACTCTGGTATCTGCAGTTTCCACTTGAAGATATTCATTCGTGTCCACTGTCTCCAGATGATTCATAAGGACTTTGCGAGCTATGCTCACCTCTGCTGCGCTGTCTAGCATTGTCTGAGCCCACTCTCCGTTTTTCAGTTGTGTCCTCAGTATTCTCGGCATTGTTAACTACCTTGACACTGGCTACCTTCTTTTTTTGAAATTGTAATTTCTTTTTCAGTTGAGCAGGTTCCTTGTCTTTGGACTTGGCGTGCTCTTCTGATCGTCCTCTTCTTTCCGATTTCTGCGAGGAATTCTGAAAAGATTGAGAGGGACGTGTATCAATGTCTTGATATCTATCAGGTTTTTTAATATTATCCCTATTTCTAAGGTTATATCTATTCCCAGAGGGGTCACTCTGGGGTGACCTTTGTCTCGGGTTTGGAGATTTCTCTCTTCGCCTAGGAGACCTTCCTCTGGACTGGAATTTCTTTTCTTTGGTATTGGATTGTTTGTTTCCATCCCAGTTCTTTTTTGGTGAATTATTATTATTATTAAAAAACATTTTTTCTGGACTTGTAGTCAGTTGCGGTTTTACTGGTATTCCACCTAGACTATCTCTGCCTAGTTCTTCATAGGATTTTTCTATGATTCTGGCAATTTCAGCTGGTTGGTCTGCTATATCTGTCTCTTTTAACCTCTGGCGGATCGCCACGTTTGCTGCTTCACCTTTTATGTTGGCTAGTAATATAGCCGAGACCTGCTTGAAGTCTTTCAGTAATTTCATACCAAGAGTTAAAGCAGGTTCTGGACCGTATTCATCTTGAATTTGTTTTAGCACATCTGGTATCACCGAAATGGATGGAACACCGTGCGTTTTTGTGTAGATGGAAGCAAAGACTGTACCCCAAGTGTCACAGTCCTCAATGTGTGGTGCGATTCCCATTGGGAGACATATAGTCAGAATCCTGTGTTTTTCTAATGGGGTGGTGTCAGGAAACACCGCCTCTATTTGGGTAATTTTCTGTGCCAACCAGAATGGTATTTCTTCCCGTTTAGCTGGAACTTTACCTAGGCAGGATTGGATGTTCTGTGGTGTAATTTTATTTGTGTTCCCCTGGTGTGGGGTCAGCTGTGGTAGTTTAATCGCTGGCTGAATTGTTGAAGTCCGCATTACATACTGAACTAATTGTCTATGAATTTTTAGTAATTGTTTCAGCTGTGTTAATAATTCAGCTGCAGGCATCCTATCGATGTCTGGATGTGGTGTGTATCCGGCTAGGACCGGCCACGTTGCTCCTGGTCTTCCTAAAGGACCGAGCCTTGTAATGTGATTGTTATGTTTTAGGGCGCCATCAAATAAGAGCAAATGCTCTTGGAATTTGAGTGGTACTTCCACCTCCTCGAAGGGAGTGTAAATGTCAGGAGGTTCCTCTACTTTGTAATAGTGGAAGTACTTTGTTACAGCATTTGCTGCTGGAAAATGTATCCATGTATAGTATACCTCTGTCTGCCGATATTCGTGTGCCTCAATTACGAATATGACTGTGCCACCTCTAGGTGTCAGTCCATTTTCTATAAGTTTTAAAGTTATAGATCTCCTTTTGGCGACCTGGATGAGTATTATATCCGGGTCTGCTGCTTGCATGGTAGCATCAGCATCTGCTATTTCAGTAGCTAATCTAATTGCTTCTCTTTCTTCATCACTGTCTCCCATTTTACAGACAGGATGGTATTATGTTTATTTGCAGATCAGGTTTCTTTATGGAAACAGAGATTAGATGCACAATATTTTGGAACTGTTTTATCCTTCAACGTTGACTTGACCAAAAACCATACATAGGAGTTCCCTCCTGCGAGGTTTTGGAGGATATAACCTTTCACCCACTCCAGACGTCTTTGGAGTATTTGGGAAAAGGGGTCTGAGTGAGAAAGCACCACTGAGTTACTCTAAATGTCTTACGTTAGTTTTATCGCCCTTTCCAAACGCGTTGGGCGCCATGTAGTGTAGCTCCTATTTTCCCAATAGGCTCTGCGCATTGGAATAGTACCTACAGCAGTAAAGGCCTAGACCAGACGTTAACTAGGTCTACTACTGTCGATACTAGACTTAATTTTTGGGTTTGCCAGCTAAGCTCAGAGTTCGCTAGAAACTTTCTCGAATGTTCAAGGAAGGATTAACTCCCCTGATTAGACAAGAAGGGATTTAGTTTCTGACAACCATAGAACATGACAACTTTGCTCTCCCCTAATCAAGAGTCAATCTCAAGAGTCGTGTGAGCACAAGGCAATTATTTTACTCAGTCAGTACGTGCATTCTTAGTCTCATCAGAATGTAGAGAAAAGGAAGAGACGGGCGTGTTCAATAAAAAGGTGTTATTTATTGATCAGTCTCTTTTCTCATACATGAGAAATGGATCGATATTATTGCAATACTTATAGTTAAGTAAAGTGCATACATTAAAAGCAATAGTATAAAATAATACTGTAAAAACATTGATATGGTTTCTGAGCCATATGATGTTTTAAAATGATTAAAATATATTTACATACACATATACATTTGACTAAACGTACTCAACTGGTGTTTCTAAATACGCCTACCCCGTGTACCTGACCTAAGTCTAATGCGCGGGCGGGAATAGAAAGTTACAGTTTAAGTTAAGTTTGTTTTTGCCAAGTGAATAACTAAAGAATTCTCTGTGAGGGGTTATTCAGTTCTGTACCTGGAAGTTTGGATGAATGAGGAATGGTATCTCTTTCTCTGCTCTCGATATTCCAGGCTGCCTGCGAGGGCTGCCCAGAAGCGCCGGTGCTGGGTCTCTCGGCTTGAGATAGCAGCGCGTCTCTCAGCGCGTCAGGAAGGCGGGGCTGCTGCCTGCGGGGTCTGCTTCTGCTCTCGGCTTCGGCAAGTATGGCTGCTCCGTCTTGTCACCACGCGTGTGTTTGCATAGGGCAAGGTCGGCAATATTTATACCTTAAAGGTGCCGGGATTGACGTAAGGATGGACATAGGTACGTCAATAAAGATGTCATACGACTTGCTCGTTAGCACATTCTTTACTAAAGTTCTCTGTGAAATCAAAACAATGGCCGCACGGATTATCCAGGTTGTCATAGGTTTGATTTGTTATGAGAACGTCGTATGCCTTATCAGGGGCTGGAGGAATGTCGCTTGTCTAATTAGATCTCAAGCGTTATGACCTAATCAGATAACACGTTCCTGTGCCGTAGTGTGACTGCGTCAGATAACGGTATCTGCATCATGGGGGCTGTTCTTGCCTCATGGGCTGACTGTTAGTTAACTAGCTAGTTAGTTTAACCAGAATAGGGTCAGGAATAGGGGGATCGATTCAGAACCTATAGAAATACACGACACCTCACACTCCTGACGATCTAAGTTAGACGATACTGGAAGCCTTTTCATGCATCATCAAAACTGCACTCTTCAGGATTGAACAGAGATGGGTGCATAGGCTATCCACACACACCACTGGTTTAAACAATGATATTCCTTGGGGTTTGCTGCACTGAGATCTACCCGTATATTTAACTACCCGACCCCAATGGTCACAATTGTGTGTTCTAGAGAGACCTGAGTACCAACCTACCTGAACTCAAATATGGCTTTAACCCTCCAACTATATTTGGCCAATTTTGTAATTTGGTAACCTTGTCAACAATTTTAGCTGCTACCGCAACAGTAGATCCATATTGGCAGGACATTGTGTAAATACCATGAACCACCCTGGATGAGTCACTTGTTGTGTAAATACCTTAAACCACCCCGGATTAGTCATTGAACACCTAGCACATTAATTTTGATCATCCGGCTGAATCGTGATCATCCGGCTCAATCCTCATGTACTGTTCTCCAGACATCATCCAGTGTGTGGCAACGACATGATAGGGAGGTCACATGCATCATGTGCATCGCTTTCTATACATCCGTCCAGCTACCCAGATCGGCCCACAGGTTGCCACAACACATTGAATACACAGTTCTCATGGGTTAGGATATATACCCATTCTAGTACACATTCTCAATGACAACTGAGGTACAAATACACTGGGGAGCTTCTAACGACATGTACCGATTAACCTCCTTGGAGTTACCATACATCCTCCGGTGCGTGGCAATGACATGACAGGGCGGTCACGTGCACCATGTGCATCGCTTTCTACACATCCGTCCAGCTACCTTGTTCGGCCCACAGGGTGCCACAACACATAGAATACACAATTCTCATGAGTTAGGATATATACCCGATATAGTGAATATTGTTAACGACAACTGAGGTACAAATACCTATCTTGTGACACAGCCTCCTGGGGCATGTATGCTGGACCTCGTTAAACTGGCCCCTGTCCCTCTATTGGTTCAACCAATTTGCAGAGGTACAATAATAGGGAGTAAGGCAAAAATGCATGAGACTTAGATTAGGCTGTTCTTGTAGAGAGGAGGAATGCAGAAGATGAATAGGAAGGGGACTGTCATTTGAAGGTAAAAGGAGAAGCGGCAACTGGAAGTTATAAAAATCAAGGTTGGCTTTTCATACAAGATTTTAAAGAATATTTTTAGTAATATTGTGGAGGGTTTCTGAGATAGCAAAAACTGTCAAAGGAAACAGCCTTATTTGCTTGTGTTGCAATACAACTGTATGCCATGAGAACCCAAGTGCAAACACATCACCATCACCCACTGGGTATTCACAGTTCAATATATATGCTGTTATTTTCCAAAAAAACTGATTGATGGAAACCACAAAACAAGTTATTTTTAACTTTAAATGTTTGTGCATGAGATGCTTTTCCCCTTAACAGGGCGGGATGAAGGATAACAGTCTGTTTTAGTGAATTTGTGTAACAGTTATGCGGGGAACAGCCATTACAACGCGGGTAAAACCACGCATACCATTACATCGCATGCGCTTTTACAACGCATGAGCCTTCTTAGCATCAGAAGACTTACTCCACTGGTACTTAAAGCTTGCTCGGTCTTTTTAGACACAGAACAAGTGGTTGACTCACTAGAGTGGGATACATGTGCACTTGCTAATAAGGCTTTATTCATGTTGATGATCTCCCTTCTGCATAAGAAACCCATGGCTAGAGTTGGAATGAACTGAAATCGTGGGCTACTCATTAAGGCTGCTCACTGCCCCCTCTGTTACCTACAGAGCAATTAGTGTGTGCTATGCATGAATTTAAATCACATAGGAGTATATGCTTTACAGGTATGTGTGTCACTCGTTTCACCAACATCCCTATGTGTTTGTGGAAATCCCTTTTCACTAGCTTAACCTTCTTAATAAATATATTTGGATGGGTGAGAAAGTGATGTAGAGTATACTGGAGCACAATAGCTCCACCATTTGGTGCAAAGACTTCTCAGCCCCAGGTCTTGAGCTGTAGTGCCTACTCAGACACAGCTTGTGCAGTACAGGTTTCACAGGCTACAAACCATACTATAACCTTTAATGAAAAAGGAAGGAGAATCTCTAAGTTAATAACATAAAGAGGTGCTACTTCTGGATAAAGCGCTAGGTGCAAGACGAAGTCAGTGAGATCTACATCCAATGCATTTAATAATTGTCAAAAAGGTTTTACACAAGCACCTTAATTCCCTTTTATACCCATCTCTGATAATCCCTGATTTCTCCCTACCTGTGAAGACAAGTTTAAGCAGCAACTTAATATATCCCGCCTGGATTAGCTCTTCTTGGAGGGATATTTTTAGACAATGGAAACATTTTGCACTGATGTTGATGTTCGGGAACAACTATACATTTTCTTATATTGCAGAGTATGTTGGGTGTTGCTGCTCCAACTCCTACGAGTGACACTGCCTTTTTTCAAAAAATCAAAACCTGATAAGTCTTCTCATGTCAATGTATCTACATATCTATAACTATATCGGGAAAAAAATAGGTTATTTGTTAGGAAAGATGTGACCCATACCCATGAAATAAGGTCAAAATGCTGTTAGGTCTTACACACAATTTAAAATAAAAAAATAAAAAACTGGGCTCAGTCTCTGGTTGCTATGTCACAGACCATGCAGGGTTAAGTAACAGTGTGTAAAGCAGAGCTAGAGCAGTTAGAAAGTCAAAACACATAACAATTAAATCCCACAGCAATTTCTTAAAATACAGATATATTAAGTAAAAAAATTGCACCAAAATTCCTAAAATCCAATAAGATTGAAATAGAGAAATGATTTTTTTAGGTTTGAGAGCAATAAACGTCATGAAAAATTAAAGTACCAATCAGAGGTTTGCAGTTGACCAGGATCTAGGTGCGATTTTAGGTTGACCACAGTGGAGTGGGGGTTGAATAGCACAAGTGGGGTGCCCTAATCAAAGATTTTACTGTATGTCTTTGAGCCTGATTTAGAGTTTAGCAGATGGGTTACTCCATCACAAACATGACAAATATCCCGTCTGCCATGTTACAAGTGCCATTGGATAGAATACATTTGTAATATGGCAAATGGGATGTCCATCATGTTTGTGATGGGGTAACCCATCCACCAATTACTAAATTGGGCCCTTAGTCTCTAAAGTTAAGTAAAAAATCTTCCAGCAGGGCAACGCTGCAGATTGTATCGGGCGAAGTCCTCTTGAAGTGGGATAGCTGTTAGACGAGGTCCCACTTAGGATTTTGATGGGAAAAGGTCTGAGCAGGTAAATTCAAACTTTGAGTCCACAAAAGTGTTTGGGGTAATGAGAAATCCTCTCCTCCACAACTACAGCAACATGTTTCTGGAACCTGGGCCCACTGAATTTTTTCAAATATCTTTTTATTCAAGTTTTCAGTCACAGTTACAAAACTCCCCACAAATTGTACAAACTAGTACCAGGGGGAAAGGTTCCATTACAATCAGTACTTTTTATATATGCACAGTAATGCAGCCCTAAAATACTCAACTCTTTATGGTACTGTAGCTTTTGAATTACCAGCCCTGGCACACTCAGTTCACTTTACTAGAGACCTACTGGTAAGACAAATTTGCCAATCATGGATAACCAATCACAATAAGAATTTATACAGGGAGCACTTGCACTTTGGCACTGATCAGCAGTGGCAAAGTGCCCAAAGCATCTAAACCAGCAAAAACGAAATCCAGCACAGTGTCAAAAATACAGGAGGTAGGGGCAAAAAGTAAGGGAAAACCACGCCAAGGATTCCAGGTCTAACAGTATTGATGCACTGTTGATCTCACAATAATTCAATAATAGTTCACAGAATTTTTTCTTTTGAGAGCTTGAACATAAAGAGAGAGCATCCACTAATGCTCTTCAAAATAAGGACAAATCCAGAGAGAACTAATTCCAATAAATTACACCAAAGTGATAAGTCGTTCCTGTCTTTGTTCACCTTAATTTTCTTTTATTGTTCTCTGAGCTCCAAACGAACTAGCCAACACTTGTTTCGCCAGGTGTCGCCTCAGTGGGCTTCATCAAGTATATACAGTCATACAATAAGACTCTATCTACACAACTTATAAGTATATAACCATCACCAACATATGTTGAATATGAGAGGGATAAAAGTATAACCAGATCATGAGGTCAAAGCAATAAAATACCCTCAAAATCCAAATTCAAAGCAGTGACTGCTTTCAAAGTCAAAGCAGGAAACAATAATTAGCCATCAGAGTGTGTCCTTCAACATCTCCCAATGCTAAGTATTCACAATAGTCCTAGGGGCAGATTCATGAAGGCCTTGCGCCGCCGGTGCGTCACTTTATTTGACGCAACGGCGGCGCAAACAATGCGCCCTATTTACAACGTGACGCATCTAGGAGATGCGTCACGTTGTAAAGCCCTGTGCCATCAGGAGGCGTTCCGGCGCAGGGTGGGCGTTCCGGGGCAGGTGCGCCTCGCAAAAGTGGCTGAGTGAAATCTATAAGATTTCCCTCAGTCACTTTCAGGACAATGCTGCGTCAAAAGCCTGCGCCTGCTTGAAGCAGGCGTAGGTCTTGACGCAGCATTGTGGAGATGGGGCACCCCCGAGCCTTGCTGGAGCTGTGTCGCGCTTGCGACACAGCTCCAGCACTGCGCCACCTTTGCGGCACAGATGCGTCACGCATCTGTGCCGTTTTTGCCCCATGGTGCGCCGCATTGTAAATACGGCGCACCATGGGTGGCGGAGCAGCGGCGCAGGATGACTGGCGCATCCCTGGGGATGCGCCAGTCGTCATAAATCTGCGCCCTAATGTTTACATTTGGCTTAATCAGTATAACATTTCCAAGCACTCATTTCAAAAGTCATAGTCACTGTCCAACTAAGCTAAAATAAATCAAACTATAGAGCCAATTAAAGAGTACTACAGTGTAGTATTGTATTTTGAGAGTGTCACAAATCTCATGCAGTTAATAGTGCCATGAAAACCCCCATAGTAAAAAGCAGAAGTGATGTCTTAAATTGAAAACACACCTTTGATTAATCAAAATGTTCGTGGATGAGGAATCCTCCTGATGAGTTATTTAGCTTTCAAGTGTGTCTGCCCTACCCTAAGTCTAAAGAGTACATATACAAAATATTTTAGTATATTGAAATAAAATAGTCCATGTAATCATACTATCTGATCAAATGTTAATATATTCCTAAATGGAGTGTGAAGTGTACACAAATAAAGGAATGCATAAGTCCATATTTTACATATTTCAAAGTAAAAGAAATGTGTATATTCTACGCTTAAAGAAAGGCAGCGAGCGTAGAGGGGGAAAATTAAGTGTGCATATATCTCATATCTTTGACACTGAGTGCAATTTAGTGAGTCAAAAGTTAAATAAGAAAAAACGTAAGTCCATAGTTAACAGTACATCTGCAAAAATAAGGCGAATGTCAATCTTTGTATATACTCAACAAATGTTATATAATTATTCTCGTGTTATGCTGAAAAAACGAGGGGAATGAAGGAAAACAGTTCAGAACATGGGCCCGAGCACCTTAGTCTATAAAAAAATAAATGTAGGTCCCATATATCGCATCATTATGTGACTTTAGTTATATTATTGCGAGTGAACCTCACTTGAGGTGCAACACTTACACTATTATGCATACCTTCTCCTTAATTGCCGAGTTGTCCTTAGAGTTGCACACCTTAAAGGAAAACAAAACGACAGGGCTGCAAATAAATATGAAGAAAATGGGACTCTTTAATTCATGTCTCTCCAAAACAGGTGCGTCTATCTATCTATGATAGGAACAAGATAAGTATATCCCGTACCTGTTATTTGTGGCTATATTTGGGATTGTAGAGCTGAACCACTGTATTGCAGCCACCTCTCAGATAGCAATAGCAAAAAATCTACACTTTTTGTCTGTTTAGTTTGCTTTTTTATCAACTGGCTTCTATACCAAACAGGCACACCAGCAGATACAACTGTAGTTCTACTCGTATCCTTTCATGATATCCGCATGTGACCAGTTCCAAGGAAGTGTGCATTTTTGGCCTGGCCAAAGGGAGGTGATAATAATGTAGCTTCAAACAGCTTAGATTTAGGACATTGAAATCTTTTTAAATTATCTATTTTGTGTACCCTTGCACCATTGCTGGGGTTATGTATGCCCTGTGTACAAAGTTAAATTCTTCAAGCTGAAACCTCACATTAATGGAAGCCCTATTTGTTAGTGTCAGACCTGCCTCCCCACTGCCAATACACAAGCACTAATCAAAATCAGCTTCCCACTTTGGCCTGGCCCTTATCAGTGTTAATCATGCCAGCTCTCAACACAATATATATCCAGGTAATTATTGCCCTTCTGTGGTCTATGTGCATTATTAATTCTAATGTGTAGGTTCTTTACGGCCACTCCACAACTATTTTTCATACCTTCTTGACTATTTTGTGGATTTGTTTTTGGGACAAGTTTTCACACCTCAATGGATGGAAGCCCTGACAGAGGTCAGATGCTGGCAGTCTAATGACAAATAGCCTGCTTAAGGTTCAAGCACACACAGTATAACTTTTCAAAAGTTATGTATCCCAAATATTTATAAAAAATCCAACTTCGATAGTAAATTACATTTTTAATACATATTAAAAATAGTGGTTTATTATTTTAATAGCTTATAACCTTGGTTAACAGAAATAGTATTTTATTTTGAACTATAGTTTTCTTAAAAGGAAGAGCTGCAGCGGTGTTCAGTAAATTAGTCTTTGGCAGCTGGTCACTAAGGGCCATATGTATCAAGCAAATTCGCATTCGCAAACGCTGAAATTCGCAGATTTTCGGCATTTGCGAATGCGAATTAGCCAAATGGTATGTATTAAGAAAAATCTGGTGCAAAACAAGGAATCGCAAAATTTGCAATTCCTTATTTTGCAATTGCATTTAAGGAATCGCATGTATGTGCTTTTTTCAGGGGTGCAACATGGTGTCCTTTGGACACCCCTGCACCCTTGAAATTATTCTCAATTTGCGATTCTCAAATTGTGAATCGCAAATTGAGAATGACTTCCCATTCATTCCTATGGGCTTCCTGGCCCATAGAAATGAATGGGAAAGTATTCCTTAATTGTGATTCGCAATTTGCTAATCGCAATTAAGGAATACTAAGAATTGGCAAAAAAATTGCGATTTTGTACATACATCCCATTTTGCAATTCTGAAAGAGCGATTTCTAAAAAATCGCTATTTCAGAATTGCAAATCATGTTGATGATACATATGGCCCTAAAGGACTACAAGGCCTGTGCACTTATTTCATATTTAGTAGAAGTATTTTTACTGTCAATTAAGGTTATTTGGACAGGGTCTGCCTGCAGGATTAAAAGCTACAGCAATCAGGCTATACATGTAACCCTGAAGTCAGATTTTCTTTTTCAAAATTGCTAAAATCCAATAAGAGTGAACTAGAGAAATTATTTTTTTAAGTTTGAGAGGAATAAACGTCATGAAAAATTAAAGTATCAATCAGAAGTTTGCAGTTGACCAGGATCTAGGTGCGGTTTTAGGTTGACCACAGTGGAGTGGGGGTTGGATAGCACAAGTGGGGTGCCCTGATCAAAAATGTTACTGTATGTCGTAGGGCCTGATTTAGAGTTTGGCAGATGGGTTACTCCATCACAAACATGACAAATATCCCGTCTGCCATGTTACAAGTGCCATTGGATAGAATACATTTGTAATATGGCAAATGGGATGTCCATCATGTTTGTGATGGAGTAACCTATCCACCAATTACTAAATTGGGACCTTAGTCTCTAAAGTTAAGTCAAAAATCTTCTAGCAGGGCGACGCTGAAGATTGTATCAGGCAAAGTCCTCTTGAAGTCGGATAGCCGTTGGACGAGGTCCCACTTAGGATTTTGATGGGAAAAGCTCTGAGCAGGAAAATTCAAACTTTGAGTCCACAAGTGTTTGGGGTAATGAGAAATCCTCTCCTTCACAACTACAGCAACATGTTTCTGGAACCTGGGCCCACTGAGCTGGTGCCAAGTTGGCTTCAGATCATCCTGGGAAAAAAGGCTTCTCTTGCCCAGGTCTCCCTTTAAATGTTTTCAATATCTTTTTATTCAAGTTTTCAGTCACAGTTACAAAACTCCCCACAAATTGTACAAACTAGTACCAGGGGGAAAGGTTCCATTACAATCAGTACTTTTCATAAATGCACAGTAATGCAGCCCTAAAATACCCAACTCTTTATGGTATTGTCATATAAAGATGTTCTGATTGATATATTCTTTTCTTCTTTTCTTCTCGTCTCTTCAAGTGCATTTTATATTTATATGTTCTTCTTGACATTTATGGCTGGCACTCATCTGGGGGAAACTGCAGGTTTCTGGTTAATTCATGCCATATTTGCAAGTCCTCAGGCTGCCTCTAATCCCTTCTTGTTAACTACATTCTAATCTCTTCAGCCACACACCATTCCCCCACATCTTGCAAAAAACGGCCTGTATTTGGGTAATAATTAATTAGGTGGTCAGATCTGTATTTGTTAGAACTAGGGGTCTCTAGTTGGCAGATAGGTACCTTTGACCAAATATGGACCCTTGCTTCTAGTCAGGGTAAGGGGGATACACAATTTAGATAACCCATGCTCACTCCCTTGGTAGTTTGGCATGAGCAGACAGGCTTTTCCCAAAGGCAATGTGTAAAGTATCCGTACCAACACTCACAGTAACACAGTGAAAACACCACAAATGGACACCACACAAGTTTAGAAAAATAAAATATCTTTATCTAAACTAAACAAGACCAAAACCACAAAAATCCAACACACAAAAACTCTGTAGAATGTCTTTAGAAAAGTTGTTGCAAAAATAAACTTGTAGATAATAAAATGCAACACTTTACTCACAAAGTACCTGGGATGCGTAACGCAAAACAAACAAAAGGGTTGACAGAAGGCAATGCATTGATTCTTCCTGCGCTTCGGGTCCGATGCGACAAGATGGTGCCTCAATGCGTGCCCGCCCGACAGCTGTGCAGCAAACTCATTGGTTTTCTGAGCCACCACAGGCCCTGCTACATGCTTCTCCTTTGATACCATGGGGATCAGCTGCAGTGCGCTTCCACAGCAATGCGACAGACCGGCGACACGCTTCTCCGGTGATGTGATGCCACCCTCTGTGGCTGCGGCACGCTTGTCCGGTGATATGACGGCGACCAGCGGCAGAGGTGATGCGCTTCTTCGATGATGTGACAGTGGCTGCTGCGACGGTGTCACGCCTCTCTCATTGTGTTGCGCTTTCAACTCCCTTCAACAAAAAGGCCTCACACACAGTTACAGGCCCTTCTGGCACTCTGGAACTCCCAGCAAAAAAGATCTGGGAAGCTGGGGGTTAAGTCCTTTTGTGCCTGGGACTTCGGAAACAGGAGGCCAGCTCTTCTTAGGCCCTTGGAGACTTTTCTTCAGATGGACACAGCTGACACAGCAAAGTCCTTATTTAAGCAGGGGACACAGCACACAGCAAGGTCCCTTGGTCCTCTCCTCAGTAGAAACAGCAAACGTCAAGCCAACCCCATACACACAGCAAGGGCAGTACCCCTCCTCAGTGTCTTCAGCTAATCTTCTTTAGCAGGGATTCCTCTTGATCGCAAAGTAGTCTAAAGTTCAGGGGTTGCAGCTCTCATATTTATACCCCAAAAGTCTTTGTTCTCTATGTGTGAGGGGTGTTGGACCCAGTCCAAACCAGTTCTGGGTGCACTCTGCCAGTGCACATCTTCTTCCTTTGTCAGTGCCCAGGTGCTACTCCTCCCATCACTCCAAATGCCGATAGGCCTTTTCAGCCTAGTGCTGACTTACTCAGACTCCTAGAGCCACCCCAGCCCCTGTCACTCTCAAACCAGACAGTCAATCCACAAACAAGCAGAGGCACACAGAAAGGTTGAACAAGAAAACAATCACTTTCTAAAAGTGCTATTTTCAAACACAGAAACCATCCTTCCTAAACGATGTGTTATTAAATTCTGAGTTCAGGGATACCAGACTCAAATTTTCTATCTCACTCCTATGTTATGATATGCAGGTAAACATGTTACACAGTATTCCCCATCCTGTCCTATGGGCAAGATAGCCTTTCAATAGTGAAAAACGGGCAGTATTTCACTATCAGTAAAATTCACCCACACTAGTACATGTAGTACCTTTTACATACACTGCACCCTGCCCAGGTGGGTACCTTGTGCCTACCATAGGGCTATCCTAGGTGTAAGAAAAGTGAAGGGTAAGGCCTGGTTAGTGGGTACACTGGCCAGGTCGACATGGCAGTTAGAAAACTGGGCACAGGCACTGCGGTGGCAGGCCTGAGACATCTCTTTGGAGCTACTCATGTGGGTGGCCCAATCAGTGTTGCAGGCCCACCAGTAGCTTTTGAATTACCAGCCCTGGCACACTGAGTTCACTTTACTAGGGACCTACTGGTAAGACAAATATGCCAATCATGGATAACCAATCACAATAATAATTTATACAGGGAGCACTTGCACTTTGGCACTGATCAGCAGTGGCAAAGTGGCCAAAGCATCTAAACCAGCAAAAAAGAAATCCAGCACAGTGTAAAAAATACAGGAGGTAGAGGCAAAAAGTCAGGGAAACCACGCCAAGGATTCCAGGTCTAACAGTATTGATGCACTGTTGATCTCACAATAATTCAATATTAGTTCACAGAATTTTTTCTTTTGAGTGCTTGAACATAAAGAGAGAGCATCCACTCATGCTCTTCAAAATCAGGACAAATCCAGAGAAAACAAATACCATTAAATTACACCAAAGTGATAAGTCGTTCTTGTCTTTGTTCACCATAATTTTCTTTTATTGATCTCTGAGCTCCAAACGAACTAGCCAACACGTGTTTCACCAGGTGTCGCCTCAGAGAGCTTCATCAAGTATATACAGTCATACAATTAGACTCTATCTACACAACTTATGAGTATATAACCAACACCAACATATGTTGAACATGAGAGGAATAAAAGTATAACCAGATCATGAGGTCAAAGCAATAAAATACCTTCAAAATCCAAACTCAAAGCAGTGACTGCTTTCAAAGTCAGAGCGGGAAACAATAATTAGCCATCAGTGTGTGTCCTTCAGCATCTACCAATGCTAAGTATTCACAATTGTCCTAATGTTTACATTTGGCTTAATCAGTATAACATTTCCAAGCACTCATTTCAAAAGTCATAGTCCAACTAAGCTAACATAAATCAAACTATATTGCCAATTAAAGAGTACTTCAGTGTAGTATAGTATTTTCAGAGTGTCATAAATCTCATGCAGTTAATAGTTCCAATCAAAACCCCCACAGTAAAAAGCAGAAGTGATGTCTTAAATTGAAAACACACCTTTGATTTAATCAAAATGTTCGTGGAGGAGGAATCCCCCTGATGAGTTATTTAGCTTTAAAGTGTGTCTGCCCTACCCTAAGTCTAAAGAGTACATATACAAAATATTTTAGTATATTGAAATAAAATAGTCCATGTAAACATACTATCTGATCAAATGTTCATATATTCCTAAGTGGAGTGTGCAATGTATAAAAATAAAAGAATGCATAAGTCCATATTTCAGAGTGTCCAAGTAAAATAAATGTGTATATTCTACGCTTAAAGAAAGGCCGGCCGTGTGGAGGGGAAAAATTAAGTGCGTGTCAAAACTCCCATGTATGTCATATCTTGGACACTCAGTGCAATTTAGTGAGTTAAAAGGTAAATAAGAAAAAACGTAAGTCCATAGTTAACAGTACATCTGCAAAAATAAGGCGAATGTCAATCTTTAGATATACTCAACACATTTTATATAATTATCCTCGTGTTATACTGAAAAAACGAGTGGGATGGAGGAAAAAAGTTCAGACCATGGGCCCGAGATCCTTAGTCTATACAAAAAATAAATGTAGGTCCCATATATCGCATAATTATGTGACTTTAGTTATATTATTGCGAGTGAACCTCACTTGAGGTGCAACACTTACACTATTATGCATACTTTCTCCTTAATTACCGAGTTGTCCTTAGAGTTGCACACCTTAAAGGAAAACAAAACGACAGGGCTGCAAATAAATATGAAGAAAATGGGACTCTAATACATGTCTCTCCAAAACAGGTGCGTCTATCTATCTATGATAGGAACAAGATAAGTATATCCCGTACCTGTTATTTGTGGCTATATTTGGGATTGTAGACCTGAACCACTGTATTGCAGCCACCTCTCAGATAGCAATAGCAAAAAATGTACACTTTTTGTCTGTTTAGTTTGCTTTTTTATCAACTGTCTTCTATACCGTACAGGCACACCAGCAGATACAACTGTAGTTCTACTCGTATCCTTTCATGATATCCGCATGTGACCAGTTCCAAGGAAGTATGCATTTTTGGCCTGGCCAAAGGGAGGTGATAATAATGTAGCTTCAAACAGATTAGATTTAGGACATTGCAATTTTTTTAAATTATCTATTTTGTGTACCCTTGCACCATTGCTGGGGTTATGTATGCCCTGTGTACAAAGTTAAATTCTACAAGCTGAAACCTCACATTAATGGAAGCTCTATTTGTTAGTGTCAGACCTGCCTCCACACTGCCAATACACAATCACCAATCAAAATCAGCTTCCCACTTTGGCCTGGCCCTTATCAGTGTTAATCATGCTAGCTCTCAACACAATATATATCCAGGTAAATATTGTCCTTCTGTGATCTATGTGCATTATTAATTCTAATGTGTAGGGTCTTTACGGCCACTCCACAACTATTTTTCATACCTTCTTGACTATTTTGTGTATTTAGTTTTGAGACCAGTTTTCACACCTCAATGGATTGAAGCCCTGACAGGGTTCAGGTGCTGGCAGGCTTATGACAATTAGCCTGCTTAAGGTTCAAGCACACACAGTATAATTTTTCAAAAGTTATGTATCCCAAATATTTATCAAAAGTCCAACTTCGATAGTAAATTACATTTTTAATACATATTAAAAATAGCGGTTTAATTATTTTAATAGCTTATAACCTTGGTTAACAGAAATAGTATTTTATTTTGAACTATAGTTTTCTTAAAAGGAAGAGCTGCAGCGGTGTTCAGTAAATTAGTCTTTGGCAGCTGGTCATTAAGGGCCATATGTATCAAGCAAATTCCCATTCGCAAACGCCAAAATTCGCAGATTTTCGGCATTTGCGAATGCAAGTTTGCCAAATGGTATGTATTAAGAAAAATCTGATGCAAAACAAGGAATCGCAAAATTTGAGATTCCTTATTTTGCAAATGCATTTAAGGAATCGCAAATTTTGCGAAATGCAGTCGGAAATTTTGCGATTCCTTAAATGCAATGTACGAAGCAAAAAAAAATGCAAATTGTCCTTAAGGAATCGCAAATTACCACCAACTTCAAGTTGGTGGTAATTTGCGAATTCCTTTAAAAATGCAAATTTTTGCGTTTTTCAAAGTGCCATGTGGACCACATACATGCCCTTCGGGCCCTGCACCCTTGAAATTATTCTCAATTTGCGATTCTCAAATTGCGAATCGCAAATTGAGAATGACTTCCCATTCATTCCTATGGGCTTCCTGGCCCATAGAAATGAATGGGAAAGTATTCCTTAATTGCGATTCGCAATTAAGGAATACTAAGAATTGGCAAAAAAATTGCGATTTTTTACATACATCCCATTTTGCAATTCTGGAATTGCGATTTCTAAAAAATTACTATTTAAGAATCGCAAATCAGGTTGATGATACATAGGGCCCTAAAGGACTACAAGGCCTGTGCATTTATTTCATATTTAGTAGAAGGATTATTTGGACAGGGTCTGCCTGCAGGTTTAAAAGCTACAGCAATCAGGCTATACATGTAACCCTGAAGTCAGATTTTCTTTTTCAACCTATTTTGTTGGCAAATCCTGTGCTGCAGTCCATAGGTGTCATTATGCTTTCCATGCCTTTGGAGTGTTTTCCAAAACCTTATTCTAGAGCCTTACTGGAAAGTTAAATATTACAGTTGGGAGCTAGTTAACTCTCTTATGTTTTAGCCATAAAAGGAAATACACTGGGGCCTACACAGCCATGTTTCACTGTGTGGAGTTAAAATATAAGCAGCATCAGTCCAAAAAACTTCTATGAATCTCAAATGGGTAATTAATTAGAGAGAGGGTAGCCCTATCAAGTTAATATATTCACTCTGCCACTCTAGTTAAGAGAAAGCACAGTTTTGAGAGAGAAACCGTACTCAACCTTACTCAACCCCTGGCAGGTAGGGCACAGTAGGCATGCAACAGCCAGATAAGTGCATGATATGTTAAGAACCCAACACAATACAATTCACAAAACTATTGAGAAAAATAGAGAAAAGAAGGCTATGGACAAATAGACGGAAAGATCATTATATAGGTTGAGGGGAACTGGGGTGGGGTGATTTTAAAAAAAAAAGATTCAAGAGTAACACACTACTGAATACAACAGTTTTCAGTGCAGCAAAAAACTCAGAGTGGGATAATTCTGGTTTTCATGCTAGGATGGTCCTGGGAATGAATAGAAACACTTCCTGCCAGTCCCATTTGGCATCATCAAGTCAAAAGAAAACATGGTAAGTCTGTCATTTGTTCTGCCAACTGCTACTCTCCCTTTCACAGATGGCAAATACCTGTTAAATTGACAGTTGTAAACACATTAATCTGTATTATTGAGCCCAGAGGTCAGGCAATAGTACTCTGGAGGAGTGCTAGTAACTCCCAGCCAGGAATTACGCATGAGTATGCCTCAGTCAAAAATTGGTTCTAAACCTGTTTTCTCTTAGGCAGTAAAATCTATAATTTTCTAAAGTTACTTTTCCACTAAAGTTATCAAAACATACTCTCACTATTAAATTAGATTTTGGAAATAAAGTGAAAATTACTTTAAATCAATTATTAGCTTCTTCAAAGGCATAGATATTGTTAGAAATGGGGGAGATGTCATTAACAGTTTTCATGTTTCTAAAAAATACAGCTTTGAATACATTGCGGAAACAGGTTTTGGATATTTGTTCACTATAAGGATACACTATTCCAATATCTAGTATGCCACTTTAAAAAAATATATATATCAAGCTTCTAGCCCTGTAAGGTAACAAGGAACCTTTTAGTGGTGACTTATTTGTTATATGAAATGGATTTTCCTCCATGGCAAAGACACTTATGCCTGCCATGTGTCATTGCAGTAGTTTTAAACGTCAGCTCAGTCACAGCCCACTGGTTCTTCTGTCAGCATAGATTGTTTTCATGTAGGTGAGTGGCATAACAACCCATTGCAGCCCACACATGACATTCAATTTCCAATTCACTGCAATTTCTGCACAAATATGCAGTAGCTTTCTGGAAAGTTAACTAAACGGTACTACTTTTGGGGGTATAGAACACACACATTAGCCCTGAATGCTAGTGTAAGAGTGCACAGAGTCTTAATATCAGGAGACATAGAGCTGGAAAAGTCGAAAAGAAACACAAACCTTAATTCTATTGACTACATCATTTAACATTGGCACTTTCTCCGGTATTTTTCCTGTTTTTATTTTGCTGCTACACTGGCTTAAGATATTCCCGGCAACAACATATCCTCTTTATTTCAACTACAAACCTTAGTCTTTTTCATTTATTAACATATTCGTTTTATTTTTAACAGGCCGTTGGGAAGATCCACTGGGAACAAGGAGTATGAAGCACCTAACTGACCTAATTTGTACCTGAAATCAGGCAACCACCAATGGGCAAACATTATTCACTTCAAAAGTGGCATTTTACAGAAACATGGCATGAATGTAGAGGAGGATGGGTCAGGTCATTTCCGATCACTGCAGGTGAAATCATTGGCAACCAATCAACTTGTTAGGACTGACTGTGAATCAGTGGTATCCTCTTAAGAAAAATTACATCAAAAGAAGGAGAAGCAAAGAAAGGAAAGGGTAACTATAACACACGAAAATTTAAAACTAAGCAATTGGCCAACTGTAATATATGGTGTTATGGTAAGTTGAATTGTGTATCCTTGCCCTTTAATAGAATGTATTTAATTGGAATGTTATATATGCTCCAAATTCTCTTGCTTGCATTTTGTATCTTGTTTGGAATGTGATTAATTATCCTTTTAACTTTAAGTTATTAGATTTACCATTCTTTTAATGCTGCACCAACCAGTCCTGACTCTGAAGTGTGCACATTTTCAGATGGATGTACACACATTTACAGATGGTTGTACACAATAAAGTTCTTTAGAGCAAAAGAGAGCCATTGACTAATGAGGACTGAGACATTTCCCCATGCAGTTTGCTGTCATGGATGAAAGTAGAGAGTAAATGACACTCAGAAAGACCAGTGGTAGAACAGAGCTGATCCAAAGACCTTATATGAATCTACATGAATATATATATATATATATATATATATATATATATATATATATATATATATATATATATATATATATATATATATATATATATATATATATATATATATATATATATATATATATATATATATATATATATATATATATATATGTGTATATATATATATATATATATATATATGTATTAAAATCTACAGATAGTTATTTTGTTCAATGAAATGTCGTACATTACCTTTGTAGGGAATGACTAATTGTTGATTACAGCCTTTGACAAACCCTAGATGGAGAAGATTTGCACTGTCTGCCAGTATCTTGTAATAAAACATCAATAAATAATACATAAATCCATACATATATATATATGGATTTATGTATTATTTATTGATGTTTTATTACAAGATACTGGCAGACAGTGCAAATCTTCTCCATCTAGGGTTTGTCAAAGGCTGTAATCAACAATTAGTCATTCCCTACAAAGGTAATGTACGACATTTCATTGAACAAAATAACTATCTGTAGATTTTAATACAAAGTAATTACAATCCACCCATAAATGCTGATTGATTTTAGCATGTGCTTTTCACATTCAATATGTCAGGCCTGCTGCGTTTATCATAGTTTTTCATCATAAACAGATAAGACATATGGCAACAGAAATAAGTTTTCCTAGCCAACCAATCCGACCTATAGATGTTATCATTTATCACCATAACTAATTGAGGCCTCCTTTACTGAGCATAAGCTTCCTCACAAGACCACCATCAGGCATACAGTTATAAAAGTGCAGTTGAGAAATCAAATACTATGTCTGCTAAGAGGACATAACAAGGATTCTGATAGTACAAATCTTCTATATCTATGGTTTGTCAGAGGGGGTAACCTGCACTAAAACCCTTATCTACTATGGTAATCTGTTATTTTTCTTGTAACAAGATGCATATCTATATTTGATTTGATTTTTAAATTTATAAAGCACAGTGAATGCCCAAGGGCGTCTTGACGCTGACGACTCAGAGGAACGTGCATAAGAAGGATGTGCTGAAAGCATGTTTTATAGATCTGTTTGATATAACCATGTTTTTAAAGATTACCTGAATAATTTGAGATTCTGGCTGTTTTTGATTGTTTTTTTTTCAGTTTAAGAAATTTTTATTGAGTTTTAAAAGATAACAATAGTACATATGTTATGCGTGTACAGAAGATATGTAAAAGAAACATGCAAATAATGAGTACATAACATATGCAGTAAAAACGAATTAGGGTGATGAGAAGGATAAAAATGAAGAGGAGAAAAGGTAATAGGTAAAAGGTAAAAAAGCAAAAAGAGAACAAGAAAGAAAGAAGAGAGGAAAGAGAAAAGAAGAGAAGAAAGAGGAAGAGAAAAAGAAAAAGGAAAAAAATGTATGTGGGAATAAGTAGGAAGCATTCAAGAGGGAGAATTAGAGGAAAGATAGGATGTGAAAGGAAGCCAAAGAAGATCAGATTTAATTTTTAGGGGAGTAGAAGAAGAGGCAGCAATAGAGATCCTGTGTTCATCACATATAAAATTCCACCAAGTAAGAACAGTAATCTTAGAGTTATCTTTCCAACACGAGAGAATGACTTTGAATGCAATAGAGATGAACAGGTCTAACAATCTGGCAGAAGAGCTTATAATATCAACATCATCGGATAAAGAACCTAACAAAACATTCTGTAAGGTTAACGGAGCTGAACAAGAGAATATATGCATACAAGTCTTCCAAACTTCCTTCCAAAAAGAGGGAACAAAGGGACATTCATATAATAAGTGTTTAAGTGTTCCAGTCTCTTTAGAACAGGACCAACAAAGGGTAGATGAAGTTTGGGAAAACTTATGAACAGTAATAGGAGTGATGACGACTCTATGATAAATAAAAAACAAGGATTGAGTAATGCGAGCAGCAATAGATGTCTTGAACAGTTTAGACCAAACACGATCCCACAACAAAACAGGGAAAATAGTATCTAGGTCATTTTCCCATGCAATCTCAACAGAAGATTTGGGACGATCGCTAATATTCGATGTCAAAATTGTATACACATGTGCAGCTTTGGGTTGATGGCTGGAGAATAAAGGATAGAGAGGGGAGGTAGGGATAAAAGAGGGAAAGGTAGCTGGAGGTGAAAGGGAGGATAAATGAGATAGAATGGCAGACGTAGAGACGAGTCTTCTGGTGACGCCATCGATATTTTCAGTTAAGTATAAGTGGAGCATCTCCCAGTCCTTAGTTGGACTTACTTTGTGGTATCTTGGAGATACAAAAGGTTTTTATTGGTTCTTGCAAGCACCATAACCGAAGGACTCGTGTATTCACGAGAAATATCGTAATCGATAAATCCTTTGAAGTTTTGGAACTAGACTGGAGAGCGAGGATGCCTAGTCTTAGACTTGGGAATTGGTTTTGTCTTGGTAGTAATAATAGGGACTCCCGATTGGAGGACTCATGTCCGGTTCCTCCAGTTGGAACTCCGACTTACGAGCTATACGTTAAACATGGGGTAGGCCCCATCGTTTACAACGAGGTATGGATTAAATACACTAAGAAAGATGGTGTTTTAAAATGGCCCCAATATGGTAGCTTTGATTCTGAAATCTTAGACAACCTTGAAGTTAAACTCTTCAAAAAGAAAGCCCGGCCGCGATGTTTGACTCTTTCCGCTTATGGCGTAGAGAAGCCAAACAAAAAGAAATTAAATTAGCTAGGAAAAATAAGAGAGAAGGGGGACTTTCAGTAATGCAAGCTGCCGTGCAGTTTAAAGATAATGAGGAAGAGCAGATAAATGAGCAGTTGCACAGGCAACGTAAAATGGCAATAGATAAGTGTTATCCAGTTTTGCCGTCTCTTCAGCAAGGGACAGCAAAAGAGCGTGAAAAAGACCCATTAATGTCGCAATTATTAACTTCACCACCCCCCTATGCGCAGAATGCCACAGCACCCCCGCAACCTTTAGTTGCACAAGCTGCGCCTCCGGCTCTTCCACAGCACCCACCAGCTGTTCTTCAGCTGGCTCCTACTTCTTCGGTGCAGCCTCCTCCAGGCCCACCGACCACTTCTGTTTCACCTGTGTTTTCTACGATTTTGCCTACTGTACTTTCTACATCTCCTAATGCCCCCTCTATGATTTTGCCTCGTACCACATCTATTATTCCTGATACCTCTTCTGCCATCTCTACCCCCGCCTTATCTCACCCCGTTTTTTCATCTGTTTGTCCTTCAGTTTCACCTTCCATTCGGCAGAAAATGGCCAGCACTGTTACTAATCTTCTCCTACCTCTTTTCGGGTCGCCTGCTACGACCCCTAACATAGGAAGAAGACCGTTGCGAAGTCAACTGCCTGATTATCAAGAGAGAGATTCCCTGAATAGTTTAGCTCAGAAATGGGTCATGGACACTGCAAAATATGATGTACAGTCTGTCATGGAAGTCTTCCATCAATGGGAAGCAGCGACACAGAGATATGTGTTCGAACAGATGTGTGTCTTTCTTGGCGAGGATTTAGAAGACAATGATCAAGAATGCATCCCGCGAGATATGTGTCGTGTACGATTTAAGTTTGGAGAGGGTATGATTGTAGGTCCCGATGTGGAAAAGGCAGTTGAAATGCTATTATCATATCGAAGTAATGGAAGCAGTTCTGGGTCACCATCGGAATCTAGTGCATCTAGTAGGAAAAAGGCACGACAATACCCTATGAGAGAAGTTCCCCCACAGTGGCGAGAGGGTGACGCGACAGCTGTCCCACCTGTCCTGCCCCACTTTCACCGCGTATGGGTACATGTCCCATGGAAGCGAGCTGAAGTTTTAGCACTCAAACAAACACTACCAGATCCGCGCACAAATCCTGCAGGGTACTATAAAGAATTGTCGCAAACTGCTGGGTCATGTATAATGAATTTGGCCGATATCGATATGTTATTCGGGAACGTTGTTCCACAGCCTTTATGGGGAAAAATTCGTCATGTAGATCATGACCAGGAATTAAGTGACACGTGGGCTAATATTACTGCTGCAGATGCACGACAAGTTGGTGGTGCCAAGCCTGAGCCTCTGATAGCGGAACTACCTGGTAGAATAGTAGATTACATGAAAACGATAATGCCTGCAATACGCGTAAATTGGGATAAGTTATCTGCATGCAAGCAAAAGAAAGAAGAAACTGTTTCAGATTTCTTCACCAGATTTGAAGAAACATTCATTGACCACAGCGGTCAAGATATGACCACAGAAGGTGGTCAGAGATTGTTTGTCGATAAATTTGTGCACAATCTGCTTCCAGATTTGTGTAGGAAATTAAAAGATTCGGAAAGTTCTTGGGCAGTCTCATCTTCAGCCCAGATATTATCTCCCGCACAGTACTACGAGAATAGAGACAAAGATGAGAAAGATAAAGTAGAAAAGAAAACTAGAGAACTCAAAACGAAGGTTTTGCTACAGCAAGCCTATCCGCCACGTGGTGGTGGTAATCAAAGTAATAATGGTCAGAATCACTACCAGAACACTTTTCAGCAGCCTCAACAATATCAGAGAAACTTGCAAAGATTCGATTACACTCAAAACCGCGTAGGTCCCAACCAGTGTTTATATTGCAAACAAGAGGGTCATTACAAATATAACTGTCCTGCTCTACCACAACGTGCAAATGGAATTTCTGGCGTAAGAGGTCGTGGCAGTCAGCAAGCGCCTAGAGGTAGAGGGCGTGGAAACGCCCCTCAGGACGCACGTCCCCTTCCACCACAAAACTCTATGAACAGGTTTGACCAGCAAAATAACGTATCTGACAGGACAGCTCAATACTACGTTGATGAGTATTACACAGAAAATGAGCAGTGGGAGAATAATGATTGCTAGGACAGCCTTAGACAAGGAGAGGGAGTTGTTTCAGTTCCAGTAGATCTGAGTGGACCTTACGTTGAGGTGATTACATCGGGTGTGTCAGAACCTTTTCTGTTGGATACTGGTGCTACAAAGAGTTCTACTATGCACTCCAAACTCCCTGGCGCACCTTTGTCTGGCGAAATGAACGTTTCCGTAGGTTTTTCTGGCGCCCCGGTTAGAAATCCGATTTCTGACCCTTTATCTCTTTCTGTTGGTCCTTGTGAATTCGAAGCACCCCTTATTTTGACAACAGGTTGTGGTGAAAATTTGCTAGGATTAGATTTGCTAAAAAGATTGTATGCGACTTTGTACTGTTCTCCCTCAGGAGTACAACTTACTTTAGGTAAGAAAGTGGTTTCTCCCATGTATTTATCGAGAAATGCACTTCCAGCAGAATTGGCACTTCTCCCAGATATTCTTTGGGCTACTGGTCCGAATGATGTAGGTCTTTTAGAAATTCCACCATATGTTGTAACATTGAAGTCGAATGTCAAAATGCCACGAATTCCCCAATACAGAATATCCAATGAGGGCGAAAAAGCTTTGCTAGCGATTGTTTACGAATTGATTGAAAAAGACGTAATTGAAGAAACGCGAGGCAATGTTTGCAATAGTCCTGTTCTGCCTGTTTTAAAACGAACTGACCCTTCTCAGCCACCTGTGTATAGATTCGTGATTGATCTTAGAGAAGTAAATAAGATAGTGGTGCCACAATTCCCAGTTGTCCCCGACATTACAACATCATTGACTATGATTCCAGCCTCTGCCTCCTGGTTTTCGGTGATTGACCTGAAGAATGCTTTCTTCAGTATCCCGATTGCTGAGGAAAGCAGAGATATTTTTTCCTTTAGTTTAGGAGGTCGCAGCTTCCGCTTTAAACGCGCCCCTCAAGGCTACTGTGAAAGCCCCTCAATATACAGTCAAGCTCTGAAAAGTCAGCTTGACACAATGGTTTTGCCCAAAGGTGCCACTCTCGTACAGTACGTGGACGATTTGCTCATCGCTGCGGATACTGAGGAAATCTGTAAAATGGCCACTTTGACATTACTGCGTCATCTATGTGATCTGCATCACAAGGTGTCACTTTCCAAGCTTCAATATTGCCGACAAGAAGTGACCTACTTAGGTCATCTCTTATCGAAGGAGGGAAGGAAACTGACCCCAGAAAGAATTCAGGCAATAGCAAAATTGAAGGTGCCAAGAACGCAGAGAGAAGTACGCGCTTTCTTGGGCATTACATCGTACTGTAGACAGTGGATTCCAAATTTTTCGTTATTAGCCAAACCCTTATTGGCACTAACGTGTAAAAATACACCCAATTCCATTCCTTGGTCTGATGAGTGTCAGAAAAGTTTTCTCGAATTACGCACAGCATTATGTTCGGCCCCTGTGTTAGGTAACCCCAACTACAGTAAGCCTTTCACATTATATGTCCACGAGAAGGAGGGCTGTGCATTGTCTGTGCTGACTCAGTTATACGGAGATAGACAGCGGCCATGCGCCTATTTTTCGTCAACTTTGGATCCGGTAGCACGAGCATTGCCAAGTTGTTTAAGGGCCACAGCAGCAGCAGCTGTTTCTATTCGACAGTCTGCAGGTCTAGTAATGAATAATACACTAATCGTGATGGTCTCGCATGCAGTAGACACGTTGTTAAATAGGACCAAGACACAGCACTTAACTAGTGCTCGACTGTCCAGTTATGAATTGACACTACTAGCGAGCCATGTGCACATAAAAAGGTGCAGTACCTTGAACATAGCCACATTGTTACCAATTGCAGAGGAATCGGATGCTTCAGAACAGCACGATTGTTTCCTTAGAACAGAGGAAGAGACGAAAGGGAGAGTTGATTTGTTCGACACTCCTCTTGCTGAATGTGATGGTACATTATGGGTGGATGGTTCATGCTTTAAACTCCCAAATGGTAACGTGACTACAGCATATGCTGTCACAACTTTGCACACAATCATTGAAACTGCGCGAATACCACATGGTTCAGCTCAAGCCGCTGAACTCGTGGCACTGACGAGAGCATGTGTGTTATCTAAAGGAATGAAAGTGACTGTCTATACCGACAGCCAGTATGCTTTTGGAGTGGCTCACAGTTTTGGACGATTGTGGAGGGAACGTGGGTTCCTGACTTCGCATGGAGCTAAGATTCAGCATGGTCAGTTGGTGAATGAGCTTCTTGAATCACTGACGTTGCCCCTGAAAGTAGCGATCGTGAAATGTAGTGCTCACAAGAAAGTGATTGATGATGTTGGTCGTGGAAATGCATTTGCTGATGAAACTGCTAAGGAAACTGCAAAGAATATGATGAGCCGAATGTATGTTGCGAGCCCAGAAAGATGGACTGGTGATGTTGGAATATGTGAAGACACAATAGAAAGTGTGAAGTCCATCCAAGCTGAGGCCAAGGAGAAAGAGTTAAGCATGTGGAGAGAAAGTACAGGGAGAATGGATGCAAATGGTTGTTGGATTGAATCGACAGAGCAACAGAGATGGTTGTTACCCGATGCATATGTGCCTGCAGTGGTTACAATGGCCCATGGGATGGCCCATATCAGCGCGAAAGGGATTTGCGAGTTGTTGGCCCCAGTGTGGAAGAATTCAGGGATTCCCAAGTGTGCAGAGAATGTTGTCAAGAATTGCATGGTATGTCTGAAACACAATCCTGGTAGGGGAACCCCAACTCCAGCTGGTCATTTTGCACCTCCTACGTATCCGGTCGAGGTTTTGCAGCTAGATTTCATACACATGGAGAGGGGCAACAACTTAAAATACGTGCTCGTGGTTGTTTGTGCCTTCTCAAGATGGGTAGAAGCCTATCCCCTAAGGGACAATACTGCCTTGTCCACAGCGAAAGCCCTTGTGAAAGAGTTCTTCCCCAGGTTCGGAATGCCTAGAATGGTCTGGTCTGACAACGGAAGTGAACTTGTGGGCTGTGTGATGAAAAGAGTGTGTGAAGGGCTAGGCATTAGGCAGAAGTTCCACGCTGCAAATCACCCCCAATCAGCTGGATTAGTGGAATGTTACAATGGCACGCTTAAACTTAAATTGGCCAAAATCCAAGCGAGCACAGGTCTTAAATGGCCTGACGCTCTACCCTTAGCACTCCTATCCACCAGAATGACTGTGCATTCGCGAGTGAAACTCAGCCCCTATGAAATAATCTTTGGTCGGCCAGCCAACATATGGGGAGTGCCTAGGCCCACGAAGTTTAGCGAGCTGCAACACCCCATTTTGCTTGACTATTTGTATGAATTGACGGCTAAATTGCGTGTTTTATATCAACAGGTCCACAACACCTTGCCTCCGGTCTCTGGGACACCGGGTCACTCCATTGACCCCGGTTCCTGGATACTTGTCCGCAACTTCCAAAGAACAAGAAACGACCAGCCCAGATGGACCGGGCCTCACCTCGTCCTCCTGTCTACAAGTTCGGCTGTTAGGGTGGAGGGGAAGGCCAATTGGGTTCACGGGATCCATTGTAAGAAGATACCCTTCCCTCTGCCACATGACCAATGGGTCCGGAAAGGAGGCACTGACTCAGAACGCACAACTGATGAACGTGTAAAAGAAGCCAATCCTGATTGTGAAAGTGGGAACATTTTTCAAGAAACTGCGCCACCACCAGAACAATTGAACTCTGTGGAACCTGAGCTACTATTTCTGGACCAGACAGTACCCGGGAAAAGACGCTACAATTTGCGACCAAGAAAAACAGACTAAAGTAAAAGTGATTTATTTTATGATCCGAGAGAAAAACCTGTGGACTAATAAAAAAAAAAAAATTGTGTTTTTCCCCAAATCCTATTTTTGAAAGTGCAGATTCTCCCATCTAGGTAACTTGGTTATTTTAGTTTTTTTTCGAACCGCCATCCGGGTTCCGCTGCTAGGGTCGCGGTTGATTAAAGACTTTTGGGTGCAGCTGACGACGTTAGGTCGCTGGTTCCGGTTGGTCCAAGGGAGCTGCCCTAGACTGACGGAAGCATCCTTTAGCAGAAACAACCTACCACCGCGGGCAGGACCTTAGAGAGGATGGAGTTTCCTGATGTGGAGAGGCCTGCAAAACAAATGAACTTTAAGCAGAGACTTTTTTACACGATGACGAAGAAAAGTTTTATAATAGTGTGTATTTTTATGCTATTCAGCGTAATGGTCTTTTTGATAAGCTATGTTTTATTCTCTCTTCATGTGACATTTGCGCCCACTACATCACCCATACCTCCTCCTACTGTTTCCTCTCATTCTTTCCACCCTTTGCCTGACCACGAATCAAATAGGAGATTAGAATTCATCAATAACTCCTTCGTTCAGTTATTACACCAACACCAACTTGTAATGAACACAACCAACTGTTGGGTGTGTGGTCTCATGCCCCACACCACGGATAGAGGTATCCCCTATTTGGTCCTGCCATTTAGTCACAATGGGTCAGCATGGGCATATAGGACAATGTTCATATATGCACGAGAAATCCAACCCCTACGTTCTGTAAAAGACAACCTCAAGACTAGCGCCCTAGTCAAAGGTATAGTTGACATGATCAAGGTAGTAACTTCTTACGAAGATACCCCGGATGATGAGATACTTGCATATGTAGGTTGGAATGTGACCGGATATGGCACTACATTAAGTGAGAAACAGCAAGCCAAAAGATCGTCCCCTATCTGGATCGTACCCCATCAAGGTCACCTGTGTCCGCAAGGTATTGGCAGGAATCCCAGAGCTCAGCTAGGGAAGAGTGTCTGTACAGAAACGTATGTTTTTGGATCTCAGACTTCCCCTGCCTTTTTAGCCGCTAAGGGTACTTATTTCATCTGCCATGATAGAGCCTATACATGGTTGCCCCCTGACTTCTCGGGCTCATGTTTTGTTTCATTCCTGTTACCTCCCACCTACACAGCAGCGGCGGATTACCATCGGACAAGGGTAGTTAGAGGTGTTTTGACTAAAGAAGACACTGCAGGTCAAGAATTTGGTGACTTTGCAATGGGTTTTCTGCCGTTCTGGGGAGCCATGGCTAACAGCAGAAACATAAGGCAATTGACAAGGGTAGTTGAATCCACCGTGATTGAAACTGCTGGTGCCCTTGGTAACCTGACTGCTGAGCTCCAGTCGGATCGACTTATGACCCTTCAGAACCGGGTCGCTTTGGATGTAATACTTGCGGACCGAGGTGGAGTATGCAAATTGATCCAGTCCAGTTGTTGCATTTTTATTCCAGATAATGCTCCGACATTGTACGGGGCCATCTCCAAACCACCTAAGATTTCCGAATCTATTCATGTGGATAAAGGAGATTGGTCGTTAATGGGATGGTTCTGGGAACTGATATCTGCCTGGGGATGGAAAATTCTGATGGTCATTGGGATGGTCTTAGCCATTCTTTTCCTGTTCTGTCTATGCATACAGTGTGCTCCTGCAATATGTGGCCTCTGTGCTACATTATGTGTAAGGAAGCCTGTGTCAAGACATGAGCTCAGCACTAGAATGATGTTGCAGCAACATTCTCAATGACTTTAGGAATATAGATCTGGACTCAGATTAACATGAGGATAGATTAATTGCCTATGTAAGGGCAAAAGGAGGGTCTGTGGTTCTGAAATATCTGGATCCATATAAAAGTACTGGACCCGAGAATAAAAACTTTGTCGAAATAGGACGAATTTGGTATCAAAAGACCGAGAATGATGAGTACATCAAGTACATGTATTTTCGGCGTATTCGAGTGACGATTTCACCTTAAAATTGTCATTTACATTCTAAACCCTTAGCTACATGTTGCCCTTTACATAGGCCTTAATCCAGTTGAATTTGATTCCACAAGGACACATACTCCTTAATCGACTTCTCCCTGACCCCAGTACAAGTTAGAACCATTGCCCCAGGCCGAACTCGTTAGGTCAGTTCCCTCCCAGTGGCCGAGCAAGATAGCATCTAGGCTCAACCAGCCATAAAACCATTTCAGCGCGCACACCTGCCATATCTCGCTCACATCTTTTTCCACTCCTTTTCTTCACTTGCTTTATGATGGGGAGGTGACCGTTTTTTTTAGGGGTCCAGCGATATCTGATGAAATGTTGGGCCTTGCCGGATGATTTGTTATGGGCAGCACGACGTGAAATATGTACATGTCATCATGACTCTGCTTTTCTTTTGTAATCAGTAACTATAAATGAAATACCACGAATCCAAGGAATGTTTTGCCCAAGGCTGAAAATTACGTATAAGAAGAGAAGCCTGACTTCGTGAAAGTGTGCAGTCTCCTGAGAATATACCGTGTTTACTTCTAGGACCCTGTTACCTTGGTTGCAGCCAATAAACTAATCTTTGACTTCACCTAGAAGACTCTGAGTTTCTGTAGGTCTGACTCAGGAGAACCCGAGGTCTCTGGGTGTTGATCCCCTGGCACCGTTGGGTTACCGGTTCTGTGCCGGTTCTTAAAAACCCAGTACCTCAAGACCAGTGGTAGAACAGAGCTGATCCAAAGACCTTATATGAATCTACATGAATATATATATATATATATATATATATATATATATATATATATATATATATATATATATATATATATATATATATATATATATATATATATATATATATATATATATATATGAACACCAAATCTTCAATTTGCGTAAAAGAAGACACGGACCCCAGGCTGCAGTAAGGGAGATTTTATTCACCTCTCAGGCGACGCGTTTCGAGCAACTCGTGCTCTTGATCACACACCAATATATATATATGGATTTATGTATTATTTATTGATGTTTTATTACAAGATACTGGCAGACAGTGCACATCTTCTCATCTAGGGTTTGTCAAAGGCTGTAATCAACAATTAATCATTCCCTACAAAGGTAATGTACGACATTTCATTGAACAAAATAACTATCTGTAGATTTTAATACAAAGTAATTACAATCCACCCATAAATGCTGATTGATTTTAGCATGTGCTTTTCACATTCAATATGTCAGGCCTGCTGCGTTTATCATAGTTTTTCATCATAAACAGATAAGACATATGGCAACAGAAATAAGTTTTCCTAGCCAACCAATCCGACCTGTAGATGTTATCATTTATCACCATAACTAATTGAGGCCTCCTTTACTGAGCATAAGCTTCCTCACAAGACCACCATCAGGCATACAGTTATAAAAGGGCAGTTGAGAAATCAAATACTATGTCTGCTAAGAGGACATAACAAGGATTCTGATAGTACAAATCTTCTATATCTATGGTTTGTCAGAGGGGGTAACCTGCACTAAAACCCTTATCTACTATGGTAATCTGTTATTTTTCTTGTAACAAGATGCATATCTATATTTGATTTGATTTGATTTGATTTTAAAATTTATAAAGCACAGTGAATGCCCAAGGGCGTCTTGACGCTGACGACTCAGAGGAACGTGCATAAGAAGGATGTGCTGAAAGCATGTTTTATAGATCTGTTTGATATAACCATGTTTTTAAAGATTACCTGAATAATTTGAGATTCTGTCTGTTTTTGATTGTTTTTTTCAGATGGAGAAATTTTTATTGAGTTTTAAAAGATAACAATAGTACATATGTTATGCGTGTACAGAAGATATGTAAAAGAAACATGCAAATAATGAGTACATAGCATATGCAGTAAAAACGAATTAGGGTGATGAGAAGGATAAAAATGAAGAGGAGAAAAGGTAATAGGTAAAAGGTCAAAAAGCAAAAAGAGAACAAGAAAGAAAGAAGAGAGGAAAGAGAAAAGAAGAGAAGAAAGAGGAAGAGAAAAAGAAAAAGAAAAAGGAAAAAAATGTATGTGGGAATAAGTAGGAAGCATTCAAAAGGGAGAATTAGAGGAAAGATAGGATGTGAAAGGAAGCCAAAGAAGATCAGATTTAATTTTTAGGGGAGTAGAAGAAGAGGCAGCAATAGAGATCCTGTGTTCATCACATATAAAATTCCACCAAGTAAGAACAGTAATCTTAGAGTTATCTTTCCAACACGAGAGAATGACTTTGAATGCAATAGAGATGAACAGGTCTAACAATCTGGCAGAAGAGCTTATAATATCAACATCATCGGATAAAGAACCTAACAAAACATTCTGTAAGGTTAACGGAGCTGAACAAGAGAATATATGCATACAAGTCTTCCAAACTTCCTTCCAAAAAGAGGGAACAAAGGGACAATCATATAATAAGTGTTTAAGTGTTCCAGTCTCTTTAGAACAGGACCAACAAAGGGTAGATGAAGTTTGGGAAAACTTATGAACAGTAATAGGAGCGATGACGACTCTATGATAAATAAAAAACAAGGATTGAGTAATGCGAGCAGCAATAGATGTCTTGAACAGTTTAGACCAAACACGATCCCACAACAAAACAGGGAAAATAGTATCTAGGTCATTTTCCCATGCAATCTCAACAGAAGATTTGGGACGATCGCTAATATTCGATGTCAAAATTGTATACACATGTGCTGCTTTGGGTTGATGGCTGGAGAATAAAGGATAGAGAGGGGAGGTAGGGATAAAAGAGGGAAAGGTAGCTGGAGGTGAAAGGGAGGATAAATGAGATAGAATGGCAGACGTAATAATATTGTATTCATTAACAGAAGAAGAGGGCAAGTCAAAGAGATTTTGCAATTCCAAAAAGGGAATGAGAGAGCCATCAACAAAAAACTGATATACAAACAGAATATTCTTCTCCTTCCAGTGTTTGAAGTAAAATGATTTACCTTTGTAACGAAGGAATTTGGTATACCATACAACAGATGCTAAAAAGCATTGCAAAGGGGAAAGGGAAGAGGAAAATACATTGGACAATACAGTTTGGGAGTACTTTAAAATAGGGAATTTAGTTAGAAAAGAACAATTTGACATAAAAATAGTATGCTGGAAGGAAAAATCCTGCAGGAGAGAGCGCTCGAGAAGAACCCAAGCAGGTACAGGGGTGTCTTGAAAGTTATAAGCCAACGAAAAGGCTTGTCTAATCAGGAAGGCTAAATGATAAGTCTTAAAGTTGGGAAAACGGATTCCACCTTCCGATTTGGGGCGCATCAGCTTAAGCAGGGCTATACGCGGATTTTTATTATTCCATAAAAATTTGGAACAAAGGGAATTTATACGGGTGAAATAGGAAAGGGGAATTTTAAATGGAAGCATAGAAACAGTATATAAGACATGAGGAGCAATCATCATTTTAATCGTGTCTAAACGACCCCACCATGAGAGAAATAGGGGAGACCAACTTTGTAGAAGGGATTGGAGTTTCTGTATAAGAGAAGCAAATGTAATTTTGAGGGTTTCTTTCAAGGAAGGCGCAAACCAAATACCTAGGTATTTAATTTTGGTGGGACACCACGCAAAGTCAGTATTATTAAACATGTATTGATAACATAACGCATTGAGGGGTAACACTTCAGTTTTGGACAGGTTCAATTTATAACCCGATATAGCGGAATACAAACAAACCTCCTCCAAAAAAGGGGGGAGAGAGGATTCCGGGTTTGACATATAAACCAATACATCATCTGCATAAGCCGACAGTTTGATCACATTGGAGGACACTTCAAACCCAGAGATCTTAGGATTAGAACGAATTTGTTCTAGGAAAGGTTCGAGGCACAAAATAAATAATAAGGGGGATAAGGGGCATCCTTGTCTAGTACCTCTTGATAGGGAAAAAAAATTTGAAAATTGATTGTTAACAAAAATACTAGCACGTGGTGAGGAGTAAAGGAGTTTGACCATTGATATGAAATATGGACCAAACCCAAACCATTGTAAGGTATGAAACAGGAATTTCCAATTAATGCAGTCAAACGCCTTTTCCGCGTCTAAGGAAAGGGCTGCTAGAGGAATTTTGAATTTTTTACTGTTGGAAATGACATTAGAGAACATGCGGGCATTATCAGCAGCATGTCTACCTTTTACAAATCCAACCTGATCAGTTTTAATTAAAGAAGGGATAAGGGAGTCAAGCCGTAAAGCTAGAAGTTTTGCAAACATTTTGCAGTCATAATTGATTAAAGAAATAGGGCGATAATTTTTACATTGTGAGTGGTCCTTGTCAGGTTTGGGGATGATAATAATTAAAGCATCCAAAAAGGATCCAGAAGCCTTCGCATCCAAGATAAACGAGTTAAACAGTTGTAAAAGTTTGGGAGCAAAAACAGTATGGAAAGAGGAGTAAAATTCTACGGGAAGGCCATCAGGACCAGGTGCCTTGGATTTCTTAAGCGAATTAATGGCCCGAGTTACTTCCTGGAGAGTGATTTCTTTTTCCAAGAGAGCAAACTCGTCTGGAATGGACGGGGGGGGTGGAAGGCCTGCAAAAAATGACGTTAAATTAACAGTGGAGGGATGCGTATCATCAGTGTATAAGGTTTGATAATAGTTATGAAAAACTTCAGCTACATCCTCATCCGCATAAGCTAATTTGTTTAGAGAATCATTAAAAACTGGACCAATATTTTTACGTTCTGACTTTACTGTCAAATAGTTTGCTAGCATTTTTCCTGCTTTATTCTGGCCACCATGAAACTTGGACTTTATTTTAAGCAGTGTATTACAGGCTTCATTCGTAATAATCTTATTCAAGTCTGTTTTGGCAGAAATTAAGTCTTGAAGGGAGGAGGGAGATTTAGCAGAAAAATATATATGTTCCAAGGATTTAACTTTTTTGAAGTTGCTCCTCATATTTTTCCCTATTGAGTTTCTTTTTGTTAGCAACATATGAAATAGTAAATGCCCTGAAGGCAGCTTTAAAAGCATCCCAGTTGTTTGGAATGGAGGTGTCAGAGGGGATATTAAAGGAAAAGAACTCTTCAAAAAACTCCATACTTTTCTTCATAAAAATCGGGTCAGAAAGGAGAAAGGAGTTAAATTTCCAACGACTAAATATGGAAGCGGTAAGGGAGAGGTCAAGAGAAGTAAAAACAGGGGCATGGTGGGAAATAAAGATGGAGCCAATTTCAGAATTTTGGATTGAGGGGAGTAACGATTTACTAATCATAATATAGTCAATCCTAGAACGGGTATGATGAACATTAGAAAAGAAGGTATATTCCAACACATCAGGATTACATAATTTCCATGAGTCAAATAAAGGACCCTAGGCAATGGCCGATTGAAAACTCTTATGGGATTTATCTGGTTGAAATTTACTGGAAGAGAGTCTATCAGAAAAAGGGTCTAACCATTGGTTAAAATCACCTGCGACAATAAAGTCAGGGGAATCAATGGACGCAATCAAAGTTTTAATGTTGCTCCAGAACCCAGGGTCAGGACGTGTCGGACCATATATATTTAGCAACACCAGAGTCTTGTTATGGATAATTACCTTAGCCATTGCCCAGCGTCCTTCATCATCATTTTGAGTAGAGATAATCTGTACATTTAAAGCTTTATGAAAAAGGATAGCAACCCCCCCTTTTTTATGAACAGCAGGAGAGAACACAACGTGGCCCACCCACTGTCTCTTCAGTTTTAAGGATTCAACATCAGAACAGTGCGTTTCTTGAAGGAAAACAACCTGTGAAGAAAATTTAGATAAATGAGACAATACCTTTTGACGCTTGACAGGATGACCAAGACCTCTCACGTTCCAGGAGATAAATTTACACACCATGGGGAAAGAAGGAGATGGGCGACACGTGGATGAAACACATGGTAAGGAAACATCTACGAAAAGGGAAGTAACAGAGACAAAAAACATAAGAGGAGGGAACTCTCAAAAAACTCTCCATATAGAGACATGGTTGACAGCGATTGAAAGAGGGTGTCTTTAAAGAAAACACTTGAAGAAGAGATCGCATAGGAACAAAGAAATATAGAACAAATAAGAAAGAGAAAAAAAGAAGGAAGAAACGGCAAACTAAGAGTAGAGAAAAACATATAAACAGAGCAAGGCAAAGAAGCCTGGTCTGAGAAGCGAGAAGCAAGACAGACATCTGGAGCATGGATACGCCAGACAGGGGACAACCCCCACGAGCTACCGAAAGAAACGAACAAAAATAGTGAGTAAAAGAAAATGTTGTGAGAGCGAACAATAGTAAGATATAAATGAAAAGTAGAGAGAAAAGTCAAGGATAGGCCACAAACGGAGGAAGGTAACCACCATGAAAAGAGAAAACACTATATAGAAGGAAAACATGAAAAATAACGATCAATAACATTCAGATAGCAGTGTTCATCGATGAGGGAGAGATGCTCTGCAAAAAATCACGAAGTTTCTGAGGATCATCAAAAGAGCTGGTTCGACCATTATGAGTGATCTTGCAAAAGCACGGATGTAGAATGCCATATTGTATGTTGAGTTGACGCATGAGGGGTCGAAGATTCAAGAATTCTTTTCTTCGGGCATTAGTCGCAGTTGAAAGGTCCTGAGAGATAAAAATGTTATGCCCTGACCACTGGAGTCGTCGCTTAAGTCTGGCAGCTTTCAAAATAGACATTAATTCCGTGAATTCTAGAAAGAGCAAGATGATGCCACGAGGTTTAGTAGAATTAGAGTTTAGACGACCAAGACGGTGAGCCCTTTGAATGTTGAGAGGGTGTGACGTGGGTTGGAGATCCAAAAGATCCCATAGAAATTTTTGCATGAAAGACACCATGTCAGGACCTTCCAAATTTTCCGGAATACCATAAACGCGTAGGTTGTTTCTTCGATTACGATTTTCCAAATCCTCGGTGTGTAGCTTGAGTTTATGGATTTCGCGTTCCAGTAGTGGAATTTTAGTGGAAGCATCCTGCATGTCACTAACCCTCTGCTCCAGATTTAAAACGTTGCCCTCCATAACAACCCAGCGGTCTTCAATTTGTTTGAGCCTCTCATTAGTGGCAGCCATGAACGGTTGAAGGCCGCGTACCTCCTCTAGGATGGAATCCAAAACAGGATTTGAGGAAGACTTAATGGGGGAAGGCGGATCATTCTTGGGTCTTTTTGGTTTAGTGCCAGTAAGAGAAAGTTTAGAGTCATTAGCCATGTTGTTATTGTTATTGTTAATTTAGATTTGTAACGCGCTCAATCACCTACAGGCCTCTAAGCGCATTGGAAATAGATGTTGTTACAATAACTTAGCTTCCCTCCTCCGAGAGACACCACACCACGCCTACATTGCGGTCAGGACTCTTCTGAACAACAGTGTTTTCAGGGATTTCCTGAACCGTAGGAGATTCACCTCCCTGCGTAGCCCCTCAGGCAGCTTGTTCCATAACTGAGGGGCCAAGACAGAGAAGGCTCTCCCTCCCTTGGTCACTAATTTATAGCGGGGGCAAACCAATTGCTGAGAAACCGATGATCTAAGTGTTCTCTTCGGACTGTATACTTCCAGACGGGCTTTAATATATGCCGGCGCATGGCCATAAATCGCCTTATGCGCTATACAGAGGCTCTTAAACTCAACCCTCTCTTTAACAGGGAGCCAATGAAGATTTTGGAGTAGAGGGGAGGCCTTTGTTCGTCTGGGTACTCCGAAGATCAGTCGTGCGGCGTCATTCATTACGACCTGAAGTCTGTTTGTCAATGTTTTTGGGAGGCCAAGATACAGGGCGTTCCCATAGTCGATCCGTGAAATGACGGTTGCTACTACAATTGAGCGCATCATAGAATGAGAAAGGAGGGGGGCTAACTTTCTCAATTGTCTGATGATGTTCGTGCAGGTTCCAACGACGGTGGAAATTTGGCTGTTGAGTTAGTGATGTGTGGGCAGAGAAACAGTGCAAGCACAGCACAGAATAAATTTTGATAATATTAGCAGCAAGCTCTCTCTCAATATGTCGTAAAAAGGATGGGCCGCAGTTAGAAAAGACAGGCTGAATGCTGGAGGTTGAAGGACGATGAAATACAGCAGATTTGAGGAATTGGCACAGAACTATGAGGAGATTTGACCAGGAAAGCCCCTTATGAGTCTAAAAGCGACAAGGACATCTCCACCACATGAAATATTAAGGGGCACTTATGAAGTGCAGTGAGTAGTAGGAAAGGAATGACAGAGTATTCAAATTTCAGCAAGCTTAAAATGGCGGCACCCTCTCCTGGCCTGACGCAGCATTGTGAGGAGCAAATAGCATATAACAGTCACGAAATTGCCAAGAGGGACATGAGAGCGCCAAAGGAGAATGAATAGTTACCATGAGGCATGCAGAAATATGAGAGCCAGCCGGGGAGACGTAGCGGTAAAAAAGTAGCGCGAAACGGGCTCAGCGGCCAAAATGGCGGCCGCCCGCCTCACAGGAGAAAGTGAAAATACCGCTAAACAGAAGAGTCTTCCCGCGGGGTGAATTCCTCCGGCAACCACATCCTCAGCATCACGGAGCCTTCCGCTGTCCTTGTATGCCTCACAGGGGTTCCAGAAATGGAGAAAAGTGCTCTCACGGCATTCGCGAAGCAGTCCCGGTACGGAGCTCACGGGAAAGGCGTCCTTCCTGGTTGGCGCGCAAGCCACGCCCCCGTTTTTGATTGTTAGTGGAAGGAGATTCCAAGTTTTTGCAGTTCCTAGCAAAAAACTCTTACCTCCCCAACGTACCTGTCTATACCTGGGTACATGCAGCAGTTTTAGCTGGGCGGATCTCAGGTTCCTGGAAGCCATATGGTATTTTATGCGTGACGTCAGGAATAAAGGCCCCTACCTTGGAGCGCCTTAAACGTAATACACAGTGACTTACAGTTTTTTCTTTTCCTTACAAGCAGCCAGTGCAGAACTCCTAGTTGTTGGGATCCGATTCATATTTGGAAATGCCTAAAATCAGTCTGGCTGCTGCATTCTGAAGACGTTGGAGTTTTTTCAGGTGTTGTGTCTGAATCCCCACGTAATGGGAGTTGCCATAATCTAGCCTAGAAATAGCGAGGGCAGTTAATAATGTTTTTAGTGCATCAGGGGGAATAAAGGAATGGATATTCCTGATCATTTTTAATATGCCCCAAAAACTGGCAGTGAGACTGTTGATCTGGCTGTCAAAGGTCAGCCAACTGTCAACGATCAGCCCTAGATTTTTTGCCTGCGATACTGGTGTTGGACACTCACCCAAATCCGTCGGCCACCATTTCGGAGACCAGGCAGGAGGATTAGCACCCAGCAACAGTACTTCAATCTTACCACCATTCAGTTTTAAACAATTCAACTGCATCCAGTTGTTGACATGGGACATACAATTGTTTAAACGGTCGGCAGTCTCATCCTTGTTATTGGTTATTGATACGACCACTTGCGTGTCGTCTGCATAAGATATTACAGAAAACCCAAACTGTCTAATCAATGCAGCCAAGGGGGCCATGTAGACATTAAAAAGCGTAGGGCTCAGGGACGAGCCCTGAGGCACCCTGCACTGCAGATTGAGGATTTGGGAGCTGGCTCCACCCATTATGATTCGGAAAGATCTCTCCGTGAGATATGATGTCAATAGAGTGGTGGCGGATTCCCCTATACCCAGCTCAGTCAATCTGGCAATTAATATTTTATGGTTGAAGGTATCGAAGGCCGCCGATATATCTAACAATATCAAGGCTTTAGTATAATCTACCCTTTTCATGTCTATTGGCTTTAACATATGATTTCCGCAATCAATATGTAAGCCATATTGCCTTTATCATAACTTTTAATTTTTAACAATCAGGCCTGTAATGTTTATTATTGACTTGACTTGACTTGCCACTATAATCAACTCAGACATATTGTATTGTTCATAATCCTTCCCACAAGGCTACCATCGGCCATACCACAATAAATTTACAAATATTTACAAACTTCAGTTGTCAAAATAATACGGTAGTGCAAATCATCTATCCCCATGGCATGGATGTCATTTTGGGGTAGTCAGGGGTCTCAACTGTGACCTCAACCTTGCTCCTTGCTACTCCTGGCATCCTGGCACTTCCTTTGCGACCACTGGCCTCAGAGGAGACAAAAGGTTTGCCCCCTCTCAGGCCAGATCTCGCAAAGGAAGTGCCAGGAGTAGCAGGGAGCAAGCTAGAAGTCACAGCTGTGACCCTTGACTACCCCAAATGACTTTGCTGATCCATGGTTTGTTCAGATGGGTCAACAAAACTTAAACCCTTGAATACTACAGTAATCTGCTAGATTCAATGTAAGAAAATGCCTGCCTAAAGCCTTTAGTGTAATAACAATTCACCCTTAAAAGCCTATTGCCTCTGTCACAGACTTTTCTAAATAGGTACGGCCTTCTTGCCTTATCATAACTTTTTATTATGAACAGATCACATTTAGGGAATCTGATATAGCTTTTACCAGTGAACTGATAAGGTATGTAGCCTTTGTTAGTTTGTTGGCTTCTTACAGTAACCAACTCAACCCCCTTGTACTGAGTGTAATTTTTCCACAAGGCAAACATCTGACGCACAGCCAAAAAAGTACAAATGTACACAAAATTACAGTTTGCAAAGCAAAATGCTATCCTTCCTAAAATAACCTAATAAGGATGATTGTAGTGTATATCTTCTCTCCCCACAGTTTGTTCAAGTGGAACACCAACACAAAAACCCTTGCTTACTACTATAATCTGTCGAATTCCATGAAACAAAATGCCAGGATTTAGCATAGTGTAATAACACTCCATCCTTAAAATCCTATTGTCTTTAACACATGGTTTTCACAATAAGAAGGCTAGGCCTACTCTCGTGATCTGGGGGTCCTACCCCACTCCCACATCCCCCCTGAGTCACAGCATTTGGATTTCAAAGTCCTGGTGCAAGGGCTTAGTTCAGTGCACCAAAACGAATTAGGAATCCAGTTTGACTTTGACCCATACACAACCCACTAAGAAATGCTGTATGAGTGGTGTTTTGTGGTATGATTAGTCCCTCTAAATAAGTTCAGAGATACAGTGAAACTCCAAACCCTTTGTGTTAAATGTATAACACTCCAAATAGTACTGAGAAATTCAGGATAACACTTTAAAATGTTTATTGCTAAAAGCAAGCCTACCACATAAAAAATGAATGGTAACCACACAGAATACAAAAATGACACGGCTAGCGCAAAAAAACATTGTGAACATTCCTAACATGGTTAGCAAGTTCCTACCATCGTAATGCTGTATCTTCACATCTAAACGCTATGCTACGATTTAGCAGAAGCCGAAAATTGCAAGCCTATAAATCATAAAGCATACCTTTTCTCAGTAAGAAATAGATGAATGCGAGAAAAGCTTTAAAAAAATCAAACAAGGCATTAACAATGCGACTGAAATGGCATATTTCAATCCGAAGTTTCACAAGGAAGTTGTTTTAGACACTAGCCTAGTTGGGTTAGGCTCTATTCTTGTACAGCACAGCAGACACCCGAATTTTTGAAATCATATTGTGGCATATGCAAGTAGAAGCTTGTCCCAACCAGAACGTGCTTACTCACAACATGAAAAAGAAAGCTTAGCCATGATATGGGCTTGTGAACATTTCCATGTACACCTGTATGGAAAACCTTTTACGATGGCAATTGATCATCACGCTTTACTAATTATATTTAGCAATCCAAAGGCCAAAATGCCTCCTCGCATTGAACGATGGGGACTGTGGTTAACAAAATAATGATAATACGATTGTGCATCCTCCAGGGAAGGATCAAAACCCTGATGAGTGCCTTTACAAGGTCTCGGTGCGCCATCCAATATGGCTGAGACCTATATTAGCTTCATTGTAAAATCAAACACACCAACTGCCATTTTGTTATCCCAGATTGCCACAAGCCATGATAGGGACATGTTAAAGTTGAAGGAAAAAATTACACATCAGTCATGGAACCAACATACTCGCCTGCTCACCAGTGATGGTGAATGTCATAAATACAAAAATGTCATGGATGAACTGTCCATAACTCAGGAAGGAGTTATACTACAAAGGTTGAGAATTCTGACCCTGGATACTCTGTGAGAGAAAATAATTGAAATGGCCCTAGAAAGACATTGTGTAATCATTGCCACAAAATGAGCTCTCCGAGACTGAGTCAGGTTTATTTATATTGATGGCAGGGTTGAAAAGGAATTAAACATCTGTCATCTATGCAACTGTCGTTCTACAAAAACTACACCCCACACCTTGAACATGTCAAAACTCTCGAAGCATGCATGGGAGAGAATGCTATCAACTTTTTCAAGGACATCACCTGCTAGTGATCATGGATGAATACTCGAGATTTCCACTAAATGAAGAACTTTCATCTACTACGCAAGAACGAGTTATTGAAAGACTAGATGGCATCTTTGTGATATGGGGTGTTACAGCCATAGTGAAGTCTAACAATTGCCTACCTATCAACAGTAGAGAGTTTAAAGATGTATTGGAGCATTTGAATATAAAGCATCAGATGAACACACCTGTGTGGCCACAGGCCAGCGGACTTGTTGACTGTTGTATGAGTACGCTAAAGAAAGCAGTGCAGTAGCTCAATTTGAAAACTGTGTGGAAAACTACCTTTAGATCATATCGTTCAACAATCCACTCGATCACAGGTGAAAGTCCTGCGACATTGATGCTCGGAAGAGCAATGAACACCTAGTTACCTCAATAGACCAATCAGAGACAGAAAAAGGAGAAAGCAGCTGAGGTTCCGTGATTTTCGACTTCGCTTCGTAGTCAGCCGCCATTTTGTAACAGCCGCCATTTTGTGTTGCCCTCACTCAGGCGACACGGCGAACATAGTGTTTTTGCTCTTTCAGCTGCTCGTCTCTCCTGTTAAAGCGTAACCCTTTGTCCTTGTCTAAGAAACCGATGTCAGGAACTGGCCGAGTTAGTTAATCCATGTCTAGACTGATTGATCCTTGTCTTAGTTGGCTGTGCGGGTCTCACCATTCTTCCTTTATCTTATCCTATTTAACTGGCCCTAACTATTCTCTCTGTGTATTCTCTAATTACACAACTGTCCTTTGAGGTTCCCAAATAAGTCCTGCCACCTGCAAATTGAATTACATGCACTAGCATTGATTAACTCGAGGGGAGGGGAGAACACGGGGTCTGAAAGAAGGGCGTATACAAGATACTCAATAGCTTGTTTTTGAACTTTTCTCATTTGTCAGTTTTGTATGTTTTGGGAGTGGGTATTGTAAATATGTATGGTATAAAAGTCTGTGCGCCAAAAAGTAAAGTGGCAGTCTCCTGAGAACTTACCATTGGTGTACTTCTAGGACCACTGTGCTTAGCTGCAGCTAATAAACCTGATTTTCTCCGCCGAACAGAGTGTTTCGTGTCTCTGTCTGATAAGGCAGGTGAACCCGGAGATATCAGGCGTGCGCTCTGCCGCTAGGCCCATAAGGCCCGGTTCTCCACAGCAACTCACGGGAAGGACGTAGTGAACAACCAAATGATGAAAGCATATGCTGACCAAAGACGATTAAAGAAAGGAGATCGAGTGCTCACACAATAGAAGCAGAGAAGAAAATCTGAGGCTTCATTTGATGGAGAACCTTTCCAAATGGTGTCTACCGAGGGACACAAGGGACTGCCATCCCTGGGAAGTCCATTACCAGGGACTCTTCTAATTTTAGGCACTTAATTAATCGTTCACAGATCTAACTGTTGCAGGAGAGACTGGGTCTGAAACATCGGTGACTGCTGTTCCCTCTACACCATTAACACAGATCCTGGACATTGGTGTTGACAGTTCCCAGTTTCCAAGAACAAGATCAATTAAAGCATCTAAAAGATTGATTTTAGAGATGCAATTATTCTATATCTAGTATATATATACTTTGTAAAAATTTTTACTTTTGTATTCGACGGAGTGGAGATTTAGTGTCTTGTTGTGAGTTGGAAATGATGGAACCCTTTTGGCTTCTGATGGACTCCTTAGAACATGACGTAAGTGTTAGAGTGGAATTCAGTGAAGGCTATTTATAATGTTGAGTTTGCAGTTACACACAGACGAAGACAGACACGTAATTCTAATCTCCGTGTGTGGTGTAGTCATTGGCACCTGCTGGGGATGATGCTACCATGATGAGCTTAATTGAGATGTCATAGTCTAAACTTTCTACTGTAAAATCATCATAGAAACAATTTACATCAGATATGTTATTTGGAACTACTAAATTAGTAAAGATGCAGTTTAGTATAAAGTGAGTTGAGTAATTATGTATTATGTTGAGTATTTTGAACGGTTGGGCTTGAGCTGTCAGGAGAATCATAAGAACTATTGGCTAGATATGATCTTAAGGGGACCCATATGTCTTTGGGCCTATTTTCTGTGGGGATTTTATATGACAACTGTAAGAAATTGGAGTATAAATTGAGGGGGGTGAGATCCTACTTCAAATAATAATGAAAATCCTTGTAGGGGTGAATCACCGAAGCCATTAAATAAACCTGTGCTTAACCCACTGGTAGCTATAGTATAGAGCTGACAGGTTTAATTTAGAGGCAATATGTAAAATATTTATGCACTAGCAAGACTGTAATATATTGAGAACACAGTACAAGAAAATGCCTAAACTAATTTAGAAAAATAGAGAATATTTTAATGAATACAATGACACCAAAGAAATCCAATTAGTATAACTGGAGTTGTGTATTTTTAAGGTATGGATTTTTAAAAAACTCCAAAAAGCACTAAGTGCTAATCGCTGGCAGTCGGTTACACTAGACTGGGACAAGGGTACCAATAAAGGCGTATGTGTAGGAGCGCTGGTCAGATACAAGGGCAAGGTTCATCTAGGTCACAAACTTACCTTTTCACTTAGACAAGTTTTTGGCAGTAGAAGATCTTCTTCGGGGCCAGGAAACCAACTGTATACAAGGAAAAGCTCCACAAAGATGGGGAGCGGCTACGCTAGGTCACTGAGTTGATTGATGGGTTCTTGCCCTTGGGCTCAGTGAAAATGTTGACAAAGGTTGTCAGCCTTGATACTTGCCATTGAGTCTGATGAAACTTTATTAGGCAGGAAGGAGTGCACTCTGACCATAGCTAATGGTCCAGGACCTTGTTGACAGCACTCAGGGGATCAGTACTCACTTCCACAGAGGTCAGGGCCAGTTGAGACAGGTCTGCTGAAAAGCAGGAACATTTCTCTGGAAAGCCTGTTGTAGTCCTTTAGTGTAAACAGGAAGTCAGCCGCTCCTGGGGTTCATTCTTGGTTTAAGGCAAGTATATCCAGTCTTCCTTCAGGTTCTTCAGACAGGACAGCAGTCCCTCTTTTTATTCTTCTCAATTCCAGGAGTGTTCTGAGGAGGGCACCGGGCATGCCATATTTATGCCCAGTACCAGCCTGTGGATGGGGCAGCAGCTCTCGACATCCTAGCCAAAGAAGCAAGACTTCCATGAGGTGACTCAACTCACGTTTACATGGCTTATTGTGTGTTTTATTGTATATTATTCCACAGTGATCCTCTCTACCTATATCCAAGATGGCAGGACTTTTCTTTCCTTGGATAGAGAGTCAAAACTCTATTTCACCGTTAAATCGGATTTTGAATAACTATTAAAAGGAATTATTGAATTATATTTTTAGGTGCTTCCACCCAAAACATTATTATATCATGTTATAGTATAATCCACATTGAAAAGATCTTTTTGGACTCTTTGCACTGTCAGGTCATGTGTAACATTAATTTCTATATGTCCTACTTCTAAAAACCATGCACCCTACCTTTTTTGGCAATAAAGCTTGGCTTATGAATGACTTATAGACATTTTCAAAGAAGGTTTAGGACATTCAAAAGAGTGATTTTGACAGGTTAGAAACTGCACATCCAGGCTCCAGTGGTAGGCCTGGAGACCTGCTTTACAATGTCAGTGTAGTGGGTGGCACAGTAAGTGCTGCAGCCCACTAGCAGCAGTTTATGTGCAGACCCTGTACCATATATTAGGGATTTATAAGTAAATTAAATGTGCCAATCCAATGTATGCTATTTACAGCACATTTTAGGGAAAGTACTGCACTTTACTGTTGGTTAGCAGGAGTAAAGTGAGCAGGGTCTTTAATTCAACAAAAAACGTTCATGCAAAATTTGGGGATATCATGGGAAAGATGTTCATTTCTAACAACTTATTGATGAGATCAACACAATAGAATGCACCATTCAGCCATTTTTGGGTTTTTGGTGGGGGACCATGTCTCCAGATCATGGTGATCTATGCCTGGCAACACTGTTTAGTAGTGGACATGTGTCAGCAAAGATCAATCCTTTACCTACACAGACATAGGATTCAAGTACAATATTTTCCCATACAATATGCATAGGGAAATAGATACACCAGTCAATTAACTATTTTGGGGTGAGGGAAATCCTGCTCCTTGGTGTGGAATTAACATATTATAAAACATTTAACATATATCAGGATATAAAAGGATTCTTATCAGAGAGGGATTCCTTTTTCCAGCAACTGGCAGACTATTGGAACTTTGGCAGGTAGATGTTATATCCCGTCTTCAACACCAGTTGGCAGGTTGTTGGAGGTTTCAGAATTTCATCCTTTCACAGCATTTTGTTTCAAGGTGATGGCGTTCTTTTTTTATGAAGAACAAGGCATTGGCTGGCTTTGAGAGGAAGTATGATACTCCATTTTAGGAGAGAATCAAGATGGCAGCCGCTTGGAACGGTCATTTGGTGGGTCCCAACTAGGTGGCAAGTAATACACCGCATGGAACCCGAAACTCAATATGCTTAAAATCCCTAAAGCTTCAGCTTGTAAGGAAAACGGCTGGTCCTTACCCTAGATTGAGTCCATTGTGCGACAGGCTGAGCTGGTGATCACTTACTGCAGGCTGCTGGAGACAGAGGTTTCCTTGGTTCGCAGATGACAGGCCCGGCTTGTGGGACAAAGCTGGTCATGGGGCCCAATCCGGCTGTAGCAAGAGCAAGAGGTGCAGCCCCCCAGCAGACTGGATTGCACATGGCAGCCATGGATGCAGCCAGAGCACCCACAGGGACGGCTCCGTCATGACGCCGGCAGAAAGTGATGCGGACAGAGACCTCCACTGAAGGAAAGGGGAGGAGCACGGTTGCACAGCCCCTTTAGCAGCGGACCTGTGCGTCTGCTCGATACTCCCTGTCCAGGTAGAAGGCCAGAACTTTGCACCGGGTAACGTGCAGGCTGCTGTGAGTACACAGGGCAGTGGGACTTTCATGACTCTGGGTGAGGCAGCACTGTTGATGGATCTATCAACAGTGACTGGTGAAGAAGTGCTGGGGTCCATGTACACCATGAGGACGGAAAGGGAGACCAAACTCAAGTGTCTGCAGGGGTGGTTGAAAAGGGGATAAGTCCAAGTGACTTGGTAAGAAGCAACACAGGAGGCGTGTCAGGGCTACCATCTCAGACACAGACATAGGAAGTCTCCCAAGGAGCCCCTATTAAGAACAAAGTGGATATAGTCCTACAAGGTATAAGGAAAGAAGGGGACAAAGGCTACATCAGCAACCATGCTGATCCAACGGGGGACCGAGCCAGACTTTCTCCATTCAGATTTCATCATAATGCAAAATCGCCACTCTGTAAGCTGCCAAAACAAAAAGGGAGCACACACTGACTGGGAGTGGGACTCTGAGGTGAACAATTTCTTTTTCTCCCTTTGAGATGGTAACCGGTCAGACATGGGTTCAGGTTCAGGGTCTAGCATGGATTCAAGTGAGACAGAGAGCCTACCAGGCAACAGTGGCATGGACTCGAAAGCCACCACACGGAAAGTGCACAACAAACTGGGTATAACAGACAGCCAGAGGTACAAAGATCTAAAGTGGGACTACTCCCCGGGCGATCAGGTGGTCAGAGATAACACAAAGCTCAGCCTGGCATATTTTATCTCTGCAGCTTTGAGCTTTTTTTTACCTCTTGGATGGCTTGTTTTGCCTATTGGACTCTGATTGTGAAACCTGAAGTGATGGATGATTTGCTGCCTTGACTTTGCCCTGCTCTGGTTCAATGCTTCATCTCTACGACAATAATTTAATTGATTGGTTCCTGGCAGGGGTTTCAGGACAACTTCTCTGTCAGCCCTTTCATCAATGAAAGGATCAGGGAACTGTGTCTTGCTTAACTTTAGATAAATAGTTTTCTAAGGTATTAATGGTAGATCATTATGGGTCTGATTTAGATCTTGGCGGCCGGGATACTCAGGTCACAAGGGTGACGGATATCCCTTGAGCTGTATTAAAAGTGCATTATATCCTACGGCACTTTTAATACAGCGGGCGGAATATTCGTCATGTCGTGATGGAGCACCTCAACCTCCGAGATCTATATAAGGCCCTAAGACTGTCTTCCAAGTCTGAATTTCTCTGCTCAGCATTTTCCAGTCTTATGACATGTTTAACTTCACGCTCTATTCATGTGATCCAGTCCAATGGCAAGGTATCTATTTTAATATTTATTTCTGCACGCTATTTTGCTTTTCAGATAGTATGGGCTTACAATCACCTTGCTGTGTTCCATGTTGTTTGTGGCTGCATTATCATGTGGCCTGTCCTTGATTGTAGCATGCCTGCTTTTTTTGAAGGTTAGTTTAGGGTGGTAGTGATCATTTTTAACAATCTTTTAGGGCTATGCAATTATTACTTGGCTGCTCTAGGCAGAGGGATAAAGAGTCTAAGGTATTCACAGTCAGTCTGCCGTAATCAGCACTTGCATCATCAAGGCTGAGATTGCTTGTTTCAGCAAATCCACACTTTGTTAGCCAGCATACATTCAGACTGTATAACTTAATTTTGAAGACAGTCAAGCCATACTTTCTAGATGTGTGAGTGAGGTAGACAAGCAAACCTACCTCTGCCAAATGTTGAATATACCAGAACCTGCAGTGTTGTGTCTCAATCCTAGTCCTTTACAGCTGAACCGTGGCAGAACTCAAGGCTCTGTTACTGTCTCCAGTATTGCTGATCTGCTGCGTGTACGCCTAAGGACTCTGGGACAGCTGTTACTTTGCTATTCTAAATCTTTGACTCCAGAACCTGATTCCTAATACTGAGGGCAGATTTTCCAAAGGATTGTATTACACTTAGTACACGCAAAGTGATGCAAATGCAATGCAATCCGTAGGTCAGATTTACCAGGCCATGCAAAGCCACCTTGCATGGCTCTATGTTGCTTGAAAAATCTGGAGAAATACATGGTAGCACAAGTCACTGCCTTGTGGTACTCTGCACCAGGAAGGTGTTACATGGGTAGAAAGTGGGTAGTCCCATACATGCGCCCATGCTTTTTGCCGCATTCCCAGATATACTAAGAGTAGTAAACCTGGGATTGGGTCAAAATTGTACACCTTCCTGGTCGAGTTGCGTCAAGGAGAAATATCTTAAGTTCTCTTTTCTGTTTCCTCTTTTCAAGCGTGCACACTTAGAAAGAGGAAAAAGCATCTAATATTGTTTTTGTGCAGTTAGGTGTCCCTTCCTGCACAAAAACAATCCTACCTGCAGTGCAAGCACCTTTGTACTATGGTGTAAAGGTGTCTGCGTTGGCACTAGGCAGCACATAGTGCACCAGAGCAGATAGACAGTAAGAAAGCACTATATTTTAGTAAATATGGTGCAGTCCTGCCCCCTCCCCTCTCATTTGACGCAGCTCACAAGTTGTCTTTCTGCTTTAAGCTATGTCAAATATTTATAAATCTGGCCCTGAGACAGTATTGTCAGTTTCCTGGCCAGGCCAACAGCTCTATTCGGATCCTTCAATTGGATCGGTAGTGACTAGAATATGGTACGAAAATATATTCTGACAAAAAAGCGCGGCCTATATGTTATATAGAAAATCCCACCCTTTTGATGTTAATACAAAATCTACAGCTAATGGAAGGATACTTTTGTAAAAGATATTTAGAACACATGTTTCTGTCAGACTATTGTTTGCTACCGATATTCTGACGTATAACAACAGCTGACAGCTGCTTTCCTGGTGGGCTAACAGTCCTCTAACCCACTGAAAGATTTTTTATTATTGTGACACCTCCTGGATATAGCGAGTCCAGTATGTTTTGTTGTGACTGGTTTGATCTGGTTAGGAAGGGATGTTATGTCCTGGGGAGCTTCCCCAAAAATGGAACAGCCAACTCTGGGGATATTCTCAAGAACATGTGATAATCATCGCCAAAGTAGATTAACGCAACTTTTCATATCGCCGTCTATCGCGGGAAAATAACTCTATGTTAACATCGTATTCTCAACACAGTGGTAACATGTGATAGTTTCCTGATAATGTGTCAAATGTCCACGAAAAAATCACTTGGACGACGATGAAAATCAAAACCCGAACGTGAAAAAAGTTGCGATGGGCCCAACTGCGATAAAAAATTCAGCGATAAGCAGCGCCAGGCCTGCCTGGAGAAGTGTGGCTCAATGGTTAGAGCGGCAGACCCTGATGCAGAAGTCTGGCCCGGGACCAGGGTTCAATTCCTGCCTCGGCGGGTCTTGGGCTCAATTTCCTCGGACTTGTTAATTCTCGCCTCGGTGCCTATTCTAATCATGGGTCCCACTCTGCAACTCTGGGCAATAGCTTGCTTAATCTCCACAACCGCCCCAACAACGCTAGGATATCTGGCTTCACCTTGGGGTGCCCAGGAATGGGCACTTCACAGTGAAAGGCCAGGAAGGGTTCCTCAGCGGTATTCGTACATGCGCCGAGATGCCTCCGGGACCGGACACTGCACAACATGACCTGAGCCGACAGCAACAGGGTGAGTAACGACCGGGGACTGGGGTGACGGCGGAGAAGGAAACAATGGCACACATGCACAATTAAGTATAGCACATCTGCGGACAAACCATGCCCTAGAGTCACAACTCCCACCAAGAGCCCAATTTACCCATGTCTGCAACATTTCAGCACTGTATAAGCACAGAAGTGAAATGCACACCCCCTGAAAGGGATGAGGGCCAGACAAATCAGAGCTCAAGGGGCAACTTACCCACAAAGCAGCTGAATCAAGGCTGCACCCCTGCACAGACCACACAGCAGGAAGCATCCACCACCACGGCTGTCTCCCAGGACCCCCACAACCAACACTTGGCATTCCAACGCCGTGTGTTAGTGTGCCAGGAGAAGATGGCTGATCAGCTGCGGGTGGCAGACAAACTAGATGCCGTACGTGGGTGTCTAAGTCCCATCAGAGACCACTTACAGTCTCTAACTGACACCCAGTGTCCACTCCATGCTCTCCAACAATCCATGGCTGACATCGCTGGAGTCATGACTCTGAGCCAAGAACAACTGTCTATTCAGAGTGGCTCTAGCGATGTCAGCCGGGAGTTGGGACAAATAAGGAGAATGATGGAAAACTTGGAGCGGATGCAGGCAGTAAGGATGTTTGCCATGGCTGCACACCAGCCAGATGTAGCTGTGCTCTTCCATGCCCTGCAGATCCTCGTCATGGCATTGCCAGCACAAGGCCTGGCACAGATGACTGCTGCTGCTACCACTTCATCCACATCTGGCCCCCTGATGTGTCACTGCCACACAATGCTGCAGACAAAACACCATCACTCACATGCGAGGCACCTGACACATCAGAGAACGATGATGATGATGAATCTGGCTTTGTGGTGAGAATGAAGTGCTAGCATTCATCGCTGCCATATGGCCGGTTTCAGCTTGGTTCTGCCCTCTGCATCATGCCCTGGAATAACACCTTCTACTGTCCCCCCATACACTCGGCGACAGTCAGCTTTGACCTCGATATGGGGACACACTCTAAAGCAAGGTTTTTTGTAGGCACTCTGCTTAATAGACGCAGAAGTCTGAAGGGATACGAGATCAGTATGGTGCAACGGGGCGAGGGTATAAGCCCTATAACCCCCCAATTAAATGTGGGTAAAACTCTTACAGTACAACATAAATCAATGTTCTAGGCAAACATAATTTTAAGTAAGCAGTATCTCAATATAAACATGAACTACAATATTATAGTCAACAGATGAGAAAAATATCTTCTGAAGTGCTGAGAAATGTTCAGTCTTTTGAATTTTCATTTGAGAGCCAATGACCAGAAGAAAACCAGCCGACACGTGATTCTTTGCATGTTGAAAAACTTTCCGTGACTTCCTCAGGGCTGTATAAAGAAGATTAATATTTTGGTCGTCGCTCAACCGGTGATAATTCCAACCCGGCTGGGCTTAAAACAATCAGTCGAACTACGATCGTTCTCGGGGGTCAGACGTGCGGTAAACAAGAACATCCGGCAAGTAGTGACTTAGTATTCGATCGGTTCACTGATACTAATAAGGTCACGAACATATAAATCGTCAGTGTAGACGAGCAGGGTAAAAGTAGTCAGTGTTGCTTGGCTCCATGGGGGAGTTTGAATAGAGGAACGGATAATTCCTCGGACGTGGGTGATCTCAAGGTGAGTGTGCCTAGGGACCCTCCCGATGGACCAGGTTATGGACAGCTTGGAGCGGATGCAGGCGGGAAGGATGTTTGCCATGGCTGCACACCAGCGAGATGTAGCTGTGATCTTCAATGCCCTGCAGATCCTCTTCATGGCATTGCCACCACATGGCCTGGCACGGATGAATGCTGCTGCTAACACTCCATCCACATCTGCGCCCCCTGTTGTGTCACTGCCACACAGTGGTGCAGACAAAACACCACCACTCACATGTGAGGCACCTGACACATCAGAGGACAATCATAATGAATCTGGCTTTGTGGTAAGAATGAAGTGGTAGGATGCTGGGTGTTGAGAAAGTGTTGAGAAACACAATTGAGGTACTCGGGGGAAGATGGCGGTCAGGTAACACGTCCGGTCGGAGGTTCCTGACTCAATCATGCAGGACTACGCGTAGAGGCGCCTAATCACTTCTAAAAATTGCACTGCAATGAACGACAAACAACGGCTTTTTTTTTTTTTAAACATGAAATGATAACCTACCTATCGAGCAAGAACGGAGGACGCTGGCCGCATCAAGGCGGGGTGACTCTGGACGCTGCGGGGCTGTATCTCGGGATCTGGACTGCAGCAGCCCTAGCAAGGAAGAGCCTCCGGAGCATTGCCGGGAGACTCGGCTTCCACTTCTGGGGCGAGAGTGGCAGAGCCCGCTGGGGGAGTGCGGAGCAAGCAGCACAAGCGGAGTGCAGGTTAGCCCCGGCCGAGGTGATACTGACCTCGGCATATACGAGCACGCACCAAAAAACCTTCAGTGGGGGTTTCAAAACAGTGGAAGCAAGCGCCTCAGTGCCGGGGCATAAAGAAACACTTATTTGGCGCAAATTTAAAGGAAAGGATTACCTTGGTGTGTCGGAACGCGCAAAGCTCGCGGAAGAGAGGGCAACAGGCGGGCAAGAAGTCCTTCGAGAAACCCTGCAAGAAAACAGCAAGTATCAGCCCATGAACAAGGTACTGGGATTGGCATCTACACTGACACTGACATTGTCATTGAGGACATTGAAGTTCCCAGAGAAGATATTGGTAGTAGGAAGAAGAAGGTCACCGACACATCTGATACACCTCTAGCTACATACACTCTGTGGGGGCCGAAAGGGGGGGATAGAACCTCAAGCAGAGCAGAGCAAACTTATAAGATCTTGCTATAACCTCAGGAACAGACAGTATCTCAAGCAGGACTATAACCCCCCGCACTCAAGGGCATCACACCAAAGAAGTCCGGTAAAAAGCCCAAGAAGGTACGTCCTATACCTAAGTCCAGAGCAGAGAAGGTAAGCTTAGAGGAGAAGGGACAGGTGGCCCCAAAGGTAAAGATCACTCCCTCTTTGAGAACCTTTTTTAAAGTCCAACACCTCGCACAAAACGGCGGCGACCCACTCAGTAAGAAACAGGGAGAACAACCGGCCCCACAGGAATCAAGGGGCACCGTTTTCACTGCCTCAGGAGCGCAATTTTTAAATCTAAAGACACAAGACAAGGGGGAAGACCTCGTGAACTCTGAAGGTATAGACATGGCAGATATAGAAGGACCAGATCGCATAGGAGTAGCGCACCCAACGAGCAGTGAGGGGAACTTAGTAGAAGATGAATCAGAAATAATCATAACGGGTTCCAAACCTCAGGTTAACCCTATGGAGAAATTCCTGGAGAGAATACTAAGTGAAATGAGAGACAAATTTGTGATCTTAGAGGCCAACCAAGGTAAAATTCAAGATGCATGCGAGGCACTGGACTGCAAGCTAATTGCGCTTGGCGACAGAGTGACAGCAGTGGAAGAGGAGGTGGGAGCCCTTAGTAAGAAGGTAGATGTCCACCAAAGAGAGATTAGATCCTTAAGACGAGAGGGTAAAAACATGAGTGAGAGACTCGAGTCACCTGAAAACCAGGCCAGAAAAAACAATATAAGAATTTTGAATGTCCCGGAGAATCAAGAAGGAGCCGATATCAAAAAATTTGTAATATCACTTCTTGCAGAACATTTCTCATGGGCAAGTAAGGAACTGCTCGAAGAGGACATACAAAGGGTTCACCGAGACCCATTCGGAAAAGCCAAAGAAAGGAAGACACACAGGAAAATCATATACGTTGAAGGAGAGAATTCTTGGTGAAGCGCTAAAAAAGGGAATCTTCAGTAAGGACAACTGGTCCTTCAGGGTCGTGGTCATATATGTCCAAAGCCTCACAAGACAGGCAATGGGAACTGGGACAATTCATGACAGAACTAAAGTCTCCCGAGGCTATAGTGCAAATGAAGTTCCCTCCGTCACTCAGAATCATGTGGAGGAACAAAATGCGCAACATACGAGACCCTGAGGAGGTTAAAGAATTTCTTGAGATGGCCCGAGACAACATCAGGTCTGAAAACCCCTTGAACCTCTGGAAAATTAGATTACGGAAAAGGCAGGAAAAGAGCAAAGTATAGGCGAAAATAGAAAATATAAGAGTCAAGAAGCCTGAAAAGGGCAAGGAGAATAGCCTTAAAAAAAGAAGAAGGAGGCTTCCCCAGGGAGGGTAAACAAGATGTACATAAAGTAAAAACAAAATATATGAAACAGAACACTGGTGGGGAGCAAATTAGGGAAAAAACAAAAAAAAATCCTCAATAATTCAGGAAAATTGGGAAATCAAGGTTTCGGCCAGTACAATCATAATGACTGCCATTATACAGTATACAATTCAAGTAATAGATGGGGTCAAACAGTAGAGAGTTCAATATACTCTCATGGAACGTTAATACACATAGGCTGAAAATCAGAAGAAACAGGATTTTAGAGTATTTAAAGACATCAGACAGTGAGGTAATCATATTACAAGAAACGCACCTCCTGAAAGAAGAATGGAGCCAAATAATGAAAAATCTAGGGTGGGTGGACATGTATGTATGCACGAATCAGGAATGTAACATAAAAGGGATAGCTATAATTTTCAAGAAAACTCTTAAAATCAAGCTGGAATACTCCGAAGTAGATAGCAAAGGTAGATGTGCAATTGTTAGGGCAAGAATTGGAAATAACCTCTATACAATAGCAGGTTACTATGGCCCGAACATAGACGACTCGGGGCCTCTACAAAAGTTGTACACCCATCTGTTGTCAGCCACCACCCCAATAATACTAGGAGGTGATTTCAATATAATTATGGACCCTAGAGTAGACAGATCACCCCCGGGAAGACATACAAATCTCCCAAAAATGAGAGAGTGGCTTGGAATTATAGGAGGGACCTAGACCTACTGGATATCTGGAATATAAAAGGGGATAAAAGACAACCTTTCACCCTATACAATAAGAAACTTGGACATAGGTCAAGAATTGATTATTTTTTCATTAATAGAAGTCTCACAGAAGATGTAATAAACCTAGAACATCTTTCAGCTCACCTGTCAGATCACTCTGCAGTCCGGCTTATGTTGCAAAAGACGAAAATTAAAACACAAGGTAGACTGACAATCGAACGGGCTATTTTGCTCGACCAGCATTGCATACAGGAGCTCAGGTCAGAAACAGAACACTTTTTTGAAAATAACAGGGTAGGTACAACAAGACAAATTACATGGATACCTATAAGGCAGTCATCAGGGGGAAACTACTAAGCCAAGGGGCATTTAGATCAAAGACAATAAACACAAGATAAGGGATCTGGAAAACTCTATAGACCTTCTGGATGCACAAATACTGGTTGAACAAATAACAAATAAAAGGGAAGAGATGGAGAAGGAAAGACAAAGACAAAAAGAATGCCTTGCTGACATCCTAGAAGACAGAGTAAGGACGAAATGGGAAGCGAGCAAACTAGCAAACCACGAATATGGGGAAGGCTGTGGGAAACTACTGGCCTGGAAACTAAAGTCAGACCTAGCAAGGAATAAGGTAGTAAGTATACAACGAGACTGCCAGGCAACACCATCATCTGAGGAAACGGTAATCAGGCAGGAATTTACAAAATTCTTGGCTGAGTTATACTCCGAAGATGTCAACCCATAGGAAGAACAAATAGAAGGTTACTTGAATACTCTACCCACCCTAGCCCTAACAGAGGAAGAGAAAAAAGACTTAAATGAAGAATTTTCCAAAGAGGAAGTAGAAGAAGCAATAAAAGGATTGAAAAAAGGGAAAGCTGCGGGTCCGGACGCTCTTCCAAACGAGCTATATATGGCGCTTAGAGAAATTCTGTCACCACAAATCACAGACTTACTCAATCTGGTGTATAAACAACACGAAAAGATCCCAGACTCTTGGAATGGCGCCATCATAACTATAATCCTAAAACTTGGAAAGAAGCCCACAAGATGTGAATCATACCGGCCAACATCATTACTCAATTGTGACTATAAGATCTGCACAAAAATCTTGGCAAAAAGGCTGGGGAGAGTGATGACCCAGCTGGTTCATATTGACCAGAAAGGATTCATCAGAGGAAGACAACTTCAGGACCTGACCCACGAGCTATTTGGGGCAATAGACATTGCTACTTCCGAAAAAACCCCTCTCACAATACTTACCTTCGATGCCGCAAAGTGTGGATGAAGTCAATTGAGAAATGCTGGGCTACAATAAAATCAGCAGCTTTAAAAAGAAATCATCTCTTCACGATTCATAGAGCCTGCTGGACCCCAAAAAACTGTCCAAATTTAAAGGTGCCCAAATCAGGAAATGCCCGAAATGCGGAGAGGAGAAGGCAGATGACATTCACATCTTTAAAGAGTGCCCATATCTTGACAGATTTTGGTTTGAAGTGGGTAAGACCTTAAGCTCGATCCTACAACAGCAACTAACTGTAAGTACCAACCTTGTACTCTTTGGGATCGACAACAATATAGGAGCGGGTAAGCTAACAAAAGTGCAAGAAAACTTGGTTTTTGTTTTAATTCTCCTTGCAAGAAGGGAGATATGTATAAAGTGGGTTGGCCCAGTACCCCCTACGATTGGGGAATGGATGAATTCTGTCTTGAAAATAAACAAACTAGATAGGAGGGAAAGCATACCAATAGAAACAACTTCTGGGCAATATGGGAAAATCATTTTAACTCCAACTCAGTGGCCGAGAGGGATTGATGATCCTATGATTAAGCGATGGTAACTTCTGTTGATGGGTATAATACTCATCGAGTAGTCATGGTGGCTATCTCCCTCCCACAAACGGAAAAACTGAAAAGTTATTTATGTGATGGTTCCAAAAGGGACTCCTCTGCAAAATCCTTCGTATGGGAAACTCCCCTTACACACTCGTATTTAGGGGCAGTGCTGGTACAGTTAATGCAGCGGCTGAACCCTGACATTTCCAGAAAACATAAAATCGCAAAATGAGGATAAAAAAAAAAAAAAAAGAATGAAGTGGTAGCATTCATCTCTGCCATATGGCCGGTTTCAGATTGGTTCTGCCCTCTGCATCTTGCCCTGGAATAACACCTTCTACTGTCCCCCCATACACTCAGCGACACTCACCTTGGACCTCGACATGGACTGCCATATTTTGTCTGGTTACCAATGACACAGCAATCACACTGCAGACTGAAGTCTTCCACTTCAGATGAACTTGTCAATCCCTAAAGAACTCTAGCTGGCACTCCATAACGCAACAATGTAAGTGGGGTTTGCATGATCCAGCTTCAACAGTCCAAGGAATGTGAATAAAACATTCTAATTCACACAGATGTGTCATGCCTATAATCAATCAATCAAGTATGTAAGTATGGATGAATGTATGAGCAGTGATTCAACAAAAAGGAACTCCATGGGTAATGCTATCAATGTGCATGTATGGCCGTGACCCAGATAGGCAGTGAGACACACATTGTCATTCAAATCAACACTCATCACAGTTGAATACAAGTGAAGGTATGTAGACTTTATTAGCATATGCGTGTCAGTACGGGCAAGATAAGAGCCACAACATGTAGACCAATGCAGCAGTATGTCGGAATGTCGAATGTTGCCAAGCGCCACTGTCCACTTTCGGGGAGTGCCTCACCTTCACAGGTGAGTGTTAATCTGCATTGATGTCCGCTCATATATATGCGGAGTCCAGGCAAATGCAGCCATGTCCACTGTTGTCGTGGGATATGTCACCAGATCTCCAAGATGCAACAAGGTGTTGGGACATGAGCATTGGGTTCCAAGCAGTTGTAGCTGCAGGAACATAGCTACTCGTCCATGAAAGCGATTGCAGCTTCGTAGGCTATCATTTCCAACATGAGGTCGTTGTCAACTTCATCAAACAGGACAGCGAGTCGATCCATTAGCAGGTTCAGACAGCTGTGCTGCATCCACCCCCTTCACCAATTAGCACTACAGCCCAATAGAGGAGTGGTTCAATGTGGTTACTGATTACAAGAATGTGTACAATCTCCCAGGTCCAGCTGCCAGCATGTATGCCAAGTATCAAGGCATCCCATAAACAGGTATCACTTTGACACTCCTGGTCGTGTGCCAACAGGGGGTGCACACACATGTCAAAATCCAGTTCAGCTACCATCCTGTTGGATAGGCAGACATCCATGGACCACTGGAATATGCGCGATCCACCATTCAACACAGGCTGAAGGCAGGTGACGTTGGTAAGGAGGAAGCTTAGCCGGTAACTGATCTGCAGCACTGCCAATGGCAGTGCCCCCAGTAAATGCAGCATACGTGCACGGTACAGTACCACATGACAGGGGTTGTGCAGGTGTCCGGGATGTTCTGCCATTGCGTCAGTGGCTCTAGTAGAAGCGGCACTGTTCTGACCTGCGCCAGTTCTGTGGATGAAATGGCACAGCTTAGATCAATGAGTTGCATGCAATGGTTGTACGCCTGGGATGGTGTAGGAGTAAGTGTGAAGGCCATTCCTTGCAAGATAACTTTGAGCAAGGACTTCTGTCTGTGGGGTGTGTATACGTTGGTCTTTCGTCAGGCTGTGCATAGTGTGGGATTCGTCTTCAGCTGCTATAGTATTTGTGAGGGGGTGCCAGGCACATGCAATTCCGAGGTCAGAGGAGCAGATGTGCTCCCGCCTGATAGTTCAGACAATGGAGCTTTTCATCCCTAATGTTAGTTTGTCATCTGCTTGCATTCAGGAAATGTGATGAGGAGTGTTGGGGGTGGGGTGGGATGTGTGCGACTTTGGGATTCATGTTTAACATGTATTGCATGTGGCAAATATGCAGCATTACTGTGTGTTATATTGCTTCACAGCTGCTCCTCCCTTCCCCAAGCCTATTTATGTGTTTACTCCAAACAGATACTGGACAAGCTAAACGAGTGGTAAGTTGAAAATGAAATACTCTCCCCGTGCCAGGCAGGGTTCAGAAAGAGAACCAGCACCATAGACCAGGTGTTTAGGCTACTAACCATTGCCTGGAAATATACCAGATTAAGATCGGGCAATCTGTAAGCGGCCTTTATTGATTTAAAGGCCGCATTCGATTCAATTCCCAGAGATCTATTAAGGGTAAATCTGTTGAAGCAGGGGGTCCCAAAACATATATTGGTCCAACTCATTAGACTCCATGAAGAAAACTTTGCTAAAGTGCACTGGGTAAAAGGGGGGGAGCGCACAGAAGAAATACCACTTTCGCCCACCTTGGTTCCTCCTGTATGTCAATGACATGGTAGAGTTCCTACAAAAGACAAACCATGATTCCCCAAAGTTAGGAGGGACTCATATCTGCGCCTTGACATTTGCAGATGACACTATCTTGTTGTCACAGACACCCAGTGGACTGCAAAATGTATTGAATAAACTTGATGAGTACTGCAAACTAAAAGGCTTGGAAATAAATCCTTTGAAAACAAAATATATGTCTATCAGGCCCCACAAAAGTTTTAATAATAACATAACGTTGAATGGTGCAATTTTAGAGAGGGTCCACAGCTTTGTTTATTTGGGGGTAACTATTGATTCTAAACTTTCATGGCACCCACATATAAAAAAATCCAGAACCATCTTAATGCAAAATTCAGTACCCATTCTGAAAAAGCTCCATGCAACCGGAACAAAGGCCACTACACCTGCACTGGAGGTGCATAAAGCAAGGGCCCAAACTGCCGCTCTGTATGGCTAAGAGTTGTGGGGGGAACAACTCTATGACCTAATTGTGGGAGAAAACATAGCTTTAAGGGGGATGGTCCCCCTCCCCCAAAATACACCAGTGATCCCCTTTATGTACGATCTGGGGATAAAACATTCTGAGCATAGGGCAGTTTGGATGACGTTTGTCATACTGGATAAGGATATGGGTCACTGATAAGCTCTTTACCTATAGGCAGGCATTGGGTGAATTACTTGCATTATATACACATGTCACCTTTCCCTGGTTGGCTAACATACGTAAATGGCTCTTGGTCTTGGTCCTGGGCCTAAGTAGACTTTGGGATTACCCCAACTTGTTGACTGTTGAATCAAAAAGGCAAATCAAAAATGTGTACTGGAATTTTATTATGCACAAAGCCATTTTTAGTTGTGGATCCGGTTCTCTTACATCCCAATTTTTAATGTTTAAGTCAACTCCCCGTTTTGAACTATTTTTAGATCAGAAAATCAGAAATCAGAAAGATGCTTTATTCAATGCTTACAAAAAGATCATAAAAGCACAATAATCACTATAAAAATACCAGATAAAATACAGGATGAAAACAATATATTAAAATATTTTCCCTATACATATTAACTGCTCTGTCCTAATCCATGGAGTTTCTATATTTAATCACTGCTTTTAAAAAAGGCACCACATATTCAATACACTTTTCACATTCCAGCATTTGTAATTTAAGAAAAGCAATACAACACTCTCTTAGGCCTAATAATAACAAAATTGGCTTTAGGAACCTTTTTCTTGGAAGTACATAAAATCTGCAAAATAGCGTGTAATGTAGGGTGGTTTGTCTCCACATGTCATCACATGGACAGATAGATGTGTCTACAGACCAGTCCATGTTTCTAGGGAAGCTACCAAGCTTGTGAAAATTGCACAGCCTAAATCGGGTAAGAAGCATCCTTTCATAGCTACCCTGTGCAGTGGTCAGATATAATTGCAAACCCCAGTTTATAATAAGCAAATTGTTATCTCTTACGCTCACTTTGCTACATTCCTCTAGCCATCTCTTGCTATTCAAAAAAATCATACAGAGGTCTTTTAACATTTTTCTGGACACACTACTCAGGCTTGAGGGACAATCATAGAATTCTGGTCCGCCGATCTTAATAGATAAAGTTTTAATGAAACATAGCCAACCAATCTTGCATGCCCTGTCCCGCTTTAGGCAGTCCATGATAATCTGTCTATTGAAACTCATCTCTTCCATTGTCCAAATCCTGTGCCATAATAAGATTACATTGGTAATAATTATGTCCGCGATATATAGTAGACCAAGTTCTCTGTGACAGATAGAAGTAGAATTAGGTACTGCTGAAAAATAACGTAGAAAAGCATTTTCCACTAACTGCAACGTGCTAACATTAGAGACACCCCAGATACCTGAACCATATACAGCAGTAGAGCTACATTTGGCTTTATAAATATCCATTAGTTTGGGGACTGGTCTGGGCCCAAGTCTCTTCGCAAAGTTTTTTAAAGCACCCAAAGCTCTCAGAGACATTTGGTTCCTTGAGTTTATTGCAGCCGACCAGGAGCCAGAATGTTCAAAGACAATTCCCAGATATGAAAGTTTTTCGGTGCAATCAATCTTACTATTTTCTATGTGGATGTCACATCTTTTTCCTCGCTTGGCTCCACATTTCATGGTATAAGTTGTACTACTGTTAACCTTCAGGCCCCTCGTTTCCATATACTCCACAAAATGTGTCACCATCATTTGTAGTCCAACCTGGGTTCTACTCATTAACACCTTGCCTGCTTCAGGAATTCCAGCCCGGTGCTGGACATTCCAATCACGGGCATGGTCATGACGGAACCATTTCGTCATGAGCACAGCCCAACCGTGACTCATTACAGAATGGTTCCGTCACGAGCATCGAAGGGGTTAAAACTGCATCATCTGCATATAGTAGGATAGGAACCGGGGATCCATTAATAAAAGGATAATACTTGCAAGTATCAATTAAAAATTGTCCTAAACCGTTAATATACAACGTAAAAAGGAAAGGGGCGAGCACGCACCTTTGCCTCACCCCTTTCTGGATTAAAAACGTTTTAGAAATGTCACCATCATTCCCATATCTTGCTCTGGCCCCTGATTCACTGTACAGTTCTCTCATAAAGAGAATTAGTGGGGGTCAACTCCCATAGCACCAAGCGTATCCCACAGCTGTTTATGTATGACACAGTCAAAGGCGCTACTCAAATATACAAATGTCAGAAAAATACTGCCCTTTTTTGTATCCGTATATTTATTTATTAGGAGTTTCAGATTCAGGCTTTGTTCCACAGTTCCAAGACCTGCACGGAACCCATATTGGAATTTGGATAGGACGTGTTGACTGTGAATCAAAAAGGAAAATCAAAAATGTGTACTGGAATTTTATTATGCACAAAGCCATTTTTAGTTGTGGATCCGGTTCGCTTACAACCCAATTTTTAATGTTTAAGTCAACTCCCCGTTTTGAACTATTTTTAGAACAAATAGAACCCCAACTCGCGAAGATACTCTATCTGAAATTCAGGTACAGTGTTCTCCGAGTTAAAGCTTTTACTTCCAAATAGGAAAAGCTACAGAACGGGGGGGAAGACAGTAAGTGTACAATGTGCCATTTGGGCAAACAGGAGGACGTAGCACACGTCCTATTTTTCTGCCCTACTTACCTTAGCGCCAGAAGAAAGTGGATAAAACCGCTGGGCAGGATACTGGGCGTTAGGAAGTACAATGACATGCTATGCATCCTAAAAACTGACAACACACAGCTCATTGTATTCTGAGCCAGTAGATTCTTATTGGCTATTCATTTTATGAGAATGAAGAAAGTATTGAAGTTTTAACTATTCACTTGCACTAGAGCACTTTATTTTAATAATTGTGTACTGTAGGATAATTTCGTTGAATTTCCTCATTGCACTTTGCACTTTGCACCTTATATCTGAAGTCTATCGTATCTAGTGATAGTAGATTAAATTTATTTATCCAATAGATTTTATGTAAGTGAAAAAGGGGCTCAGGTACCTACTGTGAAAATGTAATATGGCATTTAAACACTTTATTATCCTAATTGTGCACTGAATTCATGCTAATTTTGATGACAATGTTTTCTCTTATCTTGCATTTTAGAGAAGAATTACATATTTGTGCCAAATGTAAAGATCTGCAAACTCTTTTATGGTATTTTAACATTGTTGGATGATTAATGCATTATTTTGATTGGATGCAACAAAAGTATTGTTTGTTCTTTTATGATTCTTTGAATCGAATAAAGATGTTTTTGATTTGTGTGCGCTGCGCGGTTGCATCACTTGCACTCCTACGGCACACCGTTATCATGCCTGTCTGCGCATGTCCACAGGCCTGACAACGACACAGTGCTTTTGGCCATTGAAGGTGGGCAGCCACGTGACTGTGGGCCTATGCTAAGGATTGGGCGGACACCGATGTAGAGTTCATGCCTGGCTGAACTCGCGCTGCGAGTAGGGCTAGGCATTTGGCTCATGCTGCGGCAATACAAATACACACAACACATACACACAACACTTGGCATGTATGAGCCAAGACCCCGAGTGTTCTTGCACTCCTACATTTCTACGTTCATGCGAGCCCACCCTCCGGGTGCATGATACATTGCAACATTATCGATTGCGGGCTGGGTAGAGCCGACACTACAACAGAGACACACAAATGAGTTACTTCCTTGTCCAGGCCGGAACTGAACCACGCCCCGAACCCCGGACAAATTCTTCACCTCCCTACGCTGGACTGGTGTACGCTGGCCCAGCCCATTCCACTTATGCTTACAGAGGGGTGAGACAAAGCTACGTGTCAAAGGTCCTAGCCACTGCCTGAGGTGACATGATTGCGTCCGAAGTCCACAGCACAATGTAATGTGATAGGGCATGGGGCCATCATGCATACATAATGACCGCACGGACACACTTAGAAAGATAGTGGTACTAGCTAAGGGCACGTGCGCCCGAACCCTTGTTATTACCAGGGTCACATGTCTAGTGACGCCTGTGCTGGATGGGTTTAGGGTGAGTGTAAGCCAGCCCTCAGGGAGTGGTTGGTGCTGGCAACAAATAGAACACTAATCATCAGATCACACACAAAACATTCAATCATAAAGGGTTCATGACTTATGGTGCACTGAGGTAGGGGCACTAGATCTGAAATCACGCACAAAAGATTCAATCACAAGGGGCCCATGACTTGATCTGCACTGAGGTAGAGGCACCAGAGATGAGTGTGCTCATGTGAAGAAATTGTTAATGATTGTGCCCCTTCAGGATATTTCTGCTGCTGCTGCAGTGGGGTGTGGTTCACCTGCCTCATCTTCATCATCATCATGCCATCATACCAAGTCTGGTCAGGCAATGTATTTTGCGTACAGGACGGCGCCATCAATAAATTAAGACTCAATTTGAAATGGGGGAACTGCTGACCGCAGTGTGGGCCGAAGGCAGTAGTCAGCACACACATGACTCCGCGGTGCTGTGGCGCTGGGTGTGTCGGGGGCCTGTGTCATGGAAGCCAGCAATCAGCTGAGGATGCTGGCAGTCACTGTGGCGGACCCGTGGCAAGGTGACGGGCGCCGCCCTGGCAGATGCGTTGGCCATTCCAGAAGTGAACCACGCTCGGAGCCCCGACCTATTTATTCACACTCTTATGCTCGATCGGCGTATGCCGGACCAGCCCACTCAGCTTAATCTTACAGGGGGGAAAAACAAAGCTACATGACCGAGGTCTTCCCCACTGCCTGAGGTAACATGGTTGCGTCCACTGTCTACAACACTACAAACACCAGCAGTATATTTCCACATGGAAATGTCTGTGCTCTGCATACTGAAGTCTGTCCAGCACATCACAGCCACACTTGGCATTGTGTACATTTGTATTCATGGGTGACTTGCCTCCTTCACACATACTTGGTTCGCACCTCTCCCCACATTCTGCAATTGTGTGGCTGGGGGCCATACCGTTTTCGGAAGGTCAGCTGTCTTGTTCTGCGCTGCTTTGGTGGAAGTCTGGGGAGGCCTAAGGAGGGGACCTGGGGTGGTGGGGGTGGGTGTTGTGGCCCTCTTGGGTGTCTGAGCTGCATGATCTGTAGCTCCACGTCGTGTTGGTGTTCAGATGTGGCTCTGGGCTGGGCTCCCTTTCATAATGCATGTTGTCGTCCTGCTTAACACCAGTAAAAGGCAGGTGTTAAATCCCTGCTGCTTACGCTCCTTATCACCTGTTTTTGGATCGCAACGCAGATCGGGCTGGTCATTGAGAATGTCACAAAGTTGTGTTTTTGCACGGGAACGCCTACTCGGCATATCGTTTGTTGTTGCTCTCATCCGTGACGATGTCTTTTGCGGCAGCTATCGCTGGAAAACTGGAGATGTCGGCAGTTTGCACCAGCTTGAGAATAGGGCGATACATTTATCACCACTTTTGCGGTGTTACAGTGCCGATAAATCAGCGATAGGTCTGATAGAATATGCTCTCCTGTTTCTATCCCACTGGGATTGGTAATGTGGAATTTTTAGCAAAATGATGCGAGTTATTTGTAAGTTGTGTCAAACACCGAGAGGCATCTTGGCGCAAAGTAATAATGAAACTGATCAGCAGAAACCATATCTCAAGGAAGTCTATCTCCTGTCTATATGCTGTGTACATTTATTATGTTGGCCTCTGCAGAGAGCAGATGGTTCAGTGGCGCTTCACTGTGGTGTGAACGTGGGAAGCGGGAAGAACTTCAAATGTCACTAATATAATCAAACCAACAAACATGAAACACAATAAAATATGTGCTGTTATAAAGTAGTCATTTTATTCTAGGATGGTCTTCGTTGACTTTTTTCACCCCACATTAAATCTTGGAGTATGTTTGTTGCAGAATAGCAAAAGTCAACTCCGAGCAGACAGCTTCCTGGAACAGATCAGGGGAACATCTCCACTAATGACTCCGGGTCACAGGGCGGTGAGCTGAGCAGGTCCTCAGAGCTCCCATTTCTCAGCTCTGGCTGTAATTGGATGGTTGGTGGTGAGTGAAAGGTGTGATTACAGCTTGGCTGTGGATTTGTTTCTGCAGATAGGCTTTGGAATGCACCTGGACGCGCGCGCATGCTGCTTTGAAGTGTCTCACTAGCCTGACCTTTTCCTCGCCTCCAGCCTCTCGTTGGGAGATGACAGGCTGCCTGCCAGGGTTTCTAGCAGATGTACTACCCTGAGCTACTTAGCAGTGCAGCACCTGCTACCGAGCATGGGAGCTTACATCTCCTGGAGGACTGATACAGGCTTGGAGGGATGGTGCACGCTGAACCGACATTTGCTATAGCCTTCCAAGCGGAATCAGCGTCCAGAACGTCCCAGGGATGTGTCTGAGTTTGACTGTAGCAATAAGCACGCGAGCAGGCGCGTGAGCCAACCGCAGCACACCTTTTTCAGAGTCTGTCTCGAGATGAGACAGACCTTCAGCATGGCCGCGTAAGGTTAGACATTCACTTTGATGAGATTTAAAGACCTATGGTGACATCCTTCAACTGGTGGCCCATTTGATAATAGACTACAATGGAAGTAATTAGCCATAGTAAGAGCTGTGCTTTCATCTGTGACTGGAAGATGCACGGTGAAGGGTGTTTCACATGAGAAGAGCTTCACTTTTGAGAGTCGCTCCAATCATGATATGGTAATCTTCTTAATTCGGGGTGGGCGAAATTTGCATATTTTGTGAAATGATGCAAAAGTTATAAAAAAATGAAAACATAACTTTGTGCTACAAATGCTCCCTTGCATCCATTTTAAACACAATGACGCATTTTCCCTGAAAAATAGTGCAAAACTACAGCTGCCGCAAATAGCAGCTACTAGCATTCTAGTCATTTGCATTGTTCTTGTGTGTTCACGCGAAATTTTGGGTGTGAGTGGCATGTAATGACGTGACATGATGTAATAGCGTCATTTTGGCTGTTGCTAGTGTTTACGCTAAATTTACTCCTGGCCTTCCCTACTGAAATCAATACCGATGGTCTTTTATTTGCCTGCTAAAAGTGTTTGAGGGGATCAAAATAATTCAAGATTATACTTACAATTAGTCAGCTCTAAAAGGACCACAAACTCTGGACTTGGTGTTGATGGATTTATTTTAAAGCCAAAAATAATTGAATATAAACATACCTTAATTCAGCCCCTTGTTGGAGGGGCACAGGGCGGGCTGGAGAGCGCGGGGGCAAGAAGGCGCCTCCCGCGCTCTCCAGTCCTTTTAAGCTACTGGCAGGCATGGGGGCAGACCAGTTCCCACTGGTCCGCCCCCCCGGGATCCCCCCCTTTGACCCGGAAGCAATTAGGTTGCTTCCGGGTCAAATGCGGGAGCCGGCACCAATCAGTGGTAGGGCGCGCCCACCGCGTCATCAAGACGCGGCGCAGGGGCACGCCCCACCACCGAGGATGCAGGGGAAGGGGAGGCCAGCGCCCCGCCATACGTGCGAGGGGGCCGAGCGGCCCTCCCTTTCCATATGGTCTGGGACTACCGACCACCCCCTCCCTGTCGTGCACCCTGACATCATCAATCCTTAAAACACTTAGACATGAGAGGAGTTTTCTTTGGAAGTCAGGGGGTCTCCCGACCCCCCGGCCGTATTTATTAAAATATGAAAACAAATAAAAAATTGTTGAAATAAAAACAATATTTACACATTCATTATTATGCAAAATTCTGACATTAGATTTACAATGTAGACAGGTACCAAAGGGCTAACCTTAACAAATGTCTAATACAGCGTGTTTCCTAACCGAATCTAACATCCTACATATGAATTTTGCATACCTAACATTTTGGGCCTATGGCAAAGTCGCTAACCGGTGTCAGACCCTTATTACCTAGCTACGCCCTCACGTATGAGTGCGCATGTGCAGAGGGTCCATTTACCAGGAGGGTACTTCCCCCCCTCCCGGTTACCCCGTACGCTCCATGAACTCCATTAATCAAAAGGGGGGCCTTTTCACTCTGCGCCGTTTAGTGACGTCATAGTGTACGTGCGGGGTGACTAACCAGCCCAAAGAAAGCGTGACTCCCTCCCCCGCACCCATCCAACCAATCGGGTATCCGGCCCCTGGAGTTCTAGGAGAGACCATTGGCACCTACCCCTGGCGACCCCATTCAAGAATGGTGACGCCCCTTAAGGACCTTAAATTGACTGCTCACCGATCATGACCTTACCGCCACAGGCCAGCATAGTTGACCGACTATCTGCCCCCCCAAACCTCCTACTATGAAAGGTCGTGCCTACTTAGAAAAACCTCCCAGCCTTGCCAAAATATTCTTTGTCAATAATTTGTTGCCCTCCCTAGTCAGGTGAACCCCATCCTGTATGTAAAAATGTCCCCCCCCCCGATGCACCAATGTGAAATATTCTGCAAATGCGGCAATCAAAATAACTTCCCTATCTTGTTGTTGATCCTCTTTACCGAGTGATTCAACGCCCTGACAGATTCCCCCCCCTCCATTGCAGCCTAGGAATCAACTGAGACCACACTATGGTGCAGCCTGGGCGTATTCTTGCTAGTCAACCCGCTACTGATATTATCTCTTCCATCAGCACACTCCAGCCCAATTTAACCAAATTGTTGCCACTCACGTGTAAGTTAATCACTGAGGGTAGTGGGGTGTGTCTGTCCAGCAATTCTGTAAAGAACCCCCTAAACTGGCTGAGGCAAAGCCCCCCATGAAAGGAAACCTTAAAACCTACCTGTTCCACCCTCTGTCTAAAGTCGCCTGAAAAGAAAACAGGTTTAGCGCGCTTAACGTACGAGTGACCAACCACCCACACTACTTGTGTCTCATTTCTGTGTTCTTGAGGCAGTTGTGTTGAAGATGCTTGCTGATGCTGTTCCGTTGATAGTTTCCGTCCTGCGTGACAGGCTCGAGAAACTGAAATATAAACAAACAACACGACAGGTGTCAGCATAACTTATTCGTTACCTTACAACATGTGCAGCTGCACATAACGTTTATAACAGTCAGAAGACCATCTCCCAATCCTCTTTACATTGTTGGCATGCAACCCTCTCGCCGCTTCGGTGGCCGCCCCTATTCTGAAAGAATGCGTCCCAAAATCCTTCGGATTTAAACCAGCATTGCCATTGCCAAAACTCTTTGGAACTGTAACCTTGTCAATGGGGTACCGTCTGCATGCATTACCAGTGCCCCCTCTGCTACGCCTACTCGTTGCTCGAGAAAGAACTTAACATGGAACACAGGGCAGCAAGGATTGGCCCAAGCCCGGTGAAGTACCAAACTATCCCCCCGAGCCTCCTGGTCTGTTTTTGATTTAAATATGGTAATCAACAGCATATTCTCCACTATCTTTGTGTGTTCGCGCCGGAGACCCCCTAGTATGTCCAGCTTGCTGCTAGCCACCAGTTCGCTTACCCGTAGTGCCCCATAGAAGGCTAACGAAAAGGTGGCTCTGAATAATAGTACCTCTCATGAGGAGCAACAAGTGTCAGACAAGATATTCAATAGTGCCGCAAGCAGCTCTAAACCAATTGGTTGTCTGGAATCAGTGGTAGTTGTTTGCAGGCGCCGCCACCCACTCAGAGCCTTCTGCACTATACAACTATTTGTGGGATCCTTTGCCCCTTTTAGCTGTGCAAAGAAAGAAACAGCCGCTTTGTGTCTGCTAGCTGTGGCTGCTGAGAGCCCTTCATTAAGCAATGTGTCCATGTACTGGGTAAAGCACCCCTCCTGATCCCACTTCTCCGCCCAGTCCTGACCCAAAAAGGAGCAATAAGACATAAACGCCCCTTCGTAGGCCGTCCTGGTCCTGGGGGCTAGGCTAGCTGCCACGAGGTTCTGTAGCTGGGGGCACCAATTTGCCAGAGAGTGGTTGGGAAGTGTGCCTGTGTTGCCTCTGCCGCTGGTAGATGTTCCCTGAATACCTGAATCTTAAAGGGAGAGAGTGCGTCAGCTGCGTTATTCAAAACTCCTGGAACGTGTTTAGCCCTAAACTGTACATTCAATTTCATGCACCTGAGCACAATCTCTTTCAGGAGGCGGAGTATAAACTTACACCGTGCCGCCTGCTGATTGATGCATTCAACTACGGTCAAGTTATCAGACCAGAAGATCACAGATTGATTACACAGACATTCTGGCCAGACTGTTAGGGCAACCCATATTGGAATTAGCTCCAAAAAACTGATGTTCGCTGTCAAGCCGCTTTCTTCCCACCAAGCCGGCCACTCTTGTGCCACCCACTTGTTGCCAAGTATGGCGCCAAAACCTACACTGTCCGCAGTGTCGGTCCATAGACCTAACTCGGCCGACGTAGTGGGGGGACCGCACCACACTACACTGCCGTTGAAATCCTCCAGGAATGCCATCCATATACGCATGTCCTGGCGAAACCCATCTGACAGTCTTGTGTGATGGTGTTTCTCCCGCAGCCCCGTCATGGCCTGCGAGATTGAGCGTGAGAAAGGGCGTGCCATGGGTATTACTCTTTGAGCAAAATTTGGCTGACCCACAGTCTGTTGTAGCTGTTGCAGCGTCACTTTCTATTTTTCTACACATTGTTGTAGGGCTGCTCTGAATTTCCTGATTTTTTCCTTAGGTAACCTGAAACAACCTTCTTCGGAGTTCAATTCTATGCCTAGAAATTCCAAGGATGTTCCTGGCCCGACTGTTTTTCCAGGCGCTAGCGGGACCCCAAAAGCCTGCATGAGCACGCAAAATTCCTGCAATGCCCACGCACACTCCTGCGAGCCCGCCGTGCCCAGAAAAAGAAAGTCATCCAAGTAGTGCATGACATGACGGTGTCCTGTTGATTGCCTAAAAGCCCAATCCAAAAAGGAACTGAATGTTTCAAAGTAGGCACATGAAACCGAGCAACCCATAGGCATACACATATCCATAAAGAATTTGCCTTGAACAGAAAAACCTAATAGATGCTGATCTAGGGGATGCACTGGCAGCAGCCGAAAAGCAGATTCAATATCTGATTTAGCCATCAGTGCCCCTGGCCCAATAGTCCTCAACATCTCCACTGCCTGGTCAAAGGACGCATACTTAACGCTACAAATTTCCTTGTCAATGGCGTCATTTAAAGATGCAACCCTAGGTGCTAAAGGTTGTGGATGAGTCTGTACTCGCCCTTTCCATTCATTGGGACCACCTCGAAGGGTGAGCAGACAAAATTGGGTACTGGAATAATAGTAAAGGGACCCGCTATTCTAACCAGGCGCAGTTCTTTCTTAATTTGTGTTGCCACTACTACTGGGTTGTGTACTACATTCTGAGTTCCCAGTATACCCTAACGCTGGAATCCTGAAGCCTTGGGAGAAACCTTCCTGCAGCATCATTGCAGAGTCATGGTCTGGGTACCTGTTCAGCCAAGGAATCATAGCCATAACGTCAATGGGTGAGTGAGTGACCCGCCGGCCTCCACCCTAGTCCTGTTTCTTGCTTCCTCTGTTTCCAGAAGCGTTACCTTTTGAGCGGCATGTTGTTTCTGGGTGGGAATGGTGGCCACATATGTAACATGCGTGCTTGAACCTACAAGTACCCACTGCCCTGGTGCATGTTCCTTTGTTAAAATCCCAACACACCCCTTTTCGGTCCCCACTGCCTCTGGCCTTACCTGCCGCGTCACCCCCCCTGTGCTGGCCGAAAGGGCTGCTGAGGTTTGGAGGTGTAGCCCTTGTTCCCGCTTGGGCCCGCACTCACTGTTTGCCCCCCTGTAAATTGGCCATACCATGAAATAGAATCAACCTTGTCCCAGGATAATGACTTGTCAAACTCTTTTGCTTTCCTGAATGCCATGTCATATTCTTTCCACTCATCCCCTCCATACTGATCACTGAAAGTTGTCATTCTACTCTGGTAACATGCCATTTCAGTAAGCACATTTGGGGCACGCTCGGCCGTGATCACCGTAAGCACAGAAAAGGCTCTTATCCAATTAATCAATGTTTCATCCACCCTGAATTTTGCCAATTGGGCCCGCCATTCGCTAGGGAACATCCAATCCTTCTGCGTCCTAGCATACTCCATTTCCCTGTTATCAACTAGCAGAGAAAATATATTAACATTTTTGCCGGCCCAAATCAACTCTTTCAATACTTGTGTAACATGCTGGGACAGGTATTTTCTCCTGGAGGGTATTGTACCTGCCCCTAGTAGCGGCAATGCCACCTACTTACCACTTTCAGCAACTCGTGTAGGCTCAATACTCTTGTCTGTTCCTGCGTCGCTGCCTGAACCTGTTGCTTGAGGAGAAATAGGAGTGCTTGGCTCTCCGCCACCACCCCTGGCCAACAAGATCTTTGCTACCATTTTCTTTGCCTCTGCGGAGGGATCCTCCGAAGAAGGTAACATCCCCCCTATGCCTAGCCATGTGAGTACTGCCGCTATCTGTGCTGCCAGCTAAGAGGGCACCTGCCCAACCCCCAAGGGAGCAGTAACTGGGGTGGGTGATCCCCTGTCGGGCACCGGGGTAGGTGCCGGGTTCACCACTGGTGCCATCGGAACTGTTGGGACTACCAAGGGCACTATGATTGGGGCTGGCGGTGGTGTGGCAGCAGCCGGTGACATTGGTAAACTTATCGGGGTTGGTGGAGTATGTCTGGGTGCTACTGGCGGTTGTGGGCACTCCGTCTGGGACCATCCCAGGAGACCCCCCTACTACAGGTGGCTTGGGGACCCGACCATTACCCCTCTTGGCCGTGCTCCGCTTGCGGGGGCACTATAACTCACTTGGGTCTCCCTGAAGGCCCTGCCTGATTGGATGTATGACATTACAACGCATGCTTTTACATCGCATGCCTTTACAACGTGGTTTTTACTACGCAAACCTTTACAACGCGTAGCGCTTTGGGGTGCTGGATAGTGAATAGTTTAATTTACTATTCCAACTCCAGTCCCCGTGGACACTAGGGAAGGTGTTGGACAGTAAATTAAACATATTCCCTATCCTAGAGCGCCCCCCAGCGCAATGCATTGTAATGGTTTGCGTTGTAAAACTTGAGTCGTAAAGGCACTGCGTGGTAAAAGTTGTGTTGTAAAGGATGTTTCCCTGCCTGATCTTCTAACCTCTGACTGAGCTCCGCCACATTCTTCCCTAACTGGTCCACTTTCCCCAGTCTCCTGTCTATTGCTGACATCCTGCGCATCATGCCCTGCAGCATATGCTCCATACGGGAACGCTTTGCGCCACGCCCGCTAGACATTCTCCTCTCCTTTGCGACAGGGAACGACCTAACTCAATGCCCCACCAAAGAGCATGATGTGCCCATGTACCTTTACAACGTTGGAGGCCCACAGGCTGGCCATGAGCACCACGCAACTGTGACCGCGACACACCAGCTAGCCTGGGTGTTTTGGGGAGCGCACTGTAGTCCGGCGGCCGACAGAAGCAGTGAAATGCAGGCCTACCCGTGTCCTCGGAATAGCATCATCCACCGTGCCACTCTCCATCAGCTCCGTCCGCAGCGCCCCCGATTGAAGGCCTAGGGTGAAAGGAAAGTTACAACACAGTACTGGCTCCTAAAGAAAGTGGACCTCATAATTGTAAACCCACGCCTTTACCCCGCACAATGTGATAGCGCCAGTGCAATATTAAAATACCTTGACCTCACCCTGCTCTTAAATTACTAGCGTGTTTGCCTAACTGAGCGTAGAATTACTCACACTGCAATCTACTAGTGCTTTGTAAAGGAAACAAAAATTGGGGAGCGTTTAAATCTGGTCTCCCATCCACGTATTAACCATGCTTCGCTTGTCTAAACAATTCCTGATGGTATTAGACAATTAAACAATTAAACAATTCCTGATGGTATTAGACTGTGCCCGAGTGCCACAAGGAGCGGCTGCTTTGGCCGATCACTACCTTGCAGGAAATGCCCACCGTCGATACTAAAATGCCTAAATACAGTGTGGTAACCCTGGAGAAAAACACACGAGCGTTTTGTTTAAATCTACTCGCCCATCTGCGCTCGGCCTCGCTCTCTCTCCCCTCCTTCGCCGCTTTACCGCGATATTCGTTTGTGCAACCCGACCAAGAGCGCCCCTCCGCGCTCGCAGATTAGGGAATAATGTTGTATCACTGCTGCTGGACCGACTCTTTTTGCCACCGCCGACCGACGTTCCTGTAGATAATGCAAAAAGAAAAAATTATTCAGCCTCTTGTTGGAGGGACACGGAGCGGGCCTGGAGATCGCGGGGGCAAGAGGGCGCCTCCCACAGTCTCCCGGCCTATTATGCTACTGGCAGGCATGGGGGCATACCAGTTCCCACTGGTCCGGCCTCCGGGCTCCTCCCCTTTGACCCGGAAGCAATTATGTTGCTTCCGGGTCAACCGCGGGAGCCGGCACCAATCGGTGGTGGGGCGCACCCACCGTGTCATCAAGACGCGGTGAAGGGGCACGCCCCACCAGCGAGGATGCAGGGGAAGGGGAGGCCAGAGCCCCGCCATGCGTGCGCCCCCCCCCCCCTTTCCAAGAGTCGCTCCAATCATGATATGGTAATCTTGATTGGGGTGTGATAAAATTTGCATATTTTGTGTAATGATGCAAAAGTTACAAAAAAGTAAAAATATAACTTTGTGCTACAAATGCTCCATTGCATCCTTGTTTGTCATGGGTAGTCATTTTCAAATTGGTAACTCCAACCACTTGAATTGATTTTCCTAAAAGGGATACATTTGGGACCACTTCTGTCCTTACTGTGGAGCATGCAGCTCCAGTGTCTAACAAAAAGGTAACAGGATATCCATTCACCACACCTCAGCACCTACAAATGGTCCACTCTGATCTACTTCCACAGCAGCACCCAAAGAGCACTCTCCCTGCATCCCCCTCTGACACTCATGAGGACCTTGAGTTTGGTCAAATATGTCTTGTATCTCAAAATAAGGCATCTGATGATATACCTGATTATTTATGGGTATTCTTGGAGGTATCTGCATTTGCGACTCACAATCTCTCCCATACATGGATCTGGGTCTTGTCACGGTGTTCAACCCTTCAGACATCTTTCCCTCTCCCTCATTTGCAGGATTTACCCGACACTCCCGCTTCCAATGCCGAATTTTGTGACAATAATGACAAGCAGTGACCTTCTTTTGATTCGTCACCCAATCACCTGCCATACCTGCATCCATACCCTTTCCTCGTCCATGTCCAGGTTGAGGTACCGTCTGCTGATTCATTCCCCTACCACTTCCTTGGCCCATCGCTTCCCCAACCCCTTGCATCCAATCAGGCCTTTCGGCATTTCTCAACTGTACCATTATCAATTTAGTTTTCATTTTCTTTTGTGATGCCTCTACCTGCTCACTGCAGTATTTTGCATAACGTAGAATTTCGTCCACTGACTTATTCTGCCAACACATCAAATGATGTTGTATCATTAAACTAATATCAGATTTTAATCCCAACACAAACTTCGAGACAAACTGTCCCATATCTTTCTGCTCAATGGTGTCCAATCCACTATGTTGTTTAAAAGCTTGTTCATATTTCTTCATTACCTCGGGTGAAGGACCATGATTCACCTCATCTCTAGCGGGTTCTGTAGTGGGCCAATCAATGGCAATCTTGCATTCTGCACACAAACACACAGGACCACTATGTAAAACAGAGTATTCAAATAAATCCATAACACCTTCGAAATCTTGACAAATCGGTCAATCTGTTTATACCAATCTGCAGGCTTTTCCCTCAGCCAAGGAAAATCTTTAGTGAATGCTGCCAAATCACCCCTGCTCCATGGTACATGCACAACCCCTCCATCTTGTACTTCTCTCAAAGGGTAATTTCCTGCTGCTCCCATCCCTCCACCCATAGGCGGAGTATCTCCTATGACTTTCTCTGTGCTTTTCTTTTTAAACCACCTCTCTGCTCATTTGTCTAATTCTCTCCATGGACGCATTGCTATCATCCAGGGCCAGATGTAGGTCATCCAATACCGGTCAGTGACGGCCGAAACAACCGAATTTCGGCCGTTACTGACCGGTATTGGGTTTTTGAGATGAAGGTGGCTTTTTTTAAGGATTCAGTATTTTACCGAATCAGTAATTTAAGGATTCGGTAAAATACCGAATTCTTAACATACCGATTTGGTAAATTACCGAATCCAGGATGTAGGAAGCACTCAAGTTAGTGCATTCCTCAGTTAAGGATTTGTTATTTACTACCAACTAGAAGTTGGTGGTAAATAAAGAAAACCCTTGAAAAAGCATTTTTTTTGCTTTTCCAACTGTGCCATGTTGCAGACATACATGCCCTTAGGCAACTTGTATAATTCGCTGACCTCTTTCACTTCCTGATTCTTCCCTGCCACAACTTTGTGCTCTCCTTGGACCTACACTCTCCTCCATTCCCAACACTGGGCGACTTTCTCTCTCACAACTTCGACTTCTCCAAAGGATACCCTAACATAGATTCTGTGGTTCGAACATTACTCTAGGTGTTTCTCGTCTCATATCCAATTCCTTTGTTTGTATCATTGACTCCCTTACTGGTAGTAACCACATTCTAATGTCTGACCTAGAATTTGTCAAAGCTCCTGTTAGTCTTCATTCTGGCCCACTGTCCATTCTTGATGGATCATCCATAGCTGGCAGTGGAGTGCTAGCTTCCACTGGCATCTGAGCCATCCCAGTTCCATGCATTTTAAGGCTCCCTCCCGATATAGTCTCTTCCCCTCCTCCTGGTTGTGATTGATTTTCACCTGTTCTCTCTCTAGGGTTATATATTGAAACTATAGGTCCAATAGTAACTGGTACCGTAAGTGCTTCTGGCAATCGCATGGTTCATGCTGTGTTGTCTAGCTCAGGAGCTGCATACCCTCTTCCTCTGGATCTTCCTGGAATTCTTATTCCCACTGACATTCTCCCTCTTACTCCTGTTGTCTGCTCATCTGAACGGGCTCCTCCCACTCCTAAAACTTTGTCTGTTTGCTGTGTTTTCTCCAGCTCCAAACTGGAGTCACAGGGTGGAGGACGTTCTGCTTGTAGTCTCTCAAGAAAACTATCATCTGTATCACTGTCCTCTTCTGTCTTACTCTTTCCTTCAGACCCTTCTTTTAGCAACCTGAATGGATATAAGCTCTCCCTCTATGGTGTCTACTCTCCATCTCTTCCGTTGTGCATCCATCCTGCCATCCTGATATGCCTTCATTGCCTTTATCATTCTTCCTTGTGACGCTTCTCTTCTCTTTGCCATTGCTGCTCTCATCCATGCATCTAATGCCTCAAATTGTGTTGGTCTAGGCGGAGGTTTCAGGGAAGCCATCACTCCCCTCAGCTGGTACAGCACCTCCATTAGAAATGAGCCATAATGAGGGAAAGCCAATTCTCCCTTTTTCTCTGTAATCTTATGCCAATTTTGCAGCCACACTATAGTATGGAGTCTCACATTTGTTGCCATATAAAGTGCCGGGGTATCCTCTGGTGGAGCTTCTTCTCCTATCCGAGTCACCACCCCTGTGTCGCCTCTACACAAATCTCATAACACCTTAAAACATCTCATCATGGAAATTAATAATTTGCAACCCAAATATCAATCTTCAACTTCAAACAAACTACGACCAATCCCAGTGTAGCGTTACACCGACCAACCTATCCCAGCGCGGCCATCACTGACGTCACTGCTCCCTCTTTGCAGCGGCTCACTCTCCTTTACAATTTCACCTCGTACATTCGCTCACACATTTGTTCTACAAGTAACTGTAAATCCAAAAGCTATTAAACCAAGTGAACGTTTCCTACTACAGTCACAATAACTTACAGTTACATAAAACAAGTAATCGCAATAGTCCACCTCCGGTACCTGAGGCTTTCTACTGGGACGTATGCCTGCATTCACAAAAAGTTCCCCATCACAAGTAAATCGTTGATAGCGCTTCAAGACACCCACAGTATTGATCAGACGATTACAAATACAACTATTCCGGGATCTTGGACTTCTCTGGAGTCCGGTCACCAAACGTCCTGATCCGCTCGTGTCCGGACCAGTAAACCAATTAACCCGTACTCACTCAACTTGCATTCCAGGTTCATAAGACATCACACAATTAATTCATCACTGCAATCTTAACACAGCACACGGTTTCATACTCACGCTACCACCGTTTCCGCCGCACCATCAGCATCCGCTGACCTCCATCAGTCTTCGCCTTCGCCTCCGTTTCCAGAGCCCATATTTCTGCCGTTTCTACTTTAAGTCCTCTTTCTCCCCTCTCTTTTAGAGGCAAACCATCCCCTGCTACCATTTGATTACGCTAAATTTACTCCTTGCCTTCCCTACTAAAATCAATACCCATGGTCTTTTATTTGCCTGCTAAAAGTGTTAGAGGGGATCAAAACAATTCCAGATTATACGTACAATTAGTCAGCTCTAAAAGGACCACAGACTCTGGACTTCCTTTTGATAGATTTATTACGAAGCCAAAAATAATTGAATATAAACAAAGTAAAGTAAAGTCCACATTTGTAAAGCGCACAATCACCCGTAAGGGTCTCTAGGCGCTGGGGGGCCGTCGGGAAGATTAAGCGAGCTATTGCCCAGAGTCACATGGTGCTGGGCTAACCTGCCGCCGGAGCCGGGGATCGAACCCTGGTCCCCAGATTCCAACGTCAGTCGCCCTGGCCGCGGCGCCACACCTCTCCCACACCTTAATACACACCTTAATATCAGAGAATATAGATACATGAAAATCAATACAGATGCAAGTCCTCAAATATAAATCATTTGGCATAAAAGGCACAATATGATAAACTCCAAAATCAAAATGCAACACAGAATAGAAGCTTTGTCCAAATCTCTTTTCATTGAGGAATAAACGAAAATATCTTTCCCTACACTGTGCTAAATGGCCTATCTCCTTTCTATTATACCCCCAAAGCACCTGTTGACTTACTAAGAAGTACTCACGTCAAAATGTGTTAGATAGATTAAGGCTATGGAGCTCGGTCTAACATGCTCCTTCTTCTCCGATAAAACAGAAGTCTAACGAATCTGTCCCTGCGCATCATACATAAAGACAATGTTCGGCCCACAATACGTCACCTAATAAAACTTCGCACCGCAACATGTTAGTAACTTTCCATAAGAGCCTAAATTTGTTCAGCTCCTCTACAGTGTCCTTGGCTCCCAGATAGGCCAGACACGAAAGGAGTCCTCCCTTTTCGCCTTACAGCCCTCTTCAAAGACATTTAGTGTATCTCCTTAATCTAAGAATAACGAGGTTGAATTCCTGCACCTGTAGTAGGATGAGAACATACTATCTTCGAATACAAAAAGGATTCATTTAATTAATTCTTGAGCAACCAAGGAGAATAGAAACTAATAACAACACGCAATTTGGGCCTACCATGCAGGCAACTTGAACTACATACAATTACATTATATGAGTATAATGTCATCTGGCACATTATATATAGAGGAATAATAAACTTTTCTAATACATATCAATTCCTATTTAAATGTGCATATTACATTACAAATGCTTATGTGACTTGAATAAATGCATTTTAATAATCATGAAACACTGCAAACGACAAAATATATGTATGTGCATTTGAACCATGAGTATAATGCACCCATACAATTTAGAGTGCTGTAAGCACTCAATCACTAGAAAATGTTCAGTTGGAACCTCATTAATGAGTTTTAGCTGTAGGGCAGCGCTGCAAGCCTTCCAGCTGCTCTGCCCTATGCAAATGAAAATGGCAGGAATGTGCTGTATCTATCAGATAATGCCCATTCCTGTCCTTTCCCCCTGGCCCATAATGGGCTGCCATGTGCCAACGCAGGCATCATTGCACCATAGTGCAAGAGTGCCGGCGTTGCAGGGATGATTGTTTTTGTGCAGGAAGGGAAACCTTCCTGCTCAAAAACAATCCCAAGAGACTGTTTCCTATTTCTATGTGTGCTGCAGAATACAGACGAGAACAAGAACGAAAAAACAAGAAGAAATAAAGATATTTCTCCTCGATGTGCCTCCTTTAGAGGCGTACATTTTTGGTGCTGCCTTAGAGTTACACTTTCTTGTAAATCTGGGGCCAAAAAGCCATGGATGTTGCTGAGAACGCCCCCAGCAACACCCATTGCATGACCCTTTAACACAGAAATCTGTGTGAAAGGGGACAATATTAACAAGGCGGCATTAAGCCAAAAAAAGTGGCTTAGTGCTGCCTAGTAAATAAAGAGCAGGCTCCTGCGCCCCTGGAGCATCACAAAAAGTGACTCAATGGCGGCGCAAGGGGCTTATAAATAAGACCCATAAAATGTTGCCCAGAACATATGTTTTCTCACAATGCAAGTCTATGGACCCTAATCATATGACTGAAACGTGTTACTTTCAGTAAATACTTATTTAGAGGGAAGGTGGCCGGAACTTCTCCCTGAGGAAGTGTAAAGCATCCTTGAGGAGTAGATATATTTCATAAACACAATACTGGTGTCATTATTCTTCTAAAATACTATTTCCATTAGCCAGGTTTGAAAGCGTGGTTGCACTTCTTTGAAACATGAATTACATGGAATAACTTCTCAACAGCACTGGATGAACAGAAATGCAACTTAATTCATGGGGGTTTTCCTGAGAACATCCTTCAAAAAGCAGAAGCTAGAAAGTCTTCTCTGGAACATGGTGAATTGCTGAAAACCAAAGTGACAGTCCCCCAAGAGGGAATGGTTTTTGTTCCCAAATTTCCCACTAAATTTATTGTAGTCTAACAATCATTAACAAACGCTGGGAACTTTTGCAGCATGAACCTGATTTCAAGTACCTATTTGTCAACAAGCCTTTATTTGCATATACAAGACGCAAGAATATGAAAGAAATGTTATCTAATCCAGGAATTAAATGGCGTGACATCGATACTAGCATGAAGAAAAGACATAACTGTATACACTGTAACAATGTAAGCACAGGGAACTCAATTGTGCATTCCTTGACGGGAAAATCAGTAAAACTACGATACTCAGTAGACTGCAGTCCAGCCTTTGTAATTTATTGTATTAAATGCCCTTGCGGCGTTCACTTAGCAGCACACTGGTTAGACAACACAATTGAGGTTCTTTATTTTGGAGAAGATTCAAATCATACAAGATTATTGATAACTCTAAAATATTGTCCCAGAGGGAAATTTGGAGGATTAAAAAGTTCACTACAATGACACCACTTAGTCTGAACGACAAAATTGACATGAACTATTTTCTGTAATGTTCCTCTTACACTCACACTTGTTTTCTACATGCATAAAATCATAATGTTGAATTATAAGCCAGCATATTGCATTACTAATGAGGTTCTACAGGCTTGTGCTATATACTTTATGCTGTCATGAAGACACAATCTGTGTAATTGTTTGTTGAGCATTTATTCATGTTGTACTTCATATTTTGAACACTTTAATTGGGTTTCCACACTATATTGTGTGATTATCCAATCAAGTTGCATTTTATGAACAGTTTTTCTGTATTGTTTGTGTTTGTTCTCTTATTATCTTCGTTGTACTGATTAAAACATCAATGAGCAGCCTGTTATCTCTTTTTCCGTGCTTGCCGCATGTGTATCTATTACTAGTTACTTTCCTTCTTCCGCCTCACATCTTTATTCACTTCTTTTGGTATAAGGGCATCCTTCCTTTTTATTCTGTAAATAAGTCCATTTCTTGTCACATTCTCTCTGTTTATGCGGATTGGAAATCTTTCTTTTTTGTATATTCGTTTTTGTTGTATCTACACTTCCACATCCGTGTACATATCTTTTCACTCCCTGTTTTGGTTTATGGCCAAACGCACATTGTAAGGGTTTCTATGTAGGGGAAAAGTCCAAAATGGCAACCGCGATTTACGCAGTTCTCGATGTCACTGAAATAGTCCAGTTTTTAGGTCTCACCTGGCGTTAGCAGCGCCCATGCGCTGCCCTCGCCATGCGAAGGCCTACTGGAATCAATACAGATTCTGATGTGCACACGGACGGACAGAAGATGTGCGCGTGTACGGGTTGTGGCACTCTGTCCAGTTTTAGCTCCGCCCACCTGGATTGGAGGCTTCACTGGCGGCGTGACACTCTAGGCACTTTGTCTTCATTCGGCTTTGTCAATGGCAGCCGCGAAGCAAGTATAAACAAGCTGCTGACTAGCCGGCCCAGGTCCTGGTAGCTGTGGTGCAGGTAGAGCACATTGCGGTCTGACCACTCGGTGAGCATTTCCAAGTACTCCTCCTCGTCGCCGCGACGGTTGATGATGTGCCGTCGGATGCTGTTCACCCAGCAGTCCCGCACAAACATGTTAACCAGGGAGGTGACCTGGAAGACGGCCAAAGCCATGCTAACTCTCTGCACCCCGGGGCGGTTGCATTCCCGCCGAGGGCCGCAGGAGGGGTGCAGCACTCTCTGCTCTGCAAAGGCTCACGCCCTGGGCTGCGGTGCCTCAGACCATGCACTGCAAGTATTACATATACCGTTGATCCTTCGTGGGTACATAAAATACCCCTTATTCATGTTGGCTATAAGTAACAGCGCAGGGTCACTAGTTATTTAGTGAGTTGGGGGTTCCGGTCAGAGACGGTGGTGAGCAGTGAGTGAGTGAGTCAACACTTCTCCCTGAGGCACAGAGCAGTCCCATGGAGGGGGCACTTATCTTCCTCCTTGGCAGTGCCATCAGCGATCGTCTGGGTTCCAGGTAAAAGTGAACCCCTCAGTAGGCCCCGCTACAGTTAGCCCAAAACTACGGTTCTTCTTCAGTGTTGTATCTTCATGGTGCAGTCTCTGCCACAGATCTGGCCCCGTGTACTGAGACCGGGAAAAAAAATCAGTTTCAACTTTCTGAGGACGTCGCTTTCAGTGCCTGGAAAACAACTTTCTGAAGTGTTTGCAGGTAGTGAGCCTGTTCCTCGTCCCCTCCTCACACAAGTGTTGCCTTGTTTCTCCTCAGTCCCCTCGGGCAGCGGGCCCCCTGCGGATAGGATTCTCTCAGTTCCTGAGTAAAGAAAGCAAGGTCGCTTTCGCTGGCGCACTTCTTTCAACTTTGTTTTTACCCCTCTTTCATGTTTACAGCTACTGCCAGTTCAAAAGAAATAATTCTGCCCATGATCCCAATGTGCGCCAGTCGCAGGCCGAGGCCACGCATTGTATTATTGTAATGTGGTCCCTAGTTGTGCAATGTCTTTAAAAGCCTTTTCTATGCCCTAAGTGTTCCACTTGCAAGTCCGCAATGAACTGAACATAATCTGTATTTCACACTTCCGCAGAGCCAGGAATCCAGGAGAAGGTGCCAGGCATGTTGCTAAAGAGAGGCCCGTTTATTGAATTAAAGGTGCGGATGGTGCTCATGGGGCAATGAGATAACGTGGCTAAAATTTGTTCCTTGTAAACTCCGGTGCCACAGAGAGGTCCGGGCTTAGAACAGGCGGGTTATATGTCCAAGGAAAACGTATATGTTATAGGTTACCACCACAGAGACTATTGCCTCCCTACGTCGACCTTTTGCTCTACCAAGAACCCTAGGGCCGGTCTTTAGCAACTGTAATATTAACTGTATTTTGTATACTTCCATCCCTCTTGTACTCAGCACCCCCCCAACCTCCGTAATTTATGGTATACTCTTGTGATCCCATGCCTTTGTATAACTCTATGACTCTGTAAAGCGCTCTGATACCCTAACGGATCAAGTTTACGTCCTATAAAACACATAAATGATAAATAAATAAATAAATAAATAAATAAAGGACACACATATTACAGGTTCTTGCCTTAGACAGCAGAGCTGTCCCTCAGGGCACATAGATCTCACAGTTCAAGCCTGAGGCATCAAAGCTCTCCCTCGGGGCTCCCCGATTCTACGGGCTCTTTCTTAGACTGCAGAGCTCTCCCTCAGGGCATGCAGATATTACAGGCTAAGATCTTAGTAGACCTACCTCTGAGGTTATACAGATTATACAGGCTCTGGACTTAGATAACATTGCTGTCCCTTAGGTCACACACAGACCAAACGGGTTGAGACAGCAGAGGTACCTTTCAGGCCACACAGAGCCACCTGACTTGGAGCGCTCTTTGTTTACTCCGTTTGCCGTGGTTGCATTTTCCACTGACTTGGCTTTAAGGAAAAAAAACAACTCCATGTAACTGTTACTTACCTTCAATACGTGACGAGTAAGTACGGTCTGTGCAGGGTGCTATGCGAGGTGTTTATCAAAGCCACACTGCTCTGCAACATAACTTAAACACATTGGCATAGCCAATAGCTCTTGCTAAACACTTCTAAGGCCCCAAAGGCAAGACCTATTGGCTACGCCAATGCTTGTTCTTTCTTTTTCCCGAGCACTTGTTTAAGAAGGCGCCCGTGAGCAAAGCATCACTGTTTGCCATTCGAGACAGTCTAATTTCCATCATTGTCTCCAGAGCACGCTATTTCTTCCATTCACTGTTCCAGTTACTGAATGCGTTGAGTATCTTTGGTAGAAACACACGCGTTTGATGACGGTAAGATATGGGTCAGAGACCTACTTTTTTGGTTTCCGTCATCACCATAGTTACAGCTATTACAGCTTATTACTATTTTCTGCAGAGACACCTTGAAGCACATACTGGCTAGCTTATCCATATTGGAACACCATTGTTTTCCTTGTGGAAATACTCAAGGTAGTACTGGTCTGCACTTGGACATTTTGAATTGTCTCTACACACAACGAGCATGTTGGATACGATAGTTTAACCTTGAATTCGTTTTTTTATAGAATACGCGTTTCCCAATACACTTTCATGGAACTGGTCACCACTTTGCATCCTCTTATGTATGTTTGCTTGGCATTTTACTTGGTTCGTCATGGTCTTTAAATGAGCTTTTCACCCTTTCAGACAGTTGTCACTAATCTATTCATTTTATGGGAATATATTTTTTTATGTTTGGTGTTTTCATTGAAACAGCTTCTTTGCATGTTTCATCCCTTCGTGTTTGCACAAGGTGTGTATACTCTATTTCTCCTCTATTCAATAACCCTCACGTCTTTTATTCCATTTAAAAAACAACAACAATGTGCCACATTAGTTTTTTAAACGGTCGTGGGTTTCTTCTTTCAGTCTATCTTGATGGTTGCAGGAATGTCAAATATGTCTCAAGTGTCATCTCTGGTTTTTGTATTGGAAACCATTGTTTTGTCAAATCCTGATCAATGCATTTTTATGAGCATTTTTCCCAGTATGTTGGTAAACTTACTTTGAAGAACATTGGGTCACTATTATTATTTTTTCGACAGTTGCCCCTAAAGAAGGGATTTTTCCCGAAATGCAATGGGCTCTTTCAACAACTTTTTAAGAGGGTTCTTTCCACAATTTCTCAAGAACAAGATAGTTTTTCTTTGTTAGAGAATACTTTTTTGAGATGTTTGTTCATCATACTATCATGCACATTGATGTTTGAACCTTTGCTGAAAGTGTGTTTTCATGCATATAAAACGATTTCAAAATGTAGGAAATTACCCATAATAAATAAGTGTAAAATACTTGACAAATTTTGTTCGATTTCACAAATATTTTCTAATATGTAGATTACACAAGTCAAATTAACTTTGTGCTGTGCGGCCAGGTCAAGTGACAGTGTACACTTGTACTACTAACTATTCAGTTTATGAGGTAGGCATCCTCATTCCCTTCCAGCACGTGTATATACCTTTAAACACAGTTAATTCAGCAGCTACTGTTGAAATTCACATAATATCTAGCTTATAGGGTATGCGCAACACTACTCATTTACATAACTTCTTGAATACCATGACTGGCAGGCCTACCTAAACCATAAAGATTAGCAAGATCCATATTTGATTATAACATATCAATACAATCTTGTTAATACATAAAAATAAAAATCCTCTAATGCATAAGAATATGTGAGGTCACACATTTAGAAATATGTGATTAGGTTTTCACAACGCCCCTTTTTTCCAAGAGAAAACGTTTTTTATTCAACAATTCAATAGAAACCAGTTTCATCACTTCTCATTTTAAATCTTCATTGTGTCTTTCCTCTTCATACTTAGCAACAACAGCCATAGCAGTATTGGAAGTACCTTTATTTTTATAAGGCCGTTGCATGTTGCATATTTTTGATAAATTAGCTGAATGTACCACAAATGCAATTATGCCAATTGCAATAATAGATTCAAATACTTTCATTGCAATTGGGTCAAAGACTTCCGCCAAGCATGTCCAGATGCCATTTGGTCTCAAATGGGGGTCACTTTGTGCCTCCTGTAATTATTTTACAATTTCCCTAATGTTGTCTATTTGCTCATGTATGCTAAGAGAAGTGTCCAGGACAGCACTCTCCCCAGCAGCTCCGCACTCAGCTCAGGCTCATCTCTGTTCAGAGCCTCCTGTTTTGCCAGGGTTCGCGCTGGCTGCCCGTCGCTGCCTGAGGCGATCACGTCCTGCCTGGTGACTCTTTGGTTTTTTTCCTGGTTTCCTCATAATTCTTAGCATCCCCAGTGCTTATTATTTTCTGTTCCTGTTAGGTGTAATCGGTTTTTTAAGGTGTACTTTTGTTTTTTATTCACTAGTGTCTTGTTCCAGTTTCCTTCCTTTTTCAGGTGTTTTCCCCCATACCTGCTTGCTGTTTTCCCACTGCTGCAGCCCCGCCCACCAACACAGTCACCCCCCTCCCCTCCTCCAGTCCTGCCCCCCTCCAATACTTAATGGTGGCCACTGCGCGGTCTCGCAGCATACGCTGCGTCTGGCGCACAACTGGCGCACCGTCTTCACCCGTCCACAACCCGACCGCGACCAGCGCCAGAAACCCTGGCTCTCCCAGGCCCCACTGCTACGACTCTACCTCCCTCCACGCACTCAACCCTGGAAGACACACTGCCTGCGCAAGATCATCGCCGAACGCCACCTATGGTCAGTTCTCATGCAGAGCCTGCCGCAGATCGTTCACCATCGACAACAAATGCACCATCACCGAAGGCCCACCTGATGCACACTCCAACAAAACCCTGACGTGCATCCTCCTCAACGTACGCTCTCTGCCACAACAGGCTGTAGAGATCTAGGACCTGCTCGACACCCTCTCGCCCAACGTCCATTTTTTTATGGAAACCTGGACCAACGCCACCTCCGGCCCCGACATTATCACGGCCATCCCCGACGGATACAAGATCCATAGAAAGGACCGCCCCCATGGCACTGGAGGGAGACTCGCCAATGCACACAAGACCCCCCTCCGGATGTCCACATCCAGCACAAACGACCCCACTCCAACACTGAAAACCTCAACTCCCAGATCCAGACTAGGCCTGGGCGGCAAATTCCATTCCGCTCTCGGAATTTGCGGATTTGGGTAATTTCGCATTCTGCGTAGAATGCGGAATTGCCCAAAATTATGCGTTCAGTGACTTTGCGAAATGTTTTGCTTGTTCGCATTCTCAAAATGCGTGTTCGGGAGATATTTCCCCCCAAACACGCAAACTGAGATTGCGAACAGTAAAAAAGCATTGCTAACAAGCAATTCCGTGTGTTCGCAGAATTTCTGCTTGTTCGCGGAGATTTTTTTCCGTTTCGCGGAGATTTGCGTATTGAGATTTCGCAAATTCCGCCCACCCCTAATCCAGACCAGCCCCAGGACCACGCTACGCGGCACCCTCATCTACAGGACATCGCACACAGCCCGCTACCACCATCGCCGAGCTCACCGCAACCCGCAACCCGCAACCCGCACCCCGCACCCCGTGCCATAACCTCCACGGACTACATTCTAATCAGGGACCTAAACTTCCACCTCGACAACCTCAATTACCCCGACTCCATCACTCTACTCAACAGACTCGACAACCTCGGACTGAAGCAGCTGGTCAATGCGCCCACACACAGCACCGGACACACCCTCGACCCAATGTTCGTAGGAGGAAAAACATCCGGGTCAGCCACACCACCCAGCCCCCCTAGAAGGATCACCACTGCTTCCACTTCTCCTTCAATACCACCACCGCAACGAAGCTCGCTCCGCGACCACCACATAGGAACTGGAGCAAGGTCACAGAGAAACTCCTCATCACCACCTTCCTCCAAGAACCCCTGAGCGCCACGACCAACACCAACTTCGCAGCCACAGAATTTCACCGCTGGATCTCCCACTGCACCGACAAACTCGCACCCCTCGGCCACCCTACCAAATAACACCCTCTGAAGGCCGCCTGGTTCACCTCTGAACTACATGAAGCCAAACACTCCTGCAGACTCCTAGAGAAAACCTGGTGAAACCTGAAAACCACAGAAGCGCGGACCAACCACAGGATCTCACTGAAGGGCTACCACCGGCACGTAAGAGACACCAAACGGACCTCCATTAGAGACAAAGTCGAGACCAATGCAACCAACACCAAGGAACTGTTCAACGTCATTCAGCAGTTCACTAAACCCCCCTGCGAAGCCACTGACATCACACCGTCCCAGGAACTCTGCGACAAACTCAGCTCATACTTCCATCTGAAGATCAAGGCCTTCTATGACAACTACAGCGAACAGATGCAGGACACCATTTCTCCGCCTAACGGCACCGATAAACCAACAATCATGACCTGGAATGCTGCCACCGTCTAACACATTACCGCGACCATGAAGAGAAGCCATTCAGGTGCCTAAAGGGACCCATGCCCACGACACATATTCCACAGTCCCAACGCAGCCATCGCACCCGAAATTAGACTGACCATCAATGCATCCTTCATGTCCAGCATCCTCCCAGAAGACTGGAAAAGGCCAGAGGTTATACCACTCCTCAAGAAACCCATGGCTGACCTTCCTGACCTGAAAACCGACTGGCCCATTTTTCTCCTCCCTTTCATGACCAAGGTCACCGAGAGACTTGTGAATGCCAAGCTGACCACCTTCATCGAAGAGCACTCAATCCTTTACACATCCCAGTCCGGATTCCGCGGCAACCATAGCACCGAGATCGCCCTTCTTGCTGCCACCGACGACATCCGCATGCTAGTCGACCAGGGTCACACCCTCCCTCATTCTACGAGACCTCTCTGCAGCTTTTGACACTGTTTCCCACCACACACTCGCAGCCAGACTTCAGGACACAGGGATACAAGGAGCTGCCCTCAGCTGGATCCAATCCTTTCTCGCCGGCAGAACCCAGAGGATCAGACTCCCTCCTTTCATCTACAAACACCCCGATATTGACTGCAAAGTACCTCAGGGTTCTTCGCTCAGTCCCACGCTCTTCAACATCCACATGGCCCCCCTCACCGCCATCGTAAGACAGCATGGGCTCAGCATTGAATCCTACGCCGATGACACCCAGCTCATCCTATCACTCACGAAGAAACCCTAAGACACCAGACTCCGTTTCCTAGAGGGAATGAAGAACGTGGCAGCCTGGATGAAGGACAGCTGTCTGAAGCTCAACTCAGAAAAGACCGAGGTCCTCATCCTCAGGCCCTGCACGTCCGCCTAGGACACCACTTGGTGGCCCTCAGCCCTCGGGAATCCTCCAATCCCTATGGAGCACCAACGAAACCTCAGCATCATCCTCGACTCCTCCCTCTCCATGAACCACCAGATCAACGCGTCGCTTCGACTAGTTTCATCTGCCTGCGCATTCTATGCAAGACCCTCAATTGGATCCCCCCAACTGCAGAAAGACTGTCACTCATGCACCAGCAGATTGGACTACAGCAACGCCTTATACACCGGAATCAACAAAGGTCTACTACACAGACTCCAGACGATCCAGAACGCCGCCACCAGACTCATCCACGGGACTCTGCGGCACGAACACATGACCCAACACTTGTGAAAGCTCCACTGGCTCCCCATCAAGAAGAGGGTCACCTTCAAACTCCTCAGCCACGCCTACAAACCCCTCAACAACATCGGACCCAAATACCTGAACAAGAGAGTTTCCTTCCACCTACCCAAAAGGAACCTCCGCTCTGCTGACCGCGCCCTGGCAGAAGTCCCCCTCATCCGTAGAACTAGAACAGGCAGGAAAGCCTTCTCCAACATCGCAGCCAAGGCCTGGAACGAGCTCCCCATGTACATCAGACACTCCCCAACCCTACGAACCTTCAGAAAGAAATTCAAGACCTGGCTCTTCGAATGATCTGAGGCGGCGACTGATCCAGAACTGCCCCCACCACTAGCGCCTTGAGACCCTCACGGGTGAGTAGTGCGCTTTACAAACCCTTGATTGAAGTGTTGGAGAGATGAGTATACCACTCCGTCCCTCTAGTTGCACAAACCCCCTCTTAGCCACAAAGAGAGAATCCAGTGCCTTTCTATTTTGAGTCAAGATTTTGTCATGGACATATAACTATTCTGTCACTAACGCTAAAGGCATTGTAGTGGAATTAGCTATTTCATATAAAATGTCTTAATTTCTTCTTTTTTGCTGCAAAATAACAGTCATTCCATTAATGTAAATTAAAACAGAAAATTTCCTACTACTTGAAACAGGCTGCCTATTTCTTTTTTATTCTAAAGAATGATCAATTAAGTGCCTAAGAACAGGAACAATGTATACTAGATAACAGGTCTCAGTCCTATTTAAGCGAAGCTGAGGGTAGGCTTTTGACCTGCAAACAAAATATGCAAGACTTCCATGAAGGTGATGCTTATGAAACAAAAGTCTTTGAGGAATATGGTACATAAAGGGAGATGACTCAAAGGGAAGGTCTACACTGTTCAACCGCATTTGCTATGTCTAACAAAACACTATAGAAATTTGCTCCTTGGTACCTGAAAAAAAATCCTTGCTCAGTCATTGCAAAATGAGTCCCCTCTGGCAGATTAGGGTTCAAAGGATTGGAAAAACTTTCAAGGCCTGGTGGAGATGTCGGCACACTCTCTTATATTATTTGTACTTGTATAAATAGAACAGGATTAATCAATGAGGCTTTCCTGGTGCTGAAGCACAAACTGTATGGGCCAAGACACTGGTGGAGATAGGTAAAGAGCCACCGTTATTCCATTTCTTGCAGAATTCAAGAACTGAGGAGGTGGTTCTGATGTGATGAGGCAGGTAGTTTCAGGCTTCAGGAGCAAGGTAGGAGAATGCATAGCTGCTGGCTCTGGTTCTGTGTATTTGTTGGATGTGTGCGAGTATGACTCCAGCTGAGTAGAGGTGTCAGGTACATTTGTGGAAGTTTATGCAGTTGTTAAGGCTTTGTATGTGCATGAGAGGAGTTTGAGGAGAGGATCGGGAGTCAGTGGAGCTCTTTAATTTGTGAGGTGATGTAAGTCTGGGGTGAGAGGTTGAGGGTATCAGTGTCCATAATGAAAAAGATGAAGGTAAATGGTATTAAAACGGATAGTTATTCAGATTAAAGGAAACATATCTCCAACAACAACAGGCATGTGTGTTTCCACTAAAGAAAGAGTGGGGGCTCCACATAAAAGAACGCTCAATACGATTCAGGGTAATGCCCTATTTAAAAGCATGAATGTATCCCACAAACATCCAGATGCTCAAAGTGACAATGAAGATAGCACAATAGACCCACAGATGATTCTGGTGTCCAGAAGGAGGAGGCCACTTACCTATGATGGATATGAGAAGATGCAGGTGCAACATCATTTGGCGGGAGTGGCACCGGCTGGAAATATACAAAATATGCAAAGAACTTGGGCCACCAGCAGATGGTGGGACTTTGGCACCAGCCGTATAGCCACAGCAGTGGCATTGCTGTCTCTAGGGAGAGGAAATATCCTGCTTGCAGTGAGAAGAGCATATACAGGAGTGCAATATTCCTGGAGAGAATGGTAGGCTATGATTAGGCACTCAGGTAAGGTTGCTCACACTTGAAAAGAGGAGCTTTAAAGAAATCATGTACATTTTCTGCAATATTGTAAGACTGAAATTCAGCGTAGCAGTGGGTATTGGGAGATTTGATGGGAGCATCATGAGTTGGCCCCAAATTTTTTCCTTTGCACTCTATTTTGCCTACTGGGAAAGGACCCTGTCAGGGAACCATATGTAAATGTTAGAACATTGAGCCATTCTAATTGTAGTCCCAAGTGTGTGTACGCAATTTAGTTCTTAAGGGTGCTACTACTTTCTTCTACATTTCACACAGACTCTGGGTGATTGGTACAATAGAAATGCTGATCTAAATTGCTTGAACTACTGCAAAAATTAAGTGTGTTCCGCGATGACTGCTTATTTGGGATGATACTCTAAACTGATCTAATCTGAGGAATAAAATCTCTGATTAGTCACTTAGCTACATTGGAATAGGGGTACATCTACGCCCAACCTGATAACATACATACTTTGAAAAAGCAAAAGAATGATTTGCACATTTGGGGATCTGAATAATGTCTCCCTGGATACGCACAAAGGTGCCCTTAGGGCTGGATAAGCAAGTGGATTTGGCCTTAATCCCTTTAGCAATATTGTGTGCAAGGCAGATAGCAAAAGATTAACAATAACTCTGGGCTATAGAAACAAAAGGGGATATTCTCAATAACGTGCGATAATCATTGCCAAAACCAGTTAACGCAATGTTTCATATTGCATTCTATTGCGGGTAAATAACACCGTTTTAACGTCCTATTCAAAACACGGCGATAAGATGCGATATGTTTCCGATATCCCCATATGATCACGACTTGTCATATGTTCCCGATATCCCGATATCCCGATATCCCGATATGATCCAGACATGTCAAATGTCCGTGATAAAGTCACCAGGACGGCGATAAAAATGTAAACCCCACTGCGAAAAACGTGTGATGGGCCAAATCAAGGATAATCTTTGCCAGGCTTGCAATTCACACACGTTAGGCGGGAAAAATCACTATAAAAGTAGAAAAAAAATACAAACGAAAGCAAAACTACTGCAAAGCACAATGGAGATAGCCGTGCAGGTACAGAGGACAACCAGAACCCCACAAACCCCCTGGAGGACCAGCCTGGGACATCAGGGTCAGGGATAGGCCTGGGCGGTAAGTATGGGCTGAAAATCCGTTCCACTTGCGGAATTTGCGAATTTTTGGCAATTTCGCGGTCCGCGAGTTGCTCAAAATTGTCAAAGAATTCGCAATTCGCGAGTTGGTGGATTTTTTTTGCTTGGTCGCAGTTCAAAAATACAATCTCGCGCGTGCGGCGTTGACTTACTGTGATTCTGAATTTGCCGAGTTGTTTTGCTCCCGGTTTGCGTGCGCTGCGCCATTTTCGATCTGGCTGCGTGATCGGGCGAGACTTTTCGACCACGAGTACGTCATAGCATCCCGCCATCTTGCACTGTGAGCATTTGAGAACGCAAATACGTCATAAGGGCCCGCGATTACGCATCGCGAGAGTAAACAATTGCTAACACGTAGATGCGACGCGCAGCTGACATCCGGCGGCAAATTTGAACAGCTCGCTTTCCCGAAGTCGCAAAAATTGTAATTCTGCACAAGAAATCTATGGCTGGCAGTATAAACCTTCTAAAAATGATGATTTGGATCGGAATAACTCCTCAGATTGACATTTGGCTGCACTTTTTTGTGCAAGGAGTCAATTTTTTGGGGGGTGGGAGGAAGGATGTTCCCCAGAGTCTCCAACTTCCTGTTCCTGTCCAGCAGGCTCCTCCCAGTGCTTTGTCCATGTCCTGGTCACTTTTCATTTGGATCTGGAGTTGGAAGGATTACTCTTTGTGGCTGCTGCTGGATATTTGTATTTGAGAACTTTTTGTTTGGATCACTTTTGGATTTGAGATTTTACAAGTAAGTTTGTGTTGTTTGTTTGGGGCATTGCAGTTGCTGTAACTACAATTTATTAACTTTTTCACAACTTTAAAAAATCTATATTGTGGGTAGCAGTGTTTATCCAATAGGCCCAGGGTTAGTCATAGGTGCATGATACAACTGTTTCTGTGAGTTTTGTTGAAATAAAATACCATTAACGGCATGGATGGCATGGAATTGAATAGCTCACTGTTATATGTGGAAGTTTTTTTAATTTTGGGGTGCGTGTTAAAGCCACACTAGCCAGTAGGCCCAGGGGTAGTCAGTGGTGCATGGACCGAGTCTTTCTGTGGGGTCTCTTGAATTTAAACATCATTTAGGGCATGGATGGCATTGGATTGGGGTGATTTTTGTGTGTATTTCGATTTTTTGGGTGTTGTTGGCGCCTGGTCCAGGGCCCGGCCATGTGGGTGGGTGTCTAGGTGCCATTTTGAAGCCAGGCAGTGTGCTTTGTGCCATAGGCCTGCCCCCAGTCTTCCATGCTTTCATCCATTATGCCTAGGGGTACTCAGTGGTGCATGGACCAAGGCTTTCTGTGGGGTCTCTTGAATTTAAACATCATTTAGGGCATGGATGGCATTGGATTGGGGTGATTTTTGTGTGTATCTCGATTTTTTAGGTGTTGTTGGGGCCTGGTCCAGGGCATGACCATGTGGGTGGGGGCCATTTTGATGCCTGGTCCAGGGCCTGGCCATGTGGGTGGAGGTCTAGGGGCCATTTTGAAGCCAGGCAGTGTGCTTTGTGCCATAGGCCTGCACCCAGTCTGGCTTGCTTTCATCCATTATGCCCAGGGGTACTCAGTGGTGCATGAAATAACTCTCTCTGGGTGGTCTTTCTTCTATTAATTTAAACATCCATTATGGATTAGAATTGCAATTTTTATTTTGGGTCTTTCCGTTTTTGGGTGTGTCGTGTTAATAATAATAAATGAGTAGTTGTACATATTAATTGAAGCACGACATATGCAACATTTATTTAACTGATGTTCCTCTGGCTTCCTTTGCTTTTAGGTGCACAAAGACTGAGAACCAGGAATCATCCTCATCATCATCATTTGTTGTAGTGCCAGGAAGAAGTCCTGCTGCGGTGTGTGTACAACGTCACGTGACGTCACGTGTGGCCACAGACAACTCTGCAACTCGTGCCATTGCGTCCTGCTGTTCTGATATCTGAAGAAGATGGGCCCAAAGAAAGGTGGTCGTAGCTCCTCTGCCAAGAAAGTTGCCAGTGCCACTGCCAGTAAGAAGGAGCAGAAGAAGCAAGTGGCGCCACTTACCAAGGAGACTGGTGTGCTGACAGACACTTTTTTGGGGGAAAAAAACTACAGCACCTCCGCTTCATTGGTCTCAGTGCCACCACACCAAGTTAGGCCCAATACCATGAGTGCCACAGAGGCAGCCACTTTAATTGCTCTTTCACAATTGACCAGTGATGTTGGCGTTGAATCATCGCAAAGTAGCATCCAATCAGCGCAGGGTGTAACTCATCTGACGAGTGTTCAACCACAGCCGCAACGACAACCACAGGTGCAACAAGGAGAGGCGCAAGGAGAGGCGCAAGGAGAGGCGCATGGAGAGGCACAAGTAGAGGCACAAGTAGAGGTGCAAGTAGAGACACAAGTAGAGGCACAAGTAGAGGCACATGGAGAGGCGCATGGAGAGGCACAACTGCCCACAATGCTTGTTCCTCCAGAAGTAGGAGCACATCAGGAAATCGAGATTCATGCGGAGGTATCAGCCGAGCAAGCCACTCCTCCTGATGATCCATTGCCTTCCAGATCCCCAGATCCCCAGCAAGGAAAAGGTAAAGGAGGGCTAGTACATGTTCTTCATCAAGCCCCCTTCCTTCTGATGATCTAGATCTTGATTGGCACCCACCAATGCAGTCCGAGAGTGAAGCACGCCATGAGTTGACAAAGCTAGGTAAAAGGAAGGTTCCCGCAAGGCTTTCAGTTATGGGTGATGACGAAGAAGAAGAAGAAGTGGTGTATTCTGCTGCTGATGAACAGACTGGCGATGATAACCCAGTCATCACAGTCGTCACTCCAGCCCCGGGCATGCAGCAGACAGACATTTTTACCCTATCCCGAAATGCTGCAGTGCAGGATGTGTGCAGCATGGCACCACTGGTACCACCACCACCACAGATATCTACTACACCAACACGACCTACAGCTTCCATATTTTCTTGTCAGAAGGGCTGGCAGAGACCTCAATCCAGCTCGAACTCCATTACCTCAAGTAGTGGTGCTGTAAGTGCACAACGGAGTCAAATTCCACCACGCCCATCCTCCACTTCATCTGGCATTGAAAGTAGCACCTCCACCACCAACAGAAATCTCAACTCCCTAGTTTGGGACTTCTTTAGTATTAGCAAAAAGGCGAAAAACCTAATCATTTGTTCGATTTGTAAACAAGTAGTTAGTTGGGGTAAGCTTGGTACCAATTATGGGGCTGGAGGCCAGAGAGGTCATCTCCAAAAACACCACATTATCCAGTGGGAGCCCACCTAAGTAACATCCGGAAAGCCAAAAGTACAAATCCAAATGTATCCATTGATATTGCATCTGATGACGAGGAGCTGATTATGCAGGGGGAGAACTGAGAGACATTTTTCTGGTACACACAGTACCCCTGGCAGCAGCACTGCAGTGGTAGCGCCCACACCCTCTTCTACCCCAGCAACATCTAGGAGGCACAGTAGTCTGGTAGAGACACCAATGCGAAAAATTACATCAATGACCCTAACTGGGTTGAAGAAGTCTGATTCCTCATCACATATGAAAACGGTCCAGACCACCATTAATAGCATGTTTTGGTCGGAGGCGCCATTTGAACGGCACGTCTGTATTGTGCAATGCTGGCTAAAATGTTAGCGCTGCACCTTCTCCCTTTTTCTTTCGTGGAAGGGGTGGGTTTTTTAGAATTTGTGGCAACAGTTTGCCCTAAATGGAAGGTTCCTAGCCGGTCCTATTTTGCCAGAGTTACGGTTCCAGCACTACAGCACGATGTGCTGGACGTGATTGAGGCAGCTTTGCAGAAGAGTGCTGTTCACACTATCCACCTGACAACAGACATGTGGACCAGTTGCCAAGCCGTTGATTACATGTGCATCACTGCACACTGCGTCTCTTTTGCGGGAGTTAGAGAGAAGATAGCTGCCGGTGTTGACAGTGTCACATTTTTTCAAGCTACTCGGAAACATGCAACAGTAGCCATGTTTGCCATGGAGAAATCTCATACTGCAGTAAACATTTTGGAGGAGTTTAACAGTAAGGTCTTTGAATGGCTGCATCCAAGAAAGCACATGATTGGTTATGTTTCCACGGATAATGGCAGTAATATAGTTAAGGCCATGGCTGATGGTGGCTATTTTACAGTGCCGTGTTTGGCGCACAGTATTAACATTGTTGTTCAAGATTTCTTGAAAAAAGAAAACACAGTCAGCAAGTTACTGACCACCTGCCGAAGAATCTGCACACATTTCAGCCATTCTTTTAAGGCCCGGAAGAAGCTGAGGATCATTCAACGTGACCGTAGAGGGCCAGTCAGAGGAATCATCCAGTAGGAACTCAACCTTCTACATGCTTGAGCAACTGTTTGAACAGTACTTGGTAATCAATGAGTATGTCTTTAACGCACGGGGTGCTTCTATGAAAAACATGAGGCTAGAGGTGGATGAATGGGATCTAGGTAAAAGCCTTACAGACATGCTTCGTCCTTTTGAGGTGTTCATGCGTGAAGTCAGCAGGGAGGACTGTACTTTGGGCAAAGCTATCCCATTGTTGCGCATGCTAGAGCACCAACTGAAGGTGGTGTCTTCAACGTTCCGAGTTGATGCTGAAAAACAAGACACATATCAGTTGGCGGAGAGCTTATTCAGCCGCCTAGTTGACAATGAAAGGCTTAAAGCAATACATTCAGAACAACATTACATTTGTGCCACTATTCTGGATCCACGGTACAAAAAGGCACTGGCCAGCAATACATTCATTCCTATTTATGAAGCAGATGTTTCCAAGTACAAACATTGGCTAGCTCTGTCAGCCACTCGGTTCAAAAAAGAGCGGCAGGAAATTGAAGGAACCAGCACAAGTACTACTGAAGCAGCAGGCCATCTGGCGTCAAGGTCCACTTCTGTGACTGAAAGGCAGTCACTTTCCCTCACAGCTGTTACCGACAGCAGCAACTGTATCATCATCATCACCTGCACCAGGCCCAGCCATAATATTGTCGGAAGCGGATTGGATAACTCATCATGGGTTTGCTCGTTCCAGTGTTGATGCATAGGCAACAGATGGTACGCAAAGTGGAGCACCCATGGAGGACCTTGAGGGGTGCAGGCCTATCTGGATGACCCAACAGAGGTCTTCTTTGATCAGAACCCATTGGTGTATTGGTATGGGAAAAGGCCTCAATGGCCACTGATCACCAAGCTGGCTATAAATTATTTGGCTTGCCCACTCGCAAGCATGTCTTCTGAACGTGTTTTCAGTGCTGCTGGTGCCATTGTAACTTCAAAAAGGACCCGCCTCTTCCCCAAAAATGTGGAGAGGTTAACACTGATCAAGATGAATCAGCACTTCATACCACCAGATTACAAAATATGTGAATCCACGTAGGAAGAAGAGGACACCGACTTAGGTGACGGAAGTTCTTCTCTGTTAGCTGACCTACTCCAGGTTAAATTCACAGAGTTTGAGGACGAGCTCTACTTCCCTGACACCTTGGCTTGAAATACTTACTTTTTTTTTGTAATCCTTATTCAGTTTTATTTCTGTGTGTCTTTCTTTGTTTTGCAACTTTTAGCACAACAAAACTCTAATCACAACAAATCCATCAGCAGCACTGTCTTCAACTTATTTCGATATTGAAGGTGACGCTGTCTGCAGTCCTGAAGTTCACAAGTTCACAACTCAGTCATGCTCCTCTATCCTCCTCCTCCAGACTCCCCCTATCCATTTGTTTCCCTCACGGCAGATGGCCAGATTACGCAGAATCAAGAAACTGTCGCTATGCTGACTGTTACTTCTGAAATTTACACGAGAGGCTGCCCTGTGGCCCTTCACTTAAGAATAAGAAGCTGACAAAAAGTGGAACAGGTAATGAATGACGAGATGGCATGCAGTGGACAACACTGGCTGTCTGGCTCTGATTAAAGCAATTGCTGTTTGTTTGTTGTGCATGAAATGAATCCTATGTGTTCAGTTATTATTTAATCTTTTACACCCTAAATGTAACTCAAGTCTACTCTGTTTACCTTGTTTAATGCAAATTGTACTTCTACTGCAGGGGCCACTACGTTGCATTTTTTAACATGGAAAATGTCCTTGGACTCACTGTGTGTAGACTGTGACTGCATGAACAACATTGAGTTTGCCAACACCATGATGAAGATGAGTCATGATGACCAAAGTTACATAATATCTTTACAGTCACTCACTGGAATGGATGGCTCATCATCGTCGATTTACGGAAGAACTATGGCCATTTCGTGAGTGGCAAGCAGGTAAACAAGTCAACAAAAACCACAGCAGAACTACATGTCTGTCTAGTCGTGGTATGGAGTGGTCGAGCCAGTGTAGTGTTATGCCAGAGTCCAGACAGTGGTTCATGTAAAATTGCGGCTATGTGGCTTGCTGTTTAAAATTAGATCTGCTTTGTCTGTCTGTGTCAAAGAGGTATGCTACATGGAGGTTGGTTCACTCAGTGCTGCCTGCCTTGACCGTCTGCATGGCCCTGGCCTGCTGTGTGCTAATTAACCTGGAAACAGAGACTCAGAGTAGGCACTTTATAAATGATGCATGTATGTAATATACTGTCGCCTCTGAAAGTGAAAGTGTCATTTTTGCATTACACACCGTACCTTATATTTTTCCTCCGGGGTGTTTTAATATCCCTTTCTGTTTTTCCATCGAAAATTACAGGCCGGCACTTACCCTGTGTGATGGGAAAAACATTAACTCAGGCTTACCATAGCAATCCGCAATTCCGCATCCGCCAGGCAGGCAGTGGACAGTGTGGTCACCAAGATTGATCGACGGAGCGCCCGATGGAATGGAGGAGTACTGCGAATAAGAGGAATGGCTGGATGCATGCAACTTCCCAATTTGACCAGGACAACTACAACATACAGTTACAGTATCCACTCCACTTGTCCTTATCTTTTAAATAATGTTATTGTTGTGAACTTATATGAGTGCGACTCTGTGTGTTTGCGCTCTGCTTCAAATTCATCCCTACAGCTATTTGATAAGTTTCTTTGCTATTTTTAAAACTAATGTAATGTACTACTAAGTGTTTATTCTCTCTGAGGGCAGATAGGCAAGTGAAATTGCGTAATTAATGCAGCCCTGTACAGTCTAATTGTTTAGTACTAGTTAGTAAGTCTTAGTAAGTACTACTTTTCAGTAACCTAATCATCCATTTAGCAAACAACTTCATGCATGCACTTCCTTTATGTCCCTTAAAAGATGTATTGATATCTTCGTATCCAAAGATTTGTTTTTCTTCATTTGTTGTTTGTCCATGCTGTGTTTTTTTGTTCTATCTCACAAAAACTTTCCCGAAAACCCCCATTCCCATCCATTTTTCAAACCCTAACCCTCTTTCCCCGGGCTGTGCGGTTTTCATTGAGGTGTGACTAAATTACACCAATAATTCCACACGCTTGCTGGGGAGGATAAGGTCAAAGCAACAGAAAATCAATTTCAAGGCAGGTCAAGGAATCCGAGGATATATTTCTATTGTGCGTGACACACACCCATAAGTATTTGCCAATCAATTCAGAATTTCATGTCCGACTCCGCCATCGAGTGGATTCATCAACAACAATATCCTCCTACACGTGACGAAAGCTTACGCTGCTGTGTCCTTCAGTACTAGTTCTTGTAGTAGCCATAATCCACGCAACTACTAGTTAAGCTTTTGATTGAAATCTTTAGCATTGCTTAAGCTACAATTTATGGCACTGTTCTTGTGTACTGTACTGTCGTACTGTTCTAACTTCTAATGCTCCTCTCAGGCTACTCAATGTCTCATTTCCTTTATTTTCATATGCTGCTACTGCCAGTGTGTACCACTACTACTACCACCACAATGATGACATTTCATCCGTCCAGGATTCCATAAACAACCTTAATCGCCTCTGCAGCCAGCCCTTTGCCTAGCCCTATTCAAACACGAATCACAGGTAAGATAAGCATTTTGGGAGAGGAAGAATAATAGAGTAGGAAGAGAGGAGAGACTGACGGTAGTACTAGTAAAGTAGTAGGACAATTGAATTCACTAACTCTGTCAGTGGCACTTTTGTACAAATGTGGGCGATGACTTAGACAATTTGAATCAAGCAGCCAGTTAAGTTTCAGGAAAACAAATGTACAGCTAACCCCCCCCTCCCTCCCCCACAAAACAGTAAAAACGCGTATGCTATGTTTAACCCCTTCCATGCGCATGAAGAGCTGAGCTCGTCATGAGTTGCGCCGCTCGCATGCTCATGACGAGCTCAGCTCGTCATGTAACGCGGCTTTTCGCAAAAAGACGCACAGCGCGAAAATAGCGGCCGCACGCATGCGGTTAAGTAGGAAATAAATAATTATTTTGACCCTAACAAAAATAAACTATCCTGCAAGACCCGACCCACCCCCCTCCCTAACCCCAACCAATTTCCATGAAATGTCCCCAAAAGTCCAAAAACCCCAACGCCCAATTCCCACCCCCCCCAAAAGTCTTTAAAAAAGGGGCAAGGGATAGTCTCTTTCTCTACTTTCGCCAGCGGTGTCCTGTGGCCAGGTGGTCACGCAGCTCTCTCCGGAGGTCCTTGAGCAGGGCTTTCTGCCTCGACACCTCCTGCTCAAGGTAGGCCAATCGCAGGGTCAATCGATGCATACGAGCCTTGCAGGTACTGTGGGGGGCAGCTATTGTTTTCGCTGCTCGGCGGCGGTGGGAGGCTGCCGGACCACTGCGCCGTACCGCTGGAGAATTGCGCTGGCTGTATGACCCAGGGGCAGCGGAGGAGGATGCAGCTGTTGTGGATGTTGACTGCGAGTCATCCTCCTCCTCCTGTGCCACCAGCCGCCGATATTCGGCGACAATTGCTTCCAGCTTCCGTTGCCTGGCCAGGATAGCCAACTCCTCCCTTGATAGTTTAGAAGGAGTATCTATATGAAGAAAGAAAAAAATACTGTAACCAATACTCTTTAAGATTAACACAAAATAATTCAACAGAAAGTTGTGTCACAGTAGCACTAGCAACTTGCAAGCACAGTACATAACATTTGTGGCATGTATCTATCTAACCTCCCACTTCGTCGGTCTCTGCTCTAACATTAGTGGGAGTTTCAGGAATTCTACTAGCACTATATGCACTTACTACATTAGACACAGACAGTACACCAGTCTTCGTCTTCTCTCTTGTTTAGCGAAATTAGTACGTAAACTTGTGGAAGCCGGCATAATGCCAGCGCAGTCAGCTTGCACCCAAGAAAAACAGACGCAAACCATGATGACGCAGACTTGCATTACTGTTACCAGTCCAGTACATGCAGGTGGTGAAGCTCTTACTTTTCTATTACGGGTGGCACTGGCCTTACTCTGTTACAAGGGCTACTGCTCAATTAATTTAACTTTCACACTGCCCTGCCCCTGATTACTACAAAAGGAAAATGAAGAAGATAAATAATATGATCATCTATCCCTTCACAGGATATTTGTTTATATAAGGGATGACTTTAGGTGCTTTGTTTTTATTGATTGAGTGAACACCGATAGGCCACACATGAATGACAGGGTTGAAAAGAAATTATTAACAGAGTTAGTGAGTGGTCCCCGTAATCACCGGAGGAAGGCACTTGTGAGTTGTAACTTGACTTGATAATATAAACTATACAATATAGATACACAATATATGCAGTGCTTGCAAACTACTGTTAGTCAAGGGAGTATTCTGAAAAATTACAACTTCTACTTTCCTCGGCTTTGCTACTCTGGCACGGACATGCGGTGTTACATGCTCTTCAAAGTAACACTCTTCATCCAGTGACCGTCTACTCTGTCTACATACACCTATGCTATCTATGAGGAAGATACCATCTAGGCATCCATCCATTCAAAGTAAATGTCAATCATTCTTCTTAATGTCTCAACTGGACAAACTTTACTTTTTCTCACCGAAAAACTCCCTTTTTATTATATTTTGTAAACCGCCAGCCATGCATCCGTGCTTGACTTGCATTTGAATTTGAACCAAAGAATATATTGCACACACATACAGTTTCTGTTTCACCCACCCAGGCAGTCCTCTTTTCTTTCTACTTCCACCCATCCTTGCTTCAGCCTTCAACCGGCCATGCATCAGATTCCCAGCCACCTGTGCCTGCATTCAGAAACACGCATCATTCTTTGCCAGTCATTAGTTTAACTCGCTTGTCCTTCCTTACACCCTTCTTTCCCTTTTTGTTCATCCCATCCATCAAGTTCATCTCTGATCTGACTTGGCTTCTCGTTAAAACTTTCACAGCTGAGTTGAAGTCAAATTTAGGGGAGGCCATTGGTTACTCGTCAACTCCCGCCGCAAATGCTATTGCTAATGCGAAGTCAAGGGTGACTGTCTTCTACCTGGTTGACAAAAACGTAGTTCTAAATTTGTAAGTCTTCTTAACAGTAAAGTGTACTTGTACTGTACAACATATACACCCCTGCAGCGAGCCTACTCTGCAATCTCAATAAGTAAGGAATATAATAGCTTACCACTGCCCGCCACTACCGTGGCATCCCCCGCAGCAGTTCCTGCTGGCACAGCATCCGCCCCTGGAGTGACCACCTCACGCTGGTACCGGCACTGGTGGTGGGCTGTGCCGATGGTGTTACGCCTAGAAAATACATTTAATATTTTTAGATGCCATATACACCACTCCCTATTTTGTCTAGGAATGAAAAAATATGTTATTACATAAACAAATTTAATTATTTGTGACTCTCTAGTCTAAACTAAAAATTCCCCTTTTGAAAGGGGAGGGTGTTTTTTTATTTATGCTTAGCCATAACATGCTACACTTTTTGGCACAAATGATGAATGCTTTCTTTTTAACACGCACCATTTTTCTCATAACAGACAGAAGCTTCCCTTCTACGAACAAGAGCAATATGTTACTTGGAGTCGTCATCATCACCACCAACACTTTAAGTTCCAACCAGGTGAGGGCTCTCCCACAATTAATGTGTAAAATAGGCTACTGTTCAGTTTTCAAGAGTTCACCGTTTATCTTATATGAAGTTGATTTTAATAAATGTTTTTATATAATGCACAATTGAAATTTAATATGGAGACTACACACAGAGCTAGTTATTTTACTTTTAATACAGCTTTAAAACTTGCATAGACTTTGTGGTTTTTGGTCATGAGTGAGTGAGCGAAAGGGTTTGCAATTTGCAAGCATGAGTCCGTGACTCTGTGAGGTCGGGACTCTGACTCCGTAGTCTTATGTTCTGGGTTGTATATTCATTGGGGATCATCGCTGCTACAGGAGCAAAATAATGACTCTGACACACTAGCTAGTCAGTAAGGAGATTGAGGGTTCAACTTCTGTTATGACTGAGGTATGTGGAAAGTCTAACTGCGCCTATTATCACTAATGCCCTATTTCTTGTCGATAGTTCTGTATGTGCAGACTAGTCCCTGCAACAGTAGTAGTATGTCCTCTTTTCCAATCAAAAAGTAAACTAGATCTTATTCTTGGTGGCCATTGACATTTTATTGTTGGGAATTGTCAAAGCATAAACATTAAGAAGACAGACATTATGGACAACCCAGAGGACTGCACTCAGGGGCATATTATCAAGGGGGTTTATCTCCGCTTTTTGGGCTTTCTCCGCTTTTTTGGCTTTAAAAGCCAAGAAAGCGGAGATAAAATTATCTCCCTATTACCTAGCTGTCGCTAACACCAGTTAGCGACAGCTAGTAGGTGATAGCGACTATCTTCGGGCCCCACTTTGCATGTCAGTGATATTTATCACTAATGACATGCAAAGTGGGCGTGCCAAGATGTTAGCTACTGGAAACAGTCGCTAACATCGCTATCTCCTATTACCAACTTTTGGAGATATTCGCGCTAAGCGCGAATATCTCCAAAAGCTAACACCTGCCCTGAGCAGTTCTTAGCCATGTTATCCAATGGGAGGTGGATAACATGGCTAAGAGCATTAGCTCGGTAATGCATGAATATCGCTGACTTTTCAGCGATATTCATGCATTGCAGTCGTTTTTTGTCGCATTTGCGATAAACCTTGGTAATACCAAGGTTTATCTGTGATAAAAATCGCCGCAGCTCAGCGGTAAATTTTTGTCTCTAACCTAGCAATAGCGATAATTATCGCTATTGCTTGGTAATATGCCCCTCAGTGCCTAGAGCTATTGCTGAATAGAAGTTGTGTTTAACACCTTTTGCCAACTGTGCAAGCTTAGCTAGCTACACAGGCAGACTAATAAAATAGTAGTAGCACAGAGAGTCATAGTAGAGGCAGGATAAGAATTTAGAAACAGTCTACAAGAAGATCAAAGACGATTTAGGAAAACATTGAATTATGATGAACTTTTGGATTAAATAGGTGCTGTGAAAGTTAGGGAAGTATAATTATTAATATTAACAGGAAAACTTACTGGGGCCAGCAGAAGAGCCCTCGGCGGACCGATCCTGGCCTTCCTGCTCCGCCGGCGCCGCCACTGCCACCTCTGTCCTCTTGCCCCTGGGAGGAGCTCATGTACATGAAAGAAAAACACAAACATGGATCATTATTTTGGGGAAATAAACAACAATTGCACTAAATGTATTGACCCATGTGATGTGGTCTACTAGGATATTAGTATTGCTGGATTCGCGGACCGTCTACTTGGAAAGTTATGTAACTCACTAAACCAACTACAAAAAGGTTCTACTAGGACTGGCAGCACTCAGCAGCACGCGAAATGACAGACACAGTCCGTCATGATTGCAGACCACTAAAAAATGTCCTACTAAATAACAAGTCATAATATTCTCAACCTATCAATCCACCACCATTATCTCTTCTTAGTGGCAGGAGTACAAAGGAAGGACTGGACTTGAGTCTCTAGTCTCTCTAGCATTACGCAGTTCTGTAAAGTACACTCATACATAATCACTCAAGCCAAATGAGCACAAAATTGAAAACAAGTAAGCATAGTAGCACCGCTACTGACTGAGCAGGCGAGCACCTGCAATCACAGAAGCTTTTTAAACATAATTTACCTGCAATGTAATCGGCAGCATTCTTGCTCTTCGGAAAAAACTTATATTTGCAATATAACACAGAGCAGAAGAAAACAAAGTAGTTATTTAGCTACTAGTACTCACCAAGCCCAGGGATCTCGACGTCAAGCAGGTTGAGCTGGTCTTGTTCCCGGTCCAGGATGTCGGACCAACCGTGCGTCCCCTGGTTGTAGGTGCACCGGACCCCAGACTCCTGATACATGGCCCGGTACACTTTACCCCATAGCTGGCGATGCTCCCGGAGGCCATATCCGGCACCGGGCCTGCAGTCTGCCGCGACGGTCTTGGGGAGGTGGCGCTGTACAAAGAAGATCAGTGCGGCCACCTCCACTGCTCTAAAGATCTCCCTAATTCAGAAAAGGGGGTGGTGATGAACAGAGTGCCTGAATTAAGCAGACCACGCTTACCCAGTCCAAAGATCAGGGCTTGATCCATTACCGTTTTTTAGCTCACTGCACCATCCCAGCTCAGAACTTGGCTATATGCAAATTAGTCTGTTCCTGTCCCAGTGCATGATGGGAACAGGGCAAACCAAACTACCAAGCCAATTCTTATACTGGGAAGGAAACAAGCTTCCGGGGACCGGTTTCTGCCATTTCAGGCGTCGTCGGCCCGGCTTGCTTGAATCCTGATGGTGCAATGAGCAAGGGACTCACATCTGAGTATACCCTTCCACGCTTATGGTGGACAAAATGATTCATAAAAGGGGGTGGTGATGAACAGAGTGCCTGAATTAAGCAGACCACTCTTACCCAGTCCAAAGATCAGGGCTTGATCCATTACCGTTTTTTAGCTCACTGCACCATCCCAGCTCAGAACTTGGCTATATGCAAATTAGTCTGTTCCTGTCCCAGTGCATGATGGGAACAGGGCAAACCAAACTACCAAGCCAATTCTTATACTGGGAAGGAAACAAGCTTCCGGGGACCGGTTTCTGCCATTTCAGGCGTCGTCGGCCCGGCTTGCTTGAATCCTGATGGTGCAATGAGCAAGGGACTCACATCTGAGTATACCCTTCCACGCTTATGGTGGACAAAATGATTCAGAAAAGGGGGTGGTGATGAACAGAGTGCCTGAATTAAGCAGACCACTCTTACCCAGTCCAAAGATCAGGGCTTGATCCATTACCGTTTTTTAGCTCACTGCACCATCCCAGCTCAGAACTTGGCTATATGCAAATTAGTCTGTTCCTGTCCCAGTGCATGATGGGAACAGGGCAAACCAAACTACCAAGCCAATTCTTATACTGGGAAGGAAACAAGCTTCCGGGGACCGGTTTCTGCCATTTCAGGCGTCGTCGGCCCGGCTTGCTTGAATCCTGATGGTGCAATGAGCAAGGGACTCACATCTGAGTATACCCTTCCACGCTATGGTGGACAAAATGATTCAGAAAAGGGGGTGGTGATGAACAGAGTGCCTGAATTAAGCAGACCACTCTTACCCAGTCCAAAGATCAGGGCTTGATCCATTACCGTTTTTAGCTCACTGCACCATCCCAGCTCAGAACTTGGCTATATGCCAGTGCATGATGGGAACAGGGCAAACCAAACTACCAAGCCAATTCTTATACTGGGAAGGAAACAAGCTTCCGGGGACCAGTTTCTGCCATTTCAGGCGTCGTCGGCCCGGCTTGCTTGAATCCTGATGGTGCAATGAGCAAGGGACTCACATCTGAGCATACCCTTCCACGCTTATGGTGGACAAAATGATTCAGAAAAGGGGGTGGTGATGAACAGAGTGCCTGAATTAAGCAGACCACTCTTACCCAGTCCAAAGATCAGGGCTTGATCCATTACCGTTTTTTAGCTCACTGCACCATCCCAGCTCAGAACTTGGCTATATGCAAATTAGTCTGTTCCTGTCCCAGTGCATGATGGGAACAGGGCAAACCAAACTACCAAGCCAATTCTTATACTGGGAAGGAAACAAGCTTCCGGGGACCGGTTTCTGCCATTTCAGGCGTCGTCGGCCCGGCTTGCTTGAATCCTGATGGTGCAATGAGCAAGGGACTCACATCTGAGTATACCCTTCCACGCTTATGGTGGACAAAATGATTCATAAAAGGGGGTGGTGATGAACAGAGTGCCTGAATTAAGCAGACCACTCTTACCCAGTCCAAAGATCAGGGCTTGATCCATTACCGTTTTTTAGCTCACTGCACCATCCCAGCTCAGAACTTGGCTATATGCAAATTAGTCTGTTCCTGTCCCAGTGCATGATGGGAACAGGGCAAACCAAACTACCAAGCCAATTCTTATACTGGGAAGGAAACAAGCTTCCGGGGACCGGTTTCTGCCATTTCAGGCGTCGTCGGCCCGGCTTGCTTGAATCCTGATGGTGCAATGAGCAAGGGACTCACATCTGAGTATACCCTTCCACGCTTATGGTGGACAAAATGATTCAGAAAAGGGGGTGGTGATGAACAGAGTGCCTGAATTAAGCAGACCACTCTTACCCAGTCCAAAGATCAGGGCTTGATCCATTACCGTTTTTTAGCTCACTGCACCATCCCAGCTCAGAACTTGGCTATATGCAAATTAGTCTGTTCCTGTCCCAGTGCATGATGGGAACAGGGCAAACCAAACTACCAAGCCAATTCTTATACTGGGAAGGAAACAAGCTTCCGGGGACCGGTTTCTGCCATTTCAGGCGTCGTCGGCCCGGCTTGCTTGAATCCTGATGGTGCAATGAGCAAGGGACTCACATCTGAGTATACCCTTCCACGCTATGGTGGACAAAATGATTCAGAAAAGGGGGTGGTGATGAACAGAGTGCCTGAATTAAGCAGACCACTCTTACCCAGTCCAAAGATCAGGGCTTGATCCATTACCGTTTTTAGCTCACTGCACCATCCCAGCTCAGAACTTGGCTATATGCCAGTGCATGATGGGAACAGGGCAAACCAAACTACCAAGCCAATTCTTATACTGGGAAGGAAACAAGCTTCCGGGGACCAGTTTCTGCCATTTCAGGCGTCGTCGGCCCGGCTTGCTTGAATCCTGATGGTGCAATGAGCAAGGGACTCACATCTGAGCATACCCTTCCACGCTTATGGTGGACAAAATGATTCAGAAAAGGGGGTGGTGATGAACAGAGTGCCTGAATTAAGCAGACCACTCTTACCCAGTCCAAAGATCAGGGCTTGATCCATTACCGTTTTTTAGCTCACTGCACCATCCCAGCTCAGAACTTGGCTATATGCAAATTAGTCTGTTCCTGTCCCAGTGCATGATGGGAACAGGGCAAACCAAACTACCAAGCCAATTCTTATACTGGGAAGGAAACAAGCTTCCGGGGACCGGTTTCTGCCATTTCAGGCGTCGTCGGCCCGGCTTGCTTGAATCCTGATGGTGCAATGAGCAAGGGACTCACATCTGAGTATACCCTTCCACGCTTATGGTGGACAAAATGATTCAGAAAAGGGGGTGGTGATGAACAGAGTGCCTGAATTAAGCAGACCACTCTTACCCAGTCCAAAGATCAGGGCTTGATCCATTACCGTTTTTTAGCTCACTGCACCATCCCAGCTCAGAACTTGGCTATATGCAAATTAGTCTGTTCCTGTCCCAGTGCATGATGGGAACAGGGCAAACCAAACTACCAAGCCAATTCTTATACTGGGAAGGAAACAAGCTTCCGGGGACCGGTTTCTGCCATTTCAGGCGTCGTCGGCCCGGCTTGCTTGAATCCTGATGGTGCAATGAGCAAGGGACTCACATCTGAGTATACCCTTCCACGCTTATGGTGGACAAAATTGGCTTGGTAGTTTGGTCTGCCCTGTTCCCATGATGCACTGGGCCAGGGACAGACTAATTTGCATATAGCCAGGTTCTGAGCTGGGATGGGGCAGTGAGCTAAATAACGGTGATGGATCAAGCCCTGATCTTTGGACTGGGTAAGAGTGGTCTGCTTAATTCAGACACTCTGTTCATCACCACCCCATTTTCTGAATCATTTTGTCCACCATAAGCGTGGAAGGGTATACTCAGACATGAGTCCCTTGCTCACTGCTCCATCAGGATTCAAGCAAGCCGGGCCGACGAGGCTGAAATGCCAGAAACCGGTCCCCGGTAGCTTGTCTCCTTTCTGGTGAAGAATTGGCTTGGTAGTTTGGTCTGCCCTGTTCCCATGATGCACTGGGCCAGGGACAGACTAATTTGCATATAGCCAGGTTCTGAGCTGGGATGGGGCAGTGAGCTAAATAACGGTGATGGATCAAGCCCTGATCTTTGGACTGGGTAAGAGTGGTCTGCTTAATTCAGACACTCTGTTCATCACCACCCCATTTTCTGAATCATTTTGTCCACCATAAGCGTGGAAGGGTATACTCAGACATGAGTCCCTTGCTCACTGCTCCATCAGGATTCAAGCAAGCCGGGCCGACGAGGCTGAAATGCCAGAAACCGGTCCCCGGTAGCTTGTCTCCTTTCTGGTGAAGAATTGGCTTGGTAGTTTGGTCTGCCCTGTTCCCATGATGCACTGGGCCAGGGACAGACTAATTTGCATATAGCCAGGTTCTGAGCTGGGATGGGGCAGTGAGCTAAATAACGGTGATGGATCAAGCCCTGATCTTTGGACTGGGTAAGAGTGGTCTGCTTAATTCAGACACTCTTTTCATCACCACCCCATTTTCTGAATCTAAAGATCTCCCTAGGCCTTACTGACTCCCCCCTTTACCGCCCGCAAGGGAGCCGGCTACGGGGTGCGGGACTCTTCCCCCTCGACTTGCCTTTGCCATGGTCCTGGGTCAAAGAAAGGAAAAATGGGAAAGAATAGGGAAAAGTAAATAAAAGAAAAGAGAGAGCTAAAAAAAAAAAATTGTTATTAAAGTAACAAAAAGTTGAAAAAAACATAAAATATAGATGTAGAAAAATAGAGAGATAGATAATGAGTAAAAAGGTCAAAAAGAAGTTTAAACAAACAAAGGATTACAAAGATTAAAGCTGGATAGAAAATGCGTGCTCAGAACCATAGCAATGAATGAAAAACAAGATGGCGGTGCCCCTTGCAACCACGTGGTTAAGTTTGCGCGATATTTCCCCCGCGAGCACGCAAAAACGGACGCGAACACGGAATTGCGCCCCGCAAGTAGGAAATGCACAACGCGAGCATGCAACTAGCGCCCGGAAATGGAAATACGCAACGCAAACACTGAAAACAAGATGGCCGCGCCCATGTACGACCGCATGGGTAACTTCGCAGTAGCCGTGCTGAATAAAATCCAGCAAACACGCAAAAATAAAAAAATCCGCATTCTTGCAAAAGTTCGCGGATTTTGCAGACCGCGAGTATGCTTTCGCATGAATTTGCATACTGCGAATTTGCAAAATTCGCCCATACTTACTGGGTGGCAAATCCGTTCCGCTCGCGGAATTTGCGTAATTTGGGTAATTTTGTGTTCCGCGGAGAACGTGAAATTGCCCAAAATTTTGCATTCCGGGACTTCGCGAAATTATTTGCTTGTTTGAGTTCTCAAAATGGGCGTTCGCGAGATATTTCTCGCGAACACGCAAACAGTGATTGCGAACAGTAAAAAAGCATTGTGAACAAGCAATTCCGTTTGTTTGCTGAATTTCTGCGTTTTCGCGGAGATGTTTTACCGTTTCGCAGAGATTTGCGTAACGCGATTACACATATTCCGCCCGCCCACCCCAAGTCAGGGAAGGGCAAGGACAAGAAGAAGAGGAAGACGCGGGTCAGTCCTCAGGAAAACAGGAACCTGATAACGGAGGTGGTAGAACACCATCAACTACTGTTCGTCACCTCCACTGTGTCATTGGCAACAAAAAATGGAATATGGCAGTCCATCGTGGACAAGGTGAATGCAGTTGGAGTGCTGAAGAGGACAATGGAAGAGGTCAAGAGGCGCTGGAATGATTTGAAGTGCAAAACCAAGCAGAAACTTGCTGACAACCGTAAGGCAGCAGTGCAGACTGGAGGTGGGAGTCCAACACCACAGGAGGAGCTGGACGAGATGGAGGAAATGGTGTCCACAGTCGTCAGGGGGAGACGGTGGCAGGAGTTGGAGGACTGGACACTGCTCAACATGACCTGATACAACAGCAACAGGGTGAGTAACGACCAGGCAATTGGGGGACGGGGAGGTGGGCACAATGGCACACATGCACAATATAGCAGAGCACAGTGCACACCCACAATGACTCTGGAGCATGTCTCTGATCCCCTTGGCACAATACAGCACACCTACAAACAGCAAGTAGGCCCCCGTTGACTATGTGCCCAGAGGGGGTCCTTCGCACACATCACCAATCTCACAACCAACCCATGCACATGTGTTCAACCCAGCTAAGTGTTGTGTCTATGAGCAGCACTGACAATGCAAGTGACACTGCATGACGAATAGCATGGCTGCAGTCAACATATCATGCAATGTCGCATGCCACGACTCTGAGGAGCTGAGTGTGGACACATCCGTTAAGGGGCAGGTCACACTCTGACACATTCATGTGCACAAACAACCCCTGATGTCAACAACACATCTGCGGTAAACCATGCTCCAGACCCCCAACCGTCACCAAGAGCACAATGTACCCAAGTCTGCAACATCTCAGCACTGTATGAGCACAGAAGTCAAAAGCACACCACATGACAGGGATGAGGGGCAGCAAAATCAGAGGTGCAGTGGCAACTCTCCCAAAAGGCAGCAGACACACAGAACATGCAGAGCACATCAATATTTACAACAATGTGGTACAAACCGCAACACGTCCACAACAGAACAGAGGATACAACTGGTGCTGCTTGTGTTTAGAAATTGGCCAATCAAATTTGGCATAGCAGTGAAATGTGAGTTGACAATGTACAAGTACAAACAAACATCCGAGATGTTGTCGGAATGTCCACTGTCCCGTATCAAATATGCAGCTCCTCCCAGACAGTCACAATGCACCATGTCATGCAGTCTGTATGTAAAAATGTACAATGCGTCAACATACATGTGGACACAATGTTAAACTGCATCTCCCCTTCACATTGCAGAGGGAAAACCAACACCTCCTGTAGAGCAGACTGAACCTCTCTTCTCTGAAGAGCACCACCACACCTTCAACACCGATGCCCTCCAGGAGTTCATTGACAGCTACGTCAACCCACCTCCAGGAGCAGGGCAGCCCAACTACATCGCTGAGACCCCACCCCCTGCACAGACCACACAGCAGGCACACCCACCACCACCGCTGTCTCCCAGGACCCCCACGAACAACACATAGCCTTCAAACACTGTGTGTTGGGGTACCAGGAGCAGATGGCTGAACTGGTGCGGGTGGGGTTTGACTGCATGGCAGCCAAACTAGATGCCATACGTGTTTGTCTTAGTCCCATCAGGTACCGCTCCCAGTCCCTAACAGACACCCACAGTCCGCTACATGCTCTCCAATGATCCATGGCTGACATCACTGGAGTCCTGACTCTGAGACAAGGACAACTGTCTAGTCAGAGTGGCACCAGCGATGTCACCCGGGAGTTGGGAAACATGCGGAGGATCATGGAGAACATGGAATTGATGCAGGCAGAAAGAGCGGCTGCCATGGCTGCACACCAGTGAGAGGTAGCTGGGTTCTTTCGTGCCCTGCAGACCCTCCTCATGGCATTGCTGCCACAAGGCCTGCTGATGATGAATGCTGCTGCTACCACTCCATCCACATCTCCGTCCCCTGAAGTGTCAGTGCCACACAGTGCGGCAGACATTCCACCTCTGGCCCCTGAGGTGTCACTACCACACAGTGCTGGAGACAGAACACCACCACCCACATGTGAGGCACATAAAACAGCAGAGGATAAAGATGAGGATGAAAATGCCTTAGTGGTAAGAAGAAAGCTGTAGCATTCATCTCCGCCATACGGCCTGTTTCTGCTTGGTTCTGCCATCCGCATCATCACCTACCACTGTACCCGATGCACTCTGCAACACTCACCTTGGACCTCGACGTGAACTGCCATATTCTCTTTGGTTACCAATGACACAGCAATCAGACTGCGGACTGAACCTCTTCGGATGAACTTGTCATTCCCTGAAGGACTCTGGCTGGCCCGCCAAGGGCCAACAATGTAATGTGAGGTTTTCATGGCCCTGTACTGTTGCAGCTTCAACACTCCACTGAATGTGCATTAAACATTCTTATTCACACAGATGTGTCATGTCTATGATCATTCGAGTGTGGAAGTATGGATAAATGTAGGGTCAGTGATTCCCCCTTAAGCCCATGTTGTAGAACTTGAGTCACATGGTGCAACATTACTGATTGTGGTCCGGGTGTCACCGACACTACAACAGAGACACACTCATTAATTACTTCCTAGTTCAGGCCAGTTGGTTTCAGTGGCATGCATAATGTCGTTCCTACCAATGTGGGCTGCTTGATGAAACAACCTGGTGAGGTTTGGATGTAAAAATTATGGTGTGACCACACACTCAGTGCTGTCTCTACATATCCACTAAGGGTCTTACATTGCTCCTAAATGCAAAACTTTATTTCATTTTCATACACTTGCTCCAGCGATCTAGAGAAATCTCTTAAAGTTGGTACAATGAATAGATTGGTTCTTATATCATACATAGCAACATCAGCAGTTTTGGACAATGCAGCATTCTTAGGAACTGAATTGGCTGTGGCATTGCCCCTTGAGAGATCATCATGAGGGTGCTGTGTGCCTCACCCGTCACCTATGACACCTTCTCTGGTAATTGCAAGCCGTTTAAAATGTTTCGGATATATTATCAGCTCGAAATGGGAGTTACAGCTGAGGTTTGGAAAGACCTTTGCATCTAGAGGAATACCTGAAAGTCATGCACAACTTTAAAGGCATACCTTGAGCCCATGTACACAGTAACAGTTTCTTGCTTAGCTTGAATGTAAGCTCAAGTGAGACCAATAACTGTTTTCACTAACTTCACATAGTTTGCTTTCACAAAATTACATTTTTAGCAAGATTATGTGAAATTACCCGTAATTGCGCAAAATGCAAATCCATTACTTCACAATCCACGATTCAGAAAATATGTTAACGCACAGTCGATTATGTTGACATTAGTTAAGCCAATACAGGTCTTAGTAGGTTGAGCAGTGACCAGTACCCATTCATGGGGATCTGCATTCTCACCAGTGGGCATCAGAAAGGTAGGGTTCAAAATGGGGCAACAGACCAAAGTATTTAACTGCCTAAATTTAACTGGGAAAAAAATCCATGGGTGCTGTGATTACTACACCATTTATAATTCTCAACCATATGGAAAGAGTAATTTGGGCAGGGGACTGAGGGCCAGATGTAGGTAATCCCCGATTACCGATTCTTAAATACCGAATCATACCGATTCGGTATTTAAGAACTGGCAATCGGGATGTAGGTATATTTACCGAATTAATTACCGAATCGGGATGATTCGGTAATTAATGAATCGGTATTTACAGATTCTGTAACTGCCATTGATTCCTATGGGCCTTAAGGCCCATAGGAATCAATGTCAATTACCGAATCGGTAAATACCGATTCGGTAATTGGGGAAAACATTGAAGGGTGTCACCTTGACACCCTGTTGCGCCCCTCAATTGTGCATGGGTGCACATGTTGCGGACATACATGCCCTTAGGGCATGTATGTCTGCAACATGGTACTGTTTAAAAAGCAAAAAAAATGCTTTTTAAATGGTTTTCTTAATTTACCACCAACTACTAGTTGGTGGTAAATTAAGAATTCTTAAACCCTTGTAGCACTGAAAACAGTACTACCTACATCTGAAATTACAGATTCGGTAATTTTACCAATTCGGTATTTCACCGAATCGGTAAAGTTAAAGAATCGGTAAAATTACCGATTCTGTAATTTTAGATGCCCCTACATCTCCATATCCACATACCGGTCGGAAACGGCCGAAAATCGGTATTTTCGGCTGTTTCCGACCGGTATTTGCCTACCTACATTGGGCCCTGAGTCCTTAAATTATAAACCAAGCCCAAATCGGAAAACAACACCTGTAACGAGGGTTGGGTCATGTGTGGGGATTCATATGGTAAACAGTTGTGTACCTATATTCTGTGGGATCAGAGTAATCTGGCTGTATGTAAAACTGTTACCCTGACTTTTTGCTGGCCATCTGACACACTAATCTAATTCATGCTGTGTGGCTTACTCCTGGCAAAGATAATTACAAGGGGCCCGATCCACAAAAGTAATCTGAGACAAAATCTTAACGTTATGACTTTCGGTCTTCACATAATGACTTTAAGAGTAGTAAAGTTAGGATTCCTAACTTTACTACTCCTAAACTAAGACAAAATCCTAACTTTACGACTTTTGGTATCCACAAAAGGCATTTAGGAGTAGTAAAGTTAGGATTCCTAACTTTACTACTCCTAAACTGAGACAAAATCCTAACTTTACGACTTTCGGTATTCACAAAAGGCATTTAGGAGTAGTAAAGGTAGGATTCCTAACTTTACTACACCTACACTGGGACAAAATCCTAACTTTTCAACTTTCGGTTTTCACAAAAGGCATTTAGAAGTAGTAAAGTTAGGAATCCTAACTTTACTACTCCCAAATGTCTTTTGTGAATACAGAAAATTGTAAAGTTAGGATTTTGTCTCAGATTACTTTTGTGATTCGGGCCCATAGTCAAGAACCTATTCTGTGAGCACCAAGTTTGCACTCTATGATGACATGAGACTACAGATCATGTTGTGGGTTATTGACATGAAGACGTCATGACAGCATACTGAGTTTTGTGGATTGATAATACTGAACTGGTCTTTTTTCTGGTTCATGTGGAGTGAAATGCCCACCATCCCCACTTGTGTAAATTGCGCTAGAATGTGCATGTGGAGTGTGAAGTTTGAGTAAGTGAAGTATGGATGGTGGCATGACTCCTTGCTGTGAAAGTATGGATGCTGGAGCAAGGATACCATTAGAAATTCTATGAAAACCTTTTAGTAGGTAATTGAATAAATGAAATGTTGGACTTGGCCCTTTTTGCAGGTTTATCCCAGAACTTTTTGCCTTCCTCCTGTATTTTCTCTGACCTGTTGTTGGTGGTTTTATAACTCTGGGCACTTTATCACTACTGATCAGTGCTAAAGGGCATGTGCTCTCTCTGGTAAACTTGGTAAAATTGGTCTACAACTGTTTGGCATATTTAATTTACCTGTGAGTCCCTTGTACAGTGGTATCCCACATACCCAGGACCAGTAAATTCATTGATACTGGTGGGCTTGCAGCGCTGCTTGCGCCACCCACCGAAGTAGTCTTTCAAACCTTTCTTAGACCTCTGCCACTAGAGGGCCAGCACGCTGAGTTTACTGACGCTGCGATGAAGCATATCAAGTGCTTGCTACATCTGCAACTCCCTTTTGCTACATTTCAGTAACCCCTAACGGAGGCCCTAGCAAGCTCTATGGACATGGTGCAATGTAGGCAAAAGGTAGGACATGTGCCTTAACTGTGTGGCATGACCTGGTAGTGACAAACAGCCTATTTGGTTTCTCACTGTTGTGAGACTGCCTTCTCACAGGTTTGCATGGGGCATACCCTGATATGTGCTTCAGTGGTAATTCCTGACATGAGAGGGGTAGCGCGACCGTGGTTGGTATGTTTGGAATAGTAGTGATAAATCCTGCTTATTGGTGAAAGCAGATTTATTATCACTATTTTAGAAATGCCACTTTTAGGTATTTTTGTGTGCTTATGTGTCTTTGTTCCTGCCTGGATGTGTATTGACTGTCCGGTTCTGACTGACAGGGGAGAGGGGATGTGCATTCACTCCAGCCAGTCCCTGTGGGGGTTGAGGTGTGTCCTGCCATGCCTGGGTGATTCAGCGCTAGGCTGAATAGGCCTGGGATGAATTTATAATATCAGAGGAGTTGTCCCTTGCACCTGATCTGCATTTGGAGTGGCGGTAGGTGTTGCAACTGCACCTGAATAGGGCTGTGCCTGCCTTCTACAATGCTGGTTCCTCCCCCCTGTTGTGTGTCTGGGGCCAAGGCTTACACTGTGAATGGGGGGTGTTGTGCAGTTGTAAATGTATTTTACAGTGCCCCCAGAACTGGTTTGGACTGGGCTCAGAGCCCTGTGCCAGGGGAGAAAAAAGACTTTGGAACTATACGTACTGGGGCTGTGACCCCATGTTTTTGGCTTGAACTTGAAGAGAAGACACTGCTTGGACTGCACCTGGTGAGAAGGACTGCCAGGAGGAACCACCATAGGACTCCCTTGCTAAATGTGCTGACCAGTGGTTTGTTGGACCAGAAGGACTGCTACTTTTTTCTGCAAGTGCCCTGATGCGCTGGCCTGCTGCTTACATTCTGCTGAGTGCCCCCAGTAATCCTTCAGTTACCAGGTAGTGCTGCCCTCCCTGTTTTGCTCTCAGCGCGTGGTGCGCGCTGTGATCTTGCCCAGTTGTGGTGTTGGCACAGTCCTGGTTCTTTTGTTTATTGTCATGTGCCAAGTCCGGGTGCTTCGTGGCTGCAAGATTCAGGAGTCGTGCCTCCCCCAAGAGTGTAGCTGCTGCACCGCTTGGTCGCGGGCCGCCACAATGGACCAACCGGGAGGGGAAGGCTCTGCCCAGAATAAGGGTGTGTTCCCTACACGGCCGGTCCTGACCACTTAGAGAGGTGTTCTGCGGTGCCATCCAGTACTGCAGTGGCCCCACCCTTCACAGGGGACCGGGGCGGGCATACCTGGTGACTCCTCACTGGCCGACAGGGAAGGACCACCGCCAGCACCGCAGCCTTTGCCAGCAGCACCCTCAATGGAAAAGGAACCCTGGGCCGGAGAGAGCGAAGCCGACGGAGACTTTGCTTCATGTTCCTCGCCGATGGGAGTCCTGGTCTGGCCCTGCAGCACTGACAGAGCCGGTGCAGCTGGAGGCTGGTGGGTTAGTGTGGACCCCCTCACCTTCATTGCCTTTGTTCGGCAGCTGCCCGTGGGACCAGGGCAGCTGCATGGGGCAATTGTGTTTTCCTGCGGGAAGGGAACCTAGGTAGTTCCTTCCCTCCCCTACCTTAGGGAATCATTTCCAACTTTGTGGACTGGACGCGTACGAAGTCTCCACATAGGTCCCGGTCCTGCAGAGTCTGTCAGAGCACCAAACTGATCATTGGGCATTCTTACTACCATATCAAGTGCGTTAGGTGCACCTGCCTTTCTAGGCCGCATATTCTGGTCCTGGATACCGTGGGACACCAATGGAGAGCGCAAGTGCACGGGGACCGCTTCTAGGGTGGTACCTATAATCCCTGTGTGGTTTATGGTAGAAACTATTGCCTTTTGTTCCCTGACCTGCTAGGTATGCCCTTCATTTTGCAATAAGCAGGAATTGGCATCTATGTGTCCAGTGATGGTGGAAAGCCTAATGTTGTTGGCATGAGATTGTATAACGTGTGCACTCTGAGCATTACTTTAGTGCACTACATGTGTTATGGCACTGGCCCGGCTGGCCCGGTGAGTTATGAAGCTTTCTTATGTCATGACAAGTGCCTAGTGGCACAGTGATTTATGTGATTGTGGTCTAAAGTTTTTTATGAATATTACAAAGGATATTTTTCTATAACCTTGTGTGGAGTCTACTTTTGTGGTGTGCCTTGTGTGTCACTGTTGTGTGTGTGTGTTGCACAAACTCTTTACATATTGCCTCTGGGATATGCATGACTGCTCTGCCAAGCTACCAAGGAGGTGAGCTGGGGTTATCTTTGGTGTATAACTCCCTTGCTCTGACTAGAGTGATGGGTTCTGCCTGGCTTAGGTGCACACACTAGCCAACCAGAAACCCTATTTCTAACATAAATGAATATGTAAAGCACTGTGTCACTCCCAACAGAGCATCCTGATGCTAGAGTTGCAGCTGCAAAAACATGAGAAAGGAAAAAAGAGGCAAGGAAAGGCGTCAATGGATAAGGAAGTAGCAGAAGGCATCCGGGCCCGGTAGAGCCATGTCTTCAGAAGCTTTTTGAAGAGAGCTTCTGATTCTGTGAAACGCAAGAGGCTATTTATTTATTTATTTTTGACATTTGTACAGCGCTCTGTTACCCGTGGGTGTCCTGGCGCTAAGTAATACTCCTTTGGGAAAGTCGAATCAGAAGTTAGTTAGTGAATAGCCAGGTCTTCAACACCTGTCTAAAGGCCATAAGATCGGTCATCTTTCTGAGAGGAAGGTGCAGGGCATTCCAAGTCTTGGTGGCACCCAACACAAAGCCTCTGCTTTCCCAGCATGCTCTCCTAATGCGGGGTACTGCAATCAGCCTTGCATGAGTGGATCTGAGGTGTCTGGTCGGGCAATACCAGTAGAAATAATGCCAGAGGAAAGATGGTCCTAATCCTCGCAAGGCCTTAATGCCAGGCACAGTGTCTTAAATAGAATCCGCTTTCGCACTGGAAGCCAATGAAGTTTGGCTAGCTCCTGGGTCCTGGGGCATATTTTGAAATGCCCAGAAAATAGATTCCACACCTTGGTTCTGACTTTTAATCTGAATGGAGGAGATTATCATTGGAGGATCTAAACGATCATAAGGAAGTATAATGTATGATTCTATCTGTGAGGTATTTGGGTCCAGAAGCTTTTAATGATCTGAACACCAGTAAAAAGGTCTTAAAGGGATAATTTTGTGCACTGGTAGCCAGTGTAGAGTTTTCACGGCAACAGCCGCGGCCGGTAGTGGGAGTACTGGCCGGCCAGTGACGTGGGGAGGGGGAGGGTCAGGGTGGGGGGTAGTAATGTATGGAGTGGAGAGGTGTGGCTCACTGGTTAGAGGCGGCAGACCTGGAAGCAGAGAACGGCCCGGGACCAGGGTTCAATTCCAGACGCGGCAGGGTCTTGGACCAGGGTCAACGGACTCGATAATTCTCGCCTCAGTGCCTACTCCAACCAGGGAACACACTCGGTAACTCTGGGCATTAAGCTTGCCTCATCTTTACAACGGCCCCCCACAGACGCCGGGGATGCCTGGTTTCACCCTGGAGATACCCAGAAGGGACCATCTCACAGGGAAAACCAGGACGGGTTCTCCAGCGGTCTACAGCGCCAGGACACTCGGGTAGAGTAACAGTGCGCTTTACAAGTATCCAACATTTACATTTACATTACGGACTTTAAAAGGTAAGTAGACATAAAAATAAATAAAACGAATTTAGTTGCACACACTGCATCGCATTTGGTGATGCAGTGTGTGCAACGAAATTCGTTTTATTTATTTCTATGTTTACTTACCTTTTAAAGTCCACAATCCATACAATACTACCCCCCTACCCTGCCCCTCCCCACGTCACCGCCCGGCAGGTACTCCCACTACCGGCCGCGGCTGCAAGGAAGTGGAGGCTGTGCTCCATCCTGGGAGTTTTAACACAAGTCTTGAGGCTACATGTTGCACCATCTACAGTTTGTAAAAGATTTTTTTGGAGACTCCTACTTTATAGACTGTTACAATAATCGAGCCCGGAGGTTATATGGGCAACCGTGACTCCTGCTTTCATAGCAGTTAGCGGGAGAAAGTATAAAAACGTTCTCAGAGTCTTGATAAGGTTGAAGCACATGCCTGCTATTACCATGCCATGTGGATGGAAAGAGAAGGTTGTATCAAATTTTACTCTCAGGTTTCGTGTAACTACAAATGTGGCAGGAGGCGGAGGACCAGAATTTGTCCACCAAAGGGGTGGCAAAAAAAATTTGGATTTTCCGAACAGAAGAATCTCAGTTTTATCTGGATTGCATTTTAGATGGTATGCTTGAATCCCCAGAATAACTTCCATGAGGCAGTTTTTAAAATTCAGTTCTGAACCTAAGAATCCTTTGTCAAGCAAAAGAATCAACTGCGTGTCATCAGCATACAATGTAGTGGCAATTCCAAACGAGGTTATCAAAGAAATTAAAGGGGCCATGTAAATATTAAAAACTACAGGGCTAGAGATGGCACTTTTGGTACTCCTGACGTTAAAGGTTTTTCTGTTAAAGTGTAAGGTCCCAGGGTGACTACTTGTGAGCAAAAACAGATTTAATCGAGGGCAAAGCTTGCTGATTAGTCCTTCCTAAACAAATCCCTTTTGGTGGAATCTAGGGGTGTGGGTGCTGAGTTAACAGAATCAATTGTAAAAGCTAAAGAATTTGCTAGACAGGACTTGTCGTTTTTGTCTTCATAAAAGTTCATGATAGTTAAATGCAGAGTCTTCACACTTCATTGTGAACATATTTAGGGATTTTCTTAAATAGAGCCTGCTGTGAAAGTAATCTCCTTTCAAAAAGGCTTTGTCTGTACAGCATCCATAAAACAAAATTGAAAACGAACCACTCCAACTTGGTATCCGAACTTTAGACCGTCATTCAACCTACCCTGTTTGGAAAACCAGTATAAAAGTGTGACCCAAAATAAACCACCTTGCTCCAGTTCCATGTTTTTCTTGACCAAGAAAGGCAGTGCTCAGTATAGTGGAGGAGATGGGGCTTAGTGGCTAAAGTTGCCAACTTGGGGCCTCATTTATGAGAAATGACGCATCGCTGCGTGAAAGCAGCGATGCATCACTTCTCAGTGCACACTCCTTGCGACATTCCTGATGCGTCATATTTGCAGTATGACGCATCATGTCGCAAGGAGTTACAGATACGTCAGCATTTCTGACGTATCTGTAAGTGCAAAAGTGACACAACTCCAGTAATGCGTCCTTTCACATGGGGCAAGCCCCATGTGAAAGTGCCTGCGTCAGTCTTACGCCTGCTGTGAGGCAGGCGCAAGAGTTTGATGCAACGGCGTCCTAAAAGTGATGCAGTGAAATCTCATAGATTTCACTGCGTCACTTCTACGACCCTTCCTTGCGTCAAAACGCCTCCCTTGCATACATTATACCTGGCGCAGGGGTTTACAAAGTGACGCATCTATCTAGATGCGTCACTTTGTAAATATGACTCAACAAGGCGCATTTTATACACCACTGGTGCGTCACAAAAAGTGTAGTGAGACCTAAGGGATGGAGCTGCCGCCACGATCTTGTGCCCTCTGACAGAGAAAGTCAACTGTGTGACCACGAAAACACACAACAACACCTGCAGCATCGAGTCGAGTTTACATAGACATATAAACTGAAGGCCGTGTTGACAGATTGAGAGACTGTGATTTGCACAAAAAGGATATACACACTGATTCATCAAAGACCCGTTTTGCGAGTCTTTAATCGCGATTCATAAGAAATCGCTATTAAGGACTTGCAAAACGGGATTCATGTAGGAATTGCAATAAATATTGCAATTCCTACATCTTCCTTATTTGCGATTAGCAAATTGCTAATCGCAAATAAGGATGCGATTTCAAGGGTGCCAGGGGTGTCCAAAGGACACCCTGTAGCACCCCTGAAATGCAACATTACACAGGTGTTGCGCACACACATGTCCAAAGGACATGTGTGTGTGTAACATGCAACAGAGATTAATGCACTAAAGTGCTTTTTTCTATTCTTTTCGCTATTTACCACGAAGTCTGACTTCGTGGTAAATAGCGGCTAAATATTGCGAATTCGCAATTCTAAATTGGTTAATGAATTGCATTTAAGGAATCTCAAATAGAGATTCCTTAAATGCAATTCCTCGCTAAAATGCGAATTCTGTAATAGCGATTTTTGTATTTGGGATGATGAATCCCAAATGCAAAAATTGCGCTTGCAAAGGGCCAGATTCTGAGAATCTGGCCCTTTGCGAGCCGATTTGCTTTTCATGAATCTAGCTTGTTCCATGTTCAGAGGAGTAATGGTTGCCAACCAAAACACATATGAACTGAACTGACCTACTGGCCCTTTTGTTTAGTGATTGCTCACATAAGCCACTTGGTGAACTGGTCGCACTGTCAAATCTCATCCATGAGCTTCCTTTATGGCCAGATCACTGTAGTGCAGGAACTGCACAAACTGGGCTAGAATGCAGTAGTGGGTGTGGACTTTAGCACTATGGGGGGGGGCAGGTTGAATAAAGAGGAGGGAACTGTAGGTATTGGTTAAACCCTGTACCTGAATCCAACTACTGAGCATCATATATCGTTTTGCTGTCCTATTAAAGTACTTCTCTTTTTCTCTTTTCTAAGACAAGCACTGGGCTGGACAGTATGTTATAATAGCTATTGTTTGACTCTTAAGTTCTCAAGGGCAGATTTACAAGCCCCTTGCGCCACTTTTGCGTCACTTTTAATACTGAAAAAGTGACGCAAAAGTGGCGCACGGGGCTTGTAAATCTGCCCCTCAGTCTCTACTCCTATTTTACTTCCTTTAGTAACCTTTCACTGCTTGTTGTCGCTACCTTGAAAGTCATCGAGGAAATAGTGTACTAGACCCATTTTGAAGATCATAGCAGGAAAGACAAAGGACACAGGAAGCAAATGATGCAAACCTCCCCGGCTATGGTCCAGTAGCCCCTTTCTGCCCTGTGGCCCCTCGAATAATGTCTGACACAAGATTTCACCACTTTGTTTCAGCAAAATTCTCTACAGCTGGAAAGGTTTTCCGGTTTAGTTCACTGATACTTAGGGCTGCTTTGAGTGGTTAAATGCTTTACTTCCGGAACACTATTCTTTCCTGTCCACCATTCATTCTAATCCTTATACACCCCTCCCTGTAGCAGAGGGACTAAGGCCTGTGGGAGAATGCAGCTGCTCTGGTGGGGTTGCTGCGGTGGGGCGGTCAGGTGCACTGAGCCACAGCAGGCGCAGTGTCTTGCTTCAAAGCTTTAAAAACTGTTTGAAGTTGCAAATCTCTGAATTTACAATTCCTTACTGCCCTTACCTGGATGACAGTGCTGCCCCGCTCCAAGCAAATGTCTCATGCAACACCACCCAAAACTGAGCAAACAGGGCAGTTTAGAAAACCCACAACACTGCACCTTTAAAAGGACGATGACCCTGCATGTCTCTTTGTGCTCACTTGGGAGAAAGTATGGGTCATCATCCTCCCTGGTATTTTATTTGCAATATTAATCAGAAATCCCTTAGTCCCAGTGATTTTAGAAGGGACAAGGCACATTGTGGGTTTGGCCGCCAGGGCTATTTCGATGACCTGTTAATCTTTTCGGCCAATAGCACAGATTTTGTTTTTTTAAGAGCTGTTTTTTTCCTAGGTCTATGTTTCTCGACCTGTTATTCGTATTTTCTAGGGCGAGGCCCTTCGTCCTGCGCCTCCCCTATGATTGCTAAGCCCCGTGAGAGAATAAATGAAGAATGGTGTACACCCGCTTATTGCTAATAAGAGCCCATAAAGAAAGCAGATGTACTGATCATAAATCCAAAGGAAACACTCCACTGCCTGCGCGCTCTCTAAATCAACAGAGCCGGCGGATTTGTTTAAGCCGCCATCAATCAGCAGCCTCCCTGAGAAGCAGTGTAATCCTTTCTTCGGCGTGGTCCAGGGGATGCTCCCGCCACGACCGGATTTATCGAGATGCTTCGCCGGGTTCCGGGTGTGTGATGAGTCAAAGTGCTTTTAAACACCAGGATAGGGCCTTTGAAACTGTTATTAGAACTATTAGACGCCCTCACCGCCTTTCAGAGCAAAATTGTGATGGGAGCGGCTGTTTTCTCATAGCACCGAGACAGCCGCATCTCCTGTGCCAGACAGGAACATAGAAATGCAATTTTTCATTCTCTGTTGTCATTGTGTCATTTTTCTGCCTATCGGGGTTAATCTAGAGGTACTACACCGAGAATCGGAAAAACATACACAGGAGCTTGCGAGAATCTGCAGGAGGGCAGGCGTAAGGAGAGATAAGAATGGGGTCAGGTCTGCCATCTGAATCTCTTCACCTTCATCCTGCTAACACCGATCCAAACACCACTCCCCCCCCCCCCGCACCAGCCCTGCAGCTTAAAGTCCACATTTGTAAAGCGCACAATCACCCGTAAGGGTCTCTAGGCGCTGGGGGCCGTCGGGAAGATTAAGCAAGCTATTGCCCAGAGTCACATGGTGCTGGGCTACCCTGCCGCCGGAGCCGGGGATCGAACCGTGGTCCCCAGATTCCAGCGTCAGTCGCCCTGGCCGCGGCGCCACACCTCTCCCCTCTGTTTCTATTGATTTCCAATTGGGGGTCGTTCAATCAATCAATCAATCAATCAGGGAACTGTGAAGCGCACTACTTACCTGTGAGGGTCTGAAGGTGCTGGGTTGAGAGTGCAGCTCCGTTCAGTGGAAGAGCCAGGTCTTGAGGGTCTTCCTGAAGATGTACAGAGTGGGTGCGAAGATGTGCAGAGTGGGTGTGTCTGATGGTGTTGATTGAGAGCTCCTTCCAGTTTTTAAATGCGATGTAAGAGAAGGCTCTTCCACCTGTTCTGGCTCTGCGGATGCGCAGGGTTTTGGAGCGGGTGAGGTCGGCGGTGGAGGTTTCTCTTGGGTATGTTGAAGGCGACTCTCATAGAGATTCTGGGGTCCGATGTTGTGTATGCATTTGTTTCCGTCGTTGAGTATCTTGAAATAATAATAATAATAATAATAACCCACATTTGTAAAGCGCACAATCACTCGTTAGGGTCTCTAGGCGCTGGGGGCCGTCAGGAAGATTAAGCAAGCTATTGCCCAGAGTCACATGGTGTTGGGCTAACCTGCCGCCGGAGCCGGGGATCGAACCGTGATCCCCAGATTCCAGTGTCAGCCGCCCTGGCCGCGGCGCCACACCTCTTCCACAAGTTACTCTCTTTTTGACGGGGAGCCAGTGGAGGACTCGCAGGTCTGGGGTGATGTGTATTTGTCGGGGAACGCTGAGGACTAGTCTGGCTGCGGTGCTCTGTACAGTCCGGATCTTGCGGAGCAGGGATTTGTTGATCCTGGCATAGAAGGTGTTTCCTTAGTCTAATCTTCTGGTTATGAGTGTGTGGGTGATGGCCTTTCTTCATTCTGGGGGATCCATTTGAAGGTCTTGCTCAGGATGCGTAGGGTGTTGAAGCAGGTGGAGCGGACGGCGTGGATCTGTTGGGTCCTGGAGAGAGAGGAGTCAAGTATGATGCCGAGGTTCTGGGCGTGGTCCGTGGGTGTGAGAGGGCTGCTGAGGGTGGTGGGCCACCAGGTGTTGTCCGATGCCAAAGGGGAGGGTCTGAGGACGAGGACTTCTGTCTTCTCAGAGTTGAGCTTCGGGCAGCTGCTTCTCATCCAGGTTGCGATGTCCTTCATTCCTACCTGGAAGCTGAGTGTGGAGGTGAGAGGGCCCTTGGTGAGGGAGAGGATGAACTAAGTATCATCGGCGTAGGATACTATGCTGATTCCATGCTGTCTGATGATGGCGGTGAGGGGGGCCATGTAGATGTTGAAGAGCGTGGGGAAAAACGATGATCCTTGGGGTACTCTGCAGCTGATCTCTGTGGGTTCGAAGAGAAAGGGAGGAAGTCTGATTAGTTGGGTTCTGCCATTAAGGAAGGAGTGGAGCCAGCAGTCGAGTGCGGTCCCCTATATTCCTGCATTGTGGATTCTGGTGGTGAGAGTGCAGTGGGAGATGGTGTTGAAGGCTGCAGAGAGGTCGAGTAGGATCAAGGCTGCGGTGTGTCCTTGGTCGAGGAGCGTGTGGATGTCATCTGTGGTGGCGAGTAGGGCGGTCTCGGCACTGTGGTTGCTGCGGAATCCAGATTGGGAGAGTGGAGGATGGAGTTCTCTACTACAAATTTTGTTAGTCGGACGTTGATAATCTTTTCTGTGACTTTGGCTGCAAAGGGGAAGAGAGAAATGGGTCAGTAGTTCTTGAGGTCTGTTGGATCAGCTGAGGGCTTCTTGAGGAGGGGCTTGACTTCTGCATGTTTCCAGTTGTCAGGGAATGTGCCGGCTTCGAGGGCAGCATTGATTGTGCGTCGTAGCTCCGGTGCAGTGGTGACGGCAGCTCTGTGGAAGATATGTGGAGGACAGGGGTCCGTGGGGCCTCCTGAGTGAATGCCTTTCATGGTCAAGGCGGTGTCTTCAGTGGTGACTTGGGACCAGGAGGAGATGGTAAGCTGACTTTTGTTGCTGTGAGGCGGAGTGGGTTAGGTGCCTTGTGTCCGTTTGTCAAAGTTGTCATAGAGGGATCTTATTTTCAGGTAGAAGTAAGAGCCGAGTTTGTTGCAGAGGTTCTGGGGAGGCACGACGTCCATGGCTACCCTGGGTGGGTTAGTGAATTCCTGGATCATTTTGAAGAGTACCTTTGAGTTGCTGGTGTTGGCATTGATTTTGTTATGGATGAAGGTCCTCTTTGTGGATCTGATGAGTTGATGGTATTCTGTCATGGCGTTTTTGCAAGTGGAGTGGTCTTCCGAAGTTTTGCTGTTTCCCCAGTTCTTCTCAAGATTTCTGCAGGTGTGTCCGGCTTCTTGGAGGTCGGTGGTAAACCAGGAGGCCTTCCTGGGTCGCTGTCTGTCGGGATTGCGGAGGGGGGACAAGCTTGTCTAACCAGTTGGTGATCCATCTGTAAAGTTCTTTGGCTGCGGATTTGGCATTGGTCGTGGTGAGGGAGCTTTGTGATTGAGGGTGACATTGAGTTGCTCCTCGGTGATCTTGCACCTGTTCCTTTGCAGTGGGCATGGTGCCGGTTTGGGTGTGGTGTTTTTTTTTACGTGAAAGCGAACACTGTAGTGGTCCGTCCAGATGGGCTGGGTGGGTTGGCTGAAGTGGATGTTGTTACCTCCTGCAAAGATGGGGTCCTCCTTTGTGGGTAGGGGTGGTGATGATTTGTTTCAGTCTGAGGTTGGCAAGGTTGTCCAGGAGGGTGGCAGAGTTGGGGTCCCTGAGGTTGTTGAGGTGGAAGTTGATGTCTCCGATGAGTTTGTAGTCCATGGAGGCGATGGCGCGGGGGGCGATGAGGTAGGAGATGGTAGTGATGAAGGCGGTTCGAGGTCCAGGAGGTCTGTAGGCGAGGGTGCCTCGTAAGGTCGTTCTGGGTCTGGTCTGGAAATGGAGGTGTTCCGTGGTGGATGTGGAGTTGCTCGTGCTGAAGTTGACGAGTCTTAGGCAGCTCTTGTCTGCGATGGCGAGTCCTCCCCCTGGCAGTTGGGGCGGTCCTTCCTCTGGATCTTATATCCAATGGGGATGGCGATGGCGATGTCAGGAACGGAGGTGGGGTTGGTCCATGTTTCTGTGAAGAAGGCGACGTCTGGCGAGAGGGTGTCGAGGAGGTCCCAGATCTCTACTCCATGTCTGTGCAGGGAGCGCACGTTGAGGAGGATGCAACTCGGACGTCGGCCGTTTCGGTACGGACGGTGGTGAAGGTTTGTCTGAAGTGTCAGAAGGATAGAACTGGCCATAGGTGGTGGCTGGCATAGACAGCTGGTAGTTTTTGTTCCTTCCAGGGATGAGTGTGAGGAGGGCAGCAGAGTTGTAGCGGTGGGTGGTCAAAGAACCAGGGTCCCTGGCGCTGGTCGTGGTTTGGTCACGGACGCGTGCAGATGGGCTTGCCTGTGTGGCGCCATCGGCACACACACTGCACGCATCCACTGTGTGGCGGAGCAGCAGCCATCGTTAAATGGGGAAAGCGGAAGGAATCGCAGTTGGGAGGTGGGAGCGGGAACCAGCAGGGGGAGGGGCCACAGGGGCAGCAGCGGCGGGGAAGAGGACATCAAAAACGGGCACAGAGGACACAGAGGACACAAACTAGGGCACAAACAACAGGCAAAATACAAACAAGCAAAATAAAAGAAGCACAAAATTACAGGAAAAAGGCAGACAAAAGTTAGAAAACGTGCACCCACACAAGACAGACAATAGCTCTCCCACTGGACCACCAGGGGTGAGGCATAGGCAGGAGCCTTCGGGTGGAGGAGGGCCTTGAACACCTACCTGCACAGGGCAGTGGCAGTGGCACAACAGCAGAGCTGCCGGGAGAGAGAGCACATATTTGACCATGAAATCAGCTATCTTGCTCAGACACCCGAGCAGCGACCGACATTCATTAGGGAAGGGGGAGGGAAGTGCAGCTGGGAGATAGGAGCGGGAACTGGCAGGGGGGAGGAGCCATGAGGGCAGCAGTGGCGGGGAAGAGGATGGCAAAAATGGGCACGGAGGACACAGACAAGGGCACAACCAACGGGCACAATACAAACAGGCAAAATAAACCGAGGCACAAAATTACAGGAATGGTTTTTAGCTGTAGTTGGCTGGTCTGGCATGTATAGTGGTGGAGTGGCCATTGCCGGACTGGCTAGAAGTCTGCTTCTGGTCCAGGGAAGACCTGGCTTGGCAGTTTGGGCTGGACTGGGCAGTTTGGGCTGGACTGTTCCTATAATTAACAGGGTCAGGACTAATTAGCATGGCTGGGTCTCAACTGGGTGGTGAACTGAGCTAAAGAATGATGATGGATTAAACCCAGATCTGTGACTGGGGGTGAGTGTCTGAAAAGTTTCAGCACTCCATCCATCATCTTGCTGTACTTGCTTTGTTTGCCTTAAGTGCCTTGTGTTTGCTATGAAGTCTGTATCTTAGCCACCAGGCATGTTTCCCTGTTGATTTCTGCCTGCATCACTTCTTCTGGTCGCCCATCCCACTTACCAGCCAGAGGATTAATAATACCGGCAATACAATAATGCTTTTAGTACGACTAAAATAAATATATTACTAACGCTGATTTGGCCAAGCAACTCTTTGCCCTGCAACATCTCAGTCCCACAATTTATATGGAACTGGGTTCATTTAAAGTTGCCATGTAGCAGGGATTGGTGCATGTAGCAGGGATATAATGAGTGTAGTGTGTTTGGGGGGACACCCTTGGTTCTCTTTTCTCTCACCTTCACTTCCCATTTTCTTATAACTAAAGTACAGCCCTACACTTCAGGACTTTAGGTGACATTTTCAATCAGCCCAATTGCATCAGCCTTACATGGTGGTGTTTTAGTAGCAACGTTGTCATGCAGCACAGCAGCCAAAGTTGTGTGAAAGGGAAATGGCAGGGCAGTGCCATATCATCTTTGCATGAAAAACCACTGGTTGTTAAATGGGAACGCCCATGTATGGTTTGCGTATGCCAAGCAACACAATATAGCCATAGCACTACTTTGTGTTTCTTTACAGCTACTTTCTAGTACAAATAACTTTTTATGCTGGGAGGTAAAGCCACTTAGCATCGCTTTTGTGACAGAAACCCAGTGCAAAATGTTACTAGATTTGCCCTGTAGGTCATCTACTTAGTGCTGCAAGCAGATTTATTGTTTCTGGCACTCTGAAGTTTGATCAGTGGCCCAGGTCATGAGCTCAATAGCTATCAAACATATTTTGAATGGGAAAAGCAACTGGATAATACCGCATCTGAAATATGCTAGCACCTACTACGCCACACCCGAACTGTGAGCTTGACTTTTCAAATGTTGAGAGGTTATTAGTACTGATTCTGGCATTCAGCCCTAGTGTCAAAAACCTATCAAGCCGTATTCTATTAGACATAAATCATCAGCCTATCAGCATCCAATAACAAATACATTCCCAACTGGTACTGGTACAGAACCATGTGACAAGGCAGCATCTCCAAAATACGGCGTACCGGCTGTAAAAAAGCTGCTGAAAGTGCGAGAACACCTTGAAGTTTCCATTGCCAAAGTCCCAAAATTAACCTATATTTAAAATGTAAAGGTTTTTTGACTATATTTACCTTAATTAATGGATGAGCGCACAATATAATTGTTGTAATTGATGCAATAAGTCCACGCATGGAGTAGTTTCTAGTAGATTTATTGTAGAGATAAGACAGCTTAGACATCCACAGTAGGCAGGTAATCTCTAACTGATAGTTCTTCCCTGTATACATTCTACATGACATACTAGACATTCTACATGACCTATAATCATTCTAAGAATGATCTAATACAGAAATATAACACACCTCCCCCCTAAAAGAAACAAAAAAAACAACAAAAAAATGAAAAATTCTACAAGAATTTTTTTTTTTAAGAACATACAAAATCTTTGAATTTTCCAGGGAAATGTTTCACCCGAGAACTGCTGCGTACACAAACAGGTTCTAAGTTACAATCCTGAGTACATTCGTCAGAAACAACTTCATCCATAGAAGAAGTAACCTGTGGAGAAACATTATCGTTTATCTGGGGAACAGATGCATAGGGAGATTGCAAATTGTCAAAAACTTCATGTGAACCAGGAAGACCTGAATCAATTTCAGTCAATGGTTTACTTCCTTGAGATTTCACATCCAAGCAAACAATCCTTTGGTTTTTTGAAATATCAGATTTGCAAATCGATATGCGCCTAAAATTCCAGATTTTCCCACCTTCCACTCTAACAGCTTTGCTGAAACTTCAGTAACTTTAACTGGAGAAGACCACCTGGATACACCCTTCGGAATAATACCACCAAACTTCACCCTAACAAGGTCACCTACAGATATTTTGGAAGGAGTATTCTTCTGAGGAAAATTCTGTAACATCTTTTCCTTCATGTCTAATTCCAAATACACAGAATCCTTTGCCTTCAACCACCAAGGGAAAACTTTAGTGCCTGGCTTCCTACACCGCAAAATCTCAAAAGGAGATAGCCCTGTTACAGAGTTAGGAGACATTCGATAAGTGAATAAAGTGGCTTGTAAAGCTCTTTTCCATTTCAAACCACTTCGCAAGGCTAATTGGCAAGACTCTTTAATTACTCGGTTGAAGCGTTCCACCTGGCCGTTAGATTGTGGAGAATAATTAGAGACTTTCTTATGTTGGATACCACAAGTTTTCAAAAATGAAATAAAAACTTCACTAACAAACTGTGGTTCATTATCTGAAACGACTTCTTCTGGCAAACCTTCTTTACAGAAGACCTCATTCAAGAATTCTACAATGGTTTCAGAACTGACTTTTTCAACAATTTTTAATTCGGGCCATTTTGAAAAATAATCTACAAGAACTATAGCAAACATATCTTTCCCCGACTGATAATTAAAAGGACCGATAATGTCGATTCCTAACTTCCTCCAAGGTCCAAGAGCAAATTCAACAGGAGAAATACCAGCGGAAATTGGTTTCACAGACTTATCACTTAATGAACAAGGAGAGCAGTTTCTGACCCATCTGTCTATCATGGCATCCATACTGGGCCACCAGTAAAATTCTCTGATCCTTCTCTTGGTGGTAGACATCCCCATATGGCCCTCATGGGCCAGACTACAAATGGAATTTCTAATACTACACGGAGGTACAATTTTATCTTCTCTATATATCATACCATCAATTTCCATCAATTCATCCTTTACCTTAAAAAAGGAAGCTAAATCACCACTCATTTTCTTTTCCTCAGGCCAACCATTTTTCAAGAAAGTTTTAACTTTCTCAAGCGCAACATCTTGAACCATGGCAGTAGCCCAACTACTCTTGGTTATAAGATTTTCTTGATCTTTCCTAGCGATCAAGTTAACATCACACAAGCTGAAGGCTACATCACACTCGTCAGAGAGATCTTTGCTAGAAAAATTACTAATAGGAAAACGTGACATGCAATCTGCATGCACGTTAGAGCGTCCTGGAACATAAACCACCTCGCAGCGATATTCCTGCAATTTAGCAGCAAGACGTGCAAGGCGAGCAGTAAGAGTTCTTCCACCACCAGCTGACAACATATTTACAAGTGGTTTGTGATCTGTCCTCAGTGTAAATTTTGTTCCCCCAAAGAAATTGACGAAAATGCTGAGTCGCCCATGTGCAAGCGAGGAGCTCCTTCTCTATTGTGGAATAATTAAATTCAGCATCTCGCAATGTTCTGGATGCATAAGATACTACACATTCACCTAAATGGTCTTTTTGCATCAACACAGCACCTAGGCCTACATTACTCGCGTCCACACAAACTATACATTCTTTATGGACTGAAAAAGGTTTTAGGAAAGGAGCATTGATGATTTTACCCTTTAAAGTGTCAAAAGAAGACTGTTGTTCTTTGCCCCATACAAATTTAGCTTGCTTTTTTAATAAGGATCGTAAAGGGTGCACAATAGTAGAATAATCTTTAACAAATTTGCCATAAAACTCAGTAAGTCCTAAGAAAGACAGTAATTGCTCTTTAGAAGAAGGAACAGGAGCATCAGTAATGCTTTTAACATGATTGAGTTTCGGTTTGATGCCATCTTTAGATATCTCGTGTCCAAGATACTCCACTTTCGGTTGTCTAAGCTTGCACTTATTAAATTTTAAAGTAAGACCTTTTCTTTGAACATTAGACAATACACAATGTAGATTGTGATCATGTTCTTTAAGATCTTTCCCGAAAACTAGGATGTCGTCTTGGAACGCGATAGCTCCTTTACAGTCAGCAAGAACTTCTTTCATCAAACGTTGAAAGACAGAGGCAGCACTGGCAAGTCCAAAGGGCATCCTTAAGTATTGAAACATGCCCTCTGGAGTTACAAAAGCTGTTAATTTCTTTGACTCTTCATGCAATTCAACCTGGTGGTAGGCACTAGCCAAATCAATTGTGGAAAATATAGTGGCACCAGTGAGTGAGGAAATCAGTTCATGAATATTCGGGAGGGGGTGTTTATCGATCCATATTTCTTTATTTAAGCTGCGGAGATCACACATAGGCGGAGCTCACCAGAACTTTTGAGGGACAAAACTACAGGAGAAACCCAAGGGGAGGACTCTATTGGCTCTATGATATGTTTAGACACTAGATCCCCTAGAATTTCCTTAAGTTTCTCACGATATGCCAAGGGAACATTTCTGACCCTGTGTCTAACTGAGACAGCATTATCGTTAAGAATAATCCTGTGTTTAAAATCTGTAAATTTTCCTAGAGTATCTCTAAAAACTTCGGGAATTTTTTTCTAGTGTTTTCTACAAAAGAAGTATTATCATCTAAATCACTTATGCTTAATATGGATGGATCACCCAAGTACACTGGAGGATCAGCATTGGGGTCAAGTTTGATTCCCAATAATCCTTGATGTGGCCACCCTAGGATAGCGACACCTTTGGTGGCTACGTATATTTTCCCTTTGGTGTACATATCTTCTACTTGAATATCAGCCCAAAAGAAACCTTCAATATTTATCTTTTGCCCAGAATAGCCACCTGGAGAAATGTCAGGATATGATAATTTTCTTTCACCCCAAAGACTCTTGAAGAGATTCAAACCAATAATGGAATACCATGAACATGAATCCATCATTAAAAGAATGGGTTGATTATCGATTAAAATTGTGTAAGAGGGAAATTCTTTTTGTTCTGATTCATCTACAGATAAAATACAATTGAAACTTTGTAAAACTTCTTCTTCCTCTTGAGAAATGTAGTTAACCTTTTGGGAAGAACGACAAACATTAGCAAAATGGCCTTTTCTCTTACACTTGACACATACTCTGTCCCATGCTGGACACCCCCGGTAATTTCCTAAATGGTTTGAACTGCCGCATCTATAACAAGATACATTTCTCCTGTAAGAAAACTTATTATCTGTAACATTCCTATTGTCTGGGAATTTTTTCTCATTGTCTTTCTTGGGAGGAAATCTATTAGGACCAGATGAGGCGGTTTGACCTTTTACCAATGCAACTTCAGTTTCAGGAACTTGTGATTTAGGTGTTTGGCCCCTAATCTCAGATACGAATAGTTCTGATTGTTCAATCCCCTTCGCAATGTTAATGACAGCACTTAAGGAGGATTCTGTGCCCAACCAAAGTCTCTCCTGAATTTTCTTACTTTTTGTGCGCATCATTATTTGATCTCGCAGAACTTGTTCGTAAGAAATAGTTTCAAATGCGCAAGAACAAGCTAATGAGCGTAAAGTAGAAACATAGTCTTCGATCGATTCATCTTGTTTCTGGACGCGGGAATAAAATGTAAAACGCTCCATAACTGTATTTATTTTTCTGCCAAAACGGACTTTCATTTGTCTAGAGGCTTTTTCAAATACATCAATGTCTCCAGCACCTTCAATGGGCGGAAGATTATCAAATTCTTTGATTCCTGCTCCACCAAGGCAGTGTCTAAGGAGAGCTAACTTGCGTTTTGCTGAGCACCCATCTTTTTCCAGTACATCAACGTAGGCTAAGAACATTGGGTACCATAGATCCCACTCAATACTTGGTTCACCAGCAGTTTGTAGAAAGTGAGGTGGGGCAGCAATATTGGACATTGTAAATACCACAAGGAAAAAAAAATAAATTTTTTTTTTTTTTGTTATTACCTTGTTGACTGTTGATAATAGTAGTCGATTCCTGATAAAAGTAATTTTCTGGTAATTTTGTCGAATTAGCTATTTTGTTGTGAACAAACGCTCCGTGATTGAGTTTTCTGTGAAGAATCACGAAGAAAATAAACAAAATGGCTGCACGTTGCTGACGTCAGACGTCAGTCAGGTGAAGGGGTAATACCCAGAGTGCACTTCGTTTGTCCGCCAGAGAGTTGCTCACAGTCGCGGGATCACAGAGTGCGCGATGGAGTCTTTGGTGTGTTGCTATGACACACGATGATACAGTGCAGCAGCAGGTGCGCAGGATTACGCTGCCGTTCAAAAGATGCACCGTCCAACGGTGGGAGTCACTAAGTGCAAGTAAAAGGGTTATTATTTCTCTTAAACTACCACTTTTCACTCACGGTTGTGGCTCCAGTCCTTGGGAGTTCCAGTAGACAGCAGCTTTCTCCGCTGAAGTGTTTCCCGTCGGTAGCCGCTTTTCTAAGTTGCTGTTACGAGCTTTAAAGGATAGGTGTTGCAGTGTGATTACTTTGCGTCGCAAAGGTTTTTCAGCGTATAAAATGCAGGCAGACAGTTTTCTTTAAGAAAGGGCTCCTGTCGTTGAAGTAAAAATTTTCCTAAATGTGAGCGCTGTCTTGAACTCTTCTACTTGTCGGTGGTGTTTGTTCTCCCGATCGTCGCCAGTAATTATGTTGTAATTGATGCAATAAGTCCACGCATGGAGTAGTTTCTAGTAGATTTATTGTAGAGATAAGACAGCTTAGACATCCACAGTAGGCAGGTAATCTCTAACTGATAGTTCTTCCCTGTATACATTCTACATGACATACTAGACATTCTACATGACCTATAATCATTCTAAGAATGATCTAATACAGGAATATAACAATAATGAGGGTAATGTATTGTGAATTTTGTGAAATTAATGTGTAGAAAGTATAGTATTGTAACACTGTGGCCAAGCCTTTACTTCCCGGAAGTCAAAAGGTAAACTAAAACAAATGTTGTTGCTGTTAGGACTGTGTACGTGTAAGAAAATAGACATGTGTTTGCTATAGCATCTGCATTTCCTTTTCTATGGGTATCTGGGGCCCTATTATACATTGTGCACTGGGGCGCAACAGGCATGTGCACACGCTTTGTGCACCCTGGGGCATAATGGAATTACATAGGGGGCCGCAACCCCTTCTGTAATTTAAAGAGCGCTTGCTCACATGTTTGCACCAGCGCTATCAAAAGAGGGCGTTCCCTCATTTGTCCAGGTGCATGGCCGCATGCAAATGAGGGAAGAGTTTGCCTCTGTGTCCCTGCCACAATATGGATGCTGACACAGAGGCAAACATACCTTTAGGAGGGGCACTGTAAGTGCACCACAAAAAGGTCTCCTCCTAAAGGCAGCTCTCAGGAAGGTAGAAAGGATCCCTCAGACACCCCTCTGTGAGCGGTTAGAATCACACACTGCACCCTCCTGCAAAAGGATATTTCTCCTCTCTTTAAAGTGCAGGCAGGATGCCCCCTGTACTGTAAAACACGGATCAGCTTTTAACCCCTTCCATGCTCATGACGAGCTCAGCTCGTCATGGAGTACAGTGCTCCTGTGCTCATGACGTTATTGCTGTCCAGCACAGCAGAGGAATATGTGCAGCATCCATGTGGTTAAGCAGTTGCCCTGTATTTCACTTGAACGTCCTGCCCCGAGTGTAGCTTGAGACTGCGGCTGCTCTGGGGGAAGTGCATTTTTACTAATATGGTGCACTGTCCCTAATTGCACCCGGTGAACCTTTTGATGGGTGCTCCATGGCGCAAACAGGAAAAGTGCACCATATTCATAAGACAACTCCAGGTGTGGTGACCACTCCAGGTGCTGAAACCTGGTAATTAGCCCTGAGCCAATGTGCCTGTCTGGAACTTCCTGAAAAGTCCTTTAACTGTACAGAAGGTCCAAAGTCCTGAAAAAGGTGGGAGTGTTATAGAACAAGGATGTCATAAATGCCTTGTCATAGATCACAGTGGAGATTGTGAAGAAGAGGCCAGACGCAGTTGTAGCACACTGGAAGAAAGTGGCTAGGCAAATGTCAGGGACAGATGGTTAATTCTAGCTCAACGTAAGCAGAGCCAGAGGGAACCCACAATGCCTTGCCTTGATTATTTGAGAAGTTGACTATTGGTGTCTTCCATGTTTGTTTTGGTTTCCCTTCCTAGTTTCTCCTGGCAAATGTTTTCCTTAATCCCTGGTTGTGTTTCACTGCTCCAAGCATTGTTTGATTCCAGCAGGCTCTTGCCAGTACTCCTTTGTATCATGGTATTTCCTGGTTACTCGGGTGCTTGTCGTTGCCTTTGTTCTGGGGAAGCTGGTAAGCACACAATCGTACTGTCATTATGCTCACCTTCTTCTTATCGGGCATATGGCTTACCTCAAAAGTCTGTCTCGTTGCAACCGTGGTCTTTGCTGACTCCATTCCACATTTTGGGACCAGTACTTCACCTGTGGCTTTTCTTGCTGTGTTCCTACACTGAGCAGTTACCAATGAGAACTGACAGTATTGATTACACCTCATTAAGCTGATATGTCTAAATTCGCTATCCCCTCTCCTTCTGATGAGGTTTATTTTCTGGAAAGTGCATCACTGCTTTCTTGCGTTATATTGGTATGGAGGTTAGAGATGCACATCAGAGTTCATCTGCCACCCAAACATTGCCTGCCATGCCATGTTTAGTGGACAATCATTTTAATTTTAATTTATGATATCTATCAGTTTGGTAAATCAATTTGCTGTGCTGATATGAGGGGTAGGGGCGAGTGTAAATATGTAGCTATAACGGCATAGTGCAAACCTACAAATAAAGCATAGGTGTGCTTAAGAATGGAAGGGAAAAGTATGGGATTGTATTGGATGAATGGGTCTTGGGCTTTCGGAGTTAGGATTGTTCAGAGGGGAGATACTAAGGTGCATTGTGGGTCACTCTTGAAGTCGGGAAAATGTCGGAGCCTTTCCCTTGCAAAGGTAAGCCACATTCCCTTACTTCATCTGACTTCTCAAGGGAAATGTTTTTCTGACCACTGCTGCAAACAAGTGCCTTTTTATGTACCGACTCATCGTCAGGGAAAGGAGATGGCATGTACTAACATTCCCGATGCAATCATTTGTCTTACAGGAACATTATAGATCTATTACTTATTTGAAAATACTGGCACGAAGTATGACTGGGCGCACACCACGTGTGAGTGGAGGAGAGGGTAATAGGAGAAAGCGAGGTGCCTCTTATCCGTTTGGGTCATGTCGGTATGTTTTTCTTCATCCACAGTTTAATTTCCAGATTCCAGAATCCTAGTGGTTTGTGTGCAATGGGCGCTGCTTTTGATTCCTAAGGCCTTCCAAATTCTCAGTCTGACCTCCTCATTTAGAGACGGGTGAACCCTAAGCTTTCTGTTGACAGAGCCCCCACTGGCTCCGCTGATAGAGTGCTTCCATTGACAGCTCGATGGAGTAAGGGCCATTTGAAAGGGACATTGCACAGTCCGGCCTATTTGTTGTGACTTGTCTGATGTCCTTTGTTTCTGTCTGTCCACCCCAGAAAAAACCTGAGTGTGAGGGTCAGGAATATAATATAATTACCCCTTACCCTGGGAGAAAACCGCCAGGGTGTGTGGGAAAGTATTAGTTAAAAAAAAAAAACTCCCACATTGGGAGTTTTTATTGAAAAAACAGAGAATGTCAAAAGTTTGGTATACAACTGACAAAACTGACAGTGGCCTTCCAGCAAACTTGTTATACCTTGGAAGGAACAGCCTTGACGGTGGTTCCTTTCAATGAACAGAGCACACTCTGGGCCAGAGGTCATGACTAATATTTGGCAGATGGCAGTCTGTCAGGGTGGCGGTCCTCTGCCAGCTTGATGGACTGTACTCTGCCCACCAAATCCTAACTCAGGGCCATAATATTTTTAGATCTTCATCCTGATTATGTTATGTTTAGCTGGGACTCCAGAAGTACTAAGTTTATGGGTTTCCAGCTAGTCCTCGATGAAAGTTACCTAATTTCCTTTGGCGAAATTAAGAGAAATGCTCAAAAGATTATGTGTTATTATGGAAAATGCCAGTCTATCATTTTGTGGTATTACTTTAGCACAAAGTACATCCTCATGTACAATTCTGAGACAAGAAAGCATTTCGCATCAAAAACAGTGCAAAATCGCCCAGGGTGTGAACAACTGCTGCCTGTGCTCTGTTTCTATGCTTTGTTCCTGTGCTCCAAGGGTGTGGGGGACTCTAAGGGCACTGTTGAAAAATAGATGGGCTTGTACAAATACATCTTGACATAAAGATAGATTGCAAATAAGATGGTGACAGTGCTGGTGACAGAGTAAGGACCAAGTGTGGACCATGTGCTCTGAACAGGGATATCTGTCAAGCATTAGCTATCGGCCTGCATATCCTCTGGTAACACCTCACAACAGCTGGCAAGATTATCAGCTTTCAAGAAAAGTTGTTTTTTATGTATTTATATTGTTAACATTACTTCGCTGGCTACGTTTTGCTTACTTTAGGACTCTGTTCACTTTACCACTGCTAACCAGTGCTAAAGTGCTTGCGCTCCCTCCTTTAAAAATGGTAGAATTACTTGTTTGTCCCTAGTAGAGTGGTACTACATATATTCAGGGCCTATAAATTAAATTAGTGGTCCTGCAGCACTGGTTGTGCCACCCACTTAATTAGCATTTTAAGCATGTTTCAGACCTGCCATTGCAGTATTTTATTTGCAGTTTTTAAACTGTAATTTGGACTTGACAAAAGAACCTTTTGCCGGGCCTAAACCTTTCTTCTTAATACAGATAGCTCACTCCTAGTGTAGGCCCTGAACAGCCCGAGCATATCTTGCAGTATGTTTAAAAAGTTAGACATATAATTTTAAGTTTTACATGCCCTTGTAGTGAAACTCTCTTACAATACTTTTTCACTACTGCAAGGACTACTTCTCCCATAAGATAACATAGGGCTACCGTAGAACATTTAATATGTGATAACTTCCAGTTGAGAAGAGATGAACAGGTCTAGTTTGGTGTATACAGAATTGTAATTAAAAGACCTCTTTAATGGTAAAGTCTGATTTTTAGTCACAGTTCTAAAAATGACACTTTTAGAAAGTTGGCCTTCTCTTCTCCTAGTAATGGAAGTGTGTTCCTGGGTCACATGACTAGGTATATGTTATAAAGAAGATCTAGAGGAAGGTAAGTTAAGATGTTTATTTCGGTCTCCACTTTAGCACTAGCTAAGCACTTCAGGACAGAGAGCACACAGTTCTCTCATCTCTTCTCAGTCAGGCTCCCATCCCCAACATTCTAAGGCAGCCTCTAGACCAACGAAGGGCAGTACCAACTGGGAAAGGAAGAGGGGGTGGAAGGGGATCAGGGAGGAAGGATTCTCTTATAAATACAATATACATAAAAAAAATAAAACATGGGGAAAATGCTACAAGAGACTATAACAGTGTAGCTGACAATTGGCATTTGTAAATTGTTTCCAGACAGTAAGACAAAGAAATGATAGGTGTTGGCAGGATGGTTCACTCTGAGTTAATGAGAGGGATGAGCTGACATCTTTCACATTTGCACATTACACAGGCTCTGCTTGAGCCCTCTCACAAAGGTTTTGACACTGGCCTTTTGTGACATCAGACAAGCTGGGCCCAGAACAGGGAGGAAGGGGATGGATGCCTGACACCTCAGGGGAGTTGAGACCTCTTGAAGCTTCAAAGTGGGCACCTGGTATACATATTGCACCCTTCGACCCAACTCTTCAGTACATTTCTGGATTTGTGGACTCCTGCTCCTTACAACGCCTCTGTGTCCCCACATTCTAAAATGACATCTTGATACCATCATAGGCAAGTTATGACACATGCAGTTAAGGATGGGTACAGAGGAAAATATGAGTACAGTTGCAAGTCTTATAATCATATCACAACAGGCTGCCCTTAGCATTATCTACCACACAGGCTAACACTCAATTTCTTTAACAGGTCTGTCATAGGTCCCTACCAATTACAAGCCTGTCGAAAAATCCAGGTCTCTCACAACTCACCATATTGTTGCAGAATGTGGCAGAACTTAAGCAGGCACTCAAACTTTCTGCAAATATTGCATTTTTGACACTGGCGACATCATTTGCTTACAAGAGCCATGAGCAATCAACCCTCTCCCAATTGAAGGGTATCCAGGGTCTTATGTACCAGCAGTTATGATCAGAAATTATGGTCAGCTCGCCGGTGGATTATCAATTAATTTTTCAGGTGCAATAGCTGCCAAAGTATCACAGCAGCACATTAGCAATTCATCACTTTTAGCCATTGCAATAGAAAAATTAGACATATTGGATCAGTTTAAACCTGTGTTTACCTAAATCTTCATAAGGGTACTTGGAAACAACCCAAGATGTCTACAGTTCCCTCGAAAACTAGTCAATAGAACATTGTCAGCACTCAACATGATGTCCTTGCTAATTATACATGAGCAAAGAAGTGCAATACAAAAACTCCTATGATCCTTTAGGGGTATCTAATTGCTAGATTACATTTTCGCAATGGATTTACTGCTGTCCTACTGCCAAACTTTTAACTTTAACATCACTCCTCGATCTGAAAGTGACCATCTCCCTCTCATTTTGAGTTTCCACCCAGTACTTCAAACAGCGGAAGAACGACAGATGGTTGGGAGTGTTATGTCTCGAGCTGCTGCACCATGTTGTGTCTCGAGCCAGCCAGCATTATGCTTCCCCTGGCTCGAGCGCTCCATGGCCCTCACACTCGATGTTGCGGGCAATTGATATGAATTGAAGCTAGCTTGAACATTCCTGATGATTGTGGGCTGTTGGGGGCAGATCGGGTGGAGAGAGCTGACCGGCGGCTGCGTCCGCCATTCTTCTGTCATAGGGGTTATGTTCCTGATTAAAGGATTTTCTTATCAACTTGCTACGTTGCATCCTTCGTAACATTGGTGACGATGCTACATAACTCCAGATGAACCTGCACAAAATAACAATAATTATATTTGGATGGTGCCTTTTGACTACAATTGAACATTGTTCAAGGAGGACGTTACTTATGACAGATTGATGACAGATTGAAAGAAAATACTAGAAATCCGCTCTACCGTTCTCTTCGATCAACCAATGTAAGTGACAAAAAGGAGTTGTTTGTTTTGGAGCGTTCGTTGAATGTACCACAACTTTAATTTTCAAGTGGAAATATAAAAGGATTGTGTGTCTATGTGGAAAGGGTCCATACGGAGAACAAGAACTCTTTTGCTGAGCTGGTTTTAATTGGAAATATGTGATGAAATAAGTACTTTAGTTTACTTGTTACTGTGAAGATCGTTTCACTGTGCATCTTTTGATCCCTTGGAACCTGAAATTCTTAAACCTCCGTGGAATCTTTGAAGAACGTGCCTGAAGTAATTCTCGCGAGCTACACGCTTCAAGCCCTCTTTTGTCATTACGTCATGAGAGCTGCGTAAGGTCACGCATACGACGTACGACGTGACTCCATATTGAATTGGCACTGCATACGCTGGATTTAGACTGTCGTGTTCGGATTGCCTACACAACAGACAATGGATTTGGACTTTCGTAGTTGGATTGTTTTCTACTTCAACGATACGCACGTTGGGTGTCACTGTACTCGAGGTATTTTATTCAGGAGACACATGAATTATTTTACGTATAATTGACCGTCGCATCTGCGAAACGCTTGCAGCGTATCTTCATTATTAAGTGCCTCAGTGCTAGTGCACAGCCTGGTTTTCACTCTTCCTTACTCGTTTTGTGTATTTATTTAACTCCAGAAATTAACCTTGACTAGGAATGTGAATTATACCATAATGACAACGCCTTCATATTTAAACACATTTTTACGATATTGTATAGTATCCTGATTTTTCATTTGTAAAATACTCTTACTTATTAACCAGAATGTCCACCACCACAATGAATTTACCAGCACCCCAAGCGTTTTTTGATTAAGGATGGAGAGGTGTCTAGTAAGAGATGGGAGGAATGGAGGGATTATTTGATAAACTACTTAGATACTTTTGAAAGCAAGGAATTGACCCCAGAAAGGAAGAAAAAAATACTCCTACATTGTCTTGGTCCGGGTGGATAAAGAGTTTACAACAGAATAGAGAAAAAAAATGTTAGTGGGGGTGAAGTCAATGTCTTTTTGCAAGCCATTAACGACCTCAATTCTTATTTCACACCAACAGTTTGTAAGGCTGTCCACAGGTTTAATTTTTATCATAGGAAGCAAGAGCCCAATGAAAAAATAGAGGATTACATTGCTTTGCTTAGAAGACTTGCTTTATCCTGTAACTTTGGGACCATCGAAGAAGATCTGATACGTGACCAGTTGGTAATGCTTTGCAATAATCACAATTTACAGGAAAAGTTATGGGTAAATGGTGATGCAAGCCTAAAGGAGATTTCAGCGATAATTAGCGAGGCTGAGTTGATCTCGAGGTGTGCTAAGACTGTTATTAATAAAGCAAAAGGTGATCATGGTGATGAGATAATTAAGATTGTTAGGGCTCTGGTTCAGTTAGATACAGTGAAAAACAAATACAAACCAAATCCTAAGGGGAAGAGTAAGACAAGAGATATTAGCATTGCTAAGACTTTTGATGTTAAAGGGGCTTGCTTTAGGTGTGGTAGTTTATCGCATCTGGCAAATGATAAGAAATGCCCTGCCTTGGGCCAAAGATGTGCATATTGCAAAATGACAGGGCATTTCGCAAGAGCTTGTAAAAATACCAAGAGCGTAAAATGTGTAGTGGATGAGTGTGATTATGATAACGATAGTAACAAGACGGATGTAAGTGATAATATTGTTTGCTGCGTGAGTGATGAGGAATCTTCTGGTCCAAAGAAGATTAGGAAAAAACCAGTTTGTGATATTGTTGCTGATGGTATAGTGGTAACACTCACAGCTGATTCGGGTTCCCCTTACACAATAATCAACAAGATGAGGTGGGATGAACTGTTTAGTTTGAAGTTTGGTCAAGAATTGAAGGCTCCTGACATACATCCTGTTTGTTGTACAGGTAAACCCATTGGCCTGATTGGTTTCCGCAGTATGCTCTTTGAATTTAAGGAGAGATCTGCCACATGCAAACTTTATGTCTCCAAAGCAAGACCCTGTGTTCTAGGATGGTGGGATCAGGGGGATTTAGATATACTTCTTGACCCAAATAGTCCTGATCCAGTCCTGTGCATCAACCAAGATTGTTTCCAAGATGGAATTTGTAGCGATGTTTATGAGAAATTTCCCAGGGTGTTCTCCGGTAAGGTGGGGGTGCTTAAGGGTTTCTCGCATAAAATCATTCTGAAGGATGGTGCTGTTCCCCGCATCCATAAGGTCAGAAAAATTCCTGTGGGTGTGAAGGACGAAGTGCAGCTTGAGATACAAAAACTTGTGGACAGGGATATAATTGAGTGTGTGGAATCATCTGATTGGGTTGCGCCCTTAGTGGTCGCGAGGAAGGCCAATGGCAAAATTTGTTTATGTGTGGACCTCGGGGAGCTGAACAAATGTATATTTATTGATGTTTTTCCCCTACACAAAATTGCTGAATTACTTTGCCACACTAAAGATATGAAATGATTTTCCACTATCGACTTAACCTCGGCATATCACCAAGTTCCCCTCCATCCGGGTAGTAAGCACTTAACCGCCTTTGTCACTCCTTTCGGGTTATTCCAGTTTAAAAGAGTACCGTTTGGCTTGGCATCGGCTGCTGCCATGTTCACACGCATTATGTTCACCTTATTCAAGGGGTTTAAGTGCGTAACTTTCTTTCAGGATGATATTTTTATCATGAGTAAGCACAGAGATGAGGATGATCAGCGCTTAGCAAAAGTTTTGGAAATTCTAGATAATAAAGGTCTTACCGCAGAAAGTTCTAAGTGCAGGATTGCTAGAAGGAGCGTAACCTACTTAGGCCATGATATCAGTGCATTCGGTATAAGTCCAAAGTCCGATCTGGTAGATGCCATCTTGAAATCCCCTGTTCTCAGAAATAAGGATGAGGTGAGGTCCTTCTTGGGACTCGCCGAGTATTACTCGAAATTCGTACACAATTTCGCTGAAAAGATGTACAACATCAGGCAGCTATTGAAGAAGGGTTGTAATTTCCATTGGTCTGATGAGTGCCAAAAGAGCATGGATATTATTAAAATAGATATTTGTTGTGCCCCGGTACTCAAAGGTTTTGACACTAAATTGAAATTTTTTATTACTACTGGCGCGAGTGGTAGAGGAATTGGCGCTGTCCTTTCTCAGCTGCAAGATGACGGTTCTGAATGCGTAGTTGCGTTCGCCTCAAGGACACTATCTGTTACTGAGTGTAATTATTCAGTTGTAGAAAGGGAGGCACTGGGCTGTTTATGGGGTTTGAGACATTTTAAACAATTTATTTGGGGAACTTGTGTCACCTTGCGTACGGATCATAAACCCGTTACGAAAGTTCTTACTTCATCTGGTTTGGATAATGTGTCCCGGAGGATTTTGAGGTTTTCGACGCAGCTCCTGGATTTTGTGTATGAGGTAGTTTATGTGCCTGGTGTACGCAATAGGATTGCAGATTTTCTCAGTAGGAGTCCCCTTCCTGTGACTGATAAGGGTGTGAATGACTGGGACGATTGGTATGTTGCCAGCATTTTTGGAAGCGAAGAAAAATGCATAACCCACAAGGAATGGCTAGAGACTGTGATATCAGATACTGAAATCCAAGAAGTTTGCCAATTTGTAAAATATGGGTGGCCAGAAAAGCACAGTATTAAGAAGTCTCTTGTACCTTTCTGGGAAGTAAGACAAGAATTTTCTGTGGAGGGTGAGTTATTACTAAGGCGGGACAAACTAGTTCCACCCTTAGTCCTGCGGAAGAAAGTCATTAACCTATGCCATGAAGGGTACCTTGGTATTGTAAAGACCAAGAGTAGAATAAAACATGAATATTGGTGGCCGGGCATTGATAGGGAAATTGAGAGAATTGTTGGGGAATGCTGTGATTGTAGCAACTCTGACAAGAGTTTAGTCACTTGTAAAACCAATTTACATCCTATCGTGGTACCAGAGATGCCTTGGGAGAGGGTTGGAGTTGACATTTTTGGTCCTGTGAATAATGTTGTGGGTGAGCAGAGGTATATTCTTGTATTAGTATATCATTTTTCTAAGTGGCCGGAATATGATAATGTTGAGATGATTGATTCTGAGAGAGTGCTAAAGTTCTTGGGTGATGTTTTCAGTAAGGAGGGTCTTTCTAAAGACCTTGTTTCTGACAATGGTGGGCAATTTTGTGGTGATCTATTTGAGAAATGTATCAAAGATTCGGGCATTGTACATAGGACTACCTCTGTTGACCACCCAGAAGGAAATGGTAGCGTAGAACGCTTTAACAGGGTCATCAAGGGGATCATTGAGTTGTGCAATAGTAACAACAAAGATTGGGAGGATGAGTTGCGGAAGACTGTTTGGGCGTACAGAGTCACCAAGAATGATGCTTCTGGTTTTTTGCCGTTTGAACTTATGAAGGGACGTTCTCCACGCACAAAAGATAATATGAGTTAGTTAAGCTGTACCAGAAGGGTTACCTGGTCCCCCAAAGATGTGAGAAATTCTCTTGTTGAGAATCAGGGACATTGGAAGGAGAGGCTCAGCAAAAATAAAAAATGTGTAGCACTTAATGTGGGCGATGTTGTGAAGGTTAAAAAAGGAAGGATTGTTTCCAAGGGTGAAAGTAAATACTCTGCCCCACTTAAGGTGGTTAAAGTACTTTGTAATTCTGCCCTGTTAAGTGACGGGAAGGTGTGGAATGCTAACAGAATTGCATTGTTTAGAGGTAACAACGATTCTCCTTCTAGTAGTGAAAGTTATGATTGGATCGATGATACATCAGAGTCACAGGGCGCTGATAAAGTTGTGAATTCTTCTTCTGGTGGAGATTCCTTGGAGTGCTCTAGTACCAGAGAAAATTCTTCTTCTAGGCACGACATATGTATTGATAGTACGTGTGATGTTGTGTGTCCCAAACGTGTTTGCACGAAACCTAAAAAGTTGGAACATTATATTACTTGATTTACTATCACATTTATTGTTTTTCTTTTTTTGTTTTGTTTTGTTGTAAAGGGGGAAGAAGTGTTATGTCTCGAGCTGCTGCACCATGTTGTGTGTCGAGCCAGCCAGCATTATGCTTCCCCTGGCTCGAGCGCTACATGGCTCTCACGCCCGATGTTGCGGGCAAATGATATGAATTGAAGCTAGCTTGAACATTCCTGATGATTGTGGCTGTTGGGGGCAGATCGGGTGGAGAGAGCTGACGGGCGGCTGCGTCCGCCATTCTTCTGTCATAGGGGTTATGTTCCTGATTAAAGGATTTTCTTATCAACTTGACTACGTTGCATCCTTCGTAACAGGGAGGACTATGAGTTTCAATTCTTCTGCTGGCATAAAAAGGCTGAAATGGAATAAGGTGGAAGTGGAGAGTTTATAAATCTGGCAATAAAGAATTACTTACTGGTACCACGTTAGTAGGGGCCAAACACAGCAAATGTGGCTAATGGTCATAGACTCAATGCATACATTTTTTAAAACACCACAAAAACTCTAAAGACAGAAAGGCACTCCACAGTCATATTGCCTAATGGATGGTTTTCCCATGCAGTGCAGGAATCTAAATCATACTCCATATGAACTGCAAGCTGCTTCAGTGGGGATAGCTTGAATAGAGAAGCTGCTGAGTACTTAAAGCAAGCGGGAGTGAGTACTGTCAAACCTTATAGGAGGAGAAATCCTAATTTATGAAGGGTCAATGACTCTGAGTACATACATTACTGGGAAATAGAAACCAGGCAAAGCTTTGGTCTGAAATCAACTCCTTTAGTAGATTTCACCGTCAAGGAAATAGTCTTACTGAAGCATAGTGGATTGATCACAGTCGGAAGCTATGTTTAGATGATTCACTTGTGGAAACAAGAAGGTCTTAAGAGGTAGGATCACCTCACCAAAAAGAAAGGGACTTGGGGATCACAACCTTTACATTTAAGGAGACCTTACAGTCAGAGCTGATGGGGCACCAGGCTATCGGTCTAACCGGCTCTTTCTTTAAAGTAAACTTAGAGTTCTTGTTCCACTGGTCCCTCTAGGGAGAGGGAGAGGTGTGGTGCAGCGGCCAGGACACCTGACTCCAGAGCACCGGGCTCACGGTTCGATGTCTAGAGCCAGAGGCAGATCAGCTCAGCATCATGTGACTCTGGGCAAAAGCTCACTCAATCTCATCGATGGCACCCAGTTCCTTGAGACCCTTACTGTTGATTAGTTCGCACTTTACAAATACCGGGTTATTATTTCAGGTCTCATTCCAAAATGCACTAGCCCCCCAATCATGGCATGGTGCCATCCTCTATATCATTTATAAGAGAGGAGACAACTCAGACCCAGCAAATTATCATTTATTTGCAATGCTGGACGTGGTGGCTAAAGCATATGCCAGAATCTTGCTAAAATCCTTGGAGGAGTGGATTGAGTCCTAAAAACTGACCCCTTTCTACCAGACAGCATTCATCAACAATTGATAATATTCTAGCATTGTCATATTTAGGACACTGCGGTTCGTCACCATCATGTCCTCCCCAGTCTGCATACATTGTTGACTATCCTGCTGCTTTTGACAGCATCAGTCCGCCTGTCCTTTGGATGAATCTAACCAATTGGGGTAAATATAATACCTACTGAAGCTATTATAGCTTTATACTCCAAAACCTGAGCGTCCGTCAAATTGGGCAAAGGTGACAAAGTCTCACAGTGAAAAGAAACTAATCAAGGCGTGAAACAGGGTAGTGTATTGGCACCTCTCTTCTTCAACCCATACACAGCAGAACTTGGATGCAAATTGAACAAAGCTCACTGCTTCCGCCCAAGGATAGAAGGATGGAATTTCCAGATCATATCAAATAAGTTAACGGTTAACACAAGCAAAACTAAAGTGATGCTGTTTGGGAAATATAAAAATGAGCATAATCGCTTTTGGAATTTCGGCCAACGAAGGATCCCCTATATAGCAACATACAACTAATTTGGATTCTGGCTCTCAGCTCATGGTAGTTCCCATGTCCAGATAAAGGACATCAGGAAAGGAAAAAAGTCAGCACCCGATGGACCTGAATGGGCAGATAGAAGCACTTGGTTAATCAGCAGGGTAATAGTAGGGTATGGTCATGCTGCGTAAGCTACACAGCGGAGGATCACATGGTAGATGCAAATTGAGCACTTTCACTCAGAAGACGTGGAAAGCAGTTGGAGTTAATGCACTGTGAAATGGAGACTACAGGTACACAAGAAAGATCAGTTCATTTTGGTTGTGGCTATGTCTGTTATTACTATAGAGTCCGTTTTTAATCAGTTGATTGTGAACACACTGGGTGTGTTCTCACGGGCCAAGCACTTAGCCAGGGTGCATGTGAACACAGTTGTAGAAGATAGAAGGAGAGCACACTTTGGGAGAGTTTCTAAATATGTTTTTACTCCACATTTTGGATGAGTATAAACACGTTCTTGAGGGGGACAATGCCGATCAATGAAATGGTGTTGTCTAAAATATGGTAGGAGTTTACACATAGAGTAATGAGTTTAAAACTCATTTCGACGCATATTGGTTTGAATAAAAAATGAATGGTAATTTTTTAACTTTATAGTTACCCCTGAAGAAGAGCTATTGGAGCCCGAAATGCATTGGGTAGAAGATGATAAAACTGCCAAGGATGAACTATGTATTTCCGCATGCCCTAGAGAAAAGCTTGGATAGACATATCTGTTGCACGAGAAGAGATGGGAAAACATATAACCTTACATGTGAATGGAGTGAAGAATGAATGCAAAAACACTGGATCAAATGGAATAAAACTGTTCAGAATGGACATGTCTATGGTATCTTTGTGAACATTCACCAATTTCGCTATGCATCTGGCATTGCAGAGTAATCACGTTCCAGTTTTTTTTAATTTACCCTATGTTTGGCACATAAGCATATTGTAATGGGCTCACTTTTGACTTTTTTTCAATTTTTTAATACATTAAGGATGTGCAATGTTTAGGATACACTACACAGGCAGACCTGTGCAAACATGCCTGACGTGGACAAATTGTAAAAGGAAGCAGTAATTAAAAAATATGACATTGTTTCTATCTTCACATGCAGTTAGTTAATTTGTTATGTATTTATCTATACTCAACCCTTAGACCTAACTCTTTAGTGCATTTCTAGACCTTTGGCCTCTGCCAGGAAGAACAACTGCTTTGCTGCTCACTCTGCTGGACTTCTGCTATGAAGGACTGCTGCCCTTTTGTGCTGACCTACTGCTCTAATTTCTTTCCAAAGTTTTATATAGCGCAAACTTGACCCGAAGGTATCATAATACTTTACATGAGCACCAGTTGCGTTACAGACAGACACATTAATTTTTGTTGGGAGATTAAGTGATTTGCCCAGAATCACATGATGTTGAGCATCCCTGCTGAGACTCGAACCTGGATCCCCAGCTTCGAGGCCGACCGCTGTCGCTGTAAGGCCACATCCCGTCTTGTCTGGGTGAGAAGGACTGGACCTGCATCTCTAAACCCAGGACCTCAGAGTGACTCCAAGGGATAGCTGACTCCCCTCCTGCTCAGAAGGCTCATGGACAGAACAGGTTGCCAGCCACCTTGAATCCAGCACCTGGATATCTGTGAGTACGCCTGCCAAGTGATGCCTCCCTAGTCTGGATCCTTGGAAGTGGGCCTGAAGGTACTCTGCCAGCCCATCTGTGGATTGAGCACAACCAACACATCTCATCTGCTGTGCGGCACATCTCCTGCAGAACTGATGAATCACCTCTGCTATTCGGGCATGGCCCTCAGTACCAATGCATCGCCCCTCTGCGCAGACTTCCCATACACAAGGATTTTGCTTGCACATCACATCCCATTATAACTGCTGCTGTGCAACTCATATCCATGCAATGATATGTCCTCGCCCACCACAGCCCAACAGAAGTGCTGCAGAGTGACGCATCTCCATTCAAGGATACTGCATTGCACTTTTCAGCACCACAGAACCACAGTTGCTCGACTAGACTTGCATCGCCTCTGCTGCATGACCCATCCTCAACTCCTGGCTCCTCATCTCTTAACAACCAAGATTAAAGCACTATGTTTAGTGAGCCTGAGTGGCACCCTGTAGCCGACCCGGGCTCCATCGTGGTCAGTCTGAACTTGTGACTGTGTCCCGCACGATCAGATGACCATAGATCATGATTTGTGCTTTTTGGCTCTATTGTCACTGAAAGCTTTAAACTTGCATATCTCTGGTTCTACTGATTTCATTTTTGTTGTTTCAGTCTTCATTTTTTTTAACTTACTCTATTCTTCTAAATTGGTGCGCTATGTTCCATGTGTTCTGTCACTTTATTACTTTTTGAACTGCTGCATAAATACTTTACACATTACCTCTAAGTTAAGCCTGACTGTTATGCTTTGTCACAAACAACCAGAAGGTTGAGCATAGGGTAATTTGGGGCTGCTTGTGACTTAACTGTGACAAGGACTGTAGTTGCTGCTTAAAAAGGGTTTCACCCCCATCACAATGGGTGAATAGCAAATTACGTTTGGGGACCAAGAAATGTTTCTGCAGTAGTATTATTTAAGTTATTTGATGTCTCTTTTTGAACCTGAGTACCAAGTGTGTTTCATGGTGGTGAGGTGTTGTTTTTTAGTGTACTGTTCTCAAATGATTTCTGAAAATGAGGAGTGAGGGTACTTTGAGGATTCATTTCAATTGGGTTCCATTTTGTTGATAGACCAGAGGAGAAGGCTTGTCTGCTTGTATTCTCTGTCCTGATTTTTCTGGCCCTTAGTCTTGAAATGCAAATGAAAAATACATGCCAGGTAGTGTGGAATGTTGCTGTTGGTTGCCTTGTAGGTGATACGGGTGTTTAGAGGTAGCCAATGGAAGTGTTTGAGCACTGGAGTGATTAAGTAAACTTTGTGAAGACTTTTAATTCGTTTTAGGGTTGTGAGTTGGGTATCAGTGCTTTGCCTCAGCATACATGATGTGGAACCAGTGCCTGAACAGTTGTTCTGAAGTTGTCTCCTTGGGGTAACAGCTTCTCTCTATTGGCAGGGAGAGCAGATAACAGATAGCTCTTTGACCTGATTCAGATGATTAGACCCTGGCAGGTAGACTGTATCGGTCAGGATGGCAGAGGTAATCTACACACACACTTCATCTGTAGCGCTGCCTGCCAAATTACCATATCACTGCAGATCATGCGGTGATCTCTGTGCCTTCACAAAGAGCTGCATCAATGGCCACCTACCAAACCTTTTGTTCTTCAGAACAAAAATCCTAAAGCAGGAGTAGTTTTCTTAAAATAAAACAAAAATGGCCCCCACACCTTATGAGTTTTTTCCTAGAGTTTTGGGGGAGTTCATTATTTTTTTCTTTCCATAGCTGCCAGTAATGGACAGAAAAAATGGACACTATACTTCCCATTCTAAATGGGGCAGGCAGTCTGATACCCTTACTCTGAAATTCCGTACTCGACTGGGCTGTTCAAGTACATTTTTTAACACCAGAACCAATTTAGACTCTGCCGTCAGAAAACTGGCGGCCCGCCTGACTGAAAATTGAGCGGCTGGACTGAGGGTTTGGTGGGCTGGGTACTCTGTCACATTTGTTATGGAGTATCCTGTCCTCCAAACTTAAAAATCAGGCCCTTCAAGAGACATGGTTTGAATCTCAGTGTTAAGTCGATATTGAAGCCCCAGGCATAGACTCTTTTAATAAGTAATCAATAGAAGCCATATCTAATATTTGTGATGATGCACCTTTTTTCTTGTCGGATTTTTTATGCTGTAGGAATTATACATCCAGATATAAGACCTGATTATAAGTAGGGGGCTTTTTTATTTCAGACTCCAGCTGATCCCATAACAAAGGCCAAATTTAAGGGGTCATCAGACCTCCTTTTGTTAAAGTCTCCTGGCTAGGAGCAGTCTTGAGCCTCACACCTGGATGCTATTGCAGTGGAGAGAGAACAAATGTACTCACCTTGCTAGCACTTTACACATAGTTAAGAGAGGCATTTTTTTTAATTTGCTCCGTCCTTGTATACAAAATATGCATGTACTGTAAGAATTGTCACATGTAGTGGGCTTTCCCAGTAATTACACAAATTAAATTGCATTTATATAGCGTTTAGTACCCCTGATGAGGCACTGAAATAAGAATTTAAATACCACCATTTTTTATTTCATAGCACTACTCATCCCAATGCAGGGTGTTGGGGGATGCACAATAAATCATGTGCGTTTGGAAATCAGTGTACAGGATATGTTATGTACGATATTAGGAGTTACAAGGTTTAGAAATTACATGTCATAGATCATAGCTCAATGTGCTACATTAGAAGGATTAAAATGGAACTGCAAGTGACATAAGAATCTCTGTATTCAAAGCAGTAAAATCTGTCATCTGCATGTTACACAATGTGCTTTGCCATCTATGCAACTTTGAGCCAAAACTATTGCTAGACAAAACACAAATCTTTCCAGAAAGTGCATTAACCTCCAGAGTTATCTTACCAATGTTATTTACTCAGATTTACTGTGCAGCAGGCGCCTTAACTCCATTAGATATTTCCACATTCAGGCTGTGCAACTAATTAAGCAGAACAAATTCAGTTTTTTCCTTGTTGCCAATTTCTTTATGGCAGAGTTTAAAAAAATAGATGTGTAAATTAGGGCCCATGTTTTGTGTCAGGTGTGCGTCACTTTTCTTGCACAACCCTGAGGCAAAATCTATTTTTGCTTTTACAGTGTCACACAAATCCCATTTGTGTGGCTTTGTAAAAAAAAAAGAAATAACGCTAGGTAGCTCACTGCCCTGCCTTTCGTTACCTTACGTCAGGTCAGCATTACATGGGTGGTGCTTCGGTATTCCGTGCATTCACCCATGCATTTTGATGCAAACCCATATTTCAAACACTTGTCAACATAGCTTTGCACCAAACTGGTGAGTTTACCTGAAGCTTGGGTAACAAGAACAAATATCGTATTTCTCCTTGTTATTTCCTCATTGCATCTATGCTTCATTCAGCAGCATACATATACGAGCATGTCACTTTGGCTAACTGTCTTGTGACGGCCAGTCTGACATGTGCAGTGTACACCTCTGCACCCAGCTGTTGACAGCTGGGGTAGGAAGCAGGCACAGACACACAGTGCCAATAGGCTCATCGAAATAGCCTACTCCTGCTAATCCTGGTGCTGCTCAACATGATCAGCAGCATGAGGGACTAAAGCAGAGGACCAGAGGAGGTGAGCCAGTGGAGTGGATAAGCACCAGGTCTGACCATTATTTTACCACTTTCTGCTTATTTCTGACCTTTAATTCACCTCTATCTTCTCATTACTGCCAGCTATTTGTCCTCTTTCTGATGTTTTCTGCCCCTTATTTTTTCTGTTTCTAGTCGTTTCTGAACTTCATTTTTCCTCTTTCTGCTCTTTTTTGACCTTCATCTTTCCTCTTAATGACCGTTTCTGACCTTTATTTTTTCTCTTTCTTCTACTTTCTGTCTTGGCTCCTTGACGGACACGTCGCCTCCACGGTGCCCAAATACCCCTTGGGGTGACAGTGCTGCGATATAAAACTGCTCATTGATTGAATGACTGCGTGTGATTGTGCCCACCCACCACCAATTTGCCTGCCCCACCAATCTCGGCGTCTGCCAGCCATCACTGGGTCATTCCCTATTCATGTGAGGCAATATTCCAGCTAGGCCCTGCTAGTGAGTTCAAGTCTTAAGTTCCATTATGGCTTTAAGAAAGTTAAAGTGCCTCTGTACTGTAGCATGTTAGCCAGAGCAAGTTCAGTATTGGGAGCCCAGTATTCAGTCTTACCCGCACTTGCTGGAGTGAAGTTTTGGAGTGCATGGCACGCGTCAGTGGCCCAGCATTGCACAGGGTGACGGCCCTCTTCTTGATAGAGCAATGCACCAGGGCAACAGCCCTTAATCATCACTGTGGCCAGCACCAGGCATACAGAGGTTATGGGCCACACAAAGTCTTTCAGCATTCTCTTTGCACAATTCAGCCACTTAATAGACATCTCTTTATTTCTGTTTTTGCACGTCAATTAAAGTCAATGTCAACCTAACCATACAAAAACAACTGGGAGCAAATCCTACTTTTCATTACCTGTCTTGTCATACTAGACCAAGGGGATCACCCTACAGTATTAAAAAGACTCTCACTCATTGGAATTCTTAGTGGCATGCTTCATCATCCATAATTTGTGTATCTGGGCAGGATCAACCTTGGTAGCCAAGAAAGCTCTTTGCTTACTGGGTGGGATCTTATATTTAAAATAGTCTATGGTGTCCTGAGGGTTAATTTTATTTTCTAAGGAAACACTGACAGAGTTAAAAACAGGTAGGGATGCACTAAGGAAATTAGTATACTCTTTATCCCTTGGTCAACATGTTTCAGCCATCACACCAGTGCCTCAGTGGGATGGTTGCCTCAATACAATAAGGGGTTTTCCCTCTATAACCCAAAAAGCATCTGGGAACAATATACTTCAATAACAAAATGATGCCATGGAACCAATATGTATATTTACTTATTTTAGATAGGTCTATAAATTACCCATCTGATCTTACATAATTTTTCAAGATAAATCAACTAAGTTATATATTTCACTTATATCCAAAAACCTGAAGAAATCAATCAAAACATTATATGTATATTCTTTATATAGTGTATTTTATTCACTCTTATTTTGTTATCAAGTCTTTTTTTCTTTTATATATTTATTCTTTTACTTTCCACAATTCTTTTTCAAACCAAGATATATTTCTTTTGGGTTCTTTAAATCTAAAAGGCATTATATACAAAATTATCACATAACATACAAAAATCTCAATAGGACATTTTTTAGAAAAGATTGAAAAACTTGAAAAAAGTAAACAAAAATTGACTACATTATTTACATATTATTTCAAAAATAGCCCATATTCTTTAAATGGATACTCTATATCTTGTTATCTAAAGAGTATTCCGTAACTATACTGGTACACCTTACTTTCGCAGTTTCCTTCGAATAGATTATTGTATCCTTGTTATTTAAAACTGCTCTTTAGTTGTCACCGAATTTGAATCCATTAGGTGTCCATTTTTAGAGTTGTCGACGCGTTTCAGCCCCTTTAAATTCTGGGCCTCATCAGGACTAGGGCTTGAGCATACATATAGATTTATGTTGCACCTATTCAATCAATCAAAAAAATCTTATTACATATCTATATATCTATAATCAAAAGAACAATCATACCGGACCTATCTGTACCTAAATTACCTTAGCTATATATATACACATATTACAAAATTATGAACAAATTACAAAGCATATCCTGGAGTGGCAGCAAGCAAGACTCCAACTACTGTGTCCACCCGTGCACATATTTTATATAACACCTGTGTGTGCAATGAATCGTTTAAAAGGTGTCCCCTAACTTACTAAATAAACCACCACGGTGTATGTATCCTGGTGTATGCCGAAGCCCTTGTTATACGTACTAGAAATGCACATACCAATACGTAGAAAACTGTTTGAAGTTGGAAAAGGGGAGTCGCGATAGATCGAGTATATTAATTTGCCTGTCCACTTTCCTTCTGTAGTGTAAGTATTATCAATCATATGGAGAAATGGAAAGGAATCATTAGAAACAACACACTAGTGAATCTAATAAAAATTATGACGGGTAAGTAAACTACACCATATAACTGAAACCCATGTTATATAACTGGGTCTAAACTGAACATCCAGTTTAATTCCACTTTTCTCACCTATATAATTCCGGGACTCTCTTATATGCTTTCCAAGTGATTTTCGCCAATATGCCGCCTAGGTCACCAGGACATTATTTGAAAGACGACCGTCCTACCAGGGATCTAAAACAAGGGAGAGGGCATGAAGTAATCTCTTTTCCGCTTTCTACACACAAGTACAAACGGATTCAAAATGAGGCTAGTTGCTATATTCTCCGTACCACTCTCACAAACACTGGCCTGATCCATATCGCCGGCCCCATCTTACCTAGCAATTTGTATTTGGCGCCATAGTATTCTCGTCTTCTCGCTACCGCTAGTCACCTCTCTCCTCTTCCTTGTTTTGCCGATCACGTGGGCATAAACCCGGATATAGGCAAATAATGAAACGCAACAAAGGACTACGTGTCTGCGTTTCAAACATCTGACACACTCAATATGTCGGAGCAGTAATTATCCTTGTTCCGACATTTCCCAGTGCATCGGTATACCTGAAAAATACTTACAGAGTAGTATTCATGCTCATAAGGCATAGCGAACTCTTCTAAGAATTTTTACCGCTACATAGAAAATATTAAATAATACATTCGAACCATAACTACCTATTAGATTAAAGTAGGTGGACACCCAAATCCTACTTGCTGCCTGTCCTCACATTCTAGCGCCATAACCAGGTGCACTATTTACAACAAAAAAACATATCAAATATTTTTATATACATTTTTCAACCTACAAAGGAACAGTTAAAATACAGTTAGCTATAATATCTTCTTATTTAACCCTATCTGTATTAATCATAAACGATCTACATCTCTATTAAAGCCCACATCTCATTTTTGTCATTTAGACCATTTCTCGCGGTGTTGTATTTTTCGATAAATCTGGCCTCCAGTGTATTTAATTTCCTCTGCAAATCTTCTCCTGCAACGTTGGATATCACAATCAGGACTGACCAATGAATATCAGTCTCTGAGTGACCCATGTCTAGGTAATGTTGTACTAATGGAGCCCCATGTACTTTACATTTGATCCTAGATCTGTGCTGGAGTACTCGTTTTTTTACAGTTTGAGTGCTTTGCCCAATATAAAATTTTTCACATGGGCATTTTATAGAGTAAATTATATTTTTTGAATTGCAATTAGAAAACACTTTTTGTATATGGATCTGCCCATTTATGTCAATTTCCTTAGTATCTGATGTAAAACTACACGCTGTACAAGCTTGGCAGCGATAGTGCCCTATCACAGGGGGAAGACTTAAAAGATTTTGCAAGTCTTTGGTTATTGTTTTGTTATGAGTATTCGCTCTGACTAATTGTTGTCTGATGTTTTTTCCTTTTTTGAAAGCAAATAAAGGTTTGTCAAAACCCAACGATTCTATCAATGGCCAGTTTTTTTGGATGATCTTTTTCACTTTATTTACCTTGGGATCAAATTTAAGGACGCATGTGAGGGGAGTTTCTTTATTCCGTTCCTTTGGTGTTAGAAGTGTTTCCCTTGGTGTGTACCAAGCCCTCTTCAGGGCACATTTAACCAGTTTTTTGGGGTACCCTTGTGCGACTAGTTTGTCATTTAAAATCCCTGCATTGCGAAAATAGTCTTCTTTATGGGTACAGTTCCTCCTAATACGGAGGAACTGTCCGTAGGGCAAGTTTTCTTTTAATGTTCTGGGGTGACTGCTTTGAAAGTGTAAAAGAGTATTTCGATCTGTTGGCTTAGTATATAAGCCAACTGTTAACTCCCCATTGTCATGTTGAACATAGACATCTAAGAAATGTAATTTCTCCTGGCTTTTAGAAATTGGAAAATTAAATTCTAATGTTCTTTGATTTAGCCACACGTGAAAATCATTTAGCTGTGATTCGTGCCCATCCCAGACACAGAAAATATCGTCTATATAACGACACCAATAACTCACTTGAGATTTAAAAGGATTGGTGTCGCCATAGATCCACTTTGTTTCAAATTCGGACATCACCAGATTGGCAATTTCTGGGGAAAAACTACAACCCATTGCCACCCCTGAGACTTGTAGGTATAGTATATCTTTGAAATTAAAAAAATTATTTTTCAGGCATAAATACGCCAAAGAAACAATGAATTCAGATGGAACTTGATGAGGACGTATTCTATTCTCAAGTGCTTGTTCCATAACCGCTAATGCCTCATCCTGCGGGATATTAGTATATAACGATTCAATATCGTAAGATACTAACCATTGTTTAGTTGAATCAAAAGGTAGTCCTTCAACTTGAGCTATAAAGTCCATTGTGTCGCGTACATATGATCTTGTTTCTTTAACTAGAGGGAGTAAAAAGGTGTCTATATATTTCGCTAGTGGCTCCATAAGTGAACCACACGCTGACACAATTGGTCTCCCTGGTGGTTTTGTGGTAGACATGAATTTTTGGTAAAACATAGATATTTGGTGTTTTGTTCGAAACACTATTCAAAAATTCATATTCATTTTGGCAAATCCAGCCTCCCTCTAATCCATCCCTTGTAATTTCCTGTATTTCTGCCTGTAATTCTCGAGTGGGGTTGTGATCTAAAATTCGATAATGTATGGGATTAGATAGTTGACGATATACCTCTTCCTCGTATTCAACCCTGTCCCATAATACAATTCCGCCCCCCTTATCTGCCGGTTTTATTATTATTGCAGAATTCTCAGCAAGACTCTTGAGTGCCAATTTCTCTTGTTTGCTAAGGTTGGTATTATAGTATATTTTTTGTTTTTGGAGGTGATCTAATTCCCTCAAAATTTGTTCTTCAAATACCAAAACTTGTGTTGGTAATGTCATACTTTCTGGAATGAAAGTGGATTTATTTCGCAGCCCACTAATATTAATCTGTTCTGGAATTATTTTGTCTTGAAAAAATGCTTTCAAACGTACTTTTCTCAAAAATTGTAGAACCTCCGTCTTTGTATCTACTGCATTTTGCAGATTAGTGGGTACAAATGACAGACCACGTGTAAGGACTTCTAATTCTGTTTCTGTGAGTATGGGATGGTTGGCTTTCATCAGGATGTCACAAGGTTGCCATTAGTATCCATGTGTCTGCATTTAATTGTGAAACTTGCATTCACTATACTCAGACATGCCATACATACTGACCAATGTGGTCCCTATGTTCACATTTCTTTAGTAGTGTCCTATTTAGAGCTCCATGAGGGTAAGGAGGCAGGTGGAATTTGTAGTAAAATTTTCATCAAAGGTCTCTATTTGGTTCCTCCTTCCCCTGCTACCTAGATTCTTATTATACATGGTGCAACATTACAGCCTATTAAATCAAGCACATGAGAAAGATTTGCCTAGGATCACAGAATGTGGTCAAGATGGGAAGTAGGGATTGATACCAGGTTTTCTGCTTTCACAATGTTCATTTCTGCTATTAGATGAACATCTCTTTATTCCTCCCATTTCACCTGTTTTACATCAACAGTTATTGCTTTGTCTTTAATTCTTGGCACATGAGGTTGAAGCCTTGGGGGCAAGCAAATGTCGCAACTGTGCACTTTTCACTTCAAATAAGGAATGCCTTGCATAATCTTCCTTGCACGCCCATGACCCAAATATTTCAAGTTTGTCCAGAAGTATCTAAATCTGTCACACCACAACAACAAATGATTTCCAAACATTTGAAATTATGTGCTCTATTTACCTGTTCCAATTCCTAAATGTTGAAAGGAAGACAAGTTGCTTTGGCTAATCAAGATCACTAGATATGGCTGTGTTAAATCTTTCCAGGTTGTTACACTGCTGAGCCATGAGTGGTCTCGTTTTTTGCCCATCTCACACCTACCTACTGTAGCAATGTTGCTAGTTTGCAATGCACAGTATTATAACACAATAACACAGGGTAGCTTTGTTATGATGCTCTTAGGTCTGGGAGACTGATGTAATTCAGAGTGATGTTATATATGAGCATGAAATATCATGTGTGCTTACTCAGGGGAAACAACCATTACATCGCAGTCATTACAATGCACTACCTTTACAACGCAGCTGATACAAATCAACTGCCTTTACATCGCATGTCATTACAACGCAGTCATTATAACGCATGTCACTACACCACATGATATTACAATGCATACCATTACAACGCATGCCATTACAACGCATTATTAGGTAAGTAATGAGGATTTTTTTGTTTTAGGGTGGGTATGGGTTTTGAGGTACATGGGATTAGTAATTTTCACCCCTACACTATCCAACACTTTGCCTACTGTTGCACTCACTGGAGTATGAATAGTAATTTTTACCCCTACACTATCCAACACTTACCCTACTGTTGAATTCAGTAGAGTGGGAATAGTAATTTTTACCCCTACAATATCCAACGCTTAACCCACTGTTATTGTGCGCTGTAATGGTATGATTTGTAATGGTATGCGTTGTAATGGTAGTTTTAAAAAATGCGTTGGAATGACATGCGTTGTAAAATCATGCGATGTAATGGTAGTTGTGATGCAAAAAACGCATTGTAAAGGGATGTGTTGTAATTGCTTGCGTTGTAACATCATATATTCTTAATTAGGGTTACAGTAAATAGGTGAGCCCACAGGTCCATCTTGCTGTAAACAAGTAGGTCAAGTAGGCTTCCTCCAAGGTACCATTTTGGCAATGTGCCAATTCTAGGATATGTTAAGTTCTTATTAGCGAGCGTAATCAAATGTAGATTCTGGTTACTGACCATAGTTTGTGATATCTTTTGCTGTTCCTACATCTCCACTGTTCAGTAGTTTTTCTACGCAAACTAGTTATATTTCCTTCTAAGGCCAATATTTTCATGAAAGTGCAAGTTAGGACTAGAATAGCATGTGGCTTTTGTTGTGCGTTACATTTGTTACCATTCACTTCTCATCCTTGGATAATGTGCATCTTACACTTATTTTGATGTGAAGCCTCTTACTATGAAATGAATGGTCTGTTCTTGATGTGGGGATTCTGGTGGTACTGATTCCAAGGTGAGCTGTCAGGGTGCGCTGGTGAATGAGAAGGATGGTTTAAATATAGCTAAATAAACAATAGGAACATGCAAGATGTATGATTCTAAATGTGGAGGTGACATTTCTATGGAGGGTGGGGCAGTGTGTAATTGTAAATTGTGTAAAACATAAACGCAGAGCCCCAAACATTTTCTTATGGTCCTATTGCTGAATGCCGAGGTTGCCATAATGTTTTTCTTCCACCACCCTAAAATTGCTTATTCTTGTTGGTTCTTTTTTCATCCCATTTTTTGCCTTCACCATTGTTTTCTTATCTCTTTTCTTTCTTCCCTTTCATTGTTTCTATCTAGCTTGTGTCATAATCTGTCGATGAAAAATGAGTGCCAATCTCCTAAAATGAGTAGAGGTGGGTAAGACTGAGTGTGAATACGGTACTTCACATTGAAGAGTGGTCTCACTCCTGGAGAGTGCTGCATGTGGAATATTAAGCCTGGTGGAGTAGGTTGCAAATGAGTAAGTTTGTTCAATCCTTGGGTAAAAGAAGCTTTAAGCTGACAAAAGGCAACATGGTTTTATGTTTAGCTTACAAAAATTCTAGCCCTCTGCCTAAATCAGGAGATTTTGCATATATACTTTAAGTGCACCCAAATATACTCATGATAGACCCGCTAAACATCTGCGCCAGGTCTTCAGATCTGATGGTACTTCTTGTAGGTCATGGCTTGTGATGTCACTTCCTGTGTTGTCAATTCCTGTAATGCCACATGCGATGTCACACGCTGTGTTGTCACTTGCATACTGCTTCATTAGGTTAGTGCCCCCCAACTTCTTTTAGGACTTGTGCCCTGACTGGCCTCACAGAGAAGTTATACCTAGCCAGGGATTGCCTGGAAAGCTTCTCCTTGGTATACTAATTACCAACTAATCCTGAGGTCTGAATAAGTAATGGGATTTGCATAATTCATAGCAATATGTCATGCACAGTTCATATACAAAATATCAAAGGAAGACCTCTGTAGGATGACTTACAAAAACTAGGGGGCATATTATCAAGGGGCTTTATCTCCGCTTTTTTGGCTTTAAAAGCCAAGAAAGCGGAGATAAAATTATCTCCCTATTACCTAGCTGTCGCTAACACCAGTTAGCGACAGCTAATAGGAGATAGTGACCATCTTGAGCCTCGCTTTGCATGTCAGTGATATTTATCACTAATGACATGCAAAGTGGGCGTGCCAAGATGTTAGCGACTGAAAACAGTCGCTAACATCGCTATCTCCTATTACCAACTTTTGGAGATATTCGTGCTAAGCGCGAATATCTCCAAAAGCTAACACCTGCCCTGAGCAGTTCTTAGCCATGTTAACCAATGGGAGGTGGATAACATGGCTAAGAGCATTTGCGGCCGTTTTTTATTGCATTTGCGATAAACCTTGCTAATAGCAAGGTTTATCTGCGATAAAAATCGCCGATTTGCGGCGATAATTTTTGTCTCTAAACAAGTTAGAGACAAAAATTATCTCTATTGGTTGGTAATATGCCCCCAGATCCTTATGATTTAAATGAAGTGACCTTACTTTTTGTAACAAATACATTGTAGGTAAAAGGCTCTGAATATATAATCTATGCAAAGAGATAAATATGTAGCTAAATGCAAGTAAATAGTAATGAATCCAAAGGAAATATATGGGTAAAGGCAAAGTGCACACACCACAAGGCTGCTGTTGCATACTGAGAAGGCGTGAGTGGCCGAGCACAACATCCTCTAAAGCTTTTTAGCTCAGTAATATCAAGCTGTGCGTAGAGAGATGTGCAATGTGTGCCAGGCTGGTTTATTCTTAATAGGTCCCATTACAAATCAAGGCAAGATGGTTTTACAGCTCTACACTAAAGTGATGGTTAGGGAGGCGGCCGCCAGAATACAAAATATCACAGTTCCCGGCCACACAAGTATGATTGACTTTGCCTGGAGAGAAATATTTGAATAATGTGATGTACACAGAAATGCTAGATAAGTAGATTTGCAGTGGCACAGTGAATATTAAAAGGTCCCCTATTCTAATCTCTAGAACAGCGAGGATGCACAGGCCATTAGCTCTCTAGTTAGAGCCCCCATCAGGCATTATGTTTGCAGCACCAACCAGGCTATGTCTCTAAATGTGCAGGCTTATGATCATTAGCTATGCGCTACTGGTTCCATATCTCTGGGCTTGGAAAATACAAATATTTATGTATAGCTATCTCCATTTTTTCTAACACTACAGTATTTTCAGAGCAGAAACCCCTTTGCAGAGATTATAAATTGCATGTAGGTCAAGAAATGAGACCTAAGCGTGGGAAGCAATGATGTGAATGTATCAGCAATGAAACTGTCTTCGTTAGAACACTGGAAGTGAGAGATTGTAATCTACCTATTAAGACCTGTACATTATTTCTCATTACAGATGTCTTCTGACATTGAAACCCCCTTCCCACAGTGCCTGTTAACTAAATTGTGTGTGCCCTGCAGCACACTCAGGGCACCCACTACTTTTTTGTTGGAAACCGCAGGAAGAGCCTCAATGCCCCCGCAGCCCCTGCCAGATCCACACCGCAAGAGAGAGCTGCAATTGCACCTGCCCACAGGGAGCGGCTAAAAATGATGCTCCCTATGGGAGAGAGACATTTTTTAATCTGTTTCTCTGCCCAATTTACAGCATTTTTAAAGGCCTGCCCGGTGGGAACAGACATACTGTTCACTTGGCAAGAGATTTAAATTGCTCCAGTGAACCCACTATGTCCCATTGTAGGGCACCCAAGGCATAGTAGATCTAGGCCCTGGTGTATGAGGTCCCCAGGGCTAGTAATGGCTCTGGGAGGGGGGCAGCTCATCTCCCTTTTGATGGCACATCCAGTCCCTGGGGGTTGGGGTACCTGGGGTTGAAATCGGCTCAGGAGGAGGGCCGTGGGGCCCCCACCTCCTATTACTTAATGCTGGGCTGGGCCGCAGGCGGTGGTGGTCCACATAGGCAAAGTAATCCCATCAAAATCAGAAGGGTCCGGAGGTGGGGTCCCTTTGGCTTAAATCAGCCTGGTAAAGGTCTCCATTACAATTAATAATCCACCCCCTGGAACTAGGCCTAACCGGGGTCATATATAAAACAAGAGCGGGGGCCCACGCTTTCTTTTATTTAAAATGTGACAGCAGAATCATGGATCCACTGCAAAGTTATGGTAAAGATTTAGAAAAAAGTTTCTACCCCTGGAGTGGTACCTGTGCGACCCCACCCCCAATCCTTGGGTCAGGATATTTCTCCTGCAACCTTTTGTTCTTAATTTAGCATTTTTGGGGGAGTCTGGCTATTTTCAGAGTCCCTAGATGGCTGCCAATCTTTCCTCGTTTTAGCGTTGGCATGCAACTATTTATTATTTATTTATTTACTTCACTTCTAAAGCGCACTATCACCTAAAAAAGGCATCCTGGCGCTAACAAGCTCTTATTGGAAGGGGGCCTTCTAATAGAGAGCTAAAGGTTTGGGAAAAGACATGTTTTCAAGTGCCTCCTGAATGCAAGAAGGTCGGGGACATGCCTAAGTTCAGCCGGGAGGGAATTCCAGAGTTTTGCCGCGGCCATGCCGAACAATCTACCTCCTGCTCTAGATCTCCTAAACCTAGGTATGGTCACCAACCTGGCCGAGGAGGAGCATAGATTACGTGCCGGCGCATGCCAAGAGAACTTCCTTTGTAGACGAGCAGGGCCCAGCCCGTGGAGAGCTTTAAAGACCAGACAGAGGGCCTTAAATTGCACCCTCTGTCTCACTGGGAGCCAGTGCAGCTGAGCCAAAGCCCTTGAAGAGGAAGATCTTGTTAAGCACCCCAGGGCTAATTTTGCTGCTGCAGACTGAATTCTCTGGAGTCTATCCATAAGATAGCAAGGGGCGGTAACAGAGGAAGAATTTTCCGCAAGAGGCGAATAGTTTCCGCACTACCTTCACAGGCTGCACCAAGGGAGAGAAATCCGCAGGCCAGAAGTCGCTGGGTAAGAAAGATTGTACCCTAGGCCTTGGGCAGTATAACACCTCCGTCTTTCCTGTGTTGAATTGCAGGGAGTTGGCCTTCAACCAGACTGCTGTATCTCGCAGGCAATTGTGGAATACTTCCAAAGAGGTTGACTCATCTTCCTCTAGGGAGAGAATCAGCTGCGTATCATCAGCGTAGTTAACTATTTCAACATTATAATGTTTGATCACCACAATTAAAGGCTTCATGTAGATATTAAACAATATCGGACTAACTGCCGAGCCTTGTGGAATGCCATGCGAGATGGTGGAAAAGCGGATTGGAAGGGAGGGAGGGACACAGCGTGTTCTCTGTCCTGAAGAAAGGACTCCAACCACCCAGGGGCACTACTATCAACCCCCACCTCTCTCAGCCTGTCCAGCAAAATTCCATGGTTGACCGTGTCGAAGGCGGCAGACAGGTCAAGCCGAAACAACCCCCCTGCCTGTCCCCTGTCTGCCCGCCAACGTAGCTCATCCAACACGGTCGCCAAGGCCGTCTTGGTGCCATGGGCAGGCCGAAAGCCAAACTGGACTTCCTTCAGGAGCTTATGCTGTTCTAGGTATCTAGAGAGAGTGCCTGCAACCACCCGCTCTACAATTTTTGCCGGATAAGGTAAAAGCGAGATGGGCTTAAAGTTCTTGAGGCATTCAGGATCAAGGCTAGGCTTTTTCAATAAAGGGGTCACCACCGCTTGTTTCCACTGAGGTGGGACCACTCCAGTAGTAAGCGACTGGTTACAAACCAGCCGCAGAGTAGGGAAGAGCTCTGCCTCAAACTCCTTCCAGATTTTTTGTGGAATCGGGTCAAGCGGGGACCCAGATGTAATACCAAAGGCCACTCCCCTGAACTCCTCTGCAGACAGCTGTGCAAATTCCACAAGGGACGTATCTCCCCCCTATTCGTGAACGGCCCCAAAAGTCAGTGGGCTGCCACAATCAGCCAACGCTAAAGTTTGTTGCTGCTCCACCCGCAGGTCGTCAATGATCAGTTTGATTTTATCCTGGAAGAACCTAGATAGGTTCTCACAGAGTTCCTGAGAGGGGGGGGACTCATTCTTGACACAGTCCGGGCCAATAAGGCTATTTAAAATATTAAAAATGCTGCGGGAGCTATTCGGGGCATCGAGGATCACCCTAGAGAAGTGCGCTGCCTTAACTCTATGGATCACTTCTTATAGTCCATCCACTTAGCCTCCCAAGCAAGCCTTTCCCTATCCAGGTATGCGTGCCTACACCTCCTCTCCGCTTATTTACATTCCAGCCTCCAATTTTTGAGGCTGTCCGTAAACCAGGGCGCTGAGGGTCTCCCCCTACTCCTGTGATGTTTTAAAGGAGCAGAGGTATCCAGGACCGAGGTAATCTTCGAGCAAAGGGCGGCCTAATTCGCCTCAATCTGCATGTCAGGGGCGAAGCACGCCTCAACCATGAACATGGGTGAGGCACCTTTTTTCAGGGCAAGAGACTTCCAATCCCTGCTAACATACTCCTTCACTTGGCTAAATGTCCCTGTAGTAAGTGTGCCTGACTTCACAAAGAATTTAATCAAGGAGTGATCAGTCCAGGCCATAGGTAAAACGTCCCCAACAGTGAGAAGGTTGGTCTCAGAAAAAATCAGATCCAGCCGATGCCCCCCCTGTGTGGGTCGCCTGAGAGACTCGCTCAGAGAGGCCGAGGGCCTCATGAGAGTGAATCATATTAAAAAGGCCTGAGTTCATAGTACCATTCAACCAAAGATTAAAATCTCCAAGAATCACCAATTGGCTGTGAGTAACAGCCATATTGGTGAGCAGTTCCAATAACGACTGCTGCTGGGCTAAAGTAAAGACCCCAGGGGGTCTGTAACAGATAATTAAATTCCAATCGCAGCTCATGTTAGATGTGAAGGACATCTAACATGAGCTTTGATTGGAATTCCATAGAGCATATTATCAAACCCATTATCGCCACTTTAGCGTCACTTTCCTGACGATAAAGTGGCGATAATTTTGTCGCCCAGGTTTGATATTATGGCCCGGAGTGCGTAGTGTACAGCAGCTTCACTGTAAAATCTATACTTACCTCCGAGCAATGACAACAGATACGTTACAACAGTCTGACAAACGGATCCACAACCTTATTATGCCACTTTTGAGTCACTTTTAACATGGATAAAGTGATGCAAAGAGCTTGTAAATATACATCTAACTTTTCAAGAAAAAATCTCAACTCCAGACTCTACGACACAGTTTTAATGTTGTTTTCTCTCTCTTTCTCTCTCTCACTCTCTGTGACATCATTTCTCTTCTCTCTTAAACTTAGACACTGCTGTCTGCTTCAACGTGTAGAAGAACAGCCCCAGTAAAGTTGTGAAGTATACTTCCTTATGTGTTTGGCCGCAAGGTTTATACAACGGTAAGCACAGAGGCCTAGATCTACAAATCCTTCATAGGAATGCATTAGAAATAATTCAGCATAATGGCCGTTAGTAACGCAGTAGGCACTTCCATATAGACACCACTTGAATGCGGCACTATAACAAGTAAAATGTACCAGGTACACTGCACTCGTAAAACTGTAGTGTAACTTTTATTTATGATAGTAGAGAGGACCATATTATCAAACCTTGGCAACAAAATTATTGCCACTTTGTCGGCAGCAAACTGCCGCTAAAGTGGCCATAATAGGTTTGATAATATGCTCAATTGAATTCCAATCGAAGCTCATGTTAGATGTGAAGGACATCTAACATGAGCTTCGATTGGAATTCCATAGAGCATATTATCAAACCCATTATCATCACTTTAGCGACACTTTCCTGCCGCAAAAACAGAGATAATGTTCTTGATAATACGCCCTTGTGAATTCCCATAGTAGCCCAGGTTAACACCAGAACCTGGACTGCTATGGGAATTCTCCTCACCATATTATCAAGCCCATTATCGCCGCTTTAGCTACAGTTTCCTGCCACTGAAACGGCGATAATTTTAGCACCGTTCTTGATAATATGCCCCGTAATGCTTCAACTCATTTACTCACATCTACATAATTCTAAACTCTAATTTTCTTTTTTCTTTTGCAGATTACCAATCGGACACCTTTTGGAATCCATTTCACAATTTGTTTATAACATTGTTTAAGTTATTGTTTCAGTTCTAATATAGTTATAATTGAGTTTTGTTTATATTTATTGTTTAATAAAAGCTAATTAAAAAAAACGACATACTTCTTTTATTTTGTGGGGAAGGGGTATGACGGCCCACAATAAAAATAATGTTGAAATACTAAAGTAAGATATTCAAGACTAGGATTGAAAACTACTGAGTTCTAACTAACAGATATAATAAAAACAACGGTGAGAAACTACTAAAATGGCGGTGGACAGAGTACGTAATCAACGTTTGGCGCCTCCGCACTACCTTTCAAATAAATAAATAAAAAATATGACTATTAATACTGTACAAAAGTACAGCAGCAGATGACACACACGAACCGGGAAAAGAAAGCGACAGATTTACTAACTGATATAAAGAAAGGTTTGCTTGTTGTACTTGAAGAAAAAGAAAACGTGGGCTTCGAAACGACGCTGAGCATAAGAAGAGAGTACAACTGCTACACCAAAAAAAAGTAAAGCTTTACATACTATCATAGAAATGAAGGAGCATATTACCAACAAAAGGCGATACATTATCGCCGCTTTTATCGACAGGAAACTGCGGATAAAGCGGCGATAATGTGCTTGATAATTGGCCCTTGTAACTTCCCATAGCAGCCCAGGTTCTGGTGTTAACCTGTGCTCCTATGGTTATTCACAAGGGCATATTATCAAGCCCATTATCGGCGCTTTATAGGCAGTTTCCTGCCAATAAAAGCGACAATAATGTATCGCCTTTTGTTGCTGATATGGCTCATTGCTCTTTTTTGACCAGTAAACTTACGTGCATATTATCAAGGACCGGTGTTAAAATTATCGCTGTTTTATTGGCAGGAAACTGCCAATAAAACAGCGATAATGAGCTTGATAATACGGCCTTGTTATTTCCCATAGCAGCCCATGTTAACACCAGAACATAGGCTTCTATGGCAATTAACAAGGACGTATTATAAAGCCCACCTTCCCAACATTAATAAAAAAATCTTCAGACAATGCAGGTACCCGGAGCTGGAAGCTCATTTTACATGTCACTTCCCCAGAAAGGTGGCGTTCCCCGCGACGTGTACGGGGAGAGAGAGAGAGAGAGCTCAAAACATTTTATTTTTTTAAAAAAGACCCGAGGGGTGCCGCTCAGCAAGACTGCGTGGAGTAAGGCCGTAACCCCCCCCGCATAATTCAAAATTAAAACCAGAGGAGTGCCGTTCCCCAGTGCTCGGGGCACCTTACAAGCCCACATAATGCAGAAAAATTGCCCCCGTAATTTGCCCCCCTGGGACCTAATGAATGAAACGGACTTCTAGTTTGTTTTCACCTTTTTCACCGCGTACAAGTACTGCAAGAGTACCCCGCCATTTTTTATTTAAAAAAAAATAAAAATTGAACCTAAAGATCCATATACCACCCCCTGACCAAGACTATAGGCTCAGAATGTTTCTACCCTGCTCCGTTTCCTTATTTCTCAACTTTGTTTTACTGTTTTCTTCTGACTCTGCTCTCCCGACAAACAACATGCCTGCCAACACTTCCTAGTTTAGAGTATTGACAGCCAATCAGCATGCAGCTCCTGCTCGTAATTCTACGTATTTAGATACGCATACGCCGCGTTATTTCTTTAAAAAAATAAAATAAAAAATAGAGCCTAAACATCCATGTAAGACCCCCTAAGCAAGCCTAGATGGTCAGAATGTCTCTACCCTACCCCCTTCCCTTATTTCTGAACTTTGTTTTACTGTTTTCTTGTGACTCGGTTCTAGCGAGGCACAAGATGGCCGCCAACACTTCCTGGTTTCGAGTGTTGACAGACAGTTCACAGCCAATCAGCATGCAGCTCGCGCTCGTAATTAAACAGATTTCAGTACGCGTGCTGAACTCCGTCTCTATATATCGCTATGATTTTAATTGCAATTTTCTCAGAAACTACTGAATGGATTTACACCATTTAACAAAAAGCACAATCTGCAAACAGAACTCTACCTCTCTGCCAAATGTTGTGTAATTCCGTTCAGCCGTTCGGGCTGTAGCCCTGGCTAAAGGTCCCTATGGAAAATTGCATGAGGAAAACACGTTTTGGGACCCCCCTATTTCTCGGCCCCCACTTGACGAATAACCCCCAAACTTTCAGGGAAGGAGCGGAACCGAGCAAGCCATTTTCTTGTAGAAATTCACGAAGATTCGTCCACCGGCGCCAAAGTTATTCCAAATAGAATGTTGTGGATTTCCTATGGAAACTAGGTCCTAACATTGTCCTCCTGCAGCTTCTTGAAGCACGCTGTTCCAGGTGGGGACAGTGTCGTGTGCCCACTTGAGCGCAAGGGTGTTTGTTTGGTTGAAAAATAAAACGCGGCTGCCCGAGCCACGGGAACAAGAGGAGCACCGTTCCTGACTGATGAGGGAAGCTGCAGGAGGACAATGTATCCTTTTCTTGAAGCACGCTGTTCCATTGCTCAATTTAAAGCTCGCAATCTTAAATTAATCCCTTCCTACTAAAGGATAGAACAAACTGTAAGTAGCACAAGGGCACAGAGCCTACTGGAGGCAAACACTTCACTTACCTGTTGAACTGCAAATACCACCATGCATCATGGCGAATTCCGATAAGCCACGCCCAACAAAGGCGGTGTTCACTGAATAAATAATGAAGAAACAAACAGGATAAGTTTGTCTTTGCCCTTGTGTCAGCTCATGATTAAAACACCTTGGCTGCTAAGGCAATTACCGCTGGGTGCTGACTATTCAGAATTCCCATTGTTCATGACAAGGTCAGCTCGTCATAAGCACAGCTCCAGTGTACTGCATGACGAGCTGACCTTGTCATGAGCATCCAAAAGGTTAAGAGGCGTGATTGCCTCGAAACGTGTCGAGGAGAGTGACATAATGATGGATAAAACGAGAGGCGAGCTGCAGCGAGGCACATAATACCGGAAGATGGGGACAGTGTCATGTGCCCACTTGAGCGCAAGGGCATTTGTTTGGTTGAAAAATAAAACGCGGCTGCTCGAGCCGCGGGAACAAGAGAAGCACCGTTCCTGACTGATGACGGAAGCTGCAGGAGGACAATGTTTCCTTTTCTTGAAGCACGCTGTTCCATTGCTCAATTTAAAGCTCGCAATCTTAAATTTATCCCTTCCTACTAAAGAATAGAACAAACTGTAGGTAGCAGAAGGGCACAGAGCCTACTGGAGGCAAACACTTCACTTACCTGTTGAACTGGAAAGACCACCATGCATCATGGCGAATTCCGATAAGCCACGCCCACCAAAGGTGGTGTTCACTGAATAAATAATGAAGAAACAAACAGGATAAGTTTGTCTTTGCCCTTGTGTCAGCTCATGATTAAGAGGCGTGATTGCCTCGAAATGCGTTGAGGAGAGTGGCAGACTGATGGATGAAACGAGAGGCGAGCAGCAGCGAAGCACATAATACCGGAAGGTAGGGACAGTGTTGTGTGCCCACGTGAGCGCAAGGGCGTTTGTTTGGTTGATATATATATATATATATATATATATATATATATATATATATATATATACCTTTTTTTTAAAGAAAAATCGCGGCGTACGCGTACGGAAATCCGTACAATTACGAGCACGAGTTGCATGCTGATTGGTTGTCAACTGTCTGTCAGCACTCCAAACCAGGAAGTGTTGGAAGCCATCGTTTATTTTGAAGTAGGCAGGGGGCGCACGGCTCTCTTACATTCTTTGGGACCGCCACCTCCCTGGGGCAGTAATATTTAAAATAGGGGGGTCTGTGATGGCACGGATTTCCCAGCTCTGGGGACTTCCACTTCTTGGGACTATTTAATGTAGGGAGGGGGTCGCGCGGCCTCCTTACTGGAACCCTTGATGGCCGTGGGGACTATCATTTCCCCAGGCCGGCTCTTGCAGTGTCTTGGGGTGCCTATCCCCGGGACACTGCTGTTTGCTATGGTAGGGCGAGAGCGCCGCGGCTCCCACTTTAGCACAGCAAACCGGTTTACTATTTGAAAGAGAGAGCAAGTTAATCTGCTGTCTCTTTCAATTTGGAAAGCAGATTGCTTTTCGTTAGAGAGAGCAGCATGTAAGCTGTTCTCTCTGAGAAAGCAATAACGGCTCTCGAAGGATGCAGGGAGCCGGCTGGGACCGTGGGGGCATTGACGTTCTCTGCACGGTCCCACTCCAGTGACTTTGTCATCCATGTATCTTTTTTGCTTTTTCTTTATTTGAATTCCGCTTTATTTATGGTATGTATCTACCTTTCTTCACAATGAGTTCCACAGCGTAGCGTCCGTTGCAGTGTTCGTAGCCTTTTTGTTCTTTTGGTGACTTACCAGTTAAGATTCGGTGACCTATTTGTGTTGCTTTCCTTTATGTATCTTTTATGCAGCCTTTTTTTGTGTATGTTCTTTTGTATCTAACTTTATTTATTCAGTGCTTCATCCAGTGTTTTAAAAATAGGAGTACATCTGTAGCCATGTAGTTTACTTCTTTCCTTTGCCTCCCTCAACCCTAATTGAGAACGTAATGGGGTGAGTCAAACTAAGGCCGTGCTGTCGTCATTGTTTTAAGTTTGCAAAACAGTAGGTAGTATAAGCAATCTCAATGGAGCGCACACCGCTAGCCCCTCCTCCGGATCGCCCCTCGGGAATCTGGTACATGGAGTTCTTGAGTGGTTCACCCATGTGGGTGCAAGTAGGTACTTGTAAAACTGATGATCTCTAGACCCGATACATGTCCCGGGTTTTTGGATATCGCCCGAGACATGGCTCGGGTTTCGGGATAACTTCCCTCATCAGTAGAGAAAATAGTTAGGGGTGGAAGAGAAGGCCGCCAAACAACCGTCAATGGCCTCGATGCCCGAACCGGCACGCAGGTGCGTCGTCCAGGAGCCCGTCGGCTCAAAGCTCAAGGGAGCCAATTTGTATTAGCAATCGCAATGGAGCGCACACCACTAGCCCCTCCTCCGGATCGCCCCTCGGGAATCTGGTACATGGAGTTCTTGAGTGGTTCACCCATGTGGGTGCAAGTAGGGACTTGTAAAACTGATGATCTCTAGACCCGATACATGTCCCGGGTTTTTGGATATCGCCCAAGACATGGCTCGGGTTTCGGGATAACTTCCCTCATCAGTAGAGAAAATAGTTAGGGGTGGAAGAGAAGGCCGCCAAACAACCGTCAATGGCCTCGATGCCCGAACCGGCACGCAGGTGCGTCGTCCAGGAGCCCGTCGGCTCAAAGCTCAATGGAGCCAATTTGTATAAGCAATCGCAATGGAGCGCACACCGCTAGCCCCTCCTCCGGATCGCCCCTCGGGAATCTGGTACATGGAGTTCTTGAGTGGTTCACCCATGTGGGTGCAAGTAGGTACTTGTAAAACTGATGATCTCTAGACCCGATACATGTCCCAGGTTTTTGGATATCGCCCGAGACATGGCTCGGGTTTCGGGATAACTTCCCTCATCAGTAGAGAAAATAGTTAGGGGTGGAAGAGAAGGCCGCCAAACAACCGTCAATGGCCTCGATGCCCGAACCGGCACGCAGGTGCGTCGTCCAGGAGCCCGTCGGCTCAAAGCTCAAGGGAGCCAATTTGTATAAGCAATCGCAATGGAGCGCACACCGCTAGCCCCTCCTCCGGATCGCCCCTCGGGAATCTGGTACATGGAGTTCTTGAGTGGTACACCCATGTGGGTGCAAGTAGGTACTTGTAAAACTGATGATCTCTAGACCCGATACATGTCCCGGGTTTTTGGATATCGCCCGAGACATGGCTCGGGTTTCGGGATAACTTCCCTCATCAGTAGAGAAAATAGTTAGGGGTGGAAGAGAAGGCCGCCAAACAACCGTCAATGGCCTCGATGCCCGAAACGGCACGCAGGTGCGTCGTCCAGGAGCCCGTCGGCTCAAAGCTCAAGGGAGCCAATTTGTATAAGCAATCGCAATGGAGCGCACACCGCTAGCCCCTCCTCCAGATCGCCCCTCGGGAATCTGGTACATGGAGTTCTTGAGTGGTTCACCCATGTGGGTGCAAGTAGGTACTTGTAAAACTGATGATCTCTAGACCCGATACATGTCCCGGGTTTTTGGATATCGCCCGAGACATGGCTCGGGTTTCGGGATAACTTCCCTCATCAGTAGAGAAAATAGTTAGGGGTGGAAGAGAAGGCCGCCAAACAACCGTCAATGGCCTCGATGCCCGAACCGGCACCCAGGTGCGTCGTCCAGGAGCCCGTCGGCTCAAAGCTCAAGGGAGCCAATTTGTATAAGCAATCGTAATGGAGCGCACATCGCTAGCCCCTCCTCCGGATTGCCCCTCGGGAATATGGTACATGGAGTTCTTGAGTGGTTCACCCATGTGGGTGCAAGTAGGTACTTGTAAAACTGATGATCTCTAGACCCGATACATGTCCCGGGTTTTTGGATATCGCCCGAGACATGGCTCGGGTTTCGGGATAACTTCCCTCATCAGTAGAGAAAATAGTTAGGGGTGGAAGAGAAGGCCGCCAAACAACCGTCAATGGCCTCGATGCCCGAACCGGCACGAAGGTGCGTCGTCCAGGAGCCCGTCGGCTCAAAGCTCAAGGGAGCCAATTTGTATAAGCAATCGCAATGGAGCGCACACCGCTAGCCCCTCCTCCGGATCGCCCCTCGGGAATCTGGTACATGGAGTTCTTGAGTGGTTCACCCATGTGGGTGCAAGTAGGTACTTGTAAAACTGATGATCTCTAGACCTGATACATGTCCCGGGTTTTTGGATATCGCCCGAGACATGGCTCGGGTTTCGGGATAACTTCCCTCATCAGTAGAGAAAATAGTTAGGGGTGGAAGAGAAGGCCCCCAAACAACCGTCAATGGCCTCGATGCCCGAACCGGCACGCAGGTGCGTCGTCCAGGAGCCCGTCGGCTCAAAGCTCAAGGGAGCCAATTTGTATAAGCAATCGTAATGGAGCGCACACCGCTAGCCCCTCCTCCGGATTGCCCCTCGGGAATCTGGTACATGGAGTTCTTGAGTGGTTCACCCATGTGGGTGCAAGTAGGTACTTGTAAAACTGATGATCTCTAGACCCGATACATGTCCCGGGTTTTTGGATATCGCCCGAGACATGGCTCGGGTTTCGGAATAACTTCCCTCATCAGTAGAGAAAATAGATAGGGGTGGAAGAGAAGGCCGCCAAACAACCGTCAATGGCCTCGATGCCTGAACCGGCACGCAGGTGCGTCGTCCAGGAGCCCGTCGGCTCAAAGCTCAAGGGAGCCAATTTGTATAAGCAATCGCAATGGAGTGCACACCGCTAGCCCCTCCTCCGGATCGCCCTTCGGGAATCTGGTACATGGAGTTCTTGAGTGGTTCACCCATGTGGGTGCAAGTAGGTACTTGTAAAACGGATGATCTCTAGACCCGATACATGTCCCGGGTTTTTGGATATCGCCCGAGACATGGCTCGGGTTTCGGGATAACTTCCCTCATCAGTAGAGAAAATAGTTAGGGGTGGAAGAGAAGGCCGCCAAACAACTGTCAATGGCCTCGATGCCCGAACCGGCACGCAGGTGCGTCGTCCAGGAGCCCGTCGGCTCAAAGCTCAAGGGAGCCAATTTGTATAAGCAATCGCAATGGAGCGCACACCGCTAGCCCCTCCTCCGGATCGCCCCTCGGGAATCTGGTACATGGAGTTCTTGAGTGGTTCACCCATGTGGGTGCAAGTAGGTACTTGTAAAACTGATGATCTCTAGACCCGATACATGTCCCGGGTTTTTGGATATCGGCCGAGACATGGCTCGGGTTTCGGGATAACTTCCCTCATCAGTAGAGAAAATAGTTAGGGGTGGAAGAGAAGGCCGCCAAACAACCGTCAATGGCCTCGATGCCCGAACCGGCACGCAGGTGCGTCGTCCAGGAGCCCGTCGGCTCAAAGCTCAAGGGAGCCAATTTGTATAAGCAATCGCAATGGAGCGCACACCGCTAGCCCATCCTCCGGATCGCCCCTCGGGAATCTGGTACATGGAGTTCTTGAGTGGTTCACCCATGTGGGTGCAAGTAGGTACTTGTAAAACTGATGATCTCTAGACCCGATACATGTCCCGGGTTTTTGGATATCGCCCGAGACATGGCTCGGGTTTCGGGATAACTTCCCTCATCAGCAGCGAAAATAGTTAGGGGTGGAAGAGAAGGCCGCCAAACAACCGTCAATGGCCTCGATGCCCGAACCGGCACGCAGGTGCGTCGTCCAGGAGCCCGTCGGCTCAAAGCTCAAGGGAGCCAATTTGTATAAGCAATCGCAATGGAGCGCACACCGCTAGCCCCTCCTCCGGATCGCCCCTCGGGAATCTGGAACATGGAGTTCTTGAGTGGTTCACCCATGTGGGTGCAAGTAGGTACTTGTAAAACTGATGATCTCTAGACCCGATACATGTCCCGGGTTTTTGGATATCGCCCGAGACATGACTCGGGTTTCGGGATAACTTCCCTCATCAGTAGAGAAAATAGTTAGGGGTGGAAGAGAAGGCCGCCAAACAACAGTCAATGGCCTCGATGCCCGAACCGGCACGCAGGTGCGTCGTCCAGGAGCCCGTCGGCTCAAAGCTTAAGGGAGCCAATTTGTATAAGCAATCGCAATGGAGCGCACACCGCTAGCCCCTCCTCCGGATCGCCCCTCGGGAATCTGGTACATGGAGTTCTTGAGTGGTTCACCCATGTGGGTGCAAGTAGGTACTTGTAAAACTGATGATCTCTAGACCCGATACATGTCCCGGGTTTTTGGATATCGCCCGAGACATGGCTCGGGTTTCGGGATAACTTCCCTCATCAGTAGAGAAAATAGTTAGGGGTGGAAGAGAAGGCCGCCAAACAACCGTCAATGGCCTCGATGCCCGAACCAGCACGCAGGTGCGTCGTCCAGGAGCCCGTCGGCTCAAAGCTCAAGGGAGCCAATTTGTATAAGCAATCGCAATGGAGCGCACACCGCTAGCCCCTCCTCCGGATTGCCCCTCGGGAATCTGGTACATGGAGTTCTTGAGTGGTTCACCCATGTGGGTGCAAGTAGGTACTTGTAAAACTGATGATCTCTAGACCCGATACATGTCCCGGGTTTTTGGATATCGCCCGAGACATGGCTCGGGTTTCGGGATAACTTCCCTCATCAGTAGAGAAAATAGTTAGGGGTGGAAGAGAAGGCCGCCAAACAACCGTCAATGGCCTCGATGCCCGAACCGGAACGCAGGTGCGTCGTCCAGGAGCCCGTCGGCTCAAAGCTCAAGGGAGCCAATTTGTATAAGCAATCACAATGGAGCGCACACCGCTAGCGCCTCCTCCGGATCGCCCCTCGGGAATCTGGTACATGGAGTTCTTGAGTGGGGCTAGCGGTGTGCGGTCCATTGCGATGGTTTCTACAAATTGGCTCCCTTGAGCTTTGAGCCGACGGGCTCCTGGACGACGCACCTGCGTGCCGGTTCGGGCATCGAGGCCATTGACGGTTGTTTGGCGGCCTTCTCTTCCACCCCTAACTATTTTCTCTACTGATGAGGGAAGATATCCCGAAACCCGAGCCATGTCTCGGGCGATATCCAAAAACCCGGGACATGTATCGGGTCTAGAGATCATCAGTCCAACAAGTACCTACTTGCACCCACTGGGGTGAACCACTCAAGAACTCCATGCACCAGAGTCCCTAGGGGCGATCCAGAGGAGGGGCTAGCGGTGTGCGGTCCATTGCGATGGTTTCTACCAATTGGCTCCCTTGAGCTTTGAGCCGACGGGCTCCTGGACGACGCACCTGCGTGCCGGTTCGGGCATCGAGGCCATTGACGGTTGTTTGGCGGCCTTCTCCTCCACCCCTAACTATTTTCTCTACTGATGAGGGAAGATATCCCGAAACCCGAGCCATGTCTCGGGCGATATCCAAAAACCCGGGACATGTATCGGGTCTAAAGATCATCAGTCCAACAAATACCTACTTGCACCCACTGGGGTGAACCACTCAAGAACTCCATGCACCAGAGTCCCTAGGGGCGATCCGGAGGAGGGGCTAGCGGTGTGCGGTCCATTGCGATGGTTTCTACAAATTGGCTCCCTTGAGCTTTGAGCCGACGGGCTCCTGGACGACGCACCTGCGTGCCGGTTCGGGCATCGAGGCCATTGACTGTTGTTTGGCGGCCTTCTCTTCCACCCCTAACTATTTTCTCTACTGATGAGGGAAGATATCCCGAAACCCGAGCCATGTCTCGGGCGATATCCAAAAACCCGGGCCATGTATCGGGTCTAGAGATCATCAGTCCAACAAGTACCTACTTGCACCCACTGGGGTGAACCACTCAAGAACTCCATGCACCAGAGTCCGTAGGGGCGATCCGGAGGAGGGGCTAGCGGTGTGCGGTCCATTGCGATGGTTTCTACAAACTGGCTCCCTTGAGCTTTGAGCCGACGGGCTCCTGGACGACGCACCTGCGTGCCGGTTCGGGCATCGAGGCCATTGACGGTTGTTTGGCGGCCTTCTTTTCCACCCCTAACTATTTTCTCTACTGATGAGGGAAGATATCCCGAAACCCGAGCCATGTCTCGGGCGATATCCAAAAACCCGGGACATGTATCGGGTCTAGAGATCATCAGTCCAACAAGTACCTACTTGCACCCACTGGGGTGAACCACTCAAGAACTCCATGCATCAGAGTCCCTAGGGGCGATCCGGAGGAGGGGCTAGCGTTGTGCGGGCCATTGCGATGGTTTCTACAAATTGGCTCCCTTGAGCTTTGAGCCGACGGGCTCCTGGACGACGCACCTGCGTGCCGGTTCGGGCATCGAGGCCATTGACGGTTGTTTGGCGGCCTTCTCTTCCACCCCTAACTATTTTCTCTACTGATGAGGGAAGATATCCCGAAACCCGAGCCATGTCTCGGGCGATATCCAAAAACCCGGGACATGTATCGGGTCTAGAGATCATCAGTCCAACAAGTACCTACTTGCACCCACTGGGGTGAACCACTCAAGAACTCCATGCACCAGAGTCCCTAGGGGCGATCCGGAGGAGGGGCTAGCGGTGTGCGGTCCATTGCGATGTTTTCTAAAAACAGTAGGTAGTATAAATAAATAAATGAGGCACTTAACACAATGCAGAGTGACACTGTATTTATTGTATTAATTTTAGAATATTTTGAAAATAATATACACTCATGTAGAAAATATTGTTGCTTTAATTGTAAGACATTTCATATGAATAACCACATATGCTGATATTACAGTGAAGATAAAATTAAGTGTTTATGTTTTTGTACAAGGACCTACAACAACAAAAAATTCAGTATGGAAAATCAACAAAATTTGAAAGACGGTTTCGACATAAGTAACAGTGTCATAGAAGAGCTAAACATAATTAGTATAAGTAGGGAGAATGAAGAGAAAGATATAAATGCTGTAGATATCAGCTATGATTTTCTAAACTAAACTATAGATGCTGATATTGTGGAAGCATTAGATGATATCGAGTATGATCATATGAATTTGTGTAATCAAGAAATTGAAGTAAATCATCCCAAGCATAGTCAGCAGAGGTTAGAGTAAGGAACTATGCAGGAGTTTCTAAGTTCCTTAGCATACATTTTAGTTCTCCATGACAACGGTACCAGTACTCATTACTACAACGCTGACATGCCATGAGATTAATGAGGTGAGATTCCAAAATATTATCTTTCTTGATGTACTTTATTCAGACATTTGTTTGCTGAAACATTTTGCAGATGTACACCTGTTTTCAATATATGGTTTTCTGTATAAGAAGTCCAGACAAATCACTCTCAAACAAAAGATGGTATAAATATGGAATACATTGTTGAAATCTTGGATTTTCTGCGTATACTATTGATGTCCGGTATTCAGATGCAGGAATCTGCACAAGTCGGTCATCATATCGTCCTCTTTTTGTGTGGGAAGGAACTGAGGGAAACAACGATCTTCCAAGCTTTTTTCCCACACAGTAATGGGACTTCCCTTTGCTTCTTTCATTTGGAATAACTCTATAGTATTCCCCATCACTTCTTTAGAATGTAGTGGATGAATACTGTAATGTTCGTAGATTTCTTCAGTTATGGAAACATCCAGTTTTTCAATTTCTCCAGATGGAAAGTCAGTATCTTCTACAGGTATTTATTCTTTTCCCACATACACATTTGTGTAATATTAATTAGCAGATAGAACGTTGCCTTTTTCACTTTCCTAATATCCACTAATTCTTGACAGATTTTCTTACTCTTAGTAGGAGCGCCATTGACAAGAATAACTAAATGTTCATCCTGTACATTTTCTACACCAATTTTCTGTGTTTTAAGTAAATCAAGATTGTATTGAATGTTTTCTGTACTGCTAGCGCTCTTGGTATCTAGTTGTGAACTGTGCTGAGTGGAGACTTGATTGAAAGCACTACTCAGGACAAATAGTGAAAAGAAATTTACATTGAAAGCTGAATTAAAGTTGTGAACCCTGCTGTCTGTATTGTAGATCGAAGGTACTAATTGATACAAATATTGATGAATGTTATTTTGTACAGTTAACAGAATCTGAGGACAGAGTACAATTGTCTCTACGTTAAGGAAAGCAAGGGTAGATCCAACGGTGTCCTTAATGTAGAAGGAAAGCTGAATTGAAGTTGTGAATCAGGGTGTCCGCAGTGTACATTTAATGGTGGACTGTATCACCTGTAATCACGATTGAAATGAAAGATAGAACATGTATGGAATGCATTGTCAAAATATGTATGTTTCAGGGACATAATAGTTCAAATTGGGACTTGTGTTGTCTGTAGTGTAGACTGTCATTCAGTGTTCTTTTGGACTTGCAAGACGAATTTTGTTATTGTACTAATCCTATGACTGATGTAAAAGAAGCTCATGAAATTCAAGAATAATTAATAACCCTAGCCAAGTAAGGTAGCAAGTGTGCAAATTTTTAACTGCGTTTGGCTGGGGTAGTAGCTACATCAAAAAGGCTTGTTAAAGGGCCTTGAGTGAGCGGAGAATTGATTGAAAGCACTTCTCAGGACACATAGTGAAGAGAAATTTACATTGAAAGCTGAATTGAAGTTGTGAACCCCGCTGCCTGTAATGTAGATCAAAGGTACTAATTGATACAAATATTGATGAATGCTATTTTGTACAGTTAACAGAATCTGAGGACAGAGTACAATTGTCTCTACATTAAGGAAAGCAAGGGTAGATCCAATGGTGTCTTTAATGTAGAAGGAAAGGTGAATTGAAGTTGTGAATTCGGCTGTCCGCAGTGTACATTTAGTGGTGGACTGTATCATCTGTAATCAGGATTGAAATGAAAGATAGAACATGTATGGAATGCATTGTCAAAATATGTATGTTTCAGGGACATAATAGTTCAAATTGTGACCTGTGTTGTCTGTAGTGTAGACTCTCATTCAGTGTTCTTTTGGACTTGTAAGACACATTGTGTTATTGTACTAAACCTATAACTGATATAAAACAAGTTCATGAAATTCAAGAATAATTGATAACCCTAGCCAAGGAAGGTAGCAAGTGTGCAATTTTTTAACTGTGTTTGGGCGGGGTAGTAGCTACATCAAAAAGGCTCGATAAAGGGCCTCGAGTTTGAATCAGAATATGAAATTGAAGAATAGTTGATAACCACAGCAAAGAAAGGCAGCAAGTAGGTTTGTGTATGTGTGAATGATATGTTGATTGAGTGGAAGATGAATAAGGTGAAAAATAAGAAATGCTGAAGCTGTGCAAGCTACCCATTTCCTTGTAAGGGAAGTGGGTGTTTGGTTTTCCAGTCCATTACACCGACAGGGTGTCGGATTCTGCAGTGGGAGCCTGAGAAATGGGTACCACATATAAGGAGGCAAGCTAGTGCACAAGCTAGTGCACAAAGTACACACACTGTGCGGTAGAAAGGACGCAAGAAAGGACGCAAGTGAGCAAATTACCCACTGCTATTCATGTGTAGTAGTTACCAAGAAGGGTCAATGAAGGGCCTGCAGTTTGAATTTCAATTTCAAGAAGAATAATTGATAACCCTAGCGAAGAAAGGCTGCAAACTTCTACAACAAAAAGGCTTAATAAAGGGTCTTGACTTTGAATCAGAATATTAAATGAAAGAATAATTGATAACCCTAGCCAAGAAAGGCAGCAAGTGTGCACATTTCCTACTGCCTTTGGATGGGGTAGTTCTCCCAACAAAAAAGCTTGATAAATGTGTAGTGAGTGATGTTGAGGAGAGTGATGCTCCTTTTTTTATTTTTGATGAGGTTGATAGACTATTTGACGTAACAGAAAAGTTAATCGCAATAAATGCATAGAAATTCAAGTTTACCGAAGATGCTGTTGCAGCAGTTGATGTGGTTGGTGCAGCAGCAAGTGGGTTGTCATGCAATCTCTGTGTTGCAGCTCAAGTGAAGTTGTTGGGGTGCAAGTTTTTACGTGTCGCACCATAGTTGGTGTGCCAAGGGAGTATTCTTTGGATGGATCATCCCTTGAAAGAGTTGCTTGCTAAATTTTACAGATTAATTTTTCCATTATTAACCTTCTTCTGGGGTAGTCGAAATGAGAAAAAGGTTCGATAAAGGGCCTTGACGTTCAATCAGAATATGAAATTGAGGAATAATTGATAATCCCAGCCAAGAAAGGAAGCAAGTGTGTATCTAAAGCAACAAAGTTCTGTGGAGTGTGTAATGATGTGTGGTGCAAGCAGCATGGATTGGTTGCAAAATCTTTAAAATCAAGTTTTCCTAATAAATATTGGTTGTCCATTCACAGAAGTAAGTTGAAGTATATTTTCAAAAAGTGTGATGTATTATTTTCTAAATAAGTCATCTCATTCAATACGGTGACATGGTGATCATTTGTGGTTCACTGAGTTAGTAATACCTTTGGCACTGAGCTTGAATGTACCCTGTGATGATGTGTACTCGGGGTGAGGTACAGTATTTGAAGTAATGTCTTATGTTGATTGAATTCTGCATCAAGTCCATTTAAAAGGGACAGTATGTCTCACTGTGACATAAAAGTGTTCACTCTTGTTTGTGATTTTTTATGGTGCGCTGAGTAAGTAGTATCTTTGGCGGTGAGCTTGTTTGTTCCCTATGCAGTGTGGATTGAAGGCAGTTGTTAACAGACATAGATGAATATTTTTTGTCACTTATTTAAACAAAATGTGAAACACATATAGTAGAATTTTGTCTGCATTAAATCAATGAAGGCTGAATTTCCTAGTGTTCAAAGTTTAAGAAAATGTGAGGATATTGTGCAATTGTCTGTGTTTTAAGTAAATCAAGATTGTATTGAATGTTTTCTGTAGTACTGGCGTTCTTGGTCTCTAGTTGTGAACTCTACTGAGCGTAGAATTGATTGAAGGCAGTTCTCAGCACACATAGTGAAGAGAAATTTACATGGAAAACTGAATTGAAGTTGTGAACCCTGCTGTCTGTAATGTAGATCGAAGGTACTAATCGATATAAACATTGATGAATGGTATTTTGTACAGTTAACAGAATATTAGGACAGAGTAGAATTGTATCTGCGTTAAGGAAAACAATGTTGAATGTAATGCTGTCCTTAATGTATAAGGAAAGCTAAATTGAAGGTGTGAACGCAGCTGTCCGCATTGTAGATTGAAGGCAATTGTTGACACAAAGATCGATGAGTGCTATTTTGTACAGTTAACAGAATGTGAGGACACAGTATAATTGTCTCTGCCTTAAGGAAAGAAAGGCTGAATGCAATACTGTCCTTAATGTAGAAGGAAAGCTGAATTCAAGTTGTGAACCCAGCTGTCAGTAGTGTAGATTGAAGGCAGTTGTTCACACAAAGATTGAAGAATGCTATTTAGTTACAGATAACAGAATCTGAGGAGACAGTATAATTGTCTCTGCCTTAAGGAAAAAAAGGCTGAATGCAATGCGGTCCTTAATGTAGAAGGAAAGCTGAATTGAAGTTGTGAATACAGCTGTCCCCAGTGTTGATTGAAGGCAGTTGTTGACACAAAGATCGATGAATGCTATTTTATCTTAGTTAACAGAGACTGTAGTGAGGACACAGTATAATTGTCTCTGCGTTAAGGAAAGCAAGGCGGAATATAATGCTGTTCTTAATCTAGAAGGAATGCTGATTTGAGGTGCAGCTGTCTGGAGTGTAGATTGAAGGTAGTTGTTGACAGAAAGATCGGTCAATGCAAGTTGTGAAAGTTAACAGTATCTGAGGACGCAGTATAATTGTGTCTGTCTTAAGGAAAGTAAAGCTCAATACAATGGTGTCCTTAATGTAGAAGGAAAGCTGAATTGAAGTTGTGAACTGAGCTGTCCATAGTGTAGATTGAAAGCTCTTGTGAGCAGTTAAAGATGAATACTATTTGTGACATTCTTTTACAAAATCGGAAGAAATAAAATCCATTAGTCTCTATCTTAAATAAAGCAAGGCTGAATTCAATGTTTTTTGTAGTAGTGGATCTCTTGCTATGAAGTTTTAATTTTTACTGACCACAGAATATATTGAAGGTTGTTGTAAGGACAGATATTGAAGATAATTTTAGTTCTAAAGCTGAGTTGAAGTTGTGAACCCTTCTGTCCGCAGTGTAGATTGAAGGCAGTTGTTGACACAAAGGTCAATGAATGGCATTTAATCACAGATAATAGAATCTCAGGATACAGTATAATTGTGTGTGCCTTAAGGAAAGCAAGGCTAAATGCAATGCTGTCCTGAATGTAGAAGGAAAGCTGAATGCAAGTTGTGAACCCGGCTGTCCGTATTGTAGATTGAAGGCAGTTGTTGAGACAAAGATCGAAGAATGCTATTTAGTCACAGATAACAGTATCTGAGGACACAGTATAATTGTCTCTGCCTTAAGGAAAGCAAGCAAGAATAAAATGCTGTCCTCAATGTAGAAGGAAAGCTGAATTGAAGTTGTGAACCCAGCCGTCCGCAGTGTAGATTGAAGGTAGTTGTTGACAGAAAGATCGGTCAATGCAAGTTGTGAACCCAGCTGTCCGCAGTGTAGATTGAAGGTAATTGTTGACAGAAAGATCGATGACTGCTATTTTGGCATAGTTAACAGAATGTGAGGATACAGTACAATTCTCTCTGCCTTGAGGAAAGCAAGGCTGAATACAATGCTGTCCTTAATAAAAAAGGAAAGCGGAATTCAAGTTGTTAACCCAGCTGTCCGCAGTGTAGATTGAAGGCAGTTGTTGAGACAAAGATCGAAGAATGCTATTTAGTCACAGATAACAGAATCTGAGGACATAGTATAATTGTCTCTGCCTTAAGGAAAGCAAGGAAGAATACAATACTGTCCTTAATGTAGAAGGAACGCTAAATTGAAGTTGTGAACACAGCTGTCCGCAGTGTAGATTGACGGCAGTTGTTGACACAAAGATTGTTCAATGCTATTTAGTCACAGATAACAGAATCTGTGGACATAGTATAATTGTCTCTGCCTTAAGGAAAGGAAGGCTGAATACAATGCTGTCCGTAATGTAGAAGGAAAGCTGAAGTGAAGTTGTGAACCCTGATGTCTGCAATGTATATTGAAGGTGCTACTGGACACAAACATTGATGAATGTTATTTTGTACAGTTAACAAAATCTGAGGACATAGTACAATTGTCTGTGCCTAAAATAAATTGAGACTAATATATCATACTCTGTTTTAAGAGTTTGCAGCATTCTTAAATGCACAAAGCCAAGCATTAAGTTTGTTACCATGCTTATGTCACCAATAATGAGAAGTTTCATTTTCTTCAAGAGTCTTCACAACAAGCTTCTCCAGGTATCTTGTGGTATTGTAATTTTTTGTTATGCTCCATAGGTAGTATAAGTAAATGATGTAATGTAGCATTGGTATTGTTAACGTTTGGTTATATTTTTAATATAAGGAAGTTATTACAAATATGCAATAAGTAAATGATGCTGAATATGGAACTATTCTACAAGAAATAAGAATTGGAGAATTGACTGAACATGTCATAGAAGTTTTACAGAGATGATTAGTTTGAAATTTGCTTCCAAAAGTAAATATTGTTACTAAGCTTGAAGGTATTTTTAAAATAATTGACCACCCCAGTGAAGAAAAGCAGCAAGTGTGAAAATATCCTACTTTGTTCGGCCAAGGTATTAGCTACAATTAAAAGGTTCAATAAATGTCCTTGACTTTGAATCAGAAAATGAAATTGAACAATAATTGATAACCCCATGCCAAAAAAGGCAGTTAGTGTGTAAATTTTCACTGCCTTCAGCCGGAGTCGTAGGTACAACAAAAAGCATTAATAAAGGGCCATGAGTTTGTATCAGAATATGAAATTCACGAACAATTGATAACCCCAGCCAAGAAAGGCAGCAAGTGTGCAATTTTTTACTGCCTTCAGCTGGGGTACTTGTTACAACAAAAAGGCTTGATAAAGGGCCTGTAGTTTGAATAAGAATATGAAATAGAATAGTTGATAACCATAGGCAAGAAAGGCAGCAAGTAGCTGTGTGTACGTGTAGATAATGTGTTGATTGAGTGGAACATGAATAATGTAAAAACTAAGAAAGGCTGTAAGTGTGCAAATTAGCCACTGCTATTCACGGGTAGTTTGCAAGAAGGCTCAGTAAAGGGCCTGCACTTTGAACTAGAATACCAAAGAGAAGATTTGATAACCATAGACTATACGGGCTCTTTTTTAATATTGGTAGACTTTTGTTAAGCTTTTTTTCATACATGAACGACAGGAAGTGCGCAAATTACCCACTGCCATTCACGAGTAATAGTTACCAAGAAGGCTCAATAAAGGGCCTGCACTTTGAATTTGTATTAGAAGAAGGATAATTGATAACCCCGGCCAAGGAAGGCAGCAAGTGTTCAAATTTCCCACTGCCTTCGGCCGTGGTAGTTGATTGAAAAAAAACGGCTTGACAAGGGGCCTACACTTTGAATAGGAATATGAAATTGAACAATAGTTCATAACCCCTGTGAAGAAATGCAGTAAGTGCGCAAATTTCCCACTTCCTTCTGGCAGTGCAGTATCTACATGAAAAAGGCTCGATAAAGGGCCCGCACTTTGAATACAGATATGAAATAGAAGAATAGTTGATAACCATAGCCAAGAAAGGCAGCAAGTAGGTGTGTGTGTACGTGTAGATGATGTGTTGATTGAGTGGTAGATGAATAATGTAAAAAATATAAAGTGTCCAAATTACCCACTGCCATTCACGGGTAGTAGTTAGCAAGAAGGCTCAATAAAGGGCCTGTTCTTTGAATTACAATAACAAACAGAAGATTTGATAACCATAGACTATACTGGCTCTTTTGTAATATTTTTAGACTTCTAAGCTTTTGCTTATACATGAATGGTATTAAGTGCGCAAATTACCCACTGCCATTCACGGGTAGTAGTTACCAAGAAGGCTCAATAAAGGGCCTGTACTTTGAATTTCAATAACAAACAGAAGATTTGATAACCATAGACTATACTGGCTCTTTTTTAATATTGTTAGACTTTTAAGCTTTTGTATATACATGAACGGCATGAAGTGCGCAAATTACCCACTGCGTTCACGAGTAATAGTTACCAAGAATGCTCAATAAAGGGCATGCACTTTGAATTTGTATTACAAGAAGGACAAGTGACAACCCCAGCCAAGAAAGGCAGCAAGTGTGCAAATTTCCCACTGCTTTCGGCCGGGGTAGTAGGTACAACAAAAAGTCTTGATAAAGGGTCACGAGTTTGAATCAGAATATCAAATTCAAGAATAATTGATAACCCCAGCCAAGAAAGGCAGTAAGTGTCCAAATTTACCACTGCCTTAGGCCATGGTAGTAGCTACAACAAAAAGGCTCAATAAAGGGCCACGAGTTTGAATCAGAATATGAAATTCAAGAGTAATTGATAACCCCAGCCAAGAAAGGCAGCAAGTGGGGGGCGGAGCTTGCCGGCGTCGATGGCGGACGTCTGATACCTCCGTTCCGCGCCAACGCTCCTAACATCCTTAAATAATCCTTTCTCAACGTAGATTTAGAGGCGGAAATCACTCCGACGGCTTGCGGAAGAGCTCCGGCGCCTGGTATGGGCGAATTTAAACGCGCAAGATTCGTACGAAGCCTGAGTCGGACAGCCGTAACTACCGGCGGGCAGGGCCGCTAGTCCCCGGCCCTCAGTTACAGGCACGCCGGCGGGCGTAACTCGACGTGCGGCCACGCTGCAGCGCCCTGCCCCCTCGAGCCCCGGAGAACAGCGGAGACTTACGGATTGGGCCTGGGGGCTCACAGGAGGAGCGGACTGGGCCGTTTCCAGCCTTCACGATTGCTGCACCTTAACGGGACGGCTGGAAGACACGGGCCAGTGGGGGTCGTCACGGAGGTGAGCGGGAGATTCTGGAGGCGCCCTTCTTGGGCTATCACTCCGCAACATTGACCGTGGGTCTACCCCCCCCACACCCCCCTCGCTGGTAGACGAGGCGAGGTTGGAGGGCCGGTGCCTGATTCAACCATGGGCAAAGGAGATAAAACCCAGAGCAAACTTCTCTTTGAGAGCCGACGTACCAAATCCTCAGAGGCCCAGGATACGGACACAGCACCCGCGCCTAGAGGAGCTGAAGGAACTATTTACTCAGACATTAAGGCCCTACTTGTCACAATGGAGAAGGGTCTGCAAGACAGTATGGCGTCCATAGGCACTAAAATCAACGCTCTAACCTATCGGATGGACCGCATGGCAGAGAGAGTGGACAAGCATGCGGAGCGGCTGGATATGTTGGAGCGACACCTGACGGAAGTGTAGGTAGCCCAAACTGAGCTGGACAAGGACCGAAAACAGATGGGCAAGCTCCTGCAGGTCATACAAGACAAGTCGGAAGATTGGAGGCCTGCTCCCGTCGCTCCAATATACGCATCACTGGAATTGCGGAAATGACGCAAACTGGAAAAATGGAGCTGTTTGTCGAGAAACTCCTCACCGCGCTACTGGGAGCGGACATCTTCTCGCCCATGTTCATCGTTGAGAGGGCACACCGCTGTCTGGGCCCACGACCCCGCCCGGGACAGCCCCCGAGACCAATCATTGCAAAATTGCTGAACTATAGAGATAGGGACACTGCCCTACGGGTCGCCCAGGAGAAAAAATCTTTGCAGTATGAAGGCTCAGAAGTCTCCTTATATCCAGATTTCACAGCAAAGGTCCAAGAGGAACGCAAGCACTTTGCTCCCTACAAGAATCAACTGCGAGATCTTGGCCTGGATTACGCCATGCTGTACCCGGCGAAATTGAGAATCGACCGGCAGGGCCATTCCCATTTCTGTATGGACCCAAGAGAACTCCAAAAGACCCTGAAGGTATGGTCCAGGGAACATCGGGAGGTCCCTTGCAGCCAGAGAGAGGGGGAGGGCAGCAGCAGTCGAATGGAAGAGCAAGAATGAAAGCAGAGAGCTGTGGCATTTCTGACTCTCGGATGAGACTCTGTCTTAAGATATGATATCCCGTCCCGGACCTGGAGTCCGGAATTGACAGGGACACCTCTCTCACTCCTGTTTGAAGGTTAAAACTGATGGTCCACCTCGCCCGCGAGACCATAGAGCCACTAACTGATAGGAGGGAACAATCCGCTCTACGTGGCATTGGTCTACCAGCATATGAACCTGTCGTTAACTACGATTGTGCATGCGGCTCATTGCAGGGAGGGTAAAGACACTGACCTTATACGTACAATGGGGTCTGTATACGGATGTTAACTTCTATTTGAGGTGCTCATCAGCAACATGCTGGCTAAAGTTGAGAATGGACAGCACAGCGATGGTGTTGGGGGTGGACGGGTAGTCGGAAATTGCTAAAGTTACTAAGTGTTTTCCCGGCAACCTCGGCCCTAGCGCTGTCAGCACATATTGCTCCCTAGGGAGCTACCCTACGCACTTGGGAATTTGACTAATCTGACTTCTCCTTCTATTACTGTGATCTGCATTGATGAAAGCATGCTTCATATACACCCGATGACACAGTGCTATGGCTGATCACGTCACAGGCAACGAGTCATGGCACTCGCCTAGAATAAAAGCATTAACTTGGAATGTTCCTGGCCTAAACGACCACTGCAAAGTCAGGAAAGTCCTCAGCTATCTGCAGCGTCAACATATAGATATCGCCCTGCTTCAGGAAACGCACCTCCCGTCACATAGTCACATACTCAAATGCAGGGGGCTTGCGGGTAATGTTTCTGTAGCGGGATTCACCTCTAGCTCCAGAGGGGTCTTGACATGGGTGAACCCTAGGTCCAAATTGAAGATGCAAACACTAGCGATGGACACTGAGGGCAGGTATGTTATCTCTAGTTGCCACGGCCCAGCCATAGATCCCACAGTGGTCAATGCCTATGGCCCTAACTTTGACTCCCCGGACTTCTTTAAAGCCCTAGCAGCCAAGATTAAAAGTTTAGACCGGAGCAATGTGCTACTGTGGGGAGGAGACTTTAACCTAAACATGGACCCGACCCTAGACAGATCATCTGGCCCTGCCCGGAGACCGACTGCAGCAGCCCTGGAACTACAAAGTGTAATGACATGCCTGGGCTTGGGAGACGTGTGGCGCTCTCACAACCCACAGCAGGGAGGGTACACACATTACTCAGCATATCACAACATACACACTAGGATAGATTACTGGCTAGCCCCCTCCTCCCACTTAGACCGCTTCAAAGACTGCAAAGTGCTGCCCAGAACGCTGTCTGATCACTCGCCAGTACTGCTGGAAATGCGCACCCCAGGCAAATCCATACCGCCATTCACATGGAGGTTCCCGCCCAACTCTCTCTTGGACCCGGTATTTAGGGGAGAGCTACATGAGGCCATAGACGTATTCTTCAAAACCAATATTGGCTCGGTGGAAAGCTTCCAGGTGGTTTGGGAGGCCTTCAAGGTATATATCCGGGGGGTAGTGATGTCAAAGCACTCGGGCACCCTCAAGGCCATACGGCGAAGATTGGCCGATCTAGAGGATCAATTAGGCAAGCTGGAGCACAGGCAGAGTGACCTAGCAGACACCACAGCGGGGGAAGAGATTAAGACCTTGCTCGCAGAATACCACGAGGAGGCAGATAGGGAGGTTAGACACATTGGCAAGTATGCCACTGCCAGAGCCTACGGCGAAGGGGAATGGCCAAGCTCGGTTCTGGCCAATCTTATGAAAGGTGCAAAACGACGACAGCACATAACAGTTGTGAACTCTGCCGCTGGGGACCCGCTCACAGACGAGAGAGACATAGCTCAAGTCTTTACGGACTACTATTCTGATCTGTACTCTTCCAAGTGCGGAGACCTGGAAGACAAATTTAATGACTACTTAGGCCACATTGATATTCCCGCATTGGCCAACTCGGACAGGGAATTTCTCATGCATCCAATAGAAAAGGACGAGATCCTTGAAGCACTGGCCAGCATGAGATCGAGCAGCGCCCCGGGAACAGACGGTCTCACGGCCGGCTTCTATAAAACCTTTCAGGCTCAGCTGCTCCCCTACCTATCGGCTCTCTTTGATGACATATGCGTGGAGGGCAGTATGCCACAATCCATGAGGGAGGCACTCCTGGTTGCGATACTGAAGCCGGGAAAGCCCCATGATTAATGCAGTTCATATAGGGCCCTTTCGCTCCTAAACACCGACACCAAACTGTTCGCCAAGGTATTGGCCACCCGCCTAGCGCTCCTTGCTGATAGTCTTGTAGCCCCGGAGAAGGCGGGCTTTATTCCTGGCAGGAACCTAGTCTATAATATACGCATGGTCCTGGGCACTATACAGCACGTTCGACAAGATAGGCAGGCGCTGGCGGTATTTCTCGAGATGGAGAAAGCCTTTGATTCGGTGGAATGGCCTTTCATGCGCAAGGTACTTCAGCGTATGGGCCTGGGGCAGCCATTCCTACAAATGTTGGGTGCACTGTACCACGGTGCGCGGGCCCGGCTCCGTATAGGGGACCTGGTCACGGACTCCTTTCCCATCTGTAGAGGAGCCGGGCAGGGGTGCCCTCTCTCACCTCTACTATACGCCCTTGTTGCTGAGCCACTGGCGTGTGCCTTAAGCGAGTACCACGGCAAAGAAGGCGTAGGATTCCCGGGCTACAAGATCATAGTGTCAATGTACGCAGACGACACCCTGCTATATGTGCGATAACAACCTAACACCGGTGCTGAGAGAGGTGGTCTGATTCGGGGCGCTTTCTGGCTTGAGAGTTAATTGGACTAAATCGCTGGCTTTTCCACTGACACAGATTACCAAGCCTACACCAATGGAATACCCACTACAGTGGACCACAGACACGGTCCGGTATCTGGGGATCCAGCTACACACGGATGCGGAAACCCTTTTCAGGGCTAACTATGGCACTGCAGTAAGTAAGCTGGAAGATGACGTAATAGCTTGGAGTAAACTTCCTCTGTCCTTGATGGGGCGTATTTCAATAATGAAGATGGTAGTGCTCCCTCGTTTTTTATTTCTACTCATGACTATCCCAATGGTACTCCCCAAAATCTTCTTCGCGCGGCTACAACAACAAATGGTCAAGCTGGCCTGGGCAGGTGGACAGCCACGTGTCCGATGGACGATAATAACTATGCCGTATTCTATGGGGGGACTCGGTGCCCCGGACTTCGAGGCCTACTACCGTGTTGCTCAGGCGTTGCACCTACACGCTTGGGTACATGGAAACCGGAGTATACCGCATGTTCGCATGGAGACACTCTTTGCTGACCCCGACTTACTCCCTCATACGATATTCGAACGGACTGACCGCAGAACAGGCATACTAGATTCCATAACAGCCACGAATCATGCATGGCACAGTATCTTACATACGCAAAATGGCGCGTTGTTGTACTCGCCGGAGATGCCGATCGATTGGGCCAGATGGCTCCCCCCGCTTAAGAAAAAGGGAGTAGTCTCTGCCTTACAGACGCTGCACATAGAGAAAGCGGGTGACCTATTCATCGATGGGGGTGGCGAAGACATGGGAGCAGGCCCGGGGAAACAGCGACACGCCCTCGCTGCTGACACGCTTTCAATACCACAGGGTCCGCTGCGCTCTCGGGGAACAGCTGGGTGGCGACATGGCAGAGCCCCCTGAGGTCCCTGAACTCACATATGTACTTAAAACCACTACCCCCCGTAAATTGTTGTCTGATATATATAAACTGACACAGGCGCATAAGTACCAAACATACATTAAAGCGCGCTTAGCATGGCAGACTGACTTAGGCATTGCAATGGACGATGACACGTGGCGATATTGCTGCACTATTACAAAGAAAGTATCACTCAATGGCAGACACAGACTGGTTCATTTTAAATTCCTGAACAGGGTTTATTACACTCCAGCTAGACTCTGCAGATATGGCTTAAGAGACTCGGCTCGCTGCGAGAGGTGTGGAGCCCCGAGTGCTGACTTCCTACATCTAGCATAGTCTAAGGTGTCTGGAACTTCTGGAGGAGAATATTTGCTGATATTAGTGAACTGACGGAGGTAGCCCTCGCGTCTGACCCCTGATGGCACTATTGGGATACACCAAAAACCTGACTAGAGCGATCAGACGCCTGGTAGACATGGGCCTGCTTGTGGCCCGCCGGGTGCTAGCATGCTGCTGGATGAAAGGCCCATTGCCCACTCCTAAGCGCTGGGCGAGTGACATGCTATATTGCTGTACGCAGTCCGAAAATTATAGTGAACTACAGCCACCCACTAGCAGACCTAACAACTTCTGGGGCCTGTACCAAACCTACTTGACTAGCAGAGAGGGAACCGATGGGGAACAGAATGAAAATGTACTGTATGCTTATAAGACGCATAGTGCTAGTGAGAAGAGCATGGAGGCTGACGTGGCATTGGCGCTATGAAGCGTGTGAGGCGTCTCTACACAGGAATACACTTTTGCAATTATGGTTAATCGCCGCCTGCCCTGCAGTGGGTTGTTGGCTAAATGGCTGTGTATATAATAACTGAAGAGAAGTAATGCCATCCAGTCAAAGGGAAGCTCAGCAAAGTCAGATGGGGGGGAAAGGGGATGCAGAATTGTACTGTCATTTTACTTTGATGTTCGTAATGCAAACGCAATAAAGAAATTAAAAAGAAAGGCAGCAAGTGTGCACATTTTCAACTGCCTTCGGACGGGGTAGTTTTTACAACAAAAAAGCTTGATGAATGTCTAATAACTAATGTTGAGGACAGCGCTGCTCCTGTTTCTTGTTTTTGATGAGGTTGATATAGTGTTTGCATAACACAAAAGTTCATCACAATAAATGCATAGAAATTTTAGTTTACGAAACTCTAGATCAATATGCGAGTATGGACTGTTTGCTAAAGATGGTGTTGCAGCGGTTGATGTGCTTGGTGCAGCAGCAAGTGGTTGTCCTGCAATCTCTGTGTTGCAGCTCAAGCAAAGTTGTTGGGGTGCAAGTAGTTTATGTGTTTTGTACTATATTTGGTGTGCCAAAGGAGTATTTTTTGGATTGATCACACCTTGAAAGAGTTGTTTGGCAAATTTTACAGGTTATATAATGGTTGGTGTGTTTCAGTTAGAATGTGTTTGGACTTCGCTTGAATCTTTAAGGGACGCATTAGGGATTCCATAATACAGAAATACTTTGTACTTAGTGACATCCAATTCTATTTTATGAAGAACAGTTGAATTCTACATCCACCTCTAGGACTAGTGGGAGGGTAGTATCTCAAAGTGTTTGACAGGTTACACTACATGTTTCTATGTAGTTAAAGAAAAAGTTAGCTTGGTTATGTATGGGCATCTTCTCACACAAAACTCAGCACTCAGCATTCAGGATTGTAAAGGCTTACCATAGGAGTGACTGATGAGTTTACAAATGTCAGTTTACAAAAGAGAAAACAATTACGATTGTTTTTGAAGGTTTAGAAGAAAGCAGTGAAAGGGTGCTTAGAAGCAATACTGTCCAGCATAAAAACTGCATAAGTATGTTTTAAGTAACATATGATCACATGCAAGATATCTAATTAGATATTTGGACACTCCTGCAGTCTAGTCTTGTGTCCAAATTTTCTTAAAAAGTAATGTTGAGACACACTTTTTTTCACCTGTTACGATTTGCACAGTACTTTTAGAGTTGGAGCAGACTTCGTCTAACATTCCTACTTAATTTTCTTTTTGAAATTGAGTAATTATTTTGTTTATCTGTTAAAATATAAATTTAAATCTTCCTCTTTGAAGGTGAAGAAGCAACACCGCTCCGCTCCACATTATTATTGAATTGTTGTCTGAAAAGTAGTGGTAATTCCACTATCACCAAGGTAGATATCTGACAATAGAATGAATTATATTTTTATACCACTCTTCCATAGTCCTAATCCAAAAGGTGTGTTTAGACTCAACAAAATTAACACATTTTTCACATATACCGGCAGTAAAAGGCAAGTATGATTTACATTTGCTTGGAGTCATCTGCTGCATTCGAAACATTGGGCCTGTTGAGAAGAAAGTGAAAAGTACGTTGTAATTAATGTTGCATTGTTTAAAGGTGAATAGCTTTTTGAAATAAAAACTTTATATGTATTTACATGGTACATAGTTCCAGGGTCAGAATGGCCTTTTGAGTCTGTGCAAACCCACTAACTTCCATGTTTTATGCGTTTTTAACAACTCTTCTCTAATCTTTTGCCATAGTGGGAGAGGAGTTGGCCTAACGGCTAGGGCGCCCGACCTTGGACGTGGGGAACTAGGTTCGAGTCTCGGCAATGACGCTGAACATCCTGTGATTCTGGGCAAAACATCTCCCCGTGCCTAACAAAAATGAATGTGTGTCCTCATGTAACGTAACTGGTGCTATGTAAAGCGCTCTGATACCCAATTCGGGTCAAGTTCGCGTTATATGAAACTCTGCAAAAAATAAAATAGTGAAGAATGTTGGAAATTTCTTCCCGACAATGGCAGACATCAACCTTCTTCCTGAGTTGGGAAAAAAGGTGTTGGAGGAAAAGTGAATTTGTAAACATTCAGATTTTCGCATGAGCAAATCTACACATGCAAATTTGCTCATGTTAAAATGTAGTTCACAAATATTTGCTAGGAGTACTATTTCTTGTCCTACTTGTGTACATTTTTGGGGAATTCACAAAAGCTGTATAGCTGCACTTAATGCTAGGACATATTCCATGGGTTCACTTTTGAGACTTTTTTGAATATTTGGGCCCCTAATTTGGTCTGGCCGTGACCTTTTGTGTTCTCTCTCTCTCTCTCTGTTCCCTCCACTCTCATCCACTCTGCTCTCTCTCCTGTCTCTCTCTCTCTCTCTCTCTCTCTCTCTGTCTTTGTATGGATGGCTTCACTGTGAGTCACAGCATTATGCTGTTTCACAAGGAGCATATCGGCACTCAAAGTAGTTTTGTTCAGGGCCAGTAACTACTGTGGAAGTTTGTGCTTTTTAAAACCAAAAATATTTTTTGCTTTTGCCAAAGTATGTTATAATTAAGCACGAGCGGAAAATCCGTTACGTCCGCGGATTTTTCGGATTTTTAGTGAATACGCAATACGCGTATTTTACGTATTTTTCACAAAATCCGGAAAAAAAAATCCGCGGATGTAACGGGTTCAAAAGTTGAACCCCCACTCATGTAACTATTTTACAATGGCGCCAGCAAGCTGCCAGCGCCGTTGTAAAATAGTTACAAAGTTAGCTTGCACAGGAACCACTAGATAAAACGAAGCAGGTGCTGCTTTATTTTATCTAAGTGCTTCCTGTGCAAGCTAACTTTGTAACTATTTTACAACGGCGCTGGCAGCTTGCTGGCGCCATTGTAAAATACACTCAAGAGACCCCTGCACCCTTCGGCGCGATTGCATAGTAACACACACATGGTCGCTGGAACTAGTTGAAGCTCAAATGCAGTGACTCATTCATCAGCCCAGAAACAATCGAGAGCGTCGTCGAGGCTGGGCAATGTGCCTTCTTTACCAAATCTACCGTTGAAAGTCAGCTGTGATGCTGGATAGAGGCCTTTGCATCCTTGACTTTCACGAGCACAATCCCTGTGCTGTTCCTGTGACCAGGAGTCTCTGTATCTTCATCTGCTGCTCTGATCGGATTCTGACCTTTTATACACACAAGAGGCATGTGCACTCGCATGGAAGCCCCGTCCGTTTGGCCATGAGTAGGCACATTGTGTTCGCACGGGTTTCTGCACATTTGCGAGCGTTTTGTACAATAAAACCCTCGCGAACTTGCAGAAACCCGTGCGAACACAAAAAAATAAAAATACGCTAGGATCCGCGGATTTTGCGTATTTTCCAAATCCGCAAATCCGCAAATCCGCGGATTGCCAATCCGCAAAATCCGCCCACCCCTAGTTATAATAGTGAGGGCGCAGCAGCTTACATGCCAATAACGTTTTACAAACACGATGCCAAAACGAGTCACACAATGACAAAAGTATAAAGGTGACCATCAATTTCAGACCTACTGTGTTTGCCAATGCTTGTTGAATTTTGTTTCCCATAATCTTATTGAAAGTAGTTACAGAGATTTTCCATAACCAATATTTTGGGGAAATACTAGCATTGATTACCACGTTATTAAATGAGCTGCAAAAAAATTGGAACAGAAATTTTATAGTAGTTTAGCAAAATGTTTTTTTCCTGCTTTCTCTTTTTTATGAACATTTTATTTTGAAAGCAAAGTATTATCAAACTTGCTTTTAAGCTTCTGCAATTATTTGCATCAAATCGCAGAGCATTCTAGGAGCAGTATACATAGCTTCATAGTGCTAAACTTTGGAAGTGTGTGTACACTTTTTTTTACTACAGAAACTGTCAGTAGTGCAGTCTGAGTTTACAACATTTATTCGGAACAGTCACTCTAACTAATAACAATGACTGCATCAATGTTGTACAAGTTTGAAGGTCTTTAACATATGGACACAAATAATAACTCGGCAGCAGACACTTCTGATAAGCATACGTGGGTCAGGCGTGTTTCAGAGCTACACGCTTTTGTATACTGTAGCCACAGACAGTTGTGCACTCAGAGGTTACAACATTTAGTTAGAGTGCGTGCCCGAGTAATAAATGCATTCAATTAATGAACCATAAATACAGGTTTGAACAGCATTAACATATGGGCAAACATATTACGTTAACTGCAGACAGTGCCCTTCTCTGACCCATTATGTGGTACTGCTAACTGGCAGCCATTGGGTTTGTGCTGCTGGGAGTTGGGCCTACTTGTGCAAAGGACACAATACACATGAAAACTTGTTGCCCTCGACCTCAAACAATATGTGCTGTGCTTCGGGCTATAGGAATTACACATCCCTGATGGTGCGTAGTCAGCTTTCCAATATAGTGCACGCAACTCAGAAAAGATTCTTACCATAAAGTTTTCTGTATAAGTTGCTGAAGCTTTTTGGTTGCAGACACCACAATACTTTTCAATAGACTGTAAATGTAAAAAAGATGTATATTAGGGAATCATAATAGCAATGCTAATCATTGGAGAGGTAGTTTGCAAATTATTGTACATGTTGCAAGTGTATTAAAATGAAAGTAATGGGGCTGTCACAACTATTCAAAAGAATTGTAATTGTTCGTATTAGGATTGGGGTACAAAACAATCATAGGTTTCAGAGCAACCGTGTTAGAACCATAGTAGTGATGAGACAAAATGATATGCAAATAGCAATATCGTTCCGACGGGCACTATAGATTCGGTTGGTAGATATTCATAAATGTTATCCTCTAAATTGAGATTCCTTAAATTTCGATTGCATTTAAGCAGCCACGGCTCGTGCAGGGCGTTACGCTTTGCGGTGACATCAGGCAGAGGAGGGGCAGGGTGGGGGTTTGTAAAATGCAGGATATGGACGATGTCAGGTAAGGGAAACATCCTTTATGACGCAACTTTTACCACGCAGTGCCTTTACAACGCAGGTTTTTCAACGCAAGTCATTACAACGAATTGCGCTGGGGGGCGCTCTAGGATAGGTAATAGTTTAATTTACTATCCAACACCTTCCCTACTATCCACGGGAACTGGAGTTGGAATAGTAAATTAAGTTATTCACTACCCAGCACCCCCCAACGCAAGTCGTTGTAACGACTTGCGTTGAAAAACCTGCGTTGTAAAGGCATGCATAGTAAAAGCATGCGTTGTAACAATGTACATCCGTCAGGTAAATACTGAAACAAATAAATAAAACAAATTTTGTTACCCGCGCTGCATCGCCAAATGTGATGCAGCACGGGCAACGAAATTCGTTTTATATATTTTTTTCGGTACTTACCTCACATCGTCCATATCCCGCATTATACAACCCCCACCCTGCCCCTCCTCTGCCTGACGTCACCGCCCGGCGTAACGCCCTGCACAAGCCATGGCTGCTGACGTCACCGCCCGGCGTAACATCCTGCATGAGCCGTGGCTGCCAATTACATTCGTTTAGACTTACAAGTATTCAAAAATGAATACAGGCTTGGGAGTGTCACGTGACGCAGTAATACATATTAAAACTAATGGGAGAATTAGGAGGGAGCAAATACGATGAACCAGAAAGCATATATTCCAGAAAAATTAAGTAAAGCAGAGCTGGGAGGGCCACGTGATGGATTAAACAAAATAATAGTATTATGAACGCACAATGTATAAGAATACAGGCTAAAGCACGTGACAGTTAAAAAATACGAAACCGAAATTTATGTACGCAGAATTTATAAAAATACAGGTTTGGAGGACACAGAAAGAAACATTTATACTATGTACATACAAAATCATTGAGGGGTAGGAGGGGCACGTGATGCAGAAAAGAATACCATCATGAACATACAATAACAAGAACACATTGTAAAGCACGTGACACACTTCAAAAATAGGATACAGAAATTCATGGAAGCTCAATTTATAAAAAAAGGCATGGGAGTGCTCCGTAAGACAGAAGGAAATATTAGGATCAACAAAGGAAGATCAATAAGAATGGAGGCCACGGACCAGGGCCGGACTGGGAACCAAAACTGGCCCTGGCAAAGTGCTTGGCCACCCCCCCACCCACTCCCCCGGGGGTTGGGGGTGCGACCGAGCTCTTTGCCTAGGCCGGTTTTCGGCCGATTTTGTTACAGGGCCGATTTTGCAGCTATGCTGCAAAACGGCCCTGTGACAAAATCGGCCCCCAGGGGCCCAAAACCGGCCCCCACCCTTGCGGCGCACCGGGGGATTGTCTGTGCCCGCAACGGCCAGTCCGGACCTGCCTGGGACGGCCTCGTGATGCAGAACAAAAAATATCATCATGGACGCACAATTAATAACGATAGAGGCCTAAGCATGTGGCGTAGTACAGAAATATTTACTTTTTACTTTTTTCTTAGTTTTCTTTGGCTCACTGGCCTTTTGTTTAAAGTCTATTTGGAATAAGCCATGCTGATTGAATAACGTATATGAACTGTTTCATTTTTTTAAAACCATGTTTTTATTATAGATTTTCAACGCTCAAGTAAATTGTTTGTCCTGAAGATGACCGCTTAAAACAAGCAGCGGTCGAAACTCCGTCGACGCCTTTATGTTGCCGAAATTTATTAAGGACATTGGGGCAGATTTATGAAGGCCTTGCGCCACCGATGCGTCACTTTTTCCCATGTTAAAAGTGACGCACCGGTGGCGCAAGGCCTTCATAAATAAGGCCCATTGTGTTTATGTTCATGTTGTTCCTTCTATTCTGTAAAGATTTCATGTGCCACTTGTCTGGTTTTTTGTTATATGTCTTTTTATGTACACCAGCATTGTTTGTCTTGAGCGTAGACATTTTAATGATTTTAAATAATAAATAGTATTTGTGATATTGATTACGTTGTTGCATAGGCTTTTCCTTTTTTTCTTATTCCAATTTCCCTTTCTACTTCCTTCTGAGTTAGACTACGTACAGTTAGTAAGGTGGTTTGGCTTCCCCCTGAACCTATTGTTTGATGTTATAAGTAGTACAGAAATACGACACAGAAATTTATGGATGCATAATTTATAACATTAGAGGTGTATAGGACCTCATGACGCAGATAGAAACTTTTATACTATGTGCATGCAATTTAAAACCATTGAGGGATAGGAGAGCCATATGATGGAGAAAAAAATAGCATCATGCACATACAATTTACAGCGGAATCTAATGTTGTGACGGCTTCTCTTACCTTTGCTTCTGTCATCTTTTGTCGTGTCTTCAAAGGCTGCGGTTTATCTGGGTCTGGGGTGTTTTGGGTGCGGGCGCCGCCGCCTCCGCACCTATGGTATTGTGGCTGGGCGGCAGCAGTATTGATACCACGTCGAATGTCAGGAGTCCTCCTCCGCTTAAGCTGTGTTTGTAGTAAAATCGATGACAACACTCTGTCTGTCACCGCAGCACAAGCAGACAAAAGAGAGCGTGCTCACGTCAGTGTTCGGATTATATGGGAACCGCGAGGGCTGAGCAAACCAAGCCCAGGACCATCATTGATAGCGTTTTCGCGGTCTATAAGAATGATGGCTTTGGGGGACATCCCATTGGCTAATGTATTGGTTTCCAGGCTTAGTGATAGCAAGCATGCTAGGTGGTGGCATGGAGGCAGTGTGGGCGGGCGTGCACCGCATATGTGCAAGAGTGAGTGTGTGCACCAACAATTAACAACAGAGAGAGATGGGGCAGTGTTATCATGTGCGCAGAGGCAGGCCCAGAATCGGATCTCCAATGAGTGACCACTTCTCATCATTCTCCTTAGCGCGCCCTGAGCTCTGATTTGTCAGTGAGACGGTGATTGCAATATACTTTGAACTGTTAATCATACTCAGCGTGTACCCGCGCATACAGTACGAATATGGCTTGACGTTACGCGTCGCATCAAAGCTACTGTGTGACGTCATGTACGGCGCCCTGTACGCGAAAGGCGCCAATGTTTCTATATGGTTAAAAACATATATTTATGCATTTAATGTACATACTAAGGGAAGATATTATTTGGGATAACTATGAAAATTTTTTTGGACAGTTTTAACAATCATATATTACTTTTAAAACAATTACACAAATTGCGGTAGAACATCATGCGTACTGGTATCAAAACAGCTGCATAAGCGCATCATAAGCATACGCAAAGTCATGTGACTTTAAAAGGAGAAATTTGATTGGTTAATAACTTTTCCTATTGCAACTGTTGAAAGTTCCGTCCCATTATAATCATTCGACTTTGACTTTCTAGGAAGAAGCATATTTTCTGAGAATTTTTTCAAATAGAAGGAAGATCATCATAATAAGAGCAATGGACTCATCTTCCAGCAGTTCTTCAGAGGGAGGTTTAATTCCTGAAGAACCTCCAAAGAAGAGGAAAGAAGCTCTAATTTTGCAATTTTTTACTTTTCCAGAAGGGCAAAAAAAGGTTAATGCTCCAAAAGTAATGTGTAAAATTTGCCAAACGACTCTTTCAAGGGGTGATCCATCTAAAAAATACTCCTTTGGCACAGCAAATATGGAGCGACATGTGAAGAACTTGCACCCCAATAACTTTGCTCGAGCTGCAACACGGAGGTTGCAGGAGAACCCACCTGCTTCTGCACTAAGCACATCAACTACTGCAGCAGAATTTTCAGCAAGCAATCCACATCCACATATTGATCCTGATTTTGCTGACGTTAAAATTGTATGCATTCATTGCAATAGACTTTTGTGTTATAGGGAACAGTCTATTGATCTGATGAAACGCAGGATGCAGGAGCATCGCTGTCCTTGACATTCGTTTTTCATTCTTTTGTTTCTGGTTGTTACTTTTTGGGTTCCAGTTCAATTTTTTAGGTTTAAAAAAAAAAAACTTGTTGACAAAACACAAAACAAATTGAAAAGTAAAAACACAAAAAAAACAGTTCTTTTAGAACTACCTTCACTGGTCAAAGAAAGAACTATATTTCTATGTTAGTGTGTATAAGTTTGTCAGAATGGATGTGTAGTTCATAAATGAATGAATGAATATATTACTAGTGTATGGAGAATGTGAAAGTACAGAACTATAAGGAAGTGCTACAGCATAAATCTATAAGGTGTTTACCTATAGTATACTGTAGTATGTCCGAAGTACTTGAATGTAACATATGTACATAAATATGTTACAAGGCTATGCTTCAATTTGCGCTGCTGGTGAAACTGCCTGGGTGAATTTGTTAGGGGCAGATTTACAATCCCCTTGTGCCTCTTTTACACAGCAGTTGCATCACAGCGGTGGTGTAAAAGATGTGCCATGGTGTGTTGTATTAAGAATATGATAGTATGAAAGTGGGGACCCCCTCTTAATTTACTTTTAGCCAGGGAAAAGAGGGGAAAATATCAATACAAAAAGTAACAAATTCCCTTGTGGCTTTCATATTTTTCACTGTATCTTAGTTTGCAATAATTTGTGACTGGTCCTTCAAAGTATGCCAATAACAAGTGATCTTATATTTATCAAATTTTATTCTCTTTTGTTTGTGAAGTAAGTGTATATATATATTACAAAAACTTCTTTTTTATATATAATTTTTTCCATATGACATCATTTCTTTGTTTACAAATTCATTATACTTATTTTAAACAATTTAGAACAAATATAAAAACATACTTCATCATCATGCCTGGCGTGTAATATCACATAATAGTCTGTGGTTGCTACTCAGTTAGAGTTGTTCTCTGTTAAACCTTATGTACAGAAGGAGTGGTTAATTGTGAACTGTGTTGTATGCAAGTGTTTGAATGACTGATTGGTGAATGAGAGTTAGGTGTGGATACTATGATAGTTTTATGAAGTGTTGTATAGTATAAAATATTGAAAAAAGTGAATCATGATGATGAAGTATGTTTTTATATTTGTTCTAAATTGTTTAAAATAAGTACAATGAATTTGTAAACAAAGAAATGATGGCATATGGAAAAAACTATATATAAAAAAGAAGTTTTTGTAATATATATATACACTTACTTCACAAAAAAAGAGAATAACATTTGATAAATATAAGATCACTTGTTATTGGCATACTTTGAAGGACCAGTCACAAATTATTGCAAACTAAGATACAGTGAAAAATATGAAAGCCACAAGGGAATTTGTTACTTTTTGTATTAAGAATGTGATGCATCTGGAGGGTGCATTACATTGTAAAGCCCTGCGCCAGAAGGAGGCTTTCCTGTGCAGGAAGGGGTGCAGCAACGCCTCCTAAAAGTGACTGAGTGAAATGTATAATATTTAATTCAGTCACTTTTGAGCTTATGTTGTGTCAAAACCTCGCATATGCTTGAAGCAGGTGCAAGGATTGATACAGCATTGTAAGCATACAGCCCAAGAGCATTGCTGGAGTTGTGTTATGCTTGCAACCGAAGTCAAGCAATAATTAATCCCAAAAATATTTTGCAATTTAGTTTTGTTAATATTTTATAATGAGAATATGAAATATAATCTAAAAAATAAAATAAATATAAATATTTATATAAAAAATATAGGAAATTAGTATAAAAAGAAAGACATATTAATTAATACATTTATAAATTATTATTTACAAAACCTTTGAAATTCACTGAAAAAACCATAGGTTTCAAGCACGTTATAGTTAGGAATTAGCATTTAAAAAACCTTAGAAATTCACTTAAAAAACCATAGGTTTCAGCCATGTTGTAGTTAGGAATTAGCATTTTAAAAACCTTAGAAATGGGCTGAAAAAAACATAGGTTTCACCCATGTTATAGTTAGCTGGACATTTCTCTCATACAAAACCATTAAAATTCCTCCGTTACAGTTAGTTCAGCTAATTATAACTTGCGCGCCCGCAATGCACTACTGATGACGTCACATATTACATCACTCATGACATGGTCAGTGACATCACTCATGGCATCACTGATGACATCTCAAATGACATCACTGACGACATCACTGATGACATCATCATTGTGAAAGAGTGGCAGACCTCCTCTCAGTGTAATATAACCCTTGATACAGACATTCAAAAATAGAAACTAAAATTTACAAAAAATGGAGATACCAATACCAGTTACAACAACCTATTCAGTAATTCCGAAATCTACATACATATCCACTCATTCACCTTCCGTTCTATATAGTCACTCATACATGTAGTCACTCTTCATATGTTCTCATACACCTATACATCCTGTTACACACCGACACTCATCCATAGAGTTACTCACACATGCAAATAAACTTTCAAACATCCATTTGGTTGCATATATAGCTATACATACACCAGTATACTTATTTGTACAGAAATATACACATACTAACTCTCTTAAAAAATCACTTATAGAAACACATAGTTAGTTATACAGGAACTGTTCTAATCTCTCAATCTCATATATACTTAGTTATATACACCAATACTCACATATAGTAGTTTAAAACATATGTACTTAGTCATAAAGACAGTATTGAGATAGTCATTCACTCACTAACACACCTATACACACACTCATCCACCCATACAGTCCTGCACACATGCTGTCTTCAAAACACATATAAACAATGAGTTTCTCATTCATGCATCTATGCGGTAAGTAATATCCCCCACCTAAACATATAGATACTGAGACACTTATACTGATAATCAAAAAACAACTAATAACCTATGTAGACACACATGTAGCTACTCACCAACCTATGCAGCCACTTATTTAAAAAATGTGTGAGACTGGTACAGATATTTACATATTTAAACATTACTCACTAACCCATGTATTCACTAAGATACAATTAATCAGTCAGGTATACAATCCGTTTTAGAAAAAAACCATCCATTTAGACACTTATTTACCCATTTATTCTTCCATCAACTTTTAGATATACATATATGAAAAATATTTATTTTTTCGGAAAGACACACATTCACTGGATGATGTCATCAGGGATGTCATTTGAGATGTCATCAGTGATGTCATGAGTGATGTCACTGACCATGTCATGAGTGATGTAATATGTGACGTCATCAGTAGTGCATTGCGGGCGCGCGAGTTATAGTTAGCTGAACTAACTATAACGGAGGAATTTCAATGGTTTTGTATGAGAGAAATGTCCAGCTAACTATAACATGGGTGAAACCTATGGTTTTTTCAGTGAATTTCTAAGGTTTTTTAAATGCTAATTCCTAACTATAACGTGCCTGAAACCTATGTTTTTTTCAGTGAATATATATATATATATATATATATATATATATATATATCCTCCCGTCTGATCCAAATCTGAGGCTTCCGGGCGCTCTTCAGGCGGTGCACGCGAAGTACGGCAGGACCCGCCGTGTTAAATTAATTCCGGTTTCCCTTGTTCAGGGAATTTTTTCTTCGTGCACTCTCGTCTTCTTTTAAATTACACAACACGTTCTATTTGTCAAGTTGTAAGGTTTATTGACAGCCAGCCAGCAGCACCTTACGCGTTTCGGTCTCTACGGAGACCTTGCTCACAGGTAAACAGAATTGACAATTTTTGGTGATTTTTAAAAGGAATCCTCGTTTTTTACATCACTTCCTGTTAGTTCCTACAGGATTTCAGGGACATGTAGTTTATATCAAGGTACATTAAATTCATGTTAACCTGAATTTAAACAAACCATACTGGTTATTGTTATTTTCAAATCATGTTATCACATCACATAATTGTTTCAACAGAGGTCACCAACTGGTTTTTACCAATATTATTCCGTCAAGCCCTCTGGTGGGCATACCCACATATATTATTTCAATACTTCCTTATCAAGGTACATTGGATTCATGGTAACGTAATTTAAACAAACTATAATGGTTATTGTGCGCCACATAATTATTTCAACGATAGTCACCAATCGGTATTGCCCATATTGTACCATCACGCCCTCCAGTGGGCATATCCACATCTATTGTTCACAAAATTTAAGTAATACCTTCTTTTATGCATTCTTTTGATCTCAGTTGTACATAATAGCCCTCAGGTGGGCTTTTAACCCTCTATTTATGGGGCTTAGAGGTCGCTCTCTAATATGATTATGACAGTCTGAGTTCATATATTTTGTCAACTACTATAAGTCCTTCAAGTGATGTCCAACTAAATATAAAGTGAAAAATAATAACAAAAAAACAGTGCACGATAAAAACTCTTAAGAGAGGTATCAGTCTTACTCTAATATTCATTAATCAATGATTCATTTGTTCAAAGATGGCAATGTAGTTCTTCATCCTGGTTATGCCCATACGGGCTCAAGGTTCGAAAACTCATAATGTGTTTCGATTCTTTTTGTCGCATTATTTTTTCGCGATCACCTCCTCTTTGATTCGGTCCCACACTTTCAATTCCAAAGAATTTCAATTCTTTCCAGTTGCCATTGTGTTCTTTTTCCATGTGTTTTGCCATTGCGTTACTGCGATCTGAATTTAAGGTATATAGATGACCTGCTGTTAATCTGGGATGGAACTAATCAAGAATTCGATGCTTATTTTAAAATTCTCAACAACTCTGAATTTGGTCTAAAATTCACATATGCAATTAGTGAATCGAGGGTGACCTTCTTGGATACTGAAATTTTCATTGAAAACATTACAATACAAACTACATTACATCGAAAGAGTACTGCAACAAATGCAGTGCTACATGCGCAGAGTTTTCACCAATCCAGTCTCATTGAAAATATTCCATATGGTGAATACCTGCGAATAAAGAGAATCTGCTCAAAAGAAGAAGATTGGAATAAAAATCAAAGACTAGCCAGTAAAAGATTTGAAAAACGTAAAAACAATCCTAAATCCATTCAAAGGGCACTAACCCGCGCCTCCAATGTCAAAAGGCTTGATCTATTGAAAGAAAAACAACCACCCAACTCAGATGATCAAAAGATTCGGTTCATCACCACTCACTCCACCGCCAATCGATCGATAACCAAAATCCTCAAAAAGAATTGGCATATTTTACATATGGATACGAAGGTTGCGCAAATTGTAGGTGATCATCCCAATGTCACTTATAGAAGAGCGAAAAATCTAAAAGACAAACTAATCTTCAGTCATTTTCAAGAAAAGAAAAAATCAATCGATTGGTACAAACCTAAGGGATTCTACAAATGTTTGGGATGTAAAGTCTGTTGTATTGCCAAAAACACAAAGAAACTTGAGATGGCAAACAAAAAAACATGGAAAATTGATCAACTAATAAACTGCAAAACGCAATACGTGATCTATGTATTAGAATGCCCTTGCTCTTTAAAGTACATTGGTAGCACCAAGAAGGAACTGAAACTGCGAATCCTGGAACATGTCCGAGCAACTATAAATTCAGATCGCAGTAACGCAATGGCAAAACACATGGAAAAAGAACACAATGGCAACTGGAAAGAATTGAAATTCTTTGGAATTGAAAGTGTGGGACCGAATCAAAGAGGAGGTTTTCGCGAAAAGATAATGCGACAAAAAGAATCGAAACACATTATGAATTTTCGAACCTTGAGCCCGTATGGGCATAACCAGGATGAAGAACTACATTGCCATCTTTGAACAAATGAATCATTGATTAATGAATATTAGAGTAAGACTGATACCTCTCTTAAGAGTTTTTATCCTGCACAGTTTTTTTGTTATTATTTTTCACTTTATATTTAGTTGGACATCACTTGAAGGACTTATAGTAGTTGACAAAATATATGAACTCAGACTGTCATAATCATATTAGAGAGCGACCTCTAAGCCCCATAAATAGAGGGTTAAAAGCCCACCTGAGGGCTATTATGTACAACAGAGTTCAAAAGAATGCATAAAAGAAGGTATTACTTAAATTTTGTGAACAATAGATGTGGATATGCCCACTGGAGGGCGTGATGGTACAATATGGGCAATACCGATTGGTGACTATCGTTGAAATAATTATGTGGCGCACAATAACCATTATAGTTTGTTTAAATTACGTTGCCATGAATCCAATGTACCTTGATAAGGAAGTATTGAAATAATATATGTGGGTATGCCCACCAGAGGGCTTGACGGAATAATATTGGTAAAAACCAGTTGGTGACCTCTGTTGAAACAATTATGTGATGTGATAACATGATTTGAAAATAACAATACCCAGTATGGTTTGTTTAAATTCAGGTTAACATGAATTTAATGTACCTTGATATAAACTACATGTCCCAGAAATCCTGTAGGAACTAACAGGAAGTGATGTAAAAAACGAGGATTCCTTTTAAAAATCACCAAAAATTGTCAATTCTGTTTACCTGTGAGCAAGGTCTCCGTAGAGACCGAAACGCGTAAGGTGCTGCTGGCTGGCTGTCAATAAACCTTACAACTTGACAAATAGAACGTGTTGTGTAATTTAAAAGAAGACGAGAGTGCACGAAGAAAAAATTCCCTGAACAAGGGAAAACGGAATTAATATATATATATATATATATATATATATATAACCTACTGACAGTCGGCAGTAGGTAGTTAGAGTTAGGATCTAGTTCCCATTGGAAAAGTGTAATTTAAAAGAAGACGAGAGTGCACGAAGAAAAAATTCCCTGAACAAGGGAAAACGGAATTAATATATATATATATATATATATATATATATATATATATATATATATATATATATAACCTACTGACAGTCGGCAGTAGGTAGTTAGAGTTAGGATCTAGTTCCCATTGGAAAAGTGTTTTTTGATTGCAAATATCTTTGGCACCGTTTGACGAACTTTTGAAAACTAATGGCCCGCTCTAGTCAGCTCCTGTCTCAGAAGATTAGGGGTGATTCATCAAGGGGGTGCCGAGAAAAAACTGGAGGTCCCAAAACGCGTTTTCTCCATGTTAATTTCCATAGGAACTTTTGTCACGGCTACAGCCCAAACTGCTGAACAGAATTACACCAAATGTTGCCCCAGAGTGCACTTTTTGCTTTAAATGGTGTAAATCCGTTCATTAGTCCCCGAGAAATTTAGAATAAAAAATATCGATATCTGGTGACCGCGAGGGATTCGCAAACCCTCCTGAGCATGAGCTTCATTCTGATTGGCTGTCAACACTCCAAACCAAGAAGTGTTGGCGGCCATATTGTGTCTCGGTAGAACCGAATCACAAGAACAAAGGGAATAAAAAGTTGAAAAAACAGAAAAGGGGGCAGTGTAAAAACACCCTGACCCCCTGGGGGTGTGCTGGGTGTGCGAATTCCGCCAAAACATTTTTTTTTAAGGGAGTGCAGTATGCTGAGCTTCGTTTTAAGGAGCCCCTGGGTGATAGGGGCAATATGTAAAATATTTGCGGGGTTTCTGGGCTCCGCAGGCCTGGGGACCACCACCTCCCGGGGCTCTCCATAACTATGGGTGGGGGGCTCAAGCCCAAGCGCCAGGGCCCGCTACCTCCCCGGGGCTTTATTAAGTATGGGGGGCCTCATAGGCCCCCCAAACCGCAGGGACCACCACCTTCCCAGGGCTATTTTAATAAGTAAGTGTGGGTTGGCTCGAGCCCCCCCACACTGCCCTGGGAACCACCTCCTCCCTGGGGTACTAATTATGTTAATGCGGGGTTCTGTTGCGGACCTCAAGCCCTGGGGAACACCACCTCCCCAGGGCATCAAACTTGTTGGGAGGGGGCCGCGCTGCCCGCCTCCTGGAGCCCTAGATGGCCTTGGGGACCGCCACCCCGCAGGGCCCTCCAGTAATGTCCCGGGGTGCCCATCCCCGGGACATTGCAGTTTGCAATGACAGGGCGGGAGCCTGGCTCCCGCTCTTTTATTGTAAACTCTGCTTTGCTTCATGGAAGCGGGAGCAGGAATCCTGCTCTTGTTTCCATGAAGCAAAGCTGTATTGCTTTTGGACAAGGGGAGCTGCATGTCAGCAGCTCCCCTTGTCCAAAAGCAATGCCGGCTCCCGTAGGGGGTGGGGAGCCGGCTGGGACTGTGGGGGCATTGGGGCTCCCCCTAGGGACCCCAACATGAGGGCATGCCCCAAGGAATGGGGTTCCCGGGGCAAAAAAAAAGCCCTTGGGAGAGTAAAATATTTTTTTGTTTTTTATATATGTAAAATGGCTGGGCCTCGGGGGTTGGGGGTCCCCAAGGCAGAGTTTGAGTAATGAGAATGAAGGGTGTTTTTTTCTCTCGCTTGCTTGGAGTTGCATCTCCATAGTGGCTCGCAGCGTGCCACCCCTTCTGTAACAGCAATGGGTTCTCGACTCCAGGAAAAATTAAAAATGAGTATGTATGTTTCTTGAAAAGTAAGATTACGTGTTGGGTTATAGGGTGGCTCTAAAAAGAGCCCTTGCTTTCATTATGAGTTTGTTGTAGCTACATGTAAGTGCGGATGCACAGCTTTAGGTTGTTGAGGAAGACTCTGTTGCCTTGATCTGTGAAGTGAACTCCATTCCTTCTCTTGATGTCGTCCATATCAAAACGTGGATTTTTGTTATAGATGGAGCCCATCCTATGATCTCTGAGGTATGCAGAAACAGCTTTGTTGACATTCGTCCTAGCTTTCTCAATCTGTGGACAGAATTGAATTGACCAGTTCTATTTCTGTCGTTGGTACATATTAGAGTATACAAAGACAGTTTTAGCCAAAATCAACATCAATTAAGCATAGGTGTCCTTCATTAGCATTTCCAGACCTACCCCAGTCAATGTGCCTAGGTCATTGCCACCACAGTGCACAACATATAGTCAGGGGGTTGGAGATGAAAAACGGTTTTAGCCAAAGGCAACAATTGGTGCCACTTTAATCCTCTCTGTGCAATACATTTAATGTCCACATTTTCCAAACCTAGGGCTTTGGCAATACCTCTGCGTTCAGCATACCTTCTGCACCAGAAAACATAGCTGTGCCCTACAATCCACACTGCGTCAAACCTTCACTCACCTCAAATCCAGTCCGTTCAACTTGAGAGATGAGTAGATATTTCTCCACTGCCCTCAAGAATCTACTCCTGACCAAGCTAAATGTTGTAAACACAGCCTGACAAAAGCAAAATCTTAGGGGAAGGGGGAATAGGGACACAATAACAAACAGAGAGAACACTCTAAGTCCTTGCTCCAGTCAGCCTTAGATGCTTGGACTTCAATAGACTGTGTAACTCTTTAGAAAGACATAAATAAACAATACATAAATAAGTATGAGCTTATATCTTAAGCTACAACTCCATTAACTCATGAAGCTAAAACAATTGTGATATACCTCTCAATACTGGTCTTGTCTCCACCAGAACATTTATCATCACATAAATGCAGTTACATTTCTGTTATTCTATGCAAGAAAATAAACATAGCCAAATAATTATAGCTATCTACTAAACTATTCAAGTACTGTGGTATAAGCTATGTTGACTAAGCTAAACTTACATAGGAATCAAAAAATGTTGTGATTATTTAAGGGAGTCTTTGATTAAGTGGTAATGTCCTCTGTTCTTTATTTCACAAGTTCAGCAGGTCGTTCTGATATTAAACTATTAGCTTTGTACTAAGAAAATTAACAATCTGGCAGATTATGGAATGTTTGAATATCTTCTCAAATAAAGTGTCACAATATCAGTAATCGCCATGAGTTCTTACTTTAGCCGGCTTTGGTTTTAATTATTCACAATGCGCATTACCCCGATAATAAAAGTCTTACTTTTTCTGTGTGCGCGTATATTCATCTGACCGCAATCTTACTGTGTTTCAGGAAATAAAACCGGAACAGCTGCCGCGGGGAAGAGCGTTGAACCAGAAAGCTGGTCACCACGTCTTGGTTGCTATGGAGGCCGCCGGAAGAATGAGGCTTTGGGGAAGGTTTGGCATGCCCGTACAAGTGCGTTGAGGTTGCCGTGGAAACCGCTGAAAGAATGAGGCTTAAGGGAAGATTTGGAACGCTCCTCTGAGCGCTTCGAGGTTGACGTGGAGATGGTTGCAGAAATGAGGTGTCGATAGGGGAAACACGGATGCGCTGAAAACTCCAGGTGAGGCAGTTCACTGATGAGCGTAAGCGCTTGAGCTTGGTTTCTCGGGCTTTAAATAGAATTTCAGAAGGGTGAGGCTCCTTAGCTTTAGAAAGGTTGAAAACGTGCAGCACATGATTCAACTGCCTAATAATCAACGTGCCTGCCACCGTGAGCACAGCACATGATTTAACCGTCTTTCCTTCAATGTGACTATACCATACACAAAAATCCTGACATTAAAAATAAAAACAAGCACTGACAAGATAAAAACAATCATTGGCAAAATAAACTGAAAAGATATAAGAATCTAGAATTTGCTAGAATCTAGAATCTAGGAAGCGCAAAAATCGACACGAATACAGTTGTTCTTGCTCATGATTCTTTGTGTGGTTGAGAGTGGTTCTTCCTACAAACCCTAACACACTGTGAGCATCTTGAATGGATATCTGGAAGGAATGAAAAGATGCCTGTAGCTGAGGTAGTCAGTTGGTAGGATGAGAGATATCTAAAATGGTGGAAAACATGTTTATTTCTTAAAAAGCTGATAAGCGATTGGCTGTTTATCAAGATTGTGCACTAAAAAATAGGATGCATGTTTCTTTGCTGAGGTATCATGGCTGTGATTCATTATTAGAACAAGTTTGCAAGGTACAGTAGATGCAATAAGGTAATATTTTACAAAAGTCAACCACACCTGCTGTTTGCATTAGTAAGCTTGTGTGCTGAACTTGAAACTACGGTGCACTTGTGACCTTCCGGTACAGTTGAATGTTCCATGAACTGTTACTATGGAAACTGACATTAAGTAGAATCGGGGAAGGGTTGAACCTTAACTGTGGACTTAAAATTTGAAATGGATACTCAAATATAAGTGAATAGTTAGAAAAATTAAGGTTTTCTAAGACAGTAGTATGTGTAGAAGTAATGTGTTGCTGAAAAACTATACTGGTATTATTAAAAATAGGTTTTGAACTCCTGAGTGGATTCTCGGCTCCACAGCGTTGGAGTGTCAACTTCAGAAAATTACAGAAGCCGTTTTGGCCCCATTTGAAGACCGACAGTTAGAAAGGGTTAATATGTCTAACCAATAGAAATGTGTTGTATATTTTAAATAATGATGGAAGCAATTTGATTTGATACTTACATTTATTTGAGTGCAAAAAGAGAGGGAAAGTTTTCCATTTCTGGTTTTACCTTTCTGAGAGAGGTGCATTACATGTGGAAAAGAAAATCTTTTAAGAGTTTCTGATTTTGGTGTTCTGCAATACTACTTCAAACGTGAGTAATCGATTTGTAAGGTGTTTTATATATGATTCAGCACTGCTTTCTTGTTTCTAGTGATATTTTTAGATTTTAAAACAAAAATTCTAAGTCTTGAAATTTTAAGAGAATGTGATGTATGACATGTTATGACATGTGCAGCTCTCTATTTTAGTTTGTATTATTGTAATGAAAACATTTTTTAAATAGTTTGTTGATAGTAACATGGTAGAAGGAAGAAGGATTAGTCTTTGCCTTCTTGAATTACCCAGGCAGTACTCTTGTACTGAACCTTTCACTGAGCCAGTACTCCCCAAGTCATGAATTTTCTCAGGCTCTACCCATTACTCATCTATTTGTATGTTTCTTTGACATGTGATGACACTTTTAAAAGGTACAGATACATGCATGCATGCTGTCTGGAATATTGTGAGACTTTTAACAGATATATTGCAAAAGTTGCTGCTTTGTATTTGGCTAGGCCCAACACTCTGAGTAGTTGCTGAATAGTGAAGCTGCAGCCCAAAAGTGAGGTTTAAGACATGTTGGCAGAGGGAATAGTGATTAGATTAGTTTGTATTCGACTATGAAGATGTACACTTCAAATATACCACATAATTTTAGGTGTCTCTTTAAAATGGGAAATGTAGTCTGTCAAGTTTAAGAGACCTTTTTTTCTCATGAGTGAGGTATGTGTCTGCATGCACATGTGTTCTCTCACGTGCTATATCTAAACATATGGCAGAGGTATAAAACTTTAGTATACATGTATCTATGTTTGTTTTATATTTGATGTCACTAGGGAAAGGGACAGAGACATGCATGGTATGTAATCTCTCAGACATTAACCATAGATTTGTGCAATCACCCAGGCACTCCTATCCCAGTAAAATATTCAGTCAGGCACTACCCATGCTCTTATCTACTCACTCTAATACTACTGATGCACTCATAGAATGGTCCAGGCATTACTCTTTCAGTCTTATTTTCTCTGAGGTGCTTTCCATACAGTCATACGATCACCCAGTCACTGCCACTGCAGTCATAGAATTACACAGGCAGTACCCATGCACTATATTATTCTTTCAAGTACTACTCATACACTCTTGTCTTCAACTATGAGTTAGTGTTGCACTCATGATTTGTCTTAGGTATTTCCCCTGCACTGATCTAATTATCTATTGAGTACTGCTGCTCTCATGCAATCACCCAGGCAGTACTCTTACACTGAACTCTTCACTAAGGCGCTACCAATCCAGTCATCGATTCTCTCAGGCACTACCCACTATCCATCTATTTGCATGTTTCTTTAATATATGTCGCCACTTTTAAAAGGTACAGCCAGATACATGCATGCTCTCTGGAATATTTTAAGTCTTTTAACATTGAAAAGGTTGGTGCTTTGTATTTGGCTAGGCCATACACTCTGAGTAGTCACTGAATAGTGAAGCTGCAGCTGAAAAGTTAGGCTTAAGAGTTGTCGATAGAAGGATTAGTGATTAGGTTAGTTGGTATTGGTCTATGGAAATGCATACTTCAAATATGCCGCATCATTTTAGTGTCTCTTTAAAATGTTAAGTGCAGTCTGTCAAGGTTAAGGGACTTTGTAGTCTTAAGACTCAAGTATGTGTCAGCTTGCACATATATTCTCACATGTGTTATTTCTATAGAGATGGCAGACCTATAAAACCCTGGTATATATGTATTTGTATGTTTCTTTTACATATGGTGCCACTAGGAAAGGGTACATATATATGTATGCTTGTTTTTTGCAATATAGTGAAAATTACATCTGTATATACAAGCACTAGGTGTGCACTAATGAAAAGTCGCCCATATCTCTGTTTGACTCATGAATTCTCTTAGGCATTCTTATTCAGTTATGCAATGAAGGAGGCACTACTATTACACAGTTTGGTCAGTTAGAGATTAACCACACATTCATATAATCACCTAGGGCCCGATTCACAGAACTAATCCGAGACAAAATCCTAAACTTACTACTTTAGGTTAAATGTACTACTTTTGGTTAAACTTACTACTTTGGGTTAAACTTACTACTTTTGGTATTCACAGACGGCATTTAATATTAGTAAACTAACTTTACTGCTACTAAATGCTTTCTGTGAATACCAAAAGTAGTACGTTTAACCAAAAGTAGTAAGTTTAACCAAAAGTAGAAAGCGCATTCTGTGAATACCAAAAGTAGTAAGTGCCTTCTGTGAATATCAAAAGTAGTACGTTTAGGATTTTGTCTCAGATTAGTTCTGTGAATCGGGCCCTTAGACACTACTATTCCATTCAAACATTTTCTCAGCCAGTACCTATACACTCATGTATTCACTGAGACACTACTAATGCACTTATGCAATGGTACAAGCATTACCTAAATACTCATAGTTTCTCAGCGGTATTTCCCTTACATTCATACATTCATCCAGATAGTACCTCTGCAGTGATAGAATCACACAGGGACTGTGCGTGCATTCATGTATTATCTCAAGCTCTACCTATACACTCATTTAATAAACCATGCTTTAGGCTTGTACTCATACTTTTACTCAGGTATTTGTCATGCACTGATGCAATCACCAAGGCGGTATTGCTGCACTCATTCCATTACCCTGGCACTACTCTAGCACTGAACTATTGACTTATGGAGTAGTTATTTAGTGATCCATTTAGTAAGGCACCACATATGCATTCATCCAATGATCCTAATATTACTCTTAAATTCATCCTTTTACTCAGGCACTACCATGCAGTTATACAGTTAAAGATAGACTACCTATAAACATACTACCCGTCTTCCCTCTTTCAATACCTCTCTTGCTTCAGTCTGCATTTCTTTTGTCTCTTTCTATACCTTTCATGCCTCTTTATGGTCTTCTCTTGCATCTTTAAGCACCGCTGTTGCTTCTTTCTGCACTTCTTGTGCCTGTTTGTGTACCTCTTTTGCTCTTTTTTCACCTCTGTTGGCTCTTTCTGCACAACACTTGCTTCTGTCTGTACCCCTCCTGCCTCTTTCTATACCCTTCTTCCTTCTTTCTGTACCTCTCTTGCCTCTTTGTGCACCCATCTTCTGTCTTTCTGTACCTCAATTACCTGTTTCTGCGACTCCCTTGCCACATTTTGCAGTTCTCTTGCCTTTTTCTCCATCTCTGTGGCTTCTTTGTGCACTTTTCTTGCTTCTTTCTGCACTCCTTTCCTCTTTTTCTGCGACTCTCTTGCCTCTTTCTGCACCCTCTCTTGCCTCTTTCTGCACGTCTATTACTTCTTTCTGCACTTATCTTGCCTCTGTCTATAGCCCTATTGAATGTTTTTGCGCCTTACTTGTTTTTCTGCACCTGTCTTTCCTCTTTCTGCAACTGTGTTGCCTCTTTCTGTACCTCACTTACCTTTTTTCTGCACCTCTGTTACCTCTTTCTGTACTTCTGCTGCTACTTTCTGCATCTTTCTTGCCTATTTTTGCTGTTGTCTCGCCTCTTTCTGTACCCCTGTTCCCTCTTTTTTCACCTCTCCTGCCTGTTTCTGTACTTCTCTTGCCTCTCTTGTACCCCTCTTTACTCATTGTATACGTCTGTTGCATCTTTCTGCACTACTCTGTTAGAGATGTCTACACCTAACTTGCTTTATTCTGTACCCCTTTTGCCTGGCTCTCCACCCCTCTTCCTGCATCTCTCTTCCATCTTTCTGCATCCAGTTCCCTCTTTCTGCAACTCTCTTGCCTCTTTCTGCACCTCTCTTGCCTTTTTCTGTGCATCTATTGCCTCTTTCTGCACCTCTATTGCTTCTTTCTGCACTTATATTGCCTCTTTCTGTAGCCCTTTTGCATGTTTTTGCTCCTTACTTGTCTTTTGCACCTGTCTTTGCTCTTCTGCAACTCTGTTGCCGCTTTCTGTACCTCACTTGCCTTTTTCTGCAACTCTGTCACCTCTTTCTGTACTTCTGCTGCTTGTTTCTGCATCTCTCTGGCCTCTTTGTGCTGTTATCTCCCCTCTTTCTGTACCCCTGTTCCCTCTTTCTGCACCGCTCCTGCCTGTTTCTGTACTTCTCTTGCCTCTTTTGCACCCCTCTTGCCTCATTGTATATAACTGTTGTATCTTTCTGCAATACTCTGTTGCATATTTCTACACCTCACTTGCTTTTTCTGTACCCCTCTTGCCCGTCTCTGCACCCCTCTTCCCTCTTTCTGCACCTCTCTTCCATATTTCTGCACCCAGTTCCCTCTTTCTGCACCTCTCGTGCCTCTTTCCGTACCTCTTTTGCCTTTTTCTGTGCATCTCTTTCCTGTTTCTGCATTTCTCATGCCCCTTTTTGCATTTCTTTTGCCTCTTTGTCCACCTCTGTTGCTTGTTTGTTTGTACTTTTCTATTGCTTCTTTCTGGACTTTTCTTGCCTGTTTCTGCAACCATCTTGCCTCTTTGTCTACCTTTGTTGCTTGTTTCTGCACTTCTCTTGCTTCTTTCTGCTCCTCTCTTGCTTCTTTCTCTACCCCTGTTGCCTCTTTCTGCACTCGTCTTCCCTGTTTCTGCACCTCTCTTGTCTTTTTGTGCACCTCTATTATCTGTTTCTGTACCTCTTTGCCTCTTTCTGCACTTCTCTTGCCTCTTTGTGCACCTCTGTTGCTTCTTTCTGCACTTCTCTTCCTCTTTCTGTACCTCCCTTGCTTGTTTTTCAAACCCTTTTCCCTATCCCTATGTGTGCATCTTGTGCCTACTCTTTGTGGGCTTGGACTCCCTCTGATTGTGTTTTGTGCATTCCTGCCATGTCCACTGATGACGTGCAGTACACTTCACTTGGATGTCGGCCGACCCCTTGCTTTGTGTGTGTGTATATGCCTCCTCATCACTTCATTTGTAACGTTGTGCTGTGTGGTACATTTGTTTGGGCTGGGGCTATGTACCACTCATGTTCTTTCCCTAATTGTTCCTTTGTGGTCTTGTGCTGTTTGGCAGTCATGTTTGCTCATCTGCTGATTAGCTGTGAGTGCTGGCCAGTGCTATGTTCCATTTGATTCCACCATTGTGTCCCAGATCAGTGATTCTGTTGTGGTTGGTTGTGTTGGATGTATGGGTGTTGGCTGTGTTGTTGCTTCACTTCCTGGGTGTGCTGTTGTGTTTGTGCTGTGCTGATTTGTGTTGTATGGGTTGGTGTTGTGTCACTCATGTGTGTGTGTGACTGGTATGCATAGTGTGAACACACTGCTTGTTGTGCGTACAGTGCTGTGGATATGTGGCCTTGACATTGCCTGATGTGCATCCCCTGATGTCCTGCAGTGTTTGTTCAGTTTGTTTGGACTGTGCATCTGTAGTTGTTTTGATGTGGCTGTGTTGTTCTGGGATGGTACACTTCTTGTGTGATTTGTGGTATGTTGTGTGTTCTTTGTACCTGAGTGATGAGGTTGTGCACTCCTGTTGTGTCTGTGCTCCCATTGCCTTGCCACCGTTTGGCTGACAGGGTATGCCTGTTTTTGTTGTGGTTCTGTGTGTCTTTCATTTAGGTTATGTGTTTGTGTGATGTTTTTATGCAGACATTTGCTGTGGCATCCGTGTGTGATGTTTGTGGCTACACCCAGGGTGTGTGTTTGTATTTGTGTGTATGGACTGGCAAATACTGGAAGCCTTCAGTGTGTGTGTGGCACTGGTGTTGTGTGCTGCTGTTGTGAGGGGGTATGTGTGTACATTCCTCCAGGTATTTCTCAGTAAAGGAGTATGTATATGGGCCCTGTGTGTTGTGCTGCTGGTGTACTCCTGTGAGGTGGTTGTATGCACATGTGGCTGTTCCCAGTTTGATTCCAGGCCTTCCGTTGTTCCTTGTGCCTTTACCTGATATGCCTTGCTGTCTCACTGTGTTGTTGCACTGTGGTGTCTGTGGTTTGAGTTCACTGACTGTACCAGCCATGTGTGGTTTGATAGTCTGAGGGGGGTGTTCTGTGTTCCTTGTGATGTGCACATGCTTGTTGTGTGTTTCCATGAACTTCCATTTGTGTACATCCCACTTTGGCATGCTGATTTGTTCTGCTCAATTGCTGTTGGCATTTTGAGTGTCTGTGTGTCAGTGTGTGGTATGTATGTGTGACTGTGAAGGCTGTGTGTCCATGCGTATGTTTGTTCCTTGCAGGTGTTCATTTGATGCTTGTACTCATGTTTTTTTCATGTGTGTGGTGGTGTTGTGGTGTGTGTGTTCACCTGGCACTGTGCTGTGTGTTGTGTGTTCCTGTGCAGCCACTATTGCAGTGTCTGTCTCCCTGGTTGTTTGTTGTGTGGTGAAAGTAAAGTAAAGTCCACATTTGTAAAGTGCACAATCACCCATAAGGGTCTCTAGGCGCTGGGGGCCGTCGGGAAGATTAAGCGAGCTATTGCCCAGAGTCAGGTGCAGGGTGTGGATTCAGCTGGCTTGTTGTTGTGCACTGAATGGACACATGGCCTGTGCCTTCATGGGGTGTGCTGATGTGTGATGGGAGGAGGTGTGTCCCTGAGGTCTTAGTGCCCTGCCCATGCCTTGGACTGGCCCTAATTCTGCATTGTGCGCATGTATTCCCTTGTATTGACCGCTGCGTGACGTGACCGGGACATTGATGCATGATTGCGGAAAATGTGTGTCCAGGATGCAGAGGGATGACTTGGTGGCAGGTGGGTCATGTTTGGGTGACCTTGTGGATGTGTTACTGCCCCAGCAGGGTGTCTGTTGTGGATTTGGACCCTGTGTCAGCCTGTGTGTTGTATGTTGTATTTGTGTAGTTGCATACCTGCGGCGGCGTCCCTGGCGGGCCATGAGTTGATAGTGATGTAGCAGGTACAGCACCGGGAACACGTGTAGAGCTGGGTCCATGGCTGTCGTGACCGGGTGGAGGGGACTGTGACTCTGGTTTCGCGCTCTGCTGTCGAGCTTCCGCCATCTCTGATTGTGCGGCCTCTCTGCTGCGGTGCATCTGCTTGTTTAGGGCATCCTAATTTGTGGAGCGGGGCGGATGTCATTCCGCGCGGCGGTGAGTCTCAATTGGCTCCCACCGTCGCGGTGACGGGTGCACTTTGATGTCTGTGCGCCTCGCTCCGCGGCGGATGGGAATTGACCTATGTTTAGCAATACTAATAAGTTGTACGTTTTTGCCGCTGCTCGCGGCCGAAAAATGTGTTTTTCCGCACCGCCAGCACCGCGGTGGCGTGACCGCCCGACATCCTAATGGACCCCTAATTCTTTTGTAAATTAGGCACTGACTATATTATACTTAAAAGAGCATGCAAAAGGCTCTAAAAACATGTGAAAAATCACTTTCAGATATTTCACCTAAACAAAACAATGCCTTGATGCCAGTGATAATTTGGTTTGGGGCACCTATTACTTCTAATATGACACACCTACTCAATATATACTTATATTTATACTTATATATATACTTCTCATACGTGTCTTCCTCACTTTAAATAAACAGCATCACACTGCCTTTCAACTCACTCCTTCTCCTATTTCCACATACTCCACAACCTTGCATAGAGGACTTTCACTGTTGGGAGGTTTAATACACTCAGGGTCTCCTTTTATATTTTGAACCTGGTTACCACCGGCGACCAGAAATACTCTATGTGCAAAATAAGCATTGTGCAACTATTCACTAATTGCGAATAGCTTGAGAGTATGATCTGCAAATCACAATTTGATAATCACTATTTGCGAAATTTAATTTTAAAGCTAATTCTGTATTAATTCTGTTTGATATGCAAAATGAACGAAATCACAGCTTTCATACTTTCGTATGAAATAACGACTACATTTTACAACCTGTAACTAGCGGCCTGAGAAGAATGATATGTTGTATGATAAGATTGAGTGGACTTTGGTTAACCCCTTCCATGCTGCCGTCGGCCATTGGCGACGGCAGTACTACCTGCCCAGTACTGCTGTCGGCCAATGGCCGACGCGGCCCCGTCCGCTTTGCGGAACTGCCACACTTCCGCAAAATCGCGGGCGCATGAAACGGGTTAAAAATGCAGTTAATGCCTCTGAGATCGTGTAACTTCTACATGAAACAGGAAATGTTTTCCAACAACAGTTGTAATTAATAAAGTTTTAAACTTTCTGTGTAGTCTGGGCTTCTGATGAGAGGAGAGCTCAATTTATGTTAAAAGGTGTTATTCTTGTTCAGGGATTTGTGTAAGTCTGAGATGAATCGGCAGAACAACATGGCTACCAAAACACACCCTAATTAAAATCAACTGAATTAAATTGTCGATCTGCCATTATATCATTTAAAAAGAAGAATTGATGGACAGGAAGCAGAACAATGTCATACATTCACCCCAGTACAGAGATCTGGGCCTAAATCCATGTGTCTTTCTCTCTCACCTCTCTCCAACTTGAGTGCTTCTCTTCTCGATCCTGTAGCCACTTGACTCCACATTTTTCTAGTCACCCACTTTCTTCCATTAGCTCCTACATCTTCCTCTCTCCAAAGATTATTTTGTTCTCCCATCTTGCACAGTGTCTTCTCTTCCTCCTCTCTATAGTACGCCACTTCATGTTCTTCGACCCAGCATCTCCTACCTCTCTTTTCATTTCCATGGTGTGTTCTTCTCCAGTCCCTTGTGCCCACTCTTTTCTGCTCTTTGTTTTTATGCTCAGGCTTGGCAGTCACATATTTGCTGCATGGGTATGCATCATTATCAATGCGTTCCATGTAGTGGCACTGGAAAGGAGGGGATTGGGCAGAATCATCATGATGACTAGAGCAGAGAAGTCAACATTTTAAACATTAAAAGTCAAAGAACTCCTTAGCTTCCTGGATGCAAACAAGGGAAACCTATTTTACAGTTTGAGCAATAATTGTCCTAAAGTTATTTATGACTCATGCCTAAAACATGTTAAAGGCTTGCTAGATGCCTTTGCTCGCTGGTATGCGTTAAAATACACTAACATGCGTGAGAGTCACAGCTGATACGTGACACTTCCATGTCTGACAATTTCACTCAAACCCAGGATTTGTGAGTATGTTGTGTTGTGGAAACCCAGTCACAGAACATTCAGTTGTAGTGTTTTTCAGGATGTCAACTGATCCATGCTGTACTTACTTATGCATATAGAATTCTCAGTATGCGTAGCATGCCAAGAGTTCCAATGTGGCGCGCGCTACCAACTGGAGGGTTCTGAGACTGGCAGTTACCCTGAGGCTGATGAGGGATGGTGGGAGCTCCGTGTTTTATCTGTGTTCCTGTGCACCAATAGAGATACTCTTCAGCATCGAGTTGTGGCATAATCTGCATCAAAATAACACCCAATTTGTGGTAGGGCCTCGGGATGACTGACTTTTAATAATCAAGATGGAGATGACCGAGATCATACATGATTGACAGAGTGCTCCATATATGTTGTATTCTGATGAGTGTTTGCTTTCAGCACTGCCCTTACACACTAGGATCCAGAACATTATCCTATCTGTACTTTATATTGTGGTATGCAGCTTCTCCCATCTGACCTCAAAATGTTCTCATGTTATCTGTTATTGCCAGCTTTAGAAATCTACTTTATTTGCCAACTTTCTTGGTCTCTTGAATAGAATCATGGATCTCTTAAAGTTTATATACGACCTTTCTGTAAATTCTTTTGATGCTACTAGTTTTTGCTGAGAAGATTCAATGATGGTTTGTGGCATACCTTGCAGAGTGTGCCTCCTATGCTGGGTTTTAGCTTTATGATTTGGACCCTAATTACCGCAATGATAAGCAATAAGAATGCTTCCTAGCATGAGGTAGAGACATTTCTAGCAGTTACATTCTAGGACATATTTGTAACCATGCTTCAAGCTATGTTATTCCCCAGGGCAGTTAGTATAGACAACTAGGTGGCACCCCATCTTATTTTCTGCCCTGCTTTGGACCTCTTGACATTGGGATTGTGGCATGCAAGAAACAGCAGACTAGCATCACAGTTTGTTCAATTCCAAAAAGGAAACTGTTTATTTTAAAGCCCACGTTACTAGAAATAACTGGTGCTGCTGTAAGTGTGTAGGTATGACGATATGCGTATTTGCATGAATGCATGAAATTCTATATCTCAAACCTAGCCAATTGCAGCAGAGGGCAGTAGCTGGTCAAATGCAAGCATTAAGTCAATAAGCAGTGTGGGAAATGACCCTTTTGCCTTCCTCCTTCCCCTTTTTCTGACATTGGTTTTTATGGCATTAGGACTATGGACACTTTATCACTGCTAACCAGTGCTAATGTACACGTGCTCTCTCCCTAAAATATGGTTTGTCTGGATTATCACCATTGGCATATTTATTTGGCCTATAAGTCCCTAGTATTGCCTAAAATCAAAGCACTTCCCAACCCATGCCCCTACAAGCCCACAATTAATATCTAAAACCTAAACAATAAATGCATTTCCACAATTAACATAATTAATTATCACTTAAACAAATATTATTGACTAAAAACCAAATTATAATTATTTCAAATTAATTAACTTCCCACTCTTTACCCCTTTTACTCCCACAACCAAACCTAAAATTAAACTATAAAAAAATGCATTACATATTTAAAAATAATGTTTAATTAAATAACTAATAGTTTTAACATCAAATAATAAATTAATTGAAATGAATTTACTCCCCACCCTTTACCCCTATAAATACAAACCCACACCCAAAAAAAGTAATTCAACAATTAATATAATTAGAAATTAATTCATATTACTCATCAGCTAATTATTAATTAATTAAAAGTAAATTACTTTCCACACTTTCCCTGAATAAACTCCACAACCTTCACCTAAAATAAACTTACTCAATTACTATCAATAATTATCAATTAATATTAATTAACAACTAATTAATAAATAATTCAAATAAATTACTTCCCATCTTTCACCTCTATAAATCCCACAGCCCACGCATAAAATGTACCCCACAAAACTAAACGCACAATTAACACTATTAAATGTCAACTAAATAAATATATTAAATACAATCAATCATTAGTTTAATATAATTACATTATTTCCTACCCTATCCCCCTATAAACTCACAACCCCCTACCGAACTAAAAAAACACAATATTCAATTATTTAAAATTTGATAACTTCTACAAATGTAGCATGTATATTAAAAAACATAAACAATACTTATACAAAGAAAATTACAACACATACATTTACAATATATACTAAAGTGCATTACACTTAATAAAAAACGATATTTTAAACAACCGTATTTGTGCTAACAATACTAATGACTTTTATATTTTAAAAATTGATATTACTTACCATAAAATCGATATTCTTGTCTACGTTATTCTTGCTCACGATATTTCTGCATGACAATATTAACAATTGGATAATTGTGTCAGTCGATATTACTGACTTGATATTTTGTATGAATAACATTTCAGTGGGACAAAGCTGGGCACTGTATCCGACAAGATCGCCATCACGTTTGGCCTGAACTTTTGGATTTGACTTAGACTAGTGCGACCAGATAGCTCTAGTTGACGCTTTATGCTTTCAAGCACTATAATTCAAGATATTCTTTAAAAGTTCTTAACTCCGGTTCTACTTATTGGATTTTTTGCGTTTTTGGTCTTGTTTTGTTCAACAAATGAAGCTTTATTTTGCTAACCAGGTGTGGTATCTTTTTGTGTGATGTTTTCACAGTTTTACCGTTTGAATTGTTGCACAGATACTTTACACGTTGCCCTTAAGTTTAGCCCGACTGCTCTGTGAGTGTATGCACAGGTTAATTTTGAGTGTGTATCTGACATACCTTGACTAGTATTGTGGTTCCTGCTTGGACAGGGTGCATAGAACTGCAAAGCAGAAACCCCATTTCTAACAAGTGTTAAGAGAGGAATCAGATTTGTGGACAGTTAGTGCATTCTGATGTACTGTTTTTTAAAGAGGTGAATCTTCATCTCTTTCCTCAATTGGAGCAGTGTTGGGAAGTTCTGATGGTGCTTTAATTTTTTTTCCGTTTTGAGAAAATATTGGGGGCAGCAGGCAATTGCCCCCTACATCCTTGTCTCCTCTACCCGAGGTCACCCTAACCATTCACAAAGGGAAAGTGTCCTTTTTGCATTTCAACTACTACTCCTTTCAAGGTATTAGCAATTGATCAATAGTTGCAGTTGCAATTGCAGTCGTAATCCCTGGGTGACTGTCATCACAAATTGCAGTTTGACGGGGATGCCCCTTTCACACCCCTTCCTATCTACGATTTGGTATGGGATGCTAAACTCTTTTTGAGAATTGGAAAGAAAGGACTTTCCCACTTCGAAAATGGGCTTACTTATACCAAAAATCAGTAGCAAGTGTTTGTAATTGCAAAATGGCTTTGTACATCTGTTCCGATATTCTCTGTTATTCGTCTCTTCCCTGTTTTGAGTCAGAGCAGACATTTCCTGTTTTAGATAGCAGCTAGACTTGTTGCTGTGTGTCTAGTCTTGATTCTAATTTTTCTATGGCTAGCAACGTTATTGAGCAAAACCAAAGGAAATCATGGACGGAGCGTTGACAATACAAGCACTCACCCCCAGTCAACTGATCTGGGTTTATTCCATCACCATTCTTTAGCCCACTCTGCCACCCCAGTTCAGACATGGCCTTATTCAAATCAGTCTGACCCTGTGCCTCATGGGAACAGTCCAGCCCGAACTGCCCAGCCATGCCTTCTCTGGACCGGAAACAAGCTACGTTATTGATCATTGAGTTTGGCATGTGTGCTGGTATGATAGCTGAAGGACCTGGAACAGCCTCTCCATACACCTCCAGACCATCATCTCACTTCCAGATTTCCGAATGGCCCTCAAGACCTGGCTGTTCAAATAAGCCTCTGGGGCCTGTAAACCCCTGGATACCCTATTGGATGATTAGCCACACTTTATAAATCCTGATTGATTGATTGATTGAAGGACCAAAAAAGCATGAATACATTTTATCGACTGAAGTGGACGGTGTTAAGTCAGCATTCGACTTAACCAATATCTTTTCCAATGTATTGGCTGTCTTTCATCAGCTGGTGATAGATGATGGAAAAACAGCTATGTCCAGTGCTCCTCTTGTGTGCTGTTGCTGTTCTTGGGAGCTGGGCACTGTTATGTGTTGAATAAATTACAAATTATTTTAACTAAGGGGCAATCTTTCATTAGTCTTTCATTAGTCCTCTTAGTGAAACTTCTTGAGTGCCCTTAAGCAATTAGTTGATTGCTTACTATCCACTTGCCCACTAGGCTTTCGTCTGTTAAATAAGTGCCCTTCAATTTGCCGGTGTTGGTAATTAGAGTAGAAAATTAGGTATGGTAAGATGCAATTAAAATATAAGTGCAAGTGAAATGCAATAAAATAATAAACTGTCATATGTTTAATGTGATGTTTTTTCAGGGAACTTTCCCACCTTTCAGTTTATTTGTAGACTCAAAGCCAGTGTTCACCAGCAGACGGCAAGGTCCGAGCCAACAGCTGTGTGTTCACTTCCTCCTCTGCAAGATCATGGCCCTCCCAACACTGGAGTTATTCCTGTCCCTCTACTGATTCCACAGCCGATGCTAACAAGTTGAAGATGAGACTTGAAGCCCTGGACAGGGATGTATGTATGGTACAACGCGTACTTTTACAACGCGTACCGTTACCACGCAACTTTTACAACGCAAGTCGTTACAACGACTTGCGTTGGGGGCACTGGATAGTAAATTCTTTAATTTACTATTCCAACTCCAATCCCCATGGATAGTAGGGAAGGAGTTGGATAGTAAATTAAATTATTTACTATCCTGGAGCGCCCCCCAGCGCAAGTCGTTGTAACGACTTTCGTTGTAATAGTTGCGTGGTAACAGTATCGCGTTGTAAAAGATTCGTTGTAAAGGATGTTCCCCCCTGGACAGTGTCAAGTCCTCACGGGGCACAGCCAGGAGCCCTGGATGGGTAACCCTAGCAGCTGTCAGACTCTGCCCTGAGATAGACAGGCTGCAGACAGAGGATAGCAGTGATAAGCCACTTAACTGGAGGCAGTCGTTAGGTATGAAGCTGTCTGCAAATGAGCATCACCTAGTCTGACGGGTTCGCGGAACCAACCCCCATTTTTACCACACTGACTACCCCTGACTATTCACCTAAACTGGCCTGCTGATTCCCCAGCATGAGTGCTCTTCTGAAAGAGAAGTTTAGGAAAAATGTGAACAGTCAGTGGTGAGAACTGAGGGGCATACTTACGAGTCCCATTGCATCACTCTTGCACCAGATACTGTGGTGGAAGAGCGATGCAACTGAGAGAGAGATTTGTGAGGCCCCGCAAGGCTACCTTGCGTGGCCCTGGGCGGCTTCAGATATCTCGAGTAAAGCATTGCAGCACAAATTGCTCCATTGCTTTACTCTTCACCAAGCGTTCCGTGGGCGTTGCATGGGTATTCCAGCGCATCCTCCATGGTTTTGACACCTTTCCAGATTTACCAGAGCTGCTGAGCATGAGAATGCACCAAAAAGATATGCACACATAAAAAGGGGAATTTTCCGCTCAGGAATGTTTTTGTGCGGGAAGGTATCCCTTCCTGCACAGACACAATCATGTCTGGAATGCAGGCACCCTTTCACCATGGTGCAAGAGTATCTGCGTTGGTGCTAGGCAGCCAAAACCGCACCAGCGCAGTGACAAGGACAGAAATGCATCATATTCTTTTAAATATGGCGCATTCCTGCTCTTTCCCTGTAACTCAGCACAGAAAGTTGACTTGTTGCACTTGCAGTGTGTTACTTTGCCAAAAATACGGCCCTGACTGTGCAGGAACAGAAACGGATAGGCATGATCATAAATGTCCGCTTCCATTGTAGCTCCTGATAAGTGGAGACTATCTTTCCACAATCAAACAGATGTCATTGGAAAGCACAATAGTGTGCCTACACCTGTGTGAGGTCTGTGCAGCCCAGTTCTAAGGTGGTGACCACATGTTCAGACTCTTAGGACCTGGTTCATGGAGACCAGGAAATAGTAGGGGAAGGCAGTCGGGGCTTCCAGTCCCAACTGGTCTGCTGATTGTTCTTACAACATGCCTTTGTCCTGCATTTGAAATATAGTTTGATTGACTCATTATATAGCTAGGGAAAATGTGTGACATGCACAGTAAACTCAGTAGATTCCATGCAGAGGAATGCAAGAGAACTGTGGGGCATATTACCAAGCAATCGCTATTGCTTGGTTAGAGACAAAAATTTACCGCAGAGCTGCGGCGATTTTTATTGCAAATAAACCTTGGTATTACCAAGGTTTATCGCAAATGCGATAAAAATCAGCCGCAATGCATGAATATCGCTGAAAAGTCAGCGATATTCATGCATTACCGAGCTAATGCTCTTAGCCATGTTATCCACCTCCCATTGGATAGCATGGCTTAGAACTGCTCAGGGCAGGTGTTAGCTTTTGGAGATACTCGGGCTTAGCGCGAATATCTCCATAAGTTGGTAATAGGAGATAGCGATGTTAGCGACTGTTTCCAGTCGCTAACATCTTGGCACGCCCACTTTGCATGTCATTAGTGATAAATATCACTGACATGCAAAGTGGGGACCAAGATGGTCGCTATCTCCTACTAGCTGTCGCTAACTGGTGTTAGCGACAGCTAGGTAATAGGGAGATAATTTTATCTCCGCTTTCTTGGCTTTTAAAGCCAAAAAAGCAGAGATAAACCCCCTTGATAATATGCCCCTTTGTTCACATGCAATAATGACCTCCAACTAACTAATACTTAAAGGCTATAAGCGATGGCCTAACATTCTTCACCAGCAAGAACTGACCACACTCCAAGCTGGGAATGAAGAATCTTTGTTTGCCAACCCTCAAATTAACTCCGAAGTAAAAAAGACCAAAAACAAAATGCACAAAGCTTCCTGTCATTGCTTGAAGTGGTTCCAGGAAAAAGATGATCTTGTTTACCACAAAAATACATATACAGAGGAGCGACCCTAACTCGAAAGAATCTTTTCCAGGTCTCACCTCGCTAGTCCACACCAGTGCTGGTGCGTCAATGCTGCGCTGCGGAATTAATTGCATTCTGTGCTGGAATTTGCCAATTACCTCTGATTTAATTGCGTGTTTGGAGCTGTGTTAATTGTTTATTGACACTGTTTAAATTTCACGCTGGAGTTAAACAATTATTCAGATTAACTTACAACCTCACGGCACACAATTAGGATTCAATCTGTTGGAGAGGAGTCAGACATGAACATTTTAGCTCCTGGTAAAGTTTTCGAACCGACTGACATCAATAGACATGGGGGCATATTATCAAGAAACAGCTTTAACATTATCGCTGCTTTAGCAGCAGAAAACCGCCGCAAAAGCGGCGATAATTGGCTTGATAATACGCCCTTGTGAATTCCCATAGAAGTCCATGTTCTGGTGTGAACATGGGCTTCTACGGGCATTTTCTACAGCATATTATCAAGCCATGATCGCTGCTTTAGCAGCAGTTTTCTGCCGCTAAAGCGGCGATAATGTTAACGCCATGCTTGATAATATGCCCGATAGTTCGTGAGAACCCTATTTCCACCCTCATTCCTCCTGAAGCATTTGAAGGCCCCCTACTTCAGATTGCTGATGAACGGCACTGAACCACCAGTAAGCTGGACTTCACTGCACTCTGAGTGAACAAAGGTGACCTTAGGGATTAGCTGATAGCCAAGACCCATGACCAGAGCACCGCCAATTACACTCCAAAAGAAAAATAACAGCACAAACAGATATGTCCAAAATTGCAAGAAAAACATTGGTATTATAATTGTGCTGTTTTAGAGACAATCTTTTTTTAGCTAACACTCAATTCACATTCCGTCGACAGTGCAAAACAAAGGTAGACAGTGATGTCCGTTGGACCTCTCTGCAGGGTCATCCCCAAACCATTTCCCTCCATCCCTCCTATGTTCTGAATTTTGTATTAGTTGGCCTCGGGCTTCTATGCACATTACCACTGCTAACCAGTGCTAAAGTGCTTGTGCTCTCTCCTTGAAACATGGTACAATCGGCTTACACCTATGCAGTACATTTAATTTACTTATTTGTCTCAAATAAAGTGGTACTACATGTACATAGGGCCTGTAAATTTAATTCTACAAGTGGGCCTGCAGCTCTTATTGTGCCACCCTCTTATGTAGCCCTTTAAAACATGTCTCAGGCCTGCCATTTCATCCTGTGTGCAGTTTTAAACAGCCAATTTGAACTTGCAAAATAAACATTTTCCCAGCCCTATAATTCACTTTTTAATACATATAAGTCACCCCCAAGGTAGGCCCTAAACAGCCTAAAGGACCTATTGGGTAGGGTGTATTTAGAAGAAAGGACATTTGTGGGACATGTGTTATGTCCTGGTAGTGAAACTCCTATATTCAATTTTCACTACTACAAGACCTACTATTCCCAATGGGTAAAATTGGGTTACCTTTTTTCAATTAATAAGTGCTGACGTATGATTGGGAACAGGTAGTAGTGCCATGCTTGATCTGAAAATTATGGGGGTGATTAGGCTGGCTAGCGGACCACCATATCAGACAACGGGACCGACTGACATGTTGTCAGCGGTCCCGTCAACCAAATTACAATGCAACTGCCTCCAAGGCAGTTACACTGTCCCTCTTTTGGATTGTGGTCAAGGGCCAAGGGGGGGAGGGGGCCGCTACAGGCCCCCAAAGTCCCTTATGCCAGCCTTTTCATGGAGGGTTAAATGCCATGAAAAGGCTGGTGGAAAGGGACATTGTAATCCCTACGGCGGTGCCTGACAGGCACCCCCAGCATGGTAGGGACTACAAGCCCATTGGATGTGTGGAGTGCGGACTTTCCGACTGCCATCACCCCGCTCATCATTGTAATATGGCAGGTGGGAAACATGTTTCAGATGGCGGGGTGACTGCCACCGACAGCCTGTCCGTGGTGGTCTCCCCACCATCATAATTGGCCTCCTTCTAAATTAAAAACTCTTTTGCTGGATTTGGGTGTTTTTAGGCAGGATTATCTCCTAATTTTTTGCCTTCTTCCTTTTAGTTTTAACCTGTTTTTGTTGGCTTTAGGACTGTGGTCACTTTACCACTGCTGATCAGTGCTAAAGTGCATATGCTCTGTGTAAATAGTGATTATGATTGATTGTACATAATTGACATATTTAATTTACTAGTACGCCCCTAGTAAAGAGCACTACATATGCCCATTGTGGTTCTCAAAAATCCGGACCCTGGTGTTTTCCCGATATCGAGGTCCAATACCCGTGTCACAAAACCTCAACGCACCAAGACGATTTTGGTATCTATGAACCGATAATAATTAGGACATCATTCCTATGTATTTGCGTCACAATCGAGGGTTGCCAACACCCCAAAATCGTAGTTTCCGTCCCCATCCCTTAAACTCCATTTTGTGAACGGCATCCATCTTGCATCTTGCCCTCATGTTAAGTCAATTAAAGGTCGAGCTTGATCAAAAGGGACACGTCCACCTTTTCGTGACTTCCCCCTGACCTGTCCCAACTGACTCCATGGCCTTCGGCCAAACCTGTTTGGGCAGCTCCTCGCCCAGTGGCCGAATACGATAGCATCAATACATAACATTCCACAAACCATTCACACATACAGACCATGCTTTCTGCAAACATGCACCTGTCCACATTCCTTGTTTATGGCCAGTTTTATGACTGGGTTGTGCCTTCCTTTATTAAGGTTTCATCGATATCTGATGGGAGTTCCAGGCCTAACTGGGTAATCTATCAACAAACTGGACATCTAAAATATGGGCTTGCTTACATAACTCTGCTCTTTGTATTATTGTAGAAATATGTATATAGCCATATCATAAACTCAGGAATTCTTGCTTGCAGCTATTATTTTTGTATATAAGGAGACGGCTGGTTCTGTAAAAACGAACAGTCTCCCGAGAACCTACTCTCCGTGCAGTGTACTTCTGGGACACGTGTTACTTGGTAGCTACCAATAAAAATTGATCTTTGACGGTAACTAGAAGACTCCGTGTTTCTGTGGTCCGGAACAAGGGAGAACTCAGAGGTCCTCGGGTGCTACCCCCTGGCACCACCGGGTTCCTAAAAACCCGGCACCTCAGTTGGCGCCCAACTCGGGGCGATATCAAGCGGTGACGGTCCAAGCCAGATGTTCGTGAGGAGCTTCGTGTGAAAATTCCGGAGGACGGCCAGACACTTCAGCGACCCCTGTATGTCGACGTGGTTCCGAAGGTCTTTGCTGCGAGGTTCCCCGCGTCCCGACGGCTACGAAGGACTGCTGCCCTGACTATCGCCTTGTTTTGGACCCAGTGATCTTTGGTAGAGCGAAACGATAGACGAGTCTTCTAGCGACGTCACAGATCTTCAAATACTTCAGTTAAGTATAAGTGGAGCGTCTCCCAGTCCTTAGTTTGTCCTTCGTTTTTGGTATCCTTGAGATACGCTTTGATTTGGTACTTGCAAGCCCCAAAGCCGAAGGACTCGTGTATTCATGAGATATATCGTAAACAGATAATCCTTTGAAGTTTGAAGCTAGACTAGTGAGCGAAGATGCCTGGTTTTAGCAGACTTGGAAACTTGTTTTGTCTTGGTTGTAGTAAGGACTCCCGATTAGAGGAATCTTGTCCGGTTCCTCCAATTGGAACTCCAACGTATGAACTCTATGTAAAGCACGGCGTAGGTCCTATAACATATAACGAAGTATGGATAAAATACACCCGCAAGGATGGTGTTTTGAAATGGCCCCAATACGGTAGTTTCGACTCAGAAGTTTTAGATAACCTAGAAGTCAAACTATTCAAGAAGAAAGCCCGACCGGCGATGTTTGACTCTTTCCGCTTATGGCGTAAAGAGGCCAAACAGAAGGAAATTAAATTAGAAAAGAAGAATAAGAGGGAAAGAGGTATTTCAGTAATGCAAGCCGCGATAAAATTTAAAGACAACGAAGAGGATCGAATAAGTGAGCAGTTGCACAGGCAACGTAAAATGGCAATGGATAAATGCTACCCCGTTTTGCCATCTCTTCAGCGAGAGACAGTAAAAGAGCGTGAAAAAGATCCATTAATGGCTCATTTGCTAAGTTCGCCACCACCCTATGCACAAAATGCCACAGCACCTCCGCAACCTTTAGTTGCTGTTCCTTCTAAAATTTCGCCTAGCACACTTTCTAGTCTCTCTGATACTCGTTCTACGAACATTTCTGTTTCTACTTTGCGTGACTTTGTTCTACCACCAGTTATTCCCCCACTTTCACCTTTCGTCTGGCATAAAATGGCCAGCATTCTTACTAACTTTCCTTCACCACTTTTTCGGTCGCCTAAAACAACCCCTAACACGGAACGAAGACAATTACGTAGCCAAATGCCCGATTATCAGGAAAGGGAATGTTTGAATAAGTTAGCACGAAATTGGGCTATGGACACAGCAAGATATGATGTAGAGTCTGTCATGAACGTTTTCCGTCAATGGGATGAACCAACGCAAAGATACGTCTTTGAGCAGATGTGTGTTTTTCTGTGTGAGGATTTGGTAGATAATGGTCAGAAGACCAACGAGCAAGAGTTGTGTAGAGTACGATTTAAATTTGGGGAGGGTATGATTGTAGGTCCCGACGTTGAAAAAGCAGTTGAGATATTATTATCACATAGAAGTACGGGTGGTAATTCTGGGTCATCCTCTGACAGTGGTACATCCAGCAGGAAAAGAGCGAGACAGTACCCCATGAGAGAGGTTCCTCCGGTCTGGAGGGAAGGTGACGCAACTGCAGTTCCACCGGTTCTGCCTCATTTCCAGCGTGTATGGGTACATGTCCCCTGGAAAAGATCCGAAGTTTTAGCACTCAAGCAGACACTACCCGATCCCCGTAAAAACCCGACTGGGTATTATAAGGAGATGTCCCAAACTGCCAGCTCATGTATAATGAATTTAGCGGATATAGACATGTTGTTTGGGAACGTTGTTCCACATCCTTTATGGAGTAAGATACGTCATGCAGATCATGACCAAGAATTAGGTGACTCGTGGGCGAACATTGCGACTACAGATACTAGACAAGTCGGTGGTTTCAAGCCTGAGCCGTTAATAGCTGAACTTCCCGGTAGAATTATTGCGTACATGAAGACACTTATGCCTGAAGTACGCGTAAACTGGGACAAGCTATCCGCGTGCAAGCAGAAGAAAGACGAGAATGTGTCTGACATTTTCACGAGATTTGAGGAAACTTTCACTGACCATAGTGGTCAGGATATGGCTACCGAGGGTGGCCAAAGATTGTTTGTAGACAAGTTTGTACACAATCTGCTTCCCGAACTGTGTGCTAAACTAAAAGATTCAGAGAGTGCTTGGGCTGTCTCTACGTCAGCACAGATTCTAGCAACAGCTCAGTACTACGAAAACAGGCGCAAAGACGAGCTAGACAAGGCAGACAAAAAGACGAAAGATCTAAAAACTAAAGTTCTTCTCCAACAGGCCTATCCGCCTCGTATGGCTAGCCAGCCCAATTGTCAACAGAATAAGCAGTATTCTAGAGACGCGCAAGGAAACGAGTCTTCCCACCAGCGTGTTCCGTATGGCCCGAATCAATGTGCGTATTGCAAGGAAGAGGGTCATTTTAGGAGTAATTGTCCGGCTCTTGCGCGACGCTTAAACGGTGTTTCAGGTGTAAGAGGGAGAGGTGTTCAACATGCCCCCAGAGGTAGGGGCCGTGGAAATTTCTCCCAGTACACAGCTTCTTTTCCGCCTCAAAATTCCATGAATAGCTTTGACCAACAGAATAACGCATCGTCTAGGTCAGCTCAGTACTATGCTGACGACTATTACACCGAACACGACAATGAGGGTAACGATTGCTAGGACAGCCATGGACAAAGAGAGGGAGTTGTTTCAGTTCCAGTAGACCAAGATGGACCTTATGTCAAGGTAATTACCTCAGGAGTGTCAGAGCCATTTCTGCTGGATACTGGTGCTACAAAAAGTTCTATTATGCACTCAGAACTTCCTGGCGCACCTTTGTCTGGAGAAATGAATGTCTCAGTAGGCTTCTCTGGCGCCCCTGTTAGAAACCCGATCTCTAGTCCTATATCCCTTTCTGTTGGCCCCTATGAATTGGAAGCACCCCTCATTCTTACAACAGGTTGCGGTGAAAATTTGTTAGGATTGGATTTGCTAAAAAGGTTGTATGCGACTCTGTACTGTTCTCCCTCGGGAGTACAACTAACTTTAGGGAAAAAAGTCATTTCTCCAATGTATTTGTCGAAAGAAGGTATTCCAACCGAATTATCATCACTTCCTGATATACTGTGGGCTAATGGTTCCAATGACGTAGGTCGTTTGGAGATAGCACCGTATGTCATAACCTTGAAAGCCAACGTCGGATTGCCACGTATTCCTCAATACAAAATATCTAACGAATGCGAGAAGGCGTTGTTAACGATCATTTATGATTTGATCGATAAAGATGTTATTGAAGAAACAACAGGGAACATTTGTAACAGTCCAGTTTTACCGGTCTTAAAACGTACTGATCCTTCACAGCCCCCTGTGTATAGGTTTGTGATTGACCTCAGAGAGGTAAATAAGGTAGTTATCCCACAGTTTCCAGTTGTCCCCGACATTACTGCTTTATTGACAATGGTTCCAGCTTCAGCAGACTGGTTCTCGGTGATTGACCTGAAGAACGCTTTCTTCAGCATCCCGATCGCCGAAGAGAGTAGAGACCTTTTCGGCTTCAATTTAGGAGGACGAAGCTTCCGCTTCAAATGCGCTCCTCAAGGCTACTGCGAAAGCCCATCTATATTCAGTCAGGCACTGAAAACACAACTAGACACAATTGTGCTGCCAGATGGGTCAACTTTGATCCAGTACGTAGACGATCTACTGATCGCCGCAGACACTGAGGAGATTTGCAAACAAGCCACGTTGTTATTATTGCGTAACTTATGTGACATGAAGCACAAAGTCTCCCTTTCAAAGCTGCAATTTTGCCGACAAGAAGTAACCTACCTAGGTCACATCTTATCGAAGGAGGGAAGGAGACTGACACCAGAAAGAATACAGGCAATTACAGAACTAAGTGCCCCAAGGACACAGAGAGAGGTTCGAGCCTTCTTGGGCATTACATCGTACTGTAGACAATGGATACCGAATTTCTCACTACTAGCCAAGCCCTTGCTGGCACTACTCCGCAAAGACACGCCTAATCCTATGCCTTGGTCTGAAGATTGTCAGACGAGTTTCCACGAGTTGCATGATGCATTGTGTTCGGCCCCTGTGTTGGGAAACCCCAACTACAGTAAGCCTTTTACATTGTATGTCCACGAAAAGGAAGGTTGTGCATTATCAGTCTTAACGCAACACTTTGGGGACAAACAGCGCCCATGCGCGTATTTTTCGGCAACTCTGGATCCAGTGGCTAAGGCACTGCCAAGTCGTCTAAGAGCAACGGCCGCAGCAGCTGTCTGCATTCGACAGTCTGCTGGACTAGTCATGAATAACACTCTGATCGTTATGGTTCCGCATGCAGTTGACATTTTGCTAAATAGGACCAAGACACAACATCTTACTAGCGCTCGACTATCCAGTTACGAACTTACCCTGCTAGCAAGTCACATCCACATAAAAAGGTGTGATACACTCAACCCCGCTACGTTATTACCCATCCCGACAGAGACAGACAAGATTGACAAACATGACTGCTGTTTCAGGACAGAAGAAGAGACAAAAGGGAGAGTAGACTTACAGGACACTCCCCTTCCCGAATGCAATGATACTTTGTGGGTTGATGGTTCATGTTTCAAGTTGCCGAATGGTGATACGACCACAGCATACGCCGTAACGACATTATACACCATTGTAGAGACTGCACGCATTTCCCACAATTCTGCACAAGCTGCAGAGTTGATTGTGCTTACTAGAGCATGTGTGTTGGCGAAAGGAAAGCGAGTGAATGTGTACACTGACAGCCAATATGCCTTTGGTGTGGCTCACAGTTTTGGGAGATTGTGGCGTGAACGTGGGTTCCTTACGTCCCATGGTGCAAAGATACAACATGGCCAGCTAGTTAATGAGCTCCTTGAGTCACTCACCTTGCCCCTACAAGTCGCCATTATAAAATGCAGTGCACACAAAAAGATTCAGGATGATGTTGGCCGCGGAAATGCATTGGCAGATGAGGTTGCGAAAGAAACTGCAAGGAACACAATGAGTCGAATGTATGTTATGGGTCCCGCTAGATGGACTGCTGATGTGGGAATGTGCGAGGACACCATTGAAAGCGTAAAATCGATACAAGCTGAGGCCACTGAGAACGAGGTGAATGAATGGAGAGAAAGCACAGGTAGATTGGATGCGAATGGTTGTTGGGTCGAACTATCAGAACACCAGCGATGGCTATTACCTAATGCATACGTACTTGCAGTAGTAACGATGGCTCACGGAATTGCGCACATCAGTTCGAAAGGAATATGTAAACTTTTGGCCCCAGTATGGCAGAATAGCAATATCCCAAAATATGCAAAGAATGTGGTTAAAAAGTGTATGGTGTGTTTGAAGTACAATCCCGGTAGGGGAACCCCAACTCCAACTGGTCATTTTGCGCCTCCAAAGTACCCGTTCGAGGTTTTACAGCTCGACTTCATCCACATGGAGAGGTGCAACAACCTAAAGTATGTGCTCGTTATTGTCTGCGCCTTTTCAAGATGGGTGGAAGCGTACCCCCTTAAGGACAATACCGCTTTATCAACTGCCAAAGCACTCGTCAAAGAGTTCTTTCCGAGGTTCGGTATGCCTAGAATTGTCTGGAGTGATAACGGAAGTGAATTCGTAGGATGCGTGATGAAGAGTGTGTGTGAGTGTTTAGGCATCCACCAAAAATTCCACGCTGCCAATCACCCCCAATCAGCTGGATTAGTAGAGTGCTACAATGGCGCTCTAAAACTCAAACTAGCCAAGATCCAAGCCAGTACAGGTTTTAAATGGCCTGACGCACTGCCTCTAGCGCTTTTGTCAACCAGAATGACTGTCCACTCCAGATTAGGACTTAGCCCCCATGAGATCGTGTTTGGCCGCCCAGCCAACGTCTGGGGCGTGCCAAGACCCAAGAAACTAAGTGAGATAGAACACCCCGTACTACTTGACTATTTGTGCGAATTGACAACTAAATTGCGTGTTTTACACCAACAGGTTCACAGCTCCTCTCCACCAGCCTCTGACGATCCAGGTCACCTCATCGAGCCCGGCTCGTGGATTTTGGTGCGGAATTTCCAGCGCACCAACAACGGACAGCCGAGGTGGACCGGACCGCACCTAGTGCTGCTTTCAACGAGATCTGCTGTTCGGGTGGAAGGCAAGAAGAACTGGGTACATGGGACCCACTGCAAACGGGTCCCTCTGCCCCTTCCATACGACCGGTGGGTCAACAAAGGACTTGCCGACTCCGAGACCGAATCCGTACCTCGCTTCATCCCTTTCAGCGATGCACGTTTGAAAGAAACTAGTACTGAAAAGGAGAGTGATCATATTTTACAAGGACTTGTGTCGCCGTCTATGCAATTGGACACTACCGAACCTGAGACGCTGTTTGAAGACCACACCATACCTGGGAAACGACGGTACGACCTGCGGTCTAAACAAAGAGACTAATAAACGATTGACCTAATGTGATTTCCCTTTTCCCCTAAGAACTATTTTTTTGATTTTTCAGCTCTCTCGTCCCAGGGGAACTAGCTCATTTTTGATTTTTCGAACCGCCATCCGGTTCTGCTGCTAGGGTCGCGGTTGAAGTCTGGGGAGTGCAACTGGGAAGTTCTAGGTCCACGGTTCTGATTGGTCCACGGGAGTTACCCCGGACTGAGCAGAGCGCGCTCCCTGGGAGAATCAATCAACCACCGCGGGCAGCAACTAGAGGATGGAGTTTCCAAGGGTAGAGAGACCTATCAGACCCACGAACTTCGGAAAACAGTTATGCACAATACTGTCCAAAAGAAGATTCCTGATACTATGTGTTTTAATGTTATGTAGCATACTTGTGTTTTTTACTGGCTATACTCTATTCGTATTTAAAGTTACCTTTTCGAATGACACCCAGCCACCATCTCCTCCCACTATTTCTCCACACTACTTTCACCCTCTACCTGAACACGAGTCTGCCCGAAGACTCGAATTTGTAAACAATTCTTTCATTCAGCTCCTACACCAACACCAGTCCGTAATGAACGCATCAAACTGTTGGATATGCGGACTTATGCCACACACAACCGATAAGGGGATCCCATACTTCATTTTGCCATTCAGCTACTATGGTTCTCTGTGGGCTTTCCAGACCATGTTCCTATTCGCCCTAGAACCGTACCCAACCCGTTCCACTGCGAGCGATTCCAATAACAAGGCACTAATTGCAGGGATAAGGAATATGAGTAGGGATATCGACACATATCTGATAATGCCCAAAGATGAACTCAGTCCCTACACCCGTTGGAACGTGACCAAACATGGGGTTTACCTGGTCAAGAGCAAGGCAGCAAAGAAATCCCTCCCAGTTTGGATAGTGCCCCACCGAGGTCACTTATGCCTACAGGGTATTGGTAGGGACCCCACAGCACAGTTAGGAAAGAGCATTTGCACGGAAACGTACGTATTTACTTCCCGAACTTCCCCTATACTTTTGTCAGCCAAAGGCACGTATTTCGTTTGCCACGACCAAGCCTACACGTGCTTGCCCCCTGATTTCTCATGTACATGTTTTATCTCATTTCTGCTGCCTCCCACCTACACGGCCAGAGCAGATTACCATCGGACAAGGACAGCTAGGGGTGTCGTGAGTAAAGACGACACAGCGGGTCAGGAATTCGCTGACTTCGCAAAGGGTTTTCTGCCATTTTGGGGGCCTATGGTGAACAGCAGAAATATTCGCCAGTTATCGAGGATAGTTGAATCCGCCGTGACTACGACGGCCGGAGCACTTGGCAATCTGACAACCGAGCTTCAGTCGGATCGACTTATGACCCTTCAGAACAAGAATTGCCTTAGACATCATACTCGCCGATCGTGGTGGTGTGTGTAGAGTCATCCAATCCAGTTGTTGCATATTCATCCCTGATAACGCACCGACGGTATACCAGGCCATCTCCAAACTACACGAAATATCTGGTTCCCTTCACGTTGAGAAAGGGGATTGGTCCCTGCTGGGGTGGTTCTGGGAGCTGATCACTGCCTGGGGATGGAAAATTTTGATCTTCATTGGGATGACCTTGGCACTTCTGTTCATGTTTTGCCTATGTATACAGTGTGCTCCTGCACTATGTGGCCTCTGTGCTACCTCGTGTGTACGGAAGCCTGTGTCACGGGACGAGCTGAGTAACAGAATGATGCTACAGCAACATCTCCACGAATTTCTTCATACCGATTTGGACTCAGATTAGCATGAGTTATTGCCTTATATGAGGGCAAAAGGAGGGTCTGTGGTTCTCAAAAATCCGGACCCTGGTGTTTTCCCGATATCGAGGTCCAATACCCGTGTCACAAAACCTCAACGCACCAAGACGATTTTGGTATCTATGAACCGATAATAATTAGGACATCATTCCTATGTATTTGCGTCACAATCGAGGGTTGCCAACACCCCAAAATAGTAGTTTCCGTCCCCATCCCTTAAACTCCATTTTGTGAACGGCATCCATCTTGCATCTTGCCCTCATGTTAAGTCAATTAAAGGTCGAGCTTGATCAAAAGGGACACGTCAACCTTTTCGTGACTTCCCTCTGACCTGTCCCAACTGACTCCATGGCCTTCGGCCAAACCTGTTTGGGCAGCTCCTCGCCCAGTGGCCGAATACGATAGCATCAATACATAACATTCCACAAACCATTCACACATACAGACCATGCTTTCTGCAAACATGCACCTGTTCACATTCCTTGTTTATGGCCAGTTTTATGACTGGGTTGTGCCTTCCTTTATTAAGGTTTCATCGATATCTGATGGGAGTTCCAGGCCTAACTGGGTAATCTATCAACAAACTGGACATCTAAAATATGGGCTTGCTTACATGACTCTGCTCTTTGTATTATTGTAGAAATATGTATATAGCCATATCATAAACTCAGGAATTCTTGCTTGCAGCTATTATTTTTGTATATAAGGAGACGGCTGGTTCTGTAAAACCGAACAGTCTCCCGAGAACCTACTCTCCGTGCAGTGTACTTCTGGGACACGTGTTACTTGGTAGCTACCAATAAAACTTGATCTTTGACGGTAACTAGAAGACTCCGTGTTTCTGTGGTCCGGAACAAGGGAGAACTCAGAGGTCCTCGGGTGCTACCCCCTGGCACCACCGGGTTCCTAAAAACCCGGCACCTCACCATGGCCTGTAAAGCAAATGCTTCTGGTGGGCCTGCAGCACTGGTTGTGCCACCCACATGAGTAACCCTGCAAACCTGTCTCAGGCTGTACCACTGCAGTATTTGCCAGTGCTGTTTTAGACTGCCATGTCGACCAGGCAAGTGCACCCACTTGACAGGCCCAATCATTCTCTCCTATTACATGTAAGGCCTCCCTGAGGTAGGCCGAAGGTAGCCCTATGGGGAGGGCCATGTGTACGTGAGAGGTAGGACATCTGCTACTGAGTTTTACATGACCTGATAGTGAAATACTACCAATTCCGCTTTTTTTTACTTTTGCAAGGCCTATCTCTCCTATAGATTATCATTGGAGATGCATTGTAACATCTTACAAGTGTAATTTCAATTGGGGAGAGATTGAGATTTTGAGTTTGGGCTCCCTGAACTCAGAATTTAAAAATATATCTTTTAGTGAAGTTGGTTTTTAAATTGTGTGTTTGAAAATGCCACTTTTAGAAATTGGCCCTATTATTGCTTTAGGATTCATTAAAATCAACGTCTGGTTTAGATTGACAGGGGCAGTTTGTGCATTCACTCAAAGGAAGTTGAGTTGTGCCCTGCTTATCCTGATGGCCCATCACCACACTGATGGGTCTTCGCGCAAGAAATCATTGTCCACACCTTCTTTTAGGAGCAAGAAAGGCCAATTTATTTTAGGACAGGTGCATCATAAAATTCATGAACACATTCATTATTTATTTATTTACATAATTCAACTCTACAGTGAGCCTACTAAACCTAAATCCCAAAACCCCGAACAAACTCCTGCCTACTACCCCTAGCCTACCCAACGCTACCCTTCAGGATGGCCAACCCGCTCCAGGCTGCCCACCCCCACTACCAAAAACCCGCCTCCAAAAGAACAAAGGCACCCATCCTAACAGTGGCAAGCCTAAAGAAACGAAACAGCGCCTAGAGCACCGCAAAATAAAAGGAAAAAACCCTTAAATAAATAAAAAAGAGGGAGGGTGGGTGGGGCAAAACAAACCTCCCTTCTCGCCTCCCGCCACGCAGTTCCTAACCGCCAGCCTGACTCCCCTTTTAACCCTTCCGCTAATCAACCCCACCTGGTTCATGATCCTCGCGCGAACCTACCCAGGAAGAGACCGGCTCGCGCCTGGCTCTCCCTGGGTCCCCCCTCGCGCAAGAAATCATTGTCCACACCTTCTTTTAGGAGCAAGAAAGGCCACTTTATTTTAGGACAGGTGCATCATAAAATTCATGAACACATTCATTATTTATTTATTTACATAATTCAACTCTACAGTGAGCCTACTAAACCTAAATCCCAAAACCCCGAACAAACTCCTGCCTACTACCCCTAGCCTACCCAACGCTACCCTTCAGGATGGCCAACCCGCTCCAGGCTGCCCACCCCCACTACCAAAAACCCGCCACCCAGGAAAACCTTTAGCGTTTTCCTGCCCCACCTACAAGAAAGGAAGGAGCACACCACAACTGTACCTGAAGAACCTTACTAATCAAATCCCTGAGTTCAAGAAGGTAAAAAGAAAGACCCAAAGCTGAGAGATGCACACCGTCCTCACAAAATAAATGATGTTCAGAGACTTTTAAATGATAATGATCCAAACTGTAGATACCCCAGTGTTGACAAAAAGGTCGCATGGTCCTGTTCACTTTCCTTCTAGCCTTTTCCAGGGCGGAATGGTTCCTCGCCCCACGCCATTGCAAACGAGGCACAAACTCAGTCCATATGATCATGGTGCTCACCCATGTGGTTCTGATGATTTCCAGGTCCTGCTTCATTAGTTTCAACAAAGTCAACCCAGAGAGAGAAACCAAGTCATTCTCACCCAAATGTAGCACCAGGAGATCCGGGGGGCCCCCCAAACACTGTGAAACCAAAGCAGCCAAGGCGGGAAAAAGCCCACCCCAGCGCATTCCCCCTGTTCCATGCCAGGAGACTTCGTGTGTCATACTGTTCAGACCAAGTGATCTCCCACATAGCTGACTGGCAGCGGCTAAAGCTGCTCGTTTAATAAAAGAGTGCCCCAGTATCCACACCCTCCGTTTGCATCCGGCGACTGACGGCCAAGGACCTAGGAGAAAAAGAAATGTTAGACAAGCCAAAATGCACTATTTCCTCACATACTTTTCACAGCACTTGGAACGCCAACGACCAATGCGTCGGATCTGGGACCAGTCCCACCCCAACCGAGCGGCCTCCGTCGCCGCACCAATTCTGAAGGAATGGGTACCAAACTGAACAGGGTCCTTCCCCAAGCGCAACAAAACCTTGCGTAATACAGCCAACAATTGAGATGCAACCATAGGACTACCATCCTCATGACAAAATATGGACCCCTGGAGAAAATGCGGAGAGGACACAAACACTTCCCATTCCCCAACCGGGCAACATGCAGGGACACCACTCCTACCAAGGAACACCCACTTACCCCTCCCCATCTGGTCGGTTTTGGATGCCCGCAGCCAAAGTCGCACTCTGTCACTTTCCAACACCACCTCACTGCTGGTCATACCTACCCTGCCCCGCAACCCCAGCAACTCTGATGCCCGAAATGCCCCAAAGAACAACCAAACAAAACACAAACGAAATTTGGCACACTCAAAAGCATCATGACAACACACCTCCAATTCCGGCAACATCAACTGGAGCAACTCAAACGTCACTGGCTGCCGGAGCTGCTGACCACCAGCCCGGAGCCTGGCCAAACCTTTCAACAATTTACGAACCAACACCCCCCCAACCGGATCCCTCCCCCACCAAAGCTGCCCATAAAAGGAAACCCCAGCCAATTTGCCAGAAATGGTAGTGGGCGATAGGCCTTTGTCCGCCAAATGTAAAACAAACTGCAAGATGCATTGTTCATCAGACCAACCAGCCCTGAACGGCCCCATCGAAACCTTACCAAACTGCAGAAACTCATTCCAGGCTTTCACATAACCCCGCCTGGTGGAGTCAGCCACTGAATGCTCTACCAAGTGGTGAACCCTCAATCCCCCAGGTCCCATACGTACTGTGGGATCGCTGTTGGTTCCAGGTCCGCCCCAGGAGCTAACTTGCGGAACTCGGACCACTGAAAGCGAGACAAAGAGTCAGCGATGCAATTAGAAGTACCAGGAACATGCCGTGCTTTAAAGACAATATTTAATTGCAGACACCGCAGCATGAATGCGCGCAGGAGCCGCAAAACCCGCAAATCGCGAGCCTTTTGGTGATTGACAAGGTGTACTACTGCCAAATTGTCCACGTGAAACAAGACTGAGCGATTCTGAAACTCATCCCCCCATAGGTGCAAAGCAACCAGCAGCGGGAAGAGCTCCAGGAACGCAATGCTGCGACCCTGATCCTTCCAGTGCGCCGGCCAGCCGGCCGCGCACCATCGACCCTCCCAAAATATTCCGAATCCAGAAGCCCCTGACGCATCAGTGAACAACTGTACTTGCCACACCATGTCCTCGTCCGCAAAAAACAAGGACACGCCATTAAACTCCTGTAGAAAATGAAGCCAGACAGTCAAATCGGCACGCACAGCGGTGGTAATGCGCACCCTATGATGGGGAAGGCTTGCACCGGACATGGACAGACCCAGACGTCTGCAGAACGTCCTGCCCGCCCGGACAACCCGGCAAGCAAAATTGAGGTAACCCAACAACTTCTGAACAGTTTTCAAAACCACTTTCCGCTCCCCCAACACCAGATGTATGAAAGCAGACATTTCCTTCACTTTAGCCACAGGCAGTCTCGCCACCATAGACAGAGTATCAATTTCAATCCCCAAGAAAGTCAGGGACGTACAGGGACCCTCTGTCTTGTCCGGCGCCAAAGGGACACCCAATTCCTCCGCTAGAGCCTGAAAGATGTTCAAAGCCGACTGACACTGCCCAGAGCGACCTTCCCCAATGAAAAGAAAATCATCAAGGTAATGACAGACCAACACGTGGCCACTAACAAAAGTGAATCGCCACTGCAGGAAGGAACTGAAAGTTTCAAAAAGGGAGCATGACACTGAACAGCCCATGGGCAACACCCGATCCACGTAGAAACTACCATCAAAATGCATGCCCAACAGACTGAAATCCCAAGGATGAATGGGCAAGAGCCGGAAAGCCGACTGAATGTCGCTCTTCGCCAGCAAAGCCCCAACACCAGCCGTGCGCACGAGCCGTAAGGCATCGTCCACCGAAGCATAGTTGACAGTTGAGTCAGCTGGATCAATAAAGTCATTAATTGATGAACCCTTGGGCCAGGACAGGTGGTGGATAAGACGAAACTCCCCTTCCGCCTTCTTGGGCACCACGCCCAGGGGTGATACAATCAAGTCAGGCAGGGGACAATTCACAAAAGGACCAGCAATCCTACCAGCCGCAAGCTCGGCATCCAGTTTCTTCCGCACCACATGGGGACTCTCCTTCGCAGACTTCAAATTGTCCGACCACCTGCCCACCCTGGGTCCCTGATACCCAATCCGAAACCCAATTTTGAAACCCCAAGACAAAATCTTAGCGGCCTCAAAATCTGGATAATCCACCAGCCAGAGATCAAGAACCTCCTGCCTAATAGGAGTAGGAGCCCTTGTAAACAGACTGTTGTTGCTGCCCCCTACCCCCTGAACCTCGTCCCTGATCACCCCAACGCTGGCCGGGAAAACACTGGGTGAGGGCATGCTTCCCTCCACACTGCGAACACTCATGTTTGTACCTGCAAGCAGGTCTGTTACAGGAACCCCTGTTAAAATGCCAGCATGTGCCAGAGGCGGCTGATTGACCTCTGCCCCAAACCCCCGCCCCAAACTGAGCGGGGCGAGCTGAAAAGGGCCGATAAAACACTGGCTGCCCGCTAGCTGTATGGGTCGTAGCAGGTGGGTTTGCCGATGCCATCCATTGCAACCATAACTCGGAATCAACCTCACCCCACGAACGCTCAGGGAAAGCGCTCATGCGCGCCCTGAATTCGTCATCGTAGGACAACCAAGCAAAGCCGCCAAAATAACTGTGAGCCTTGCGGATGACATCTGCATATTTAAACATGTCTATTGCTTTCTCAGGATGACGTTGACAATAAACGCTGGCATAAATTAGAAAGGCCGAAGTCCAGTTCTCTATGGACTTCGGAACCCGAGGCCTCCGAGCCAATTCTAATTCCTCCTCCTTCGACCCTTCTTTTGCCTGGACATCCCTATGGAGAAGTCGAAAAACATCCACAAATGCCCCAGACCATATCAGATTCTTTGTTTTTTCGGACAAATGGGACCCCAATGGCATCCCCACCCCAGAATAAGGCAACTTTGTCGGTAGGATACTATCCTTCGTGACCCGTGTGGCAGCCACCCCGCCATCCCCTGATGTAGAAACTTCCTTTGAAACTTGCACCGTAGAAACATTTGAAATTACAGGCCGCTCAAGCCTTGGTGCCAGAGCGACTCGCTCAACCACAACCCCATCACCCGTACCAACAGATCTTGTACTCTTAACAGGGAGACTCTCCCTAGGTTGCCACACAGACCACCACCCATCCTTACCTCTCGGTAACTGCTCCGACTGCTGTGCGACAGCCCCACGATCCCTCTGAGAAGGTCCAGACCACACTGCCCCTCGGACACCTGCAGGGTCCGCTCGAGACTCCTGCAAAACACGAGAAACAGTGGGTTGCCCCAACCCGCCCCCCTGGGCCCGTGCTGCCAAAAGCCCAACATCTTTATCTCTCAATTCCCCTTCTTCCAACTCATCATCATGAAAACTCCCATAGAAAGCTTCATCAGAAAATGCAACTTGAGCACTACCACTGGGCATAGCCCCATCACCGATACCCCCATCATAAAACTGCCAGTCGATGTTGTGAAAGCTATGTGCACTGAAAGCTGTAGAAGAGCCGTCCGCTCCAGACAGCCCCCCTGTAAGCCCACCACTGGAAACAGCCGTGTGGACAGTTCCCGGGCCCGTAGAAACAGCCAACAGCCGCCCAGCCGAAGGCGCAGAGGGAAAACTGCGGCCGCTCGAGCCAGACAAGGAAACGGCCCCAAAAACATTGCCCCCCACAGTGGAACCGCACTCACCCCCCGACGCCAGACCATGAACACCCACCGACCCAGCCTCAGGGCCACCCAGAAGCCCACCTGGACGACCCCTGGGGACCGGGAACAGTGTCTGACCAGTAGCCGGGGGAGCCCCCTTGCGCGGCAAACCCTTACCACCCGGGGTCATGGACGTGTGGGGGGGGGGGCCGGGAGCCAGGAGCACCAGTTACAGCAGCCTTGGGGGCCGAGGGGAGCAGCACGGTATGTGCAGCCCCCACCGAGACCCCAGCAGGGGCCGGGGGCGGGACCTCAGAGGGGGGGGCAACAGCATCAACCGTGGGAGGAGGGCCAGCATTGTGGAGTGGAGCAGGCACAGGCCCCGGCATAGCAGGGGAGAGCAGATAACACTGCCCATTGAGCCACAAGTATGGGGAGACTCCAACTGGCAAAGGCGGCACCGGGGGCAAAGAGGCAAGGGGAACCGCATCAGTGGGAGGGGCGTGCAAGCGCCCATGCTGCTCCAGGCTGCGCCCGCGCTTGGGCTTGGGGCCCGCCTGCGGCTTCCCCGACTTCCCAGGTACCAAGCCGCCTGTGCGCGGGGTCAGCCGGCCCATAGAACGCCCCCGCCTCCCCCCGGGCGCCCCTCGTGCACCAGCATCGAAAAACTGGAACTCACATACCTGCTGGAAGGCGCCCGGGTCACTCGGCGGGGGTTCTGCCTCCACGGCGGGCAAAACAGGCCCAGGCCCGTCTGCCGGCATGGCCGCCTCGCCGTCTTCCTCGTCCTCTGGGCCCGGCGACAAACACGCCTCCACAGCCCTGGCGACGCCCTCCGCAGCCTTGCGAGGGGGGCGGGCCATGCCGACCCACGCTTCCGCCGGGACGCCCGGCATGAGCAAGTCCTCACGCCCTGCCGCACAAAGGATTTGTACCGCCCTCCTGACCTCCGCCGCTTCCTCCATGACCCAGGCAAAGGTAACCACGAGCGCAAAACAAACCTCCCTTCTCGCCTCCCGCCACGCAGTTCCTAACCGCCAGCCTGACTCCCCTTTTAACCCTTCCGCTAATCAACCCCACCTGGTTCATGATCCTCGCGCGAACCTACCCAGGAAGAGACCGGCTCGCGCCTGGCTCTCCCTGGGTCCCCCCTCCTGAGCTAGAGTGGTAGGAGGAGTTGTCACGGACACCTGAATCTGGCTACTGGCAGCTGGTCTTTGAGCATTCCTCCCAGACAGTGAGACAGTGCAGGACTAGTGTGGTATCGGGCCGGTCTTGGGTGGAATCTGGAACACGGAATGTGGTGAGCAGATTCTACACAAGGACTGTTGGCCCGGGATTCATGAGAGGAGTCACATCTTTATCTTATCTGAATAAACCTACCTTGAAGTATCAACATGGATACTTTAATTATTATGAAGGGATCTTAAAAACTATTTGTTGGCAGGATGGGAAATACTTTCAGGATGGAAAGGGCGGAGATGTTCCCTTCCCCACTTACATATCGAAGGGGCTGCTTCAGCACAGCCACAAAGAACTTGACCCAACCCCCATTGACACCCAACATATTTGCCAGCAAGATACTTGCTCGATCGTTGCGCGGGGAGTATGCCCATGCAGTTAGTTGGGGTCCCCTGTGAAGGGGAAAGGGATGTAAGGTGGCAGCCCGTCCTGTTCAGCACTGGACGCCCGAGCCTCTGTGTGCTCAGGTCCCTGAAACAAAAGCTACCACATGCGCCATACTGCTAAACCCCGTGAACAGCCAGGCCGGAGCGCGCATCTTCTCTGCCGCCTTTCTCCGTAAGTTCCATAAACACCTTTTGCTACACAGATAGAACCCTCTAAATGTAGGCAGGCTCAGATAATGAGGAAATGTCAGTAATTGCTTAGAAAATTTAACAGTTCACGGCCAATAATTATTCTTAAGAAAAACAAGCAAAGCACACAACACAACTACTTATTTTCAACACAGCGCTTAAATTATGGGGTCATTTTCGTTTGGCTTTAATTATTCGAGCATGAACCTGTGTTTGAATGTTTGTGCCTGCAGGAATAACTGGTTATTTTAAACCGCTGAGGAAACTGCTTTCCTCTGCTACATGTAGTTCCCACTGCTTTAGAACCAAATATGGGCTTTCCCATCCGAGGTGGCCGTGACGGCCAGCCGGAGAGCGCGCGAGGTGTGAGAGCATTAGCATGCACCCCTTACCTTTGCAAAGCTCTCTCAACCCAAGAAGACGGAATGGTTTACACTGGGCTATTAAACTGTTACACATAAGGACATGGTACCAGCCCTTAATTAACAGTAACATGTATAGTGCTGCACATCAAGTCACTTGCTTCTAAACACTGCAGTCAGGGCCGGCTTTAGGACAGTGCGACTGGTGCAGCTGCACTGGGGCCGACCTGGGGAGGGGGGCGCTGACCTGAGAGGGAAGGGGCGACGCGTGTAGCCATAACGTATGATTTGAAAGCATCTGCTGCAGAGTTACTTGTGCATGCAGTTTCCAGGCAGCAATAAACATGTCAAGATAACTCTTGTGATGATGTTCCTGCTAGAGTGAGAGGTCAGAGTTCTGTCTAGTGGCAGTTTTAACTTGCCATAAAGTAGCGCAGAGGGTTAATATGCCTGCTGCAAAGAATGGGTACCATGTAGATGACAGATTTCTATTTTTGTGAATAGCTGCGTGGATTACTGCTTTTTCTACAGAGATCCTTTTGTCACCACACTTCATAAGATACAACCCTAATATAGAACAGTGACTGTTACCAATTGTAATCAAAGACCTGCATGGAAGCTGCATTAAATAGCTTTGGAGGACGTTGTGGTTTTTTTCCCAGTCTTTCATTACCTATTCCTAATGTCACTGAAAATGGTTTGTTTGGGTAGATATACATTCTTATTAGTAAAGTCAGCCTTTACCAGTGCTTTAAAATAAATTAAATGTATGTGAGAAGTGTCTGTGGAGAGATGAGGTACACCTTTGCCCAGTACTAAAGCTGGCCCTGACTGCATTGCACGGTTACAGAAACTGCAGGGACCAATGGCCCGCCTCTGCATCTCCATGGTTTTATGGGGTATGTAATTGTGTGTGACTGCTTGTGTGTGGTTTTTCGATTTAAGAGCAGGAGTTTGACAAATAGGAGAACAACGCACATGCCTGGTTTGCTCTTGATGACAACAGTTCACAGGGGCTCGGTCTCTAGAAGGGTTAGTCAGCTTTCCAAGATAGCCCATAATTCTTGTGTAGAGCAGCGCGCACAGCTATACAGCCATATTTTTAAGTGCTTTGTGCTCATGGACAAGTCTGGGATGAAGATGGCTGGTCAAAGTGGAGCTGGAGACAAACAGCCTATTCATGAAGGCATCAGTGTGTGGCTTTATGACATTTCACACATATAAACAGAAATTGCTAAGAAGGCCAGTTCTCCACTCCAGGTAGTCTGCATGCAGCACTTGCACAGGTCCTGAACCCTGCAGCTTCTTGGGCTGAACTCTGCAGAATTCCACAGTTTTTTAATGCAACTCCGTGGAAAACTTAGCGAATTCCACCCACCCCTACCCTTGACCACTTGGAGCCTGTGCAAGGGAGAAAGGAATTTTCAGAACCAGATGTGGGGTAAAGTCTAGTAGTTTCTCCCATTTCATGCTGGCTCCATGAATACATATTTGACTCTCAGGCCAACTCTTCAGTACACTACTGGAGGTGTAGAAGACTTCAGAAGGACTGCCTTGTTCTTTAGAGGCCAACCCTGCTGCTTCAGACCTACATTGTTTCTCAGAGGACTGCCCTGCTGCTACCATAAGACAGCTCTACTGTGTGAGGCCCGCCTTGCTGTTCAAAGGACTGCACTTCTGCTTGAGGCCTGCCTCAATGCTTGTAGAGAGAAGACTATCTCCTTGAGCTCAGGACAACCAAAGTGACTCCAAGGGTCAGTTGACTGACCTCTTGTTCTGAGCTACCGGGACACACAAGCTCCAGAGGCCTCTCTGCAATTTCCCAGTTGACCAGCTGCATTGGACCTGCCTGAGCCCTGCTGTCTCTTCTGGAGTGAATACCTGATCCCCAAGAGGTGCCCTCCCCAGGGATTCACTGACAAAATATCAGCTTCCAAAATATCTACATACAAAAATATTGATTCAAAAATATCGATTTTAAAAATATTGAATCTCTATACTTATAATTAAATTATAAAAATATCAGAAAAAATACAGATGTCACTAATAAAGTTGACAAAAATATAGATGTCTAAATATATATAAATTTAAGTAATACACATAAATTACATTAAATAATAATAATAATAATATAATCAAAATAAAATATAATTAATAATATTTTTGAAAAATATACCAATATTAAAAAAATGTACACACATATACATTAAAATATATACTTTTATTTACATATATCTAATCCAAACATATTACTAAATGAATATTTTTATTTATATTATTTGTTAAAACTTTGTTGATATAATAATATAAAAAACATATATGTACATATACCATATAACATAAAATATTTACATTAAAAACTGTAATTACAAATATATTAACAAAATAAAAATGTACAGTTTACAAAAAATAAATAAAATATTAGAAACATTAACCCCTTCAGTGCTGCGCGAATTTCGCTGCAGTGCTGAAGGGTTTAAAACCGTATTGGCTCATGACGGAAATGTTCCGTCATCAGCACCGGAGCACCGACGCTGATGACGGAACCGTTCCGTCATGAGCATGGAAGGGGTTAATAATTAAAAATAATATATTTTTAAATGACCTACATAGTACTAATATATATGTAAACAATGTAAAGTAACCTACAACATTTTAAAATGAATACACATACATTTCCAATAACAATTTATAAATAGTAGACAAAGCCCCTAATTTGGATGTCGGTCAGAAAGTCCCTTACCAACATCCAAGGTTTCAAATCTGACTTCCGTATTACAATGATGGTGGTCAGATTTGAAACTTGACGGTCAACCCGACTGGCCTCCTAAGGTCTCAAGGAGCCCATCGGCAAGTAGGAACCACAACATAATCCCTTACAAATGGCATTTCCGCCATCAGGATTATGATGTCAGTTTCCGACGGGCTTTCCATGATGGGTATTCCGACATGGGAAGCCTATCGGAAAGTGACTATGGGGCTCCTAGCAGGCCCTCCTCTTCCGCAGTCTCTGGTTGGGGCTGAGGAGGCACCTATGGTGCCTCTCTGTAAATAACGGTGCCTGCCACACGGTGCTGGGATTGACAGTGACTCGCATTTCCATTTGGGAGCTTGTGCTGCAGCTGGTTTCCGACCACCACACAAGCTTCCATAGGGTAATGGGAGTCTGCGACCGCTCCAAGTGTGGTCGCATCGTAATTGCGGTTTCAGACCGTTGACCCAAGGTAGGTCGGTTCTGAAACCACAGGGCCTCCGACCAACATACAAATTAGTGCCAAAGTGTTGAACTCAAGAGGTGTACAATTTACTAGTCCTACTACAGTCAATGCAACAGTAGAGATAGTGTTGGATGTCGGCGTGGGAAAACTTACTATTCCCACTTCAATCAGTACTACATTTTACTAAATTTGTACAAGTACATAAAAAGACATAACAATATTTATACAAAAAATTCCATCATATACCTTTAAAATATATACCAAAATACAGACCAATAATCAAAAAAACAATATTATAAACAACTATAAGTTTGTAATTGATATTAAGGACACCAATATTTAAAAATTCAATATTACCTTAAAATCGATATTCTTGACAGTAATAATCTTGCTGATTATATTTCCATGTCACAATATTTTTCCCTCGACATTTTTACATGTCGATATATCCAACTCGCCCCCCAGGTCCTGGATGCTTGGCATCAGAGAGAACCCCGCGATACAAAAGGGGATGATGGACGGAGCGCTTGAGCAAATCAAACACTCACCCCCAGTCAACTGATCAGGGTTTAATCCATCACCATTCTTTAGTTCACTTAGCCACCCCAGTTCAGACATGGCTATATGCAAATCAGTCTGACCCTAAGCCTCATGGGAACAGTCCAGCCCGAACTGCCAAGCCATGTCTTCCCTGGACCGGAGGCAAGCATCCTGGGACCGGTTTTGGATTCATAATCCTCATCAGCCAGGCTATCTTGAATCCAGTGGCCAAGTTAACAAGGGACTCACGTCTGAGCATACCCTGCCAACTTAAGGCGAACAAAGCGATACAAAAGGGGATGATGGACGGAGCGCTTGAGCAAATCAAACACTCACCCCCAGTCAACTGATCTGGGTTTAATCCATCACCATTCTTTAGTTCACTCAGCCACCCCAGTTCAGACCTGGCTATATGCAAATCAGTCTGACCCTGAGCCTCATGGGAACAGTCCAGCCCGAACTGCCAAGCCATGTCTTCCCTGGACCGGAAGCAAGCATCCTGGGACCGGGAACCCCTCCTGGCCTAACTGAAGGCTCCATCAAATCAAGTGCAAAGTGAAGACCCACAAAGTCTTTCCACAAGGGTGCAAATTGCATCAGATCAGATGCTGTGCGAAGCGAGCCCCATGAAGCCTTACTGGGGCAGAGAGCTTCATCGAAACTGACACTGAGTTACACCAAGCTCCACAAACCTCACTGTAGAGCTGAAAGGGGCATCAGAACTGGCACTCAGTAATGCAAAGCCCCACAAAGACTCGCCGTACAGCCTCATTGTTACCGGAGGCTGAAGACTCAAAGACTCGCAAAACAACACCATGCAGACCTTCCAACAAAGACAGAAGATACAACTTTCAGTGGGTTAAACTTGGTCCTGTGCATGGGCTCCATCACAGTTAGCCTGTGTCATGGAGATGGGCTTTGCCTTTACACTGTGTTAAGTTAGTATGACCTTATTAGAAGTTTAAACGCCATTTTTCCTCTCTGCTTCTTTTGCACACGGCACACAATATTATAAATGTTTAGAGTCTAACAGAATATTTTGCTTCACACAAGAATAATATGTTTTCCTATAGTATCAGCCCTGCTTGGTAAACTATATCTGAACAATGAGTGCTGAGGCCTTCAAGGTTATTTCAACACAGTGGTTGTTGTGAGGTCTGATCAGCTCACGTCCTAGACATGACACATATGCAGCTGTGGCCACCTCTGATTTTGGCGCGTTTAATAATGCACAGCGCAGAGCACGCACACACAGTTTGTAGGACATTCGCATGCAGAGAACTGGCGTAAAAAATGATGTGATCCCTTTCTACTAGGACCGGAGGTATGAGGCCGCTCTTGTAAACCCAAAGAGACCTTTTCTGTAGATATAATATAATATACTAGCAAGGGAGGGTAAGATTGAGGTGCCATTTAGCCTTCTTCCCTTTAGCATTTTAAAATGCTTTCTCCCTTTGTATTTTATGGAATAGTAACTATGCTGATAAACTTGTTGCTTATAATATGTTTGCTTGTATTAGCTAAGATACTGCGCTTGAGAACACAGCACTAGAATTAATATTTCAAACTTGCACGTGTCTTCATTTACTCCTCGTTTTGGACTGGTATGATAGTATAACGAAAGAGTGTTCATGTGTTCCACATTACCTGAGGTGTTCTAAGTCCATGTTCTGGGTTGTCTAATCATTGGGGGTATGGAAGAACCAATGAGACACTGATTGCGTGTCTGGTATGGGATTTTAGATACTAAGGTAAGTTTTGGTACACCTTAATTCACTGAGGTTCCAAGTCTCTATGCACAGTTCTGTGTAGGAGCGGAATCCCTGCGATATGGCCCCCAAGGTGATCTTATTATATGACACTTGAGTAGTACTTCTATAAGTCCTTAACCTCTTCACTATTGTTTCCGGATAATAGTAATGTCGGACAAACCTACCTATAGTTAAATAGGTCTTTTCAAGCTTGAATCTATTCAAGCTGTTTCTTCTTGAATTACTACCCAGTTGTGCTACAAAGTTTATTCATTGTACCACTTTCTTACTGTGTAGTTATGGCTGACGTTGATGTACCGCAGCATAGTCGCATTGCGTTATGCAATTATTTGCAAGCTTATAACGTTGGATTGGAGAGCATGGCGTTTATTATGGTTGTGAGTGCGGAAATAGCTTACCCTTTGGAGATTTTCTGCTCGTGGGTGACCTTCCCAGCTGTGAACGCAAATACTGGTGTGTTCGACACATATACTCACACAGCCGTGCCCGCAGAATATGTTCCATATAGAACACAGGAAGTTCCGATTAATGCTTGTCAGCACCGAGTTTGGTTTAATGGCGCCCTACCATACTCTTTATTGATAACAAAATTAGGTCCTTTGTCCATTCCAGGCGCTAATTGGCCCGTTTTGGCTGGATTCACACTGCATCCTCTAGCAGTAGCGTGTCCCCTTGCAGATATAAGACGACTACATACAGTCGCGATAAGCGTTATTAAGTCGTTAGTGCAATACATTACCCGCAATCTCCCGGGCGGGGCCCCAGGGGTTGCGGCACTTCCAGCCGGACCAAGCGGAATGAAGCTTAGTCCCGTGATGGTCAACGCAGTGATGGGCAAGTGCCCCCAGATTAAGGATGATTTGCCTTTGTGGCTTGCTGAGAAGTTTGACCAGCTGGAAGCAGTATTTCCTAATACGACTCCTGTTGAGAAACACAGGATTCTTACAATTAGTTTGCCTAAAGACTTGATACCGGAGGCTGGTGACTGTGAGTCTTGGGGTAAGATTTTTGCGGCGGTGTTTACGAGGTGCTTCGGCACTTTGTCAATGACTGTCCTTCCCTCGGTCATTAAACATGTTCAAGATGAGCACGGACCTGAGGCAGCAGTTGAATTGGGTATGAGGCTATGCGGTAGTTTTGACGTAGTTTCTGATCTCGTACTTGCTAATGTCAAGGGAGATGTGGTAAGCTTTCAGGTGTCTGATGCTTTGCAAGCGGTTCCCGATGCCGATAAACCCCGACAGTTACCAAGAATTATTACGGCGGCTTATAAAACCATGGGCCGTAATAGTTTGGGTGTCAAGCCATTCTCTACTAAGGAGAAAAAGCAACCCCAAGGGCCGAAGTCAGAAACAGACGAAAAGCCCAAGGCTAAAAAGCAAAATTGGCAGAAAAACAAACAACAGGGTAAACAAAAACAACAGAAACAGGCTTCACGTCCTGCATCTCCAGTGCCTACGACTACAGAACGGGTTTATGACTTGCGCGATCGCGTGACGATAAAATCACCTGATCGCTTCTGAACAACGCTCAGGACTCATCGGCCTCATCAACCGGTGGTGGAGGAGGCAGCAGAGGTAGGGTGGCCAGCAGGGACACAACCACCCCTTCTTCGGTAAAGGAAAGCAGGATGATTCAACACCGAAAAGACCCCACATTCAGGAAAATAAAGTTGCCGCTTTAACAGCAAGATATGCCACAGATAGTGAGAACGCAGCTTCGGAATCTGACATGGGCTCTGACCTTGCTGGACAGCGTGGCGGAGATTACCATAGTGCGAGAGGCCCTGCGTCCACTACTGAAGGTGACAGCGACTGACCGATAAGTTGTTGTGGAGACAGCTGATACCAGAGTAGCTCCCCCTGACAGGCTTTATGAAATTGTCCTTTTAATTGAAGGCAAAATACAACATACCACAAAAGGGGTATTTTGGGAAAATCTTACAACTCCTTATGACATTTTGTTAGCGGAGGCTGACTGCCCCCACCTTTTGTCCTCGCAGCTCCGAATTTTGCGCACACTGTCTCAAAGGAGCATGCGCTGAATTTTGTAGAAGAGTTGCCTCTGTACCGTACACATTGTTTTTGGGATACATTTTCCCATACCACGAGATTCCCTGACAGTCTATGCCACAGCCTCACCTCAATATCCCATCTGACGTGAAGCTAAGGCTTCCGTAGCGGAAATCCTTGAACAAATGGAATACCAGGGTATAATTGAAACTTGTGTGTCACCGATGATTACACCACTTTTTACTGTGACCAAGCCTGACGGTTCGTACCGTTGGGTATTGGATTACCGGCATTTAAACTCGCATTGCCGTACCTGTGCAGTACAGAATACCCACAGCTCTGCTCAAGTTGATAGTCTTGTGCGTAAACGGTTTAAGACCACACTTGACATATCTAATGTTTTTTTTGCCCACAATTTGGATGGTCTAAGTTCCCAATGGACCAGTTTTACCTGTGGCGGCAAACAGGGCCAATTTAAACGCCTAGAGATGGGCTATAAAAATAGTCCTGGTGTGTTTGCCGCCCGAATTGTAACTCTCTTAGAGAGAGTTGACCCAGATGCATATTCGTATGTGGATGACATCTATCTTACAGACGACGAACTTTGGGCACATCTGTGTCGCGCTGACTGCGTAATTTGTAGCTTTGCGGACTTCGGTTACAAATTCAACTTTGCAAAATCTCACATTGCAGAGTACACATTGTTGTTTCTGGGCTAGGAGCTCAACAATGAAGGTCGAGGATTAGCTCCTCACTTCTTGGAGAAATGCGCAGAACTGCGCGCTCCTAGAACTCTGAAAAAATTACAGTCCTTTCTGGGATTTTTAAACTTCGGACGTACCTACATACCCGAATATGCCCAGCGTATCAAGCCTTTGTATGCTTTGATACAACCAACTATTACCAAATCTTGCTGGCTGCCGGAACATTCAGCCATTTGCAATCTTTGCAGGCTGATCTTATTGAATCTAAATTCTTGCTGACTTGTGATAACCACGCCAACCTGGTGATAAGAATCATCCCTAGGGCGGTGGTTTTCACTTACCTTACTTTTAACGAAGGTGACACAGTACCTATCGCTTACAAGTAAGTTCTCAAGGAACGAGCACTGTCGCAGGGAAAATGTATGTTTGTTGTTACCCTGTATCCTGCACTTGAAGCAGTGACGAAAGCCAGTGTACCAAATTCTAAAGCTTTGCACCCACGGTGGATACAATGGGCTGCGTCCCTGACGTCTCCGGATGTCACGTTTACTTTTGATGCCTCCTTACAGACACAAGAGTTTTTGCAGTATGAATTTGTTCATCCTGCGCCATTGACTATGCGGCCTTTGAAGGATTTCCATTGTATCATTTACACTGATGGTTCAGTGCTACTTACCTAGTAGCTTTTTTTCAAAAGTAGAATCACTATTTTCATGTTTTATATGGGCTAAAAACACCCCAGGATAGCAATGAAGACACTCTATGTGGACATCGAATTGGGAGGCTTATCTGTTCCCAACCTTAGAGATTATTATAGTGGATCCCTTAATCGCCAAAACTTACCCGGTATAAAATGATGTATTGGTTTTTTAAACGACGCAATGTTTTTCTAAAAAGGTATTCCCTCCCGCAGTTCAATTCTAGAACTCCTCTAAGGAACACTCTGATTTTTATGGGAATTAAAATCGGAGCAGATATTGTTTCTCAATGGGAACAGGCTGGGTTTGGTACTTTGTCAGACTTCTTAAGAGAAGGGGCCTGGCTGTTACCAGGAGAGATGCAGCGATTAATCTCAGGGAACTTTATGTTATTAAACTCTTATGTTTCAATTTTTAAAACATTGGGACAAGTTGAGCCAAGAATGATTGACTCTCCTTCTCAGTTGAGGGACGATTTGTTTTTGATTCCTCAGAGTAAGAAGCTAGGAGCATGGAAACGATGTTTAGCTCAACATATTGAAATAGATCTCAGTATAAGAGCATTAAAAAATGGTACGATCAAGAAAATCATGTTCTTACCTTGAATACCTGGAAATGTATAAATAAGATGAATTTTAGTGTTCTTCGAGGTTCTAATTGGAGGAGAATGATTTTTTTCAGCAAATGGCTCCTTTATTGAACTCCTGCCGTCATCTCCAAAATGTTTGTGAATGTTAGTGCCATATGTTTTAGATGTCAGCAATATAGTCCTGCTAACTGGTCTCACACTATAGCACACTGTGTTAAAATTGTGCCTTTTTGGAATGAAATTTTCGAATATTTACAAAAGTATTGTGAGATTCAGATTGTTTATAATGTTAAATTAATACTTTATGGATATGATTCTGATCTTGGATTGTTAGAACAGATGGTTAAATTACTATTTATTATGATGGCATTAGCAAGATCTCTGGTGCTCCAGAATTGGAAATTAACACAAGCCCCTTCGTTTAATACCTGGCTTCAGAAAATGAGGAACGTTCGAATTAGTGAATTTCGTTATGCACAGCGAATTGGGGGGATAAGGAAATTTGATAAAATTTGGAAATCGTATTTTGAGTAATATTGGAAGATGTTTTCTGTAAACTATGATTTTGTACGCTTTGGTTGCTAATATTCGTATGATCTTTTTATTAACTGAATATGATACAAGAACTTCAATATTAAAAAGTAAAAAAAAACTGATGGTTCAGTGCAAGTTGCGCATGGGTCTAAGCATGCATACGTTTCAGCTTGCGCCATTGTGGTAGGTCCCATGGCGAATGATGAATTCAAGTCCAAGGTCATGCACACGCAGACTTTAGGGGACTGCACCGCACAATTGGCAGAGCTCCGAGATCTGATGCTTGCATTAGAGTACGCTGATCCTAGTGTGACGACTCTTATTGTGAGTGATTTTTACTACTGTGTCCAGTCTTACAATGAAAACCTGTTGTTTTGGATTCAGAATGATTTTTGTGATTCCAAGGGTAGCACAATAAAACATAAAATGATCTAGGTCCGAGTGGCTGTGGCTGAGTGGCTGTGCTTAAAGAGCAGTTACCACTCGTGTATGTAATTCACACTCTTGGTCATCAGCACGTGGGAATTCATGCTGTTGGCAATTCTTTGGCCGATAAGGCCGCTAAATCAGCGGTATCGACATATTTGCTTGCAGCAGTTACACGTTCCAAGAGTAAGATTGATGATGATATCTTGGCGGCTGTAGCCGCGACTGAGAGGGGAAGTAAATATTCTAAGGGATTCCCTTCGAAGTATTCAAACCACTTAAGTCCTGATAAAGTTCCTTATGTGAAAATACCGGACGTTGGTGAAAGGTTAATTCCCAACACGGACCGCAGGTCCACACTGATTACAGCTGCCCATGATGGTGTTGCGTCTGCTCATGCGGGCGTTTCGGTTACTGTATCTCAGTTACAACAACGTTTCTGGTGGTGGGGACTGTACAAACAGACGCGTGATTATGTCCTTCAATGTGACATTTGCCAGCAGATTAAACCTTCCACTGCTGCGCGTCCGCCCCAGACACAGTTGTACATTTCCAATAAACCACTTGGTTGTGTTTACTTAGATCACTGCGGTCCTTTTTCTTCTGATACTGCATATAAGTACATCTTAGTAGCAGTTGATTCATGCACACTCTTTGTGTGGATGTGGCTACACCGCAGTGCTGATTCGCGAACTGTCATAAGAGACTTGCGTGTCTTTGTAGAGATTTTTGCCTGTGGTACCTTCCATTCGGATCAGGGTCCTGCTTTTGCCTCTAAGGCGTATAAGGATGCCATGGCTTCATTGGGGGTCGAAGTCAAGTTTTTGTCTCCATACAGGCCTGAGGGTAATAGTGTTGTGGAACGAATTAACCGTGATTTAAAGCAGTCTTTGACAGCTAGGGTTATAGGCACTGACAGGAACTGACTGGCCCACCTCAATAGCGTGCAGCGTGCCCTTAATAATCTCCCGAGAAGGTCTCTGGGTGGGCGGACCCCATACGAAATGCTCTTTGGTATCAAGATGTTCGTCCCGGACCTTGACGGTCTAGACCAGGCGGCTGTTGCTGCCTCCTTTGACGTAGATGAACATTGCAATGTTTTACAGGATCTACAAAAGACGAGAGACAGTCTTGCAAAGGAACATTTGCCCTGCACATCTGAAGCTGCGTTGCAGATTCCGGTAGTTGGCTGGCTACCCCAAGTTGTGGAACTGGTTCGAGAGAAGTTCGATAACAAGAACGAATTGGGTCCCTCTTATCGAGCTCCGGTTCTAGTGCTTGGAGTGAAGCTCACAAGAACAGTCATTTTACCACCACTTCCAGGTCGTAAAGAAAACAGTTGTATCTTCATTGACAATGTCAAAATACATAGGATGGCCGATTCTTCTTAGTATGACTCAGACAGTCTCATGTCCTTCAATTTTGAGAAATTCTGTTTTGGCACCAGCTTCTGATCCAAGGCCTGATGTTGCCTTTGAGATGCCTGCAGTTTCAAGTTCTTTACTGAGTTCACTACCTGGTACTCACCTTGTTGAAACTGACAACACTTACCCCACTGACTTATTGATGTCTGATTTGCAAACTCGTTTGGCTACAGAATCAAGATTTTCATTTGACACTGACTCTCACACGTCGAAGACCCCTTCAAAAATTTCAGTTTTCGCAACATTGTTTAAATAACATTTTTTGATTCCACCTTGCATCTACATTTGGTTGGTGCTCTTTTCAATTTACCTATTTATGTCAATTGGATTTGTGGTGTATTTTTTTTGACTTGTCAACGGAAACTATGTCGAGGAGAGAACATGCATTTGACATATCAATGGAACATTGGGTCCCCATTCCTCATAATACCGATTGAAGAGGGACCTGGCTTTTGTTAATATAACTGCTTGGCCTGTCTTAGATGGCATTGTATGGGATGCTCTTCGATTTCAAATCCATGGGCCCACTGAAGTTATAAATGTCCCTAATGTGCTTAGAGTTTCTATGGGGGATGTGATTAAACAAAATATACGTTCTGATGATTAGGATGTTCAGGCCGTGGAAGCTTTGTTTTCTGATTTGAAATATTATGCTGCCATGGATGCTGAAGATTTGTATTTAGAGTCTGCTAATTATGGTGATTTATATTGTTACCAACATTTTGGCAATCACTACCTCCATACAGCTAATACAAGGAGGAACACTGTTAATTATACACAATGGGAACATTGTCCAGCTCCTGTACAAAGCAGTTCTGCTTCCTTTTTGAAAAGGTTCACTTATTTTAACGATTTTAATCAGTCAAATCCCAATGCCTTTTATTTTAAGATGACTGAAAAGTCCACATCCAAGGTTAGACTTACCGATACTAAATTATTGTATTCAAAGTCCTTTCTAGACCAGTTAGCTATGGGGGCTACGAGTTGTGGAAGGATACCATTGACCTTAAATCTGTTTGGAGTTCTAAAAGCTGGCAAGTGCAAGGCACTGAGGCTTTGCACCGTGCATGCCTCATCCTGAACATATGTTGTTCTTGAATTCTACAATTTCACAGACAACATGCTTTGGATTGGCTATTACTAAAAAAGTAAATACTCCTTCTTTTCCTGACTTGGAAGAATATTCCGGTTGGGATAATGCTACTAAATTTTCGATCAGAGAGTTAAAAACTCTGTTGCCAAATTCTTCCTTGAACATATCCAGTTTGGATCTCAAGGGTTGGTTGCTCTGGTACAGAAGTGCTGATTTTTGCCAGCATCGTTTTCTGGGTTTGGCTCAAGGCTTTACACAGGTCGGGGTGGATCCCCCTTTTGCAAGTGGCCATTCTGTTACTACCTATTTCGTAGGCAAATTATGTCAGAATTGGCTCAAACATTCCACTTTGACGTCGGTTAAGTTGCATTTATCTAAGCTGACTGACGATGTTGATCTGAATGATTTTTATAAAGGGCCCGGATAAAGGCAGATCTAAAAGATGGATATATGCTATTTATAACGAATTCTGGAAAATGTCCCAGATTGAGGCGGCTACCTGCATTAGAGCTACAGATCAGGCTAATTTATAGAAAGTGTTAGCAGTTGTAGATAACAGCATTAATACGCTCTCTTCCCACATTTACACGTTAGACAATATTGTATCATCTGTTGTTGATATTGTGCAGGATGAAGTGTGTATTTTTTTACCATGGTCAAAATCAATTGCGTTCCATTATGCATATTGCATGGACTTTGTAAACCTTGAAAGCTGGCAAGGTGACATGGCACTGCATGAACACGTCATCATTGTTTGCCCCGTTTAATTTGACTGATAAGCAAAGTTTACTGTCAATGAAAGATGCAACTTTTTCTATGTTACACATTGAGAGGTTGGAAGCAATACTGTTTTCAGTGGCTGAAGCCAATTCAGCAACGTGGCTTATCCACAGGTTAATAACTCTCCCGTTTCCTCTATTCAAGTTCGAGGCGTGTATGAAGTACTTTGCAACCGGTAGATATGAGCCTCTTGGAAGTGCTTATCTCCATGAAGCTTGGTCGCTTCCATTTACCTATAGGTGCCTTAGGGAGGGTAAGGAAGTTTACTTGAATGGTGAAGATTGCACTGAAACACCAGATCACTCATTAATGTGTAGACATATACAATTACATGGCTCTTGTAACCCGAATGAGCCAAATTTAGCCTGTATTTTGAAAGGTACATGTGAGCCTGCTATCGTGCCCACATTCACATTACTGGCAAATGCAAGTTATTTAATTTTAAATAATGAAGATTGTTGTGGGTTAGTAGCGGGAATTGCTTATGTTGTTACCGTCGGTGAGCGTATGGTTTGCTGTAAAAATGTAATTTATTTATTTATCGATTTGTTAAGCGCAGTTGCTGCCCAGGGGCGTCCAAGCGCTGAGTTTAGACAGAGACGAGACGGAACACAGGGAGAACTAAAAGGGCTTCCTAAATAGTATGGTTTTCAGTTTCCTGCGAAAAAGGAGTAGGTCGGGTGTGGATCGAAGATCAACGGGGAGTGCATTCCACAACTTGGCGGCGTTCAGTGAGAACATCCTGCCCCCCGACCTAGCTCTCTTTACTCTGGGTACCACTGCCAGAAAAGCACCGGAGGACCGGAGATTCCTGTTAGGGTGATAGGGGGTGACAAGGCTGGTGTTGATTGCTGATCCGGTCCTCCAAAAAGCTTGGTGTGTGATACACAGAGCCTTGAAAGCCACTCTCTGTCTCACCGGTAGCCAATGTAGGCTTTCCAGTCCCTGCCTGACAGACTGTGACCGTGGGATTTGGAGTATGGTACGTGCTGCACAATTTTGTACCACCTGCAGCTTTCGAAGAGTCATCTCAGGCGCCCCCAGATATAGGGCGTTATTTGAGTCTAAGCGGGACTGGATAAGGCCTTGTACTGCCACCTTCTTGGCATCTAGAGGTAAAAGTGAAAGGACCTTCCTCAGTGTTCTTAGAAGGCCAAAACAGGTGGCAGACAACTTGGTGGCTTGAATGGAAAAGGAGAGTTTATGGTCTAACCAGACTCCCAAACTCTTGACACTCTCCTTAGGGGTAGGAGGTGCCCCTAGACCAGCGGGCCATAAGGAAGAGAAAAGTAGTGGTGAGGCTGGGCCTAAGAGCATGAGTTCAGTTTTCCCACCGTTCAGTTTAAGGGAGGAGTTGGTCATCCACTCCCTCACGCTCTCCAGGCATTTCAGCAGGCCGGCCGAGGCTTGCCCACCGTTCTCCTGGGCCAGTGAAACCACCAGCTGGGTATCGTCAGCGTACAACACGATTTTAATGCCGTACGGTTCTACTACCCCAGCTAGCGGTTTCATATAGGCGTTGAACAATACAGGGCTCAGCGATGAGCCCTGCGGAACTCCACAGCTAAGAGGCTTGATGGTAGATGTTGTATTGCCATCAAAGATCTGGAAGGATCTATCAGCCAGAAAGGACCTAAACCACCTTAGTGCGTTTCCCGAGACTCCGATGTTCTGGAGACGGTTCAGCAGAGTGACATGGCTGACCGTATCGAAGGCAGCACTCAGATCAAGGAGGATCACTGCCACTGATCCCCCCTGATCCAGTATCCTTCGAGACTCTTCGGTCACTGCTAGCAAGGCGGTTTCAGTCCCATTGCCAGGTCTAAAGCCTGTCTGGGAGGTGTGTAGTAGGGAGTGATTCTCCAAAAACTGAACCAGGAAGGCATTTATGTGTTTTTCCAGCACCTTACCGGTCCACGGAAGCAATGAGATGGGGCGATAGTTGGAATGGTCATCAGGGTCCAAATTAGTTTTTTTTAAAAGCGCCCGCACCGAAGCTTGCTTCCAGGCAGTGGGCACTGTACAGGTGGTCAGAGATGAGTTTAGCAGCTCCAGGACTACAGGGAGGATGGCATCACCTGCCTGCATCAGGATTTCTGGGGGGGCTGGGTCTCGAGGGGAGCCCGACTTAACCTGGCGAGCCACTTTCTCTAAGGTGACAAGGTCCAGGAGAGGGAAATGATCCAGAGTCGGCTCAATAGTAGACAGGTCTAAACAGGGAAGATTTTCCGAGTTGGATAGGTCGGACGTCTCATGATTCAAGGCCATGGCTGAAAAGGTGGAATATATGTTCAGCACTTTGTCATGAAAAAAATCCGCCAGTTCATTACATTGCTCCTTGGTCTTGGTTAAAGGGGGAGCAGTGGGGACACTCGTGCATTGCTTTAGTATGTTAAAAATTTCTTTAGGCTTTGATCTGGCTTTCAAGATTTTGTCGGAATAATAAGTTGCCTGGGCTGCCTTGATCCCTTCTTTATAGCTTTTGATCGCCTCTCTATAAGCTGCCTTTTTTTCCGGAACAAAGTCTACGCGCCAGGCTCTCTCCCGTTGCCTACATCGACGTTTTAGCTCTCTCAGCGAGTCAGAAAACCAGGGGGCTGATGTCTGCACTCGCTTAGAGGACGATTTACAAAGAGGCAAGAGAGAGTCTAAGGAATTTGTAATCCAACTAACATAGTTTCCATATGCCAGATTGGGGTCTGAGCAGGATGGCGGACGGGTAGCGTCTAACTCACGCCTCCAAAGGTCGCCGGGGAGTTTTTTCCAGTTTCTTCTCATCGAGATTTGGGGAGATAATTGGGGGGCTTTATGGGTGGACCAGGTGAACGGCACCAGGTAGTGGTCAGACCATGGGAGGGGGATAGGTTGGGCCATTATTAAATCTATACTGTTGCTAAAAATAGGATCGAGAAGGTTCCCTTTTTCGTGGGTTGGAGATGTAACCAGCTGGGTCAGTTGAAGGGCTTCGAGGTCATCAACTAACTCTTTCGCAGAACAGTCGGACGGCAAGTTAAAGTGCAGATTGAGATCTCCCAATACTGTGTAACTAGCCGCCGATAGGGATCTTTTTGCTACGATCTCTGGTAGTGCTCGAAGGAATAGTTTTGCAGACTCAGGGGGGCGATAGATCAGCGTACCAGAGAAAGAGTGGTTGGCATTAAACTCTATACAGAATTCCAGACTCTCACAGCCAGGGATAGTGGATGTTGTAGTGCGGCAGTGGTACTGGTCCTTTATAATAATGGCCAACCCACCCCCTCTCCCTTCTGGTCTGTCGAGCCTAAAAATGTGATAACTAGCTGGTAAGGCTGTAACGATATCGGGCTCAGATTGGGCCGTAAGCCACGTCTCTGTTAAAAAGAGCACATCTGGCTTATGCTCCTCAAGCAGCATGGCGATTTGTATACAGTGCTTGGGCAGTGATCGGCAATTTAGTGCATACATGCAGTATTTCGGAACAATGACCAAAGGGTTATTCCGGAAGGGGTGTTTACAATCTGGGCAACTGAGGGGAAGTTCTGTGGGAGCATATATATGCATGCACTGAGCAGCGAAATTTCTTCCTATACTATGCAGGGCTGCCGAGCTATATGGCCTGCCCTGGGAGGTCGGTGAACCAAGGTTTGTGGCCCCTGGTCCCGTCAGGTCGCGGACGGGCGCAGACGGGCTTGCCTTTGGCGCGCCTTCGGCGCACCGCCGGCGCGCCCGCTGCGCCCGTCCGCTGCGCCTCCGGAAACAGTACATACTTAAATATCCGGAAAGAAGGGCGTGGCCTAACTCGGTGGGCGTAGCCCGGGAGGTCGCGGCGGTTGCCTGCTGGCTGCTTCAGCGCCTCACTCGGCTGAGCAGTAACACAGAGCAATCAGGTGAGCAAAGTGCAAAATAGCTTTTAAAACACAAGTAAATCACAAAGTACAGTTTTTAAAATCAACTTTAGGAGGTTCCCTCGCTCTCGGCTTTCCGCCTCAAGAGCTCGTATCTAATCAGTGCTGTCACCAGAGCGCGCCTTAATATAGAAAAGGGGGCGTGGCCTAACTCGGTGGGCGGAGCCCGGGAGGTCGCGGCGGTTGCCTGCTGGCTGCTTCAGCGCCTCACTCGGCTGAGCAGTAACACAGAGCAATCAGGTGAGCAAAGTGCAAAATAGCTTTTAAAACACAAGTAAATCACAAAGTACAGTTTTTAAAATCAACTTTAGGAGGTTCCCTCGCTCTCGGCTTTCCGCCTCAAGAGCTTGTATCTAATCAGCGCTGTCACCAGAGCGCGCCTTAATATAGAAAAGGGGGCGTGGCCTAACTCGGTGGGCGGAGCCCGGGAGGTCGCGGCGGTTGCCTGCTGGCTGCTTCAGCGCCTCACTCGGCTGAGCAGTTACACAGAGCAATCAGGTGAGCAAAGTGCAAAATAGCTTTTAAAACACAAGTAAATCACAAAGTACAGTTTTTAAAATCAACTTTAGGAGGTTCCCTCGCTCTCGGCTTTCCGCCTCAAGAGCTCGTATCTAATCTAAGTAATCTAAGTAATGTATCCTCCTCTGCATGGGAAGCTTGATGTTTCCATTTGGCCAACGATTCCGACCTTGAAAGCAGAGTTCAATAAGAAGAGTCGCATAAGAGCTCTATTGTCCCAGAAAGAAGTTGTCCTCACATCTGCTCGTGAGACATACGTCCTTCACGTGACAAACACCCGGACAGAGGTGCATGCTTTATTAAATACTGATTTGCCCTTGCATTTCAGTGAGTTAATTCACACTATCTTTAATGCATCCTCCACCACTGGCACATTTATTTAAAGTTGTAAGCAGTGGCCTTGTGACTTCTTTTCAAACTATATTTGGTGTGTTCCCGGCATTTTTTCATTCGATTTTTTCCAGCCTGTTTGGTGGATTTCCCTTACTGCTGGCTCTGGCTGCAGCTGTCACGGCTGGTGCTGCTTCGCAACCGAATGCTTGAGTACTGTGGAGCACTGCCTCTTGCTACTTTGAATGCGGCTTATGGATTATCGTACCGATGTTCCTACTTTACATGCATCCACCCTGTCTTTCATTCCCTGAGTTGCGATTTCGACTGGACCCTGGATTTGTGTCTCTGCAATATGGTGTCTCCCGATGTGGATTATAATCAGCTTATGAGCCCCTTAGTTGCTCATGAATTGCTTTGTTCTGATGGAGGGATTATGGCCTTTGCAGCGATGCATGGAGTTCTGGGTCGCTGGAATGTGTTCGCAGCGACGCAAGATTTCTTGGCACACAGCTTCATTGAAAACCCAACGAGTTGTCCTCTGATGGTGCTAGAGGCTCTGGTAATTGATGTATGTTTTTTCCTTTGTTAAATTGGATGGCTGAAATATTTTCAGATGAGAACAGTGACTTCCTGTTGGAGGCTGTTGCAGCATATTTTGCATATTCATTGTTAGGAAGAGATGTGTCATCGCTTCTCTCTTCCATGACCGAGGTCATTTATTGGACAACGAATAATTTTTACTTTTTTACGAGCCTCAATTTTTATTTTTTCTCTGGCCCAGACCTATTGACTTCACTAAGCCCAAGGGCTACATTTATTGAACTTGAATTATTCTCGGACTATAAGGTTTTTGTTTTAAACATTTTTTTCCCCTTGTGTAAATTTGAGACTGGTTCTGACTGTCATTCTTGAACTCTGCATTCCAAAATGTGGCCCTTATCTTATCTTATCTTATCTTATCCGTGCTCGGATCAAGGGAGGGTGTCATGGAGATGGGCTTTGCCTTTACACTATGTTAAGTTATCATGAGCTTATTAGAAGTTTAAACACCATTTTTCCACTCCGCTGCTTTTGCACATGGCACACGTTATTATAAATGTTTAGAGTCTAGCAGAATATTTTGCTTCACACGAGAATAATATGTTTTCCTATAGTATCAGCCCTGCTTGGTAAGCTATGTCTGAACACTGAGTGCAGAGGCCTTCAAGGTTATTTCAACACAGTAGTTGTTGTTCGGTCTGATCAGCGCACGTCCTGGACATAACACATATGCAGCTGTGGCCACCTCTGATTTTGGCGCGTTTAATAATGCACTGCCCAGAGCATGCACACACAGTTTGCGTGCAGAGAGCTGGCGTAGAAAATGATGTGATCCCTTTCTACTAGGACCAGTGGTATGGGGCCACCCTTGTAAACCCAAAAAGACCTTCTGTAGATATAATATAATATACTAGCAAGGGAGGACAAGATTGAGGTGCCATTTAGCCTTCTTCCTTTTAGCATTTTAGCATGCTTTCTCCCTTTGTATTTTATGGAGTAGTAACTATGCTGATAACCTTGATGCTTATAATATGTTTGCTTGTATTAGCTAAGATACTGCGCTTGAGAACACGGAACTAGAAATAAATATTTCAAACTTGCACGTGTCTGCATTTACTCCTCGTTTTGGACTGGTATGATAGTATAACGAAAGAGTGTTCATGTGTTCCACATTACCTTAGGTGTTCTAAGTCCAGTTCTAAGTCCATGTTCTGGGTTGTCTAATCATTTAGGGTATGGAAGAACCAATGAGACACTGATTGCTAGTCTGGTAGGGGATTTCGGATACTAAGGAGAGTTTTGGTACACCCTGATTCACTGAGCTTCCAAGTCTCTATGCACAGTTCTGTGTAGGAGCAGAATCCCTGTGACACCTGAACCTGTGACTTTGTCCCCCATGACCAGATCCTCAGTTGGAGCTTTGTACCTTCTTGCGCTACGGTTATTTAAACATTTAAAATTCAATAGCTCCAGTTCTAATGTTTGGAATTTTGCCATTCTGGTCTCAAATTATTTATTAAAACATAGTCTATTTTCCTTGTGTTATGTCTTTACTTTATTATTGCTTGTGCACTGTATGAATAATTAACACATTGCCTATAAATTAAGGCTGGCAGTTTTTGTGCTAAGCTTCAGGAAGGTAACTTTTGTGACTCCTTGTGGTTGACCCTGACAAGGATTGTGGTCACTGTTGAGAGGGTTTTACCTCTATCAACTAAAAACCCAATTTCTGACACAGCCCATTATTTACCATCCTGTTAATGTCCACAATTGATAGAGCAGCCCATTCAAGCTATGACAATGACATCCCTCTGATAGAGTGAGCCTGAATAGATGCTGGGAACTCCCTGCTAGAATTTTCATACCCAGAGATATCACCTTTATAATCTATTGACTCAAAGTCGCTGTACTTGACTTTCAACCTCTGTTGACCATTCCAAAATGTATTAAAATACTGCCTGAAGGTTCATATTCCTCAGGTGTGTTCAAGTAAAGCTTTATTGTTCTCACTACATCTAAAAAACGAAGTTTAGCTTCTGTCTCGAAAGTGGGATTTGGATGCAAAACCTGCAGCACTGTCACCTGTTCTTTATGCAAACTTGAGTTTATTGTAGAGATAAAGCGCCTGCCCTGTCTCAAAACTATCTCATGCTAAAAAGTTTTCAAATATGAATATCAACAAATTAGAGAACCAATGTCACCAATTGAACTAGCAGTGGAGAGCTGGACCGAAATCCAAACGTTCAGTGGCAAAAACATTTTTGTAGCCTGCTCCAATGGTTAAAAAGAACAGTCCTCTAAAAAAAAAAAAGACAACACGAGGGGCTTATTATGATGTCTAATTAGGATGCGCCTGCACAGAGTGTGGTCACATACTCACATTACCCTATGAGAGCATGTGTTACAGCTGTGCAACGGTCATAGAACAAGCTCCCATAGGGAAATGGTAGGAGGTGTTCATCCCTGCACCACGTAGAGGTGCCTGCCACACGGTTCAGGGATCGTCCCCCAACCGGAGGCCGCAAACAGAAGGGCACTCTGTTGTGGAAAGCCTGCTGGAATTGTTGCATTGCAATCCGGATGTCATAAAACACCGCCAATATGGATGACAGGCTCTTTGATCCTGTCAGAAGCCAGATGGAATGAGCAGACGGTTTTACTTCTGGCCACCTATTACGTGGTTGGAATGAAACCAATGATCTCGATCGGAAAGCCTCCAACCTAAGGTCAGAGGCTTTCCGACCGAGATTGTAATCAGCCCCTAAGTGCAGGTCCCAAGGAGAACATAAATCTCTGAGTCTTGGTCCTAAGTGCTAAAACCCTTTAAACATACTAGTTACCAAGTGAACAACCTTTAGGAAGTATGAGATTTTTGAACACTTTAATTACTACCATTTATATCCTCAGTGTTGAAATAGATGAATTCTTGCCAACTCGGTAATGCAAATATTGCAAAATATTTTCAGACAACAATTTGTTGAGCAAGGGTTATTAGAATGCCACCACAAACCATAGGAAACACCCAATGGTGGTTACCTTGTTGATTTCCTTATAGAAGCTTGAATAGAAACAGAACCTGGGATAAAACAAAATATTGTTTTTGAGCCAACTTCTCTTAACCACTAGACCAACAGAATCAGTTGTTGGTAGGTGACTATTGGAAGGCCTGATCGACTTCCTGTACAAAAGCAATCCTAAGATGTGTTGTCCTCTTTCTGCTTGTGCTGCACAATGCAGCACACTCACAAAGGAGAAACAACATGAAGAAATATAGATATTTTCCCCGTTGCACCCCTGGCGAGGAGGAGTGCAATTCTGATGCATTCTGAGGTCTACCAGTATTGGCAAATCAGATAATGTGCCAGAATGCATGGGTCGACTAACAAAAGACAGCGATACACAAGGTGGTCTTGCGTGGATTGGTAAATCTCATTTTAGGTTTTCTATCACCCAGCATGCTCTTGCAAGCTGCAGTGCATTGCAAGCACTTTCCTGAATTTGGCACCAAATATTTTGTAAATGCTCTTTCTGTCATCCTCAGTACTTTAATGAGTACCATCTTGAACTGCTATACTTAGAGCAACAGTTGTTATACTGTTTGTCAGAGCCTCCTTCTTCATAGGATCTCTGGGTCAGAGAGCTAGGATGAATCTAGTAATCTGTAGAGGTCAGAAACAAGTCTAGGATACAACCCTTTGAACTATCCCTAGCACCCAATTTTATGCAATAAAATGCACAACTGATTCTGATCACAACTTTCGCCATAAACTGTGGTCTCTGAATAGTCCCAAGTGTTGTTTGGATTTGATGCTACTTCTGGAGCCGGATGAGACACATTAGTATTCTTTTTTAGGATGAAAATGTGAGTAATTGATAGAAAAGCCATGACTGCAACGGATTCTTAGGATGTTTTACTTGATCTTTTGAAACTTGCGAGCAATTAAAAACTTGCAATGGAAAGTGTAAGACATTTAACGTATTAGTTGAGGGGCAGAATTCCCACCTCAATGAATAAATCTAAACCCTTGTTAGGGTGAACTCTTAAAGTTACTATGTTAACCTGAGCTCAACCCATAGGAAGCTATCACATAGTACAGACAGGCTTAACTAAGAGGCAATGTGCAAAGTGTTTATGCAGTATCAAAGAGTATTAAAGTAAAAAACCAACGCAAGGAAACTTCCAAACCAATTAAACAAAATATATGTTAATAAATAAAATCAAAAAAATCCAACAAAGAAAACCTGAGTTATGAATTTTTAATGTTTAATGTAGAAATAGCACCAGAAAGCATGAAGCGCTAACCCCTATCATCTGGTAGCACTTAAATGGTATTTAGGCATAAGCTAAGGCTTGAAGCGTGGTTTAGATACAGAAACCAGGTACCTGACCGGACGTTTTACCTTTCGACTTAGGGCCCAATTCGAATGTCAGTCGCAGTTTTCTCCAACTCACATCCCTGCGGTTTTGAAACAGACCGACCTCGGGTCGGCGGTCTGAAACTGCAATCACAATGCAACCGGACATGGTGCAGTCACAGACTTCCCTTTCCCTATGGGAGCTTGTGAGGCGGTCGGAAACCGGCTGCAGCACAAGCTCCCATATAGAAATGGGGAGCCACTGTAAATCCCTGCACCGTATGTGCCCCTATGCCTCCCAACCAGAGGCCCCTGAAGAAGGGGGGCCCTGTTAGGGGCCCCCAAAGTCGCTTCCGAAACGCTTTCCATGTTGGAAAGCCCGACATGGAAAGCCTGTCATAAACCAACATCATAATTCCGATGTCCGCATGGAATTATGGTGGTGGATCTGACTAGCCTATGGGCTCCTTGTGACCATCGGAAGCCAGCCAGAATGACCAGCTGGTTTGAATTTCGCCTGCCATAATCGTAATACGGCGGTCAGTATTCAAAGCAAGGATGTCGGTTGGAAAGCCTCCGACCTGCTGTCAGAGGTTTTCCAACTGAAATCCTGATTAGGGCCTTAGTCTCTGTAGTTGAAGTCAAAAATCCTCAGAGGGGCAAAGAGGGGCAAAGCAGCAGGCAGGGCATATTACAACGAGTACCAACAAAGTGACCATAATGACCATAAGATGTAAATTATGGGTTCCACGCGTGACCTTGCGTGGAACCCATAATTTACATCTTATGGTCATTAAATTAGGCAGTAAAAATTCTAACTCTGCCTGATTATGTCAAGATTTGTTCAGATACTGCATTTTGTATGGAATGTGTGGATGGCAACAGGATTAGAATGAATGTGAGTGCATGAGTGGTACTGTATTTATTGAGTTTGTATAATCCAGGGTTTCTCTCTCTTTTTTTCCTTTTTGTAATAACTTTGTTGGTACTCGTTGTAATATGTATTTTTCACAAAATAATATATACCAAAAAATTATGAAAACATTTTAAAGAAATGAAAATGAGCAAACAAAGAATGATGAAATAAAATACTAAAATGAAATTCATTAGTTCTTATGTTATTGTTGTGCATGAACAAAGTAAATGTATGAAAACCATGTTTATAATGAAAAGTATATAGGTCTTGAGGGAATTTCTTAGTGCTGGTTACCTTTTTCTCCCCTCTTTTCCCTGACCTCAAAGTAACGTCAGAGAGGTCCCCTCCTATATGTATCAGCTTAACTATGTGACCTCATCGAAAAGTTTACTCCACTGTAAGCCCTCTTTAAAGTACTTTCAGTCTTTTTGTATCAACAACTGATATATTTTACACGTTTCATATATAGAGCCCAAAAAAGCCCCCAACCCATTCAGACAAGCACAGATGTATACTTTTAGCCAGGAAGACAGACAGTCCCTGCGTTTTCCACAAATTACTTGGTGATGATATGTATCGGGCAACAACCATTCCTGTCAGGATTACATTATTGAGTTCTGGAGCCTCATTTCCCCACAGATGAACACATCGAAGAATCCATGTTGTATAGTCTAAAATGTTTTTTATTAAATATACGATTCCACTTCCATTCAGATTATAGAAATTAATGGTATTGCAGAAATAAAAATGATGTTGAAGTGAACAAAAATATCAGGTATAATTCTATGGATCAAATCAATGATTACAACACATTTTAATCATTATTCATCAGGAAAGTCCTTCTTCCACAGCCACTAGCTTTTATATGCAATAGCACAAAAAGTGTCATAAAAAGAGTCATAAAATAAGTTGTCTGGTTGATGGTTTTCAATCTGCAGCCTTGCTGTGTAAAGCAAGGACAATGTCAGTTGCTATGTTGTCTTCCTTCTTCCTACGGACCAGATATATAATGTAATCAGTGTTGATGCTTTACCTTCATCAAAGTGTCTGCAGCCTTGATACTATCTCAGGAATCTGAAGAGTTTTATCTCTAATAAAATGCTCCTGCAGTGGTCTTATATACTGTGTGTGGTATTATTATGAAAAAGGTGAGACCTCCTGATTTTTCAATACGAATCTCCATCAAACATTCAGCTAAACCTAGTGTGCTCTCTAAAGTATACTTTATGAACACATAAGGTATGAGTTGTTGATGCACTATCAACCTAAATTAAACCATTTCACACTTGGTGATGGGCAAAAGTCTAACCCTAAATCTTGGAACTAAAAGTCTCTCAGAGTCATCATTCTGTTCACCTTTGAGAAGACATGGATGGCAAGGATAATTCAGATTTTGCACAGTGGGGGTGGATAGAAAAACATTATTTTATTAGAGACATGGAGTCTAATAATATACATATTCTCTTTATTTCCACCTAACAAAGCAGCAGGATAGAACATTAAAAGAGAAACAGAACCTTAAACAGTCCAAAGAAGTGTAAATAACCAGAATATGCAGCCATCTTCCTTTTTTTGCTGTGAATGAACAAAGTCCTACTCAAAAAAACATGAAACCCTTCCTTGACCTCTCCTTATAAAATACCTTCAGTTAAACTGCAACATCATCCATACACATATGCCTCCATCAAACATGACTAGAAACTAAAGAAAAATCAAAAGAGAGGGAAAAATTTGACTCCATGTCTGTAACAAAATCATGAATTTCTCCCCTACCCTGCTGTCAAAAATCTGGAATTCAAGGCATGGCATGGAGGCCAATATTATGCATGTTCAAAACCTTGCCATAACATTCACTGCAGTGCTTTCAATTTTCTTAAGTAAAATCTTTTAAACGCAGATTCTGTTGTCCAGTCCGGCCGGTGACATCTGAGGGGGAAGTCCAAAGCCCATCTCCTCTATGGCTATCAGGTAGCTCCACCGGGCATCAGTCAAGCGGCTAGGTCTCAATGAGATAACAATTAGAGAGCAAAGAGGAGGGATAAGTGGAGTCTAAAGGAGAGAGTGGGTGAAGTAAAGCGGTAGGAGGGAGAGTACAACAGAGACGAAACAGGGTCTTGCCCAGTGTCCATCTGGGTAGGTGAGGGCCAAAGGGGTAGTCTGCAGCCTATCTCCTCTATAGCTAACAAAGTAGCTCCACCGTGCTTTAGCCAAAAAGCCAAGTCTCCACGGTCAGAGGTAGGTTCAAAGATTCGTATCCTGAAGGGTAGGTTGGATGGGGGATTTGGTTGTGGTCTGGTCGAAGTCAGTTTTTTCCTCAGAGTAGTAGCATGACATGGTAGGGAACACTGTGACAGCCATCTTGGGGCCTGGCAAGGGAAACTGACCTTGGAGCTAGTAACAGCCAGTTCACATTTTTGTCTTTCACTCGAGGGGAGGTGGGGGTTGTAATGGGGGGGGTTTTGTGCAAGGGCGTAGGTTTGGGAGTGCCTCGAAGACTCGGGAGTCTTCTGCAGTGGTCAGCAGGAATGGCCCTCGCCACCATCTTGAGGTCAGATACAGCCCAGAGAGAGCTTCTCGGTGAGCAAAAAGGGCCAAAAACAGTAGAAGGTCAAAGTGGCTAAGCAGACAGCTGAGCAACGTATCCCCATAACATCCACTGGGTAGGTGTGGAGGAGGCATTGGGCGTCTTTTTTGGTGGCCATTTTGAAGTCAGGTTGTTCATTATTAAAACTAATGAATCGTAAGAAAACAATAAAATACCTGGAGGGTATTCTGGAGCATATCCTGGAGCAGCTCTCTGCCCTATCAATGCTGCGCATTCGGTATCTGTCTCTGATGGGAGCAAGGGAGGACACTGTCGCCGGCCCCCACGGGGGGCGAGAGGAGCAAAAACTGCGTATCTTCACGATGGGGCAGGGTCGAGGGCACCCCCGCTCTCTTATCGCAGGTTGGCTGATGGGCTCCGATGAGGCCGACCCGAGCATGGTGGGCCCATCAATGGTTGTCCAGACCCCCGCAGGTAAAAGCCATGCTTGTCTCTGTGAAGGCCTTCCGTTATGCCGGGATCAACGCCCTAGTGTTGCTGGTGCCGGTCCCGTCACGTGGAGGCCAGCGACCACAGGCTGAAGGTGCTGTCTTGCAGCTCTCCAGGCACCATCATGGCATGGTGACTGTCAGGGACGTCTGGGCTCAGATCTCAGGGATGTAAGGTCGGAGATAGGCGATTTCAGCCTTCAGGTGATCGGCCTGCATTCCGGTTTTGAAAACGCTGTTCTGGATGGGGCAACAGTGCGTAGGAATGCCGCTCAGGAAGCTGGTAAGTGGGTTCACTTCAGAGCATCAACTCCGAGCGACCATCTTGGTGAGGCTCCTCCTCCTTTCTCCTCAAACCTTCAGCCCTTCTCTCATACTCCGTCAAAAACCTAACTACTCACAAACTCTCCTTTTCTCACATACTTGGGTAAGAAATAGTTCTATATAAATTCAAAGTCCTTCTCGTAATGAAAAAACACACTCTCTCTAGAAGATTGCTACAAGAAGATAAATCCATAGCTCTTATGACAAAAAGTCACTGTTAAGAAATTAAAAAAAGTAACAAAGCTAATTTTAAATGATAACTCCTAAAATTACAAAACCTCGTTTTCACCACACCCTGACAACTGTCTGAAAACCAGATCAATATCCCAAATTGACGAACACTTCAGATCCAGATGAACTTTCAGTTGCACACTCCTAATAAATCTCTTTACCATACCATGTTGCCCTAACAGCAATCCATCGACCAAAATATGACCTGCTGAAATTGCAGACATGTCAAATTCACTATATTATAAGAACTATCTCCTAAAAGCACCTTTTTTCAAATAATTGACAACACTTACAAAAGAAGCTGAAACAAAGTCCAAACTCCTCTCAGAGCACCAACATACCAGCTCTTTTATGCCACTCTATATGTCTTAATAGTATCTGGAGCCCAAGATCCCTTGATCAGCTTCATAGTCTCTGATGATAAGCCGGACACCTGCCATACACGCCTGAAATCATCCATTCAATCAACTGTAGATGCCCCTGCAAGACCAGCTCGTCACACTCCCCCATTAGATTCACCAACAACCTCAGATATTTTGGAAGAAACACTGGATTGTCTATCAACGAACACATCACATCTGGAGACCACACCTGAGATGGCCTAAATGGAGCCACTAACATAACATCTGCTTATCCTTTGCTACCAATCTCTGAATCATAAACAACAGTGAAAACACATAATTACTTCCCAGCTCTGTAGGAATGCAACCACTGCCTGGTTTCCAACTGTAGAAAACTGGAATCTGTGCATTCAACCTGCTTACAAACACATCCACCCTGATTTGAGTAACCTGCTCTCCAAAGCACTTAAGATCTCCTTGTCCAACATCCAATCGCTGAAATCCTTCACATTTCTTGAATTCCAGTTATCCATTGAATTTCTCAAACCAATAATATGTTGTGCCTGTTCTGTGATTTTCTGGCTCAGATATTAGTGCCAAGAATCCTTGCCAAACCGGACAAAGCCTTCGAATGAGGACCTCTCAATATTTTTTGCGATTTATAGAGCGCACATATACCCGGGGGTGTCTTGGTTCTACGGACTGCAGTAGATGGATCCTGATAGAGAGCTTATTGATTAAACAACCAGGTTTTTAACATTCTTCTAAATGTGAGAAGAGATTGGCAGGATCTGATCTCCAGCGGGACCGTGTTCCAAAGTTTAGCCGTGATGACCACAAACCTTCTGTCACCCCAGGAGGCTGTTTAAGTACATGGCACCAATAGCAGAAGGGCAGTGGATGAATGGAGTGCCCGAATGGGTGTGTGAATTTTTAGCTGGTTGATTAAGAATTCGGGACCATCGTTGCGAGATGCTTTAAAGGCAATGCAAAGTGTCTTGAACTTTATCCGGTTTTTTACTGTCAACCAATGAAAGTTCTTGACAACATGGGAGATGGGTTTAAACTTTGGTGTACCTGATAGAATTCTAGCTGCTGCATTCTGAACTGTCTGCAGCTTTTGGATAACCCACTTTTGGGCGTTTGCGAACAGTCCGTTGCAGTAGTCTATGGAGGACATGACCATGGTGCTGACTAAGTTTTTCCAGCGTTCAGAGGGAGAAACGGCAGAAGTTTTTTGATCATGCGTAATTTGTGGAACGAAGCAGATGCCACTGAATTGGCATGGGAGACAAAGTTAAGCTTATCGTCAAATGTGACACCCAGATTCCTGACCTTTGTTACTGGAGTAGGTGGGGGCCCATGGAGGACGGCCACCAGGTTTGTGACCAGCATGGATTTAATTTACCAAAGATCATGACCTCTGTTTTTTCTGAATTTACTTTGAGGCAGTTGCTGGCCATCCAACTGATGATGGCGAGCGTGCCCTTCTGAAAATCAGCTGCAACCCTATCTCCATTGTTGTTCACTGCCAACACCAGTTGAGTGTCATCGGTGTAAGAGGTAAGGCCCATCCCATGAGCCTTGATGACTTTGGCTAGGTCCGACACATAAATATTGAAAAGTGTCGGACTCAGGGATGAGCCTTGGGGTACCCCGCATGGTAGGGCTCATTGGAAAGAGTGGAAATTGCCTAGATTAACAGACTGAGTGCGGTTGGTGAGAAAGGATTGCAACAGTTCTCTGGCCTTGGTAAAGTTCATAATGTATGAAATTAAACATGCAGTGTCTGTTGGGGTCATGAATGTGTCATGAGGATATGTGATTTATAATGGTTGTGTATATAAAACAGCAATCATACACATCCTGCCTGTCTGGTGCTTGGGTACTTATCAGAAGCCGCATGTTGCCAAACTCTCATGCTGCCTGCCGTCATGCAAGAGGTGACCTGTGAAATTTGTAGATGCCATATATACTGCTTAGGAACTGCATGCACATCTGTAAAGCAGCCACTAGCAACATACACACCCTGCACCTGCACGTTGATTTAGTGCCAGCAATGCCTGTTGCAGAATATGTGTGCATTGTGGTGAAGTACTTGAAGGGCCACATGAGAGCAATCAATTGCACCAACCACATGTGGGAAGTAGGAATAGTGGTAAAAATCCCTATCAACTCTTTACCTTCCTACCAGTGTATGAGGTATACATATGTGGAGATGTCCTCCCCTTGATGCAGCTCAGTACCTGATGCAAGCATCAGGATTGGCTTTTCTGAGAGATGCCCACGTTGTCACTGGAAAACCCCATAGCAAAGAAATGGAGAGCTGATTTTGAGATAGGCTGGGATGACTTGGGAGCGGCATGTCTCAGAGTCAAGATCTCGCTCCCATTCATAAACCACTTCCAAGCTGACAGGGGGAAATGGTATCTGGACCAGACATCTTGGCTGGACATCCAAAAGAGGTTAATTCTTTGTTTGAAGATCCTCTCTGCTCTGCACCTTCTCCTCCTTCTCCTCAAATCGTTCCGTGGCATGACAAGGGCCAAACTGGCAAACACATTCAGCTGCATGTTGAAAGGTCTGAAAGTATTTCTATGCAGAAGCTCTGAATTCATGTATGCAGCCAGGCTGGGATTGGCTGCTGGACTAAAAACTTGCAGCTGGAGCTGGGTTAGGGGATAAAAGGCATTGACAGAGGTGTGTCAGGATGAAATTAAACGTACTCCGCCCTAAGGGCCAGATGTAGGTCGCCCAATACCGGTCGGTAACGGCCGAAATTACCGAATTTCGGCCGTTACCGACCGGTATTGGGCTTTTTAGATGGAGGTGAATTTTTTTTAGGATTCGGTATTTTACCGAATCGGTAATTTAAGGATTAGGTAAAATACCGAATTCTTAACATACCGAATCGGTAAATTACCGAATCCAGGATGTAGGTAGCACTCAAGTTGGTGCATTCCTCAGTTAAGGATTCGTTATTTAGCACCAACTACAAGTTGGTGGTACATAATGAAAACCATTGAAAAAGCATTGTTTTGGCTTTTCCAACAGTGCGATGTGGCAGACATACATGCCCTTAGGGCATGTATGTGTGCCATATGTGCACCCATACACAATTGAGGGGTGCAACAGGGTGTCAAAGTGATACCCTGCCCCCCTTCAAGGTTTTCCCCCTTTTACTGAATCGGTATTTACCGATTCGGTAATTGCCATTCATTCCTATGGGCCTACAGGCCCATAGGAATGAATGGCAATTACTGAATCGGTAAATACCGTTTCGGTAATTACCGAAACTTACAGATTCGGTAATTATTAAAGACAAATTCCCTACATCCCATTTACCTATTCTTAAATACCGAATCAGTGGGAAAAATCTGCATTCATAAAGATACTAATCGTAAATCTCTTTGTGAATAGTTAAAAATAAAATCGTAAAGTTAGACTTTTGGTCCAAAATTAGACTTTCGGTCTAACTATACCTCTGTAGATCGGGTCCACAATGTTTCTGGTGTAACTTTATGCAAGGAAAAATTAGTAAATTAACTTGCTTTGCCAGCTACGCATAAATGCCTGAGCAACTAAGTCCATTTGGTGTTTACTTGTATTGTTAAAAGTGACAGCTACTGTTGATGGATGATCGAGTACCAGTGCAAAGCTGTCTGTGTTGACACAGAGTCACTAACCCCTTCATGGGTTAATTCTTCATGGCTTAAGGATCACATCACGATAACCAATCACAGCCTGTTCAATCTCAGTTAATGTTCCAAACACATTGCGCCAGCGAGGACTTCCGGTCGAAAGGAGCTGTGCTTCTGCTGATTGTAAATATTTTGTTCATCCTCACACCACCTACAAAGAACATTCTGCACTGAATATTTTTTTTCATGTAGCAAGCAAGGCTCTCTCAACAACTCTGCTGCATAATGGAGAGACTCAAGACACCTGCTCCCTCGCGGATTTCCTGAAGTGCACCGAAGAAGTGCATAACCTGCCAAGAAACCCTCACTTTTTTTCTTCTAAAAGAATTTTTTTAAGGAAAACAACAATGACAGATTGATGGAGCGAGCTGTTGTGTAAAAATGGCTGCTCTTTCTGGTTCTGTGCAGATATGACTGTTCACCGCCCTGTGAAATTAAACAGCTTAGGAAGAAAGGCTTGCTAATGCCATGAAACATTTTCAGATCCAAGTGCCAAACACAAGACTTGACTCTCGCAGGCGTCGCCCAAAATCTGCAGTAAAACGATAGGAGTTCGTTTTGGCGACGACTGCTAATGACTTTTGTTGTCAACAACTAAAAGCAAGACATGAGAAGTGAATGATAGAGGCCAAAAGCTCTTCTCAATGGTGCGTGGGTCACTGTAAATCTTGACTGTCCAGTGTCCATCTTCCGTGGTTTTAATGACTCGTGAGTGATGAGTGAGGCCGACTGGCCGCCCAGCAATGGAGCTCTGGGGTGGAGTGTCTGAGATGTTTGCCCGCAGTGTTCCAGTAGGATTTCATTGGGAGACTAATTATAATTCCTTTGCTAAGGAAAACAGAAGATGTTATAATTAAAATAATCCCTATTAAATCACTAATAACCAAAATTTTAATTAGGCACAGATTGTAGAAGATCAGGAATACGGGTAAGACATGGAAGAATGGGAAAAGCACAGCGGGGATAACATTTGCTTAAAACTGTTATGTTCCTCTATTTTTGTGGATTCTCTTTTATGTACTTTTACTTTGTTGGTTGAAGAGGTGCCAAGAGTCAGTTCCTGGTTATTAGCCTCCAGGCATGCACGGTGAAATGAAACCAAATCAATTAATTAAATACCAAAATTGCCAATTCTGATCAATATCACTGGGATGCTAAATCCTAAGGTCTCCATACCACACCCACACACTTGACCTTCATACCCAACCTGCCTATTAACGACAATCGATGGGCGAGAATGAGCAAAGTCTTGATGCGATCTATGGATGAGCTCCCACTCTGTCCCAACAGAGAATTCCCCAGAGTTAACCTGGCTTCAATACTGCGGATCACTTTGTGAACTTACCCAGTATCCAAAGAACATGTGTGGGGTGTTGTGTGCAACAAACTAGCCAACGATCAATGTCGTTGAAAAAGTAAAAGATATAAACAAGAGAACACTTGTAACGAGAAAAACTATCCAAAGGGGAGAATTTTTGATCATGGGTTAAACTCCTACACAAAAAATACTCAAGAATTTGCTAATCCTTCAGTTGGGACCAATGCATGAAAGATGACCTGCCCGGGAGTACACATGATCGGATAAAAGATGTGATTGGACCTTGTCAATAAGGCATAAAGTTGGCCACATCATAATGATGCATATTCCTAACACATTGTGGTGTTCTTGACACAATTATGTCCATCCATGGCATGTTATTTGTGGAAATCCCGACCCATGATGGACAACCCTCATATTAAGGGAAGAACATGGAAGGCAAAATTCGCACATTTGTAGCAGCAGAACATGCCAGTAATTATTGAAAATAACGAGCTGGTGTTTGGAGACAAAAAATGAATACATGAATATTAAATTTGGTATTTTGGGACAACCTTCAGTGTTTTTCCATAAGAATTACAAGCCATTGTTTGAGATAAAGTATTGTGATGTATCTAAAAACAATAGTGTTATTTAATAGCAACTTGTAAGTTTTTCTAGAAGAGGGCAGATTGATGTTTTGAAAACATGATGTAGTAGTTAAAGAGTTGTGAAAGTATCTATAGCTGATTATTGAGTAATAGATCTTGCAAAGTTTAGGAGACATACTAATGATGTTGGCTGCTTGGTGCTGGAGGGGACCAACTGCTGTAAATCCTAATACACGATTCTGTTTGAGTTATATGATCATCTCTGCATTGTTTGGCTGTGCTTTTGGGCAGTCTGGCAGATGGGCTAACTTGAAAGAGCCAGTGTGTGGGCCTTTTTTCCCTGACAGCTACAAAGCTGCAGCACGAGCATTGACCACATCTTTCATCTGAACAGGAAGCACAAATCGGACTACTGCTGCAACATGAGCAAGAACAACAGCAATTAAAATACTTTCTGTCACAGTTAGACCCACAGCAATAACAGCAGGTGCGCCCAAGGTAAGACATTAGCTGTAAAGCTGCAGCCACATCCACCTCAACAATATCAAGAACAGTTGCAACAATAATTGCACACCGAATACTGACCACAGAAGTAACAATATTGTCATGCAGCTTGTATCTCATCTGTAAAACTGCATTTATCAGACTACATATATGTCAGGATTGGGCCAGACTGATTACATGATGAACCCTCAGGGTATGTTGGTCTGTCACCCTGCTATCCCACCGTGCACCATCTGCATCCCTAACCTTACAGGATAGCAAATGTGTGTGCAACCTCAGTACATGACAATCCACATCCACTGAAGAAATCATAACAGATCAAGTACACTTTCGCTTGGCCTCTCATGCATACCCAAAGGAATACTCGTGAAATACTCAGCAAGGCGTTTCAATATTTGTCGAAGCATTATGATTCTTGTATAAAATACGTGTGCTGCAATACTCAATAAAATTAAAGTGCTTAGCATAATTAGCTTTACAAGAATAGTGAAAAAAACAACATTTACACCATTGTGCTAAGAAAGTGCATATATGTGGGAATATAAGTACTATGTATAGTGTACCTGGTGCTCCCTAAACTAGTCTTGCCTAGGGTGGTTGATCTGCCAGATCCCTACATGGGTGGTCTAACTTCCCAGTACCTGTGGGGGAAGTGTCATAAGGCTGCCCGTACTGGTCTAGAGCTGGACATCCCTCATGTTGGTAGGCAGGAATCAGCTGAGCTTGAATTCCTGCATGTAGTGACCTCGCAGTGCCAGTTGAGTACTCCTCTCTCTCAACAAGAAATTGGTTCTGTATATATAATACCAGCACCCATGTGGTTGTCGTAACCCATGCCAGACTGCAATGGTTATTCTAGTTGGATAGGGTCATCGTCTACTGGACAATAACATGAATAACATTTGCACAATGAACTTTATCCCTTGTATTGAATGTTCAAGGTGTCGTGATAGTGTACATACAAAGGAGAAATATAAGCAATGCAGATTCAGAGAATGCTATCCTGCATGGTCACACAAGCAAATGTATGTCAAACATCACTGTGCTTAAATGAGAAGGCAACTTAACAAATGTTATCATGTAAATGGTGGTGTTTCCAATCGGGCTTATCCTGACCACTTGAAAATAGCTCCCATCATCATATGCTCAAAATGAGTTGCAAGCAAGGTACGAACAATAGCAGTGACCACTTTGTAGCAACATAAAATATATAACTGTCACCATCAACTTCCACCATAACATTCACGATAGCAGCGAGAAAAGTTACCATAATAGCAGAGCCCAAAGCAGCACCCACGGAAAAGATCACAGCAGTGACAACAACCGGCACAATACTAGGGACTACAAAAGCAACTACAGCTGCTGTTAGAGTCAGGACCAGATCAGCGAAAACAGTTGCTTCAATAGCAGGGACCACAAACCACAGCTATAACAAACAAAAAAGGATCACAGCAGTGATTAAGGTAATCAGTATGGCAGTTACATTAGCAGCAACAGGTGTCAACAAAGTTAGGACAACAGAAGTGACATCACAGCAGAGACATCATCAACTGCCACAGCAAGGATCACGGTAAAAACAACAGCGGCCACCAGTGATGGCACAACAGCTGCACCAGCGCTTCTCACACCCCAGCAGCACTGAGCATGTGAGCGAGCATGTCTTGCTTTGCATCTATTAGCAGAAAAAGCGAGATCAATTGGTTTTGCTAATGCTTGCATTCCTTGCATTTGCCTGTGAACATTTGTCATTCTAATGCATTGTCTCATCAATGTAATTTGCCTGATTGTATCATGCTACTATGACTATAAAATAGACACATTATAGTGCCAGATACACAAGGCATGGCCCGGCCATTGTGTGAATGGGATGGTTTTTAATGCATTTTTATTATAAGGTTGAGCGGTAGTAGAATAAATTCTGAGGGAAGGACCAGTTACGGACTCCCATGAACACAGTGATCCAGTGCCGTCTTAGGAAAAAACATAGGGCCATATTATCAACAAAGGGCAATACATTATCTCCGCTTTTATTGGCAGGAAACTGCAGCTAAAGCAGTGATAATGGGCTTGATAATATGCCCTTGTGAATTCCCATTGAAGCCCAGGTTAACACCAGAACCTGGGCTTCTATGGGAATTCACAAGGACATATTATCAACCCCATTATCGCCGCTTTAGCGGCAGTTTCCTGCTAATAAAAGCGGCGATAATGTTTCGCCCTTTCTTGATAATATGACCCAAAGTTTAATGAGAAAACCTAAGCCTAATCTCAGGGGGCAATAATCCAACTGAGTCATGCCGCAGTAAAACAACATTCAAGAACAAACCATTCGTTATAGCTCCAAAATCAGTTTATAAAACACGGAAGATAAATCTAATAATCTATTAACTAAAAGAAGACCAAGATATATATAATAATGTAATCATTAAAATTAGACCAACATGGCAAATATTGAAATAGAGATTAGGTGTAATTATTTTTTAGGAAAATCTAAACGAAATCCATTCAAAGAAGCAGTGGGGTTTTAAAAGTTAATGTTAGTTAACCTAGACGGATAGTTGGAACCTCCTGAGGCACAGCTGGGAGTAGTGATATTTGGTATTTTTACTCTGTGATACTGTGTTCTTAATCTTGTGATATTGTGTCTCTTAAAAAACCAAAGACTTACCGCTACTCAGATCTCTTGGGCACAAACATCCCCGCACAGCGGATTGAGCGCTGCCGCGGGTGGGTGTATTTTCGGTCCGGACGCCATTTGCCGGAATCGCGGGACATGCCCACTTGTACTGGCCACGCCCCCTCATCATTTATAAAACGTGTGCTGATTGCTAGCGCGGCGTTATAGTTGGAACCTCCTGAGGCACAGCCGGGAGTAGTGATATTTGGTATTTTTACTCTGGGATACTGTGTTCTTAATCTTGTGATATCGTGTCTTTTAAAAAACCAAAGACTTACCGCTACTCAGATCTCTTGGGCACAAACATCCCCGCACAGCGGATTGAGCGCTGCCGCGGGCGGGTGTATTTTCGGTCCGGACGCCATTTGCCGGAATTGCAGGACACGCCCACTTGTGCTGGCCACGTCCCCCTCTTCACATCTACCCCACTCCCATAAAGGATGTGCATCTACCGGAAGCGCAGCGGACGAGCGCAGCGGGCGCGACGTTTGCGCGCCAAAGGCGCGCTTAAGGCAAGCTCGTCTGCGCTCGGCCGCCCAGGGCCACCCCTCCTGCCCGACTTACGCCGGATATTGAGACCCATAGATATAGTAGGGAAGGCCTGAGAATGCTGGATACACTGGCCGGCAAAGCAACCTGCCCACGATTAGCCCCTAGTATAACATCCAAGGACATGATTCCGTGCCCTAACTGCTTAACTTGCCTACCACATATCCACCCCCTCCCACTCAAATTACTATCCAAATCTGATCAGACCTCAGGCAATGGACATATCTCGCTAAACAAGACATCATATGCAGAACAAAGACGTACACCTAAAGGAGAGTTAATAAGTGGGTTACTAAATGGTAGATCCCTCCCAAAACATGCCACTGAGATACAGCTACTGATCGAATCCAGTAATCTGGACGTTCTGTTTCTAACCGAAACATGGCCGATGGCCGGACTAGACTCAGAGTTGGGGCCCGCATGCCCAGTAGGATATAAGATTGTCCACAAACCCAGGACCGTGGGACGAGGGGGAGGAACAGGTATCATTTTTAGGTAAGATCTTTATATTGTAACGTTGGACATTGATACGATCTCATGTGTCGAAGTTCTCGGGATATCGATCAGGCATGACTCAGGCCACTGCCTTACGGGCCTAATCTGTTACAGGCCACCAGGGCATATCAATGCTATGCAACAGCAGGAACTGATCGCTGTCATTAATAACCTATCAATCTCACATAGTAATCTGGACGTTCTGTTTCTAACCGAAACATGGACAATGGCCGGACTAGACTCAGAGTTGGGGCCGGCATGCCCAGTAGGATATAAGATTGTCCACAAACCCAGGACCGTGGGACGAGGGGGAGGAACAGGTATCATTTTTAGGGAAGATCTGAATATTGTAACGTTGGACATTGATACGATCTCATGTGTCGAAGTTCTCGGGATATCGATCAGGCATGACTCAGGCCACTGCCTTACGGGCCTAATCTGTTACAGGCCACCAGGGCATATCAATGCTATGCAACAACAGGAACTGATTGCTGTCATTAATAACCTATCAAACTCACATAGCAGACTATTGATACTGGGAGATTTTAACTTGTGGACCAATGGCCAACTAGACACGGCCTTTCATAATATCACACAATCCTGTACCAATTTAGGATTAAAACAATGGATAACTACCCCCACACATAGGGAGGGAAAAATTCTGGGTGTAATATTCGCCGCAGAAGATCTCATAACTATGGGAACAATACAACCAGTAGGATGGTCAGACCACCATCTCCTAATATTCAATATCCATACTTTGGTTAATACAGGACTGGCAAACACGCAGACCAGGACCTTCATTAGCTGCGATTGGAAGGGCTTACTAAAAAGAAAAGAGGAAGAGAAGTCTGACCTCTTTCAAGTGGGAAATTTGTTCAACCCGGAGAACGATATTACCATGAACTACCGCCTACTATGCAATGAGGTAACTAGAAAACTTGATTATATCGCACCGCTGAAAGCAATCAAGAAAGGAGGCAATCCTTCCACGCCCTGGTACACGGAAACATTGAAAGAGCTGAAAAACATCTGTAAACAGGCGGAGAGGCATTGGAGGAAAAACTATTTAGAGCAAGACAGACTACTCTGGAGGCAGACAATTGTTCAGTATAAGAAAGAGATTACCACAGCCAAAGCAAACTACTATGCAGACTTAATCTTAAAAAGCTCCAATAAGTCACGGGACATCTTTAGGATAGTAACAGAGCTGTCCCATCCTGAATGTGCTAATAGCAAAATTAAACCCTCACAGGAATTATGCGAAGGTTTGGCCTCCTTTTTCCAGGAAAAAATTACCAAGATCATTGAGGGCATGAAGGATGCACCCACTTCCCTAGTGCAGCGTAATAGCAACATAGAGAACAGGAAGAAGATCGAGGGAAAGGAAAGACACCCCATACCAAAGGCTATCCTGGATAAATTCGAGACTCCGACAGAACAAGAGTTTGTACAAACAGCCCTCAACATAACATCAGGATCCCCACTGGACCCCCTACCTCACAAAATAGTAAGGAGTTTGGGGATGAACTCTTTCCAGTACTTCGTCAGCTGTGCAATCAATCCCTCGACACTGGTATTGTGCCAAAAGACTGGAAACTGGCAGTTGTCACCCCCCTATTGAAGAAATCAAATTTGGACCCCAACTGCCATAAAAACTATCGACCTATATCGCTTCTGCCGTATCCAATTAAGATCATGGAACGGCTGGTCAGCATCCTTGAAGAGGAGCAATTAGGTTTCAGACCAGCTCATGGAACCGAGTTAGCTCTGCTGACGGTCCTGGACAACCTGCGAATGAGGGCGGACAGGGGAGAATCAGCTATTTTAATTCTGCTGGACCTGTTCGCCGCATTCGATACGGTGAGTCACGATATTCTGCTGACAAGACTGGAAAGTTTCGGAGTAGGGGGAGTTGCGATCGACTGGCTCTGTTGCTATCTGATGGACAGATGGCAGGCAGTAGCACTCCCTCCATACCAGTCCGAGTTTGCTACAGTCCCATATGGGGTCCCACAGGGGTCTGCAATCAGTCCGATACTTTTTAACGTGTACATGCAACCCCTGATGGGCATCATCAAGGCTCACGGCATTAGCGTGATCAACTATGCGGATGACACGCAGCGTTGATTTCTCTTGATGGTGCTCATGCAGATTCACTCGAGACCTTCCACATCTGCATGCTGGAAATGGCATCTTGGTTAAACAAGAACTCACTACAATTTAATAGTGATAAAACCGAGATAATGCACTGCAAAGTAGGTAGAATCACTAGAAGCCTGCCCGCTGACTTTTGGCCTCTGGAGCCAGGGGAGCTATTAACTCCAGTAAAATCAGTGAGGAACCTAGGGGTCAGCTTTAATGACAGCCTGAGTCTAGAGACCAATGTCAACAAGCAGGTGAGCACCTGCTTCGCCCTAATGCGAGGCCTTAGAAAGCTGCTGCCCCTTTTACCAGCACAGGCTAGAACCACCATAGTCAGGAGCACCATTCTCAGCAGCCTGGACTATTGTAACGCCCTGTTACTGGAATCTCATGCCTACTTGATCTCCAGACTTCAGAGCATCCAGGCGGCAGCAGCCAAAATGGCACTTTCCCGAGGACGAAGATCCTCCACCACTCTTGCACTGGCTGAACTACATAGGCTGCCAGTACATCAGAGGATCCTCTTTAAATCCCTATGCACTGTCTTTAAGGCAGTGCATGGGATGGGCCCCGTACCATTACAAAACAAATTCAAATGGTATGAACCCACTCGGACCCTTCGATCCTCCTCCACTAACCTCATGAGTATACCCAGGATCAAGAAAGCCACTTATGGAGGTAGAGCCTTTAGTATAGCAGCAGCCCATCTCTGGAATAGCCTCCCTATTGCTATCAGGAAAACAGACGAACTGATGGCATTTCGAAAAAAGGTAAAAACATGGCTCTTCCCTAAAGTCTAACTGCCCCAGAATAAAATGTCCACCTATCCTACCCATGATGCATACTGTTCCAGCTATACTTGACAGCGCCAGGATGCCCGTAGGGTTGCAGAGCACTTTATAAATACAATAAATAAATAAATAAATAAATTAGTCCTCTGCATTAACAAAAGTGCCTCCAGGAGGCATTGAAAGACAAGCCCAGGTTTTTAGCAGAATCAGAAAGGGCGAGGCAGCTCTCATTTCACAGGGTCCACCACTAGGGGCACCATACGGAGAATGAGGCGCAAAAAAATCAATATCTTGTTTCCATTCAATATATGTGTGTCAGTCATCCTTCAGAAAACCATAGCAGACAGACAGACACAAAAGTAGTTGGAAATGGTGGAACTCTGATCAGGGAAGGATATAATGATCTGCTTGTCTCCTTTCTGTGACATCAAGGAGAAGCTAACGCCCTGGATTAGGATAGGCCACTCAAGGGAGTGATATAGATGTTAATTGTGATAGGGTGTAGGGAGGATCCCTATGGAACCCCACAGACAGCAAATAACTAAAAAGAGGAAAAATACTGAGTGGGATGGTTCTGAAAGCCAAACAAAACACTCTCATGAACGCCAACGAAGTGCAGGGAATAGGGCCTCAGGCACACCGGGTGGTGGGGTGGCAGCTATCATCAAGCACCCCACCCGCTTTTCCTCATTGGCTGTGGATGATTTCAGTTCGGTTGATTGTCTTATTCTTAAACTTGAATCACCTGCAGCACCACTTGTTTGCGTTCTGGTTTACCGACCTCCCCAGTATATGCCTGACTTTCCATCCAGGTTTGGTGACATGCTCTCCCAATTGGTCATCAACAACTCCAAAGTTTTAATTTTGGGAGATTTTAACTGCTGGCCCTTTGACGACAAAGAGAGTGCATGTTCACTGGCCTTTACTGATCTTATGACAGGTATTAACGGTGTCCAACATAACAAGTCGGCCACCCATGTAAAAGGTCATATACTGGACCAGGTATGGACTACCAACTTAGACATTTCCACCCCCTGCATCCTCCCCTGCCTCTGGTCAGACCATTCCATCATTACCTTTTCTCTGACTACTGGGTCAAACCCCATTAGGACACCTGAGACCAATCTTTCAGCTAGGAGCTGGAACAAAGCTGACCGCAGCGAATTCATATCCTTGCTCAAAGCCTCGCCCCCCCCCGGACTGAGACTCCTTAGATGCCCAGGCCTTCGGCCTATATTGTTGGCTTGATTCAGCCTGCGACATCGTAGCCCCTTATAGACAGGTTAGACTCAAGCGTCTTCATGGCGCGCAAAGATGGTTCTCTGATGAACTTAAAGATAAGAAACTTAGACTCAGACAAGCGGAGCGTCGTTGGCGCCGCGACTACTCCGCTGATAATAAGTCGACATTCACGTCCCAGCTCAAAGAGTACAAATCAGCCATCCTGCAAGCTAAGACTACCTATTTTTCAAAAAAGATTGTCGACTCTGCCTCTAAGGCCAAGCATATCTTTTCTATTGTTGAGGAATTATCCCACCCAGACAGGGTAACTATTAGACCCCTTCCCTCGCAGGAGCTTTGCGACTCCTTAAACCAGTTTTTTATAGATAAAATAACAAAAATTAAACATAGCATCTCCCCCTCTGTCACTGCCAACCCTTCCCTTCCAGTCGTCACTCTATGTACCCCCAACACCCAAGTGATCACTCAGATCCCACCAATCACAGAGGATGAATTTTTGATCCTTTTGAACAAAGTGTCCTCTGGCTCCCCCACCGACTGTTGCCCTCCTCATATTTTACGTGAAGCCTTCTCCGCTTGCCCTTCTCCCCCTCTGACACAGTTGAATGATTCCCTTAAACCATGCTTGGTTCCCAGCTCTTTTAAATTTGCAGAGGTGATGCCTATCCTCAAAAATCCCAATGCAGATCCCTCAGTTATGAGCAATTTTCGCCCCATTTCTTTACTCCCCTATCTTAGTAAAATCATCGAATCCCATGTCACCAACTCTCTCAGCCTTTTCATTGAGCGCTCACAGTTCCTCGATTCCCAACAGGCGGGCTTTAGACCCGCCCATTCCACTTAGTCGGTTATTCTCTCAGTGATGGAGGAGCTGCGGAGGGGAGCCGACTCTAACATCAGTCAGGCCCTGGTACTCTTGGATCTGTCGGCCGCCTTTGACACGGTTGATCATAAGATCTTGATCGACCGTGTCAGGGAGGCAGGCATCCAGGGCTCAGCCCTTAATTGGGTTTGACCCTTCTTGAGCAACCGTTACCAGGTCGTTCGCCTCTCCCAGTTCTCCGCGGAGAAAGTTGGGATGACATGGGGTGTCCCACAAGGCTCTTCTCTTTCTCCGCTCCTTTTTAATTTATATCTGACCCCCCTTATCCAGTCCCTATGAAACAGCAATGTCACCGCATTCAATTATGCGGATGACATTCAGCTGATTTTTTACATCAATTCATCAGATCAATCTGTTCATAACTTCCAGTCTACCTTACGTCACATCCGTGACTGGATGGGGGCAAACCATCTTAAACTTAACCCGACAAGACCAAACTGGTTCTTGTTGGGGATGCCTCCAACCCTTGGAGGCCCTATTTTTGGCCTACAAGTCTAGGCCTTCCCCCCATCCCCACAAACTCCGCAAAAAGTCTTGGGGTGATCATCAGCAACGATCTTTCGAACTGGGCTGTCCTATCTTTAAAGCCCTAGCTGGTCTTGGTCCTCTTTTCATTTCTTCTCTTCTTCATCACTATGCCCCTCTCCGTAATCTTCGTTCTTCTCATCTTGCCTTACTCAATGTCCCTGTTTTTTGGCGCAAGAAACATGGTGGGCTTAGATTCTCCTTCTTGGCCCCCTCCTTTTGGAATGCACTCCCTTTAGAATTCAGACGCACTGCTTCCTACCCCCACTTTAGGTCCCTTCTGAAAACCCATCTGTTCTGCAAGGCTCATAATTAAGCTCCCCTCCGAACTGTCCCCACACGCCCACAGCGCCAAGAAACCGTTTGGTGGCAGCTGCGCTATACAAATACTTTTACATATCATAACATAGAGTGAAAGATGGTGACACTCAAATTTATCAGAACTAGCTCCCCACTTCCCCTTCTATTGGTTGGCATGCAGATGACATCACAAACTATCTGGATGGCATCTTCATGCAATGAAGAGGACAAAATCCTGCTTGAGTTTGGTTAAGGATGTGATTTCTTTATAAATAAATTAAATTTATTAAATTGCTTTCCAAGATCTTGCAAGGAAAGGGTAAAAAGGATTGTGGCCAAAAATTGATAAAGACCTTATTGTAAGCAGATGCTTTTTTTAGGAGGCCACCATAGCTTCCTTCCATTGACTGGGGACTGTGACTACTGCCAAGGAAGTGTTGCACAAGGTTTAAAGCACTGAGCCAATAGTATCAATTGCTACTACAAAAATATGGTCACTACAGAGGTCGTTGGGGAATACTGCCTTGAGAGCAGAAGCATGATGAGAGATAGTTTGAAGTGAGAGAGTTGCAAGGCTGGAAAGAACTGATTGGGAACATGGAGCGGCCTCTTCCACACTGATAGAGGTTGAATTAAATGTCTGACATTTTTAGGCTCTTTTCTTCAAAATACAAAGACAGAAACTCACACATTCATATGCTAAGATCGATGTGGTTTCTATTTTTCGTTTCTTGTCTGGAAGAAGGTGGTAACATATCATAAGATCCGTCGAAATGCATCAACATATTTTTATATGCAGGATATGGTAGATGATTATCCTAGCATAGCATAGCATTACATATTACTTCTTATGATTAGCTGACCAGCAGTAGTGGAATAGACTTTTTTTTTAACTTTATTTAGCGATTTTGAAAATGCAAAGCAGAGCACGGAGTACAGATACATCATATATAATAGTACAGTGAGATGTAGTCATTTGGTGGACTAGACCTATGTGTTCCTTTTTGTGTCCTCTTCCTTTTTGGATGAATTTGTGATTTTAATATTTTTGAATCTCTGCGCTGTTCTGTGGGCAGGGGATTTAGGCATGTATAATTGAGATCCTGTATTGTGAAGCATCTTGTTGGATACCTTGTGTTTTTTAACGTGGAGAATTACTACTGTTCAATAATAGACATGAGCATTTTATAATAACAAGCCTCTGTGTGCTAATACAAAATAAATTAAAGCTCTATGCAATTCTAATACTGATGTATTACTAATTTATGAGTGTAAACTTTTGTGGTATGGTAGAAGGGTGCTGATTATTGGGTTGAAGACCCATCGGTGTTTTACTTGTTTTCCCAAGGGAAGAATTAATTTTACTGTGTTAGAGGGAAGTACAAATAATTTATTGAACATTTAAAAAATTTCCCAGCAAAAATATCTGTAGAGGCTATGGTGGAGGCGTGGGAATGAGATTTAGACATTCCTAGCCTTTTGTGAAGCCTAATGTCAGCTGCATACCTAAGTCTTACTGAGAAATTGTAATATTGCCTCCATAGCCTTTCCAAGGCTTTGCATTGCCATTCGACCTAAGCCAACTCAGGTGACTAGTAAGGAGCTGCGTGGGGTCACACTGGTTAACTGAACAGGAGAAAAGAGATCAAATGAGGATGAGATTTAGTCATTAAAATGAGGTCGTTTTGCAACTACATGAAAGCAAATACCTGTCACTGGAGAAGGGAGTGCATAGCTAGAATGGGTTTATATGGTGTGCAGACTTTAGCACTCACTATGCACCACTTCATTTGATTGTTTGTCAACTTTAAAAAAGGTTTGACGAAGTCGGGACTATTTTCTAGGTGAATCCATGATAAATGTGAGTTTTATTTACAAAGAGACCGTTACCAGATGGATCTTTCTTTTAGCCTGTGCCACGTCCAGAACTTTTGTTTCTTGCTACTAAAGGGACATTCAAATATTTGCATTTAGTATATTTTATTTCTACACATCAGGCACTCAGAATTGGCAGAATTCAAAGCTTATATGTGAACTTCCTGGGGGCAAAAATAAGGTTTATACATGCCAAAAAAGACACCTTTTAAAATGGGTCTGCTGCAGCAGTTAGCGTTTACGATGGCAGTTTCAAAAGATACATTAACACATGTGGGTAGTGTAACTGTATTCTACGACCCACGTGTGATATTTAAGTTTTATACCACTTGTGCAAGCATTGTACCTTATTACTGTGGCTGAAGTACTGAGTTTTTCGGAACCCAGCGGTGCCAGGGGTACACCCTAAGACTTCGGGTCCTTCCTGTTTAAGACCACAGAAACTCAGAGTCTTCTAGGTGAAGTCAAAGATCCAATTTATTGGCTGCAACCAAGTAACAGGTATCCTAGAAGTACAACACGGTGTATATTCTCAGGAGAGTGCTCAATCTTACAAAGCCAGCCTTCTCTTTGTATACAAAATATTATGCTTCAAGCAAACATTCTTTAGTTTACAGTTGACCATTTACATATTTTCACTACAAAGAAAAAGCAGAGTCATGATGACAAGCCCATATTTCAGTTTGTCCAACCCACAATCAATTACCCGGCAAGGCCCAGTATTTTCATCAGATATCAATGGACCCCCAATAAAAACGGGCACCTCCTCCTCGTAAAGCAGGTCATAAAGTAAAGTACAGAGACAGGTGTGTGTGAGATTTGGCGTGGTTTGTGTACGATGAAAGGTTTATGGCATGTTGTGCCTTGATACTATCTCGCTCGGACACTGGGAGAGGAACTGACCGAACAGGTTTGGCCGTGGGCAGTGGAGTCAGCTTGCCCAGGTCGTGCAGAAGTCATGGGAAGGTGTACGTGTCCTTCAGACTCGTTTTGGGCTTAGTCACCGGCCTATGTGAGGGATAACCTACAAAATGGCTGCCGTTTACAAAATGGAACCCAAGGGTTCTGGGCGTAAAACTCTGATTTCAGGTTGAAATCGTTACTCGAATATGACGAAAATGCTTGTGCATAGCATACTAGCCATTCTCGGGCTACTGATATCAAAATCGTCATGATGCGACGATGTTTATAACACGAGTCCAGAATTTTAAGTACCACATGGCCACTCTTAGAACTAAATGATGCCACTCGCTGCTAGAAAATCCTTTATCCCGTGTAGGGGCCAGAAACAATCACTGGCAACTGATTAGCAGTATTACAGTTCCCAGAGCTAAAATCTTCCAGTAAATCAGGTTTCGTAAAAAGAAACAATGGGTGTACACCACACAAAAGGTGAATTTACATGAATAGTAAAATTAGGGGGAAAATGGTTTAGCGAAGAGAAGCAGTCTGATGCCAGGCGGCTTTAAGGGTTAGGGCATCAATAGGTTGGCGGGTGGACTTTGTCCGCCCGCCATCCCCACGGTAAAAGGGACCACCTGCCATGATGGCAGGGGTCCCGTGGGAGCAATTAGGCTCCGCCCGCTACAGTGGCGGGCGCATCTTTGCATTCCTGGCATTGTGGCAGGCGGTGCACTCAGCAACAACCGCCACAATGCCAGGAAGGCATGTTGTATACTTCCATGCACAACATGGCAGGCACCGCGCGGTGCCTGCCATGTTGTGCATGGAACTGCTGGGGGCCACCATAGGTACCCCCATGTGCACCTCCAACCCCTCAGAATACCTGGGGGCCCGCAACGGGCCCCTACAGTCAACTGCTGGTGGAAACTTTTGATTGCATGTCTTTTTGGCCAGCAGTCTTACAACAACCAGACACACATACACACTTTAAGCCTCTCAATCCAGCTGCTGGGTTGAGAGTAAGTGCAGGCTTCCAGAGCGCCGTGGAGCACCGAGTAACACTGCTCTCTCCAATCAGGGTGCTGTTCTCATGATATGAGAGCAGCGCCAGGATTGGTCAAGGGAGTTTCTCGGTGGCTGGGCTGCAGAGGAAGAAAGCAGAGGAAGGAAGAGGTCCGGTGCATCTCAGGTAAGTGTTTAATTATTATTATTTTGGGTTTTTTATTTGTGCTTTCTCACGCGTGGCCTCTCCCTGAACTCTAACTAGAGAGTTTTGCAGGCATGGTATTATGTCATGTTTGTGACGTCATACTCCTGTCCACCACCAATCACTTATTACACCGATATACCTTTTGGGAACTTCTTAGAACGCACAATTGAGGTACCTTATCATATGTATATATTTATTTATTTATTTATTTATTTTTGACATTTATAGAGCGCGAACAAATGCCCGTAGGCGTCTCGGCGCTGAAGATTTTGTACATGACTCCGGGATAAGTGTTAATGGAGAAGAGGGCAGATTACTAAGTGCACCGGATGGGTTACTGGTTGAACAGCCAGGTCTTTAACCCTTTTCGGAATTGAAAAAGAGATTGATTTGATAGAATCTGTAGTGGAAGGGTGTTCCAGAGTATATAATAAGTTAACACTAAAATATTTGACCACTTATATGCTACACAGTAAAAACAACTGCCTCTTGGAAGTTGGAACCTGATGTTAGCAAAGTAAGTTATGTTGATTATACATGATTTTGTTGAGATGTGCAAAGGATGTGAATATTGTACTGTCAGGCAAGTCCTAAAACCATATTTGGACAAATTAAGTGGTGTTAAGAAACAAGTTTTAAGCTGGCTTGACGACACACATTCCGGTACAAAATTGCATTGCATCAAACGAATATCAAAAGAGCGCTGTGTACTGTTATGCAACCTTTGGGGAAAGGGATAGATTAGATTTGCATGACTGCATTAATTATGGTGTTCCCCGACAAGCTGGATAATTTAGCACTGTGTTGTTGCAGCATTTCATGGTACTTCAAAGGTGGGTCTGTGCTGGTAATGATTGCAGTGAATGTCCTAGATTTGCTGCTTTTAAATAGTGCAGCATATGTTATTCGCTTCCAATCTGAAGTCACACAGACTATTATAATTAATTTATTCTCCATATGAAAACAGTTCATAATTCAGTGGCATGTGGATACCTACCAGCATGAGCTGGTATCTCGGGGGGGGGGAGCAATGAAAATGGAGCGTGCTAATGATGCAGAGTTTCTTGCCTGAAACTCCTAAACTATAGATATTGAGAAGAAATATTATTTTTAGTTAGATTTGTTTAAAAACTCTGGTTTGTCCTTGGATAACACAGTTCTACAAATGTAATATAAATTACATTTCGTCAAGTATAATAATGGGAATCAGAGGGTGAGTAGAAGGAAACTGGAAGAAAAGGTTCTGATTTTGATTACAGAACTGAGGGCTAACTTGAGATAGAAAGGGAGGTGGAGGGAGTAATGCAGGGGTGAGAATGTATTTTTACTTTCTGCCTTCGGGGGGTGGGAGGCAGAGGATGAGTGCTGTTGAATTGTATTAGTATTCTTCTCTAGGGCTCTATAGAACCGAAAGGTGTCTGAATGGGTCAAGTTTGCACCATCTAATCTAAAGTTTTGAATTAGGGAGACAATATTTTTTGCATAAAATCATTCTCTATACAATTCATAGCTTGAGCATTTGAGTTCCCAAACGTTTGGCTTTGAAGAAAGGTGATGATGCAATTTCAGTTTGAAATGTGTTATGGGAACTAAGATAGGGCCACACCAGATTTAATAGTACTATTGAGCTCATGTTGTGATCTACTGCTTAGAGCGAGAGAGCTCTTGGAATAGCCAATTCCTGTTACTGGTGAGTCAGTCCCAGCTAATCCACATATATAACAGTTTCCAATTTGGAGTAATTCAGCTCAAACAATTTCTTAATGCAATGTGATTGAACAGCATTTTATTCTCTGTGTTTTGAATTTACAACTATTCTCAAATGAAATACGGAGCCTATTTTATGTGTATGCAATAAAGTTTCCTACATATGAGACTAATTATTGGGAAAAGGGACTAATCATTTGGTCAACCCCAAAGAATGGAGCATCTCTTGTCACAGAGGTTAGTTTTCTACGGGATCAATGATAAACCTATTAAAATGTTATAGATCTAAGATATAATCACTACTAGCACTATATCTAACTTGGGAATTATAAAAGAGAAAATGCAATAAAAATATCTCATTGCTGTATATTGAGTTGAATGAGAGGCTCTGTTCCATTTGCAACTATTGAAGACACCTGCTATTTGCTTCAGGGTATGTTTTTTTCTAAAAGCTTCAGTTAGAAACTAGGAGAACCATGGGGAGCTCGCTCTGTGGAAACAATATTTATCGGTTTGTCGCTTTTTAAATTCTGTATTTTACTCTTTTTTATCATGGATTCAACACTTTTAACCATTTTTATTTGGAACCTTGTGCCTTATACAAATGTTGTCTAGTACCAGACTACTTTGTGTCTTTTATGGCACAAAATTGGCAGATTATAGATTAATTGAGTTGAATTGAGTTAGATCAGCTCAGCCTTCTAGTCTGATATGTAAATGTTATTGAACACTGCTTTGAGGTTCCGAAATGTCATAAACACCCTACTGTTTAAAATAGAGATTTATCATTATATTCTATATCAAGTTGAACCTTATTAAATTCATGACTATTCGAGAGTTACATTCATCATGGGACTCCTATAATATAATTTTTCCTCAGGCCAATATTGAATAGATCAAGCAAATATGTATCAGCTTCCATTTTGCAGAAGATATGTCCTTTATCCATTCCAGGCAATTGATAAACATGTTTATGAACCACAACAGGATATAGAGACCAAACATGACATGCACATCATGAAGAAGTAATACCACCTATTACAATGATTACACCATTTATTTCTGTGTAACTGGCTCATTCAAGTATACAGTGGGTGACTAATGGAATGTCTCAGTCAACCTTTTCTGCCGTTCTCAAATAGGTCCTTGGTGGTATTACCAGGTGCATAATTGAGTATCTTGACTCTCCAAATACTGATTGTATGGATTGGGAGGAATCACACATGTGGTAGATGCCACTGATGGTACCCATGGTGCTCTGTTGCTACCTCATGACAGAGCAAATATATAAAAATAGGAAGCATTTCCATGCCATCATCGTGCAGGTGGTTTGCATTCCAGAACTCTACAACACTAGTTTCTGTGCAAGATTTCCATATTCCGCCCATCGCTTTCTGTTTTTTTGCAAAGACCACATACCACAACAGATGGCAGGCCTTACATCGATGCGGGCCTATCTTGTTGGTAAGTTTTAGGCATTATATTGATGCTGTTATAGGTCCATCCAAGCATCAGTCCGCTTATCTTTGTTTTTGTGATTATCTATTTCACGGTACCTGGCTTTTAACATCTCTGAGGAACCCAGCATCAAAGAGACCCCTGAGCAAATGAAAGGTAAGGTGGAGCCAGCTTATCAGCTCCTGGAGTCCCAGTTTAGGTGCTTGGATAAGGCCAGAGGATCCTTCCTCTGCTATCTTGCACGGTCTACAAGATTGTGTTGAATTGTACTCTTTGCAGCATTGTCATATGGTAGAGCATCCCATTCATCGATTACCAGTGGGAACTCAAGGGAAATCTTGGTGACATGTGTCAGCAACTCGACAGTGATGAGGACGAATGCACAAACTTCAGACATGGTCCCATTGAGCACATCTTTGCCTGATTGTAAGTGACTCTAATGAATACGAGATTTGTTTGTCCACCTTATGGACATATCATCTTTTTCAATTGAATCTAATAAACAACAAAATTACTTTCACATTGTGGTTTTAAGAGTGCTATTAAGTTTAATAATGTGTTTGACATTGGAGCACTATAATTTCACAAACAAACATGTAATCATGACCTTGCATGATGAAATGTTATGTTCGACAGCAGTTGAAGTTGGCTTGTGAAATGTTATTATCAACAACAAATGTCAGTAGACAATGCATATGATTATTTCCTCCTAATGCTTCCTTGGTTATATTATCCTGTTATCTGCGTGTCTGCTCATTGGTAGTTACTTTGGACTATTGCGCAAATAGTAGTTTTGGGGAGGTCTGTTGTGTAAGTTGTCTGACCTTTGATGGAATGGTCGTTAATCATTTAGTGGTCTTCCTCTCATGAATTGTAGAAAATGCTATAGCAACAAATACTTAATACAGCAAAATGCGAGGCACATACTAAGGAACAGAGAGACAGGTAGACCCAAAAAATAGAAAAATATTCTTATTTATTATTCTGATCAAATGAAGATATCACTGTATCTATATTATACTTTTTTTTACACTAATACATATTCATTGTATATCATTTCCAATGGGATAAATGCAATACATTCTTGAATCATGCTCACACATCCTCATACATTCACATATTTGTACATCTCTCATACACACTCAAGAAGAAAACCTCAATTATGGTCTTATATCATACAAAACAATGATTATTCTGATATTATAGTGATACATTTGAACACAATTTATATTGGCTTGGACACAATTGTCTAACAATCACTATAATATCAGAATCATCATTCTTATGTATGATATATGACCATATTTGATGTTATCTTCATCTGAAAATATTTGGCCCTGGGGAGGTGGTGGTACCCGGGGCCCAGAGAGGTGGGATGGTGTGCCGCATGCCTCCTTAAGCCAAATTTGGACCAGGGACCCAAGCCTTAATTCAGTGCTCCCGCTGAGTCAGAGCAAATACCATGAGCCAGGGGTGGATACACCAGCAGATAGAAGGAGTTGGCCCTGCGGTGTGGTAGTCCCCAGACGCAAAATTTGCTCTAGGATATAGACGGTGCAGCCCCACTCCTTCTGTGAGCATGGGCCTGCCCTAGAGAGGCAGTGCTCACCGGGTTGAATATGGCCCAAGAGGCTTTATTTTTACCAAAAGAGTGGGGCTACACGGACTCCTTCTCCTGGGACTTTCATATGCACCGGGGACCACCACCTCTCCAGGACTACCTTAACAATTATGCAGGGGGCTGCACAGACCCCCTAGGCCCTGGGGACCACCACCTCCCAGGGTCACATACTTTCTTAAAAGTGGGAGGGGGACTATCTGGGTGGGCCAATTTTGGCAACAGGGACCCCAGCCCCGAGGCTCAGCCTTAATTCAATGCTCCCATCAAGTCAGAGCAAACAGCTATGTCCCGAGGATGCCATTACAAAAATGGGGTTTACCCAATCATTGTCAGGGATCTGGGTTCAATGTGATACAGAATACTTGAACTGGGGATCAGATCGTGGTGGCGACTCCTTCCGTGAGTCTGGTTTCAGGGCAATTAATGCTGGTAAGCTTAAATCAGGAGGCGCGCTTAGTAACCGTTTTCCGCACGCTTTGGCTGGAGACTGCACCGGTTACCGCAAGGACGTTCAGTAAAGTAGTCCCGCTTGTGTGAAGCTCACATTGGATGGCCGCATTAGGAATATGATCACCATTTCAAGTCTCCATTTACATGAGTTTGGAGGCCTTTTACCACTATCAGCATAGTGCATCTATGACCCTCATTCATGAGAGGACAGGCCCAACTGTGATTTACTCTGCATGATGACTGCGTGTCTCGCATATATAATTCTGGTGTAGGACTCACACCTCTCTAGGTTGCCCATCCAGTCCTGAAGAAGACCCGCAACGCAGAGGCTACAACCCCACCTTTTAGCCCCCTGTCAGGTCGAAACATCGACACCCCCACTGGTGGCCCGAATCACTATCTCTATTTAAAACGTGCCACTCAAACAATACATTTTAATGTTTATAAGCTGTGCTGTAAAAGTGTTGATTACTTTTTGATGTGACCAGGTTTTCAGGAAACTGGGATGTATGACCAGTCCAATAATAAATGTTTTTAAGTTTTTCTCCTCACCCTTCTGTGATTCCAATTTTCACTCCTTGAGCACTGTTCACCTACTCTTTCTGCACGTTCCCTATAGGAGCAACCTATCCTTCCCCAATTCGCACTGAATAAGATACAGTGAATATTTAACTGTACACCCTATATAATAAATACCAGGTGTGAGACCAAAGCAATGTGGTTGTTGCACTTTCTTTTCCTTCAAAATTAATTTTTCAAAGTATTGATTACTGTGAGCTTACGTATTGAAGCTCTTGAAATTGATTTTTGTACTCGTGACTGTGCGTTTAATATATAACAGTAATTCAAAAATAGAAGTCTAGGACCATTGTATGTCCTGAGGATGGGCACCCCGGGAGATAACAGGAGCTGGCCCAGGGGGGTGCCGATCCCCGGACTCATAATTGGGTCCAGGAGGGTGGCGGTGCAGCCACACTCCTTCTCTGAGCATGGGCCAGCCCCAGGGAGGTGGTGGCCCCCCGGTCATATATGGCCCTGGAGGGGGGGCACACGACCTACCTCTCAGTATTATTAATTATTTAGGTCCAGGGGGTTCATCTGGCACCCTTCACAATCCATTTTATTGCCCGAGGAGGTGGTGGTCCTTGGGGCTCTTAAAAGCTCAGGAGGGAGGTCCGTGGGGCCCCCGCCATGGAGAAAAAAAAGTCCTAGAGAGGTGCTGGTCCCAGGGGCTCATTGAGCCTTAGGAGGGGGGCCCGTGTGCGCCCTCCTTTATAAAATAAATGCCCACAGGACCTGGCCCACTGGGGGCCCTATTCATTCTATTTTTTCTGCAGATTCAGAGCTTTGTTGCATTTTCTCTGGCAAAAATGTTAAAATGCTTTAATGTCATGGCCCTGGGACCCCTTGACCAGAGTTAAGGGGTTACGGTATTATTATCCTGCCACCTTTCCTTTAAAAAAATGTTTTTCCCCCCAAGATGGCTACCAATACTTCCTGGTTGAAGTGTTGGCAGCAGTCAGATTTGAGCACAGAGACTATTGGATCCTTGGAGGATCCATGTCCCTATATATACAAATATGAATTTCTTTTAATAAGTCAGTAACTACTAGAAATTAAAATTAGATAAACACTCTTATTCACTCTCCCTTTTTCTCATACCCCGCTTGACGGATCACCCTGAAACTTCCATATGCAACAAGAATCCCCGGGCACGTTGTTTGGAAAATTTAAAAAGATGTGTTAAATGGTACCAAAGATAAAGGCAAGTCAAAAAACGATTTTCCTATGGAAACACGGTCCTAATTATAACTACATATTGGCAACCATGAGTAGGTAATATATATACATATTTTTCAAGCAGAATCACAGTTATTGGCAAAACAAAAAACTCTTTTCCTATGGAAACTTTGGTCATAACTCTAACTACCCACTGGCTACCAGGAGTAGGTAATTTTTATATATATATATACTTGTGGTCATTATTAGATAGTTATAGTTAGGACCAAAGTTTCCACAGGAAAAGTGTTTTTTGTTTTGCCAATAACTTTGGTGGCGCTTGATGAATCTTCACTTTGTGGTTCAGCTGCGGTGTTAAAAGTTTTGGGGTTATCCTTCAAGTGGGGACTGAGAAAAACAGGGGTTCCAAAACACGTTTTCCCCATGTTATGTCTATTGATATTTTTAATTTTTTGAACATGACTACAGCCCAAACAGCTGAACAGTATTACACCAAATTTGGCAGAAAGTGTGCTTTTTGTGAATTCGTGTAAATCCGTTTAGCAGTTCTAAAATAGTTTAGTTTAAAAATATAGATATCTGGGGCATCAAAGTCCCACTGAAATCCTACAGAAATTTGATTAACTGCCAACACAAGTTTTGTCAGCCATCAACTGAGTCACACCAGAAATTTACAAAAATAAGAAAAGTGGGCAGGGTAGAAACATCCTGAACCCCTAGACCTCTTGGGGTGGTCTCACCAGGACCAATAAAGCATTTTTTTGTTTCTGGCATGATCCACAGATCCGGCCAAAAAAAAGTGAAGTGTGGCCTCCCATGCTTCTTGCATTAACAGCCCCCGGGTGGGCCAGATCCTGGGGGCATAATGGAAAAAAGGAGAGGGCGAACTGCCCCCCCTCTCCTGTGGTTTATGCTCGAGGACCACCACCTCCCGGAGGGGACTTAAATTAATAATGCGGGAGAGACCCATATGGCACCTCCTGCTGCCCTGGGAACTGCTGCCTCCCTGGGGCTAATTTAATTTTGGGGGAGCTCTCAAACCTTCTCCAACCCCAGGGACCACCAACTCCCTGGGGCTTTATTGTAAATTGATACGAGAGTCACATGGTCCCCCCCTGGAGTCCTGCGGGCTGCACCTTCCCATGGCATACGTTCAAATTGAATTGGGGGGGCGTGGTCCCCTGCAGTTTTGTGGACCACCACCTTCCCAATGCAAATCAGAAGATTGGAGGGGGCCCCCTCTCCTGCAGTTCTAGATGGGCCTGGGGACCACCACTCCCCAAGGCTGGCTTAAGCAATGTCCCAGGGTGTCACTGCTCCTGCCAAGCCATAGCAAATGCTCTTCCCTTCGAGTAAGAGGTAGCAGACAATACTCTTGCTTACTTGAAGCGGACTCGAATTGCTTTTACATACAGGGAGCTGCATGTTACCAGCTCCATATGCGTAAAAGCAATGCCGGCTCCTGCAGGAGGCAGGGAGCCTGCAGGGACTGGTGGGGACCTGAAGGGTCCCCCAACAGTCTCTAAGCTTTAAAAAGTGGGTGCCCTGGGTGAGACCAGGGTACTCACACTACATATAGGGCCCGAGGCATGAGGTCCCCTGGGCCAAGATCAGCACAGGAGGGGGGCTGCTCTCTTTTTATTTTAAAGTAAAAATAAAAAAAGGGGGCAGTGCCCAGGGGATGGGGTACCCAGGGCCAAAATGGCCTAAGTGGGTTGCAGAGGGGAGTTGCACAGCCCCTCTCCCCCAATTAAAATAGGTCTGGCCCTTGGGGATCTGGTCCCTGGGGCTGAAAACAGCCCAGGGCAGGAGGGCCAAGCAGCCTCCCTGCCCTTAAAAATGAAAAAACATCACAAGTCGCTGCAGTCCATGCCCCTTCCCCATCACTCTGTAAACAGCCTCCTGCCACACTGCCGGTTTGGGGATGAAGTCGCCTTGGCTCCAGAGGGACTAAGCTCTCCTGTTCCCTCCAGTAAGTCCTACACGGCGGGATTGCTGAGAAGTCTTTGGAGGCCATGCCCCCTTTCTCCACCACTTTGCAAACGCACCTCCTAGCACACTACTGGTTGGGGAGTGAAGCTCCTGTGCCTCCTGTTTGTCTTCAGATCATGGATTGGGAAACACTGGTTCACGCTGGTTTGTTTTTTATACAGTATAGAATGGAATTTCCTCCCTTGTAGTGAGAACTTTACCCATAATTGAGTTGATTGTTACAGGGCTAATTGAAGGCACAACTTAGTGTGACTGCACACCTTGAACATACCTCGTGGGGGGCGTTGTTATTGTTGTATAATGTACTGTGTTAAACTTCTGTACAGTCTAACTAGACCTGTGTATAGAGAATTCAGTAGGAACAATATAGGGTACGGTTTATAGTCAGCCGGGACTGGCCAGGTTGCTCCCTCATTGCTGAGGAGACCCAGTCTCACACTATTAAATATTTGTGGTAGGGTACTTTGAAACCAATTCATATGTTCCTCAAATGTTAATGGTATTTCTAAATCTTCAGAAGCTCTGTATTATCCTGATATCACAGCTACTGTGCATGTTTGAAATGTTTGTGTATTTACGTCTACTTCAGGAAAAGTGACCTAGGACTAGAATACCTCTTTTCTGTATGCTTCGTGGGACACAACCAAGAAGGTAACATCTTCCCCTGTTAGAGGGAAACCTTTGTATTGTACTATTGTTGTTATAGCTTGTCTGAAAATAAAAGGAATGACTGCTACTTGTGTCATCGTTAATAAATGAATTCAAAGAAGGGACACATAATACTGGGGTGATCCTTTTAAAGTTTCAAGCTTGAACAACCTACAGACAAAAATAGGGGTTTCTTATTTAGCTGAGGATGATTAATCCCAAACAGCTTTTAAGGTGAATAGGGATCATGGGCACACTAAAGAACTATTAAATCAGTAAGATATTTTGAAAAATTGTCCTACCTGACCTGTATTACTTCTTCTAGGGCCTACAATTAGCTCATGACTGGTCAAATATGATTAAAGCAAACAAAAATAGATGATGGACAGAGTGCTGAAACTGCTTAGACACTCACCCCCAGTCACAGATGTGGGTTAATTCCATCATTGTTCTGTATTCACAGTTCAGACCCAGTCATACCCAAAACAGTCTTAACCTTGTCCCTCATGGGAACAGTCCAGCCCAAACTGCGAAGCCAGTTCATCCCTGGACTGGAAACAATCATCCCAGGACTGGTTCCGAGTTAACACCCCTCATCAGCCAGGCTAGCTTCAATTCAGTGGCAAAGTGAGCAAGGGACCCAAGTCCGGGCATACACTGCCAACTTAGGGTGAACAAAGCAAACACAAACAGATGATGGACAGAGTACTGAAACTTTTCACACACTCACCCACAGTTACAGATCTATGTTGAATCCATCATCATTCCTCAGCGGACTTTGCCACCCCAGTTCAGACCCAGCCATATTCAAATCACAAAGAGATGATGGGCAGAGTGCTTAAACTGTTGTGACACTCACCCCCAGTCACAGATCTGGGTTGAATCCATCATGGTTCTTTTACCACAGTTCAGACCCAGTCATATCCAAATCAGTCTTGACCCTGTCCCTCATGGGAACAGTCCAGCCCCACCTGCCAAGCCAGATCTTCCCTGGACCAGAAACAAGAATCCTGGGACCAGATTTGGTGTAACAACCCTCATCAGCCAGGCTAGCTTAAATCCAGATGCAACAATATCCCATTGTTGTCCCACCAATTTCGAGTAGTTACCCTTGGTGGTCCTGAAGAAGGTGGACGTACAATAGATTTTCCACCGAAACATACAGAGACCTGAGCAACAATATTCCAATCAACAACACTGCAGCATTGGAAAAAAGAAGAAAAATATAGTTCATTTTCCACTGTTTGGACAGTGATTGTTTTTTTAGTTTGGGAAAGGTGTGAATGAGTATGTAGAGTGTGTGTGCATGTATGTTTGAAGAGAGAATGGAGTTGAAAGCATAGGGGTATGAAATCAATTTGATATATTGAATTGGTGCATCTATGGTGTTATAATATTATTTGCTTTGTGTTTTTGAGGTGCAGATATTTGCATGAATATTTCCAAATAGGAAATAGAAAACATTTACTAATAGATATTATCATCACATTGGATCAAACTGTACAGGTGTATATATGTATTGTATGTATTTAAGTTATATGTTTTATGGAATAATCAAAGAAGCACAATTAATAGCACTGTCTATATTGTAGGTATTTCACTTATTGTTTTAGGGATTCCTTAATTGTGAAAAACAAAATGCATAAAAAGACAATAAATTAAAGAAATGAATATCCAAATGAAAAAGAAAGATGTTATGTACAACATGAGAGCTATACAAGGTGTACTTTAATCATATTGATCCAGTTGTGAGTTAATTGTAGATCTGGTAGAAGTAATACAGGTTGGGTAGGACAACTTTTCAAAATGGCTTGCTTTATTTACCACCTTTTTGTCCTAGAGCTGAAATATAGTGTAGGGGGTACCTTATCTTTGTCAAAGACCTATTAAATCAGTACCTGACCTAGACGTTGGTGGCACAATGTCATACAGTTCATATGAATCAAGTAGGACTGTGTATCTGGACAACAAAACCGTTAGAGTATGGAGACTGAGTCCACTCATACCATCAGAGTAGTCTATTTCCTAGCTAGCTCACAGTGCACCAACTGAACCCCTAACCTTCCAGAGTAACAGAGGGGGGGTGGTACCATGGAGAATGACCACTGTAATCCCCCAAGAAAATCGTGGAAACAGATCTACCCTATTGTTGTTACTCAGTCATGCCCAAAGGAGACACAAAAATGACACAAAGTGTCTTTTCAAATATTTATTTAAAAAACTGCATTCTTGTGTCAAAAGCATGCACTGCAATTATTATTAGAATGAACCAAAGCACAGGAAGCATTAGCAGAATGGTGAAAAAGATAAATAGTTCAACCTTTATGACATTACAGTGTGACTATGAATACTACCGACATCATCTCGAGCATAGTGGGAGTACCCTCCGCCAGATCTCTTGGGACAACCCAACCCCTCATAATTGTGTATGATGTATCAGGAAGCCGATCTGGTGTAGAGCATGCTACCATACTTTGCATGATAGAGATTAGAGTCAGCAGAGCTGCATCTTGGGCACAGCGCTATAGGATAATCCACAGAAGTGATCCTGTACCCAATTTGGCTCAGAGGTGGTTTATGTAATAAAAGCACTGCTTCAATCGCAGAGGCACAGTGCTAATGTGATTGTCGGTCTTGTGACTCAGAGCTGTCTTCAACTGGACAATCATGTACAAGGGCATAGCTTTTATTGTTCTTTAGCCTTAGACAGAGTGTACAAACCACATGATGAAATGCTTTCTAAGAAATGTGCTGAAAGCTAAAGAATTTCTAAATATGTTATTGTGTAAGTGCAAGGCATGTAAAAGTCATAGTATAGGAAAAGAAATCAAGTTTAAACGTGTAACTAAAATGGAGACTGGTGCGCAGGCTCTGTTGAACCTTACAACAGGCTAAATGAAATTACAACAAATTTGGTGGAAAGCAATATCTTGGTACCTGAAAACTTACTGTTGTGATTTGTTGTACTTCCAGTCAGTAGTTTTCGATAAATTAAGGTTAAAAAAATATAGATATTTCATGCCTCAGAGGATCTGTGGAACCAACAGATCCAGAGATAAGATCTGATTGTGTGGCAAGAATGTGGTGGCAGCCGCTTTAGGACTCAGGGACTCAGTCCCATGTCCTAAAAAAATATTTAAAACACATATAAGCGGGCGGGATAGGGGCCAAATAAAAATTGTAAAAATTATTTACAGGAAATTCGCCTTATTGTTGCGCGTTGGAATTGAGAAGAACTCCCAAACTATGGAATTGGAATAGCCATTCGTTTCCTCCTCCTCCTCTTCAGCATCTTGAGGTAAAAGGAGGTCTCCTTCTATTGCCATGTTCCAGGTTATTTTTAGTTTAATCTCCTAAAGAGAGGCAGGTAAAAATAGAGACAGATTGCAGAGTGTGTAAACTAAGGGATAACTCAATCTCTATTGCAGGAACTGCCACTGAATATACTTCAGTTTGCATGACTATTCTCACTTTAATCAATCAGGTGTGGTTTAACTGAGACTACTTAGTACTGCGATACAGTTTTTTTGCTGCTGTGGTACAGTAACACCTAAAACTGAATCAGTACCAGCGTACCTGTGGGGGCTCCTGAACTGCACCTGCTTCCCCCTCTGGACTCGGCACACCCGCCACTCTGCTTCTGCTTCCCTCCCGCCGCCGCACCTCCAAACACCTGTGTGGCCGCCGTGTGGAGGAGAGCCAGGGCTGAGGGGACTACGGGCCCCAGTGACCAGCGCGGCCGGAAGCCGCCTACCGTGAAGGAGCGCCAGGAGGCGCATAAATTACATCCCCATCGTCGGTGGAGCGGGGGACAAAACTGAATCAGTACCAGCGTACTTGTGGGGGCTCCTGAACTGCACCTGCTTCCCCCTTCTGGACTCGGCACACTCGCGACTCTGCTTCTGCTTCCCTCCCGCCGCCGCACCTCCAAACACCTGTGTGGCTGCCGTGTGGAGGAGAGCCAGGGCTGAGGGGACTACGGGTTCCAGTGACCAGCGCGGCCGGAAGCCGCCTACCGTGAAGGAGCGCCAGGAGGCGCATAAATTACCTCCCCATCGCCCGCGTCGCGGGAGCGCGCAGGAGTGCGCCGGGCTAAGCCCGGGCAAATGGTGGGCCGTCTGTGGCTGTCCGGGGCAGGACGAGGCTGGGCTGGGCCACCCCCTTGACACTCCATCTTAAAAACTGTAAGACTTAAAGTTACTTGACCATCCGGTCATTTACTCGAGTTTTGTCTTTTAAAAAAAAATGTTGTTATTTTAACTTTACACTATTTGTTATACTATTGGGTCCCGTTAACACTGGGCTCTGCCTTAAACAGTCAAGCTTTAAGTTTAACCTGAAAAGGGGGTCTTACCTAGGTTACACCCCCTCTTACTTTGTATCCTCCGTGGAGAAAATAGGCGTTGAGGCCTTTTACTTAAGGGCACGTCCAACATGGGGAAACACACTAATCCTTCCCTTTCATGCCCTAGAACCAGGCAACAGGCTGCCACGACTCAACCACTCCCGATCCTAACAGCAATCGATCTAATGCTCCAGAAAACTATAGGAGCAGCAGCAACGGCGATCGAAGATAGGGAAAGGCGTCTATCTTCAACCCCTGCATTAGTTCTTGCACGGGTGGAAGATGGCGCCTTTACGACTATTGCCAATCCATTTGAGTCGACTGCTTACCAAATGCCCTCCTTCTTTGAGTTACCATGTGCCCAGATTATACCGGAGGTGATTGTTTCTGATCTACCTTAACCCATTGGCTAGCCCAAAAGGAAAAAAACAAAAACGACAAGAAAATATACAAAGAGAAAGAAAACATATTCCCCCATGAGAGCACAGTCTGAGCCAGCTCCCTCTCGCACCTCCTCTGCACCACCTCTTTGGGTCACACACTTGATGACTGATTTTCAGGCTCACATAGAACAAGTAATTAGTTCCTATGTAAAACCCTTATCATCAAGATTAGATAGAATTCTTTCTCTTGTTACCAACAAATGCCCAGGGAAATCGCAGCGAGCTAGTCCACTGGGGAACCAAGATATGGGAGAAGGCATAGCATCTACCCCAGGCACTTCTGTGACCACAGGTTTGGTGGGCAGTACCCCCGCACAAACAACTAAACAACCATATGTTATGGCCCATGTAGTCGTGCAGAAATCTACTAGTGTACCAAATAGACCTGCAGGTACCCCTTGTTCACCTAAAGCACCTAAAGCCAATGTTCCATCAACATGTGTACCGCCCCCATCCGTGGCAACACCTGTGATACGGCCACGTGCTGACGGTAAACACGTGCCCCCTGCCCCCCAGAAACGGCAGGTAGAGAGCTCATCAAAATCTGCCCCCGCCCTCAGCTTCCGCCCGAGGCCATGCCTTATGTGGTGGTGCTTACGGGGGTTCCACCCCTAGAAGCAAGTTCCACTGAATCCTACTTAAAGCTAAAAAACAAAATCATATTTTGGCTAAATCGACATAGACCAATAGTAGGTCCGGGGCAGGGGGAGATTCTGTTTGCACGCAGAGTTAGCTGGCTGGGTACTAGACACAAGGACATAGGAGGTGACTGCGTGATCATTAATTTTAGGGATACTGAGGTGGCCAAACACATCCTAGGCAATGGTGGGCTGGATAACATGAGCAAAAATTGCACACACCATGGCGCACCCTTCTCCTCATTTAGGTGGTTATGGTTTGGAGTATAATGTGCCAGTGGCCAATAGATACTGGGCCCTGAGCTACGTTGACTGACTAATACCACAAGGGGACGACAATACTATGGCCAACCATCCCCTGGAGAGACCGAGTGAGGGAGGCTCTAGCTACAAAATAGGGTCTGAGGATCTAAGCCAGTGCCCCATTGAGGACAGTTCTTTATTCCCATACCCACCAACGAGCCTGAATGTTCCTGGGGGTGGCCGGGTCCCGGGTGTTCGTCTGGGGGGTTTACCTCCACCCCCGACACACACCCGGAATCTCCCGCTGGCCGGGGATCCCCCAGCTCTTCTTTGATTGGGTCCTGGAACGTTGCAGGGCTGGGGGGAAAATTGTCGATCCCGGCGTGGGGAGACCTGATGGACGGCTATGATATATGCCTATTCCAGGAAACCTGGCTCTTGTCCGCCCCGATTTGCGTCCTATCACACACCGGCAGTGCACGGTCCCAGGAGAAGACCATCTGGAGGATTATGTACTTGGGTAGCAGTACACCTGGGGTGCTCGGTCAAGATAGTTGACACATGTAGCTTGGAAATCCTAGGTATCCTTCTTACACTCTTTTCCCTATACCTTAACGGGCTGATCGCACATCTGGCGGGGGCTAGGGACTTGGACTCCCCCAACCTGGCAGGACGGAAGATACCGGCACTAATGTTCACTGATGATACCCTCCTATTATCAAAATCTTTCAGGGGTATCCAGCGAACATTGGAGGCTTTATGTGGTGTCTGCAGGACGAGGGATTTGGAGATCAATGTCTCCAAAACCAAGTACATGGTGTACAATCTAAAAAAAAAATCGAATTGCCCCCATCCTCACATGGATGGATTGCCTCTGGACCGAGTGTCAACATTTGACAATCTGGGGGTTACCCTTAATGATAAGATGGACTGGTCCTCACACATAGCCAAGGCGAACCTGAAATTATCACAATCCTCGGGTGGCATCTTAAAAGTTTTCAACAAAAAATCCCAGAAACTAGTGAGTCCGCTGGTTGAAATATACAAAGTGCAGGCACGTGGGGGCGCGATTTATGGGGCGGACCTCTGGGGGCATGCCAGTACTCCCTCACTCTCCCTTACGGAGAATAGCTTCATCAGATGGATTCTGCGACTCCCCAGTAGTACTCCCCTAACTCCCCTAAGGTTCGACCTGGGTTTATTCCCTATACAGGATATCATTTCGAACCGTCCACTGCAATACTGGAGATGGCTATGGTCCACCCCAGAACTAGAGAGTTTCAGAGAGGACTTGCGCGACCTTCTGTATGTAAGTGGAGCGGGAAAGATTCCATGGCTGAGTTATATTAAACATCTCACTCTAGCACTTGGAATGGGGGATTTGTGGACGTCTCCTGAGGCGGCATGCACCCAGATCTCTAAAAAATCCTTGAATCTGGCCCTAAACCATCTCCGCCACGCCAGTGTATTTACAAACCCTTCCATGGGTAGGCGGACAAAGCACTTTCTTGATTCCAAGGCACTCCCAGGATTCGAGCAATTCTTGGACGATATCCAGCCCCCTCTGGCCAAGAAGCTGTACATCCAATTTAGGCATGGCTCACTGCCGCTCAGGGGTCTTACCCATAAGTGGACCGGGAGCACACAATCAGGAAGCACTTGCCCCGGGTGCGGGGTAGCAGAGGAGACAGATCAGCACGTTCTGCTCTTCTGCCCCTCGTACCGCGGTGCGAGGGCCAAATGGATAGGTCAGTTTTTGTAGGTCCAGGGGTCTCAGAGATTTTAGGGTAGTGCTGAGAATTCTAAGAACGGACACCACGGCCTTGGCCGTGTTTGCAACATCAAGGTTCCTTATATCCATGTGGTATCCTAGATGTGCAATTTTAAAAGGAAGTCCAAAAACACTACCCAACAGTTAAGGGCTTTTCTCTTGATCATGGCAAATGTACTTATTGTGTGGGGCCCTATCTAGTATTCTATGTCTGATATTATGAGATGGGTGCATTGTCTTGTATTGCTTTTATCTTTTGTACATTTTATGATACAGTTTTTATTGTAATTTTTTGTTAAATAGTTTTTTAAATTCTCTTTTTAAATTAGACTATGAAATTGTAAATTGTCTTTTTATGGTTCTTAACCGAAAATAAAAGCTTTTGACTGACTGACTAAAACCGTAATTTCAATGAAATTTTAAAATCTAATATTTATGTGGGCCTGTCAGAAAACCCGTAGGCTCAAACTTGAAAGAAATTTGACAACATTTGACAAGTGTTTTGGTACAATAGGGCCCAAAAAAAGTAGTCAGCGTCTCACAAGAGTCACATGCCACCCTTTCATTGTCTAAAGAGGTAGTGCAGGACACCAATGGTACCCATAGACATTAAACAAATGAAAGCAGACATCTAATTAGCCTATCTGGGTAACCTTCTCACAAAATAAGCCCACAGGCTTCAGAAAAGAAGCACAAAGCAATTTCAAGAAAACTATTTATGCATTGGTGTTTTGAAGAGGGAAAGTGCTATCCAGAGAATCCATCTCTATCATGGCTTCAGGACAAACTCCAGAGTAACCACCTGCCACTCCATCCACAGGCCCTGTCCGTGCTGGAACCTCACAGGATGACGACATGACAGTGCTGCCACTATCATCAAATGCAGCACCTTCCGCCTGGCCAAAAAAGGAATTGGTGGTTTAGAAATTGTATACATTTTCATCTGTGGAAAAAATATATAAATGCCTAAAAAGTAACATGTTCTTTGTGTAATAAGGTGTTGCACAGGGCCATCCAACTCTAAGAATAAAATCAGCATGTGGAAGCACATGTGGGCTATGAGCCCCTGTCAGAATGCTAAGGCAGAGATACAAAGACGACATTATGGAGCAGAGGGAGGTGAAACAGCACCACTTGAAGTACAGCAGCAACAAGAAGGGGAAGCATTGCAGCATTTTGCAACAAATGACAAACATGCAGCATTATGCAACATAAACAAAAGGCCAGATTTACTAATCGCTTGTGTTGCCCTTGTGTCACGCAAGGCAAAGCAAGGCAATACAAGTCCTTAATTGAGAATTATTAAACCATGGGAAGCCACCTTGCATAGCTCTGTACAGTTTAGTAAATCCAGTGTAATGCAAGGCAGCACATTTCATTGCTGTACAATGCCTTGCAGCAGGGAGGCATTCCCTGGGTGGAGTATGAACAGTCCGACATATTCACCCATAGTTTTTAGTAAATTCATTGATATACAAGGAGTTGTAAACCTGAGAATGTATCAACATGCATTCTGCATCACAAATAGAACAAGCATTTACAATGCAATGGTCTCGGCATCATTAAAGGTAGAGCTATTGCCATTGCTCATGACATTTCTTTTTTTTTCTTTAAATCATAAATAAATGGCATTGTCATTTACATTGCCAATACACAGCACTCTGCACTCAACAGCACACAGCACTCTGCACTCAACAGCACACAGCACTCTGCACTCAACAGCACACAGCACTCTGCACTCAACAGCACACACCACTCTGCACTCAACAGCACACACCACTCTGCACTCAACAGCACACACCACTCTGCACTCAACAGCACACACCACTCTGCACTCAACAGCACACACCACTCTGCACTCAACTGCACTCACTACTCTGCACTCACTACTCTGCACTCACTACTCTGCACTCACTACTCTGCACTCACTACTCTGCACTCACCACTCTGCACTCACCACTCTGCACTCACCACTCTGCACTCACCACTCTGCACTCACCACTCTGCACTCACCACTCTGCACTCACCGCTCTGCACTCCCTACTCTGCACTCCCTACTCTGCACTCCCTACTCTGCACTCACTACTCTGCACTCACTACTCACTACTCTGCACTCACTACTCCCTACTCTGCACTCCCTACTCTGCACTCCCTACTCTGCACTCACTACTCTGCACTCACTACTCACTACTCTGCACTCACTACTCACTACTCTGCACTCACTACTCACTACTCTGCACTCACTACTCATTACTCTGCACTCACTACTCTGCACTCACTACTCACTACTCTGCACTCACTACTCACTACTCTGCACTCACTACTCACTACTCACTACACACTACTCTGCACTCACTACTCTGCACTCACTACTCACTACTCACTACTCTGCACTCACTACTCTGCACTCACTACTCAATACTCTGCACTCACTATTCTGCACTCACTACTCACTACTCTGCACTCACTACTCACTACTCTGCACTCACTACTCACTACTCTGCACTCACTACTCACTACTCTGCACTCACTACTCACTACTCTGCACTCACTACTCTGCAGTCACTACTCTGCACTCACTACTCTGCACTCACTACTCTGCACTCACTACTCACTAATCTGCACTCACTACTCTGCACTCACTACTCTGCACTCACTACTCTGCACTCACTACTCAGCACTCACTACTCTGCACTCACTACTCTGCACTCACTACTCTGCACTCACTACTCACTACTCTGCACTTACTACTCAGCACTCACTACTCACTACTCTGCACTCACTACTCACTACTCACTACTCTGCACTCACTACTCTGCACTCACTACTCACTACTCTGCACTCACTACTCACTACTCTGCACTCACTACTCTGCACTCACTACTCACTACTCTGCACTCACTACTCACTACTCTGCACTCACTACTCACTACTTTGCACTCACTACTCACTACTCACTACTCTGCACTCACTACTCTGCACTCACTACTCTGCACTCACTACTCTGCACTCCCTACTCACTACTCTGCACTCACTACTCTGCACTCACTACTCACTACTCTGCACTCACTACTCTGCACTCACTACTCTGCACTCACTACTCACTACTCTGCACTCACTACTCTGCACTCACTACTCTGCACTCACTACTCTGTACTTACTACTCACTACTCACTACTCTGCACTCACTACTCTGCACTCACTACTCACTACTCACTACTCTGCACTCACTACTCTGCACTCACTACTCTGCACTCACTACTCTGCACTCACTACTCTGCACTACTCACTACTCACTACTCACTACTCTGCACTTACTACTCACTACTCTGCACTTACTACTCACTACTCTGCACTTACTACTCACTACTCACTACTCTGCACTCACTACTCACTACTCTGCACTCACTACTCACTACTCACCACTCTGCACTCACTACTCACTACTCTGCACTCACTACTCTGCACTCACTACTCTGCACTCACTACTCTGCACTCACTACTCGGCACTCACTACTCTGCACTCACTACTCACTACTATGCACTCATTACTCACTACTCTGCACTCACTACTCACTACTCTGCACTCAGTACTCACTACTCTGCACTCAGTACTCACTACTCTGCACTCACTACTCTGCACTCACTACTTTGCACTCACTACTTTGCACTCACTACTCACTACTCTGCACTCACTACTCTGCACTCACTACTCTGCACTCACTACTCAGCACTCACTACTCTGCACTCACTACTCTGCACTCACTACTCTGCACTCACTACTCTGCACTCACTACTCACTACTCTGCACTCACTACTCACTACTCTGCACTCAATACTCACTACTCTGCACTCACTACTCACTACTCTGCACTCACTACTCACTACTCTGCACTCACTACTGTGCACTCACTACTCACTACTCTGCACTCACTACTCACTACTCTGCAATCACTACTCTGCACTCACTACTCACTACTCTGCACTCACTACTCACTACTCTGCACTCACTACTCTGCACTCACTACTCTGCACTCACTACTCTGCACTCACTACTCTGCACTCACTACTCTGCACACTCACTACTCTGCACACTCACTACTCTGCACTCACTACTCTGCACTCACTACTCTGCACTCACTACTCACTACTCTGCACTCACTACTCTGCACTTACCACTCACTACTCTGCACTCACTACTCTGCACTCATTACTCACTACTCTGCACTCACTACTCTGCACTCACTACTCACTACTCTGCACTTACTACTCACTACTCTGCACTCACTTCTCACTACTCTGCACTCACTACTCTGCGCTCACTACTCACTACTCACTACTCTGCACTCACTACTCTGCACTCACTACTCACTACTCACTACTCTGCACTCACTACTCTGCACTCACTACTCACTACTCTGCACTCACTACTCTGCACTCTCTACTCTGCATTCACTACTCTGCACTCCCTACTCTGCACTCCCTACTCAGCACTCCCTACTCTGCACTTCCTACTCTGCACTCACTACTCACTACTCTGCACTCACTACTCACTACTCTGCACTCACTACTCTGCACTCACTACTCTGCACTCACTACTCTGCACTCACTACTTTGCACTCCCTACTCTGCACTCCCTACTCTGCACTCCCTACTCTGCACTCACTACTCACTACTCTGCACTCACTACTCACTACTCTGCACTCACTACTCTGCACTCACTACTCTGCACTCACTACTCTGCACTCACTAATCTGCACTCACTACTCTGCACTCACTACTCACTACTCACTACTCTGCATTTACTACTCACTACTCAGAACTTACTACTCACTACTCTGCACTTACTTACTACTCACTACTCAGCATTTACTACTCACTACTCACTACTCTGCACTCACTACTCACTACTCACTACTCTGCACTCACTACTCATTACTCTGCACTCACTACTCACTACTCTGCACTCACTACTCACTACTCTGCACTCACTACTCACTACTCTGCACTCACTACTCTGCACTCACTACTCTGCACTCACTACTCTGCACTCACTACTCTGCACTCACTACTCTGCACTCACTCCTCTGCACTCACTACTCTGCACTCACTACTCTGCACTCACTACTCACTACTCTGCACTTACTACTCACTACTCTGCATTTACTACTCACTACTCACTACTCTGCACTCACTACTCACCACTCTGCACTCAATACTCACTACTCACTACTCTGCACTCACTACTCACTACTCACTACTCTGCACTCACTACTCACTACTTTGCACTCACTACTCACTACTCTGCACTCACTACTCACTACTCTGCACTCACTACTCACTACTCTGCACTCACTACTCACTACTCTGCACTCACTACTCACTACTCTGCACTCACTACTCTGCACTCACTACTCTGTACTCACTACTCTGCACACTCACTCTGCACTCTGCAATCACTACTCTGCACACTCACTACTCTGCACACTCACTACACTGCACATCACTACTCTGCACACTCACTACTCTACACTCACTACTCTGCACTCACTACTCTGCACTCACTACTCACCACTCACTACTCTGCACTCACTACTCTGCACTCACTTCTCTGCACTCACTACTCTGCACTCACTACTCTGCACTCACTACTCACTACTCACTACTCTGCACTCACTACTCACTACTCACTACTCTGCACTCACTACTCACTACTCACTACTCTGCACTCACTACTCACTACTCTGCACTCACTACTCTGCACTCACTACTCTGCACTCTTTACTCGGCACTCACTACTCTGCACTCACTACTCACTACTCTGCACTCACTACTCTGCACTCACTACTCACTACTCTGCACTCAGTACTAACTACTCTGCACTCACTACTCACTACTCTGCACTCACTACTCACTACTCTGCACTCACTACTCTGCACTCACTACTTTGCACTCACTACTCACTACTCTGCACTCACTACTCTGCACTCACTGCTCAGCACTCACTACTCTGCACTCACTACTCTGCACTCACTACTCTGCACTCACTACTCACCACTCACTACTCTGCACTCACTACTCATTACTCTGCACTTACTACTCACTACTCTGCATTTACTACTCACTACTCACTACTCTGCACTCACTACTCACTACTCTGCACTCAATACTCACTACTCACTACTCTGCACTCACTACTCACTACTCACTACTCTGCACTCACTACTCACTACTTTGCACTCACTACTCACTACTCTGCACTCACTACTCTGCACTCACTACTCTGCACTCACTACTCTGCACTCACTACTCTGCACTCACTCCTCTGCACTCACTACTCTGCACTCACTACTCTGCACTCACTACTCACTACTCTGCACTTACTACTCACTACTCTGCATTTACTACTCACTACTCACTACTCTGCACTCACTACTCACTACTCTGCACTCAATACTCACTACTCACTACTCTGCACTCACTACTCACTACTCACTACTCTGCACTCACTACTCACTACTTTGCACTCACTACTCACTACTCTGCACTCACTACTCTGCACTCACTACTCTGCACTCACTACTCTGCACTCACTACTCTGCACTCACTCCTCTGCACTCACTACTCTGCACTCACTACTCTGCACTCACTACTCACTACTCTGCACTTACTACTCACTACTCTGCATTTACTACTCACTACTCACTACTCTGCACTCACTACTCACTACTCTGCACTCAATACTCACTACTCACTACTCTGCACTCACTACTCACTACTCACTACTCTGCACTCACTACTCACTACTTTGCACTCACTACTCACTACTCTGCACTCACTACTCACTACTCTGCACTCGCTACTCACTACTCTGCACTCACTACTCACTACTCTGCACTCACTACTCACTACTCTGCACTCACTACTCTGCACTCACTACTCTGCACTCACTACTCTGCACACTCACTCTGCACTCTGCAATCACTACTCTGCACACTCACTACTCTGCACACTCACTACACTGCACATCACTACTCTGCACACTCACTACTCTGCACTCTCTACTCTGCACTGACTACTCTGCACTCACTACTCTACACTCACTACTCTGCACTCACTACTCTGCACTCACTACTCACCACTCACTACTCTGCACTCACTACTCTGCACTCACTTCTCTGCACTCACTACTCTGCACTCACTACTCTGCACTCACTACTCACTACTCACTACTCTGCACTCACTACTCACTACTCACTACTCTGCACTCACTACTCACTACTCACTACTCTGCACTCACTACTCACTACTCTGCACTCACTACTCTGCACTCACTACTCTGCACTCACTACTCTGCACTCACTACTCGGCACTCTTTACTCGGCACTCACTACTCTGCACTCACTACTCACTACTCTGCACTCACTACTCACTACTCTGCACTCACTACTCACTACTCTGCACTCAGTACTAACTACTCTGCACTCACTACTCACTACTCTGCACTCACTACTCACTACTCTGCACTCACTACTCTGCACTCACTACTTTGCACTCACTACTCACTACTCTGCACTCACTACTCTGCACTCACTGCTCAGCACTCACTACTCTGCACTCACTACTCTGCACTCACTACTCTGCACTCACTACTCACCACTCACTACTCTGCACTCACTACTCTGCACTCACTACTCTGCACTCAATACTCACTACTCTGCACTCACTACTCACTACTCTGCACTCACTACTCTGCACTCACTACTCTGCACTCACTACTCACTACTCTGCACTCACTACTCTGCACTCACTACTCACTACTCTGCACTCACTACTCACTACTCACTACTCTGCACTCACTACTCACTACTCAGCACTCACTACTCTGCACTCACTACTCTGCACTCACTACTCTGCACTCACTACTCTGCACACTCACTACTCTGCACACTCACTACTCTGCACTCACTACTCTGCACTCACTACTCTGCACTCACTACTCTGCACTCACTACTCTGCACTCACTACTCTGCACTCACTACTCACTACTCTGCACTCACTACTCTGCACTCACTACTCACTACTCTGCACTTACTACTCACTACTCTGCACTCACTTCTCACTACTCTGCACTCACTACTCTGCACTCACTACTCACTACTCACTACTCTGCACTCACTACTCTGCACTCACTACTCACTACTCTGCACTCACTACTCTGCACTCACTACTCACTACTCTGCACTCACTACTCTGCACTCACTACTCTGCACTCCCTACTCTGCACTCCCTACTCTGCACTCCCTACTCTGCACTCCCTACTCTGCACTCACTACTCTGCACTCACTACTCTGCACTCACTACTCACTACTCTGCACTCACTACTCAGCACTCACTACTCACTACTCTGCACTCACTACTCACTACTCACTACTCTGCACTCACTACTCTGCACTCACTACTCACTACTCTGCACTCACTACTCACTACTCTGCACTCACTACTCTGCACTCACTACTCACTACTCTGCACTCACTACTCACTACTCTGCACTCACTACTCACTACTTTGCACTCACTACTCACTACTCACTACTCTGCACTCACTACTCTGCACTCACTACTCTGCACTCACTACTCTGCACTCCCTACTCACTACTCTGCACTCACTACTCTGCACTCACTACTCACTACTCTGCACTCACTACTCTGCTCTCACTACTCTGCACTCACTACTCTGCACTCACTACTCACTACTCTGCACTCACTACTCTGCACTCACTACTCTGCACTCACTACTCTGTACTTACTACTCACTACTCACTACTCTGCACTCACTACTCTGCACTCACTACTCACTACTCACTACTCTGCACTCACTACTCTGCACTCACTACTCTGCACTCACTACTCTGCACTCACTACTCTGCACTCACTACTCTGCACTACTCACTACTCACTACTCACTACTCTGCACTTACTACTCACTACTCTGCACTTACTACTCACTACTCTGCACTTACTACTCACTACTCACTACTCTGCACTCACTACTCACTACTCTGCATTCACTACTCACTACTCACCACTCTGCACTCACTACTCACTACTCTGCACTCACTACTCTGCACTCACTACTCTGCACTCACTACTCTGCACTCACTACTCTGCACTCACTACTCTGCACTCACTACTCGGCACTCACTACTCTGCACTCACTACTCACTACTATGCACTCATTACTCACTACTCTGCACTCACTACTCACTACTCTGCACTCAGTACTCACTACTCTGCACTCAGTACTCACTACTCTGCACTCACTACTCTGCACTCACTACTTTGCACTCACTACTTTGCACTCACTACTCACTACTCTGCACTCACTACTCTGCACTCACTACTCTGCACTCACTACTCAGCACTCACTACTCTGCACTCACTACTCTGCACTCACTACTCTGCACTCACTACTCTGCACTCACTACTCACTACTCTGCACTCACTACTCACTACTCTGCACTCAATACTCACTACTCTGCACTCACTACTCACTACTCTGCACTCACTACTGTGCACTCACTACTCACTACTCTGCACTCACTACTCACTACTCTGCAATCACTACTCTGCACTCACTACTCACTACTCTGCACTCACTACTCACTACTCTGCACTCACTACTCTGCACTCACTACTCTGCACTCACTACTCTGCACTCACTACTCTGCACTCACTACTCTGCACACTCACTACTCTGCACACTCACTACTCTGCACTCACTACTCTGCACTCACTACTCTGCACTCACTACTCACTACTTTGCACTCACTACTCTGCACTTACCACTCACTACTCTACACTCACTACTCTGCACTCATTACTCACTACTCTGCACTCACTACTCTGCACTCACTACTCACTACTCTGCACTTACTACTCACTACTCTGCACTCACTTCTCACTACTCTGCACTCACTACTCTGCGCTCACTACTCACTACTCACTACTCTGCACTCACTACTCTGCACTCACTACTCACTACTCACTACTCTGCACTCACTACTCACTACTCTGCACTCACTACTCTGCACTCTCTACTCTGCATTCACTACTCTGCACTCCCTACTCTGCACTCCCTACTCAGCACTCCCTACTCAGCACTCCCTACTCTGCACTCCCTACTCTGCACTCACTACTCACTACTCTGCACTCACTACTCACTACTCTGCACTCACTACTCTGCACTCACTACTCTGCACTCACTACTCTGCACTCACTACTTTGCACTCCCTACTCTGCACTCCCTACTCTGCACTCCCTACTCTGCACTCACTACTCACTACTCTGCACTCACTACTCACTACTCTGCACTCACTACTCTGCACTCACTACTCTGCACTCACTACTCTGCACTCACTAATCTGCACTCACTACTCTGCACTCACTACTCACTACTCACTACTCTGCATTTACTACTCACTACTCAGAACTTACTACTCACTACTCTGCACTTACTTACTACTCACTACTCTGCATTTACTACTTACTACTCACTACTCTGCACTCACTACTCACTACTCACTACTCTGCACTCACTACTCATTACTCTGCACTCACTACTCACTACTCTGCACTCACTACTCACTACTCTGCACTCACTACTCACTACTCTGCACTCACTACTCTGCACTCACTACTCTGCACTCACTACTCTGCACTCACTACTCTGCACTCACTCCTCTGCACTCACTACTCTGCACTCACTACTCTGCACTCACTACTCACTACTCTGCACTTACTACTCACTACTCTGCATTTACTACTCACTACTCACTACTCTGCACTCACTACTCACTACTCTGCACTCAATACTCACTACTCACTACTCTGCACTCACTACTCACTACTCACTACTCTGCACTCACTACTCACTACTTTGCACTCACTACTCACTACTCTGCACTCACTACTCACTACTCTGCACTCACTACTCACTACTCTGCACTCACTTCTCTGCACTCACTACTCTGCACTCACTACTCTGCACTCACTACTCACTACTCACTACTCTGCACTCACTACTCACTACTCACTACTCTGCACTCACTACTCACTACTCACTACTCTGCACTCACTACTCACTACTCTGCACTCACTACTCTGCACTCACTACTCTGCACTCTTTACTCGGCACTCACTACTCTGCACTCACTACTCACTACTCTGCACTCACTACTCACTACTCTGCACTCACTACTCACTACTCTGCACTCAGTACTAACTACTCTGCACTCACTACTCACTACTCTGCACTCACTACTCACTACTCTGCACTCACTACTCTGCACTCACTACTTTGCACTCACTACTCACTACTCTGCACTCACTACTCTGCACTCACTGCTCAGCACTCACTACTCTGCACTCACTACTCTGCACTCACTACTCTGCACTCACTACTCACCACTCACTACTCTGCACTCACTACTCATTACTCTGCACTTACTACTCACTACTCTGCATTTACTACTCACTACTCACTACTCTGCACTCACTACTCACTACTCTGCACTCAATACTCACTACTCATTACTCTGCACTCACTACTCACTACTCACTACTCTGCACTCACTACTCACTACTTTGCACTCACTACTCACTACTCTGCACTCACTACTCTGCACTCACTACTCTGCACTCACTACTCTGCACTCACTACTCTGCACTCACTCCTCTGCACTCACTACTCTGCACTCACTACTCTGCACTCACTACTCACTACTCTGCACTTACTACTCACTACTCTGCATTTACTACTCACTACTCACTACTCTGCACTCACTACTCACTACTCTGCACTCAATACTTACTACTCACTACTCTGCACTCACTACTCACTACTCTGCACTCACTACTCACTACTTTGCACTCACTACTCTGCACTCACTACTCTGCACTCACTACTCTGCACTCACTACTCTGCACTCACTACTCTGCACTCACTCCTCTGCACTCACTACTCTGCACTCACTACTCTGCACTCACTACTCACTACTCTGCACTTACTACTCACTACTCTGCATTTACTACTCACTACTCACTACTCTGCACTCACTACTCACTACTCTGCACTCAATACTCACTACTCACTACTCTGCACTCACTACTCACTACTCACTACTCTGCACTCACTACTCACTACTTTGCACTCACTACTCACTACTCTGCACTCACTACTCACTACTCTGCACTCGCTACTCACTACTCTGCACTCACTACTCACTACTCTGCACTCACTACTCACTACTCTGCACTCACTACTCTGCACTCACTACTCTGCACTCACTACTCTGCACACTCACTCTGCACTCTGCAATCACTACTCTGCACACTCACTACTCTGCACACTCACTACACTGCACATCACTACTCTGCACACTCACTACTCTGCACTCTCTACTCTGCACTGACTACTCTGCACTCACTACTCTACACTCACTACTCTGCACTCACTACTCTGCACTCACTACTCACCACTCACTACTCTGCACTCACTACTCTGCACTCACTTCTCTGCACTCACTACTCTGCACTCACTACTCTGCACTCACTACTCACTACTCACTACTCTGCACTCACTACTCACTACTCACTACTCTGCACTCACTACTCACTACTCACTACTCTGCACTCACTACTCACTACTCTGCACTCACTACTCTGCACTCACTACTCTGCACTCACTACTCTGCACTCACTACTCGGCACTCTTTACTCGGCACTCACTACTCTGCACTCACTACTCACTACTCTGCACTCACTACTCACTACTCTGCACTCACTACTCACTACTCTGCACTCAGTACTAACTACTCTGCACTCACTACTCACTACTCTGCACTCACTACTCACTACTCTGCACTCACTACTCTGCACTCACTACTTTGCACTCACTACTCACTACTCTGCACTCACTACTCTGCACTCACTGCTCAGCACTCACTACTCTGCACTCACTACTCTGCACTCACTACTCTGCACTCACTACTCACCACTCACTACTCTGCACTCACTACTCTGCACTCACTTCTCTGCACTCACTACTCTGCACTCACTACTCTGCACTCAATACTCACTACTCTGCACTCACTACTCACTACTCTGCACTCACTACTCTGCACTCACTACTCTGCACTCACTACTCACTACTCTGCACTCACTACTCTGCACTCACTACTCACTACTCTGCACTCACTACTCACTACTCACTACTCTGCACTCACTACTCACTACTCAGCACTCACTACTCTGCACTCACTACTCTGCACTCACTACTCTGCACTCACTACTCTGCACACTCACTACTCTGCATACTCACTACTCTGCACTCACTACTCTGCACTCACTACTCTGCACTCACTACTCTGCACTCACTACTCTGCACTCACTACTCTGCACTCACTACTCACTACTCTGCACTCACTACTCTGCACTCACTACTCACTACTCTGCACTTACTACTCACTACTCTGCACTCACTTCTCACTACTCTGCACTCACTACTCTGCACTCACTACTCACTACTCACTACTCTGCACTCACTACTCTGCACTCACTACTCACTACTCTGCACTCACTACTCTGCACTCACTACTCACTACTCTGCACTCACTACTCTGCACTCACTACTCTGCACTCACTACTCTGCACTCCCTACTCTGCACTCCCTACTCTGCACTCCCTACTCTGCACTCCCTACTCTGCACTCCCTACTCTGCACTCACTACTCTGCACTCACTACTCACTACTCTGCACTCACTACTCTGCACTCACTACTCTGCACTCACTATTCTGCACTCACTACTTTGCACCACCCTACTCTGCACTCCCTACTCTGCACTCCCTACTCTGCACTCACTACTCTGCACTCACTACTCACTACTCTGCACTCACTACTCTGCACTCACTACTCTACACTCACTACTCTGCACTCACTACTCACTACTCACTACTCACTACTCTGCACTTACTACTCACTACTCTGCACTTACTACTCACTACTCTGCATTTACTACTCACTACTCACTACTCTGCACTCACTACTCACTACTCTGCACTCACTACTCACTACTCTGCACTCACTACTCAGCACTCACTACTCACTACTCTGCACTCACTACTCACTACTCTGCACTCACTACTCTGCACTCACTACTCTGCACTCATTACTCTGCACTCACTACTTTGGACTCCCTACTCTGCACTCCCTACTCTGCACTCCCTACTCTGCACTCACTACTCACTACTCTGCACTCACTACTCACTACTCTGCACTCACTACTCTGCACTCACTACTCTGCACTCACTACTCTGCACTCACTCCTCTGCACTCACTACTCTGCACTCACTAGTCTGCACTCACTACTCTGCACTCACTACTCACTACTCTGCACTTACTACTCACTACTCTGCACTTACTACTCACTACTCACTACTCTGCACTCACTACTCACTACTCACTACTCTGCACTCACTACTCACTACTCACTACTCTGCACTCACGACTCACTACTTTGCACTCACTACTCACTACTCACTACTCTGCACTCACTACTCACTACTCTGCACTCACTACTCACTACTCTGCACTCACTACTCACTTCTCACTACTCTGCACTCACTACTCACTACTCTGCACTCACTACTCTGCACTCACTACTCTGCACTCACTACTCCGCACACTCACTACTCTGCACACTCACTAGTCTGCACACTCACTACTCTGCACACTCACTACTCTGCACTCACTACTCTGCACTCACTACTCTGCACTCACTACTCTGCACACTCACTACTCTGCACACTCACTAGTCTGCACACTCACTACTCTGCACACTCACTACTCTGCACTCACTACTCTGCACTCACTACTCTGCACTCACTACTCTGCACTCACTACTCTGCACACTCTCTCTGCACTCTGGACTCACATTCTGCACTCACTACTCTGCACACTCACTACTCTGCACACTCACTACTCTGCACTCACTACTCTGCACTCACTACTCTGCACTCACTACTCTGCACTCACTACTCTGCACTCACTACTCTGCATTCACTACTCACTACTCACTACTCTGCACTCACTGCTCTGCACTCACTTCTCTGCACTCACTACTCTGCACTCACTACTCTGCACTCACTACTCTGCACTCACTACTCACTACTCTGCACTCACTACTCTGCACTCACTACTCTGCACTCACTACTCACTACTCTGCACTCACTACTCTGCACTCACTACTCTGCAGTCACTACTCACTACTCACTACTCACTACTCTGCACTCACTACTCTGCACTCACTACTCTGCACTCACTACTCTGCACTCACTACTCACTACACTACTCACTACTCACTACTCTGCACTCACTACTCTGCACTCACTACTCTGCACTCACTACTCTGCACTCACTACTCACTACTCTGCACTCACTACTCTGCACTCACTCACTACTCTGCACTCACTACTCTGCACTCACTACTCACTACTCTGCACTCACTACTCACTACTCTGCACTCACTACTCTGCACTCACTACTCTGCACACTCACTCTGCACTCTGGACTCACACTCTGCACTCACTACTCTGCACACTCACTACTCTGCACTCACTACTCTGCACTCACTACTCTCCACTCACTACTCTCCACTCACTACTCTGCACACTCTCTCTGCACACTCTCTCTGCACACTCTCTCTGCACACTCTCTCTGCACACTCACTACTCTGCACACTCACTCTGCACTCCGCAAACTCACTCTGCACTCACACTCTGCACTCACACTCTGCACTCACTACTCTGCACTCATGGAATCTTCCACCACACTTTCTAAAACTCTATAGTCCAAAGCATAATAGGCACAGGACCAAAAGAAGGGTAGACATTTGCTTAAAATAATCTTATTGTATTTATGAGACTACGGAAACACCCTCTACGCAGGTACCACCGCTAAACTCCAGAAGAAACTACAACGAATCCAAAACGCCTCAGCCAGGCTCATATTAGACATCCCACGCAACGAACACATCTCTGGTCACCTTAAAGACCTCCACTGGCTACCCGTCAATAAGACGATCACTTTCCGACTGCTTACCCACGCACACAAATCACTCTACGACATCGGACCAGATTGCCTCAACTCTCGACTATCCTTCTACACCCCCTCCCGCCAACTTCGCTCTTCCAGCCAAGCCTTCGCCACTGTACCTCGCATCAACAAGACCACCATGGGAGGCAGATCCTTCTCATACCTGGCTGCCAAAACATGGAACTCACTCCCCGCTTACCTTCGCCTCACCCAGAATCACCTAGCGTTCAGAAAGCAGCTTAAAACGTGGATATTTGACAAATAATCCACCTCCCCTTCCTAAGCGCCTTGAAACCCTCTGGGTATGTAGTGCGCTATATAAATGTTATGACTTGACTTGACTTGACTTGACATGAGGAGCAAAAGCGAGACTGTGAAATGTGCTGAATATCAGTTTGTTACGAATCAACAGAGTGGAGTTAGAGAACCAAGAAATAGTAATTTATAATCCGGGTTAGAAGGAGTAGTAATCACAAGCTGAGGATCAACGGGCGCGAAACAGCGTGGTGGGCGCGCACGAGACGCAGCGTGGGCGTGCACATCAGCTGAAGATCGCCGGAGAAAACACCGAGTCTGCCTGCTGCCATGACTGACCCGCTGCGGAGGGAAAGAGCCCGGTGAATGGGGGTAGAGGGGGGGCGGCAGAGAGGGAGTGGGCAGAGAGGGAGGGTGTGTGTGTGTGTGTGTGTGTGTGTGTGTGTGTGTGTGTGCGTGCGTGTGTGTGCGTGCGTGTGTCTGTCTGTCTGTCTATGTGTGTCTTTCGCGTGCCTGCCTGCCTGCCTGCGCGTCCACAGACCCTGGTCTGCTCGTGCACCGCTCTGTATTCCCTTGCGAGTGAACTCGGCGACAATAGATCTCGTTGCCGAGACCTAAAAATGAAAATGCCTTTAAGGATTGTTTTAGTGCAGGAAGGTGTCCCTTGCGGCACAAAAAACAATCCCACTCATTACGGAGGCACGAGTGTACCATGCCACAATAGTGCCTGCTGAGACTTTTTGAGAGCCAACCCCCAATAACTATCTGGACCCCAATAGTTTATCACCCCACTATATACCAAATAGTTTCAGCTCCCAAAATCTTCAATTGATCTTTCCAATCGAGACTGTACTACTATTCAGGACAAATAATATTTTAGAAGAATTAAATGGAATAATATATTAGAAACATAGAAGACTGAGTTCTAGATCAAAAATAAGCAAAAGAGATTTGTATTACAGAAAAATTAAAGGACGATCTGATAGAGAATAAACAGATATCGCCATTAGATGGTTAGGGCAAAAGTACTGGTAAAGAATTCAAATTCATAAAACAGGAATTATTTTAGCCAAAAATTCTAAGTGTTTAACTTATGTACTGACCGCTCAATAGAACACCAGAAAATGCCAACTTGTCCCTATTTATTACAAAAGGATAATGAAGTGGACAGAAAGCACATGGGCCAAAATAATGATCATATCCCCAAATACAATAACTCCGAAGGTTTTAGAATCAAACTGCATATGCTTTTAATAAATACTGCAAATACAGCATAGAATGATCATGGTTAGGGTAGCATTTGACAAATCATAAACAACAATGTAATAATGAAATCTAAGCAATTATATAAACATTTACCCCATTAGCTAAGGTAAGAAAAAGCTTACAATCCATCCTCAGCAACTGCATCTGGGGATCTATAACACAACATTTCTTGAACAATAACTTATAGAACTCACACGTCTTCTAAGGAACTTCCAATGGAACTCCTCAAAAACTATACTTCGGGTACATGATGGAAGCTTCATTCACAATGCACAGTTTCTAATCATATAATACTAATTGATTGCTAGTTGAACGAGCGGAGAGATGACTTAGCACCAGGAACGCGATTGGGAGGCACCGGCGTAACTAAAGGGGGGCGAGGGGGGTGGTCCGCCTCAGGCCGCACTATTTTGAGGGCGGCCGCGGCCGCGCAGTACTGGCCCGTTGAGGCAGCCTTTATAATTTATTTGGGTACACTGACTGATACTACTATCAATCAGTGTACCCAATTAAATTATAGACGTTGCCTCACCGGGCCAGTACCGCGCGGCCGCCGTTTGAAGTGTAAGCGCTGCGCAGCCAATGGATTGACATTCACGTGACATGGAGAGGTCACGTGAATGCACCTAACAGTGTATCCTTTTACTGTCTCTGGGCGCGAAGGCAGGGCAAGCGGTAGTTATGTTGTATTAGTTGCTAATGCCCGCCTTTGGTGTCTCCCTCGATCATGCGTGCAAATACCGGCTTTAACTGGAGGGGCCGCAGGGCACAGTCATGGCAGAGGCAGAGATGCATGCAGGGTCGGTCGGACGATTATTAATACAAAAGGTCCACCGTCCAGCTCAGCTGAGGTGAGTGAGAAGTCTGTTGCGGGCAATGATAAAATAAATATGAGCTTGCTTTCTTAATAAATAGCATACTTGTAATTAATGCAGAGGCGTAGCTAGAGCTTGTGGCGCCCGTGGCTATCCTTCAGCTTGCCGCCCCCCTGGGGCCTTGCTGGGGAAAAAGGATGGCGAGCACCTGAAAGAGGTCCGAGAGACACGTAGTGTCGCTGCTAATAGTTACCTCAATCATGCAAATTACATGCACATACATGACACGGTCCAGGGCTAGATAGCCCCCGTCCCCAAAATAGTACTTTGGCTTTTGTAGTCTGGTCTGCCCTGTTCCCATGATGCACTGGGCCAGGGACAGACTAATTTGCATACAGCCAGGTTCTGAAACTGGGATGGTGCAATGAGCTAAAAAACGGTGTTGGATCTAGCCCTGATCTCTTGACTGGGTGAGAGTACTCTGCTTAATTCAGAGACTCTGTCCATCACCACCCCTTGTTGTAAATTATTTTGTCCACCCTAAGCGTGGAAGAGTATACTCAGATGTGAGTCCCTTGCTCATTGCACCATCAGGATTCAAGCAAGCTGGGCCGAAGACGCCTGTAATGGCAGAAACCGGTCCCCGGAAGCTTGTTTCCTTCCCAGTGTAAGAATTGGCTTTTGTAGTCTGGTCTGCCCTGTTCCCATGATGCACTGGGCCAGGGACAGACTAATTTGCATACAGCCAGGTTCTGAAACTGGGATGGTGCAATGAGCTAAAAAACGGTGTTGGATCTAGCCCTGATCTCTTGACTGGGTGAGAGTACTCTGCTTAGCTTAATTCAGAGACTCTGTCAATCACCACCCCTTGTTGTAAATTATTTTGTCCACCCTAAGCGTGGAAGGGTATACTCAGATGTGAGTCCCTTGCTCATTGCACCATCAGGATTCAAGCAAGCCGGGCCGAAGACGCCTGTAATGGCAGAAACCGGTCCCCGGAAGCTTGTTTCCTTCCCAGTGTAAGAATTGGCTTTTGTAGTCTGGTCTGCCCTGTTCCCATGATGCACTGGGCCAGGGACAGACTAATTTGCATACAGCCAGGTTCTGAAACTGGGATGGTGCAATGAGCTAAAAAACGGTGTTGGATCTAGCCCTGATCTCTTGACTGGGTGAGAGTACTCTGCTTAATTCAGAGACTCTGTCCATCACCACCCCTTGTTGTAAATTATTTTGTCCACCCTAAGCGTGGAAGGGTATACTCAGATGTGAGTCCCTTGCTCATTGCACCATCAGGATTCAAGCAAGCCGGACCGAAGACGCCTGTAATGGCAGAAACCGGTCCCCGGAAGCTTGTTTCCTTCCCAGTGTAAGAATTGGCTTTTGTAGTCTGGTCTGCCCTGTTCCCATGATGCACTGGGCCAGGGACAGACTAATTTGCATACAGCCAGGTTCTGAAACTGGGATGGTGCAATGAGCTAAAAAACGGTGTTGGATCTAGCCCTGATCTCTTGACTGGGTGAGAGTACTCTGCTTAATTCAGAGACTCTGTCCATCACCACCCCTTGTTGTAAATTATTTTGTCCACCCTAAGCGTGGAAGGGTATACTCAGATGTGAGTCCCTTGCTCATTGCACCATCAGGATTCAAGCAAGCCGGGCCGAAGACGCCTGTAATGGCAGAAACCGGTCCCCGGAAGCTTGTTTCCTTCCCAGTGTAAGAATTGGCTTTTGTAGTCTGGTCTGGTCTGCCCTGTTCCCATGATGCACTGGGCCAGGGACAGACTAATTTGCATACAGCCAGGTTCTGAAACTGGGATGGTGCAATGAGCTAAAAAACGGTGTTGGATCTAGCCCTGATCTCTTGACTGGGTGAGAGTACTCTGCTTAATTCAGAGACTCTGTCCATCACCACCCCTTGTTGTAAATTATTTTGTCCACCCTAAGCGTGGAAGGGTATACTCAGATGTGAGTCCCTTGCTCATTGCACCATCAGGATTCAAGCAAGCCGGGCCGAAGACGCCTGTAATGGCAGAAACCGGTCCCCGGAAGCTTGTTTCCTTCCCAGTGTAAGAATTGGCTTTTGTAGTCTGGTCTGCCCTGTTCCCATGATGCACTGGGCCAGGGACAGACTAATTTGCATACAGCCAGGTTCTGAAACTGGGATGGTGCAATGAGCTAAAAAACGGTGTTGGATCTAGCCCTGATCTCTTGACTGGGTGAGAGTACTCTGCTTAATTCAGAGACTCTGTCCATCACCACCACTTGTTGTAAATTACGATGAGTTTCAGAGGCCGAGGCACGCCTGCGGTGGTCCGAGCGGCAAGGTACTTCTCAATCACCTCAGCTGAGCCGGTCGGTGGACCTTTTGTATTAATAATCGTCCGACCCACACTGCATGCATCTCTGCCTCTGCCATGACTGTGCGGCCCCTCCAGTTAAAGCCGGCATTTGCAAGCATGATCGAGGAGGCACCAAAAGAATTATTGCAGCATGGCGGGCATTAGCAACGTAATCAAACGTAACTACCGATTGCCCTGCCTTCGCGCCCAGAGACAGTAAAAGGATACACTGTTAGGTGCATTCATGTGACCTCTACATGTCACGTGAATGCCAATCCACTGGCTGCGCAGGGCTTACACTTCATACGGCGGCACTATTTTGAGGGCGGCCGCGCGGTACTGGCCCGTTGAGGCAGCATTTATAATTTATTTGGGTACACTGACTGATAGTAGTATCAGTCAGTGTACCCAAATAAATTATAAAGGCAGCCTCAACGGGCCAGTACCGCGCGGCCGCCCTCAAAATAGTGCTGCCTGGGCGGAACGCCCCCCGCTCCCCCCTAGCTATGCCCGTGCTAAGCACTTTCAATATTACTTGTGTTGTGCCAAATATATCTATTTGTGGTTTGTTTGCTGTCATCCGTGTGAGTGAGCAGTCCATCTTCTTTGTCCTTTAATCATTTCTCAAATAACACTGTTGCACCTGTGATTCATAAATCTCAGGTTGACTTGCTGTGTCTTTCATCACTCTGTCTGTGCCTTTCTGTGTGCTGAGCAGTGTTTGGACTCCTCTCTCTGTATCATAGCCATAGTTGTCCACTACTGGCTGCAATCGGTCTCATCAGTTGGGGTTGTAATGTCCCATGTAATTGCAATTTTGTTGGTTTCTGTGGTTCTTGCTGAATCCCGAGGCTGATGTCCGTCTGGCATTGATACAGTGTTTGTTTGCACAGTTTCTAGAGGATGAGACTGGGCCTGTGGCCTGTTTGTACATCAGTCTCCCAGCAGGTGCCCTTGACATCCAGGCGTGAGATAGTCTTCAAAAACAACCATGGGCAATGCCAATAGGTCTTGCCTATGAATGCACCATCAAACCAGACCTAAAACTTCCTGTGCGCCCTCCTCCCATCTGGGCTGCGGCCTGTTATCTAAGACATTTTAATAGCCTTGCAATGGCATGTGTGTGACCCTAAAAGTTCAAGCTCAGGCAGCTGGGATAAATAAACACAATAATCACAGGTGTGTGAATGGCAAGCACTGTTTTGTGGAAGCACACAACTTCTGCACAATCAAAACAGGAACTCCTGGCTTCCAGCCTATGCTCGTAGCCAAAGTCTCTCTCCTGGTGGTACTCGAATAATTGGTTGGCGACAGCGGCGCTGTTCTGCCAGATCATAAAGACGTCATGCCTGTTGTTCACGGTGGTCATGGACTTGTTTTGAAAATGTTATGGAGGTGAACCCCGGCCAACATGTTCCAGGTCATTGAGGGATACGTTCTTAAAAAATGTGAAATGTTAAATGTCGTATACTTGTAAAGCGCACAGCTGCCCCAGCAAAGGGGCTTCCCGGTGCAGTATACCGCTGGGGAACCTATCCTTGTTTTCCCTGTGAGATGGTCCCTCCTGGGCATCTCCAAGGTGAAGACAAGCATACCCGGCGCTGATGTGGCCGTTAGTAGAGATTAAGCAAGCTATTGCCCAGAGTTGCTGAGTGGGACCCATGGTTAGAGTAGGCACCGAGGCAAGAATTATTGAGTCCGCTGACCATGGCCCAAGACCCTGCCAAGTCAGGGATCGAACCCTGGTCACGGGCCGACCTCTGCTTCCGGGTCTGCCGCCTCTAACCAGTGAGCCACACCACTCCACTCCAAGGGACCTATGTTCAACCTCATGAGCACAGGGTACACAGGGTGAAATGAGTACTATTAAGTTTGGGTAAGAATAAACATCTGTTATTCAGCGCCAAGATACCCTCGGGAGAATGTCCGCTTTATAAAGACACATGTTTATGTTGAGAATAAGAGATGGGGTGATGCTGAGAAAAGCTATTTAGAGGTGAGTGACACAAAATTCAAGGGTAGTGCATGAGTGTGTTTGAAATGGGGCTCATTTCCAACAACACGAGAAATGCCAAAAGATAGGTGCCAGAAGCCTCTATGATATGGTACTAAGATTGCATAGACAAGGTATTCTAGGCACACAGAAGCACCACTTTTCGAACTATTTGTCACCACCATGGGAACGGTGCCTGCGTGCCTTAACGTAGCAACAGCAAATGCACAACTACCTAGGATGTTAAAACATTAAAAGGAAGTTAAACATATATTCACTTCGAAATAACGTAAACTAAACAGAATCACAAAAAAAAGCTATCTGGAGTCTACCTTTAATGGCCTGAATACCAAGGCCAAGTGCAAATGCATAAAATCATTTCACGTGTGACTGTGACTGGCTTGAATAGAAAAGAAGGAAGGCGATTTCTTTTTAAGAACGTATCCCTCAATGACCTGGAACATGTTGGCCGGGGTTTACCTCCATAACAGTTTCAAACCAAGTCCATGACCACCGTGAACGACAGGCATGACGTCATTATGGTCTGGCAGAACAGCGCCGCTGTCGCCAGACAATTATTCGAGTACCACCAGGAGAGAGACTTTGGCTACGAGCATAGGTTGGAAGCCAGGAGTTCCTGTTTTGATTGTGCAGAAGTTGTGTGCTTCCACAAAACAGTGCTTGCCATTCACACACCTGTGATCATTGTGTTTATTTATCCCAGCTGCCTGAGCTTGAACTTTTAGGGGCACACACATGCCATTGCAAGGCGATTAAAATGTCTTAGATAACAGGCCGCAGCCCAGATGGGAGGAGGGCGCACAGGAAGTTTTAGGCCTGGTTTGATGGTGCATTCATAGGCAAGACCTATTGGCATTGCCCATGGTTGATGTTGAAGACTATCTCACGCCTGGATGTCAAGGGCACCTGCTGGGAGACTGATGTACAAACAGGCCACAGGCCCAGTCTCATCCTCTAGAAACTGTGCAAACAAACACTGTCTCAATGCCAGACGGACATCAGCCTCGGGATTCAGCAAGAACCACAGAAACCAACAAAATTGCAATTACATGGGACATTACAACCCCAACTGATGAGACCGATTTCATCCAGTAGTGGACAACTATGGCTATGATACAGAGAGAGGAGTCCAAACACTGCTCAGCACACAGAAAGGCACAGACAGAGTGATGAAAAACACAGCAAGTCAACCTGAGATTTATGAATCACAGATGCAACAGTGTTATTTGAGAAATGATTAAAGGACAAAGAAGATGGACTGCTCGCTCACACGGATGACAGCAAACAAACCACAAATAGATATATTTGGCACCACACAAGTAATATCAAAAGTGCTTAGCACCGGCATAGCTAGGGGGGCAAGGGGGGCGGTCCGCCCCAGGCAGCACTATTTTGAGGGCGGCCGCGCGGTACTGGTCCGTTGAGGCAGCCTTTATAATTTATTTGGGTACACTGACTGATACTACTATCAGTCAGTGTACCCAAATAAATTATAAACGCTGCCTCAACGGGCCAGTACCGCGCGGCCTCCGTTTGAAGTGTAAGCACTGCGCAGCCAGTGGATTGGCATTCACGTGACATGGAGAGGTCACGTGAATGCACCTAACAGTGTATCCTTTTACTGTCTCTGGGCGCGAAGGCAGGGCAAGCGGTAGTTACGTTTGATTACGTTGCTAATGCCCGTCATGCTGCAATAATTCTTTTGGTGCCTCCTCGATCATGCGTGCAAATGCCGGCTTTAACTGGAGGGGCCGCACAGTCATGGCAGAGGCAGAGATGCATGCAGTGTGGGTCGGACGATTATTAATACAAAAGGTCCACCGACCGGCTCAGCTGAGGTGATTGAGAAGTACCTTGCCGCTCGGACCACCGCAGGCGTGCCTCGGCCTCTGAAGCTCATCGTGACCCGGGCCTACCTGCGTTAGTGGCTGCTGACTCGCCGTCCTGACCCGGCTGCTTGCTACTTTTAGCCTGTGCATAGTGGTATAATTGTGGTCCCGTGGCCTAGGGGTTAACAGACTCGGAACCGGGCTTCTGCCTGTAGCTGTAACAGTGTGTACCAGCCCGGGGGAAGGCGCCTGTTGTCGCTGGACCATCTCCGCTCGTACCCTGCTTCAAGAAATAAGTAAGTGTAAAGTTAAACATAATTTATAACCTCTGACATCGCAATCGGTGCTCTTAATAAAAGTGATGTCCCTTTGGTTTTATTAGATTTATAGCAGACGAGTATCAAGAAAGGTATTGCTTTTATTTTATATTTGTCAGAGCGGAAGAAATTAAAGCGTTACACTACACCTGCTCAAAATTTTGGTAGTGGCGTCTACATTCAGTGCCCCAGTGTACCATGATGGATGCTTTCAAGTGAGGACATCAAATCTTTAAAACAGTCCTCATCCGCCTCCTTCTCTCCCGCCCCCACTATAGCAGTCATTATGATATTTTCTATGCTTGAGTTAAGAAAATGGCAGGCACACTGCGCCCGCTTCTCAACAGATAATCTGACCCTACTATAACAACGGACTTTGTCGAAATCTACAGAACAGTATTTTGTTTGCAGTGGCGCAGTACACACACAGTAGTGCAGATCCCAGTGAGTCCTCGTTTTGTTTAACAATCAGCTTAGAAGGGCACTTGGTGCTTCAGTTTCTGGTGCTTTCCAGCACTTGTACCCTCTTCCTACAGTGCATTGTTGCTCAAATGGGTGCAATTCTTGATATTTGTTTTCCTGGTCTTCATTGCTTGATTTTGCGTGTGAGAAAGTGTCACTCCTAGTAATTGAAATGTCACTCAAAATTGCACTGAAATTATGAAAATGTCACACTTTGCAATCTGAAACCTTGGGCAGCTATGTTGTATGTCATATTAGGTTGGACGGGGCAGTTAAGTTTGATGCGCAGTGGGGGAGGAAGTGTTAATTATGCAGCTTGATAGACAAAGCACTGACACAATTTACCTGGGCACAAGTAGTGTATTTTGGGACATGTAGTAGATTTAGATTTTGGCAAATATCACGAAGGACGGATTTAGAAGAGTGGGGTCACTTCGATTGTTACAAGGTTACCAGGGTAAGATGAAGGGGAGGTTAATATTGTGAAAAGACGTTAGAACGTTAAATAAATCACTAATGATTATGAAGTACATGAAAGGAAAGGTTACTGCCTAACGCGGCATGGAAGAGGGAGATATAGGGTTAACGGAGGTGGTTACGAAAAGGAGGAGGGTGAACACAGAGCACAGGTGTTAAAAGCACAGGTTTAGGAAAGCATGCAGTACATGGGGGCTTGTATTTCAATCATGAGGTGTTTATGGAAGCTGATTTAGAAGGTAAAGTTCCGGGGTGACTTACCTGTTGGGCAACAATTCGTTTATGAATGGGTGTCACGTAAATGTATTGGGATGCAAGGGTTCGAAATGTGGGAAGTGGAGAGGTGGGTTTGGACATCAACTTAGGGGTAGCTCTAGGGTTTCTTTTAGCGGCTCATAACAAGCTGTGATGTTATGAGTGAGATGTCACAAACATGGTAGGTAGAACTAATGTAAGTTTTTTTTTTCTGCTTCTCCTTCAGCGGTGTAGCTAGGTGGGTCCGCCCCAGGCGGTACTATTTTGGGGACGGGGGCTGTCTAGCCCTGGACCGTGTCATGTATGTGCATGTAATTTGCATGACTGAGGTAACTATTAGCAGCGATACTACGTGTCTCTCGGACCTCTTTCAGGTGCTCGCCGTCCTTTTTCCCCAGCACCACCCAAGGGGGGCGTCAAGCTGAAGGATAGCACCGGGCGCCACAAGCTCTAGCTACGCCTCTGTTGGGAGGGCATATGAACAAGAACATGTGGAATAGAACACAGAATGACAGCATCCAGTTTTAAAATGAATGCTGTATAACGTATATAAAATGAACATGTGGGCTAACTAGTCATTGCAATAACTAGATTTCTATATAACGTAAACATTCAGTGCCAGGAGCAATCTCATTTAATTCTTTAGTTACAAGTGCATACTACATTAAAATTAAGCATTTCAAAAACAATTACCTCCTAAAAGGTTAATAGTTTACACATTTTGAAACACGCTATGACACCAGCATAAGGAGCCAGCAGGACTGCAGCATATCTTTGTACATATGGTGCATTTCTGATGTCTCCCTTTTACGGAATGAAGTCCAGCAAGTTGCCTAGCTGCACTACATTGAGCGAAATGTTAGCAAATCCTCACCCATGTCTTTAGTTCGTAGCTTCTGGTGAGAAAAATAACAATTTTTTGTTCAAAAGAAATGCAGGACCATCTGAAAAAAGAATATAAAAACAAAACATTAAAAAAGGAAACAACTAGTACGTAGAATAAAATTGTTTCAAACAAAAAAGGTTTTTAAAACCTTTAAAAAAAATACAAAAAAATAAGATATCAAATTGGCCAGTGGCAAAGCATTGTGTCTGATCTCTGCTAGACGCTGTATGCAGAGGGGGTCAGGTAGGGTGCTTGGAGAGTGTTGGGCACAAGTCCTGACCAGAGGCCATGCACATTTGTGTTGCCTGAATGAAGACATTTAGAATATGATTAAAAGCCCTAATACACTGAAAACCAAAAGATAAAGTGATGTTATAGCATTGCATGATGTGAAGATCTTGATGTACATTACCCCCTTTCCAGGAAATTCACTAAAAGAAAAAACAAAGCTTAAAGTGATGTTATAGTTAGGTTGTGAAATGAGTCAAGAACGTTAACAACTAAAAGACCTTTGAAACTCATGCTATATTTTAGCAAACTAGCTATAATTAGCACCTCCGTCATGCAATGCTTAGGATTTTGCGTATTACATCACTTGTGACATGTTAAATGTTAAAGTCATCATTGATGACATCAAAAATGGCATCTCAAATGACATAAATGATGATATCACTAATGACACCATTCATATCAGTGCTACTCACATTACCCAATAAACCATTGATTCAGGCGGATCCAATCTTTCCTGTAATGAGAACTACTTATATTCAATGAAATGATCCTGAGCTAATTATTTTATTATAGTTTTAAGTGATCACAACAGAAAAGATTACATTATTGGCCAACATATGCAAGATTAATAACATTGATTTCCTCAGTGCATCAGGCAGGGTTGACAGCAGTATTGTAAAAAAAGGCTTTGTCAATTTGGAATACTTCAGAATGAGTAATATAGAACAACCATAACGGCAATGCCCTTGGCACCAAGTTAATAATATTAGTAACAGACCTTTAAAATGTCACATGACTTCACTCAAATATGAGTTTTGGAAACACAAGCAATTTTCAAAATGAGTTCTGAAAATACGCACATTTTTGCTTCAAATATACACTGTCAGTTATGGTATACAGATATTAATTCAACCAAGTAAAAACTACTAATTTAGGAGGATGGGCAACACATAGGAGAGCTATTTATAGGTAGTTGGTGAGCTGTCAGTAGTTCACAAGCTACTTCTAGGAGAAGCCTGCTTTACATAATTTAAAAACAATAGGTTGGAAAATAAAGAACCTCCAGTCATATACAGAATATGATTACTGTGGAATATATATTCAACTGCACAGAATGGTAATAGACTAGGCACAGGTGTGAAGTTTGGGTCTGCATGGCAAATGTTTTATGCTACATGGTTTGGCTACTAATAAAGTTACAGATCTAATCACTACACCATGTTAAACAAGGGAAAGCAGGAGCACACCTGGTGTGGCTTAAAGAGGCACATTTCTGGATTCAAGAAAAAGGTTATGGCCAAAAACAAGTGAGAAATGCAAATGTTTCTGTTCAAAATCGATGATTGATGTGTTCAAGTCTAAGAGCATGCCCATGCTTTATATATGCCATACACTGTTATAGGCAGGTTCTATGTAGACTGGAGGTTTATACTGTGTGGACACTTATTTGTAAGGGTTACATGATGATTTTAAGGCATTGCACATTGCTAAATAATGTACATTGAGGGTTTGAAATAGTTGTAGATGGTGTAACCTACTGTGTGATTATAACCATGGCTCTCAGGTCTTGCCCGTTTCTAATAATTTCAGTATTGAGTATAGTGTGGTTTCCAAACTATAGAGGACTGTCCACATTGCCTGGCTGTAAGTGCCTTTTCAGTCACTAAGGCCAATCTGTCAATCTCTTGACTAAAAATTGCGGGTCATGTTAGTTGTTTATGAGGATGATGTTATTAAGGTGAATAGAGAATGAACAATATTTTGGAAGGTATTGAAGGTCCTAAAAGTATGTTACACCATTAAAGTTGTTGGAGGTATTTTGTTTGTTAGGTGGGTGAATATCAGTAAACCAGGGGTAAAACACTCCAAATCTGGGTGAGTACAGAGATATGCTATGTGTCTTGTATGGTGCTAAATGTTAAGTTCTTTATGTTTTGACAGGTGATACAAATGTGGGCACCTGTGTAGCATTTGAAATTCTTCAAGTTAAAAACACTACTAACACGCTGTCTTTTTAATGGATGAAGTCATCAGTGATGTCATAAATGAGGTCATCTAACATGTCATTAGCGATGTAATATCTGAGGTCATAAGAACTGTATGATGGAGCCACAAATTACAGTTAGTTCACTATACTAGTTAGTTCACTATACTATAACTTTTATAATTAATTGTTGTGCGTTCTTTTTTTATACTTAAGGGCCTGATTTATACTTTGGATAACAGATTAAGTACTGTTTGCATGGCAGAGTACTTCTTCACATAAACAATAATTATCTGCAACACAGGCACCCTTGCACTATGGTGTATGGGGGCCTGGTTTGGCACTAGGCAGCTATTTTTAGTGCCAGCGCTAGGGAAAACACAGGGGTTCGCCGCATTGTTGTAAATACAGTGCATCCCTGCATTTTATTTTAATGGATCATGGTGCTGGAAATCTGGTGCAGCTCCGGCCTCCTCCATTTCCTAGTAAATATGCCCTATACTGGACGTTTAGTAACATACCCTTTTCTTGATTTTCTCTTGTGTATATTTTGAAGCCTATTATTCTGCACTGCCAAATTTCTACCCTAAATGAGACAAAAAAAGAACAGTGTTTACTCTGCTGGGATGATTGGGTGGTAACAAATCTGCTTCATAGAACTATAATACATCCTAAGTAGTAATATAACTTAATTTTGGTAACAAATAAATAACCATAAAAGTACATTGATATACTTACATATATAGTATATCCAGAAATAAAACCATGATATGTCACAACACCGTCACTCCTAGGTAAAATGAATATTGGAGAGAGAAGAAGAGGAGTACAGCAGTCAAGTACATGAGTGAGTGGGATGCTCTATCTGGTGTGATTGAAAGGAGACAGCAATTGGGCCATTAGCCACAGACTGGTTTTGTATGAGTGCAAACAGGATTGTCTTTAGAGATTCCTTGAGCCTCTCTGGCAAGGCCTGCAGCAGATGTTTACTTCTGTGGAGTGGCAAAGTTGCAATGCATCATGGATAAGGTGAAACTGAATTCCACCACGCAGGCCACTAGCCCCATCCGAAGCAGGAAATGCAATACAAGGGCGCTCACATTCCATACAGAATGTAGAAAATCCTTACTCAAACATTCTATCTAAGTGATTGACACATATCTCATTGACATCATGTCCAATAAATTACTACAAAGTGCTAGCTGGACTAACATTTTGCAATATAAGAAGCCAGTACTGGCGTCATTAAATGCAATCAAAACTAGCCACAGGGTTCAATAAAGTCTAAAACAAGCCTACATTATTACAAGCTGCTGTCAGTGCTATCGGAGAGCTTACTCACAAGTGAAAAAATCAAATCAGATCTGCAGACAGCGATGGGAGGTCATCTCACAGCTGCAGTCACCTTCATCTACAAACTCAGTACCTGGCAGTGGAGGCAAGCTGAACAGAGGCCATCTAACCCCAAGGGTTCTGGCAAACAGGCACATTGGAGAAGACTCTTAAATACTGAATTTTACCGATTCGGTATTTAAGAGTCTGTAAATGGGAAGGGGGCAGATGTAGGTAATTTTAAAATCTGAATTACTGAATCTGTAAAATTCGGTATTTCCCATTGAAGCCCATAAGAATCAATGGGAAATACCGATTCTGTATTTACAGAATCGGTAAATACCGAATCCTGCAAGGGTGCAGGGGGTGTCACTTTGACACCCTCTAGCACCCTAAGTACAGGCTTGTGTGCCATGTGGCACACATACATGCCCTAAGGGCATGTCTGTGTGTCACATTGCACAGGTGTGCATGCACAGATGTGCATGCACACCTGAATTCGGTATTTTAAAATACCGACTCTTAAGGGCCTGTGGCACTGTAAAGTGTGCCACCTACATTTGTAATTACAGAATCTGTATATTTACCGATTCGGTAATTTACCGAATCGGTAATTTTACCGAATCGGTAAATATACCGATTCTGTAATTTTAAGCCCCCTACATCTGAAAACCCTAATACCGGTCGGAAACGGCCGAAATCAGCTGTTTCCGACCGGTATTAGGGCTCCTACATCTGGCCCTTAGTGTCCAAGTAGGAGAAACAGGGCCGACTTTAGGGCAGTGCGACCGCTGTGGCTGCACTGGGCGCTGACCTCAGGGTGGGCGCTGTGTTGGGTAATACCTTTTGATTGGAGAGATGAAGGTCACTTTAGCCCGGTGGTAGTGAGGGAATCTGAGGAGGTGGTCATGGGGCGAGGGGCAGTCTACATGATTGTTGAACTGGGCGTCACCCACGCTAAAGCCGGCCCTGAAGAGTAACGCTGAGCAATATCTCTGTAGTAGTTACTACCCAGTCCATTTACCATCTAGTCCAATGCCATGTTTTACCAGAGAGAGGAAGGCATCAGTTAACCACTTCGACGCTAATGACAAAGCCAGCTCGTCATGGGCGTTACCTGCCCTGCGCTCATGACGAGCTGGCTTTGTCACAAACAAGCCATTTATTACTTTTTCAGCGCACAGCAGGTAAACGCGGTAGCGCTGAAGCAGTTAAAACCAGATGTCTTTAGGCTACATTTTCCTCACGTCCTGGCAGACAACGCTGTGGCATCAACAGCGCTGGGATGCCTTGCTTCACCTTGGGGGTGCCCAGGAGGGGACATCTCACGGGGAAAGCCAGGAAGGGTTCCACAGCGGTATACAGCGCCAGGATGCCCCGAGATGGGGCGACAGTGCGCTTTAAAAGTATACACACATTTTACATCCAGTTTAGCGTGACTGGGGTGGCTCACTCTCCACTTTCTCCGCAATACACCCACCCACCCTCTCTTTTTGCCCTCCCACACCTTTCCCCACCTTGGACCACACACACTGGAAACATGGTGGTCTCTCTGCTATGTGGGAACATGGCTGTCTAACTTGCATCTCTGATTCAAGACTCAATTATGCTGTCTCTTTGGTAGACCTCTTGCTGATGTACCGCACTAATGAGGCCGAGCTGTTTATGGCTCTGTGCTTATATCCTTCTTTGTACTTTTTTCTCAATAAATAGATAAACATGGCAAAAAAGCAAAGGGTGTTAGACCAGGTCATTCTGAATCCAGCATGTTACTCTGCATTCCAGGCCTAACAACATGATGCCCTGCAATGAGGGGGTGATACCATGCAGAGTCAATAACGTCAAATGCCCGCCACGACATCTAAGTGCTGGGCATCTTGAATCATGCCCTAAGAGGCTGAGATGTTGTATTTTGCCTACTCCTTGAATTTCAAATGTAAAGTTCCTTCTTTGCATGGTTTTTGGTAGGCAGTTCCTTAGAAGGGACATCTTGCATAGGAGTGAACGATGCATAAATAGCAGCCTAAACATGTGTGCCACCTCTGTTTCTCTTCTCATGTCTGCTCCTGGCACCGCAATGTGTTATCAATCCGGTGTACAATAGCAGCTAAATGCTGCTCATCCATAGGTATGTTCCAGTAGTGTCTTCCATTCCAGCATTATAGAAAGTTTAAATAACTTTTCAGTTGTTCCACAATGTGGAGTTTTACTTCCAGTGACAGCCACCACTCAGGGCCAGACTGGACTTTTATCCCATTAGAAACTGGACCTTGGAGGCAGGTTTTGAAAGTCCAGGGACAGTGGACCTAAAGACAGAGAGCAAGAGAAGGATAACAGAAGAGATTGATGGAGAAGCAGCCAGAGATCAGAGAGGGAGAACAAAAAGAGGAGAAAAGCAATACAGAGATATTTGGATGGAAAGAGAGAAAGGGCAAGGAGAGGAAGGGTGGTGGCTGGTTCTGATTCCTCAGACGACCCAGGAGATTGAACTCTGTCACCCACTGGAAATTGTGAACCTACTGCCAGCAATTCCGGCCAGTATTCCATGTTAGAAATTAATACGGTATCTACAGTCACACACCCACCTCCCAGGCCAGACACATGCCCTGGTCCTTCATGCCCATAAAGGGCCTCTGTCTGCTGTGCAGCTCACATCCATAGAGTTGCAAATTTGTGAATCAGAGACTTCCTGTTCTGTGTTGTCAGTAGAAGAAAATTGCACAACCTCAATGAGCTACTATTCATGCAGAATTCACAGTAACTGTCCCTTTTTGGTGTCGATGGTGAGATGGACACATTTGTGAGTGGCCTGGGGTGATCGGGGGTTTGAGCTGTACATCAGTAAAATAAATAAGTTAAGCAGTCCCTTGATTTTGAGACACCAAAAGCTGTTATCAAGTGATATAACATGTTGTCAAGAAATATTTTTCAGTAGCTTCAATTAAGGCACTGATGTGCCTCGTGGCTAATGCTGGGCGATCAGTGAGCCGCTGACCTGCGCCCATATGAATCTGCAAGAAAAGAGTGGTTGTGCATATTACAGATGGCGCGCTGGAAGTTGTCATGACAATCTGAGACACTGTAGAACTTGTGAAGTCCTTGTACCTATCTACAGCAGAAAATGAAATATTTGTCTAATCAAGTGCAATCTGTTACCTCCGCCAAAACACCTACATTGTTTCATAAATTGAAATTAGGGAAATAACATATAACATTTGTAAAGATTATAAAGATAAATTAGGTGTGGAAGGCAAACTACATGCAATTATAACCGCACAAAATACAGGATAAAGATTAATTATTTATGGTAATTCCCATTTGACAAATCCTTCTTCCCACTATTGCAGTAATTACTTCATTAAGAAGCATCTGCCTTCTGGAAAAAGTCACTCTTGCTGAACTTCGAAAGACATTTTGCCTGCTGCTTTACAAAGAACTGCTAAGCATTTAAAGTCCAACAACTTTAAAGCTAGTGAAGAAGACTGTTATGAAGCTTGATGAAAAGTGACTGCAATATCATCATATTAATGAAATGCAATGAACATTTTTCAAGGGACATAGAACTCGTGTAGCACTTGGATGCTAACTGTTAAAATCCTCCATCTGTAGAACATTGTAGAGAACTTAGGTAAGCCACGGTCCTTGTTCATAAGAATAACACTTTATCATTAATAAATTACCCATTTTTAGATTGCTCATACAAAGTACAATGCTAGAATGCATCTTTAATTCTAAAACCAACATTTTTTTCTGCTGTTTTTCATATGGCGCGTATTGGACCCAAAGGTATTGGAGAGCTTTACATGACCATCAATTATGTCACACAAGGACACCGTTTGTGGTAGGTATGGAGAGATTACATGATTTTCCCAAAACCACAGGATGTTGAGCTGACAGCGAGACTGGAGCCTGCTTCCCCAACTCCAAGTCGGCAGCTCTGGCCCTTAGGCCACGTCCTTTCATTGCATAAAGCGATGAGTAGTCTGCAGATCCAGCGTTTCTAAGTATGACTGTGCTGGTAGGAGGGGATGGAGTCTTTTTTAAGGGGAGGGACTTAACTAATTAGCAAGGAGTGGACTTTAGTGAGACGGAAGATTTTCTAGAACATTCCATTCAGTGTGCGAGCCATGGGTTGCATGCAGCTGTAGCTTGTGCAGGTAAGAGAGGTAGGGCCGGGTTGGGGGCAGTGCTTTAGTTGAGCCCGTGGTTTCCGGTGCTCAGCACCGGCACTTAATTGTCAAAAAAGGCGTCTGTGATGGTGCCCCACAAGGTGGCGCTGCCTGGTTAATTTAGAGATGACCACAGCAACAGTCAATTATTAATTCAGTATACATTAAAAATGACTATTACCGGCCCCACAAGCCATTCTTATAGCTTTGGGAGCGAAAAAAACCCAGAATTGTCACACTTGTAGGGTGTGATGGTTAGTAGTTGTGTTGTTACGATCATTGGCAGCGTTGGTAGGGGCAATGTGTGGCATAAGCTGCAGTGACCTTCTGCCAAAAGCCCCAACATTTATTTATTCACAAATTAAGCACTGGTTGTGGGGGATTCGACAGACGGAATAAATAATTAATTTTCCCTCGTCGTCCTCTGTCGAAATCTCCCCATACGGCCCCACCATTCCTCCGTTCTTACCTGCACAGGCCATGGGGTTGCATGGCTGTAATGCGAGTTATGGAAAATAGACTTAATTTTCTAGTAAGACCCTCTATCCATAATTCGCTCAACTTGCAGAACAGTGGCCCTAATTTTAAAGTTAGGACTACTATCCATAACTCGCAAAATAGCTGTGCAGGCAATAACTTGCACATTAAAATAAATGCAGTTGTGGATAGTGGTCCTAACTATGCTTGGCCGTAGCCATGGCTGGGCCAATTGCCAGCATGAGAGGGATGTGGCACTGCGCATAAAAATAAGTGCCCCCGCATCCGCCCCGCTAAAACGGTGTTAGGCATCACCCCCTCGCTTTGCTGTCGTCCACAGGGGGTGCGTAACTTGGCTGCGCTGCTGCCTCTGCCATAGCAAGGCATGGGTTGATTGCGACGGGTACAAGGCACAAAAACACACTAACGGGGGGAACTAATGTAAAAGAAACACCCATGAAAGTAACAAACTGATAAAAATATGACGATATAATTTAACAAAAGGGTGACTTGTGGAGCGGAATAGGGTGGATTGGATGCTTCCTAGGAAGCAGGAAACACAAGGGGATGGCAAGGCAGAAGCAGGCCATAGATTACAAAGTAGCAGCAGACTTGCGCATTGCAGTTTTTTTAACACATGCAGCATCAACAGCATAATTTTTCCGAAGTGACGTGCGCAAGACTGATCTTGTGTAAGTGAGCAGATTCTCAGTGAATTTCTATGTTATTCTGAGTAAATACACTACACGGAATTATACACGTCATGCCTAGCCCTAATACATATACTGAGATAGGATTTTTTGCTAGAGTGAGTGATAGCACATCACAAGTAATAATGCCAATACTCTTCTTAGTCCAGTAAAGATGTCAGTAATTTAAACATGAATTCAACGACTGGTAGCTATGGTACAGAGAAGACCAATCAAATCAAAAAAATATTTATTCTGCTATTAAAAACTATAAAACAGCGATAAAAGTACATGCAAAAAAAATCTAAGAAAATAACACATAATTTACAATACCAAGTATTAAGAGCAGTTCATTTCTAGATGATAGCAAAATGCTTTTCCTTGCATTAATCGATTTCAGGATGAACAGAGCGACATTATAATATGTTAGCGGATCCTCTAATGTCACCAAATATTTCATAACTATTTTATGGAACCTAATATTGTGGGTAACAAACAGGAGCTTAAGAGAAAAACATCTAAAATTACGATAAAAATTACAGAATGAAGTTGTAGTTTGAATACTTTATTCGACAACACTGTCATAAAAGCATGTTTCCCTAAGCTTATCACAATAAATACTATGCTAAAATTTTAAGAACAAGATAAAATACAAATTAAACCATTCATAATTTACAGTGCTGACGAATATTTCAATTCATAAAAGTCATACGATATAAAATCCAAGTCACTGCAATAAGCCTTGCGAGCATAGATTACATTACTCGTTATTAGTTACAGTTTTAAAGTGCGCGTGCGTATTAACCAGGCCCACCCCATAAATTTGGCTACAGCAATTGCGAGATAGGGGACACAATTAGATCTTAAAATTCTCAGTGCCTCTGAGTAATTCCTAGTCCCCAAGTTCCTGCATGCCGGTTTTAACCATCTATTTCTTGGGGCAGCATATAATGGGCAAACAAACAAAAAATGTGGGATGTCCTCAACATGTGCTTTACAGTAAGAGCACGTTTTCACATTGCTAGGGGACCATTTGACGGTGAAGGCATTGAGGGGCAAGGAACCAATTCTAAACTGGAAATACAGCCTTCTATCTAGGGATTTAGAAATCAAGTCCCAGTACTGCTCGTATTTAGGCATAGTTTTAAAATCCAAGAACTGGGATGTCAACATCGATGGTTGGTTGGAAATCAATACCATATTGAATATCATGTCCCAATACATTTTTTTCAAAGATGTCTTGGATGGAAAAACCTGTGGGTCTACTGCCGTCCACAAGTGATCTAGGTGCAGTTTTTGGAGCAGGTTTCTTACTTCTTTGAGCCATGGTATTTTATTAAAATGATCAGAGCTAACAACATCCATAAGGGCAGCTGCATAATGACTCAATTCGGGAGTAGTTTTTACACGCCTCCAATATAGGAGGGGACGCAGTCTAGCCATGTCCTCTATCTTTTTCCTCCCGAGGTCATATTGTAACGGGATCGAGGGTGTGCTCTGGGGTACACCAATCATTCGTCAAAGAAATTTGCTTTCTGCGACGACTAACGAGCTCAAGTTCGAAAAGCCCCATAGCTCTGATCCATACAAACAGGCTCCCAGCACTTTCATACTATAAATCTCCATTATTGGCTGAATGGGTTTTGTAAATGAAGATTTATGTTTTAGTGCTATTGCCCCTGCCAATTGATTGAACTTTAGCACCACAGTGTCCATATGGGATTTCCAGTTCATGTTAGACTGTAAGGAAATGCCTAGATAGGTGAAAGCATTCACTTCCTCCAATACAGATCCATTAAAGTACATTTTCCCCTTGAATTTCTTGGCGGGGCTCAGATTCATGAACTTAGTCTTTGTTGTATTTAGTTCCAAGCCCCAAATCCGACAGAAGTCACCAAAAGCGTTGATTGTCTTTTGTAAACCGCTAGGGGTCTGCGAGACCAGCAAGGTATCATCAGCAAACATCAATACTGGGACTCGCTCCCCATCTAATATTGGGGCGTCTGTCGTAAATTGTTTCAGAAAATCAACTATACCATCGATATATAATGAAAATAAGGTGGGGGCCAGGACACAGCCCTGCCTTACCCCCCGCTCCACCGGGAAGGATTCAGTGACATCTCCCTGGGCACCCCACCTAATCCGGGCATAGTTGTTTTCATGCAGCCTCATGAGCAGAGTCAACAATTCTGGGCTTATTCCGAGATCCCGCAAGACAATCCAAAGTTTTTGTCGGGGTACTAGGTCAAACGCTGACTTCAAGTCCACGAAGACGGCATATAATGGACCATTTGTCAGAGTTACGTTTTTCCAGAACATTGTTAAAAAATGGAATACCTGGTCAACAGAGCTAGTTAGGGGGCGGAAACCAGCTTGGTACGGGGAGAGGATATCCTTATCATCTATCAGGCTTGTATTTTATTTTGTATCATCCTACCCATCAGTTTTTGTGCAGCATCGATAAGGCTGATGGGCCTGTAGTTACTTGGAAAAGCCTTGTCCCCTTTTTTATAGACTGGTATTATCTCCGCGCCCTTCCATGTTGCTGGAATCATGGCTCCTTGTGCAATAGCGTTACCAAGCCATACAAAATATTTACACCAGTTAGTCCTGTCTGTTAAAAACACATCAGCTGGTATTCCATCTATACCTGGCGCCCTTCCTCTTGTTACTCCATCCATTGCCTCCTGTGCATCTTTCAAAGAGAATAATTCTTGGGTATAAAATACCCTTTCTGGGGGAATTTCAGTTGGAGGAGGCAATTTATCTGCATATTGTTGTTTGAAAAAGTCCACCCAATCCTCCTTCGCTACATGATTTTTAGGGCAGTCTGCTATTCCCCCATTTCCCCACTTTAGTATGGCCCAAAACTCTTTCTGTTGCTTAGCTGCACATGCTTTCTTCAGATCTAGCCATGTGTTCTCATCCCATAGTCTTTTTGCCCTGCTTTGTGCTTTTCTATAGTCATTCCTGGCTTTTAATACTCCCGATTTTGTCCTCAGCGCTATGCTGAGTTTCTGACGCGCTTCTCTGCAAGAGTGGTCATACCATACTCTTTTTATTGGTAATCTGACCCCCTTCCTCTGCGTTTTTTTTTTGAAGAATAACTTCTGAATGTTAGCAAAGAACTTTTGCTGTGACTCTTCAATCAATTCATTAAAATTCAATTCATTAGTAAGAGTTTGTAATCTAGTAACCTCTACACTAACTATTTCCTCTAGGACCTGCATATCCCCTGGATTTTCCATCAATGTTGCCCATTTGATATGACGGAGGATATTGGATGAAACAACATCTAATGTCGAAACACCCTTTTTCTGATTAGTTAAGTTTTCACCTTGTACCAAATTAAAGAGCAAGCACAAGGGATTGTGGTTGCTCTCCAATCTCGGTATCACTTGCATGTCTACCACTTTACGCCAGACTCTAACGTCTATGAGAATATAATCTATCCTACTACTTGACCTCAAGTTGTCAAAGGTGTGTTTACCCAGTGGGTCAGAAAGGGTACGGCCATTTACTGCCCTCAGACCTCTAGACAGGCATAAGCTCTTGACCTGTATTGCTACTTCTGTCCACTTCTTTACCAGCGGCAGGTCCAGTTGAGGAATACCCCATTTGGAGTCTTCCTCTTGGGTCAATTCATTATCCTCACAACCTAACGGTTCAAATGTTGTGTTCAGATCTCCCCCCACACAGATAATGTAGTTTGTGGGTAGGATCTCTAAATCATTGTCTAGTGCACCTATCACATCAGAGACTATGCCCCCTTGTGTTCCCCTGGCATAAATATTATATAAAGCCAGTTTTTGGCCATCGGCCCTAGTGAGCACTAGCGAGAGTAGGTCACTATTGTTAATGGGTCTCTTTTTGATGGTGCATTGTAAGGATTGTCGTACCCAAATAATTAAACCCCCTGAGGGTCGCCCTTTGGTGTTCTTTTTCGCAGGTACATAGTAATTTAAAAAGCCCTGGCGAAAAACTGGTCCCACTGCCCAGGTTTCCTGCAGCATGATAACATCATAACTGTCGATAAACTCGCACCATTCTGGGGTCTCCAATTTATGGTGAATACCCGCTATATTCCAAGAGATAAATTGTGTGCTGCCTTTTGTCTTAGCGGTGCTCTTTTGTAAAAGAGAACACTGGTTTGGGAAGGACAAAGGGGGTGAGGGACTAGTTACCTCGTCATTTGCAATAGTATAAGTATTTAGTGGGGTTTGCTCAGCTATACTAAGAGTGTCTTCCCTGGGATTGGATATCATACTCTTACTGCAATTTAATTCTATATTATTTAGAATACCGTAGTTTCCTTTATAGGGTTCAATAGCCTTAGCAACTCCTGTGCTCGACCATTCTTTCAGTCAATCACATTCGCTTAGTCCAGAAAGGGACGAGAACCTGTTTTCCATCGGAATTCCCCAATTATCTATTTTTCCAATGGTTTTGGCTTTTCTTAGTACAGGGTTCCATTTAGTTTTCAACATAGTTGGATTTAAAGTGTTACTTTTCTTTGTATAAAAAAATCCAACGTTAATGGCACAATTTCCGTTGTTCTGCGCTGGGGGGGGTTATATGTTAGCTAGTATATTTGGCAGAACTTCTGGATCGGTGAAATGCAGCACCACACAATCCCCCTTAAATTTTTTGGTACCGCCCCCGATCCATTCAACTCTCCTAGCTTTGATTATTTCTTGTGCCAACTGATCCCTACCTCCTAGCGAAAAAGCCATGTTCCCTGATAACCAGTGAAGAGATTTATTTATTAAAGAGGGAATGTTCTCTACTTGCCCTCGCTCCAGCTGGGGGACATTTGCTAGAACTAATATTAGTGGAGAAGCCTCAACAACTAATTCTACAGCCCCCTTGTCTATCTTAGCATCTTCTTTACTACATGTGTGGCTCGGCCCTGCATTGTTCCCTAAGTTGGTATCTGGATCTAAGTCTCTTAACCCCCCCCTCCCGTGATCAGAGCTCTCCAAAATGGTCATGGGAGTATCTACTAATAGTTCTTGTCTGGGGGCAGTTTGGGTAAATGTAGATTCGACTCTGAGTGCTTTTGGTAATGACATTTTCATGTTCTCCTCTAGTGATTTTTGCAGGAGAACCCCTAGTCTATTCACCTCTTCTGTCAGATGGTCAATTTTGCTTAAGAGTGGTTTGGTTATTTTTTTAATCTTATAATCCACGGCACTTAATAGCTTTTTGAATTGCTCATCATCCATGTATAGCTTCCCTTCTATCGGAACCCTTGTGTCATCTACACTATTTTTCTCGGAGGACACATTGGGGCGTTTTTTACTTGATCGGAGGCCACCCCGTTTGGATATATTCTTTTCCTCCCCCTTTGTTGCTCTCGGTGCTGGGACTGGTGCAAGGGCCTCCTCTTCTATGGAGATTATTTCTTTATCTTGTATGCTCTCTAGAGCTGGTTCGTCTATGACCACCAGAAGTTGGGTCAATGGAATGTCCTCCTGGGTCTGAAACACCTCATTGCTGATATCAAGAGCAGGGGTGGGTGGTAACGTATTATCAAAGTGCAGGTCAGGTGAATGGCTCAACCCCAAAGAAGATCTCCTGTCATGATTAATTTGGACAACTTTCTGTACCATGTAATTGTCTATGGTATTGATGGGGGCAGTCACTTTTGATTTTGACATTTTGTTAATTAGCTTTTTCCACTTAGTGTATAGGCCGGTACGTGACGTGTCAGTCAATAGAGGTAATTAAATCTCTTACTATTGCACAAGGAGGAATGACACTTACTTTAAATATTTGTACAGCGTTCTGGGCCCTGCCCCTGCCTCTTCCTGCCGATGAGGGCCGTAGAGGGCCCGCCCTTTGCCCGGGCTTAGCCCCGGGCGTCCCGCGAAGCGGGTCGTTGCGCCGCTTATGAGCGCCTCCTGGCGCTCTCTCGGTGTCAGAAAGCGCGCCGCCGCGTAGGCTGCCGGGAGTTGTGGTCCCGGAGCGGCGGCGCGTGTAGTCAGCTGCGGTTTGACTCCTGGCAGTGGCGGCGTGCTACAGGATGCCTGTTTGCCTCTGAATGACTCTTGGCGGTGGCGGCAGCTTGCAGGTAAGTGCTGTTCCTTAAATTACAGAATACCAGCAAGTGTAATGTGCTTTCTTTGCTCTTATTGTCACACAGACATGGTACAAAATCTGGGGAGCATGATTTTATTTTAGGAAATGCGTAAAGATAATGGGCAATGCAATACAATCATCAATCAATCAATCAGGGAATTGAAAGCACAAGACTCACCCACTCAAGGCGCTGGGGGGTGGGGTCTGCAGATCTGTTTAGCCCAAGAGCCAGGTTTTGAGGGTCTTCCTGAAGGTGTTCAGGGAGGGGGCGTGTCTGATATCTGCTGGTAGCTCGTTCCAGGTCTTGGCTGCAATATGAGAGTAGGATCTTCCGCCTGCTCTGGCTCTGTGGATGTGCGGGGTTTCAGCCAGTGCGAGGTTGGATGATTGGAGGTTTCTTTTGGGTACGTGGAATTTGATTCTGTCCTTGAGGTATTTGGGTCCATTGTTGTGTAGGCATTTATAGGCATGAGTGAAAGCGTCTCTTTTCTCCACGGGGAGCCAGTGGATACTTTGCAGGTGTTGGCTTATGTGTTCATGTCGGGGGATGCTGAGGACGAGTCTGCCGGCAGTGTTCTGTATTATCTGGAGTTTGCGGAGTAGGGACTTGTTGATTCCGGCAAAGAGTGCATTTCCATAGTCCAGTCTGCTGGTGATGAGTTTGTGGGTGACTGTCTTCCTTGACTCAGGGGGGATCCACTTGAAGGTCTTGTGGCGGATGTGGACGGTGTTAAAGCAGCTGGAGGTGACGGCGTTGACCTGTTGGTTCATGGTGAGTGATGAATCAAGTATGATGCCTAGGATTTTGGCGTTGTCTGAGGGGGTAGGTGAGCTTCCGAGGGTGGTCAGCCACCAGGTGCTGTGTCATGTAGAAGGGGTGGTACTGCGGACTAGGACTTCTGTCTTCTCGGCATTGAGCTTCAGGCGCCTGTTGGTCATGCAGATTGTGACGTCTTGCATTCCTTTCTGGAAGTTCAGTTTGGCAGTGGTGGGGTCTTTGGTGAGGGAGAGGATGAGCTGGGTGTCGTCGGCATAGGATACGATGTTGAGGCTGTGTTGTCGGATGATGACTGCAAGGGGGTTCATGTAGATGTTTAAGAGGGTGGGGCTCAGTGATGAACCTTGTGGGACTCCGCAGGTGATTTTTGAGGGGTCAGAAAGGTAGGTTGGGGCTGATCCCTTGGCTTCTTCCAGTGAGGAATGATAGGATCCAGTCCAGGGCTGTTCCTTGTTTGCCGCGTCATGTAGACTTGTGACAAATGTGCGGTGAGAGAAGGTGTCGAAGGCTGCTGATAGGTTGAGTAGGATGAGGGCTGTGGAGTGGCCTTGGTCCAGGTGGGTGCAGATATCGTCTCAGGCAGCGAGTATGGCGGTCCCTGTGTTGTGGTTGCTTCAGAATCCGGATTGGGACAGGTTGAGGGCGGCGTTCTCGTCAATGAATTGTGTCAGTTTCCTGTTGACTGTTTTCTCTGCAACTTTAGCTGCAAAGGGGAGGAGCGAGATGGGCCGATAGTCATTGAGGTCGGTGGGGTCAGCTGTGTGCTTCTTGAGCAGGGGCCTGACTTCTGCGCGCTTCCAGTCATCTAGGAAAGTGCCTGTTTTGAAGGTGGTGTTGATGATGCATTGTAGTTTGGGAGCAATGGCGGCCACGGCTCTGTGGTAGATGTGAGGGGGCAGGGGGCAGTGGCGGCCCCCACATGGATGCTTTTCATGGTTGAGGCGGTGTCTTCAGCCCTGATCGGTGTCCAGTTGGAGATGGTAGGCTTGCTGGTATTTCTGGAGGGCGGGTGGCCGTCTGTGGTGCCTGGTGGATGGTCGATGAAGTTGTCGTAGAGGTTTTTGATGTTGAGGTGGAAATAGGTTCCAAGCTTGTCGCAGAGGTCTTGGGATGGGGAGATGTCTATGGCTTTGCTGCATGGGTTGGTGAATTCTTGAATGACACTGAAAAGTTCCTTGGAGTTGGGGGAGCTGGCCATGATTTTGTTGTGGATGAAGTTCCTCTTGGTGGCTCTGATCTGGTTGTGTTAGTTCGTCATGGCATCCTAGTAGGTGGTGTGGTTTTTGGTTGTCTTGGTGTTTCTCCAGTTCTTCTCCAGGCGTCTGCAAGTATGGCTGGCTTCTTGGAGAGCGGTGGTGAACTAGGCGGCTTTCCTGGGGCGTTGCCTGTTGGAGTTGCACAGCGGGCGAGCTCGTCTGCGCAGTTGGACATCCAGGTGTGAATACCACATCTCAATCTCAATCTCAATAACACAAAACGGTGCTGTACAAAAGTCACATCTCAATCTCAATAACCCACGACGGTGCTGAACAAAAGTCACATGTGACAAATATTTATTGACTCCCTCCTTTAACATAAAAGATATATATAAGGTCATGGTCTGTTTATTTAACTCCGATTTTGTTCTGAAATCCCCCCTTTGTGACAAGAAGGAGTCTTTGACCTCTTTCTTGGTAAAGAACAATATTTTTACACGGTCCAACAAAGTAGATAAATTAAACAAGTTTCCTAATGTGGCATTAATATCAGATAACCATGGAATTTTTAAAACATCATCCAAGTTTAAACAAACTAAAATGATTGACCTGGTAAAAGCCGCCTCTTCCCGTCTCCAAATTGATGCCCATATTACCAATGGCCCAGCCAAAAAGGAATCAACAAAAAATTGAAGCTCCACCTCATGATGTGCAATGGTATTTGATACTGAGGGTGGTAAATACAACAGTGATTTAAAAAAACTATTTTCTTCTGTTCACAGGGCCGAGCTATCGGTGTAACCCCAAAGGCCTGCCCCATAAACGGCTATGCTTACTCCTTTTGCTTTATAAGTGGTTACCATTTCATTAGTTGGATGATTTCCTAGTTTAGAAGAAAATTTAAAAATCTCTTTGTTGGCCCTACTAATTTTAGCTCTCGTATTTAATATATGTTGGGTCCATGTACCATTTCCTGAAAATAAAATACCAAGGAAGCAAAAGGAGTTCACTGAATGTATTGGGATGCCGTCAATAAAAAAGGTTTTACAAGATTTCTGTTTGGTTACGCAAATCATAGAGAATGTTTTCGATTTGTTAATTACCATTCTCCTTTGTGCCATGAAATCTGAGAAACCATCCATCATTCTTTGGAGACCTAACGGGGTTCGTGCTAATAGTATTGCATCCTCCGCATATAACAATAAGAGTATCGGATGACCAGCCACCCTCGGAGCATCAGCCTGTATCGATTGCAAGTGATTATCAACCCCGTTAATGAACAGGGAGAATAGGATTGCTGTATACCCTGTCCTACTTTGAATTTAGATGAACTTTCACCCTTGGGGCCAAAGTGAACCTGACGAGTTAAGTTCTCAAATAGGCAGGAAAGGAAGCCAACGATCGCCCTAGGGACTACGATGGAGGTCAGAGTTTGACAGAGTACATTATGGACAACTAAATCAAATGTACTACTCAAATAGGCAAAGCATAAATACATTGTACCTGCCTATGCCCTGGTATACTTGCCGATAATTAGCTTTAAATTCATGCATTGTTCAATTGTGCCCAGACGTTTCCCAAGCCCATATTGCACAGGATTTAGGATAGAGTACTCCTGGGCCCATTCCTCTAGTCTCAATGGTAGAACCTTGCTCATAACTTTCAAACAGTATCTAGAAGTGAAATGGGGTGATAGTTTTTAGGATCAGTTTTAATAATGGATTTGCCCCATTTCTGAGGTATTGTGTCAATTGCAGCTGAGTTAAACACTCTAGTTAAAATAAGTCCCCATAATTTAGGTGCAGATTTAAAAATGCCAACGGGGACACCATCAGGGCCTGGTGCCCACCCCCCAGCACTCTCCTGGATGTCCTGAAGAACTTCTTCATAAGTAATGTTTAAGGCATGGGGCCTCCCTCCATAGGACTCTAGGTCAAATCCTCCCAACATCTCCCCATTATTACTAAAATTCCTAGTGAAATTTGTCACTCATTTATCTGAGGGAATAAAGGAACAATGGTGCGTTTACTGTAACCCAGAAGAGTATATTATTCCTAGTTTTTGCTGAAATAGTCGGATTTTTTCACGCTTCTTCCTGTAATTTCTATTTCCGGGCAGCTATGGCTAATTTGTACTCGTGTCATAGGTATTTAATAACCAATATATCTCGTGGTGTTTTAGACAGTGCATACTTTAACACCTGTAGTGCTTTGTTGCAAGTACCATCAAACCATCCCTTCTCATTATTGCCTGGTGTACCAATCTGCCTGCTTAGAAGTGGTTTAATAAATGTTGTAATACAGTGGAAGATTGTGATTACTGTATTTCGGGAGATCTCGTCCTGAAGACTATAGACTATTTCTCGCTAGTTAGACATTATTATTTGCTGCAATATCAGACATGGGTCGACACCTGTCCACTTTATTCTTATACCATTTGTCCTAAAAAGGGTTAATATGGTTGGCTAAGTCATATATTGCGCTCCTTGAAACCCAGAAAAAAAAGGTAGGGTGAGTAAATTGTGGTGACTGAATATAGAGGGAACAACGCTAGGGTTGCCACACCTGCATGTAGCCGGGGCAGACACTAGTATATGATCAATGACAGAATACATATTTCTCCCTGTAAATGTTGGAAGTAGATCCCTTTTGGGTCCACAGACCCCCACCCCCCTTAGTTTATAAAGGTCATATTTTGAGATCATCCAATTTAGTACTTCTCCAGACTCATTATGGCCAAAATGATCATCTCCCTCACTATCCACATAAGTATTGGCTGCATACCTGGTTATTAGGCATATCACATGCTTGTATGTTTAAGTATCCTGCCCATAACAGAACGTAATCAGTGCACATTGGGGCTAAAAATGTTTTGAGGGCCCGGTCAAGGGCTGGTACCACGTTGGTACGTGTTGAATTAGACATTAGTAAACATTTTTACTACTATCAGGTCTTTCCCTCCTTTTTTACTTAGCCATAATATCTGTGCATGGGGTCCCACCGTTGTAGCTTTTTTGACCCTAACATGAATTATGTTAGGGATAAGTGTCTACAAACCTCCGTTTGCTTGACCGACTTGTGACCTGATGGCTACTAAACAATATGGGGAATATCCTTCTATGTGTAGAGTGTTTATACACTAAGTTTCCTGTAAGCATATGATATCATAACTAGATATGGTGTTAACCCAGTCAATACTCCCAGCCTTATTTATTAACCCATTCATGTTCCAGGTTACAAACTAAAACCCTTCCATAGGCGGTTGTCCTACCGGTTCAGTATCTGTAACGCTTGTGGATATAATATTGATAATATTGACTCCAAGAGGGTCTTTTCCGGGTACCTTACATACCGCAACTACCTTGGCTACCACAGCTTAAGCTAACCCACCAATAGGGGGTGCTTCCCTTGTATATGGGCAGTCACTTGGCCATAACTGGCTTATCTGGATAGCTGTATGAGACGTTATGGGGATCCCTCTCTGGTAACTCTTGGGATCCTCAGCATGACCTTGATCAAAATTAAGTCAGCCATTATCATATAATATACTCAACGTCTCATATTTATTGGGCTCTGCAAAATCCTGGACATATTGTGGGAGCAAGCTTGTGGTATCCCTCTGTCTCTTGGGGTTATATAAACCCCTTTGGCATTGCTCTAGTCCCCTCAAATGATGGTAAAAGAACCCTAATGGGAGTATACCCATGGCCTTTTTGTCTATAGTTGATACCCCTGTCAATTTATGATTACTGCTAGCTGTTCTCGGGCTACTAAAATTAATTATTAAACAATCACCAGACAGATCTTTTTTCAGAGGCCTGAGTGGAGTGGATTAGTCCACTCCACTCTTCTTGTAAACAGACGTTCCTGCGCTCTACTTGGGGTGAATAAGTGTCTACTATTAAGCCAATGAACCACCTTGTTTTTCAGACATTACGTTGTTTCTATGGCTCCTGGCATCAATCAGGGACATTAACTAATACTGCCACATATGGGCAGCTAGCAGGTGGCAAGTAAATGGTGACTAGGGGCTAGATGTAGGTAAATCAGATTTACCGATTCATAAATACCGAATTTTACCGATTCGGTATTTATGAATCGGTAAATCTGATGTAGGTAAAAATTCGGTAATTTTTACCGATTCGGTAGGATTCGGTATTTACCGATTCGGTAATTACCGAATCGGTATTTGCCATTGATTCCTATGGGCTTTGAAGCCCATAGGAATCAATGGCAAATACCGATTCGGTAATTACCGAATCGGTAAAATTACCGAATTGACAAGGGGAACAGGGTGTCACTTTGACACCCTGTTGCACCCCTGTTTCAGGCTTGTGTGCCATGTGGCACACAGACATGCCCTTTGGGCATGTCTGTGTGCCACATGGCACAGGTGTACATGCACAGATGTGCATGTACACAGAGATTAGTTATTTACCATGCAATTGTATTACATGGTAAATACCGAATCCTGAAAGGCCTGTAGCACTGTTAAAAGTGCTACCTACATCTGATAATACAGATTCGGTAATTTTACCGATCGGTAAATTTACAGAATCGGTAAAATTTACAGATTCGGTAAATTTACAGATTCTGTAATTTTACCGATTCGGTAAAATTACCGATTCGGTAAAATTACCGAATCTGTATGTTTTTTTAGCCCCTACATCTCCATAGCCCAATACCGGTCGGAAACGGCAGAAAATCGGTATATTCGGCCGTTTCCGACCGGTATTGGGCTACCTACATCTGGCACTATCTCTTGTAAGGACACATTGGTGTTGCGGGTTTCTATATTTATGCTTATTTGGTTTTTATTTGGGCATATTTCCTAGTCGAATTACTAATAGACTCCTGTATATTCCTGTTTGTCAGCCCCTCTTGTCTGGGGTGATTCAAAGTTTCGGCGTGAGGAGATAGGCAGCCTATATTGCTACTCGTACTAGTGGTTGTTATTCGGGCCCCTGATCCAATTGCATTTTACCCTGATCAATAACTTTTTCAAACCCTCCTCCACCTTGTCCAATATTTCTCTAAGTGGGCTTAATAGACTACTGAGAATAGTTGTTAGTTTATCCCAGAATGGGGTCCACATCTGATTCTCCATATGGTTAGAGCTAATTCGTTGTCCCCCAAACCCATAAGATCAATTAATCTTGGTTTCTTGAAACAGCAGATATATCATGTTGTGTCTTCTTTTTACGTTTGGCTGAAGGCTTACTGGCTGTGTTCGATGTTTTTGATGGTTGTAAAGTTAATGATCTTGAAACATCGGGAGTAGGAACCTGGTCTGGGACAGTTAACGTTGGCGCTTGATCCAGAACTTCACTTGATCATCCTGTGCTCTGGATATCATAGATACTGCCTGTACTAGGGGTCCCAATGATACGTGTTACACATTGGGCCTTTCCAGTTTGGCCTGTCTTGGTGAGGGACATACGCCGTTCTGCCAAAATAATTTCTTTGTTCAGGCCCCAACGGCACGTGTTAAAAAGCTGTCTATGATAGTCCGTTTGCGATTTGCTCAGTTAATGCCTTCACACCCCCCACCTTTCGTTTGCACATATTGCTAAAACACTTTTTAGCGTTTCTGAAAATAGTCAAACACACAAAAAGGAGGAACAAAATTGACTTATTCCTCTCTCTGCTCCATGTCGTAGGCCTCTCAGTTGTTCTCAATTGGCAACCTATGCTGATGCAGGTGCTGATGTTCTAGTGACCACTCCACCCCGCAGGATTCAGATCACTGTCGGACAGCAGGAAGAACGCCGTTACTCGGGGTCACACGAACATCCAGGTCATCACCTGGGGGCCACCAACAATTTTTTAAATGATCACATTTTGAAATTCTTGCTAAGCACTTCAGGACGTACCCGTCTACGTGCAGACCCTGTGATCGGCTACATTTAAACCCACTGTTTAATCTACAGCGGAGCCTTGGGTAACTTACTAGATCTTGACTCACCCAGCAGTCATCGCAGACCCCAACCGGGTTGGAATTATCAGCAGTTCTGGGATTTACTGTTCTCACCCATTAGGATTTGGCCCTGAAGAGTCAGAGTGGAATGTACTCTGATGAAACACGTGTCGGCTGACGTTTTTGTGATTAAGCATTAAATCAACAAGAAAAGACGTGTCAACTGTTTGCTTTTCTGTTCTGTATACTGACATATTATATGTATGATTTTTTTGTGTGCATAGGTGCTTGGTTTCTAAGTGTAGATGTTTGGAATGTCAAACATTAATTAAGGGGTTGTGAGGGTCACCCCGTGCCTGTCTGCACCATAAACTTTTGATTCTTTGCCAATTTATTTGCCAGTCACCCAGCGTAGCGCAACCACTCCCTCATACTAATGAACCCTTTTCTTTGGTGAACACCCCGCAGGATGGGACCAAGGGACTTGGCCCAGCCCGGCCTCATCCGGCCGCAGGCAGGGCAGATGCCCAGGAGCACTGTGTTCAATTTAAGTGCCTCCTGGCGCAAAACAGATCCGGTGTTGGCTGCGGGGCCGCATGGCACATTGGGGGATGGAGTCCCCTTGGAGCAAGCAGCAGGCAGGGAGGTGGAAAGGGCAAAAACTAAGGGCCAGATGTATCAAAGGGTTTTGCCTATTCTGTGTCTATGGGGAAATGTGTTGATACATATGGCCCTATGTCATTTAACTGATAAAAGTCAAGCTCACTTGGGAATCACTCCAAGCTAGGCCCAATTATTTAAGAAAACCACCTTAAAGAGGGAAAGAGTATAGCCACAATAATCCTGGCAAAAGGCTTATTAATCAGAGGTTTTTCAGGGAGGTTAAGGAGGGTAGGGGTGAGTGCGGGAGGCTGCAAGCCTCACCAAGATCTAGCTTGCCAGCCTCCGCTTGTGCACGGGAGACTCCCCTCTAATGGGGGGCTTACGTTGCGCTCGATGATCTCACCTCCTTAATGCTTTCCTCCACCTTCCTGATCCTTTCACCATCAGACATATGATGCCACCACAACCCAAATGGAATTAGTAACTGGTCCATATTCAAAAAGGCTACTGCGGCAGAAACAAGCAGCAAAGTGAACAGCGCGCAGCAGTCCAGAGAGAGCCCTCCTGTGGGTTTTCCAGCTGTAACCTCACTCGCAGTTTCACGGACTGGCCTCCCTAGAGGCGATACAGGGACAACAGAATGGGAGGAAAAAGGCAGGAATCTAATAGCGACCCATAATGGGCGGGGGTGAAATGTGGAGCAAAGCGCTGAGCCTGCGCCACAGTTTTGTGAGGTTACCGGACTAGAAACCAGGCTTAATGGCTCAACAGCAAACAACAGACTGCACCACTGCAGCGCAGGCGGCCATGCAGATCTAGCCTCTCCTCGAGGCTGCAGCAGGACATGTAATCGGGCTAAATGGGCTTGATGACCGGCAACGCCGCCTCAGCCAGTACAGAGGCGACAAGTTTAACTAAAGAACACCTTCAAAGCATTTAGAAGTACAAAAACAGTTATAAGCCAAAAATACAGCACAATAAAAATCCAAAAATAGAAAATGTTATCAACAAGATGACACTGAAATGTCAAATATCCAATAACGAGACCTGGAGACAAGAATGTTTAAAGTTTAAATGTACAAATAGCACCAAAAAAATGTTACGCACCAACTGCTGTCAACTGGTTGTGCTTTAAGGGGACCAAGAGGAGTATTCAGGTCGACAGCGATGAAACCTGTGTCAAAATCCCAAAACCAAGTTCATCCTCTTTGGAAGTTTTACCTTCTGACTTATGGGCGGACTCCGATGACGTTCTTGAAACTGTTCTGAACAAATCAGTCCTGGAATTGTTTCCGAACGGATCGGGTCCTGCGAGTCCGAACAACCAATTACGATGCTACCCAGCATCGTTCGGTCGGACTCGCATTAACTTCAATGGGAGCCTGTGTTCCGAATGAGAACACAGGCTCCCTTTGAACAAATGGGTGGTTGGGGGAGAATTTGCACTCAGTGGTAGGCACCCAATAGTGCCTGCCACATTGTGCATAGTTGGAAGAAGGGGTCCCTTGGGTACCCCCATGGGCCCCAATCAGATGGCTCTGGGTGAAGGGGTCGGCAACGGGCCCCCAAAGACAGATACTGACAGCCGTTTCATGTTGGGCAGACCAAATCGAAATGGCTATCCGAATCGGTCATCATAATCGCTCTTTTAAAAACCATGTCCATGGAGCTGTACGATTCGGCTCCGAAAGACTCGGGCTGTCTGAATGCCTACCGGAACAGATTCCGACTGCTAGAATGGTTTCCGGGCATTGTAATCAGTTTTTGGGCATTTGTGTACGATTCGTTTGGAAACAAGTGTTCCCGAATCAGATTCTGCAATACCAAAACCCATTTGGAACCTTTCTGAACAACATTGGAATCGGCACCTTAGTCTCTAAAAAGGAATTCAAAAATCCTCAACAGGACAAGTGAGCAATCAGATTGTGGCTGAGATGGGCACACAAAGCTGGATAGCCATTGGATGAGCTCCTGGTGAAGCTATTAATTTTTGGAGGCAAAGCTCCAAGAGGGAAAAATTCTAACTCTGCACCTAAGTAAGATACCTTGCCATCCTGATACTTTTCACTTCTTTTCCCAAGAGCCGCTCAAAATCCTTTTCTTCTGGACGCATCACATAAGCTACCTGTTCTAATTAAAATGAATGTGTTATTGTGTTATGTCACTGGTGGTCATGTAAAGTGCACCAATACATTTGGGTCGAGTTAGCACTATGCAATGATGCAAAAAAAGTTTAGACTTAGTGAGTTCTTTGGAACCTGGACTACTCCAATAGGGCAAGGCTGCAAGCTGTAGCCAAACAGGGCTCCACAAGACCGGACACCTACTCCATGACATCCTGCTGAAATTGATTCACTGCTGCAGAAAAGCTACGAGCAGGAGCAACCTAAATCTTTGTCCCAGCGGCAAAGCACCTTTGTCGTATTGACCTGACAGGTTTGCCCTGGTCCTCTGGAGGTGTTCGGAACCAAAGGTTTCCAAGTCCCAGGTTTTTAAGGCTGTTAAGAAGATTAAACTCTAACATCAGCCAGTGCTCATAGGACCTCAAAACAGAACTTGGGACTCAAGACTCACTTGCGCAGAAGCTACCAGCAATGTCCAGGGCAGGTATATGTCCAGTTCGAAATGGTCATCTGGGCTCTTCAGGAATAAGGGATTCTAGCAGATTGTCATGTCCTGTAGCTTAACAGGTCAGACAACTGACTCTTTGAGTCCAGTTATTGCCCTGAGTACAAGTAATAGCAAGTACTGCATTGCAGGGCCCTCTCACAGGTTGCAATAGTAAGTGCAATCCTTGTTCTGTCTTCCTCAGCTCCAGAAGTGTTCTGAAGATGGTGCCAAATGTATTCCTGGCAATAGCTTGTTGGTGGGAATGATTCATGTTCCCTATCTAACCAAAAGGGAAAATGTTCCACTTTTGCAGCCGTTCCTGTGTGCCCTACTCCAAATAATTGCATAGTGCGCCTCTCTACCTAAAACCAATATGGCAGAACCTTTCATCTCCAGTGCAGATCTTTTACATCCATCCTAGAGGTGTGGCCAGGAAAATGAGAACATTCTCATCTCATCTGTGATTATTCAAAACTGGATCTGGCAGCAGTTCCTCTCACACAGGGATTTGTGCCTGGTTGCCTAGAGGAGCAAAGGAGGGGGTATGCTAAGCTGTCTATAACAGGATAGCCCTTTTGGAAGTTAATAAGGTTCCTTTGCACTGCCCCGATGGCTATCCTGTAAGAGGAACAGAACACCTCTCCACACCAAGACCTTTGTCTCAGCTCTGGAAGCAAGTTCATGCCTCATCAAAGGGGCTATTCAGCTCCTGGTCAGCAGTCGGAATCTCATCCAAATGGGCTTGTAGATGCTTTAGGCAGGTAAAAGGTGTTTTTTTAAAGTTCCTTTTGCAAAATATGTATTACTATTTAGACTGAGTGATGGAATATGTGAGGTCACGTGCAGTGCATTGCAGCGGCGTAAGTTGTAGTTAGCTCAGGTAACTATAACTGCAGGATTTCACTAGTTTTGTATGAGTAACATTTGAGCCTAACCATAACTTCTCTGCAACCTTTGGAATTTTTCTGTGATTTTCTAAACTTTAAAAAAAAAAATTCTATCTCCTAACTATCACGTCTCTGTAACCTTTGTTTTTTTCATTGAATTTCTAAGGTTTTTTAATGCTGATTTCTAACTGTAATGTTCCTGTAACCTTTGGTTTTTTAAGTGTTTTAAAATGTCTTTGAAAACTGTCACCAGTAACCTTGGACAGTGAGTGTGTGAGTGAGTGCATGAGTGTGTCAGAAGGTCTGTGAATGGGTGTGACAGTGTTTGAGTGGGGCTGTCAGTAGGTGTGTGAGTTTCTGAATGGGTCTGGGAATGGCTGCATAAGTGTCTCACTGGGTGTGTGAGTGGGAGTGTGAGAGCCAGAGTGAGTCTGTGAGTGGGTGCATGAGTGCCTGAGTAGGCCTGTTAATGGGTGTGTGAGTGGGTCTGTGAATGACTGTATGAGTCTCTGAATGGGTCTGTGAATGGTATGAGAGAGTATTTCAGTGGGTCTGTGAGTGGATCTGTGAGTAGATGCTTGAGTGTCTAAGTGGGTCTGTGAGTGGGTGCATGAGTATCTGAGTTGCTCTATGAGTGGGTGCATGGTTTTTGAATTAGTCTGTGAATGAGTGCATAAGTCTCAGAGTGGGTCTGCAAATAAGTGCACGAGTCCCTGAGTAGGTCTGTGAGTGAGTGCATGAGTCGCTTAGTGCGTCTTTGAGTCTGTGTATTAGTGGGTCTGTGATAACCCTGGGCATAGTACTACGCTAACAGAGCATACGTAGTTTGTACTAATTCGCACTCAGCAAATTACACAGTACAAAAACTGTGCTTACTCAGGTAGCGTAACAGCTAAATGAACAACATCCTCAGATGCTTTAATAAAGCAATTTTATATGCTTAAAAGCAAATAACCAATTCACAAAAGTTACATTTTTCAATGAAAACATTAGGCAATGTAAGAGGTGATGGTTTTGGGGTCCCTCGTAACCCAGGTGGAGGAACAAGCAGATGCCTTGAACACAAAGAGCATAAACAAAAAAGCACATCTTGTTGAACTTTGGTGGGGGTCCCATCCTCTTAGGACCACCCCAAGCACAGTTATTGGGAAAAAAACAATCCCAACCAAAGGCCCTGCAAAGCATTATGGGATAAGATTAGCAGTGGGCAGTGAATATTATAGTATCCAATATCAAAATAATTCTACAAAGAGCTGCAGTTCAACTGGTGGTTACTAGATGTCCCTCACAAGTCAAATGCAAAGCATTGAAATGATTCTTACATCAAGCTACAGTTCCACTAGTCGTTACAAGATGTCCCTCACGAGTCAAATGCAAAACCATTGAAACCCTTTCATCAAGCATTTGCATTTGACTCGTGAGGGACATCTAGTAACCACCAGTTGAACTGCAGCTTTTTGTTGAATTATTTTGATATTGGATACTATATAATATTCACTGCCCACTGTTAATCTCATCCCATCATGCTTTGCAGGGCCTTTGGTTGGGATTGTTTTTTTGCCAATAACTGTGCTTGGGATGGTCCTAAGAGGATGGGACCACCACCGAATCGCTCAAAAACATGTGCTTATTTTCAAGGCATCTGCTTGGTACTCTCCCTAGGTTAGGGAGGATCCCAAAACCATCACCCCTCTCACTGCTTGCTAATTTATCAGTTTCACTTTTGTGAAAGTACTATATGCTCTTTAGCATATAAAGATAAAGCTACTTATTTTATCACAACTGGCACTGTGCAGAATGCCATTTGAAATGATTTCACAGTGCAGACAAATACACAGTGTCATCAGCTATGCAGTACCACGTCTACTATGTGTAGTTCAAAGTATACTACGTGAAGCTATTTGTAGTGCTGCTATGCGAACTACGTCCAGGGTTAGTCAGTGAGTCCGTGTGTGATTCTATGAGTGGGTCTGTGAGTGGACATTCATATGTGTTGTCTGTTTTGCCCTCTTCTGCTCTGTTTTGCCTTTTCTGCTTGTTTTCTGCACTCTTTTTTATCTTTCCTGCTCATTTTTCAGCCTCTGTTTTGCCTTTCCTGCTCGTTTCTCTGCCCTCTGTTCTGCCCTGTTCTGCTCTGTTTTGCCTTTTCTGCTATGTTTCTGTTGTGATATGCCTTTTTCTGTTGTGTTTCTACCCTTTGTTTTTACTTTTCTGTTCTTTTCTTCTGCCTTCTGTTTTGCCCTTTCTGCTCTTTTTTCTGCCCTCCCTTTTTTTGTCTTTTTTTACTTGTTTTTCTTCCCTTCTTTTCATAAGGGAGGGGAGATGATTTTTGCCCCGGAGACCCCATCCTATTCAATTAAGGGCCTGGCCTTAATTGAATAGGGGTGGTGGCTGTGTGGCCCTCTCCCCTTGTCATTTCGGCCCAGGGACTCCATTGCCCTGGGCCCACTCTTCACTGAATAGGGGAGAGACGCTGCACGGCTTCCCTCCCCAGGCTGATTTTGGCCCGCGGTTCCTCTCCAAAAGACAATTTCAGCTCCAGGGACCCCATCTCGTGGGGCCTGGCCGCAAACAAAAGTGGGGAAGGGGACCCCTCCCTGGGCCTATTTCAGCCCCTTGGACCCCATAATCCAAGGCTTGGCTATGTGTCCTAGGTGCCCTGTAGCTCACTTAGGGCACCCAGTGTGCAGCATGGGGACTACGGGAGGAGCCTCAAGGCCCCCGTTATCCTAGCTGGCTTCCTGCCTTCTGTGAGAGCCAGCATTGCTATTGCACACAGGGAAATGTTGCAAATGTAACTCCATGTATGCAAGAGCAAACGTTTCATCTCTTAACCTGCCCTCATGTCTACAGGCAGGGATAAAGATAAAACCTCCACTTCCAGTGGGTGGGAGCACTTTGACAGTTCCTGCCCACTGGATCCGGAGTGTTTGCTTTTTCTTGGCGAGAGCTGTCACAGCTCCCTTCAAGCGAAAGCAAACACCTGAGTCCCAGGGGTGGGCACCCCGGGATAAAGCAGGAGCTGACCCTGGGGGGTGGCAGCCCCCAGGGCCATGCATGGCTCCAGTAGGAGGGCCACTTGGCCCCCTCCTTTCTTGTTCATGGGCCACCACAGACATGTGGTGGTCTCCAGGGCCCATTGCTCTAACTGACCCATGGCAAAGCACTATGCTACGCTCGTGTAGTTAGGGAAGTTTGCTCTACTTCGCACTACGCAAATTGCACGTAGCACAGTGCAAACACGCATAGCGTGGCGTAGTGCAGCGGTCATTTTTTGCTTGCTCGGGGTCCTCAACGTCAAGTTGGCGATCGTGAGCATGCAAAAATGACATCCCGGCAAGACTTTTTCCTCGTTCGCAATCAGCAACATCAAGTTGCCGATCGCGAGCGTGGAAAATAGACCTCCCGGCGAGATTCTTAACGCGGGGAGGTCAGGTATCTCATTGCGAGTGGTCGCGTATGCTCGTGACCGCTCGTGATGAGAAACTACCAGTCTGCACTGAGAAAGCTGCAGCTCGAGTAGAAATCTACTCGAGCAGCAGAAAATGACTGCTTGCGCTGTGCAAGATGCAGTTTGCACGTCCTGCACAGTGCGGACAAGCATCCGGCACTGTGCAATCAGTGTGAACAGCATTTTGCACAGTGCGCTACGCAGTTCGCGATATGTGACATCATCAGCAGTGCATTACAGGGGCGTGAGTTATAGTTAGCTCAAATAACTATAACGGCGGAATTTCTATGGTTTTGTATGACTGAAATGTCCAACTAACTATAACGTCCCTGAAACCCAAGTTTTTTTCAGTGAATTTCAAAGGTTTTTTAAATGCTAATTTGTAACTATACCATCCCTGAAACCCATGTTTTTTTCAGTGAATTTCAAAGGTTTTTTAAATGCTAATTTGTACCTATAACGCCCCTGAAACCTATAGTTTTTTCAGTGAATTTCAAAGGTTTTTTAAATGCTAATTTCTAATTATAATCTTCTTTAAACCTATAGTTTTTTCAGTGATTTTAAATTATCACTTCATTATGAACCTAGTGAAAACAGTCAATATCTCCAGTTTTCCAGCAATAGCTTCACAACATTTTTTGGGGCACAAATGAGAACAACTACGGTAATACACGCTGATCGCCAAAGGTACTACTAACTCAGTGCACCATAAGTCATCACCACGTGGTGTATTGAGGCAGAATTCAATAGACAAAAAGACATTGATCTGAGTGTGGCTCCCTCCGACCACGCATCATTGCAGGGTACGTACACGCTGAGTGCCAAAGGTACTACTAACTCAGTGCACCATAAGCCATCGCAAGGAAGAGTGAACAGTATTATGTCAGCAGTGAGGCATACTATTACTCGAAAATCACCCAAAAATACTTATAATATAAAAAGAACAGAAGAATTGAAGTAAATTAATGATTACAATACGGTGATTTTGAAGATGTGGTCATACAATATGTTGCTGATAACTCAATTGATGTTGCTTGCTATGTCACATCATACACTACCAAGTCTGAGAAGACAGAATTGAAAGAAATGTGGGAGGAAATTTCACAGGAGAAGACACTTAGCAAAAAATTGTACAGCTTTAGCTTGAAGATGCTTTCACATCGAGAAATTGGATCCTATGAACGACACTGAAACCTGCATATTACAACAGTGTATTCCATATATGTTTCATCTTTTGTTCCATACACCTACACTGCGGTCAGAAGAGCTCACAATTCAAATTGAGACATGTTTTATTTATTACAGAGAGAATTGTACTCTGTGTCCTCGAACTTTGTCAAGAGGAAGTGACTAAAAACATTCCTCGATGTCTGTGCTGACTACTGCACCTGAGAGGTGGAGAACGTTACAAGGCCAGATGTGATGTGGCAGAGATCGTACTTGCACCTTTCTTTATAGCTGGACGAAGTTACCAATAAATTATCACTGAAATTACAAACACGTCTGTGGAGTGGTCACTACAACCCTTTATGATAAAAAATTGTGTGTATAATTTCACATCTGCTGTCCTACCTCAGTGTACCACAAGTCATTAACCCTTTACGATAGAATATTTTCTGTATTATTTCATATCTGGTGCCCGTATCTAGGTGCAGCACAAACCCTTTATAATTGAATTTCTGTGTCTGATCCAATGATTACTTGTTGCCAGCACCAACCATTCCTGGAGGGTTGGCTTACAATCATCCAGCATACATCCACCGCAGACGTCACTGGACATGTGACCCTGGTAATAAAAAGGAGTTGAGCGCACATGCCCGTAACCAGTACCACTATCTATCTGTGTCCATGTGTTCATTATGAATGCAACATGCTGCCCCTGGGCCCTACCACATTACATAGTGCTCTGGACCGCGTATGCAACCATCTTACTTTTGACAGTGGGGGAAAACATTAGTTATGTAACTTTGTCTTGGTCATTGTACAAGTACGTACGTAGAGACTGCATAATAAGAGTACTGCAAGCAGAGTGTATAGTTAATTTATAAGTGCGTGAGGATCGACTCAGTGATTGTATAAGTACATATGTTGGTACAGCCTAACTCCGACAACAAGCTTGTCTCTAATTGACTGCACTCCATGTGCCAAAAACTGAAACTTCAACTTTCCATGGCCCTGTATTGCTACAGGTGCAACACTCCACTGAATGTGCAATAAGCATTCATATCCACACAGTTGTCTCATGTCCACAATCTTTCATGTGTGGAACTGTGGATGAATATAGGGTCAGTGATTTTTTGTACCTTACATGTTGGGCATATTGTTGGACTTGGCTCACAGAGTGACACTTTGACTTTTGCAACCCGGGTGACGATAGCACTCCAACACGGACACCCGCATCCAGTGTTGTCAGATTTTTTATAGCCAATCAAAAAGTAGCCCAAACTAGCCCAATATTGCTACTTTTGGGGAGGAGAGGCAGGACAGCGTCAAGCAGGCGGTGAATGCATTGGAATTGATATTGCAGCCGGATGCAAAGTAAATATTTGTCTAATAAAGCGCTTTAACATACACTTTGCTGGAGCGCTGTATATATATTTATAATCTGGCAACTAGCACAAACCAGAATGTTACCGCACAACAGGAAAAAATATAGCCCAATTGTGCGTGATCTATCCCAATCTGGCAACACTGATGCCACAGTCACTCCCTCACAGCTTGTATACACCCACACAACACCCATTCAGCACAGGTGTCACAAGACATGTGACCCTGCTAATATAAAAGAGCAGGCGCCGTGCCCTATGCCATTTTAGAGTTTAGAGTGTGCCTCTGGCCTCACTTCTCACTGAGTTAGTAGCACCGCAAGCACTGAACAGGTGTACAACCTGCGATGATGATAGGTGCACTAGTATGTCCTCTGCCATGGCAACATCTAGACTCAGTACCAAATGTGAGACCTGTTAGCTTGGAGAACGGAGCTGCAGGATGTGGAGGGTGAGGTGTCCGTGAAAAGGTGAGCAGTGAGGCCTTGGTGCGCTGCGTCAGGCAGATACCTCTGGGAGGCGGGAGTGGATGGGGTACAGCAGCCTGAATGCAGAAAGACAGCAGAGCGATTTAGGCATACACACTCGTATATACTCTGCCGCATCGTCGGATTGGTAACGCGGGCACTGATGCAATGCCCGAGGGGCCGTTGCTGAGTTCCAACTGTGGGCTGCTTTTTGGAACAGTCTTGGGGCAGATTTGGACGGTGTCACTCTTGTTCGGATACAGTCAGCGGCCCAGTGGGTGTCTAAATGGCCTTTCTGGAGGCAGATGGGCATCATTACCTCACATTTATCAACAGGCAGAGGTGTCACTTTCTTTCTCTCGTAGGGCAAACCCATTAATGTATGCATACCTAGCAGGGCAGGGGGCCTAATCAGAAGTGGCCTCACTTATTTTTAAGTCACCAGTGTAAACAAATCCGTGCATTTTTTTTGTATCTCCACCACCCCACCTTTTTTTAATAAAATTTTGCCGAAGCAGTGTTTTGAGGAAAGACAATATGCAAATGGGGCCACTTTTGTTTTTAGCGTGCCTGGGCCTGTATTGAATCCTAATCCAACCCTGCTCTGCCATTACCAATTCTGTACTATCTTTCAGATGTGGGAGCTTGAGATTACCAATAGGTCGCTGCACGTGGTTGAAGACAGAGTGGTGGCGTAAAGATGAGCTGTGACATTTTTGTACACAGTGCGGGCACTCGGTATCCCTCCTCATCTCTTCCTTTCTCTCCCTCGCACTCTTTCTATCTCCCTCTTCCTCTTACACTATTTGTCTATTTACTCTCACTGTTTTTCTCTCTCTCTCTCTTCCTCTGTTTCTCTGTTCCTCTTTCTCACACTCTTTCCCTCTTTCTCTCTCTCTCACTGTTTCTCGCTCTATCTCTCTCTTTCTTACTCCTTCTCTCTGTGTTCCTCTCACTTTCCTTCTTTTCTCTCTCTCTTCCTCTCACTATTTCTCTCTTTCTCTCTGTCTTCTGCTCACTCTTACTTTCTATCTCGTGCTCCTCCTCTCTCATTTGGTGGACGGATGACACACAATTTTATCTTGCTTTTTATCTAACAGGCTATGAATCACGAATCAACGTTCACCCCCCACACCACCAGAGCTGAATATACGAAAACTCTGCAATGATGCGTGGCCATCCTGACAATCAGCGCCCACTCCGAATTGTGTGCTCTGCTTTACCGCATGTACGCAATGCCGGAGAAGGTTGCTTCGGCACGTGGTGGACTCTCTTACACGCAGGTGGCGGAAGGTGAGCAGAGAGACTTCTTTCCGCAGCAGCGGGCAGGCACCTCTGGGCAGTGGGAGTGGATAGTGCTCAGCAGTCGGGGCGCACAGGAGCACACAGACACATCCAAGCAATGGGAGTGGATGGGGTGCACCAGCCTCATTGTGCATTAGCAAAACAGAGAATTGCGCGTCTGCAGTTGTATGTACTCTGCAATTACTAATTCTATACTATATTTCAGATCACTAAACTTGAGGGCTGCACTATCTCCCGGCACTTTTTTGGAGACAGACCAGTGGCACAAAGGTGAGCTGCGAAGATTTTCTCCAGTGTCAACACTCCCTCTCCATCTCCTCCTTTCTCTCTTTCACACTTTCTCTGTCTCATTCTTTCTTTCTTTCGTCCTCTCTCTCACTCTTTATCTCTCTCTCTTTCTCTCTCTAATACTGTTTCTCTCTTTATCTCCCTCTCCCTTCCTGTCTCTCACACTGTTTCTCTCATTGTGTTCCACTCTGTCTCACTCTTTCATTCTTTGTTTGGCTACCTCTCTCTCACTCTTTCTTTCTCTCATCCTAACTCTCACACTGATTATCTCTTCTTATCTCACTCTTTCTCTCTCTCTCTTCCTCTCTCTCAATCTTTCTCTCTCTCTTCCTCTCTCACACTGATTCTCTCTTTCTCTCTTCCATTTATCTCACTCTCTCTCTCTTTCTCTCTCTTTCTCTGTCTTCCGGACTCCCACACTGTTTCGCTCTTCCTCTCCCTCTCTCTCTCACTCTTTCTCTCTCTCACTCTCTCTATCTCTTTTGCTGTACGCATGACGCACCATCTTATCTTTCTTCTTGTCTTGCAGGCTGTGAAATACAAATGGACCAGCGATGACATGCCACGGCTGTACATAGTTTTATTTGTTGTTGTTTAGTTTAAATAAAATGTTTTATATGAAATCTATACATGACTAAGATTCGTATTTGTCCAACCACACAGGGACACTTCCGGGCTGAAGAAGGTTGTTGGGGGTATCCGGTGATGTGGGAAGAGGGTGTGTCACCTGCTAATGTGGGGAGACGCAGCGTGAAAGGGTTATCTCTCGCAGAAAGAACTCCGGCATGTTTTCAGAAATGCCTCGGACAGATGGCAGCTGATGGACTGAATCACAAAATGGCTTTTCAATCCTCATGTAGTGTGACTTATGAACAGTTTGCACCCAGGCTCGCTGAGGGACAACTGCGGCCCGTCCACAGATGCAGAACTATGAACCATCTGCTCCAAAAGGAACGGCAGAATAGTAGCTCGCAGAGGTACAGGCACAGCAGCGTACCAGTTCGCAAAGGTAGAAAGCTGCCAGCTGACTGACTGGCTTCTAACGGCATAGCTGCAAAGTGGTGATGTTGGACACAAGAAGGCTGAAAGGGTAATCTTCCTACTGGTGTCCTGGATTGGAAGTTGTGCTGCCTGGCGCTCACCTGTTTCTCCTTTATTGTTAATAAATCTTAAACCTTCTCTGCATCAAAATCATCATTACACAGAGCACCGCTATATTAAATTGTCCCCGGAACCTTTCTTTTATATTTTCACTCAATGCGAGGCACAAGATGGCTGCTAATACTTCCTGTTTTGAAGTGTTAGCAGCCAATCAGAGGCAAGCTCGTGCTCAGCATTTAGGCACCGACTGAATGGATTTACACCATTTCTACAAAAGCGTGCTTTCTGGACCAAGACCTTTCCCTTTATCAAATTTGGCGTAATTCGGTTCAGCAGTTTCACCTGTAGCCTTTTCTAAAGTTTTGTGTGGAAAATGCATTGAGAAAACATGTTTAGGACCCCCCTTTTTTGCCAACCCCACTTGACCAATCACCCCTAAACTTTCAAGATAGGAGTTGATCAAAAAAGAGTAACTTTTTGGAAAATTGTGTAAACATTTGTCAAACGACGCCAAAGTTATAAGCACATGGAGGGCTCCAGGAGAAGGGCTGCGCAACACCCCTCCCAACATGAGTGAAGCCCCGGGACCGCGGTGATTCCAGCGGGCCCCCACATCCCCAGTGAGCCCCGTTATGTTTTTTTTTAATTCCCCCGATGCCTTGCCCACCATGGGGTCTCATGAAAATAAAACGCAGGAACCCGCGAAATGTTATACCTACATGGAAGGCTCCAGGAGAGGGGCAGCGCAACACCCCTCCCAACATGAGTAAAGCCTCTGGACTGCGTGGACCCCAGCGAGCCCTGGGACTGCGCCCCAGCTAGCCCCCGCTATTTTTTTGAAAATATTCCCCCGAGACCTAGCCCACCCCAGGGTCTCATTAAAATAAAACGCAGGAACCTGCGACCCCAGGGAGAATTGCACCGATTTCTTTAAAAAATAAGTTTTGGGGGGCCTTGGAGGTCCTTCTGGGACCCCCTGAGGAGGGCTATGGTGTCGGGGAGTTTCTACCCTGCCCCCTTCTCTTATATTCTACCTTTCTTTCTCGGTTTTCTGATCACTTGCTTCTACCGACACACAAGATGGCTGCCAACACTTCCTGGTTTGGCGTGTTGGCAGCCAATCACAGTGAAGCTCATGCACTGGACTTAGGCTCCGCTCAGATATCAAAACTTTTATTTTACTAATTTCTCAGTAACTACAGAACGGATTTACACCATTTTATAAAAAAGATCGCTTCCTTACCCACGCACTACCTTTGTGCCAAATTTGGGGTAATTTCATTCAGTAGTTTCAGCTGAAACCTTGCACAAAGTTTCCTATGGGAAATTGATTTTTTGACTCGTATTTTTTGAACTTCTCAAAAACTACTGAATGGATTTACACCATGTAAGAAAAGGTCACTTTCTGAACCAAGCTCTACCTTTCTGCCAAATTCGGGGTAATTCTGTTCGGCAGTTCGGGCTGTACAATTTCCTATGGACATTAACATTACAAAAATGCGTTTTGGAACCCGCCTATTTTCTCAGCCCCCCTTGACGAATCAACCCCAAACTTTCAGGATAGAAGCTGGCCTGGATAGACTTTCTTTTTGGAGAATTTCGCAAAGATTTGTGAAACGACGCCAAAGTTATTAGCAAATCAAAAAATTATTTTTCTATGGAAACTAATTTGTAACTATAACCACCTATTGGTGACCGCCAGTAGGTAATATATATATATATATGTATGTGTGTGCGTGTGTTTGTTTGTGTATATGTATATATATATATATATATATTACCTACTGGCGGTCGCCAGTAGGTATATATAGTTAGGATTTTTTCTCTATGGGTTTTTTGAAAATTCTATGTCTAATAACTTTGGCGTTTGTGGACGGAATTGGCTGAAATTTTCAGGAAAATGGCACATTTTGTTTCTGAGCAGCCCTTGAAAATTTGGGGGGGGTTCGTCAAGGGGGGGCCGAGAAAAAAGGGGGGTCCCAAAACGTGTTTTTAACATTGAGTTTCCCATAGGGCGGTTGGCCTCACTTTTAGCCCGAACGGCTGAATGGATTTGCACGAAACTTGGCAAAATTGTAGGGACTGGTAGCCCGATGTGCCTTTTGTAGGTCTCAATATATGTGCTCCAGTGGATTTTGAGAAATTAACGTTTAAAAAAAGATATATATCTGTAACAGCGGACCGGGCAGCGTCCCAGGACGCGTACTTTTCGCGCAACGGAGCTTTGTGAAGCGAAGCTGATTGGTTCTCTGGCGTCTGTCAACATTCCAAAAAGTCCGTAGCGGCCGCCATCTTGTCTCTCGGTAGGATCGAGAGACAAGAGGAGGCCAAAGCGAAGGGGCAAATGACCATAAGGGGGCATAGTAGATTGTCGCTGACCCCCTAGGTTTGATGTGGAGGTTTTAAAAGGGCCCCGCGGGGCAAAAAAAATAATAATAATAATAATCGAACGGCTGAATGGATTTGCACGAAACTTGGCAAAATATTAGGGACTGGTAGCCCGATGTGCCTTTGCTAGGTCTCAATATATGTGCTCCAGTGGATTTTGAGAAATTAACGTTCAAAAAAAGATATATATCTGTAACAGCGCTCCGCTTCGCGTAACGGAGGTTTGCGAAGCTGATTGGTCATTCTGTCACTGGGCTATAGTTGGGCTACATCTGGCTGATATTTGGGCTACATTTGTTTTTTTGTGTGTCTGGCGGCCATCTTTGGGCTACATTGGGCTACATTGGGCTTCATTGGGCTACATTGGGCTACATTTGGGCTCCAACATATATATAGGCCAATGTAGCCCAATATATATTTTTCAAAGTTAATTTTCGTAAAAACCACTGGAGCATATATCTTGAGACATAGCAAAGGCACACCGGGCTACCAGTCCCTACAATTTTGCCAAGTTTCGTGGAAATCCATTCAGCCGTTCGAGCTAAAAGTGAGTCCAACCGCCCTATGGAAATGAAGGAAATGAATGGGTAATTTGTAATTAGCAAATAGCTAATCGCAAACTAGGAATGGTAAAGAATCGCTATTTATTCCTTAAAGTTCGCTATTTAGGAAATGCAAAAAACTTTGATGATACATATGGCGGTTCATCTCTAACAAGATAAGAAGCATAGGGATACATTTATGATGACTGGCGCATCACCAGGGATGTGTTAGTCATTCTGTGCCGCTGTTCCGTCACCTATGGTGTGCTGCATTTACAATGCGGCGCATCATGGGGCAAAAACAGCACAGATGCGTGATGTATCTGTGCCGTAAAGGTGGCGCATTGCTGGAGTTGTATCGCAAGTGTGATGAAGCTCCAGCAAGGGTCGGGGGTGCCCCTGTCGCAGGGTTTCTGTTCTCACACAGAACTGTGGACAGAGGATTGGAACCTCGGCGAATTAGGGTGTCCCAAAACTCACGTTAGTAATCAAAAACTCCTTAGCAAGCTAGGTACAGTGTCACATTGGATATAACAAACTCTCAATGTTTAGACAATCCAGAATATAAACTTATAGTACCTCAGGATACGTGGAACTCATGAACAGTCGGTCGTTATATATTTCTTAGAAACCAGAACATGGAGTTAAGAAGAACACATGTGTATTTGAAATGTTTATTTACTAATGCCGTCTTCTCAGGCGTAGTATCTTAGATAATACAAGTACACATATTATCAGTAGCAAAATTACCAGCATAGTTACTAGTACATAAAAAGCGAATGGTGATAGTATGTTAACATGCTGTAAATGAATAAGAGTTAGCAACACTTATAAGCAGCCGCGGGCCGTGGAGGGAGTTACGGTGAGGCAGGGAGGCGGGGAGGGGGAGGGGCAGGGTGGAGAATACAAGTACACATATTATCAGTAGCAAAATTACCAGCATAGTTACGAGTACATAAAAAGCGAATGGTGACAGTATGTTAACATGCTGTAAATGAATAAGAGTTAGCAACACTTATAAGCAGCCGCGGGCCGTGGAGGGAGTTACGGTGGGGCAGGGAGGCGGGAAGGGGGAGGGGCAGGGTAGAGAGGGCTCCACCCTGCTTCTCCCCCTCCCCGCCTCCCTGCCTCACCGTAACTCCCTCCACGGCCCGCGGCTGCTTATATCTCACCCTCCCTAATACACATATTATATTATTTGCTAAGAAGGTCTCTTTGTGTTGGTTTAGGGCGTGCCCATACTTTAGTGTCTTAGATTTGAAGGAATCACATCAGCATACACCAGCTCTCTCTTCATGTGAACCGCATCAACTGTTGTGTATGTGTGTTCGGCAAAGCAATATAAAACCCGCCTCATGCCCAGAATTGGCAGAAGTTGCACTTATGTTATGAGTATGAAGTCGTGGAGATCAGACCTCATAACAATTCTGTATCGTGTTGTTCTTGAAACTTTAGCACTCGCTGTACAGATATAGTTTAACAAGCAAAGCAGATAGTAGAGCAATAACATATTATTCTCATGTAAACCACGATGAACTACTAGGTGGAAAGCTAAAGCAACAACTAAGTGTCGTGTGCAGAAGTTGCAAAAAAGGAAAAATGACGTTTAAACCGGTAATGAGCCCATGCTAACTTAACACGGTGTAAAGATATCCAGGACCTAGATGACACCTCCCCATGATCCGGAAACGAACTGAATAAGATAATAGAAGTGCCATCTCATGAGAGCAGATTGCAAGTTTATATGTGGACGGTCCGCAAGGTAAAGCATTAAAAACTAGGAAAATTTAATGCTAAAGAAAAATAAAACAGCCAAGTACTTTATCGAGTCTTAAGCCAATAGGCAAGGTAAATAATAAAAACTTGACAAATAAGTCAATGAATTGTCAATGAAATGCTAGTACTCAGCATATCAAACATGAAAAAGGTCTATGACATAACTGTGTATGCAAAATAAGCTGCAACAGCCTCCAATAGGAAGTCACCGTCTTCATCCGAAAACAGTTCAGCCATCCAATTTAAAAGCGGAAAAGAACATACGTGCTCTCCCAGCACCGGATCCTCTATCACCATCAGAGGACAGCTCGGTGGGTTTTCAAGAAAGCTCTGTTCCAAGAAAGACTGTGCTGCCGCCAATAAATTCCAGGGACCAATTAGTCCATGCATCAATGCCACAGCCATAATCTTTTCGCCAGGACAAACCAACTCGTGAGTAATGATAGGAGTCATCAGCTGATTAAAGTCGACGTCAGGAGAAACCGGTCCGCAGAGACACAAATCAATGGCCCAATCGAAATCACAGGTCAGGCAGTGAAATACAGGCTGGACACAGGTGAAGTAGGAGAATCGAAAAGATAATCCATATGCCGTGCTTAATATCGCCAACGGCATTGTGCCATAATATTCTAGCATGCGATTGCGGAACAGTGTCAGCAGCTGCAGGGTGGGAGGTTGCATAGGAGGGACATCCATATTTAAAAATGTAAAAAAGCACAAGAGCGTCCGCTGGTAATGCAAGTAAAAATGCCAATCCACGAAGCAGAGTGGAGAAAATAGAATGAAAGAAAGCAGGGATGACTCCAAAGATTTTCTCAAATGAAGTCACGAGACCACTGGTAACAATTTTAAAAAAGTGCGCCAGGGCCTTTGTGGAGGATGCGTTAAAGATAGTCCGAACCATCTTGCTGAAATTGAAAGGCAAATCTGAATTGAAAAGGGTCTGCACCTCTGTACGGGTGTTCGCTATGTGAAGCACGAAAGTTTCACGGGCCGAACTCAAGGCCACCTCTCTCTGAGACAAAAGAGCTCTTATTCTTGCCATGCCGTTGAAATCTCTCCCAAGGTTGGTATTTGTGGCCAGATTGAAAACTCCCTATGTTCATGTGTGGGAGAAAATAGAAAGTTTCTGCAGCAAATAACCCGTTCACTTACTGTTACGATAAAAGGAATACTTTTAATTAACTCAGAACAATCTTCATTATTGAGCATCAAATAACTACCATTTTCCAACAACTTGAACGTGGGGATGATAGCAGGAACTGGCGTGCCTTGCAACACGCAATCCATATTTGGTCGGTGTTTGTTGCATGAACCGTGTAACTGTATGTGCCTACACATTAGTGAATGATCTGGCGTCTCAGTGCATTCCTCTCCATTCAGATAAACTTCTTCATCATCTTTGAAACATCTGTATGTGTATGGAAGCGACCAGACCTCATGAAGAAAAGCACTACCTAAAGGTTCATAACGACCTATTGGTATATATTTCATACAATTTGAAAACTTATATAAAGCAAAAGGCAGCGTTATTAAACCGTGGATAAGGCACGTTGCCAAAAAACCCGCAATCCTCTGCTGATGATGTCACTGAGCATGTCATGAATGATGTAATATGTGACATCATCAGCAGTGGATTACGGGTAATAGTATCTCTAGTTTACTCCCCTATAGCTGTCTTTCTTTTAACATAAGTGTCTGTTTCCTTCCCTTATACTTACTGTTTTTGGTTCGCTTCCGGTTCGCGAACTGGGAAGCGAACTAAGAGAAATAGAGGTTGGCACAGTTCCAAATATTGTACCAATTTTTTAATAACGGGGAGGTAGTTCTGAAAAGAACTTTTTTTTTATTGTTTTTGTTGTTTTATATTTTTTTTATTATTTTTCAGAACATTTTTTTACTTTTTTTGAATTTTTCTGAACAGTTTTATATTTTTTGGGGTTTTTCTTGGAGGGGGCAATGAAAACGATTCATTGTAAAGGGCTCAACAGGAGCAACAAAACAAAAAAAAAGTATTTATTATTTTGGGCGTTTCGTACAAACTTGCATATGATAGTCAATAGCTCTGTTGATCAGAGTGATGCTTCTTTCTCCGTAGGAAATGAATCCATCGCAAAATACGCAGGTGTGTTTTACTTCACCAAATCTCATTTGTATATTTGGCACCATCTCCCTGCCCTCTGGTCCCGTCACTTCGGGTACAACAGATCTTCTGGCCATAATAGGGAGATTATCTAGGTCGTTCCGAAACTGTGCAGCACTGTAGTTGTTAGGATGCCACCTAGTCATATGGCGATGCATTGTGTAGTTTCCGAAACTGTATTTTTTGTCGGTCCCTCTGGACAGTCTATCTTGACATATAAGGCAAGTTACGTATCTTGCATTTACTTTTTTCTGACCTTTGGGAATTTTAAAAAATTGCCAAATGAAGTTTTCTTTCCGGTGAGACGTCTTGGGCTCCTCAGGCAAAAACTGCCTCTCTTCGTGCTCGTCGTCCTGTTCCTCTTCTTCCTCTTCTTGTTGAATTATAACTTGAGCAGGTGGTCCACTCTTCCTTGGATGTGGTGGAGGTGGTGGGGAAGCACCAGCTGAAGCTACTAAAGAAGCCATTGCTCAGTGATCACAAAGGGTCTTTCTCTCACAATGATGAAAGTCAGAGTGAGGAAAGAAGGAGGGATTTTCATCATTTGGGAAAAACAAGAGTTCTCAACCAATGAAAAGTGTTCATTTTAGATTATATGACCTAGTCTTACATCATTAGGAAACCAAAAGTGAAATGAACCAATGAAAAGTGTTATTACCAAGTCACATGACCTGCTGTGTTTACGTTAAGCGCTTTGCAGGGCCTCCCGGTTTGCTTCCAGAAACCTGCGCTTTGCGACTCGGTTCGCGTACCAGTTCGCTAACGTAGCACGTCATATGACGTATCACGCGACAAAGTGAAACGTCATGCGGACGGGAGGCGTCACGATGTTGTTTTCTAACGCGGCAGTTGCGGTAAAGAAACGTTTACCGGCTCGCGGTCTATTTCGCGGTATCAAGGTCAGCTAACGGGAAGCTTCCCGATTCGCGAAGCGGGAACGAAGAAAAAAAAATATTTAAAAAAAAAATTATTCATAAACATATAAAATATATTTTTGGATTTAAAGAAGAATACATTTTACAGCTACAGATATTAGCTGTTAAAAAAACCAATGAAATTCACTGAAAAAACCATAGGTTATAGACCATATATAGTTAGGAATTAGCATTTACAAAACCTTGAAAATTCACTGAAAAAACCATAGGTTATAGACCATATATAGTTAGGAATTAGCATTTACAAAACCTTATTTTACTCACACAAAACCATTGAAATTCCATATATAGTTAGTTGCACTAACTATATATCGCGCACCCGCAATCCACTGCTGATGATGTCACATATTACATCATTCATGACATGGTCAGTGACATCACTGATGACATCACTGATGACAACATCCAGTGATTATGTGTTTCTGTAAAGTTTAAATATGTTTTACATATTGAAGAATGAGTGGATGTATAAGTGTCTGAATGAAGGTTTTAGTAGGTGCGTGATTGACTGTATGAGTGAGTGATTAAATGCGTCTTACTGAATGCACGGGTTAGTGACTAAACTGTCTGAAAGTGTGCATCAGTATGTCTGTTGTTGTGCAAGCTGCTGCATGTGTTGATCAGTAGCTATATAAGTAGCTATATGGGTTATTGATTGGTTGCACAAGTATTTGTATGGGAGACTGAGTGTGTGTATGGCTGGCTGGGAGGTGTGTGACTCTGTGCAGATCAATGTGTACTTGTATCAGTGATTCTATAAGAGAGTAAGTATGTGTTAGTATATGTTTCAAAAATGTAAGGTGTTCTGTGTTTAACTGTATAGATGAGAAAATAGAAGTGTGATTGATTCTTTTCAGGACTGACTAGGTGTGTGAGTAACTCCATGGATGAGGTGCAGAGTGTGAGTGTCTGTATAGGTGTATGAGTGCATATGATAGTGTTGTAAAGATGAGTGATTGTATGTATGAATGATTGTATGAGTGAATGTGTGTGTAGACATAGGAATCAGTGAGTGCGTATGTAGTAACTAGTATTGGTGTGTCAATGGTTTCAAAAATTATACTCTCTATTTAACACTGGGTGTAATGGAGGTTATATTAGAGTGTGAGGAGATGCATTGTATTATCACATGAATGATATCATCAGTGATGTGATCATTGATGTCAAGTGAGATGTCATCAGTGATGTCATTTGAGATGTCATCAGTGATGTAATCAGTGATGTCACTGACCATGTCATGAATGATGTAATATGTGACATCATCAGCAGTGGATTGCGGGTGCGCGATATATAGTTAGTGCAACTAACTATATATGGAATTTCAATGGTTTTGTGTGAGTAAAATAAGGTTTTGTAAATGCTAATTCCTAACTATATATGGTCTATAACCTATGGTTTTTTCAGTGAATTTTCAAGGTTTTGTAAATGCTAATTCCTAACTATATATGGTCTATAACCTATGGTTTTTTCAGTGAATATATATATATATGTGTGTATAAATATATATATATATGTGTATATGTATATTTATATATTCCGATTCACTTTGCAACGTAGGCTCGAAGGAACTGCAGCTGTGATACTGTTTATGACGAAGAGTGCAATTGTATGGCAACCAGGTTTAGAGATCGTGGTTACTCAGATAAGACCATTCAAAAAGCACGTGACCAGGCAGCTACCTTGAGGCGAGAAGAGATGTTAGCTCCCAAAGTGAAGTTTATCACTTCTAGTGATAATATCGTTTGGTATGTTACCACCTACAACACTACCTCAGAGAACTTGAGAAATTGTCGAGGTAGACATTGGAAGATCTAAAAAACAGAGCCCACTTTGAATGCGGTGTTATCTGAATACCCTAATATTTCATACAGGAAAGGTCATTTGCTACGGGATAGGCTATGTGTTAATGAGATTTTACTAACCAGACAAACAGGTTTCTACACTTGCATGTCTTGCCAGGCATGCAAGTTTTGTATGAATGTTAGGAAGGTTTACTATCCAGTGAGAGATTTATCAAAAAACATTTAACTTGTCTCTCCGATTTTTGTGTTTATATACTGACATGTCCGTGCTCAAAAAACTATGTGGGAAGCACTAAATTTCCCACAAACAAAAGGATCCTGGAGCATATGCGTGCCATCCAGAATAAAGACAAAGTGTATCCTGTGGCATGTCACTTTAAGGAGGAACATAAAAATAACTGCAATCTTTTGCATTTCTATGTTATTGAGCGCGTCCCTCAGGCCATCAAAGGGGGTGATGCGATACGCAGATTAAGACAGCTGGAATACAAATACATATTGGAATTAGATACCAGAGCTCCTCAGGGTCTAAATTCCGAAGAGGAATTATCATGGTTTTTGAGTGATTCATTTTGACCATTGTTTAGAGTGATCTAGTGACCCCTTTTCTTCCTGGTGTTAACTTTTACTTTATACCCTGTAAATTAGGCTTATTGTTCAATAGTGATATTTTGTATATCTCTTTATATATCACTGAGATTCTAACATCAGGCCTCTGATGCCAGTAGGTATTATAGTTAGGATGTTGTTTCCAGAGGAAAAGCTTTTTTTGTTTTGCCAATAACTTTGGCGTTGTTTGATAAATCATTTGAAAGTTTTCCAAACTAGTTAAATTCTCACTTTAGCTGCTGTCTTGAACATTTTGGGGTGATCCTTCTAGCGGGGACTGAGAAAAAGTAGGGGCTTCAGAATGTCTTTTCTCTATGTTAATTTCCATAGGAACTTTAGACACAGATACAACTCGAAATTTAGAATGGAATTACACCAAATTTGGCAAGAGGTAGCTTTTGGTTCAAGGAAGTGCCTTTCTATGATTTGGTGTAAATCAATTAGGTAGTTGTCGAGTTATTTAAAGGTTTTTCAGATATACAACTGGGGATGTGGACGATCCGCAGTCTGCCCCAGATCTCCTGTTGAGATCTGATTGGCTGCCAACATTGGAAGTGTTGGCAGCCATCTTGTGACCCGGTTGAACGGAGTCACAAAAAAACACACAAAGAGTTAAAAGGGGGCAGGGTACAAACACCCTGACTTCCTAGGTCTTGGGAGCAGGGTCAAAGAGATCAGGACCAAAAAAGCATTTTTTTTAAAAAAAATCAGCTCGAATCATGCTGGATCCGCGAATCCTGCCTAAACATTTTTGTAAAAAATAAAGCGTGGTATGCCGTGCTTCATTTCTAATTGGCCCCCAAGTGGGCCAGGGCCTGTGCTCATGTCTAAATGTGTAGGGGGTTGCAGATGGCCCCCACTCTGGGATCCCTAAAGCCCTGGGGATCGCCACTTCCCTGGGGCATTTTTCATAATTTATGCGGCGGTTGCCCTTGCTGCAACCCCTGCACCATGGGAAATACCACCTCCCCAGGGCAAATGTTTTTATATTGGTGGGGCTGTGTGCCCCCCACAGCCCTGGGGACTGCCACCTATCCGGGGCTAAATACAATAATAATGTGAAGGGGCTCTGGCCCCACGCAGCCCCAGGGAACGCCACCCACCCAAGGTAAATGCTTAAAATTTAAGTAGGGGACCACGTGAAGCCTGCAGCCTGGGAACCACCACCTGCCCTGTAATGTAGGGAGGTTATGTAATGTAATGTAAAATCGCACTTATATAGCGCTGTTATAGCTCCCAGGAGCATCTTGGCGCTCAACAACCAACCCTGCTGGAAAAGGTTGGTGGACAGAAGGCAACGCAGCCCCCCCTCCTGGAGCCATAGACGGGAATGCAGTTTGCTATAGCTTGGCAGGAGCATTACCTCTCACGACAAGCCATAGTAAATGCTGCTCCGCTTTCAGTAAGGGAAAGCAGGAAAAATGCTCCTGCTTGCTGAAAGGGAAGCAGAATTGGTTTTAGATAGAGAAAGCTGCATGTTCAGTAGCTCCCTCTGTCAAAAGAAATTCCGGCTCCCGCAGGAGGCAGAGGGCCATCAGGGACCACGGGGGCTTTGAGGCTTCCCCGTGGTCCCTACCAATGACAAGTGGGTGCCCTGAGTGGGACCAGGGTGCCCACAACAGATGGTGCTACCCAGCCCCCAGCCTTGAATTTAATAAGGAAAAGCAAATAAGAAAGGCCGGGCCCCAGTGGATGCGGTCCACGGGGCTGAAATCAGCCCAGGGAGGGGGGCCATATCCAAAAATTACTCTTCCTGGGGGATGGGATCCCTGGGGTCAAAATCAGTCCTGGGAAGGAGGGCTATGCGGTCCCCTTCCCTAAAAAAAGTAAATTAAAAAAGAACTCATGGATCCCGCCAGAGGCCCCACCCTCTTTCTCCATCACTCTGCAAACATGCCTCCTGGGGCACTGCTGGTTGTGGGATGAAGTCTCGTTGGCTGCTGAGGGTTCTTGGGGGCCAACACGACCTCGTATTGCCTACAGTAAGTCTCACCCAGTGTGATTGCTGAGAGGTTTTGGAGGAAACACTCTCTTTCTCCACCACTCTGCAAACATGCCTCCTGGCTTACTACTTGTTGGGGAATGACGTACCCATGCCCCCGAGGATCCTTGGAGGCAAGAAACCCCTCCTGTTACCTCCAGTAAGTTCCATTGTGGGATTGCTAAGAGGTTTTCTGAAGCCGGGCCCTCTTTTCCCCCCACTCTGCAAATGCACCTCCTGGCACACTGCTGGTTGGGGGATAAAGTCCCCTTGTTTGCTGTGGAACCTTGGAGGCCATGAACCTCTTCTGGTAGCTCCAGTAAGTCCCAGACAGTAGGATTGCTGAGTGCTTGTCAGAGGCACTACCCCCTTTCTCCAGCACACTGCAAACATGACTACTAGTTAAATAAACAAAGAGATTCAATCAAAAAAAACAAAGGTTACAGGGACTTTATAGTTAGTGTTAGATCTGGGGTTCTCTAGTTGGCACCAATGTCCAAATAGGGACCCTTGCTTCTAGTCAGGGTAAGGGGATACACTCTTTAGATAACCCCTGCTCACCCCCTTGGTAGCTTGGCACGAGCAATGTGTAAAGTATTTGTACCAACACAGTAACACAGAGAAAATACTACAAATGAACTCCACAACAGTTTAGAGAAATAAAGTACTTTTATCTAAACTACACAAGACCAAAACGACAAAAATCCTACATACACTGTTCCAAAATAAGTCTTTAAAAAGAGTTCAAAGGTTTGCACCAAAATAATCCACTTTTCAACCCAAAGTACCTGTGGATGCGACAAAAGTTCCTAGCGGCAATTGCAGCGTCACTCCTGAGACCCTGGGGAGGCGATGCGGCAGCCCCGCTGCACGCAGCGGGCGTGTTGCGAAGAATCCGGTCTGTAAGTGGAGGGATTATACAAAACCAAAAGCACAAGGCAGTAGACCAAGGTTCAGCACATCAACTTATTCCGTTTCTCAAATTTGTCCGGTGCAACAACTCTCACCATCCACTGCCAGGGATGTCCGTCATAAACAAAGTTATTATAAGAAGTTTAAGAGGTGCACACAATAAAGTCAGAGATATCAAAAAGTTCAAAGATTTTCAAAATCCTCTGTTTTTTCTTTAATGGATTCTTTATTTTCTCTTTTGAGATATGCAGGCACAGCCAACGCGTTTCATTCCCTATTACTGCCTTGGGAATTTCATCAGGGCTGCAAAAAGATTTTAAAATACATAAGCATTATTTTGCCTTGTGTTTAGTTAATCATAAGCACATTTTACATAACATACAAAGTTAAAAAATGACAGAAGGATACATCAATAGACAAAAAAAAAATTTAGAATTAAAAACAATTTTTGTTTACGCAAAGCGACACTTTTGTTCCTTTGTTTTAAGAAGCAAGTACACCCTCACAAGTATCTTGCTTTCACATCTATAAAGACGTGTCATATTTAAAAACAAATTAGATATTACAATGATATATAAAGTGATTCTATCAACACGTGCCAAAATGGGGAAGAGAAGGCACCCAAGATTTAAAGATTTTGTTCACACACCTAGAATATAGTGTTAACCCATAACCAAAGTTAGACTGTAAAGGCATGAAATGTTTAAAGAGCGAAATATGCAGGTTTCATATGCTGTGTTGCCAAATAGATTGTTGTCAAAATGAGTCAGAACATCAAAATGTTAGTTTTTCCACAGATAATAGTAAGATAGTTTATGGTAGTGTACCATTATTCTAGTTGTTACCCAAGAGTCCAGAATGTAAGATATGACGCTATGCTCACCATTGGAAAGGATCATCCAAATTCGATGGTCCAAGGTGTAGTCACACCCTTGATGTCAGTGCTGGAATGGTGTTTTGTCAATAATATTGTACCTCGTTTTCCTAAAGGGAAAGTGTAACAATATAGTCTCTCAAATCATAAGTACAAATGTGCAGAAACACAAGAGTGCAATAGGTAAAAATTAGGACTTTGGTAAATGGAAATGACCCATTGAAGATTGTGACCACTGTCACCAGTCAGATACTTGGTTTGATGGAGTACCATGATATAGACATGACCCATTGGAGATTGTGACCAGTGTCACCAGTGAAATGCTTTATTTGGCGGGGTGCCATAGTGTATTTAAAATTTGTGACCTCTCAGTTTAAATACTCCATTTTAATATGTTTGTTCCTGGATACTCCCCAAGAATGTAAATTATGCCTAGATAATATGGCATCATTTGCCATATATAGATAGTCCGTTGTCTAGATAGAATTCAATATGAAATTACAACTAGTCTTAATCGGCAGCATCTTCCTCATAAGAATGGATGAAACAATCTCAGAGTGTGGAACTCAACATGGATATGGATTCCGATTGCCTAATGACATTCTAATATCTCCGCAAAGATCCCTATGTATGAGACAATTATGATATAAAGGAGTAACAAAGCACAATTTTATTCGGTTTGCGGCTTATATTCTTCAAGTTTTAGCAGTTTATCCCAATTGGTCTGTAAGTACATGTAATTCAGATGGACAACGTGTAAATAAAAATAGTGTGGCACAATTTACCGTTGTTAAGCAGTCCTTATAGCAAAGGAGATTTGATATAGAGATTGAATGGCCTCTGTCGGTAATGTCCGTTCTCCCCGCCAAGGTGAGACAATCTCAGAATTGGAACCTAACATGAATATATAGTCTAATTATATACTGGCAACAGATCGTCAACAAAAAGATATCTTGTTCCTACCAATGTAACATACAAAGAAACTAGAGTAAGAATTACCATTATTAGAAAATGTCCATTCGGTAAACGAAATTCGGTGTAAGGAAGGGGATGGTCTTTATCGATTATTGGCCAGCATCCATCAACGTTGCCGTAATAAACTCGGAATATGGAGCCTAAAATAGACTAATGGCCCGAGGTTTGTAGTGAAGTTGTAACATTACAGAAATCAGCGTTGGAGCCCCCTCCCAGTATCGTGGCATACCTGTGATAAGGTCTCCTGCAGTCTTCTGCTCCTCCACTCGGATTAGTTGAAGCGAGAATCACCGGTCACCCGCCATTTTTAAAACCCCAGCCGACAGACTCTATTCCGGGTCACATGTTCGACTTCCGTCCAAAGTGTCAATAAGCGAGAAGAACCCTAATAGTCCCGTGTCTAAGGAATCGGCCATATTGAAACGATTAAAATTGTGTCAGACGCCTAATATAGACGGTGAATTATAAGTGCCGGTGAGAGAAAGATTATTCTAGAGATCGAGAGAATTGATACTGGCACATTTAAGGACAATGTCTTTTTAATTAGACGTCATTCAAAAGAGGAATTTGTTACTATGGTTCATGTAATATACGTTAATCTTCCAGTCATATCACTGATTATAATGCAAAGATTGACCTTTTTAGTCACTGTGATTCTATTCAAGGGACTGTATGAGACTTACAGTATTACCATACTTGAAATACAGCTGAACAGCAAATGTCTTACAATGTTTTGGCGAAATTGCTGCGGCCATATTTGTAAAGGACGCCAGCGTAAGAAAATGTCTCTCTGTGTTAGACAGAAATGAAGAAAAACATGAAAAGGAATGATTTCAAGAAATACATACAAGTGCAAATGTAACAAAGATAGAAAAAACAACCAAGGTGAGAGAAAACATGAATAAGGATGCTATTGAAGAGTGCATGCAAGTGCCAGTAAAACAAGAATAGAAACATTCATTTTTGTAAACCGATCATTGGTTTGAGCATAGTATAAACAATTATGTATTGAATATATGGGTACATGTCATTCATTATGAAGGAGGGCATTATGTTTCAATCATAGGCCCTAATTCCTTCTCATTATCTATTCCTAAGTTACAGGTATACTAGGGGTTAGGAATATGACCAGTTGAGTGGCATTCAGATCTCATTCAAGGAAGTAATGAAGTTCTTTGTCAGTATTGTGCCCCCTCTGTGTTGCCCGTAAGCGGCAAATCCATTTTGCTTCTCTCTGTCTGAGGGCTAATTCCCGGTCACCCCCTCTTTTGTCCTGTGATACGTGGTCTATTCCATGAAACCAGAAAGTGGTATCCCCTAGGTGTTGTTCATTGTAATGTGAACTCATTGGGTAGCGTTTGTCTTTACTAATGATAGCCCTTCGGTGTTCCTGAATTCGCAATTTTAAGGGGCGCACCGTACTCCCTACATAGATGATATTACAGTTACATCCCAATATGTATACCACGTGTGTGGTATTGCAATTTATGAAGTTGTTAATCCTGTAATTCTTGGGTGTGTTGTATGAGAAGTTGGTGATCTTATTCAGACCCGAGTCACAGACAATGCATGAACCACATGTGTAGAATCCCAAGGGTTTCGATGGAAACCATGATTCACGCGGAGTGGTTACATAACTCTGGCATAAATCATCCCTTAATGATCTTCCCTTCTTGTAGGAAATGAGTGGTCTTGCTGGTATCAGTTCTTGTAGGCCAGGAGACTTTGTTAAGATATCCCAATGTTTTCTAAGTACATTGTGAATTTTATTACTATTAGAATTATATTGGGTAACGAAGGTAATACTCCGATCATTTTTTGTGGTAGTATCATGTCGTTTAGTCAGTAATGTATCTTCTCTCCGTAACTTGTGGGCTTTTTGAATTGCGGCATCTACCACTTTTTGGTTGTAACCCCTCCTTAGGAATCTGGTTTTGGCAATATTCAAATGTTGGACATAGGAGTTCTCCTCGCTGCAGTTCCTGCGCAGTCTGACCATCTCACCGTAGGGTATATTGTTAACTACTGAATGTGGATGTGCACTGTCTGCGTGTAATACCGCATTGCATGAGGTTTCCTTCCTGTAAGGGGAGGGATGCAATACCTTGAATGGATTTCTGAGGGGCAGGTTTCTCCGTTAGGAGCATCTCGCAAAGGCACGATGCGACGACCTTCGGGACAGCGATGATCTTCGGTGCGGCGGCGTTGCACGGCGCAGCGTCGATCTTCTTCTTTCGCGGCACCTCGATGCGTTGACTCTGTGATGATGTTCGCAGCAAAGGGATGTGGTCCGCAACCACGCGGTGCCACTGTTTCTCAAAGCGACGACAGGCTCTGCAATGATTTTCGCAGCAACTGGCATCTTTCCGCACCCAGGCGATGCGCTCCGCAAGCGAACTATGCATCGGTTCTTGCAGCGGTAACAGGTGCTACCTCGCGGCAACGGGAATTTTCTCGCACTGTCAACGACATGCTCCGCAAGCAAGCGATGCGTGCAAATTGTAGATCTTCTTCTTGTCCAGCTCCCCAAACAGCAGGCAACAACTTCCAGAGACCCCACAATTGGATCACGCACTCTAGGAAGGGCAGAACTCACTCAGCAGAGTTCAGGGGGGATGCTGGGGGGAAGTCCTTTAGTTCCTGGGACTTCTTAACAGAGGGCCAGCTCTTCTCAGGCCCTTGGAGATCTATTCAAGCAAGGGGACACAGCAACAGGAAAGTCCTTCCCCTCTCCTTGGCAGCAAAGCAACTGCAGGTCAGCCTTAAGGTAGGTCAGTCCTTCTTTTTCAGTCTTCCAGCTATCTCTTTGGCAGAGGTTCCTTCTTGATTCCAGGATGATCTAATTTTCTGAAGTCTGGGTAGCCCTTTTTAGTTCAAATCGTTTTTATTGAATACACAGAAGGGAGCCAATACAAAAACCAAGGTGTACAGAGCTGACAATCAAGGCATAAGCACATCCTGGAGAAGAAAACAAAATATGAAGGTTCCAATATACCATGGTTTTGCATAAAAGAATTAAGAATGAGTCCATGTTGCACTAAAATGAGGATAACAGCACCAGCTCAAACAACAAATTATAGCAAATTATAGGACACAAGTAAGGGAGAAAGAATAAGAACAATAAGGAAATAAAGATGACCAGATTAATCTAGCCTATTGGTAGTTATTGATAGTTATGGAACCAGTGACAACAGAGTAACACTAAGTCAAGGTGAATTGACACTGACCGAGACTGAGGCAGTATAAATACATTGTAGGCCAAAGAATTTATGGAGGGTCGTAGCAAAATTCTAAGGAGTCAAGAGAGCCCCAAAGTCTTCTGTATGATTTGCGCCATGGTGAAGTGTGAAGTGCCTCGTTGTCCGCTCCTCTTAGTGAAAACAACCACTCTTGCCACAATTTAAAGGAGACTAGCCCCTTTTATACCAATATTCCCTTTGTTCTGTGAGGGCAGAGAGGCCATGGCGTAGTCAGAACCAGTTCTGGTCAGTCCTTGAGCACTTTGTTTACTTGACTTCTTCTTTCCTTTGAGAGAGAGGGGCGGGGTCGTCAGCTGCCCAGCAGGAGTTAAAGCCAGCATTGTGGAAGGCAGACACAGCCCTATTCAGGCCCAGGTGCTATCCCCTCCCACCACTCAAGTTGCAGATGGAGCCATTCAGCCTAGAGATGACTCACTCAGCCACTGGGATCCACCCCAGCCCCTGTCACTCACAAACCAGACAGTCAATGCACACAGAAAGGTCAGACAAGAAAACAGCCACTTTTAAAAGACAAACACAGGAGTTAAAACCATTCTTCCTAAAAGATCGGTTATTACATTCTGAGTTCAGGGATTCCAGACATTAATTTGCTATCTTACTCCTATAGGAAGATATGCAGGTAAACATTATACACAGCATTCCCCATTATGGCCTATGGGCAAGATAGCCTTTCAATAGTGGAAAAAACGAAAATGGCTTTAATTCACTACCAGAGCATGTCACCCACACTAGTACATGCTCTACCTTTCTCATACACTGCACCCTGCCTGTAACATTACAGAAATCCTAGATGCGTCACGTTGTAAATTGGCCGTAGGGATGCGCCACGTTTACGCCGCAGTTGCGTGACGCAAACGGGGCGCATTACCAACATAAATCTGCCCCTTAGTGTCTTCAGTTTAAATCCTACCCACTGTGGTGTTTTGGAAGCCAGTTTCATACACCAGCACCTTTCTCCAGTAATCTTCTGTCATGTATATACCACTATACCTGTAGAATGGTGACGTGTCACTCAGCACTGTACCTCCATGTATTACATTTGTGATGCTTTGCCTCGCACCATGTCTATCTATTAGGTGGTAGTGTCCAATGCTCACCTATTCACTGCAGTGAGCTGAGAGACTTCGTAGTATTTCCTTGGGTTAGGAAGTGGTATCCCACAGTTTTAAACTTTCGTATCTGTAAAACAGCCATAGAGGTCTGCTCTACACAAGAGAACGTTATCCGCCCATTGGAAAATTCTCAACAGCCCTTAAGTGATTATAAACAGGAAGAAAAGGCGTGCCAGGAAGCGACTGTAAACAATTCATTTCTCTGGAGTGTGTCTTTTGCAATGCGACCGTTAAAGGAGGACAAGACATTATTGCACTTTTACAGAAGCCTGGCTGTTGCAATGATTTTTACAAGGCAGCACTTCTGGTATTACATGGGGCAGCCCGGCTCTCCATTTTCCCCAGCACTGTTTAAGCTCAGTGCATCCAACACTCAGCACTATATCTTTCAATAACAGCCAGACGCTTTTAAAGGCCCTGGTCACATATTCCAAAGCTTTTGCTTAAGACAAAACAAAGAGAAACCCCGTTCACAAATGAGTCTCTCAATCTTTTGTTGTCAATTTACAATGATAAAATGTGAACTTTGTCACATTTGGAAGTAGGCAATATAAAATGCATCATGTTTCTGTCAGACACTGTGCCTAAAATGACATCTCTCGGGATCTAATGTCTTTGTATGAGTATTCCTAAGATTAAAAACTATAAGCCTCAGTTGTGAACATTACCCTGATAAATGACAATGGTGTCCAGACATTCATCTCTTGTTTGATAATCTGCTGCTGTGCCCTGGCAGGAGCAGATTGCTTGGATGAAGCTCTGTGGCTTCTTTTTAAATGTGTGTTGAGGTCTCTGTTGCATTTATTTATAACTGAAGCAGTATTATGAATAGACATAGTTCTGCCTTTACCTTGCAGGTTATCTGGAACATTCATACCTGGACCCTTCCATTCATCAATTTGTATGTCCTTCGCAATCCAATTCACATTAGACAACTTGAGTTTGCATGACAATGTAAGTGCAGGTTTTTACACTGAAGGATTTCTTCTGATTACTGTTCTGCAATTGTCAGTCCTCCTGGAAACCATTGCTATGTTGGACAGTGAAATGACAGTCACACATCAATCAGTGCAATCATAGACCATGTACCAAAATACTTCATGTAACGCTTTGAAAATCCATGTAGTACACAGGTTCACGTCGGTAAGCAGTATTTAATAAAGCACTTCATCCATCATCTCCTTGCCCGTAACTGCCGCTGTTTCATATCAACCAACTCCAGCATTCCATGTTTCACGGAACTAAGGGGCATATTATCAAGCACGGCGTTAAAAATTTCCACCGGTTTAGCGGCTGAAAACAGCTGCTAAAGGGGCGATAATGGATTTGAGAATTCCAATAAAAGTCCATGTTCTGATGTGAACATGGGCTTCTATTGGAATTCTCAAGGGCATATTATCAAGCCTATTATCGCCGTTTTAGCAAAAGTTTACCGCCGCTAAACCGGCGATAATTTTAACGCCGTTCTAGATAATATACCCCAAATTATCTCAGCATCTTCCTAAGCCAGATATCACACTTCACTTCAACACCTCTAATCGTACAAGCCTTAGTAAAGGCTTCCTCTTCATCCTTGAGAGCATGGACTAAATTGGGCAAAGTTGATGCACACTAAGATCTCAAATTCAAATGTATTTATGTTTGATATTATACCTTTGTATAAAACAGAAAAAGGGTGCTGGGGGATGCTTGGAATAAGTCTAACCACTGGCAATCGCTTGAAGTAGGATTTCAACCCATAGTTTTTTGCCCAGCATGCTACCCATATTTAAATTGACTTGACCCTGCTGCAATAGGAACAGTCTACCCTGAACTATGAGTCCACCCTGACCTGGAACACAAGCCCCCCAAGACACTTTCTCCCTGATTGGCAATCATAAATCCACTGTAGCTTCATTCCAGAGGCACATTGAATACTGGACCCACGTCTGGGCATACAGTTGCCACATAGGTGGGTCCCGTGTTTACTGTGCCGGAGGACTCAAGGTATACCTTATTAGTGAGACCTAAGTAGTTTGAAACTGGTGTGAGGTTGGTGGCATTCCCATTTAGATTGTTCCTGATCTGACAGTCTGGGCTGGACTGTTCCTATTGGAGCAAGAGCAAGACTGATTTGCATAAGGAGTGTCTCTGTCTGGAATGGCACAGTGGGCAAAAAACAATGGTCTGGAATGCAGCCCATAGTGATTGCAAATGTCTGAGATTAATTCACGCTTCAGCTTCTTGCTTTTGCTTTATGCCTTTTAAAGCAAACCAAATACTAAAGACTAAAATTACATTACTTTTTCCAATAAACCATTAAAAAGCAGTGATTCTCACTTCTTCACCTTTGATCATTCCTAAACAATATCACAACCAATTCAGAACTCTCCTATCAACACTGTTAAATAGGAAATTCCTCTGAAAGCAATTGAAGGTCATATGCAAAAAAAAAAGAAAATTATTGTAAAGTGTGCAAAATGCAGTATAGTGAGTACTCCAACTATAACCATAAATTACCTTAACAACAATTAAAGGCCATGTAAAAATGCATTAAAGTGCCACAGAATGTTCAAAATGTACTTTATAGTGTATCCTCCGCTACCTCTATAACAACAAAGTATCCTGGTGTGGAAAAAGGGTTCAGGCAGATCAGGTCGTTTCCCCTTTTCCTAGGTTTGCCCGGCGTTAGCCGCTTCTCACCCAACTCACGATTACCCAAATAAAGAGGCAGGCGCTGGAGACTGGAAGGCAGGAAACAGGAGTTTATTTCCGACGGAACAGAACACGTCAAATCAGACAACAGGGTATCTTCTCGAGGTGCTCTCTCGACATCTCTGAGGCCTGGCCTCTTATACACTGGTTTATTACTTTATTAAATGCAACACATTCTTAGTAATGCTTTGAAGTCCGGAGAAAGGCGTCTTTGGAATCCCCGGTTCAGGTCCGTTCCCACACATATCTACAGTAGGAGTCCCCAGCCCCAATCTCAGCATGATGGCTGTCGCGCAGCTGGGTATTCCGCTGGGAACAGAAATGCGGGTAATCGATCGGTTCTAGGGGTGTGAGGGCATTGATTAATCCCCGCTCCTTTGAAGTGAGGTGAGGTCCTACTGTAGAGGCAATAAACCGCATCTGTTGGGCTAAGTGAGGGCCTGGGCTCGGGCCGAACAATCGGGCAAGGAGGAAGAGGTTATCAAAGGGGCCTGTTTCATGAATGAGATGAAAGGGTGTGAGGGGGTTCAGCGTGGGATGTGGCGCGGAGGCAGGGTCATGCTGGAGGTGCGTTTAGGGCCAAGCAGGAGAGGCCGGGGCTGTCGAAAAAAGGGGGGGTGTGCTTGCGAAGCCGGGGTGTGAGGGGGTGAGACACGCTGGCTATCGGCAGTGGGCAGAGGGGTCATGGCATTCAAAATGGCTGCTGCTTACGCGCACGCATGGATCCGAAAGGGGACAAGATGGCGCCGATAATGTTTACGCCACAATCTAGATTTTAACAGTCCTCCCTTTTTAACATATCTAGCCAGCTTGTCAATTTACATCAATCCCCATTATTTTTCTTATTTCGAGGTCATACAATGCTTTCATGTGTTCAGTTTTGAAGTCCGAAGTCTTAGGACACATGCAGTTAGCAATGAGCGAACACAGAGGTGGCAAACATTGAATACCTAGGCAACACCCACACAATATTACGACCGGTATCAATATAAATGTGAATAACCTCCATCCCCAGTCCTTCAAGGTGCCCCAAAACCAGCTTCCAAGCGACCATCCTTCCTGTTCCTGGTGAACCTCTGAGGAAAGTTTGTGGAGGTGTTCGATTGCTTTGTAGACTGAGGGCGAGTTATCTGGCACGTAGGTGCAACAGCTGGACCCAATGATGCGGCATGCTCCTCCTCGGTCAGCTAGAACCACATCTAGAACAAGGCGGTTCTGAAGAGCCACCAGGCGGACTGCCTGAAGTTCGGCCGTATTGTTAGTGAGGATGCCAGCCGTGATGTTCATGGTTGTTTCTACTGCCTGGGTCAGGTGGCGGATGGCGCGGCTGTTTGCCATTGGGCCCCACAGAGGAACCAGTCCTTTCACTGCATCCAAGAACTGTGCTCCCGTGGAGTCGGCTTGTTCAATGTCTTTTGCGCGCTTCTGTCTGTGGTGGTTTGCTGGGGCCACGTACGTTGGAGGGAGAACGAAGGCGACGTAGCAGGTACCCCCCCAGCTTTTTGGAAGCCAAGTGTAGGTTTGGTGCCGCAAACAAAGTACATATTCGGAGAAGCAACAAAGGAGGGGGGATCGATGGCGTCCAATGTTCTGGTGATGTGGCAGGAGCTGTGACCCACCGGCTGTGTTCCCAAGCCTTCGAGGCACACGAGGCCCGTGACATTGATAACAGATAGAGCCACCGTCAGAGTGGCAGCAGTTCGTTTCCGTAAGTAGGAGAAGGTGGGTCTGGCTGGATTATGGAACACCTGCATTTCGACTCGTTCCTTAGCAGGGATGTCCATCTGGAAGGAGGAGCCAGAGGTCAAAGGACAAAAGGGAGCAGAAGTCCTTCCGGTTTTGTTCAGCCAGAACCCGTGGTAGAAGTGCGACACTGTCTGACCAGAAGTGGCGTTGTCCCTGTAGCTCTCTTGCAAGAGGGTCAACCAGGCAAGGCAAGAACCGTGAACTGAGAAAGGGGAAGGGATGAAAGGGATGGAGTGTCCGGTGGCATGCGGGAGCAACCCGCAGATCCAGCAGTTTATGGCGTTGGCGGCAAGGTTGTGTTGGTGCAACAGTTGCACGAAGGAATTGTTCCAGAACTCCTTACGCCTTTCTCGGAGCTGAGGCGAAAGGGAGATCAGGTGATGCTCCTTCGTAGTAGTTGGCTGTGCAGTGGTCAGCAATATCCGATGAGCGGGTGCGCTCTCTTCCATGATCCAGAAAGAAGTCATGAGGAGGAGGCAAAAGAGGAGGACAATGAAAAGAACAATTGTCTTCGATTTGTGTATACTGTCAGTCTTTGGATTCCGATAACGGGTATTTCCTGTTGCTTCCGTTGTCTTCTTATCTGGCGCGTCCATCAGCTTCAAGGTGCTCGGTAGTGGGCAGAACCGCTGACTTCGTTTAGCCTCTCTTCGGGTAACCCTTGGTTGTGTTTAGGCTACCGTTCTGAGATTCAACTTAGTCTGTGGTCTACTTAGCTGAAGCTCCCTCCTTTCGACGCAGGAAATACCCTTCCCTGGATGGTACAGTGGGATCAGAGAATTTTGCAAGTTCGAGTGCCTCGATATCAGGATAACAGTTCAATGATGGCCGGACTTTGTCCAGCAGTTCTTCTTGGGTGCTGACGTTTTCTGTTGTGGTCAGGGTCGAGGAGCCCTTCTTACAGTGGTGCGCATGTAGCCAGTGTCGCTTCCCCTCCACTCGAAGAGCCGTTCGGGTGGTAATCAGTACTTGCCAGGGGCCCGTCCACCGGGGTTCCAGACTCTTTGTCTGTTGAAAATTCCGGATCAGCACATAATCTCCCGGTTGGATATTGTGACCCGGACCCCTGGAAGCATCGGGGATGGCCTGCTGCACCTGCTGATGAATGATAGACAATGTTTTAGTCAATTTGCACAAGTAATCAGACAGTAGGACGTCCGGGACGTCGTGAATGGAGGTCGGTTTAGGGGCAGTCCAGAGGTTCATCGGTCGCCCAAATACAACCTCGTAGGGGGTCAAATGGTGCTTAGTGGGAGTGGAGCGCATCGTTAGCAACGCCAGTGGGAGGGCATCTGGCCATTTAAGTCCCGTGGTGGCCACTATCTTTGACAGTTTTAGTTTCAGTGTGGCGTTGTGTCGCTCAACTAAGCCAGCAGATTGGGGGTGAAAAACTGCATGAAACCTCTGTTTTACACCCAACCCTTTCAAGATTAGTTGGATAACTTCAGCTATGAAGTGGGGGCCGTTGTCGCTCCATAGAATTCGACAAAGACCGTAGCGAGGGAAAAACTCTTTCAGCAGTACCTTGGCAGTGGTCATGGCAGTGTTATCACGGGTTGGATAGGCTTCTACCCATTTGCTGAAAGCACACACAATGACCAATACATACTTCAGGCTTTGGCATCTTTCTAGTTGGATGTAGTCCATCTGGAGGACCTCAAAAGGATTGTCGGGGACCCCAAACCCTCCCCGGGGTACCACAGTTCCTTTCCCAGGGTTGTGTTGCAAACAGATAAGGCATTGCTGGACCAGGCGTCTGGCTGAGTCGGGAATCTTGTCGTTGTGCCAAACCCTGGAGATGAGTTCGATCATGGGGGCAGATCCTATGTGTGCGGGGGAGTGTGCCATAGTCAGTATGGGGATCAAGTATGAATTGGGTAGCAACCATTTGTTGGTGTCCTTCATCCGCCAGCAGCCTTCCTCGTCTTTCAATCCCACCCGTGCCCATTCGGTCAATTCGTGTGGTGAGCTGGCCATCTGGATGTCCCTAATCGTTTCCCTAACGTCAGTCCATTTTTCTGCTTGTGACCTGGTCACATACATACGTGTCGTTGTCCTATTCTCAGCTGTGGTTCGGGCAGTGATGTCGGCCAACGCGTTTCCCTGTCCGACTAAGTCTGTCACCTTTTTGTGTGCCTGACATTTGATTACCGCTAATCGTTTGGGAAGGAGAACTGCTTCAATCAGGGCGGAGACTAAATCTCCGTGGAGGATGGGTGTGCCGTGGGACGTCAGGAATCCCCTCTCCCTCCATAAAAGTCCAAAATGGTGAACCACTCCGAAGGCGTACTGGCTGTCCGTGTAAATGTTTGCAGTAGTCCCTCTCGCTATAATACATGCTCGCGTGAGGGCAATCAGCTCTGCCGCCTGTGCGGATCCCTGCGCGATGCGGGCAGTTTCAACTACGGTTTGGGCTGTGGTAACTGCATAGGCAGCTGAGGTGGTGCCGTCGGGGAGTTTTATGCAAGAACCGTCTACCCATAGCTCTCCGTCAGGGTCCATGAAGGCGGTGTCTCGGAGGTCAACTCTACTCCTAGTCTGCTCGTCTGTGAGGGTCACACAGTCATGTATAGGGAGGACGTTCGGGTCGTTTTCGGGCAGGGGCAACAAAGTGGCTGGGTTCAGTGTGGTGCATCTTTTCAGCGTGATGTGGGGTGCAAGCAGAGTCAGTTCATATCCAGTCAGTCGGGCGCTAGTCAGGTGTTGCGTCTTGGTCTGGTTCAAGAGGGTGTCAACAGCATGGGGCACTAATACCGTGAGGGAATTCGAGAGTACGATCCCCTCACTCTGTCGTATAGAGACAGCAGCGGCAGCTACGGCTCAAAGGCAGGCAGGCAAGGCTCTCGCTACGGGGTCAAGGGTGGCAGAGAAATAGGCACATGGTCGTTGCTTGGGGCCAATGGTTTGAGTCAGGACAGACAAGGCGCACCCCTCCCTTTCGTGAGTGTAGAGAGAGAAGGGCTTTGTGTAATCGGGGGTTCCTAGGACCGGTGCAGAACAAAGGGCATCTCGAAGTTCTTTGAAGGACGATTGGCATTTGGGGGTCCAAGGGAGTGCGGAGGGGACATCTTTGGCTAGTAGGGAAAGTAGCGGCTTTACAATGAGGCTGAAATTTGGCAACCACTGCCGGCAGAAGGAGGTGAGGCCTACCAGGGAGCGGACTTGTTTCTGGGTCTTTGGGACGGGGGTTTCCAGAATGGCCTGAATCCGATCAGGTATAAGCTTTCTCCCGTCTTTGGACAAGAGGTGGCCTAGGTAGGTGACCTGGGGTTGGCAGAATTGCAACTTCTTTTTGGAGACCTTGTGGCCGTTTTCCGCGAGGAAGTGCAGGAGTTGGATGGTGGCTGTGACTGCAAATGGAGTGGTGTCGGCCGCCAAAAGGATGTCATCGACGTACTGTATCAACACCACTCCCTCCGGTAGCTGAACGGCGTCCAGCTGTCTCTTGAGGGCCTGGCTATAGATGCTGGGACTTTCTGTGTAGCCTTGGGGAGCTCTACAAAATCTATATGAGCGGGATTTTAACGTGAAGCCGAAAAGGTAGCGGCTGTCCGGGTGGATGGGGATGGAGAAGAAAGCGTTTTTGAGGTCAATTACAGTGAAGGAGGTGGCTGTGGAAGGAATCAGGGTCAGAATGGTGGCGATATCTGAGACTACAGGGTACTGGGGTACGACTACCTTGTTGACCTCTCGAAGGTCGATGATGAAGCGGTACACTTTCTCATCTCCCTCGCCCTGCTTTTTCACAATGGGTAGGATGGGGCCGTTGCAAATATTGCTGACTACTTCCTCTACCACTCCTGCCTCTACCAAGGACTGAATTATCATTACCAATGCCTTCTCACCTTCGGGCGATATCCGATATTGTGGGAGTTTTGGGAGTATCGCATCTTGGCGGACAGTTATGCGCACGGGATCGATCATCATTCGTCCTACATCAGCGTCCGTTTTAGCCCACAGATACAGAGGTAGAGAGTCAAGTAAGGATGCGTCAGCGTCTGAGATGGAAGACATGTGTAGTGCATGATGATGTCTGAGCAGGGTCGGGTTATCGTACAGGATGACCCGAACCCCGTCCTGTGAACACCTGATAGTAGCTCGGAAATGCTTTAGTAAATCAAGACCCATAATGGCATCGGGGGTGTTGGAGGAAAGCAGAAACGTCGTGTCAGTGGGGTTACTGTCCAAGTCGAAGGAAACCGGTGTGGATAAAGGATTAGTGGAGGGCGTTCCATCAAAGCCTATTGATGTTATGTGTGAGCCAGACATGGGTGCCCTTGGAATCAGTCGTTTAGATAACGCACTACGTGTCGCGCCAGTGTCTACCAGAAATGGAGACTTCGTACCTAGGACCTTAGCGGTGACGTAAGGACCTTGCTGGTCAACATAGAGCTCGACTGGATCCCTTCCTTGCCCTTGGCAGCCCTATGCAAAGTCGCGAGTGTTGTCGCAGTCAGACTGTTGGCACTGGTTCTGTCGGGGGCGGTCAAATGTGTTCGGTCTGCCAGGTCTGTCATTGTTGGTGTCGTGGGTGTGCCCTCGCCCCTGCCCTCTAGTTTTGGGGCCATTTGCCATGTCTCTTGTCTCTTTATTTTTCAGCATTTCCAGGAGGACCGGGCATTGAGACTTCCAATGACCAAATCCTTTGCAAAACGCACACTGGTTCTCATCGAGGTCTGTTCGTGGAGCGCCGGGTGTGGTTGTGCGGTCTCTAGGGGGTGCATTTGGTTGGTAGTTTCCTCTATACCGTTCCCTTCCTGTCGTCACTCCTTGTAATTGAGCAATCATCACTCGCTCTTTCAAGTCCTTTTTCTTTTTCTCAGTCGCCCTCTCGTTCTCGTTCCTTTGGTGTTCGTAATACTGAGCCATCTGAAGGATAGCTGCAGGTTTGGAGGCCCCCCAACTACTCTCGCTCGTCTGTAACTTTTGGGAGACCTCTTGCGATAGACCCTTCACGTAGTTTTGCACGAATAGGTGTTGTCCGGTTGCAGTGGTCATGTCTTGGCCACTGTAGTCGGAGAACACCGTCTCAAATCGGGAGAAGTATTCTGATACGTCTTCCTGGGGTTTCTGATGGCAAGCCGTGACTACCGACCAGTCTACCTTCTTCTCTGGGATCAATGTCTTTAGCTTCTGAACTATTTTGTCCGGGAGTTCCAGTATGTCTTTCACCGGTTTCTTTCCGGGCTCCCGTTGCCTATCTAGTTCACTGAGTTGATTCCAGGT